>NC_138767.1:4832663-6280605 GCF_965113315.1 Podarcis vaucheri | reverse complement strand
CCACACCACTGCTCCCCATCCACTCGCCGTTCAAAGAGTCACATTATAGACCCGAACAGTCAAATAAAGCTTTTTTAAAAAAATAAAATAAAAGGAAAGGAAAGAAGAGGATTTGAATGAAGCAGCGGCAGCAATCCAGGTTGTTCGCCAACAGACTCCTTCTGCATATTAAGAGGACAGAGGAGTACCTGTTGAGCAGTCCATCTGGGAGGAGTTGGCATCGCAATCGGTTTTCATTTTTTTAGCACGGGACTCAGAGGTAGACGTGGTAACAAGGTTTGTCGTGGGGAAACGGAAGGGCTCCGTGCTGCTGCGTTGGCCGCCCGGCTTCTGCTCTACGAGGTCCATTTTCCTTTTGAGGGAAGACATGGCTATGGAGGAAGCTACCACCGTCCCCGTGGCCTGAGCCCTCCCCAGGAGGCGAGTGCTGGGAATGCTGTGCTGGATCAGGAAGTGGTCTATCCTCACCTTGAGAGAGGGGTGGGGCAGGGGCTGCGAGTGCTGGCTGAAGGCCACCCCTGTGAAGGGGTCACTGGGCACTCTCCCCCAGGACGCCTCGCTCCGGTTGCACTTCTCCAGCGTGCTCTGATCGATCACTTTGCCCGAGGGCAGCAGCATGGGGAGAGTCATTACCTCCAGGGTGATCGGGTCCAGGAACTCCTCGGGAATGTCCGGGATGGCGTCCATCAGCTTCTGCTCCTGGCTGTCCGGGTTGCCAAAGGGAGCCAGCTCGCTCTCCATTGGCGACGGGAGGCCGGCAGCCTGCCCTCCGAAGCCTTGCACGGCCCGCAGCACGCCGTCCACCACCTCGTGGGGGCAGGATTTGGCCGGCTGGCCCCAAACCTCCACTTTCTTGATGCAAGGGAGACCGCCACCAGCCACATGGGTGATGCAGATCTTCAAGTGCGAGACGCAGCTCAGGGAGCTCGGGCCTTTGTTCCACAGTTCCAGAGACGCCGAGCCAGGGAAGGAGAAGAGAGTGTCCATCTGCTGATGGAATGGAAGCCTCGGCCGGAAGCCTCGGTGGCTGAAGGTCACTTTGCTTTGATTCTTCAGCACTGCTTTGCCCACCAGCGTGAAAGCTTCCTTGTCCAACGGGGGCTGAGCATCCAGACCTGAGAAGGGAGAGTCCGAACTGCTCCAAGAGGCTTTGCTGGGTGAGGTAGATGTGAAAATATCCAGCCCAGTGATGTTCTGATAGCCGCCGGAGGAGACGTCTATATTAATCCGGAAGATTTCTACGTTGAAGGGGAAAGAGAGAGTCACGTGGACCGGGGGCTTGATGAAGTATTCGCAGCGGAAGCCTCGGTTGCGTTTGGCAAGGTCTTCTGAGACCAGGTTTTCTACTTCGTATCCGTCAGCGGAGATCTACGGGTAGAGAAGAAGAAGAGAAGAAGAGTTTGGATTTGATATCCTGCTTTATCACTACCCGAAGGAATCTCAAAACGGTCAACATTCTCCTTTCCCTTCCTCCCCCACAAGAAACACTCTGTGAGGTGAGTGGGGCTGAGAGACTTCAGAGAAGTGTGACTAGCCCAAGGTCACCCAGCAGCTGCATGTGGAGGAGCAGAGACGTGAACCCGGTTCCCCAGATTACGAGACTACCACTCTTAACCACTACACCACACTGGCTCTCAAAGAAAAGGACTGACAATCTTTTCCACAGTCTGCATGCCACGCCAGCGTAACAACACAGAAAGAGACTGGAATCCTGTAGCAGCAACAAAAAAGGACTCGCCCTCAATGAAAGCTCCCATGGATTTCAACAGGAGAGTTAAAGCACATGCTTAAAATTCTCCGATTGAAATAACTGGGAGTGGAACATTTAACTTTCTTTACCGCATGCCCCTAATCTCTCCAGCTTTTTATCGTGGCTGACTGGCTCGAGTTACACAGACGCACTTTGCACCCCACCGAAAGAAGAAAACATTAAAGCGGGGGGGGGGGCATCTGTTTCAAAAGAACCTCTCATCACCCTGCTACCTTATTCTAAATCTGCAAGACCCCCTCCTCACAGCCCATCTTAAATATCCCGAGCAGATAACACTCGTACAACCTTCTCTTGAAAAGCTGGAGGAGGAAAAGCGTGCAAGGAGCCCTCTTGGATCAGATCAAAGGCCTCTCTGCTCCAGCCTCCTTCATCCTTCTCCTCACAGTGGCTGGTCTCCAGGTAGCCCTCAACCTCTGGTGGTGTTCAGAGGAAGACTCTCTCCAAGCCTGAAGGTCCCACCACAGGGGAGCTTTGGTTTTTCCTCCAGTACTAAAACATATGCCTACAAGAGAGTTCAACTGACCAAGCTGTAAAGTAGCAAGGCCACACTGACCTGTCTTGATAGTACTCTAGTTTCTGATCTTCCATTATGATGTCACTTCCCTGGCCAGTGACTTTCAACAGGAGGCGGTCCAGCCAAATTCATGCTTTTTTTAAGCTCCACCAGAAACAAATACAGTATCTGAGCCAGCTATAGTTGGGCCTATTTCTCCTTCAGGCTTTTGCTGAGCTACTGGTTTTATTAGGGGTGGGGGAACAGCTGTCTGATCATGATTGTAGGGCCAAGGTGGACCTACCAGTCCAAGCCGAAAGTGGCAAGCTGGAAGAATCTAGTTTTTGTTTGCAGGGTGATGCTGGTGCGGTGACGGGATTACAGAACCCAACCACCTGCTGCTTGATTAGGTGGGTAACATTGCACAAACTGATCTGCTGCAGACGTTGACAACCCCGGGTGTCACTAAGTCACATTTTCTCAGAAAGGATATGCATGAGCAGCAGGGGCAGCAGCAGGAAGCCTCCATGCATAAGCAGTGTCAATTTAGTTCTGCAACCAGCCGCTGAGTCAAAGCACTCCTTGATCTCTAGAATGTTAACTCCTTTGGCCCCGAGATGCTGCGCCAAGTCTGCACCCTCTGCTTTCTTAACCTGGAGCAAGGAGGGTTGTTGGGGGGCGGGGAATACCTTGTTGCAGTGAATTCTTGGCTTGAATTGTGGGAGGCAAACATTTATCACCATCTTTATGGCTCAAGGTGGAAACCAGCTCCCCAATCTTCAACTTGGCTCTAAAATAAAGCACACAAAGGTTTCTTTAATAACTAAATAACTAATAACTAAATAACTGTGGTGAACAAGTGATGTGACAGAAATTGCTGCTTTGATGATTTGTTTTGGTGTTTTGAAGATTGCATTACAGCACAGTAATGTTGTGTTTTAACAAAGTGATGCCCAGGCCTAAATAGGGCTTACCAGGCCTTGGAAGATTGACTCACCAAGCCAAGGTTGCAGTCACCGAAACGGAATGTCTAGTTGCCATTTTGGACGGCTCTAAAGTCCTATTTTTCTAATGATGGACTGGCTGTGATTGATTAAACATCCAGCTAGTTCAGAAGACAACCTTGAGCCAGGTTAAGAACTCTGAGAACTTAAAGAGAAGAAAAGTCATTTGATCCAGGGACAGTCCACACACACATATATAGGCTTATTTCCGACCTCTTTTTCTTAATGGCTGCTGCTCCTGCTCAGGCTGCACGGAAAAAGCATTTTGGTCCCAGAAATTCATTCTGATTGTGCAGACAAAATATAAGATAGAATTCTACAGGACGTGGTATTAGTGTGTGAAAACAGTCCAGATCCAGTGATCCCCAGGCATCCACTTCCAGATGTTGTCAGGAGCCATCCAGGCACCCAGGCATCTTCATTTCGTCTCAAGTGGTCGAAAGCAAGGTGCAAAATGTGCCTGGTGCCCTGCTAATTTTGAACACTGCACACCCCTTACTACCCTGGAGCGTTTGGGCAGGTTGGCATGTGTCCTTGGACTCTGTTAATGCCTCTTGCTTGTCTGGATGAAAGACAGAGGTGTGTGTTTGTGTGTGTATATAAAAACCAGCCAACTGTACCATAATATTTACGTTCATTGCTGCAGCCACGACTGTATGTGCCCCAGAAAGGGAATAAGGCTCTTGGAATAAGGTTTCCCCACCCTGGATGTAGTGCATGAAAAACTGATGTAGCTAGCATCCACCGTACTACAATATGGTTACCAGATTTTTTTTAATGAATCCGGGGACACTTTTTTTTTTTTTGAAGCTGAGTAGCAACAGGAAGTCAGTAGTGGGGATGGTGAGGCAAAAGACCCTGGGCCCAAGCACACATGTATAGTCTATAAAGGCGCCAAGCCCTTCTTTCGCACCCTGTGAAACATAAATGCACAGAGGGTTTTTTTAAAAAAACCTGTGCAACGGCTCTGTCTGGCTTCAGGAGCTGCTCGCTGCCGTGGCACAGGAAAAATGGCGGGCGCCACAGCAGCGAGCAGCTCCTGAAGCCAGACAGAGCCACCTGCTGGCTCCAGGCTGCGGAGGCTGCCGCTGCCACGTTTCCCAGGGACAGATTTGCAAATCTGGGGACATTCCGGGGACAGAATTTGTCCAGAGACAGATGTGCAACTCCACGGACGTCTGGTAACCCTATACTACAGCTCTGCTTCTATCATATCAGCTCAAGCAGGATGGATGAAAAGATGGTCCTTGGATGTGAGAGCAGAACCTGCAGTCACGGCCAGGGTTGATGACCAGCATCCCTCTCCTTGGGAAACAGAAGAGCCAGTGTGGCGTAATGGTTGGAGTGTTGGACTAAGACATGGGAGACCAGGGTTCAAATCCCCAGTCAGTCCCGAAGATCACTGGGTGACCTTGGGCCAATCACAGCCAGAATTCTACAGGACGTGTTGCTGGTGTGTGGAAACAGTCAAGATCCAAGGTCCCCAGGCATGCAGCTGCAGATGGCTGAGACGTCAGGCACCACTCCTGGTGCCCAGGCATCTTCCCTTGGTTGCAAGTGGCCGATAGCCAGATGCGAAATGTGCCTGGCTAATTTTGAACACTGCTTTCAGCTTGGTATCCCTTTGAGTTTCGTCAACACCCTCCCTCGTTTAGCTCGGCAATAACTCCCAATATACATTTAAATGAAAAGGTCTTTGAGACGGATATCTAATCCATGATTACGTTGACACTGAGAAGGCTTAGTTAGTTCCCTCCTCAAGCACGAAGCCTGCCTACTGGCAACATCTTCCGATTCCCTTCAACAAGTAGAATCTTATCTGTTTGGGAAGGGGGAATCCAGAACAGCAAAGGCTGAGTGCTGACAGAAAGGTAGCAGGTCTAGCACAGTAGATCTCAAAGGGTGAGGCAGGAGAAGATGGCAAGCACAGTGGGAAGATTCAAGGACAATCAAAGAAACATTTAAACACTTTAGTGTAGTTTGGTTCACTGGCTGTCCTGCAGAAGTTTTAGATTGGGATTGGAACTGAAGAACAAATTAAGAGTTTTTGGATCAAGAAGGGAACCCTTTGTAGCACCAACTGAATGAAAAGGACTGGTGTGCAAGGCTGGCGTACTTGGTCAATATCTTTACTCAGCTGAATGAGCTCAATGCCAGTATGCAAGCCCACAATGACAATATCCTTGCAGCTACAGACAAAACAAGCTGCATTAAAAAAAAAAAAAAAGGTTCAGCAACATACCCTGAAAATGTTCCTGCAGGTAAAAAGACAATGAATTACATGGCCCCGTACAGGAACATCTTGCAAGAAAAGATTGACCATTACTTCACATCATCTGCAGAAAATTTAGACTGGGTTAGACACCTTTGCAAATTGCAGCTGTTCAGGACTGACATTGAATGAGGAGGAAATGGCCTGCATTTTAAGTGTTTGTACCTTGAAAATGAAACACAGGAGTATGCTACTGGACTCTTTTTGGATATACAGCCAGAAACCATATCCACACCTCTCTTCAAGAGCATGGGCTATTGTTTTGCAGTTCTCCATGACATATTGTTGTGAACAGGGATATGACAAGTAAAGAAAGATCGGAAAAGCGAAAGGCTTCTTTGTGTTGATGAGATGAGTGTCTGTCTCAAATTAGACCTAATATGAATGAGATTACCTGGCAAAAGCAATCTCACACCCCTCATGGAGTTTGTATACCTGCTTAATGAACATATGTAAGAGGCTCATTTATAATTATATTTTGGAAATGATTCACATTCTTATTTAGCTGGATTGTTTTATACTTTCTGGATGTCCCATGATCATATTATAAAGCAGTTGTGTTCTATGTTATGAATCAGGCACTGGTAGTTGTTGTTTCTTTTTTGTTTTCCAATGTATTTATTATCAACTAAAAAATTGGTGTGGCGCAAGGAAATTTTTATTCTGAAGATGTGGCCCAGAGAAAAAAGTTTTGAGAACCACTGGTCTAGCAGGATGCAAGGGCTGCTACAGTCAGCTTCATGTTGTCATGGAAGGCCAAAACTAGATTTTATTCTACTTGTGCTGTCATAAATTCCCACCCCTCACTTAGCCAATGGGAGCATCTCCCCTGGCCCCAAAGTGGTGGAATTTTCGTGGGGATCTCATCTGGGAAGGAAATGGTTAGAGTGACCTTGCCTCCCTGGGCACTACACTCCCGGTGAACAATGCTCCTTCACTCACACCATTATTAAAAAGAAATAAAAGCTGTGCGTATTGAAGAGCTGACCAAAGACCCAGCTAGTCCAGCTGTTCTCACAGCAGCCAGCCAGATGCCTGCAGGAAGCCAGCAGGCAGGTTCCTAGCTACACAGTTAAGAATGATGTCTACTTTGACTCCGAGTGCTGCAGCAAGGGGCGTCTCCTAAAGGTTTTCCAAGGAAGGTATCCCAGAAATCTAACAAGTTGAGGTCATGCAGCAGGTGTTGCTTGTACCTTCCTATTGCAGGAGCGATTGGCCTTGCAAACTAGCTGAAAAAATATTCTTTTTTAAAGAAAGCCTGTGTGAGCAAACATACCTGCATTGCCATTTGTGGCACATCAAAAGCTGTTTAAGGGCCAGGGGCTTCCATTTTACAAAAGCTTCCTTGCTTGGATGAAATTCATACTTGCCAAAGTGGAGTAGCTATTGACAACACTGCCCCAGGCTGTCCAGGAAGCTAAAAGACATCACTACCACATTTCTGCATTTGAGAATTATGCCCCTTTGACAAGAAAGCATTCAGCTTACGGAGCCAGATGAGAATATGTATGAAACTTGGAAACAGCTATAGGTCACAGCCCAATTTTAGCTTAAAAGTAGAACGCTGCTGCCTGTGCCCCTGCCAAAAAAATAATAATCTGAGACTTTCTAAACCCTACAAGCCTTGACAGAGGGAAGCATGCAATGCTATAGGGATGTTGACCAAAAAAAATCATGAAAAACCCCTTTCAAAAACTATATGCCACCTGTAAAGCAAAGGCAAGGCAATAAATCCCATGCCACAGAAAAACTGCATATGAATAGCAGTGGCTCTTAACATTATTTGCCTATATTTCTGCAATTGGGAATCTTAAGTGGGCAATTCCTTATTAATTAAGGAATTGATTAAAGATAATTCCTTATTAATCACTGTTTTGTGCACTCAAGATCAATAAATGTGGATTAATCCATTCAAAGTGTGTTCCAGTCAGTCATTTGGAACAGCAGAAAAACCCACCCAAGACCTCCACCCAGGAATTCTAAACAAGAAGGTGATTAAAGTGTAACAAAGGATGGTGGAAACCTATTACATTTATGTGAACATTCCATATTACCCACAATGCCTTTCCTAGAATCATAGAATTGTAGAGCTGGAAGGGACTCCAAGTGCCATCTAGTCACAGCTAAAGAATCTCTGGCAGATGGCCACCCAAGCTCAGTTCAAAAATTTCCAACAAAGGAGAGTCTCTTCTAGAAGAGATTGTGAAAAACAAAATACACAGTTTAAAATGCCAAGCACTTTACAGCATCACTCTCGCTCGCATTTCTCCTAGCCCACCCGGTTATGTAGGCAAAGCTAATTCTCATTTTGCAGATGGAGAATAATACTCATTTAGAGTGATAAGTGAGCTGGGGATTACATCTAGACATTACCACTGGACTGCATTGGTACCATTAACGCTTGAAGAGCTTTCCCGCTCCCTGTTCACTTTCAAATAAGCTAGCTGTCACTCCAGGGAGGAAAAAGAGCACATATAAAATTCTATTAGAATAAACATTTTATTTACAGGATTATCACTGCGAGAGACATTCGCAAGGTAGGGACCATTTCAGGGGTATGTTGCCATTCCTAAGAATACTGAAGCACAGACCCTGCAAAGAGATGCTGGCAATCGAGCAGCTTTGAAAAGGTACATTATATGGCAGTGCTAAACTACCTAGCTACATTGCCCAAGACCAAGAGCATCAGTGTGTGAGGAAACTTTTCAGAATTTTGGTTCTGAAAACCTGCAGACAGGTCACTGACTACCTATGTCATCTAAAGCGCCAAACACTTTGTGGTGCAAATAGCTCAGCTTTTCCGACCGGCTACGTCTGAGCAAAGGCAGCCACTCCCAGAAGGGCAGTTCTACCACTACGTATCCCATTTGACGGAGTTGCCTCCTTTTCAAACTGTGGAACCCCAGAAGGCGTTTGGTGCTGTAGCAGTAGTGGTTCTTGCCAGACACCTGGACGGCTAGTTTCACATCCTGCCCTTGCAGCTCATTCAACCGAGGGGCTGGAGCTTCGCACAAAGAGGCCTTGGGTTTGGTTAAAGCATTCAAGATGGCGCCCGTCAGTGGAACTCCGTTCGAAAACGTAAAATGATCCCAAGTGGGCGGGGGCGGATCCTGTGGCAATGCTGCTGCTGCTGTGCTTGGGGTAGACGTTTCTATCTTGCTTTCAGTATTATTCATGGGAGATTGGCGACTAGGCCTACTGTTTAAAAGCTGACTCATCAAGTCATCTGTAAGGCAAACTCCATCTTCATTCAGCTCCAATTTTACAACTGCCTGAGAGTTAAACGGCAACGGCTTTTGGTCAGAGTCAAAACGAATCTCCAAATCAACAGATCTGGTATGAGGCAAGAGCATGTGACTTTTGACATACTGGGGCCCACCCAACATCTCCCCCAGTAGAGACAGAGCTTCAGTAGATTCCGGCTTCGTTAAAATATCCTTCTTGGCAACGTTCCACAGCATCTTTGCTACCTCTTGCCTAAGCCGCGGCTCAAGGCGATGGCCTGTGTAACTGGGGCATTCAATCTCCACTGTGCCATCCAGAGTGAACAAGTCCTTGCTAAGGTCAAATTCACTCTTGCTGATTAATTCTGCAAACTCAGGACCCAAAGCATAGTCTATCAAGTCGTTTGGGAACCGTTCTGCAAATGCCAGAGCTAACAAAAAGGTGAGGAAATGCTCCGGGAATTTCTGGATTTCATGCATCTTTGCGCGCATCTCTTCCTCGAGGCTGGCATAAAGCTCCTCTGCATTGGGGGGCTCGTAGTTCAAGCATCCAAATGACCACAAGAATTTGGCAATATCTTTGCTCCGGCAATAAGAAACTCTGGAAGGCAAAGAGGCAGCAACAGCGTTCATAATCCTTTCATCCAGATAATGCAAAGCTGAACAGGCAAGGGTGATGTGCATGACACCTTGAATGCCTATAGTTGGTATCATGGGAGGAACAACATTCCCAAGCTGATTCATAAAGTCAAGATGAATAACATGAGTGTAGCGGTACATCTTGAGGACATTCACCAAGGCAAAAGAGCTCATGTCTGACATACGGGCAGAGACTTTATCTCCAATTTTCCGCATGGTATGTTCTGAAAGACCGTTGTGTGACTTGAAGAACCCTAAGCAAATGGCACCCACTTCCTCTAAATTGAGAGAGTCCAACTGTTTTAACACCAAGAAGTCCAATTTCTTCATTAACTCTTCAGGGGCTTTACGGCCTTCGCCTATGATGTAGACCAGCTGGACCAGGTGGGGCAAAGAGAGTTCTTTCCAACGCACGTTGACACAGCTCAACATGCTCTCCAAGTACTGGGGGACGCTGCGGCCTAAGCACCGCCACAGGTCAGCCACCATCAGCTGCTGGTCTAGCGTCATGTCCCAGACCCGGCGGCAGCACTCTGCTTCGTACACGTTCAACATAGAGTGGGAGGGTGGGATGGCCAGGCAGACAAATGCTTCTAGAACTATCATGAGCTCGGAAATATCAAAGAGCTGGACCTTCTCAATTCCATAGCGGCACAGCACAGAAAACCTTGGATTGGACTTCATGCTTACTTGTTGTTCCACTGGCAAGCAGCTCAGCTTGAAGAAATACTCTGCGATTGCTCTTGGTTTCAGGCTACTTTTCAACACAGAGATTTTCTGCAATATCCGGTCACGTTCTTCCATGGAAATGGGCTGAGGGAACTCGTCTCGGCTGTAGCACAGAGATCTGTATTCGGGCCTTTGCTTCTGGAACAGCCTGATATCTTCCTTAGGGTCATAAGCCTCCACGTCAGCTGCTTCCTCGTTGTCTTTCACAGGGTCCAGTTTAGTTGGCTGCTCCAAAGAAGGTCGTATGGGCCGAGTGTGATTGCCTTCCAAATCCAGCACTGTGTTCTGCGTGCTCGAAAGCTTCCGCAAGCAGGTAACGTTGCAGGCATTCTGTAACGGTTTGGCACTAATCCTGGGACAGTCACTTTCTAGCGAACCCTCCTCCAAACTTCTCGAGGCTTCCTCACGAGATATGGCTTTGGTTCCTGGGTAGGCGGATGGATTAAAAGATACCCGGTATTCTGCAGGCTTCCACAGTTTGAGCATGGTGGCGGGTTTAGAGCTCTCTCCTGCCTCTTTGGTGGGCTGGCTGCCTTCTTCTGCCTTTCGGAAGAATACTGTCTTGCCCCCAGCCTTGCTTGTAGTAGAAAACGCAGCTGCCCTGCAAGGCTGCCCTGCAAATCTTCGGCATATTATCCTCGTAGCCATGGTCACAATTACCAGGTCAGAAATGGTCCCAGGTACTGAAAAAAGGGCAGATGAAGAATGAGTGGCTTGCATCCGTCATGATGGCTTCTCTTTTTCTTTTTTAAAAAGACTTAACCGTTTAACACTATAGTAAGACATGCCCTGAAAGGCAGCTTTTACCCAGCACTTCAAACAATCTCAGCACATGGATATCCACCAGAAAGTTGACTATACTCAGCAATAATCCTGCTCCATCCTCTCACGCAACCAAGGTATTCTGCAAAAGTGAAGGACAGGTCCCTTATCTTAAGAGATTAGGTGCTCGGTTACTACAGGAATCTCTATCAGGACTAGAATACGCTATGAATTGTATCCATACATTAGTGAATGTCTATGCAGATAATATCCTATGTTAACTTCGAATATTTAAGGTTTGTGCAAATCTTTAGTATGAAAGAAGCAGCAACCCCCCCCCCTTAGCAGTATGCGGCCTACAGTGGTTCTCAAACATTTTACAGAAGAAATTCACAAATAGCATTTAAACAAAGATTTAGGACACACCAGTTGGGGTCCATTCCTGACTATAAAGTAACAACTCTTTGTGCTGCCTTTATCCTGCCTTTGCAAGCTTGAATGACTAGTGTGATCAAACCTCCCACATCCACTATCAGCGGCCGAAGCTGTTGCTGGCTGAAGTGGAAATGGATCCAATCCAAAGTCTTAAAAAGTGCAAGAAGCAGGGCTGTGATGTTCAGACTTCTGACTGACTAATCAAATGCCCTGGTTAATTGTTTTCAAGCGGAAGTCCTTAGAAAAAGCACTATCAAAAGCATTCTCACTCCCTTGCAGGACTATTGTTTTTATTCTTTTGAAATGTTTCAGGTCTTTGGAAGACAAAGGTACTGGAGACATGCTGGCCCCCCAAAATGAGAAATAAATGATAGTTTAAAATGCCTTTTTTTTTTAACAGGATCACTCAGGTATCTAGAAGCTGTGAAGCCTTATCTGGCTGTTCTTTAGGCACAGATGCTCAACACAAGATGTAAAAAAATGGAAGAAGGAAGTTCTTGAACGCTCTACCATGGCTGAGGGCTACCTGAATGCCCCACGCACAATGGGCCTGCTGATTCAGTAACAGTCCATATGGCTTTGGCAAGAGAAGATGTCTTTGGATTCATGCCCGAAGAACCACCTTACATTCAGCTACATCCAGCTTTCAAACAAAATGGCAGTTCCATTTTGAATGTACAGTGGTACCTCGTTTAGCATCCAGGATCCGTTCTGGAGCCCTGGACGCTTGACGAAAGAGACGCTTGACAGAGTGTCACTTTGTGTGTCGAGCGGTTTTGCGCTTCAGCACATGTGCAAAGTGGCAAACCCGGAAGTAACCCGTTCTGGTACTTCTGGGTTTGCCATGGACGTCCGCCAAAATGTACGATCAAGGGGGTGGATGTTCACAGAGGTATGACTGTATTTCCAATGAATTCATATTGCTCTGGATGCAGCAAAGACCAGAGGCTTTCAGCACATTTGTATGTCTGCTACACAATGACAGTGTGAGATGTCACTGGTTTGGTTCAGACATAATCTGGTTCAAACTATGATTCTAGCAAGCCAGGAAATCCATATGTAGAAAGAGGAAGAATAGGGAGGTGGAAACATGATGTCTGAGTTAAGTCCAAAGGATTTTGCTTAGCGTTAAGCACAACTTAAAACTACTATGCAACGTTGATTTCAAATGCTAAACCGCAGAGTTGATGCAGTGTAACTGATGGTAAGGAAAGTGAGCCAAAAAAAAATGGATTTGGTGTTAAAAAGGTTTTCAGTTAGCACTCCAGGAACTGCCACCACTTCCCAGAAGGCAGTTTTTTCAAAGTCAAGTCAGTGAAAAAGACTTCCACCCCCAGCCAGCAAAACCACCATTAACTCTCTTCTGTGTCTAATCTGCTTACACAGAGGGTTACTTAGAATCAAAAGCATGGTGAAATAACTTAACAGACGCCAAAGTCTAGATGTAGTACTATAACTAAATTTATGGTGTGACCATACTTGGAATACTGTTTACCACATCTCAAAAAGCATAGTGGAGGCCTGGAAAAAACAGTAACCAAAATTTTCACTGGCCTGGCACAACTCTCCTTTGAGGAAATATTACAAACATTTGAGACTATTTAGTGTAGAACAGGTATATGGAAAGTCCATTTCGGGGGTGTAATCCAGCCCACCAGTTGGTTTAATACCTGGCCCCAATGGCAGTCTATCTCCTGGGGTAAAATCCTAAAAAAAGCTCAACAAGCCCAATCCTAAAAAAAAAAGGTGAACAACATTGGTTGGCCCTCACACATGTTCACTTCATCAAATCTGGCCCTCTTTGATAAAAGTTTGGACACCCCTGGCATAGAAGAAATGTGAAAAGAGCATGGAAAAAATGTGGAGTAGAGAGATATTTCCCCCCCTCCCCACTCTGATATAATACTAAAACCCAACGAGGTTATCCAATGAAGATGAATGGTGGGAGATTCAGGACAACAAAGTAGTATTTTAACTGTACAGTGTTTAGCTAATCTGCTGAATTTGCTTCCTCAAAATGTGAATGATGTGTCAGAGTGGGGAAATAATAGCTATAGAATCATATAATTGTAGAGTTGGAAGGGATCCCGAGGGTCATCGAGTCGAACCCCTGGCCATTCAGGAATCTCAACTAAAGCATACATGACAGATGGCAACCCAACCTCTGCTTAAAAAGCCTTAAGGAAGGAGAGGCCACCACCTTCCACCCCACGGTCGAACAGGTCTTACTGTCAGAAATTTCTTCCTCATCTTGAGTCGGAATCTCGTTTCTTGTAACTTGAAGCCACTGGTACGCGTCCTACCTTCCAGTGCAGGAGAAAACAAGTTTGCTCCATCTTCCATGTGTCAACCCTTTACATACCGTATTTTTCGCTCTATTGGACACAGTTTTTCCTCTCCAAAAATTGAGGGGAAATGTGTGTGCGTCCTATAGAGCGAATGCAGGCTTGTGCCATAGCCGCGCGCAACCCCTCCGGCAGGGAGAGGCTGCGCGGGGCTAAAGGGGAAGCCAAAACAGCAAGCGGGATCCATCCCGCTCGCTGCCTTGCCTTCTTCCATAGCTGCGCGCAACCCCTCCGAAAGGAGAGGCTGCGTGGGGCTATGGCTTCTTTAGCCCCACACAGCCTCCCTCGGCAAGGAGAGGCTGCACGGGGCTAAAGGGGAAGCCAAAACAGCGAGCGGGATCCATCCCGCTCACTGCCTTGCCTTCTTCCATAGCTGCAAAACTAGCCATGTTTTTTTTAAAAGCAGTGAGCAAAAGGGGAGCCATTTTGCCTACCTACGTTCCTATCCACCACCACCATTCCAAGCAACAGAGTCTCATCTGAGGACTTCTAGCTCAAATCTAGCTCCAGAGCACAAAATGAAGAGAAGGTGCAGCCTTAGTAGGTATGCATAAGAACATAAGGCAGACCCTCCTGGATTAGACCAAAGGCCCGTAAAATCCAGTTGTGTTTCCACAGTGACCAATCAGATGCCTATGCGTAGACCACATGAGAACAATGACCCACTGCCAGGGATCCATCCTGCTCGCTGCCTTGGCTTGTGCCATAGCCGCACACAACCCCTCCAGCAGGGAGAGGTTGTGTGCAGCCTGTACACTGCTCTTTGGGGCTGGGGGGGGAAAATATTTTTTCCCTTGATTTCCCCCCCTAAAAACTGGGTGCGCCCTATGGTCCGGTGCGCCCTATGGTGCGAAAAATACGGTATTTGAAGATGGCTATCATCTCCTCTCAATCTCTTCTGGAGACAGTACTCCAGGTGTGGTCTGGCCAAGGAAGAGTAGAGAGGTACTATTACTTCCATTGATCTGGACACTAAACTTCTGTTGATGCAGCCTAGAATAGCATTAGCTGCTGCATCACACTGTTGACTAGGATTAAGCTTGTGGTCTAAGTTAAGTAGTAGCAGGGTTGGTCACAACTGATTTCAAGAACCCTTGGTGGAGCTATTACAGCTGCCCACCCACCTCAGGACAAATTAGGCTAGGAACCAAATGATCCACATGAGGATAGAGGCAGCTTATTTAGCTGGCATATCAGGAGAGAGATTACTGGTACACCTAGCCCAGTACTGCCCATCTTAAACGACCAGCAGTTCCCCAGGGTGGGATACAGAAGATGGTTCTCAACACTTACAACAGGCTTCCTCAACCTCGGACCGCCATATGTTTTGAGACTACAATTCCCATCATCCCTGAACACTGGTCCTGCTAGCTAGGGATCATGGGAGTTGTAGGCCAAAAACATCTGGAGGGCCAAGCTTGAGGAAGCCTGACTTACTACCTGATCCTTTTAAATTGAGATCACAGCAACCATGAAAACCCTATGATCTACCACTGTGTTAAGCTCCTCCCCAAGAAAACAAAACCCTGATGAATTGCAAAGTAGAACACCGTATTTTTGCATTGGCCTGAAATTCTCTTTACACTCTTGTTTTACAAAATATAGATAGCCTGAGACGCCAATCTGAAGGCTGATGAAGAGAAGAGATGTTCTTTAAACCCTTGCTCTCCAGCCCATTTCCACATCAAAATTAAGCTCTCAATGCAGCTCTTTCTCTGAGGAAAGGAATACATACAGATTTTCTGTAAATAAAATAAATTCTGTTTCAAAAACTAGCAGAACCACACAATATGCTGTTCTGTCAGTAGTAATTGATCATAGGTGAGAAGAAAAGTCTGTTGCTGCCACCTGGTGTTGAGAAAGTGGAGCCACCACAGAACCAGAAAAAAGAAAGGCCCAGAGCTTACAATTTTATTTTATTTTTTGGAAAACTGCTCAGATTTCTAGCCCATCATGCAGTGGGCAAAAGCAAAACATGTCTGAACAGTATGCCTGTAATACGTAGGCAGGACTAATTGATTGGCTTCTTTTTCCTGCATTGATACAAGAAGTTGCTGGGCTTGTGGGGAGGAAATAAGTGAATTGAGAGTAGGGAGGCCATATTTGTTAAGAGAGTACAGAGAAAATGGGGCTCCTAGTGCCTTTTTAGGGTGGCTCATGCACATCTAGGCAAGTTGAATCAAAGTGCAAAACATGCAGAAAAGACTGCAGCCTGCAGTGGAAATGGGTTAAAAGACACCTGCCCGTATTCTGTGTTAGAGGCCCCCATGTAGTTTCTATAGAAGGACCACTGTGCAGTGGAATGACTCATGGTTTCAGTTGTATCTACACAAATGCACAGAGTATAGAAAACAAGTAGGATGAATTGGAGCTTTTAAAACAGGATGGCAAATATGACCATGTAGGCTTTACTAAAACCTGGTGGGATGAGACTCGTGACTGAAATGGAGAAATCTGTTCAAAAGGAATACCTCAAACAGGAAGGGAGAAGTGGCAGCATTATAAGTAAAGGATGTTTACACTTGTGAAGAGATGCATGACTTGGAGCATGAAAGACAGATTGAGAGTATATGGGTAAAAACTGTAGGAGAGGGAAACAACAGTGACCTTACTAAAGGTGTCTGCTATAGACTTCCATGACAGACTTGGGTGATGCGCTCCTAGAGAAGATTACAAAACATTCAAAAAAGAGACACGGGAGATTTTAACTACTCCAATATCTGCTGGAAGACACGTTTACTGTTAGGTGGATTTGTAGCTGGTTGACCAACCGAGTGCTCACTAACAGTTCCTCACCATCCTGGGAAAAAGTGACAAGTGGGGTGACACAGGGTTCTGTCACAGGTTCACTGTTGTTCAACATCTTTACAAACTACAGTGGTACCTCAGGTTAAGTACTTAATTCGTTCCAGAGGTCCGTTCTTAACCTGAAACTGTTCTTAACCTGAAGCACCACTTTAGCTAATGGGGCCTCGTGCTGCCGCCGCACCGCTGGAGCCCGATTTCTGTTCTCATCCTGAAGCAAAGTTCTTAACCTGAAGCACTATTTCTGGGTTAGCGGAGTCTGTAACCTGAAGTGTCTGTAACCTGAAGCGCCTGTAACCCAAGGTACCACTGTATTTGGCTGAAGATATCCGGGGGATGTTCATCAAATTTGCAGATGACACAAAACTGTGTCCAGTTCTGGGCATCATAATTTAAGGAGGATATTGATAAGCTGGAACGTGTGTAGAGAAGGGCAACCAATATTATCAAGGATCTGGAAACCAAGCCTTATGAGGAACAGTTGAGAGTGCTGGGTATGTTTAGCCTGTAAAAATGGAGACTGAGAAGAGAGATGACAGCCATCTTTAAATATGCAAAAGGTTGACACATAGAAGATGGAGCGAATGTGTTTCCTCCCACTCAGGAGGGTGGTACCCGTACCAATCAATGGCTTCAAGTTACAAAAAAGGAGATTCCAACTCAACATCAGGAAGAACTTTCTGACAGTAAGAGCTGTTTGACAGTGGAACAGATTCCCAGTAGAGGTGACTCTCCTTCCCTAGAGGTTTTTTAAGCAGAGGTTGGATTACCATCTGTCACGTATGATTTAGTTGAGATTTTAGCAGCATAGGTGGTTGGACTAGATAATCCTTGGGATCCCTTCCAACTCTACAATTATATGATTTCCAAGAAAGAGTAATTTATCACCTTCTGTATGCATTCAGTTTGTTTGTCCTTGCCTGTGATGTATTAACAGATGATATATACCCAAAATAATTCACTTCACCTTGTGAGCCTTGTCTTATTTAGCTTATAAAAGTTCAGCCTGTGTATTTTATGTATAGTGCCTCATTTACAGAAAACCATTGGAAATGTCATTACTACTAATTTATTATAACGGAGGGAAAACATATGCACAGGCCCCACAGGGAATGTTAGGCATTCTTTATAATCATATTACACCATGCACAAGAAATCTGCAGGTGCCTGGTGTCTGTACGTGTGATACTTGCCACTGCAGTGCTGCTCTGCAAATGTCACCCCCGAAAAAGGCAGGATACACATGGCAGAATATCAAGGCCTCCTCGGTTGGCCCTTCTCTGCCTGAGACCTAAGAGGCGGCTGCTGAGCAGACAATCCTGGGCTGCTAGATGATGGGCTGATTCACACGCTAATCCATAATGGTAGCATTAAGAAAAGTGCCTGCTGTGCAAACTGCATGTGGCTCGCTCCACTGAGAACGTAAGAAAAGCCCCGCAGGATCAGGTCAATGGCCCATTTAGCCCAGCATCCTGCCCTCAGGGTGGCACTCTCCTCTCCTGTGGCCTCTGGCAGCCGCCATTCAGAAGCATCACAGCTTCTGACTGCAGAGGGCAGGGCATAGCCATGGTGGCTAGGGGCCATTCATAGTCCCTGGGGCTCCCTGCAGGTGTTTCCACAGACACGAATTTGCTACCAATTTACCCTGAATTATTATTTTAAGAAAAATCAGCCTTTGGCCCCTCCCTGAAGGGTAAGTTGGTATCAATGAAAGTCTGGACGTGCCAGCAGAGAGATGGGGGGGGGGAGGCACCTGGGGTCTATAACTCAAACAGGGGGGCGTGGTAAGTGGGGGAAGAGCACCGGCCAGATTACGTCACTCCCAGATGATGACGTGTTCCCCAGGGTCCTATAACGTAGAGCCGTGGGCGGGGGCTGAGGAGAGGCGACTGTGACGTACCGCGCAAGGGCTCCAAGCATCGCCCCTCCCCCCTCGAGCGCGTCACCCTCCCCCCGCTTTGTATAGTGGGGGGTGTATTTATTTTCGAGAGGGCCGGGCCCCCCCTCAGGACACCGACAGCGCCTCCTCCTCGGCCTGCCCTTCACTCACCGGGAACGGCGCTGCCTCCGTCCTCGTCCTCCTTCTCCTTCCTCCGCTGCCGCCGGGTCTGGCCCCTGTCAGGCAAGCCGCCTCTTTCCCCGCCCTGCGCGACCTCTCTCCTCAGGAACGCTTCCGGTGCCTCCCGCTTCGGCCGCGCACTTCCGGGAGAGGCCCTACGGCAAGCGGGTGGGCTCAACTACCTTCGCGAGCTTGACGTTAAGTACTGGAGGTGAGGCAGTTGAGGGAGGGGAAAAAAGTCAGCATCCGCGCAGGCGCGCCGAGAGAAAAGTTCGGTTCTGCGCACGCGCCCGGGTGCCTCTCCGGTGTGCGCATGCTCCAGCACGAGGAAAGGGGCGTGTAAAAAAAAAAAAACCTGCTGCCGCCGCGCAGGCGCAAGAGGGCGCCGTCGCCCCGGCTGTTGCTAGGGGAGAGCGCGGTCGGCGTCGTCAAGAGGTGCTTCCGAGACAGGCCCGAAGCGCCATGGGGCCGGTTCAGACTGCCTCTTCCCCAGCGGCGCGGCTTCCCGTTACTTTTTTGGGTTGCGTGACTCCCTCCCCTCCCTTCCTGTACAGGCCAAAGCCGAATGGTGACTGAGGCCGCTTCCTGGGGAGGGAGTCTCACTGAGGTCTATGGAGGCCATTGGTCGTCGCGGGGGGAGGGGGGATTTATTTATTTCCTGTTGTTGTTGTTTGGTCGTTTAGTCGTGTCCGACTCTTCGTGACCCCCTGGACCAGAGCACGCCAGGCACTCCTGTCTTCCATTGTGAAGGGAAATTCTGCTTCTCCACATAACTGTGGCATTATGGGAAGTTCTTGCTTCTTTTCTCTGGCATTCTGGGAAGTTTCGCGTATAAGCTTTTCTCTGCTTCTGCACACACTGTACAACCTGTTCCAAAGACCAAGACATTCCCTCATTTCCCTAGACTGCTCAGTTCATCTTAAGTTCATGAAAAACACTATGACCTGTACTTAATGCACAGCTGACCACATCTACGGAATTCAATTATTCTTTCATGTTATGATCAATCATTAGTAATTGTTTTAGTCATGCTATATCAATCTTTAGTTATAATTTAATTAGGAGGTTTCATGCCTGTCTAGTTCCAGCTCCGTTTCCCAGCCTTTAATCTATCGGTGATTAATGTTCACATGTAATTCCCGCCTTGTACTTATGTTAACCAATCAGCAACAAGTTGCTTTGTGTTTGTATCAACCAATCAGCCACAAGCACACCTGTGGCAATGTTTGTAATATTCAATAAAAGAGAGTTCCCGGGGCTCGCCCCGGCAGACGCCTCTCACATGACACCTGCTACTTGTCTGTCGTGGTTTCATTCCAACACCACTGCCTCCCGCAGTTTGGTCAAACTCATGCTGGCAGCTTTGAGAACACTGTCCAGTCATCTCGTCCTCCGTCATCCCCTTCTCCTTGTGCCCTCCATCTTTCCCATCATCAGGGTCTTTTCCAGGGAGTCTTCTCTTCTCATGAGGTGGCCAAAGTCTTGGAGCCTCAGCTTCAGGATCTGTCCTTCCAGTGAGCACTCAGGGCTGATTTCCTTCAGAATGGAGAGGTTGGATCTTCTTGCAATCCATGGGACTCTCAAGAGTCTCCTCCAGCACCAGAATTCAAAAGCATCCATTCTTTGATGATTTATTTCCTACCCCGCCTTTTTCCTCCCAGGAGCTCCAGTCACCGCACATGGTTCTCTCCCCCCCCCCTCCATTAATCCCCACAGCAACCCTGTGAGGTATGCCAGGCTAAGAGGCAGTGACTAGTTCTTGGCTAATAAAATTCGAGTTGCAGTTGTGGCATACAAAAACAATCTAACATCTTTTTTGGGGCAATTCCAGACCTATTATTCCAAGAAGAAAGGCCTCTGGATTCTTAACAAATGTGTATTTTAGCAATTTTTCAGCTCATTATAAATCTTCTCCCAGAAGTCTTTCACCTTGGGGCAGGTCCACCACATATGGTGAAAGGTACCCTCCTTTTCTTTACATTTCCAGCATAGATTATCACTATTGTGATAAATCTTTGATAACTTTACAGGGGTCATTTTCATTATATTTTCCTTTAACATTGTAGCATTTTACATTGGATGTAGCATTTTACATTGGGGTACAGGAGAATCATGTATTATACGGTGCAGATGGCAAAACCTACTGGACTCCCAAGGTCACCTTTCATGGCCCAGTGGGAATTTGAACCCTGGACACTCCCAGACCTTTAGTCTTACAATCTCTAACCACACCAACTCCAGTGTGTTAATATACTCAAAATTAAGTGCCTAATTGGGATTAAAGTTTAGCCAGGACCTTGCGCAATTAAACAGGACAAAAGCGCTCCAGGTGACCTGTTTATTGGGCGTGATCCCTCATTTGCTATTTACTGAGCATTCATTCTGATTTGTTTACAGGGGGGTTAGATGCTGTTGCATCAATCAAACAGCCCATGCTTTCCAGTGTTTTCTTGTTGCTTTCCTCTAGACCAGATGTTTTCAACCTTTTTTGGAGTCCACGGCTCCCATGGCCAACTGCATTCTTTTTGCTGAATCCCTGTGGGGCTCAGGAGCCCAGTTATGTCACCTCTTGCCTGCAGAGCTGGCAGCCTCTCACCCTTTTTTGAATATCCTCCCTTGTGGAATGTTCCCTCCTCTCCCCTCTCTTTGGGAGTCCTCTGGGCAGCCACTGCTGCTGCCCCTGGACTCTGAGCTGCCCCCCTCCCATTTGCCTGCAGAGCTTCTGGCCAGAGCTGCTGCAATAAACAGCTGTGCAAGCCATGGGGAGGCAGAGATGTGAGAATGCATCAGGGAAGGGAGGAAAGGAAAAAGAAACTGAGGCCATTGTTGCCCACAACACCCCTGACCATCATTCAAGGCACCCCAGGGCGCCATGGCATACTGGTTGAAAACCACTGCTCTAGACCAATGGTTCTCAAACTCCCCCCCCCACGGGCCACATGGGGGACCACTTAATGATTTCGCCCTGAATGGCAGGGGCAACCCAGCAAGACGGGTGGAATATAAATAGTAAAATTATTATTCAAAATAATGCCTGTTGTTGCATTTGCAATGCCCTGTGCTAGATGTATGACTACAGACCTATTGAATTAACATCTGTAGTGATGGAATGCTTTGAAAGACTGGTCCTTCAACACCTTAGAACCTGCTTTCCACAGGACTTTGATAAACATCAGTTTAACTATAGAAGAAATAGGTCCACAGATGATGCGATAGCTACCGCCTTTCATCTTGCAGCTAGTCATCTAGAGAAACCGGAGAACTATGTCAGGATGTTGTTTATTGATTATAGCTCAGCTTTTAATACCATCCTTCCGGAAACCCTCATTAAAAAGTTGACATGAACCTTTCTTCTACTATCTGTGACTGGATTAAAGACTTTCTGATAGATCGGACACAAACAGTGAGGATTGGACATGTAACATCTAATTCCTTAAAAATCAGCCCTGGCACACCACAGGGATACAGTGGTGCCTCGCAAGACGAAATTAATTCGTTCCGCAAGTCTCTTCGTCTTGCGAGTTTTTCGTCTTGCGATGCACGGTTTCCCATAGGAATGCATTGAAAATCAATTAATGCGTTCCTAGGGAAACCGCCTTCAGACCAGGTCCGGGGACAGTCTGTCCCCGGACCTCTTCCGAAGGCTGGGGGGGGGGGGACAAGGGCTTTTCTTCCCACCCCCAGCATTTTAAAAAACCCCGGGACAGCGGAGGACTTCTCCGCTGTCCAGGCGATCTTAAAATGCTGGCGGGCGGCATTTTAAAATCGCCCCGGGACAGCGGAGGACTTCTCCGCTATCCGGGGCGATTTAAAAGCCCCTGGGAAGGCAGGCAGGGGGGACAAAGACCTTCGCCCCCCCGCCCGCCTTCAGAAGGTTTTCCCGCCCCCCCACCCGGCTTCGCAGCAGCGCTCCGGAGCCCGGCGGCTGGGGCAGGTGTTCCCGCCCCCCGCCCCGCTTCGGAGCAGCGTTTCGAAGCGGGGTGGCTGGGGCAGGTGTTCCCGCCCCCCCGCCCGGCTTCGCAGCACCGGGAGAAGCGATCTCCCCACAGCCCCTTGCTTCAAAAGAGGTCCGGGGGCAGCGCGAAGCGCTTCCCGCTGTCCCCGGACCTCTTTTGAAGCAAGGGGCTGCAGGGAGAAGCGATCTCCCCGCAAACCCTTGCTTCAAAAGAGGTCCGGGGGCAGCGGGAAGCGCTTCCCGCTGTCCCCGGACCTGGGGCTGCGGGGAGAAGATCGCTTCTCCCCGCCGCCCCTTGCTTCAAAAGAGAAGACCCGCTGTCCCCGGGGCAAGCTTCGTTTTGCGAAGCAAGCCCATAGGGAAATTCGTCTTGCGAGGCAACTCGAAAACGAAAAAACCTTTCGTTTTGCGGGTTTTTCGTCTTGCGGGGTACCACTGTATGTGCTAAGTCCCTTAGCACATTGTATACATATGATTGTGTATCATCTGACCCGTCTACTGCAATTATTAAGTTTGCAGATGACACCACCATAATGGGTTTAATAACAGGTGGAGATGAATCAGCGTTTAGAGGGAAGATCCAGAAAATATCTACATGGTGCCTAGGGAACAACTTGCACCTTAATATCAGCAAGACAAAGGAGATGGTGTTGGACTTTCAGAGGAAGAGAGGAGAACTAGCCCCGCTGTACATCGGGGAGGGCTGTGTTGAGAGAGTGTCTTACTTTAAATTCCTAGGAGTTTATATCAGTGAAGACCTTCCTTGGAAAATTAATACAACCCAGGTGGTTAAGAAAGCCCAACAGAGACTCCATCTCCTCAGAGTATTGCGAAAGAACGATGTCAGTCAACATTTGATGATCTCCTTCTACCGGTCCACAATAGAAAGTGTCCTTTCATACTGCATCACGGTGTGGCACTCTGGTTTGACTTCATCTGATAGGAAGTCCCTACAGAGGGTGGTGAACACAGCACAAAATATTATGGGCTGTCCTGTGAATCCGCTGGATGAAATAACGGAAGAACGTTGCCTCAGGGGAGTGAGGAAAATTCTCAGGGATGATTCACACCCTGGCCAGCACTTTCTTGATCTCCTGCCCTCAGGCATGATTAGTCGCGCCAACAGGGTAAAGAACAGCTTCTATCCATGGGCTGTTAGGCTGCTGAATGAAAAGATAACAGGTCAACTGACTTTCGGGTTTGGTGTGTGTGTATGTGTCAGTAAACGAGGGGAATTAAGACTAAGAGAGCTGAGTGAGGGGTGCTCGTGTAATCTCACTGTATACAAGTTGTACAAGTGACAATAAAGTATTTCATTCCATTTTTACAGATTCTGAGGCCACCTTGCATTGTGTGCTTTTATTATTGTTTTGTTGACATGCTAATTTTTGTGTAAACTGCGTTTGAGCTTGTCAACAGGCCATATAAAAATGTTTTATGATAAACTGTACCATGCACTTTTGGGCATGTGAGAGTTTATGCCACAGTATATCTATTACCCTTTGAAGTATCACCACGACTTTTAATGCAGATTAGAATCAGGCTGAGCATTTCTGTGCTAGCCATTAAACTCTTTAACAGTGTCCTTAGCAACAGAGGAGGATATATAGCATATATATATTTGAGAGCGGTTGTTCACATCCATCTGTACTTCACGCTTGCTGACCAAGGCAATAACTATGAAGAGCAGCAACTATAAAAAGAATGAACAGGGAAACAGATGGACGTTTAGACAGGCCATGAATAATTTTGAAACTCGTGATAGCTATGCCATTATGGCAATTTATGGGCAATATATCCTCCCTTAGCTGTGTTGGGTTTTTTCCCTCCTTTCCTGCAGTTTATATTCTGGGGGCGGGGGTTTGACCACAGCTGTATGCTGTATTCCAAATGTGCCCCCACCATCTATTTGAATGAAGTTGCTATGACATTTGGAAGACCGAAATCAAGACAGCTGGTAATACCTAACGTAGAATTTGTTCCTACTGCACACCACCAATGTTTCCAGGAAGCTCACCATTATGCTCCCAATCTCTTTCATGGAGCCAGTTCAGACCCCATGAGTGTATACTAGATGTGAATATTTTTTGCTCCAATAGAAATCACTTTACATTTGGAACTAATCCACGAGAAAGGTGTGATAGTTCTTTGCTAAATTGCAGTTCTGCGTAGGGGTGATTTTGCAGCTGAGAAACGGTGATGGAAGACTCCTTACTGTCCATGGCCCCCACCCCCACGCTACGCTTTCCACTGCAACTTCCCCCTCCTCTCCTCCTCCAGGGTTCCATACAACCATTTGTTTTCCTTTCACTCAGCTTGGAGATGTCTTTGGCTGGGGGATGGGGCAGGGCATTTACACTCTGTATGGGATTTTCCTATCTTGAATAATTTGGTCTTGCCCACAAGTTTGGTTTAAGGGCTGTTTTTAGAATCCTAAGCTACTAGCCCTCATGGCTGCAAACATGAGCATAGCCAGGATTTATGGGGGGGGGCATTATGTTAGAGGGGGCAGAACCGAGTTCTCTGCAATGCAATTGGTCAGTTAGTTAAGTAGTATGCCTTCACCTAGGAAATGCAAGCATGAAAACTTCCTAAATTTACATAATTTTACACTTGCTGTTCTTTTAAACATCAGGGGAAGGGCAAAGGGTTCGGAAATGGACAAACTAATAAATAACCCAATTGAAATGAATTATTGGCGTTTTCCACTGTACTGCAAACTTTCCAAGAGACCCACCTAGCTCAACACCCGGGCACCAGACCAAATTTTAGGGCCAAAGGTCTTTTTTTTTTGCTACCTTTGTGGCCTTTTACAAGCCATATAGCATCCTTGTGGCTAAGGGATGTTGCTCTATGCCTCTGGGTCAATCATTTGTTCATTTTCTACCCTTAAAAAATAAAAGAGGCACCCCACCTTTCTGCTTCAGGCAGTTTCAGAGCTCCCAGAGTTGCTGCTTGTGTAAAAAAAATAAAACAGTTGCTCATGGTTATAATCCCAGCTTGCTCAGCTTCATGAAAGCATTCGGACATGACCACAACTAAATGCCATGCAAATGCCCAGGCAGATCCATTAATTAAATCAGCTGTTCAGCAAAGGCCTTAATTGGGCTGTGACAAGCTCCCGGAACAATTGTGACGAGAGTTTATTCCTCGTCTGTTGTTCTTATTAACTGCCACTTCCTCTGCAACGACAGGCCCCTTACGCTGGAAAACTGCGTATCTGTACAAGGTTCATCGCCTCCCAGGAACCTAAGAAGAGCTCTGAGAAATTAGGACAAGGGTTAATCTAGATCAGGGGTAGGTAATCTCATGCCCAGGGGCCAAATGCAGTCCTGTCTGGCCCTCAGAAGTCTCTCCATGCCACGCTCCCATCTTCCCAGGCTGCACCCTTCACTGGCCTTGTTTTACACCCTCCTCGAGTGTTTCTGACTGGCTGGGATGTGCCCTTGAACCCGAGATAGCTCTTTCTTCTCTGGATGGGGGATAAGGAAGAGTGGGTGCACAAAATCTAGCCTAAAGGTAAAGGGACCCCTGACCATTAGGTCCAGTCGTGACCGACTCTGGGGTTGCGGCGCTCATCTCGCTTTATTGGCCGAGGGAGCCAGCGTACAGCTTCCGGATCATGTGGCCAGCATGACTAAGCCGCTTTTGGCAAACCAGAGCAGCGCATGGAAACACCGTTCACCTTCCCGCCGGAGCGGTACCTATTTATCTACTTGCACTTTAATGTGCTTTCGAACTGCTAGGTTGGCAGGAGCAGGGACCGAGCAACGGGAGTTCACCCCGCTGCGGGGATTCGAACCACCGACCTTCCTATCGGCAAGTCCTAGGCTCTGTGGTTTAAACCCACAGCGCCACCCGCGTCCCTACTGTGCACTTAAAATTTATATGAATTGCTTTTGCCCACTTTTGTCTCTGGCTGCATCCAGCACCGACAAGTGGCCCTTGGAAGGTTGACCAGAAGAGAATGCAGCCCTTGGGCAAAAGGTTACCCACCTCTGATCTCGATCAGCTCCCAAGAAAGTGTGCACAACCTTAGCATCTTTGTAAGATACGTTGGCGAGACTTCGGTCGGGCCTCTTTATAATCGTTCATGGGCTTAATGCATTTCTAAACTGGACTGAATTTAGAGCAAGTGGCCCAGGTTGCCAGACTCTGGGCAGGGTGACTGTCATATGTAGCAGGAACCCCCCACCCCAATCATTCAGTTTGTACAAACTTCACACACTCACACTCACACACTACATATGCCACACTTCTGTTATAAATTCATAGAAAAATCAACCATACATTAGATTTGCACTGTTCCATTTTTATTTTACTCCACATGACAAGGACTATCAAAGGGGGGTGGCTTGGTTCTGGTCAGCCATAATCCTTTCACCATCCCAGCACATCCACAGGAGCCCTGCCCAGTTGCTATGCCAACCCTGATGGTCCTAGACAGAAGACCATCAAGATCACAAAGAACTTGCACATGTGAGTGGATTCAGCATGGACTGAAACAAAGGACAATGATCAGATCTTCCCTCTGGGGGCAGGAAACTGCCAACTCCCCTTTGTCTCCTGGAAGTGACTCATGGGGAGGGGGAAAGGAGGAACCAGCCAGGTGACAGGACACTCAGGTTACCACCACAACTCCCCCCTAAACCCCTCCTTTCTGTAATGTATGCATGATGTAAACCCCTTCTGTAATGTATGCATGATGTCAACCCCTCCTTTCTGTAATGTATGCATGATGTTTCTGGGGGTGGGCTTGACCTAGAGCAGTGTTTCCCAACCGGTGTTCCGCGGCACACGAGTGTGCCGTGAGACGTTGCCTCGTGTGCCGCGAGATGCCTGGAGGGAGGCGGGCGAGTCGGGTGGCGAGAGGCGGAGCGGCGGCGGCGAGGAGAGGCCGCGCCTCCTGCTGCTGCCTGGCGCTCCTCCTCGCAGCCGGCAGCGCTGCCTGGGCGCCTCCGCGCGACTCTGCCTCGCTGGGTTTGGTCTCCCAGCAGAGACGGGTCACACGCGCACCTCCCTCCCTCCCTCAGCCTGCGCGGAGGGAGAGCCAGAGAGAGGCATCGCTCCTGCGCGGCGGGAGAGGGAGCAGCCGGAGCGATGCCCCAAACGAAGGCATGGGACCGGAGGGGAAATCCTCTCCGAGGAGGATTGAGCGCAGCTGAGAGAAGCCTTTCGAGGAGCTGCCGTGTCCCCTGGAAACCCCCTTCCCAGCTCTGCCTGCCTGCCCAAAGCTTGGAGGTTCCCCGGCAAGGGGGAGGGAAAAAACTTTCACTTTTGTGCGTCCCTCCCGGCGTGACGCTGCGCGCTGACGTCACGGGGCGGGGCTTTAATGGTGGTGTGCCACGAGATTTTTTTTTCAGTAAACAGGTGTGCCGTTGCCCAAAAACGTTTGGGAAACACTGACCTAGAGGATGGAAATTTCAAAAGTTTTTATAAGGTCCTGCACACCTGCTTTCTGGGTCTTTCCTCTCTCCTGTAAGTGAGGGGAACACCCTGTTGCAACAGTTCAATAAAGGCCAAGCCTACAGGCTGCTGTTTTGCTCCAAGTTATCCTGGTTGGTGTCTTTGTTTTTGTCCAAGGGAGCCCTCGGATTTTTCCGGTAACACATATGATACAGCCGCTCAACAACAAATTCCACAAACAGTGGAACACGTGGATCTTCCTCCTGCCCCAAGGTTCCCTGCAATACACAAATTTCCCCTCCCTCCCTCTACACGTGCGTAAGTGCCTGTTTTTGTAACTGCAGCCACTTTTTCCAGTCATAGAAATAGAGGCAGATTCATTCATATTCCCATCAACAAAAACACCGCAACAGCTTTCAAATGTTTAAAGGGGGTCTTTCTCCATTTTTAATTTTTGCTCAGATAAAACACCTTGTCATATGGAGATATAGACAGACAGATGTGTGTATTGTGTGTGCGTGTGCATATGTACACACCAACATATACACATACCTCTCTATAGATATAAATATTTACATTATTTCAAAAACCACTATCCCATGGCAACAGCTGTTCTTGTCTTTAGAAACCAATGATGACGTACAAGAAAAGAGGAGATGGTGAAACAAGTTTATTATTATTTTTAAAACTATTATGTCTCTGCTGCACATAAAGAAAAGGACTTTTTGCTGTAGCCTTCCCCATCCAGTTGTTTTGAACGACAGTTCCCATCAACCCCAGCTGCACAGCTGGGTTGCCTGGTCCAAAACTCTAGAGGGTATCAGGTTAGGAAAGGCTGATTCATTCTTTTAAACACAATGACCAGCAAGGCAAAGTTGGTGGGTCCATGTCTGAATGTAAGGGTTGGAAAGGATACACACCTCAAACTTTAGAGTGTTAGTTCTGAAAAGATTCTTTAAAAAAATAAAAATTGTGTTTCAGTCCCTTCCGCCCCCCTTCTTGTGGGTTTTGTGGTTTTAGTTTGCAAATCTCAGGTAGACATAGTTCAAAGAACCATCAACAGTCAACATGTGACAAAAAGATCAACAGTTTTGATTCAGTACACTTCTGGCTTAAATTCACAGTAAGAGCAGATATACAGAAACAGATTGAGGCTTATGGTTTGTTGTTTACTTTTTAAAGAGGAGAAAAATAACATCTAGGCCATTTTGCTTCCAACGTGCTGACCCAGGGCTAGTCTAGATTTTGTGTTTTAAAAGATACTAGCCATCAGCAAAATCTAAAAACATGCAAACGAGCAGAGTTCTTATTGCTGGTGAAATCGCACTGGGTTATCCTGTCAACTAATTAAAAACCCTGCAGCTTCACGTGTGTTATTCCATGTTTTCCTAGGACAGACTTCCCCAACTCGGTGCCCCCCGCCAATGCTTTTTGCTGTCCTGCAACTCCCATCAGCCCCTGCCAACACAGCCAATAGTCAGGGAGTGTCTGTTGGAGAAGGCTATTCCAGACTGTTATCTCTCTGGGAAAGACTAGTCTGAATAATGACTAGTCATTATTTGGGTCGTCTGAATAATGATGCTTCTTTTGTGCTGCGTCCCTCATTTACAGTGTCTGAACACCTTCCGCACTTGCAGGATCTAGCAAAGATTATCCCATTTGCAGCCAGCCAGGGCCACCACAATTGGCACAGTGGTCTCAGGAGGCAGGTATTAAAGAAACTGCCAGTTATTTAATGACTACATTTAATTTTATTTGGCTTTTTACCGCAAGGGGGTGCCATTTGACTTTTCTCCCTCAGATGATGCTAGATCTGGCCTGAACTGTAGGAAGCAGAACTATTTTTGTCATTGTTTTTGGTGGGTGGGTGGGAACTCTGTGTCACTCAGCTTAGCGAGTGAAGTCCCAGCACCATTCAGTCTCCCCGAAATCGATAAAACACACACCAGAAATTAGCCGGGGGAGGCATCCTTTCATTGATTTCGTTCCCAACAAACTTCAGCTAGAGCACAACTTATATGGAGTCTTGCCAACTTTTGACATCCTAATTTTCTCGCTTCTGGTGTTCCGGCCGCCAAAGGCTTCCCGTGCAAAAGAATTCCATAGCCCAGAATTCCACAAGTCCGGCAAGAAATGAGTCATTACTGAACGCAGCCTTTCAAGACTTTTCTTTGGTAACATACTTACAATGAGCCGTAGAATGGAATTCCCCCATGCGTTGCTTGTTTTGAACTGTGACCATGCGTTGGGCGACAGTACAGTAGGTGCAAAAATTATTGTGTGCGTACAGCTTTGTAGGACTTAAAAAGACAGCAAATTGGGAAAAAGAGAAGTCCCCCAGTTTCCTGGTTTATCACAAAGCTGTGAGCCCTCTTGCCCTGTCTGCTCTGTCCTTTTCCATGTGTGATATCTGCAAAGTGGTTTTGCTATGGACAGCAAAGTGCGCACACAGTGGGCTTTTGCAGATGTCTCTGTATTATCTACCTCTGAATGAAACCATAGAATTGGCCAGGACCCAAAGAGTCATCTGGGCTAACCCTCTGCCATGCAGGAATCAAATACAGTGGTACCTCGGGTTACATACGCTTCAGGTTACAGACTCCACTAACCCAGAAATATTACCTCAGGTTAAGAACTTTGCTTCAGGATGAGAACAGAAATCGTGCTCCGGCGGCGCAGGAGCAGCAGCAGGAGGCCCCATTAGCTAAAGTGGTGCGTCAGGTTAAGAACAGTTTCAGGTTAAGAACGGACCTCCGGAACGAATTAAGTACCGTATTTTTCGCTCTGTAAGAAGCACCAGACCACAAGATGCACCTAGTTTTTGGAGGAGGAAAACAAGAAAACAAGAAAAAAATTATTCTGAATCTCAGAAGCCAGAACAGCAAGAGGGATCGCTGCACAGTGAAAACAGCAATCCCTCTTGCTGTTCTGGCTTCTGAGATAGCTGTGCAGCCTGCATTCGCTCCATAAGACGCACACACATTTCCCCTTACTTTTTAGGAGAGGAAAAATGAGTCTTATAGAGCAAAAAATACGGTATGTAACCAGAGGTACCACTGTATTTCCTGGCAGATGTTTAAAAACCTCCAAAGGAGAGCCCATCTCCTTCTGAGGGAGCCCATTCCACTGTTGGGCAGCTCCTACCACCAGAATGTTCTTCTTAATGTTCAGTCAAAATCTCCTTGTAATTTGAATAAAAATGTCCTTGTAATATGCCTGATTACGATTTTGTTTTGTTATCTGCTGTACTGTGCAAACACACACACAACCAGTCCTTTTGAGGAATCTCCAGTTGGAAGCTAGCTATTGTAAACTGAAAAGTACAGAACCAATCCCTTCTGGTCAGTAGTTTTCCTGCTGACCAGAAAGCAGAGAGAAGCATTTTGAAGCAGGGATTCTGGGTGGAGATGAAGGATTGTAACTCAGCCCCCAAAAGCGGGCTACTGGGGAAAAATCATAACCATGCAGAATGGTCAATACAGGTTTCTCTCGTTGGCAGCTAAGGCACAAGAGAGTGTGCCTTAAGAGGACTGCATTTTAGTGCCTTAAGAGGACTGCATTTCAGAGCTGACAGCTGCTGATTTTATTCCCAACTGTTAGGGTGGGGGAGCTGTAGGCTCTTTCTATTCTTATTTCCAGTTTTGTCTCATTTATTCTTACCAACTTTTGCTGGTTAATGTCCTTCAGGTTAGTGACAGGGAACAGTTTTTTTAAAAAAAACATCTCTCTGAACACAAAGAACATCAGCCTCTAGAAAAAAGCCAAGTTTCGGTCACTTCTGCAAAAATAAAAACATGTTGAATTAAAAATAAATTCCTCTGAGGGGGAGCAGCAAGATTTACAAGAGGAGTAGGGTGGGAAAGGGTATCTTGTTCCATTCTTGCCTCCCCACCACCACCCAAATCTCTCAGACATCCACAGCAACAAAAGGCTCGCTCCCCCTTTCATCCAAATCACAGTGGTTATTTCCCAGAAATTGGTATTTTAAAACAGTGGCATTGTTTCAGCACCCAGGCCTATCAGTTTCCCCCTGGTGTTTAGGAAACATCTATTAAGGACCATTTCTCATGGCATCTGTGCCATTCCCGCCCCACGCCCAGATAGTGCTGTACGACAAAGCAACTTATCCAGATGAGGTGTTTGCCATAAAGCCAACTCGCCATTCGGTATCGCAACGCCTAGCGCGCCAAGCAGTGGCTTAACGGTTGCGGCGGACAATTGCACTGAACCGAAATCCTGCGCAGCGTCCGACTACCTGAGAATCTCAGCTTTTCGCTTCGGAGAACAGCAAGCGTTTAGCCCTCATGGGTGCAAAGAGTAGCAACTGGAAAATGTGCTGGCGGCCACCTCCTCACAAGGGAACCCACAGCACGCAAAACCCAGCAGGGATTCTGTCAGTCGCCAAGGCCTAGAAACCCCATAGAAATATGGTTCCGGTAGCATCCTGAAGGCTCATCCAAGCAGGTCTTTGGTCACAATGGCCAGGAATCGGAAGCAAATATTACAAAGTGCTGTTTCAATGGGGCAATGGGTGGGTCCTCCTGGGTTTTTTGCTCCCTGGGCTGCTTCCGTCCACAATGAACCTGCAGGCAGCAGTGTCTCTCGGGAATTTCTTCCAGGCAGAGATGCCTAAGGAGCAGGGGTGGGGTGAATCTAAATGGTCTTGTTCAAGTGAGTTTGGTTTCAAACCACAAGTTAGAAGCGACAGCACACAGACACTTCAAAATAGCTTAAAATCCTCAGGTTCCCCCCACCTACCTACAAGATTATCGACAGGTAGACAGAAGACATACACCAAAACAAGACTGCCATGTGATTTGTAACCCCCAGGAAGGTATAGTGTAATCTCAAGAGCACATGAAACCAGTGGGGCTTTGGAAAACCCTCCAAGATGTTGTCTTCTTGCCAGAAATTCAGTTCTCGACAGCGGTCTGCTCTTTCTGCAAAGCCCAGTTACTCACAAGAGTTTTCTCTCTCTCTTTTTTGTACACGTGTTTTGCTTTAATAATCATATATACATATACAGAACAGTTATTTACATCCAAGTACACTTGTCTCTGTATAACTTAGCAGCATATAAGTAAATGATTTGCTTCCTAGTTCAGTTAATAAGCACTTTCACATAGACAACCCGGCAGTGATTTTCCTGCAGAGGCTAGCAACAGTAAGATTTGCCCGGCACTACCACCACTAGGCAGAAGGCCTCTGTCTCAGGTGGTAGAATCTGGGCACCATCGTAGAGCGGCAAACCATTTCGTTCCAAAACCTATTTATATATATTTAGAGAGGGTGACTCTGCGCACATTTGTGAGAGTGTTGTTTCTTAGGCACCAGAATGTCTGAGAAGGCCTGACCTTGCGTCTTGCTGTGGTGGGTGATTGGGAAAATTGGTGGGTTCTTCTCTGATATCTATCAAGGTTTCCCCCCTGCCAAAAAAAGCACCATTAAAAACCTTCTGAAGAACTGACCACCAGGCATTCTGGAGGCAAGCTAAACCATGGATTGTGCAAAAAAAAGGAAGAAGACCCAAAATCTTTTATGCAGCCAAATCAACTTACAGCACAAAGTTTTTGCTGCTGTTACTGATTCGCTGTGGAAGATGCAAGGGCACGTCTGCACCCCAAATATAAACCATCTTAAAACTGGGTTTAACTATCGTGGTTTCCCCGTAAATCGCGGGAAGGGTAGTCAAAGCCCCAAAGAGAAATGTTTTGTCTCCTCTCGTTAATACGAGTGCTCAGGATTTAGTATTAGGTAATAAAACGGGGCTAGAAATAAGATTCCGGAGCCAAAAACCCTTAATCACAGAATGTAGACTCTAGGTTACATATTTCATGGTCAGAAGATGTGGCAATAACAGCTGTGGGCTTGACAGGGGAATTTCACGAATTGGCGAGACACGGGCCAATTAGGGACGCCAGCTAAATGGGCCTGACATTTAAAGCACTATGATGCCACTTCAAGCAGTCATCGCTTCCCCCAAGGAATCCTGGGAGGGCACTGAGAGTTATGAGGGAGACCCCAATTCCACTAACCAAACTACAGTGGTGCCTCGCAAGACGAAAAGAATACGTTCCGCGAGTCTCTTCGTCTTGCGGATTTTTCGTCTTGTGAAGCAAGCCCATTGAAGGATTAGCGCTATTAGCGGCTTAGCGGATCAGCTGATAAGCGGTTTAGCGGCTTAGCGGATCAGCTGATAAGTGGCTTAGCGGATCAGATGTTAAGCGGTTTAGCGGATCAGCTGATAAGCGGCTTAGCGGATCAGCTGTTAAGCAGCTTAGCGGCTTGGGAAAAGGGGGAGGGAGGAAAAAAAACCTGCAGGAACTCGCAAGACATTTCCGTCTTGCGAAGCAAGCCCATAGGAAATTCGTTTTGCGAAGCACCTCCAAAACGGAAAACCCTTTCGTCTAGCGGGTTTTCCGTCTTGTGAGGCATGCGTCTTGCGGGGCACCACTGTACAATTCTCAGGGTGGTCTACCCCCCTTCCCAAAGAACTCTTGAAAATTGTCGATCTGTGAGGGAAATAAGGATCCCGCAACAACTCCCGACAGCCTTAACTAACTGAACTTCCCAGGATTCTTTGGAGGAAGCTGTGATTGTTTAAAGTGGCATGGCACTGCTTTAAATGCACCATGTAGATGTAGTTCCCATGGCAGGGGAGCAATAGGGCTGCTTTTGGGCTTCCTGAGAGCACTTGGTTGGCCAATGCGAGAAGCAGGTGGCTGGGCTAGAGAGAGACTCCTGGCTGACTTGACCTTGAAAGGCTCTTCTTGTGTTTTTATGGGTTCCTTGTTTGGTTGGGTGCCAAATCAGCTACCTGGGCTTGAAATGGGATTAGCTTTGCAGTGCAGACAGGCTCCAGATTTCCTGCTTCCAGGCAGCACCTCCTATCGCAAGGATGCCACGTTCCTCCAAACACTTAACTTGGCGACGTTTTGGTATTGGAAAAATGCCAAAGCCCTTTCCTGTCCCAGCTAGCGAGCAGCCTTTGCTTTTACTTACTTATTTATTTTTTAAATCACTTTAAATGCAAGTCCAACAGCACAATGGTAGCCACAAACTCCTTCAGGTGCCCCCCTCCTTCAAGTAAGGAATTCTGAGCTCCCAATCGCTTCCAAGAATAATTGGTTCTTTTATCGGCCTTGCATAGCATTCATTCCTTTCCTAACCTAGGGCAGATAAGAAGGTCCATTAGAGGGTGTGGAAAAGCTGGGAGGAACCGGCTAAGTTGGTACAGACTAGCAAAATACCGCTTTTGAGCAAACCCATTTGCTCAAAAGCTCTGCCGCAAATATGGGAGCCGAACTCGTATTCCTGGGACCTAATCAGGACTTGCTAAATAAATCCAATTGCATGCAGCTGAAGGAGCAGGGACACTTGATGGCAGGAACTCCTTCACAAGGGAAGAGGAACGTTACCAACTGCACTGGCTCCTGGTGGAGTACAGGGTCAGGTTTAAGGTGCTGGTTTTGACCTTTAAAGCCCTATGCGGCCTAGGACCCTCGTACCTACGGGACCGCCTCTCCTGGTATGTCCCACGGAGGACCTTAAGGTCCACAAATGACAAGATTTTGGAGGCCCCAAGTTGCAAGGTGGTTAGATTGGTCTCAACTAGGGCCAGGGCCTTTTCAGTACTGGCCCCGACTTGGTGGAGCGCTCTGTCACAAGAGACCAGGGCCCTGTGGGACTTGACATCTTTCCGCAGGGCCTGCAAGACAGAGCTGTTCCGCCTGGCCTTTGGTTTGGACTCGTTCTGACCCTTATGTTTCCCTCCCCTTATGGTTTTGATCTATGGGCTACTTTTAAAATGAGGCTGTATTTTAAATTGCATTTTAACCTGGATTTTAAATTGGTCCCCCCCCCCCCATTGTGTTTTTACTGTAATTTTACTGGTGTTAGCTGCCCTGAGCCCGGCTCTGCCTGGGGAGGGTGGGGTATAAATAAAATTTATTTTTATGATTATTAATGCAAAAGGACTGGATGGTAGAGCCAGTGGCAGAGGAAACATGGGAGTGCCCATGGGTGGGGCGCGTTGCCCATAGGGATGAGACATGATGCGCAGCTCCCACAGGGATGGGGCGCACAGCAGGGCCTCAGCTGCCCTACAGCTGGGGGGGAGGGCAATGGGCGGACAGCGCAGAGCCTGCGGGCGCAGAGAAGTGTGGCCCGTGTCACCCGCTCTTTTGTCACCCCCCATCAGGGTGGCACCTGGGGCAGACCGCTCCCCCCTTCCTACGCCCCTGGGTAGAGCACCTGCTTCCCATGAGAAAGCCCCCTGGGTCAACGCCCAAAATTGCCATGCAGGGCTGGGAATGCCTTCTGCCTGAATTCCCAGAGGATTGCTGCCAATCAGTGTAGACGAGACTGAGCCAGACGGACACATGGGCTGGCTCAGTATAAGGCAGCCTCCATGCGCGTGTGTTTCTGCTACTCAACAAAAGCAATGTTCTGGGGGAAAGGCCCGAGGGGAGAGAAAAACCACCCATCTCTCGATTGAGATTATCTCTAATTCTAAATACAGTCATACCTCGGGTTACAGACGCTCAGGTTGGGTTTTTTGGGATTATGAACCGCCGAAACCCAGAAGTACCAGAACGGGTTACTTCTGGGTTTCGGCAGCCGCGCAGAAGTGCTAAATCTCACCTTGCACATGCGCAGAAGCGCCGAATCGCAACCCGCGTGTGCGAAGACGCGGGTTACGAACGTGCATCCCGCACGGATCACGTTCGCAACCCAAGCGTCCACTGTATGTTTGGCCAAACCATCTTCCCATTAAAAAAATACAAACCCACTCTAGTTTTTGGCTGAGCAAAGAGCAGTGCAATGATCTAGAACGGCATTTCCCAGAATGGGTGAGTGGGATTGCCTAAGGGGCTGCTAAGAGGCAAGAGGGCGGCCAGGGTGGGGGGAAGGCTCTGGAGGTGCAAATGATGATTAGCCTTTGAAAAGCAAGGGTCACTGGATCATCCATTTTGTTGAATTAATTTAAGGTAATACTTTTAATTAGATTTTCCTTTATAAAAATAAATGTTTTGAATTTTATTGTGCTCTCATCTTCCTTGGTGGGTTGTGCAAATCGCTGTCCTGGAATACTGGTTTTTTATAGGGTAGGGGGGCACCAGGGATGAATTTAAGGAGCCCAGGGTGTGTGTGGCTTGGAAATGTTTAGGAACTATTGACCTAGGAGAACGCCCGTGCTCCTGCTTTCTTAACCATGCTGGACAAGGCAGATGACCAACTGTGTGTGTGTTAGCATTTGGAGCCGGACTAGAAGCCCCACATAAATTCCTTTCCATCCCGTTCTTCTGCCTTCTCCCCCAATGCCAACTACATGTGGTAGCTTAGTTCTTGCCCTCCTGGCTGCATTAAAGGAACGATAGTGCCAACTATCTAAAATGGTAAAAGGGATGCGGGTGGCGCTGTGGTCTAAACCACAGAGCCTAGGACTTGCCGATCAGAAGGTCGGCGGTTCGAATCCCTGCGGCGGGGTGAGCTCCCGTTGCTCGGTCCCTGCTCCTGCCAACCTAGCAGTTTGAAAGCCCGTCAAAGTGCAAGTAGATAAATAGGTACCGCTCCGGCGGGAAGGTAAACAGCGTTTCCATGCGCTGCTCTGGTTCGCCAGAAGCAGCTTAGTCATGCTGGCCACATGACCCGGAAGCTGTACGCTGGCTCCCTCAGCCAATAAAGCGAGATGAGCGCCGCAACCCCAGAGTCGGCCATGACTGGACCTAATGGTCAGGGGTCCATTTACCTATCTAAAATGGTAGTCAATATTAAAAAATGCTATAAATGTTTGGGGAGGGGCGGTTTCACTAATCCAGCTTACTGATGCCACCTCAGTTCAGGGCCCTCTCATTGGGATATCTGGAGCACTGCCTTTGAGAGAATTGTTTCGATTCAGTCCACGCTGCAGAGCATAGATTGTACATGCCAGCAAGGGAGTCTTGCCATCTCCCATTGTCTGTGCAGCCTCTCTCACAGCTTGTGTGTGTAGATGCCTGAGGGCATAACCTTGCAAGAATCAGATAACCTGCAAACTGCTCCCATCCGCAGCATATGAATGCCACCACAAATTAAGATGGAGTGTGAACCAGGAAGTAAATAAACACGCCTTGCTTCCAATTTATAATCGGCTTAGCCTGGGACCGAAGGTGGCACACATGAAGCCCGTAATTGAGAACTCAGAATTGGCTTTCATAGGGAACTCCTTCAAAAGGGGGCGGCAGACAGTGACACTACGAATTCGTATCACTTTTATACTGGTCAAGGCTCCTCTCAAAGGATCCTGGGAACTGTAGGTTTTCTAGGTGCTGAGAATTGCCTGCAAGTGATCTGCACCCCTTTCTCCTCTCAGAATGACAGTATCCAGAGTTATCTCAGGAGCAGAAATTATGATTTATGTCCGGTTGTGACACAGAAATGCTTCAGGAAAGCCTTCCCCAACCTGGGGGGCCTCCGAATGTTCTGGACCGCAGCTGCCATCACCCCCTGACTTTGGGCCATGTTGACTGAGGCTGATGGGAGTCTGATACCTGGAAGGCTTCCTCAGAAAATAGAGACGTTCTGCTGATGTGGAAGAGAACGTCCCTTTTCCCCTGAAGAATGTCGGAGGGATTCCGCCCTGGGTTATGGCAAAGATGAGGCAAGCCTGAGCGTGGCATGAACTTCTACTAGCCAATATGGCTAAAAAATGCCCTGGGAAAAGAAGGTGGGCCAGAAGACCATTAAGAGAGGTGCTGCAGTAATGGCAGACACAGAAAACTCTGCGGTGTCTTTGTCAATGGGACTAAGGGGAAAAAAAAAAACACACCAGGCACGCCAACTCCTAGGGGCAGAGGGCTCTTCGGCCCCCTTGATGTTGAGGGGGCAGAGAAGGCCGAGTGTGGCGTGGTTCAATCGCTGGCTCCTCCAGAGTGCAAGAGAGGAGGCTGCACCAGGCCACCCAGTTGGCCTCTTCCCGACAATGCACGTCACACACATGTGATGTCATACATGTGATGTCATCCATGTCACGTCGAGAGGAAGCTGAGCGGGGAGCCCAGTACGGTGCGGCTTCCTCTCTCAAACTCGGCCATTGAACCACACCATGCCGGGCTCCCCACTCGACTTCCTCCCGCCAATGTGCGATGACATCACATGCAAGTGACACACGTACGATGTCACGCATGTGACGCGCGTCCCAAGCATGACATCACACAATGCGACGCACGCTGGCCCCCTAATCTTGGGTGCAAGACTGCGCCCCTGACCCCTCCCCACATACGCACACTCAATCCACCCCACAATACTCCTGATGTCAGCTCATCCCTAGAAACACAGAAGAAACACCTGTCTCTATTTTTCCTTTATCACCTGCAAAGCACCAGAGCATTGTGGGAGATGCCCAGGGCAGACGAACTTACACTGCTGGTTATATAGCATATTAATTCTCCTCGGGAAGATCACCGGCTGAAGTACATGCACAGTAATTTGGGGAGGTGGGGTTGGGGGGACAACGTACTTTGAACGCCTCAAGTCCTTTCCTCAGATCTCTGTGGACTCTATCCTCTCCAGCCTGGAAGGAGTCCATGTTTTCTTCTCGTCGGTGTGTGGCGGGCTGGTGACCTTGCTGGTCATTTCGCTGACTTTGTGCTCGAGGATTTGGTTCTTCTGGTACATCTCCACGTAATTCAGCTGCAGCTGCTTCTGGTACTTGATGACCTTCTCCTTCTCCTCCTGCCAGGTGCGGCGCTCCTCCTCAAAGTCCAGGACCTGCTGCTCCCGCTGCTGCCTCTCGGCCTTCAGCTCCGCCTGCAGCCGCTCCACCTCCTTCTTCAGCGCGTTGAAGTTCTCCTCGCTCTGCCGCTTCATCTTGGCCTCGTCGCTCTCACAAGTCAAAGGGTCCCTCGCCAGCTTCTCCGCGAGTTCGGCGCCAAAGTGGCCGTGGGCCCCGCCCAGGCTGGTGAGGGTCTGCTTCAGGTTGGAGACCTCCAGCTCACACTGGTCAAGTTTCTCCCTCAGCATCTGAACCTCGCCCATCTTCCGCTGCAGTTCGCCCTCGGAGATCTCCAGGCTGACGCTCTTGGTGCTGTAGGAGTCTTTCAAGGTCAGAATCTGCTCCTCCTTCTCCCTGAGGAAGCTCTTGCCTTCCTTCAGCTGGGTCCGCAACCCGACGATCTCGTTGAGCTTCTGGGAGACGTCGGACTGGGAGTCCTTCAGCTGCTGCTTCAGCAGAGAGATCTCACCAGCCTTTTGGCACACCTGGAAGAGAGGCCTTGTCATGAGACAACTCAAACAGCGTTTGCTCTAGTGCACACTATGCTTCAAGCAATATCACACCACTCTGAACAGTCATGGCTCCCCCCAAAGGATTCTGGGAACTGTCATCTGTTAAGGGTGCTGGGAATTGTTAGAAGACGCCCTATTCCCCTTCAGAGCTACAGTTGCCAGAGTTTCCTGGGAAGAGGGATTGATTGTTAAAACACTCTGGGAATTGTAGCTCTGGGAAGGGAATAGGGATCTCCTAACAGCACCCCCAACAAACTACAGTTCCCAGGATTCTCTGGGGGAAGCCATTGATTTGGGAAAGTGGTATAGCACTGCTTTAAATGTTACGGCCTACTTTATGCTGCTGCACCAGCTCCACAGAATAAAAAACATAAGGTGCCACAGCGCTCCTGCCCAATGTACTTTACCCAGGCCCTCCACACGCAGAAATGCTATTAGAGACGGACACATCTATCAGTCTTGCGATTGCTCAGTTTCTCATTTTTTCCACTGGTAACTTCCGTTTTCCACATTTTCATTTCAGCTAGTGACCTATTTATTTTTAAGTCTTCGTGAAAATTCATCAGCTCCCTAATGCAGATTTCTTCTAAGGCATGCCGTTTTCACTAATATGCGCATTTTTGCAAAGCAGTTTGCATAACACACGTTTTATGCTAGTTTACTTGCCCATTACTTGGCTGGAGAACCGCATTGCAAAATTCAGACAAATCCACATTTCATACGAGATCCTTTTTTAAAAAATGTGCATTGCTTTGGAAAATGCAGATAAGCTTGGTTCACCTTTAAATTTGAACTAAATCATATTCCCTCCCCCGCCCCTTTGCTAAAAGCTAACCACACCTATTGCTGCAGAAACCAACAACTCTCACCTCCCAGGCCTAGTTAAACATCCTGCTCTCTTTGTGTTGGAGATCTGAATTCTCATCTAGTAACAGCTACTACAGGCAGTCAGGCTGGAGGAGCTCACAGAACTCTCAGGGGAAAGAAGGGGAGGAGAGACCTTTCTTTGCCCTAAGGGTGCCAGACTAAATGATGTATAGCAATTTTAAGGGCTGCACCTGTTTTTGCCAAGGATGAAGCTGCTCGCCCTCCTCCCTGGGCATACAGGGCAAGGCAAGCCTGTCCTGGGAGTATTCTGCACCTGTCTACCTGTAGTGGCTGTTGGTAGACGAAAGTGGTTGCCTTCCTCCAGCCTTCCAACACAAACCAATAGTTGTTCAAATAAAGGCATTCCCTCATTACGATGGGAAGATTATGAGCCGGCTCTGAGAGACAGAACGGCTGGGAGTTTGCAGCAAAGGATGTAGCTTGAACCTTTATGCATGACCCCCAGGGCAATAAACAAGGACTGTTCCAATAAGCAGAGAGGGGCTCCAATGCACACGCCCTCATTGTGAAAGCTATATGTGAAGTATACGGCCTAGGACCCTCGTACCTACGGGACCGCCTCTCCTGGTATGTCCCATGGAGGACCTTACGGTCTTCAAATAAAAACATCTTGGAGGTCCCGGGCCACAGGGAGGTTAGGCTGGCCTCAACCAGAGCCAGGGCTTTTTCGGCTGTGGCTCCGATCTGGTGGAACGCTCTGTCCCAAGAGACTAGGGCCCTGCGGGACTTGATATCTTTCCGCAGGGTCTGCAAGACAGAGCTGTTCCACCAGGCCTTTGGCCAAGGCACAGTCTGACCCACTCTCTCCTTCTGTAATCCTCATAGCACTCTAGCCCAATGGTTGCCTTTAATTTGATTCTGAACTGATTTTAGAATGAATTGATTTTAGAATGTATTTTAATTAATTGATTGTGATTTTATGTAAACTGTGTTGCTTTTACTGTTGTTAGCCGCTCTGAGCCCGGCTTCGACTGGGGAGGGCGGGATATAAATAAAAAAATATTATTATTATTATTATTAGCTAAGAGTCTCGATTGACCTTGATTTCCACCAAAACTCCACTCTGCCACTCCTTCAAGCTTCCATTGGCTTCAAGAAGTGGGAGGACAGCATTGAGGGTAGGATAAAATAGCACAGTGAGGGACTAATAAGAGAAAGGGGAAACACAACCTAAATGGCAAACTCCCGTCTATGTCTTGACAGCAAGGTAGCCTAATGGTACCCCTGCCGGAAATTCATGGACTCATAGAAATGAAGAGTTGGATCCCTAGCAATAATCTAACCTCTTGCAATGCAGAAACCACTGTCTTGCCAGAGTGATGCATGCTTTGGTTATCTCCCGCTTGGACTACTGCAATGCGCTCTACATGGGGCTACCTTTGAAGGTGACCCGGAAACTACAGCTAATCCAGAATGTGGCAGCTAGACTGGTGACTGGGAGCAGCCGCCGGGACCACATAACACCGGTCCTGAAAAACCTTAATTGGTTCCCAGTATGTTTCCGAGCACAATTCAAGGTGTTGGTGCTGACCTTTAAAGCCCTAAACGGCCTCAGTCCTGTGTACCTGAAGGAGCGTCTCCACCCCCATCATTCAGCCCGGACACTGAGATCCAGTTCCAAGGGCCTTCTGGCGGTTCCCTCACTGCGAGAAGCCAAGTTACAGGGAACCAGGCAAAGGGCCTTCTTGGTAGTGGCACCCACCCTGTGGAACACCCTTCCATTAAATGTCAACTATCTGACGTTTAGAAGACACCTGAAAGCAGCCCTGTATTGGGAAATGTTTTAATGCTTGATGTTTTATCATGTTTTTAATATTCTGTTGAGCAGCCCAGAGTGGCTAGGGAAACCCAGACAGATGGACGTGGTATAAATAATTTATTATTATTATTATTATTATTATTATTATTATTATTATTATTATTATTATTATTAAATCCCTGGCAGATGGCATATGCAGCTCACCTGTGCTCATGCCATCAAAGAGAAGGATGTGTCTCTTGGCTGGTGATTGAGTTCCTGGTCACTGATACCTACCTGTGCTGTAGCCACAACCTTGAAGACTCTTGATTTGCCATTGGCACCTCCTCAAGGTACCATACTAAGGCAATAGCTTTGACTGAAGCGTCCAGAACAGCCTTCACAAGTCTGGTACCTTCCAGAGACCTTGAACTAGAACTCACATCAGCCCTGCCATGCTGGCAGGCACTCATGGGAGTTGTAATCCAAAACATTTGGAAGGCTCCAAGTTAGGGAAGGTTGCTCTTGAGACATTGACCTACTTGTAACAGAATGGAGGCCTTTTGTGCAGAGGTGAGCACCTAAGTCTGAGCATAGCTGTCAACTTTCAGATTTGAAAATAAGGGATCAGCAGCCTCAAAAATAAGCGATCCCGGGGACAGTCTACGGGGTATCTAACAAACCGGGATAGCAGCAGGAAGCAATGGGAAACTGTGCTGGAATAAGGGAATTTCCTGCCAAAAAAAGGAAGGTTGACAGCTATGAGTCTGTGGAAGAACACTATTTCCAGTTAAGTTGGGCCAACATAAAAAGGTACAGTTAACACACTCTCTCTTAAGTGCTTTTCAGGGGGAGTCTTTTTGGGGGGTCAGGCATGTTTGCTCGGGCGCACTTTGATGCTTTTAAAAGGCCCGTGGAGACTCACAAGCTCTCCCATCTCATTTCTCTCCAAAGGGCGTATGGAGCACCTAAGCCACAATTCGGTTGACAAAAGAGCATGGTTTATTGTGCTGGTTTCCTGCTAGTCCAAACAGGGCACAACTCAAGAGGCAACATTGTAGACCAAGCCTAAGCTGCTTCATGGGACGCGGGTGACGCTGTGGGTTAAACCACAGGGCCTAGGACTTGCCGATCAGAAGGTCGGCAGTTCGAATCCCCGTGGCGGGGTGAGCTCCCGTTCCTCGGTCCCTGCTCCTGCCAACCTAGCAGTTCGAAAGCACGTCGAAGTGCAAGTAGATAAATAGGTACCACTCCAGCAGGAAGGTAAACGGTGTTTCCGTGTGCCACTCTGGTTTGCCAGAAGCAGCTTAGTCATTGTCAGGGAACTGCCATCAGTGCCGGAGGGAGAGAGCAAAAGCCAGAGGGATTCCAGAGAGCGTCCAGGGATTGGGAGAAGCAGCCCATCTTCTGGGGAAGAGCGTAGCACAAGTGGAGAAGGGGGGCAGATGGGGGAAGTGGCGAGGCAGTCCCATGACTCCTTGCCTGGGACCAGCGGGGAGAGTAGGGGTCCTCCGTTGCCCACGCCCTCCCTGCGCAGAAGGCTTCTGCGCAGAGAGAGTAGGAGGAGACTGGGCGTCAAAGAGCTTCTTTTCTGGAAGAAGTTTAAGAAACGCCCACTGACGGATTCTGCCAGCGATTGAGTCAGCCACGGGTGAGTGGCTGTCCGGACAGAAAAGGTTCACTTAGGCAACCCAACCAGGTGTTTGCACCCCGCCAGGGAAATAAGCACCGGCTTACACATGAGCAACCCCTAGAACCATTACAGTCCTGCTGGCCACATGACCCGGAAGCTGTACGCCGGCTCCCTCGGCCAATAAAGCGAGATGAGCGCCGCAACCCCAGAGTCGGCGACGAATGGACCTAATGGTCAGGGGCTGCTTGATACTCCTCCCCACTGTCTCCTGAAGCACAAAACCTGAGGGAATCTGCATTCTGTGATCACTTTGAGTTGATCTCAAACAGCAGCTTGCAGACTTTTTAACCAAGCCTGCTGTCTGCGGAGAGTGAATTCTGCAAGTTGCGTTTTGGTGGCGGCACAACAGTGTTTTTGTAAGAACCTTGTAATGTTAAGAGGTGCTTCCAGATGACCAGTTTAATGAGGCTGCACCCGGATTTGCTTGCAGGGAGATTAGACACCATTGGCTATTTAATGTGCATTCATTCCAATTTGCTTGCAGGGAGGTTAGATGAGATTGCGTCAAAGCAAGTGTTATTATCTCACACTTTCCTATGCATCGCCCCCCTTCCTTATCGCGAAAAGTCTAGTCTTTTGGGAAAACCAAGATTGCTGCACAAGACCTCCCAATCCACTATAATTTAACAACCTGAATTTACCAGTATGCAATGGAATCCAACCCAACCACAAAACCCCAGAAAAAGTCAAAGCGCCCTAAGATTTGGGTGCCTGAGTTTAATTTGTTTCTTTAGATAATAAACCGCAGGATCAAAAGAAATTATCCAAGAGAATGTAGAAAACATAGCTAAGACCCATGAACCACTTAGAAAGAAATATGAATAGAATCATCATCAATATCACCACTATGAAAAGATAAAACCAGCAAGTCTTTACAACACTTACGGTGGTGCCCCGCAAGACGAATGCCTCGCAAGACGGAAAACCCGCTAGACGAAAGGGTTTTCCGTTTTTGAGCTGCTTCGCAAGACGATTTTCCCTATGGGCTTGCTTTGCAAGACGAAAACGTCTTGCAAGTGTTCCAATTTTTTTTGCTCCCCCCCCCTTTTCTAAGCTGCTAAGCCGCTAATAGCCTTTTAGCCGCTAATCCGCTAAGCCTTTAATAGCCGCTAATAGCCTTTTAGCCGCTAATCCGCTAAGCCTTTAATAGCCGCTAAACCGCTAATAGCGCTAATCCGCTAATAGGGTTGCTTCGTAAGTCGAAAAAACCGCTAGGCTCGCGGAACGGATTAATTTCGTCTTGCGAGGCACCACTGTCTAAGTAACCAAATCAGGGGCCTGGGCAGACTTGCTGGAACAGAAACATTTTCAGGAGGCATCTAAAACAATCCAGCAAGACACCTACCTAACATCAAGGGTCAGGGAGTTCCACAGCACACATGAAGGAAAAGCTCCTTGCAAATGTGTAGTGGACATAATGTGGCACTTGTATGAATGCTAGTTTGGCAGAGTGAAATGATCTAACAGGCATGGAAAGAGGCAAGTCAATCCCATAAGTAAATTGGTTGCCAGCAATTGGGGCTTCATATACTAATACAGTGGTACCTTGCTACTCAAACAGCTTGGCTCCCGAATAAATCGGCTCCTGAACGCCCCAAACTTGGAAGTAAGTGTTCCAGTTTGCAAACGTTTTTCGGAAGCCGAACATCTGACGTGGCTTCCGATTAAGTGTGGGAAGCTCCTGCAGCCAATCAGAAGCCGTGCCTTGGTTTTCAAATGGTTTCAGAAGTCGAACGGACTCCTGGAACGGATTACGTTCGAGAACCAAGGTACCGCTGCAGTAAAATATAAATTAATAAATATAAATAAAAGTAAAACCACCACCACCACAACCTTTGGCCCTCCAAATATCTCTGACCAACAAATCCCATTGGAGTTGTAGTTCCGCAACATCTGAAGCGTCAAAGGTTGCTCACACATAATGTGGGCCTTCAGGACGCTTCTAGATCACACCCCCTCCTCAGGCCAACAACATCTTGAAAGACCTACATTGGCTCCCAGTACGTTTCCGAGCACAATTCAAAGTGTTGGTGCTGACCTTTAAAGCCCTAAACGGCCTTGGCCCAGTAGACCTGAAGGAGCGTCTCCATCTCCATCGTTCAGCCCGGACACTGAGGTCCAGCACTGAGGGCCTTTTGGCGGTTCCCTCATTGCGAGAAGCCAAGTTACAGGGAACCAGGCAGAGGGCCTTCTCGGTGGTGGTGCCTGCCCTGTAGAACACCCTCCCATCAGATGTCAAAGAGATAAACAACTACCTGACATTTAGAAGACATCTGAAGGCAGCCCTGTTCAGGGAAGTTTTAAATGTGCAACATTTCGATGTATTTTTAATCTTTGTTGGAAGCTGCCCAGAGTGGTTAGGAAAACCTAGCCAGGTGGGCAACGTACAAATAAATTATTATTATTAATTATTATTATTATTATTATCTTGAAGGCCCCCCAGTTGGCTCTCCGTGACAGAGACCACACCTGCCTCTCACCTCCCACTTGGTCTCCTCAATCTTGGGAAGGAACTCTGCCTGCTCCTTCTTGAAAGCCACAAACTTCTTCTCCAGCTCTTCCCGCTGCTGAAGGAGCTGCCCCACATCATCTTGGAGCTTCTTCTTCTCCTGCTGGAGCTTGAAGATCTGCAGCTGCAGAGCCTGCTGTGCCCTCTGCGCCTTCTTGGAGACCTGCTGCAGCTTGTTGGCGTAATTCTGCCGCAGGTCCTCCATCTCCCGCTCCCAGATCTTCTGCTTCTCCTCAAAGACCTGGTAGATGGCCGCCTCGCTCTTGTCGAGGTTCCTCCTCATCTGAAGGACCTCCTGCTCCTTCTCCCACAGCCGGTCCTCCAAGTCCTGGATGATGTCGTCCGTCGAGGGCGAGTGGAAGGGCATCGTCTCGTTGAGGTGGTTGAGCCGGCTGAACGAAGACGTGCTCTTGCTGGAAGACCGGCCGCTGTCTGAGGTAGATATCCCATTGTAGCCCACAATGTTCTTGTCCACGTAGGTGGTCCCGATGCGGTTTATGTGGCTGGTCGATGCGCTCATGGGCCCGATGTGCTGGCTATAGCCTGTGCCGTAGGTGGGCAGGCTGGTCAAAGAGTTCCGCCCGGAATCGGAGAGGCCGCCCGCCTGGTTGGTAGTCCTGTTATGGCTGGCCTTCTCCATCCCACTTTTGACCGTGGAAGGGCTATTGCTGTTGGTGTGGTTCAAGGTCTTCCGGGTCTCCGAGATGCCGTTGTTCTGTGGCGGGCACAGGTTCTGCATGGAATGGAAGTTTTTAGGGACTACGGGCTTAAAGGCTGAAGGTCTAACTAAGGGCTCATTGCTCTGCAAGGAGGAGGGAAAGAAAAAAACAGGACAGCAAATTAAACACAAGGATTGACACAGCCTGGATAGCTCGGTTGGCTAGGGCATTGGTTTTCTTTTTTTTAAAAGAATTATTTCTTTTTTTTTTCAAATTAAAATTTCACAGAGATATATCAAACGTAAATCATAAAAACAAGATTTCAAGGAATCTCCTTGACTTCCATCCTCCCCTTAGTGCAGCGCTTCTCAACCTGTGGGTCCCCAGATGTTGTTGGACTACAACTCCCATCATCCCTGAGCTCTGGCCTTGCTAGCTAGGGGTGATGGGAGTTGTAGTTCAACAACATCTGGGGACCCACAGGTTGAGAAAGGCTGCCTTAGTGGGTTCTATTATTTATCATTTCCTCCTTTTAATCCAAATCCTTTACTTCTTCCACCATGTCCAGAATTCAACCTTAAACTACAAGTGATATTCCAATCCTGAGCATTGGCGTTCAACCGGTGTGCCATAGCAACCCAGGGTGACTTGAGGAAAGTTCAGAGGAGCCTGGGGGGGGGCACATCTTTTCATTAACTTGCAGCCCATAATTTCCTGCATTATCTCTATTTCTCTCTGAGGAACCGGCAGCTTTAACTTGCAGCCCAGAATAAAGCAATGGCAAAAAAGTGCAGAAACATTTTTGCATGACTGCTTCTCTTCTTAAAATCTCCCCCAACAACAAAAATCCTCCCCAGCTTCAGTAACTAACAGTTCCTTGGTTTTATACAGAGACCTTGAGAAATGCAAGGAAACGCCAAAGTAACTTGAAGGTGTGTGTGCTCTATAAGGAGGATATAAAGATAACCCTGAAAGTGAGGAGTGTCTTCTGCGTTTCTTTCTCCTTCTACCCCCAACACCCCTCCCCTCCTTCTTCTCCACCTCTCCCCCCAGGCAACTGCCCTCCTCCTTGACAGTCACCCAGCTTTATGGCGACTTTATGTGATTCCTGCGCTATGTGTGTTTCTCATTTTTCTTCTCCAGCTCCGAGGGCCTTCTGGCGGGTCCCTCAATGCAAGAAGTGAAACTACAGGGAACCAGGCAGAGGGCCTTCTCGGTAGTGGCACCTGCCCTGTGGAACGCCCTTCCATCAGACGTAAAACAGATAAACAACTATATGATTTTGAGAAGACATCTGAAGGCAGCCCTGTTTAGGGAGGTTTTTTTTAATATATTTTTTATTTTGCTGGAAGCCGCTCAGAGTGGCAAGGGCAACCCAGCCAGATGAGCGGAGTATAAATAATAAAATTATTGTTATTATTACTACATAAAAACTTTTTTAAAAACCCCAACCCGAAGATGTGTACAAATCAAACACAGGTTTTAACAGATCCTGCCGCGCCAAAAGAGGCCGCAAATACGTAACACACCTTCACATTAAGGGCCAAAAGCTCTGGGAAATGAGAAACTTGCTTCTAGCTCATCAGACCTGCAAATGACGCCAAGTTGGGAGGGGTAAGTAATGCCACGGAAGACAGAATTGAGAGTCAATACAACCGCAAGAGATTTGAGAACTGGGCCCAAGCCAGTTGAATGGATTTCAATAGGGACAATGTCAGGTTCTGCACTTAGGCAAGGAGAACTAGATACACAAATATAAGATGGGAGACACCTGGCTTACTAGTAGTACCTGTGAAAAGGATCTAGGGGATCTTAGTGGATCACAAGCTGAACATGAGTCCACAGTGTGATGCAGCAACAAAAAAAGCTCATGCTATTCTAGGCTGCATCAACAGAAGTCTAGTGTCTTGGTCAAGGGAAGTCATAGGACCACTCTATTCTGCCTTGGTCAGACCACACCTGGAGTCCTGTGACCAGTTCTGGGCACCACAATTTAAGAATGTTGACAAGCTGGAAGGTGTACAGTTTAGGGCAGGCATAGGCAAACTCAGCCCTCCAGATGTTTTGGGACTACAACTCCCATCATCCCTAGCTAACAGGACCAGTGGTCAGGGATGATGTGAGTTGTAGTCCCAAAACATCTGGAGGGCTGAGTTTGCCTATGCCTGGTTTAGGGCAACCAAGATGGTCAACGGTCTGGAATTTCTCCACCAATTGTTTGACTTGGCAGCTTCTTATGTTCCCAGGACATCAGGTCTCAAATTCCAACCCCCAGCCATGCCCCACTTGAAAATTGGGGGGGGGGGGGTCTTGGCAGACCACTTAATGTGATGGGCTGCACCTCACAACGGTTGGGAGAAATGTTTTTGCCAAAAATCTCAGAAACCTCATCAGGAGGGCTTTAGACTGACTAATGTGGGGGAGGGAGACAGTGCTCCTGAAGGTAGGAGTCTATCAATTGATGAAGATGATCATCCAAATGTCATAGACCAAATGGAGCAAACAGCACGCAGACCTAGTGGTGGGAGGAAAAAATCCTTAAATAAGAAACACGGGGGAATGATTAATGGACTTCAATGTCTGTACACTAATGCGCAAAGCATGGGAAATAAAGAAGATGAGCTTGAGCTCTTGGTACAGCAAACTAAATATGACATAATAGGCATCACTGAAACCTGGTGGGATAAGTCCCACGATTGGAATGTAATAATGGGGGGATACGATCTATTTCAGAGAAACAGACCAGACAAGAAAGGAGGAGGTGTGGCGTTATATGTCAGGGATGTGTATACCTGTGAAGAGATCCAAGATTTAGATCCTCAAAGCCAAAGTGAGAGCATTTGGGTCAAAATTAAGGGAGAGAAGAATAACAGAGACCTCATTGTGGGAGTTTACTATAGATCCCCAAGCCAAACGGAGGACATAGATGATGCCTTCCTGGAACAGATGGCCAAGCATGCAAAAGGAAGGGAGATAGTAGTAATGGGGGACTTCAATTACCCGGACATTTGTTGGACATCAAACTCAGCCAAGAGCATAAGGTCAAACAGATTCCTCACTGGCCTTGCAGACAACTTCATTGTCCAGAAAGTGGGAGAAGCAACAAGAGGAACAGCCATTTTAGATCTGGTCCTAACCAATGTTGATGACCTGGTTAGTGGGGTAGAAGTGGAAGGATCATTAGGCGCGAGTGATCATGCTCTTCTGAAGTTTACTATACAGCGGAAAGGAGCAGCCAAGCATACTAGGACTCAATTTCTTGACTTTAAGAAAGCCGACTTCATAAAACTTAGGGAAGTGCTGGGTGAGATCCCATGGACAACAATACTAAAAGGAAAGGGAGTTCATGACGGCTGGGAGTTTGTTAAGAGAGAGATACTAAAAGCACAACGTCAGGCAATACCAATGAGACGGAAACATGGAAGGTATCTAAAGAACTTTTAACTGAATTAAGATTAAAAAAGGATGTGTACAAAAAATGGAAAAGGGGGGAAACCACCAAAGAGGAATTCAAACAAATAGCCAGCACGTGTAGACACAAAGTCAGAAAAGCTAAAGCACAGAATGAACTCAGGCTTGCTAGAGAGGTTAAAAGCAACAAAAAAGGCTTTTATGGGTATGTTCATAGCAAAAGGAGGAACAAAGAAACAATGGGGTCACTCAGAGGAGAAGATGGTGAAATGCAAACAGGGGACACAGAAAGGGCTGAACTACTCAATGCCTTCTTTGCCTCAGTCTTCTCCGATAAAGAAAACAATGCCCGACCTGAAGAATTTGGAGCAAATGATTCAGCAAAGGAAACACAGCCCAGAATAACTAAGGAGATAGTACAAGAATATTTGGCTAGTTTAGATGTATTCAAGTCTCCAGGGCCAGATGAACTGCATCCAAGAGTATTAAAAGAACTGGCAGATGTGATCTCAGAACCACTGGCAGTCATCTTTGAGAATTCCTGGAGAACAGGCGAAGTCCCGGCAGACTGGAGGAGGGCAAATGTTGTCCCTATTTTCAAAAAGGGGAAAAGAGAGGACCCAAATAATTACCGCCCAGTCAGTCTGACATCAATAGCAGGGAAGATTCTGGAGCAGATCATTAAGCAAACAGTCTGTGAGCACCTTGAAAGGAATGCTGTGATCACCAATAGTCAGAATGGATTTCTGAAAAATAAGTCATGTCAGACTAACCTGATCTCGTTTTTTGACAGAATTACAAGCCTGGTAGATGAAGGGAACGCAGTGGATGTAGCCTACCTTGATTTCAGCAAGGCATTTGACAAGGTGCCCCATGATATTCTTCTAAAGAAGCTGGTAAAATGCGGTCTTGACTATGCTACCACTCAGTGGATTTGTAACTGGCTGACTGACCGAACCCAAAGGGTGCTCATCAATGGTTCCTCTTCATCCTGGAGAAGAGTGACTAGTGGGGTGCCACAGGGTTCTGTCTTGGGCCCGGTCTTATTCAACATCTTTATCAACGACTTGGATGATGGACTCAAGGGCATCCTGATCAAATTTGCAGATGACACCAAACTGGGAGGGGTGGCTAACACCCCAGAGGACAGGATCACACTTCAAAACGACCTTGACAGATTAGAGAACTGGGCAAAAATAAACAAGATGAATTTTAACAGGGAGAAATGTAAAGTATTGCACTTGGGCAAAAAAAATGAGAGGCACAAATACAAGATGGGTGACACCTGGCTTGAGAGCAGTACATGTGAAAAGGATCTAGGAGTCTTGGTTGACCACAAACTTGACATGAGCCAACAGTGTGACGCGGCAGCTAAAAAAGCCAATGCAATTCTGGGCTGCATCAATAGGAGTATAGCATCTAGATCAAGGGAAGTAATAGTGCCACTGTATTCTGCTCTGGTCAGACCACACCTGGAGTACTGTGTCCAGTTCTGGGCACCACAATTCAAGAAGGACACTGACAAACTGGAACGTGTCCAGAGGAGGGCAACCAAAATGGTCAAAGGCCTGGAAACGATGCCTTATGAGGAACGGCTAAGGGAGCTGGGCATGTTTAGCCTGGAGAAGAGGAGGTTAAGGGGTGATATGATAGCCATGTTCAAATATATAAAAGGATGTCACATGGAGGAGGGAGAAAGGTTGTTTTCTGCTGCTCCGGAGAAGCGGACACGGAGCAATGGATCCAAACTACAAGAAAGAAGATTCCACCTAAACATTAGGAAGAACTTCCTGACAGTGAGAGCTGTTCGACAGTGGAATTTGCTGCCAAGGAGTGTGGTGGAGTCTCCTGCTTTGGAGGTCTTTAAGCAGAGGCTTGACAACCATATGTCAGGAGTGCTCTGATGGTGTTTCCTGCTTGGCAGGGGGTTGGACTCGATGGCCCTTGTGGTCTCTTCCAACTCTATGATTCTATGATTCTATGATTCTAATGAGGATGGTGGTGATTTATTAAATTTGTTCGTGTCACTGAAGGAGCGTCTCCACCCCCATCATTCTGCCTGGACGCTGAGGTCCAGCGCCGAGGGCCTTCTGGCGATTCCCTCACTGCGAGAAGCCCATGTTACAGGGAACTAGGCAGAGGGCCTTCTCGGTGGTGGCGCCCGCCCTGTGGAATGCCCTCCCACCAGATGTCAAAGAGAAAAACAACTACCAGACTTTTAGAAGACATCTGAAGGCAGCCCTGTTTAGGGAAGCTTTTAATGTTTAATAGGTTATTGTATTTTAGTGTTCTGTTGGAAGCCGCCCAGAGTGGCTGGGGAAACCCAGCCAAATGGGTGGGGTATAAATGATAAATTGTTATCACCATCATCATCACCACCATCATCTTGCCCAAGGCAACTCCAAGTGACTTATAACCAAACAACCAAGCATTGCCTGTTGTACGTGCAAAGAGCTAGATGTTTTGTTAAATTTAACCATGTTTTTTTAAAAATTGCTTCCTTCAAACTGCAATACAATGAAATGCAGTCTGGAAGAAATAAAGGAAGAAATGAAAATACAATTGAGAATGAACGCAAACATTTAATGCGGTCATTCCACAGACCACGTGGATGAAGGCCGTGGACCAATGTGGCTGCTCACGGACCACGGTCTGGGTACCCCTCTTCTAGGATGTAAATTGAGTCTCACCTGGTCTAGTTTACCAGAGACTGGCAATATCTTTGGTGGGTTACTGGGTTCTCTGTACTGGGGAGGAGGTGGGATGTTCTTCTCGTTGTTGGCCGCGACGTTCCCACAGAGGTCTGCCTTCCCTTTTTCGCTCTTGCGCAGGTCCCCGTTGATGAAGATGGAGTGGGAGATCTTCTCCGTCTTGTAGGTCTTCTCCTCCCCGGAGTAGCGGTTCGAGATCTCCCGCGTGGAGTAGCTGTTCCGGGACCCATCGACCTGGCGCCCGCCGCTCTGCGTCCTGGTACCCACGCTCTTCATGGCGAACTCTTGCTCGCCGGCAACGCCGCTGCCGACGCTTCCCATCGTGCCCTGGGAGGCGGGTTCGGTGAGCCTGGGGTCGAAGGGGTGGAAGGCTTCCTTGTTGTGGTAGCTGGCGTCACTAAGGACGGAGAGGGTCTCTAATTTGGCCATGGCAAGGTATGGTAGTGGAGGCACAAGTCGTCAGTGGCACTGGGAGAGAGAAAGGGGGAAAGAACAGGACGTCACAAAAAGAGGTTGCTTGGAGCAGCCGTGAACACAAGAAAAGCCCAGCTATGGGGGCACAAGGGGAATAAACGTGGGCAGAGCCTCACCAAAGGCCCATCTAGTCAGCCTAGCACCCTGTATTCCAAGTAGCCAAAGAGATGGCCACAGGAAGCATCCAAGCAGGACCTGGGTGCAAGTTGGTGCTGACCTTTAAAGCCTCAGTCCAGTATATCTGAAGGAGCGCCTCCACCCCCCATCATTCTACACGGACACTGAGGTCCAGTGCCGAGGGCCTTCTGGCAGTTCCCTCACTGCGAGAAGCCAAGTTACAGGGCCTTCTCGGTAGTGGCACCCACCCTGTGGAATGCCCTCCCATCAGATGTCATAGAGAACAACTACTACCAGACTTTTCAAAGACATCTGAAGGCAGCCCTGTTTAGGGAAGCTTTTAATGTTTGATGCATTACTGTATTTTAATATTTTGTTGGAAGCCGCCCAGAGTGGCTGGGGAAGCCCAGCCAGATAGGTGGGGTATAAGTAATAAATTATTATAATAATAATATTATTATTATTATAAGTGTCCTCGACGCCTACTTGAGTCCCCTAGGAGCTGGAATTCAGAAGTGTATTGTCTCTGACCCTGGGGGACAGAACACAGGCACCGTGGCTCACAGCCTCAGATGCCCTCCATGGTTGTCCTCCAAGTTGGTAGCCATCACTATGCCCTGTGGGAGCCAATTCAACCGAACGGCATGCTATCGGTGGCTACTAGCCACAATGGCTTGCCTCCATCTCCACTGGGAATCCCAAACTGCAGTTGGAGAGAGGGCTGTGGGGACCCAGGTCTTGCTTGCAAGCTTTTCTTTCTGGTTGGCCACTGTGGGGAAAGGATGCTGAGAGCTAGATGGGCCACGGGCCTGATCCTGCAGGGCTCTACTTGCACCCTTACGATTCTTGTTTCTGGGCCGGGGTAAGGGCCAGGGGCTGGCGCACCGCAACTCCCGCTCACCTCTTTCGCAGAGTTTCTGAGCTGCCGAATATTAAAAGAATACGTAAACAGTACGAAACAAAACGCAGCGAAGAACGGAAGAGTGGTATAAAAACAGTACACATCACAACAGCAGAGGTGTAAAAACCCAGACTTTATTGGTCAGAGAGAGGAGGGTGTTCCAGACTACAGTCTCCCTGTGCCTCGCCCCCATAACAGGAGCCAATTCTTAGGGGCTGAGGTCCCTGCCGCTCTCAATAAAACATTTGAGGGGGCCAGCCCCCCAGAGTTGATGGGCATTGCCATTCAAACAGTGGGTGGGTGCCACATCTGGTGACTGATTATATGGGGCGGGGCTTACCTGGCCCCCCTCCAATGTTTTATTCAAGCTGGCACCCCTGCTTGCCCCTCTTGGCAGCAACCCCCGGTGCTCGGAAGCTGGGAGAGCAATGGAGACCTACTGTGACCACTAGACGCTACTGCCTGCCACCCCCCTCTCATCCTGCCCCCTTCCTGACCTGTCAGCCTGCTCATCCACTTGCCTACCTGTTAGGGACTGGCTAGATGAGGAAGAATGGGGAGAGCCGCCCACCCAAGTGCCCCCGGGGAAGGGCACAATAGATGACAACTTAGATCCTGGATTCCGGTGGTGGGATACCGGCCACACCTCATCCCAGACCCACTTTGGGTGGATTTCTTACCATTGCCCTGCACACTGACCCTCATGTAGACCTACCGCAGTCCAGTACAGGATCTAACTAGGTCAGGCCCCTGAGCTCAGCTGCCCACAGTCGAGGGCTAATAATATTGCCTTCTGGTCCTTAAGTAAAGGTAAAGGGACCCCTGACCATTAGGTCCAGTCGTGGCCGACTCTGGGGTTGCGGCGCTCATCTCGCTCTATAGGCCGAGGGAGCCGGCGTTTGTCCACAGACAGCTTCCAGGTCATGTGACCAGCATGACTAAGCAGCTTCTGGTGAACCAGAGCAGTGCACGGAAACGCCGTTTACCTTCCCGCTGGAGTGGTACCTATTTATCTACTTGCACTTTGTGCTTTCGAACTGCTAGGTTGGCAGGAGCAGGGACCGAGCAACGGGAGCTCACCCTTTCATGGGGATTCGAACCACCGACCATCTGATCGGCAAGTCCTAGGCTCTGTGGTTTAACCCACAGCACCACCCGCGTCCCTCCTTCTGGCCCTTACATGGGTGCAATTTTATAAAACAGAGCGAAGCTGAAATCGCCCTCCAGCCTGCCAAGGTCATCAAAACAACTGGGAGAGAGCCATTGGGGGCCCCAACCATTGCTATTTGTCTCTCCCCCCCACCCCGAGGTCTGATACTGGCTAAGCACCTGAGCAGCCTCACCTGAATTATCTGCCTGCCATCTCCTCCCCCATTTCAACATAGGAATCTGCTGCTGTAGATGTTCTGTGAGATTCTCCTCTTTGCTCATCCCAGGGCTTAATGGCAGCACCTGAAGGAGATTCCAGGATGCCAGCTGTGTACACCTGACTCCTTGCAAAGGGGGCATCAGCGAAGGGGCAGTTTGGGTGGGCAGCAAGCTAGCAAAGTGCGGCAACCCTCACACTGAGACAGCAGGGAGTAGCACAACAGCAAACCGGACGTAATTACGATTGCTGCGTGTAGAGCGAAACCACAGCTACCAACGCCCCCATGCTCCCTTCCCAACACACACGCACACACACCAATAGCATCCTGCAGCAAGGATGTTAAGTGCACTGGCGTTCGGAAAACCACAACAGCTACACACAAACACACAGAGAGAGCCACAAAACAACATGTCTAGTCCCCAGTGCCGTGAGAAAAGTGCCGTTGGATTGGCCCAATCTCCAGCTGTTTTTGGACTACAATTCCCATCTTCCCTGACCACTAGGGCAGATGGGAGTTGTAGTCCAAAAACAGCTGGAGACCCGAGTTTGGGAAATGCTGGACTAGAACGCCTTCGGGGTCCCTTCCAACTCGCCGATTCTATGATCCTATGAATGCTGTTCCAATACAGTGGTGCCTCGCAAGACGAAATTAATCCGTTCCGCGAGTCTCTTCGTCTAGCGGTTTTTTCGTCTTGCGAAGCAACCCTATTAGCGGCTTAGCGGATTAGCGCTATTAGCGGTTTAGCGGCTATTAAAGGCTTAGCGGATTAGCGGCTAAAAGGCTATTAGCGGCTTAGCGGCTTAGAAAAAGGGGGGGAGTGAAAAAAAATCGGAACACTCGCAAGCAAGCCCATAGGGAAAATCATCTTGCGAAGCAGCTCAAAAACGGAAAACCCTTTCGTCTACCGGGTTTTCCATCTTGCGAGGCATTCGCCTTGCGGGGCATCACTGTATCAGGTGCTAAATGTCAGGGAGGCTGGTAGTTAATTGCATCATAATCTAAGGAGAGCCTTGGCTGCTGGATGAGGCCACAGACTCGTCTGGTCTCTTATCCCCTTCTCACAGTAATTAAACAGGTGCCTACAAGCAGGTGATGAAACTGGAGGAGCGAGAGGAGAGACATGTTTCACCAAACAGGTCGAGATCCACAGATGTGATGGCTTGCAGCTCCTTCCTGCTGCCATTTGAAAACTGGAGAAGTTGAAGACTTAACCATTTAGCTGTATGCATATGCATGAAGTGGGGAGAGACAATGTGTGTTTGTGTTTATGGGTGTGTGTGTGTAAGACATTTCTTCAAGGTAGCATGGAGTCACAGGTTCCATGTGACCAACTCTGGCACCTTTCCATACCAGGGCATGTCATTTTAGGGGGTGAAACTTAATTTTTGCCAATTTCTTCAACGGGGGGTGAGACTCTAAATCTGCTGTTATTTTTGTGACAGGAAAACATTTAGCTCGGCAAGTCTGTGCTTCATGAAGAAGCACATATACTGCTTTAGGAAAACCAAAGACTTTCACCTTCTGTAAACATGTAATGCTAAATAAATAACAGCAACAAGAAATGACTGCAAGTACTTGGCAATCATTTTTAATGATTTCTATGCAATTTTATGCACACTTTACTTACCAAACAAAACGAAATTGTATTAATTTAACTGGCATATCTTTCAAATTCCCAAGTCAGGTTAATATCTTTCTTTCTTTTTTTAGCATCCCTAGTTTTTGGAATTTGAAAGGTGAAAAATTCAAGATGCCTTATTCCCATATACCTGAACCCATCCTCTTTTCACTAAGCTGTGGCACATTCAAAAGAACCAATGGCCACCGTGGAATGACAAGTTTACTCACCTAGCAGGGAGAGATTGCTATTATAACCCCCATGCAAATTCACTGACCAACCATGGGGAGGGGGGTGCAGATTCTGACCAGGGAAATGTCAATCAGCAAAAGGGACGAATCGGGTTGACTGCGGGGGCAGTGAGAAAGAAAAGGAATTAGCTTAGGATGCAGTGCTCTCGTGGGTTGGCCTCGAGGTCATCATGTCCTTATCCCTCCCTCGCACAAGACAGAACAGTGATTTTATTTACTTGAATGAGCCGGCTCAGGTCTAAATCTCCGGCTGCGACACAGCACCTCCTAGGTTCCCAAACGATCCCCGCTCATTCACAGGCCTGGTTATAGGTGCTAAAAAAATGGAATGGAAGAAGATAAAACAGATTAAAACAAGGCCTGGAAAGTCTTGAAAACAATACAATTTTCATTCTGCCCCTCTTACCCTGACACGTGTTTGCTTCAGAAGCGTCACCCAAGAAGCGCCTCTGGAGAAACAGGAACCACAAAAGCCACCTCAGATATTGCATACGAGCAAAAAAAAAAAAATGGCATTTACCCAGGTAACCCTTCGCCACCTGAACACAGGATGTGTCTGTTCCTTTCCACACTCATAAATGACTGGTTCACTGAAACAAAATTTAAAAATTCCTTCCAGTAGCATCTTAGAGACCAACTAAGTTTGTTCTGGGTATGAGCTTTCGTGTGCATGCACACTTCTTCAGATACACTGAAACAGAAGTCACCAGACCCTTCTATATAGGGAGAGGGTGGGGAGGGGTATTACTCAGAAGGGTGGTGGGAATGGGTGATTGGCTAATACGTGTGGTAAACCTGTTGACAACCGTTAATGACTGCAATTGGTCTTACAGGAAAAAGCAAGGGGTGAGATGGCCACAAATTGCTTTATCGTGTATAATGAGATAAGAATCCAATGTCTCTATTCAGACCAGGTCTCTCCATGGTTTTAAGTTTGGTAATAAGTTGCAACTCAGCAACTTCGCTTTCCAGTCTATTTCTGAAATTCTTCTGTAATAAGACAGCTACTTTGAGATCTTGTATAGGATGTCCTGGGAGATTGAAGGGTTCTCCTACTGGTTTCTCTGTCTTGCGATTCCTGATGTCAGATTTCACTGAAGTCCATAATTCATTGGCTCCGAATACAAATCTCACTTATTCATAATGCTACTTTCAATACAGTGGAACCTCGTATTGCAAACGTGATCCGTGCGGGAGGCATAACTTGCACCGTCTGCAACCCGCAGCGTTGCGTCTGTGCATGTCGCAATTTGGCGCGTCTGCACATGCACCGAAACCTGGAAGTAACCCGTTCCAGTACTTCTGGGTTTGGCACAGTGCGCAACCTGAAATCGCGTAACCTGAAGCGTCTGTAAGCCAAGGTACCACTGTACAAGGTGCGCATTAAGAATCCTGAGTTATGCCCCGACTTGGATTTAATCTGAGCCGCAGAAGAACTCCTCCTTATTCCCACCCACTGACCTGACTGTTGTCAATGTCCTAAGTGCTGGGAGCCCTGGAAGGTACCTGGTATCAGTATGGCTACCATTGCCCTGGGGAAATTACATTTCCCAGGGCTCCTGAAATGTAACTATAAATGGAATTCCAGGCACCAAGGATGTTGGGAGAAAGGAAGAAAAGAGGAGAGTTGAGAATGACCTTCTTCTTCAGTCACTGAGCAGTAGCCACCATCTCCCTGTTAAGGAGCTGGAGGTCGGTCAACAGTTAGGAATCTATTGAGAATTTGGGGTTGGGAGGAGAGACGTTCTCTGTGAGAATGAAACACTTTTGTTTGGGACAGGCAATTACCGTCTAAGCTGAGCCTGGGAGTTCACCCATCAGTACTCATGGTGTAAGGACAAAATGGCACCCCCTCCGTAGAATTACCAAACTGCACCCGTTTTTACTACCCCACAGTGAAACTCCAGTGGCATAAACTGCCAGCACCTTCGTGGGCAGTGGCTTCATCTAGGAGCCAAACGGCAAACGCAGATATTGTCAAAAAGTGCCCAATTCAACAACTCAAAACAGGCTTAAATTTTATTTAAATTAAGACCAACTTTCCAGCCCTTAGGGCTGTAAAGATACACCAGAAAGTGTGTGTGTGTGTGTGTGTGTGTGTGTGTGTGTTGCATCTGCAAAAGGAGATTCCACACACCCCCTGTCACACACAAGAAAAAATACCTCATTTAGAATGGCCATCTGCAGTTTCTTTTTTTAATTATTTTTTAAAATACTTTTTAATTGAATTTTCACTTTAAACAAACAACAATAAACTTCAGCATCCATTTGAACAACTCCTTTCCCCCTGCTCTGCCGAGCAATGACTTCCCTCTCTCCCTCCTGCCAACAGTTTTCTATTTCCAATCTACATCTCACGGTTTCCTCTTTATTCAAGTCCATGTCATAAGATTTATTTTCATCCTGCTAGTATCTTCAAACTTCTACAGTTATTATTTAGATAATCAGTAAATTTACTCCAATCTCTTTGGAATTTTGATTCATCCTGGTTTCGAATCCATCATCTGCAGTTTCTTATAGGTATATAGGGTGGGTGTTGTGTTTTATTTTTTTAAAAAAATAAATACACCCTTTTAGTCATTCAAAACGCTTTTATTGATTAATGTAAGCCAGACATATTCAAGAGACTGCAATCTACTCCCACTATAAAAAAACCTAGCCGTAATCTTCCCATTGGATTGACCAGAGTTGTTGAGCTTTTGTGGGGAGGGATGAAACAAAGTTGTTGAGTTTCTTGTTTTGGGGGAGGGAGGGGGCGGGTTCCCACGATCAACCAGGATCAACCGGAGACATCCTGTGTGATCCACCAGTAGATCGCGATCAACCTGTTGGACAGCCCTGGTCTAATCAGTTTCATTTTTGTTACCCATATAATAATCAGGACGTGTCTGATTGTCAACACTCCCCACCCAAAAGAGAACTTAGCACCGTACATGAAGATTCCCTTATGGTCAGTTCTGAACCACCGGACCCACAGACTTTGAAAAATATGGTCCTAACGGACCCATAATGCGCTCCTTGCACCCGCAAGAGAAGAGACCATAAAGCAAGGGAGCGACGACGCAGGCAAGGACTTTCTCGGATCAAGGCCAGAGCGCGCCTTAAATTGTGCCTTCCCTGCCTGGCGGCACGGCAGAGCTCTCAGTGTGGCAAAGACCAGCTATAAATCTGTTCGCTGCCCGTTGATGGCCGGTGCATGGTTTGTTCAGCCCTTGTAATAAAGAAAAATGGACAACCTCCAGAAGCTGCTCTCCTTCTGCCGCCGTAACAGATCCTGAGTTATGTTCTCCGGGAAGCAAAATCCTGCTCTGTTCCAACTCAAGCAGCCTTCGGTTACAGAAAAGACCCCACTCTTTCGCCGCCAGCCCCCAGAACGCCCTCAGAGGGGGCACACGGAGAAGGGGCTCAGATACTGTTCTCAGGGCCTGAGTAGGTTGGTACGTATTTATTAAAAAAATAATGTTTCGCTGTTTCATGTAAAATACAGTGGTCCCTTGGTTCTCAAACGGCTTAGTTGTCAAACAAATCGGCTCCTAAATGCCGCAAAAGTGAGTGTTCGACACGGCTTCCAATTGAGCGCAGGAAGCTCCTGCAGCCAATTGGAAGCCGTGTCTTGGTTTTCGAACAGTTTCGGGAGTCGAACGGACTTCTGGAATGGATTAAGAGCCAGTGTGGTGTAGTGGTTAAGAGCGGTAGTCTCGTAATCTGGTGAACCGGGTTCGCGTCTCCGCTCCTCCACCTGCAGCTGCTGGGTGACCTTGGGCCAGTCACACTTCTCTGAAGTCTCTCAGCCCCACTCACCTCACAGAGTGTTTGTGGTGGGGGAGGAAGGGAAAGGAGAATGTGAGCCGCTTTGAGACTCCTGAAGGGGAGTGAAAGGTGGGATATCAAATCCAAACTCTTCTATTAAGTTCAAGAACCAAGGTACCACTGCCTACAATATATGCACATATAAAGTATTTAAACATAAGGCACCACAAATACAAATTAAATAGCAAGGCAGCCTACAATGTATAGACATAAAGGTAAAGGTAAAAGGACCCTTGACCATTAGGTCCAGTTGCGGACGACTCTGAGGTTGCGGCACTCATCTCGCTTTACTGGTGGAGGGAGCCGGCGTACAGCTTCCGGGTCATGTGGTCAGCATGACTAAGCCACTTCTGGCGAACCAGAGCAGCGCACGGAAACGCCGTTTACCTTCCCGCCGGAGCGGTACCTATTTATCTACTTGCACTTTGACATGCTTTCGAACTGCTAGGTTGGCAGAAGCAGGGACTGAGCAACGGGAGCTCACCCCATCGTGGGGATTCGAACCACCAACCTTCTGATCAGTGAGCCCTAGGCTCTGTGGTTTAACCCACAGTGCCACCTGCGTCCCACCCGCTGTTCATATAGCATTCTTCAAAAGTCAGGGTGGGTCTTCCAGTGGTAAGAAAATAGTGGTGACAACGCTAGGAGTGAATTGGGGACCTTCTAGTTTTGTTGCAATAGTGAGAATAGAAGTTTCCACTCGTGAAAGTTTAAGTTCATTAGCACAGAATTTCCCATGATAGTAATGTCAATGGGGGGGGGGAATAGGGATGAGGGAGAAAATTGGTTTTGTTGAATTTTAATGAATTTGAGCTTCCCATACCAATGCATGAACCTATTCTTCAAAATTTGCACGCCTCTGAATTTCACAATGCAGTTCTCCAAATGCTATGTACAGAAATGCATATCTAAGGATAAAGTGTGTATTAAAATGCAGGTATTAGTGAAAAAAGAACATACAGAAATGCATTATAAAGGGGCAATTTTTTTGCAGAAGTATGTATCTTAATCAAAACTGAATGCAGAGATTTGCTTATTAGGAGAAATTTGCACTAAATGTACTAGGTGCATTTTCTTGAGGAAAGAATTCACAATTTGCTGAGGAAATATGGAGACCTGAATTCAAGATGGGAAGAATGGGAAATGGAGAGAACCCGAAACTGATAGATTTGCCTGTTTCCTAGAAAGAAATGGGAGGCTTTTCCCTTGCCCTGTCTCAGTCTGTAGGTGAGTCCCCTTCTTTTAAACGACCCATAATCGCCCCCCTTTGCCCGTCTCTTTCAGAAGCATGGCTTTATCATAAGTAGAATCTCACAATCCAACTCCCAGTGCCCGCCGGGCATGCCAGACTATTGTTAGCTAATGAAACAGACTTTGTTCAGCAGCCTCAGTGGGTGCCAAGCATTTTATTTTCCTTTACGGGTTCTCAAAAAGTTTGCCTCCTTAGCCAAGCTGCATGGAGGAAGACAGGACGGAATCAGGAGAGTTGCCATATTTCAGAAAACTATACTACCAACATGGGCTGCCATGTATCCAGCAATTTCTGCCCGGAAAGGGGGGGAAAACAATTTAAAATACGGGTTAAAATACAATTTAAAATGCAGCCTCATTTTAATAGTAGTCCATAGATCAAAACCATAAGGGGAGGAAAACATAAGGATCAGACTGAGTCCAAACCAAAGGCCAGGGGGAACAGCTCTGTCTTGCAGGCCCTACAGAAAGATGTCAACCCCCGCAAGGCCCGGGTCTCTTGTGACAGAGCGTTCCACCAAGTCGGGGCCAGTACCGAAAAGGCCCTGGCCCTAGTTGAGATCAATCTAACCACCTTGCAACTTGGGACATCCAAAATGTTACTTGTGGACCTTAAGGTCCTCCGCGGGGCATACCAGGAGAGGCGGTCCCGTATGTACAAGGGTCCTAGGCCGCATAGGGCTTTAGAAGTCAAAACCAGCACCTTAAACCTGACCCTGTACTCCACCGGGAGCCAGTGCAGTTGGTAAAGCACTGGATGAATGTGATGTGATGCGATCGTTTTAGCAGGTCTAAAATGATGCACATCTGGGCAAAAAAACCTCCCAAAATTTCTACATATACGCTCATGGGGCCTGAACTGGCAGTGACTGAACTGGAACAAGACCTTTGGGTCATAAAGGATGGCTCAGTAGAGGTGTTGACCCTGTATTTGACGGCTGTGAAAAAGAATGGCACGCTGCGTGTGGATCACTAGGAAAGGGAATGAAAACAGCCTTTCCAATATTACGATGCTGTCGAACAAATTGATGGTGCAGCTGCATTTGGGATTCTGTGTGCAGTCCTTGTCACCTCGCCTTGAAAAAGATATTGCAGAGCTGGAAAAGGTTAAGAAAGGGACAATCCAAACCCATCAAGGAGATGGATCAACTCTCCTGTGAAGGAATATTGCAGCATTTGGAGCTTTTTAGTTTAGGGGAAAGGTGAGTAGAGGTCTATAACAAATATAAGGAGATATCCAGTGAAGCTGAAGACTGGGAAATTCGGGAGAGGCAAAAGGAGGTACTTCTTCACACAAAAGCATATTTGATGCTAAGGAGTCTTGGCAGCTGCTTAAATTTTCTTGATCAGCTGGTCGTTTCAATGATTAATTTGTGGTGTTTAAACATTGTATATACCTAGAGACGTCCATGACTGGACCTAATGGTCAGGGGTCCCTTTACCTTTATATGAACAGCAGAACCATCATATATGCTTTGTAATTCTTCCCTTGCATCATGAGGACCAGCACCTTGCTTGTTTTTTTTAAAAAAGAAAAAAAATCTTAAAGGAACCATGAAGATTATTTGGATCCTGCAGCACAATACTAAAGGCTGAGTTAAAAGATAACATTTCAGGCTCCCGGGACAGAGACTGGAAGCCCGGCTTCTGCATCATTTGTGCAAGAGAGACAGAACTTTCCCATCTTTATTACCGCCCCGTTCTGGTATGTGTTTGTTATGTTTGGCTGAACATGAGCAGGATTTAGTCTACAAAACTTGACTAAGCCAACAGTCAATATTTAACCAGCCCCTCCCTCACGGCTCCAAAAGGGTTTTGGTTTCCTCAGCTGAAACCATGCATTAGGAGAGATTTCGTGCAACTACAAAAGGGGAGACAAAAGAGAACTTCTCCATCATCGACGCTGATCGAGTTTTGTATTTCCGGGGAGCTGAATCCGAGGTCTTTGTTTAGCCTAATTCCTTTTTCTCCCCATGTTCAAGCGAGGCTGAACAGAATCTCTTTGTTTGGGTTGGACTGTGGTAAACGGAGACGTCCTTTGCAAATCCTCTTTTTCAAAAAAAGAAGAAAAAAAGAAGAGGTCTACGTACACTCATTGAACTGGTTAATGCTGTAATAAAAGGGATGTCCTTGCCCCTGAAGAAATTCTCAAGCTAAGACCGAACTCTCAGGGTGGGGTGCCACAAAACAAAGGGACTCCCTTTTGGCCTCTCTCCCCCATCTGGTTTCAACTCTCATTTCTGTCCCAGGTCACAACCTTCAACAAGCCCATCCTTCAACTTCCCCTCGATTGGGATGTACTTCCATTTAGGGCAGTTTTCCCCAAACCTTCTGGGGCGGAGAAGGTGAGAGCTAGTTGTTGTTGTTGTTTAGTCGTGTCCGACTCTTCATGACCCCCTGGACCAGAGCACGCCAGGCACTCCTGTCTTCCACTGCCTCCCGCAGTTTGGTCAGACCCATGCTGGTAGCTTCGAGAACACTGTCCAACCATCTCGTCCTCCGTCCTCCCCTTCTCCTTGTGCCCTCCATCTTTCCCAACATCAGGGTCTTTTCCAGGGAGTCTTCTCTTCTCATGAGGTGGCCAAAGTCTTGGAGCCTCAGCTTCAGGATCTGTCCTTCCAGTGAGCACTCAGGGCTGATTTCCTTCAGAATGGAGAGGTTTGATCTTCTTGCAGTCCATGGGACTCTCAAGAGTCTCCTCCAGCACCATAATTCAAAAGCATCCATTCTTCGGCAATCAGCCTTCTTGATGGTCCAGCTCTCACTTCCATACATCACTACTGGGAAAACCATAGCTTTTATGGTCCATATACCTATGTTGGCAAGGTGATGTCTCTACTTTTTAAGATGCTGTCTAGGTTTGTCATTGCTAGTAGGGCCCACCAATGTCTGTGTGAAGCAAGGGTTCAGATCTACCCTTGAAAGAGGACTCTGCATTATAATCATCATCATCATCATAATCTCTTTCAGGTTTTGTTTTCATTTAGATTAGTCTGGGTTTTCTTACTGTATTGCATTATGAAAAAGCCTTAATGAAATCTCATGGAACGGGGGGAGAAGGTCATGCGAGCCAGCCCTCAATTGGCTAAACCTGCCAACTATTTGAAAATAGAATTCCATTGAGATAAGAACACGAAATAAGCCCATTTTGGGCCTGGTAGGTTAATCATTAGTGTTGTGCTAGTGAGCAGCCGTGTGAGAAATCCCTGGGCATCTTTCCAGTCCCAAAACACACCAGGAGGACTTAATCAGTGCTATTCTAGGGAGAAACTTGTAGTTACCAACAGCAAAGGAGACCAGTGTGTTCTTGTTTACCCTTCATTCATGGCCACTGGAAGCGTGGACGTTTGGGAATGTGGACATTTTGGGGGAAGCTTCCGTTCTCAGGCACGAGAGGGTCACAAGAGCGGATAAGTCTGTCGCCACAAAGACTAAGCTCTGCCTCCAGCGTCAGAGACAGTGTAAAGAAGATATCATTCCACATGCTGCCCTGCTGCATTCATCACATGCACCACTGTTTCTGTTCTGCTGCAGTTACGCTTCCACCAGAAACCACGCTATTCGCCTTGCATTCCACAGTGGTGAAATCACGTTCACTGATATAGTTTGCTGTCACAGACTGGTTGGAAGCAGAGGAACGGTGGGAGGAACCAGCTGGGGGACCCCCAAGGGAAAGAGGCTGAGAGCCAGGGGACTGGTGGAGAGAGAACGATGAGTGGCCAGAGGGAGAAGAGGGAGATGGCTGGGAATAATAATAATAATAATAATAATAATAATAATAATAATATATAATAATAATCAAAATAAAAAAATTCCTTCCAGTAGCACCTTAAAGACCAACTAAGTTAGTTCTTGGTATGAGCTTTCGTGTGCATGCACACTTCTTCAGATACCAAATAAATAGTATTATATTTATTATTTATATAGTATAAATAAATAATATTATTTATACCCCGCCCATCTGGGCGGATTCCAACAGAATACTAAAATACAATAATCTACTAAACATTAAAAGCTTCCCTAAACAGGGCTGCCTTCAGATGTCTTCTAAAAGTTTGGTAGCTATTTTTCTCATTGACATCTGGTGGGATGGCATTCCACCGAGCGGGTGCCACTACCGAGGAGGCCCTCTGCCTGGTGTCAAAGCTGAAGAGGTAACAGGGTTTAGTGAGCGGGGAGAGTTTGTGCAAGAGAGAAGTGCAGAATCAGAGGCAGAAGCTGAAGCCAGAGAGAGGGGAGACTGAGAGGAAGAGATGAGTCTGGCTAGTGGAGAGTCATGGATGCCTCCCTATGACAACAAGCTCCCCATAACAAGCTCCCCTACTGCTGTCTCCTAAAACCAGGAGAGGCATGAAAAGGGCGGAGGAGAGGTTGGCTTCACAAAGGCACAGTCTCTGATTGCTTGTAAAAAAAAAAAACCCCAGAGAGGGGGCTTAGACAGCTGTGGGGAGACGGGGACCTTTAGTCTCGGCAACTGATTTCAGAGATGGAAAGAAGATAAAGTCCTGACCAGAGATGAATGGCTGAATAAGACTACACTGAAATGGCAAAATTGACCGGGTAAATCAAAAACCAGGAAGAGAAGAACTTTAAGAAGGAATGGGAAAAAATATAATGTATTATGTAATTATTATTATTATTATTATTATTATTATTATTAATACTTTGCCCATCTGGCTGGGTTTCCCCAGCCACTTGGGTGGCTTTCAATAGAATATTAAAATACAATAGTCTATTAAACATTAAAAATTTCCCTAAACAGGGAAGAGAACATTGTAAACAACTAAAAACTTTGGCAGGATTTGAACAATGCTTGTAACGTGCGAAAAACTATGGTAAAAATTGATTATTATTTTTTAAATTGAGAAACTAAGAGAAGCAGTTTGCGAGGGGAAAGATTGATAATGGTAACCCTGGAAGGGCGGAGGGGAGTCGAAGGATTCGGGGATGATTTTGATGTTTAATGTTTGAATTTAAATCAGCAATGTCAAACTCAATAAAAATATATTTTAAAAAACATCGCAAAATCCATTTTGGAAAGGCAGCAGCTGAGGCAAAGTGGCAAACGAGGCCTCCGTCTCCTATGGGCGTGGGGAAACGCAAACAAACAAACGGTTGTGAACACAACGCACAGGCTTCTTTTTCTCCCTTTCATCCCAATAATAAGATAATTGTAGGCTTTTCTGTTCTGGAAGACAACATGCCCATTATGGGGGCTGCGTCGCCCATTTGCATAAGTAATCACAAGACAAAGGACAGGCGAGATGGAAAGGGGACTGGCGCTGCAACGAGAAAGGGGACGAACGACAAAGACGCAACGCACACAAACAAGAGGGACATCCTTCCATCATTCCAAGGTCCATCCATCAGGCATTATTTAGTTTTGTTATCATCATTATTACTTGACCTTCACCGTAAGGTCCCAGAGCGGTTACAGCATTACAAGACAATATTAAAAACAGTTTTAAACTGCAGTCATTCCTTGGTTCTCAAACGACTTAGTTGACGAACAAATTTGCTCCCGAACGCCGAAAACCTGGAAGTAAGTGTTCCGGTTTGTGGACGTTTTTCAGAAGCCGAACGTCCGACGCGGCTTCCGATTGAGTGCAGGAAGCCAATCGGAAGCCATGTCTTGTTTTTGAACGGTTTTGGGAGTCGAACGGACCTCTGGAATGGATTAAGTTCAAGAACCAAGGTACCACTGCCTACAATATAAGCATATATACAGTATTTAAACATAAAGCACCACAAATACAAATGAAATAGCAAGGCAGCCTACAATGTATAGACATAATGGTAAAGGGACCCCTGACTGTTAGGTCCAGTCACGGGCGACTCTGGGGTTGCAGCCGGCGCTCATCTCGCTTTATTGGCCGAGGGAGCCGGCGTACAGCTTCCAGGTCATGTGGCCAGCATGACTAAGCCGCTTCTGGCGAACCAGAGCAGTGCACGGAAATGCTGTTTACCTTCCCGCTGGAGTGGTACCTATTTATCTACTTGCACTTTGACATGCTTTCGAACTGCTAGGTTGGCAGGAGCAGGGACCGAGCAACGGGAGCTCACCCCATCACAGGGATTCGAACCGCCGGCCTTCTGACCGGCAAGCCCTAGGCTCTGTGGTTTAGACCACAGCGCCACCCGCATCGTAACCTGAGGTACCACTGTACATTGTCAAGAGACAATGGAGTGCGCCTCTGGGGGTGAAGTCAAACCGCTGCGTTAGCAACACTGAAGTGACCTCCCTGGGGGCGCAAGCCTGAGCAGAGTGTCTGGAGGTCCTGGGCTGCCCAGATGACAAGACCTCGTTGACTGGGATCCAAAGGGAAGCAGGGCAAGATGCTTGGCACCAGCTTGGCTGCAGGTGTTGCTGAAAGGAGGCGTACAAGGCACCATCCAACCGCCTTAAGGACTCCAGTCCGGGTTTGGGTAGGGTTTATTCCTAAGCCTTTTCTGCTCCCCAATATATCCCGCAAGAGAGAGGAGGTTTAGGATCAGAGTTTTCCTTCTCCTTCTCCTTGATGGGCTCCCTCCCCAGGCTAACAAGCCCCCTCTGCCCCCTCTACATCACGTCCAGAAACCATCTTTGTGACCATTGGGCCCAGTGGAGAGCCAGTGTGGTGTGGTGATTAAGAGCAGTAGACTCGTAATCTGGGGAACTGGGTTTGCGTCTCCGCTCCTCCACATGCAGCTGCTGGGTGACCTTTGGCCAGTCACACTTCTCTGAAGTCTCTCAGCCCCACTCACCTCACAGAGTGTTTGTTGTGGGGGAGGAAGGGAAAGGAGATTGCTAGCCACTTTGAGACTCCTTAGGGTAGTGATAAAACGGGATATCAAATCCAAACTCTTCTTCTTCTTCATCTGCTCAATTCGCCAGAGCCTATCTTTGCTTGCAAGAGAAGTCCCTAACTCACCGGGGTTTTGAGACCCGTTGGCTACCCTCACCTGGTTTAGCTGAGTAGTCGAAGCCGTTTCCCAAGCCACAAAACAAATTTGAACATTGGAAACAAAAGCGGCCAGTATCATAAACTGATCTGCACAATTCCTCATCATTTATTCTGCAGTGAATCCTTCGAACGCAGGTCCTGAAGGGTCAGCACATATGAAGGCAGAACAGGGTTAGTCAGAAATGAAAGGAAATTATTAGTATAAGGGGAATACCCAAGTTTGCTAAGTGCAATTGAAAAAGAATTTAAGAAGGTAATTCACCCCCCCTCCAAAAAAGTCCAGGGTAATCTTAACATGCTCAATAGCCAAAGAATATTGGGTGGTTAGGTGGAACATTTCGTGGTGGGCCTTATAACTACAGTGGTGCCTCGCAAGACGAAAATAATCCGTTCCGCGAGTCTCTTCGTCTAGCGTTTTTTTCGTCTTGCGAAGCAACCCTATTAGCAGATTAGTGGATTAGCGCTATTAGCGGTTTAGCGGCTAAAAGGCTATTAGCGGCTTAGAAAAAGGGGGGGAGCGAAAAAAATCGCAAGACTTGCAAGACGTTTTCGTCTTGCGAAGCAAGCCCATAGGGAAATTCGTCTTGCGAAGCGCATCGAAAAACGGAAAACCCTTTCGCCTAGCGGGTTTTTCGTCTTGCGGAGCACCACTGTAGTTTGTAAAATTTACTCATGCTTTCCTAGTCCCAGGAAGCACCAGGAAACTGTGCAGGACAACAAAGTCCTTCCTGGGTGGAAATTGTATTCAACTGGCTGGATTCCAATATTCCAGCTGATGTTGCCCAAGCATTTCCAAGCGTATCTTTCCCTCCAGAAGGGCTGTAAACAGAGAAGGAATACAGAGTGTTCCGCAAAAGACAGATTCTTATTTTTTAACTTCGGTACCTGGTGCGTGAGCCTGGCTCCCGTTCCACTTTCATTCGTCACACATACCTGCCTCCACGGCAAACGCCAATTTCCTTGTCGAGCTTTGCTCCACCCTTGCACTTCTGGGGGACGGCCAAATATATAAGCACACAAATAGCTCTTTGGAACACAATCTGATTGCACCTGCTTAAAAAACAAAGGGCGAGGGGAATACCCACAGCCGAACGCCCAGGGTCTTGCAGCAGGGAGCAGTTTATTTGCAAATCATACCCACTGTAAGAAGGTCAAATCTCCCCACAGTAGCCCCAGCGACCCTGGACTGCAAACGCATTACGGATTTGCTATTAACTTGGCATAAAGAAGCTGAAGCACAGCATTGCACCTCTCACCTCCTGGTATGCTACTGGCAAAAGAAATTCGGCGTGGGAGGGTCCGAAAACACTAGTTATTCATTGGTGGGGATTCAGCCAGAAACTGCAAATGTCAGGCCTTGAAACCAGTTTGAAAGCCGTGATTTTTAAGGCAGCCTTTGCTCAGCTGGTGCCCTCCAGCTTCTTTTGGACTATAATTCCCATCAGCCCCCAAAGCTTCTCTGGTTTGGCTTCACCCCTTGAGGCACACTCCATTGTCTCTCGAGACAGACGGGTGCCAACAATGACTAGCATGGGCCTTGATAACTTATAGGGATGCGGGTGGCGCTTTGGGTTAAACCACAGAGCCTAGGACTTGCCGATCAGAAGGTCGGCAGTTCGAATCCCTGTGACGGGGTGAGCTCCCGTTGCACGGTCCCTGCTCCTGCCAACCTAGCAGTCCAAAAGCATGTCAAAGTGCAAGTAGATAAATAGGTACCACTCCAGCGGGAAGGTAAACGGCATTTCCGTGCACTGCTCTGGTTTGCCAGAAGCGGCTTAGTCATGCTGGCCACATGACTGTACGCCGGCTCCCTCGGCCAATAAAGCGAGATGAGCGCCGCAACCCCAGAGTCGGCCACGACTGGACCTAACAGTCAGGGGTCCCTTTACCTTTATACCTGGTTATTATGTTCAGAGATTTCTGCATTTTCAGGGTATAAAAGAAAGATAAATAAACCAAGTAAATATTATTATTATTATTATTATTATTATTATTATTATTATTATTATTAAAATCGCAGCCTGCAACCTGAACCCGTTATGCAAACTGAGCAAGTCGGCTTTTGTGTCCTTATTTTACCATGCAAATCAGGCTTCTGGCAGAATTTTGCAAATGAAAGCCAAGGAGTGCGGCACAATCTCCTGAATATCAGCGCCGTACACATCTATTTGCATAAATGCAAAGCTGCCTTAACGACCTGGCAGTTCCAGCCCAGCCCTGCGAGAAATCTCGCCAGCCAAAGTCTCTTGCAAAGATCCTGCTTCTTGAGATCTTTTTTTGCTCATCTGGGGAGGCTTGGGTTTGAAGCTGGGATTTTATGAGAGCGTGTGCCTCTGCTGCTGAGCTCTGAGCCATCCCTGAGATGGTAAACGATGGTGGATTTAGAAACACAGAAAACTGCCACTATGGCTGGTCAGATTATTTGCTCACCTCAGCCCCAGCAAGCCAGGCTCCCAAGATGCGTGGGAGTTGTAGTTCAACATCTGGAGGGCCAAAGTTTCCCCACTCCTGATTCTAATCCTATCCATGGAGGCCGGTCCATTAGGCTGAACTACTTTCTGCCCCAGGAACCTCAGTCCGCCCCCATCTTTGTGACAAAGGCAAGGGGTGTCTCTGCCCACCAATGGGTCTGGCTTCAACTTCTATTGGACTCCTTGCCCACAAGTTGCAATGGGCACCAGTCCCTACTGGATCCAGTCTTGTCTACTCGGACTGGCAGCAATTCCCCAGGGTCTCATGGAGGTCATTCCAACTGAAGCTACCAAGGATTGCATCCCCTCCAACATTTCTACAATGAAAATAAAGACATCCCCTCCAACATTTCTCTGATGAAGATAGGGGCATCCTAAGGAAAAGGCGTGAGAGATTTTACTTTCTTGGGCTCCATGATCACTGCAGATGGTGACAGCAGTCACGAAATTAAAAGACGCCTGCTTCTTGGGAGAAAAGCAATGACAAACTTAAGCATCTTAAAAAGCAGAGACATCACTTTGCCAACAAAGGTCCGTATAGTAAAAGGTATGGTTTTCCCAGTAGTGATGTATGGAAGTGAGAGCTGGACCATAAAGAAGGCTGATCGCCGAAGAATGGATGCTTTTGAATTCTGGTGCTGGAGGAGACTCTTGAGAGTCCCATGGACTGCAAGAAGATCCAACCTCTCCATTCTGAAGGAAATCAGCTCTGAGTGCTCACTGGAAGGACAGATCCTGAAGCTGAGGCTCCAAGACTTTGGTCACCTCATGAGAAGAGAAGGCTCCCTGGAAAAGACCCTGATGTTGGGGAAGATGGAGGGCAGAAGGAGAAGGGGACGATGGAGGACGAGATAGTGGGACAGTGTTCTCAAAGCTACCAGCATGAGTTTGACCAAACTGCGGGAGGCAGTGGAAGACAGAAGCGCCTGGTGTGCTCTGGTCCATGGGGTCACAAAGAGTCGGACACGACTAAACGACTAAACAACAACAACAAGGAAAAGAAGGACTTTCCGGAATCAAATCAGAAACCGAGACGGCTTCTGGAAATCCAGGACTGTCCCTGGAAAACAGGGACACTGTGAGGGTCTGATGATTGAAGTCGAACCTGGGTTGTTCTGCAGGCCCCATGAGCATCTGTTCTGCTCCAGTAGCAAAAATACCTTTCCTCTGTTTTGTACACAACCCATCATTGCTCCTGATGCAATTGTTCATCTCGTTGCACCATTCCCCCTGGGAATAGCTCTCCTTCTAAGCAAAGGTATTCTATGGGGTATAAGCAAAGCTGACCAATTATTCCACTCCAAAGCCACAGAAGCAGTTTCGTCTCCAGAACCACCCACCCTTTCAGACAAGCGATGCCCCTCAAATAGCCCAATTCCATGCTCACGACGTAACCATACAGAACTGCAAATACACTCCTCCTCCTCAAAAACTGCAGGTTGATCTGCAAAGGGTTGTCTAAGGGTCCTTAAAAATCAAAATAAACCAGTCTCCTAAAATAGGAACGTAAGGATATAAGTTGAACCCTGATGAATCTGTCTGGGTTACCACAGCCACTCTGGGCGGCTTCCAACAAATTAAAACACCAAACAGAGTAAAACATCAATCATTAGAAACATCCCTGTACAGGTATCCTGGTCCCAGGCTGTACTGGGATTTAAATACCGAATCTTGAAAGCTAAATTGAAGCCAGTATAACCCTTTGAAAAACGGGTGCAGCCAATTCCAGTTGCCACCATGCTCTGGACTAGCTAATGTTTCTGAACACTTTTCAAAGGCAGTCTCTTGAACACAGAGCCCCATCAAGTCCCTTTAAAATTTTTCTGCCTTCGGAAATCGAAACAGATCTTTCCAGCAGCTTTTAAGGGAATCCAGGCCCAAACTTAACAGGTGTGCAGCTTGGGCCAAACACATCCCACAATCTAAAGAGAACTGCCCCCGCAACTAAGGCGCAGTCTCAAGCGTTGGAACTAACACTGGTGAAGTGTGTATGTGTGAATCTGCCAACAACTGTGTCAGTGGCAGCTCTCGACAATTTGCTTGTGCTAGCATGCAGGCAAAGTTTAAGGGGGGGTCCCCTGATTCTCAGACCCCAATTATCACAAATGGGAGGGTTGGGTTGCCAGCTTCTCAGGGGAAGCAGAGCTCCCATGCCTTCAACTGCTCCACAACAAGCAGAGGTTAGGCAGGACAACAGGCACACCATGACAGCAACCGCTTCGCTCGCTCAGTCCAAACCTGCCATGCAGTTTTCAAAGACCTGGGAGTTCTGCGGAAGAACAAACCCGGCAGCCCTACTCACAAAGCAGAGGCTATATCACCCCTGCCAGAACTCGAACCCGGCCTTATTAGATGCCGAGCGGGCAAAGTCCAGCCCTGCAATCTGCTCTGAGCAAAGGAATGAAAAGCAGAGTGTTAGATGAGCGAGGAGACATCGTGCAAAGCCACTTACTCAAGAGGAGGTGCAAACTCCCCAAACACATTTGCTGCAAACAGCACCTCTGGGTGCAAAAAGGAGGCGGGTGAGATTTTCTGCAGGAAAAGCAGCCGATCAGGGCAGACAGCCCTGGCGACGGCTTGTATTTATTATTACATTTTTAAAAAGTATTCCCCCCCCCCCACGAAAGGGCTGCTGGAAGCAGCTTACAGATGTCAAAGCAACATGATCCTGGTTTTCTAAAACTGGGACAGGAACACTTTTCCAGCTCAAGGGCCACTTCCCATTCTTAGCAACCTTCTGGGGGCCACGTTCCAGCAGTGGGAGCTGCCAGAGAAAAAAATGCGGGCAAGTAGCGGGTGCGAATTTCGCCTCTGTACACTAGGTTTGTTGCTACACCTTCACTCACCCCCAGCCCTCTGGCCTCTATCCAAGCAAGCAAAAGGCATTGCCATATTCCAGACATGCAAAAAATTCAATCGGCAGAGCCTGAGACTCTTAATTTCAGGTTCATGGGTTCGAGCCCCACATTGGGCAAAAGATTCCTGCATTTCAGGGGGTTGGGCTAGACGACCCGCATGGCCCCTTCTGATTCCATGAATCGAGGAGTGTGCAAAGCAGAGCTGGTAAAAGGGCTGCTGCTCAGGAGGGGGCGTATGACCTGGGGAGAGTCCCCGGGGGCCAGACGGAGATATCTCGAGGGCCACTGGGTCTGAGATTTCCCCCTCCGCGCTCCAAACCTATCGGTGGAGGGGCTTGGAAACAAACCGCAAAAACGCAATTCCAGTGGGAAAAGGAAGGGAAAGGGTCAGAGAATCCAGCTCAAATTCTAATGCAGCAGCAAGAGAATATCTGCTCTGCACCTGCGGACAGAAACCCACCTGTCTGAAGCCTCCTTCCCCAGCCAGCAAGGACAGAGCTGGCTTCTCAGCTTGTCTGCCCAGCCTAGGCAGGTCCTGCCTTATTCAAAAGAGGGGAGTTTCAAGTTACCCTGCAAAGGGAGGTGGGCGGGAAGCAAAGTTTCCTTCTTTTCTTTTTTTTTAAAGGAGTCCTTTTTAAAACCAGGAATTCCTCAGGTCATTTACCTCCACGCTCCAGGAGAGGCTGGCTCCCATGCTCCCTGCGGATCCTGGCCCTCGTTGGGCTCTAAGCTGCTTCCTCGCCTGCAGGGACTTCTGGAGAAAAAACTAAAATTAATACCTGCCGCAAACAAACCCATCACCTGTTGCCAACCTTTGTTCCCTCCGATTGGCCGATACCAGGAAGCGCTCGCCTGCCAAGTTCCATTAACTCTTCCCAGGCGAGACGGCAACTTGCCCTGACTTGCCTTAGTAAACTTTAGGAGCAGAATCGTAGAATTATGGAGCTGCGAGGGTCCACGAGGGTCATCTAGTCCAACCCCTTGAAAAGCAGGATTATTATTTTTTGTCAAAACGTTGGTTCTCGAACCCACAACTCTGAGATTAAGAGTCGCAGGCTCTACCAACTTTCAGAACAGCAAAAGCAGCTGGGAAGAAAGAAGAGGCGTTCAGGGATATATTTTTTTAAAAAAATACTTGTATAATTATTGTGTGTCCTTGTTTTTCTGTTTGATCCTTTGATGTGGTTTTGTACGTTTGGTGGTATTTTATGCATGACTTTCCATTATTTTTATTGATTATCGTTGAGTAATTCTTTATTGTAATGATTAAGTGTAAGCGGTTTAATTATTATTTGCTGATATTTAACTTTGCTGCTTACTATTAGACTCTAATCAATTACTGAATATTGCTTTATTTGATATAAATTGTTTTTATTATGACTTTTTGTACTGGATCAGATTGTGTGATCTTTGCTGACCATTTTTTTATTTCTTCAGCTTGCAAACCGCCTTGTGTACAATAATATAGAAAGGAGTAATACAAATTAAAAGCGAAATGAAATGAAAACTGCTGAAACTGAGTTCGGTGAGAACAGAGGCAAACCTCCTGGAATTTATTTTTCTTTCTTTCTTTTGGCTGGGATAGCTTGACTGGTAGAGCACAAGACGCTTCATTTTCCAGGGTCGTTCGAGCCACGAGCTGGGTGAAAAATTTCGCATTGCGGGGGGTTGGACTAGATGACCCCACTAAAAACATTTTGTTTTTTTGTTCTCAGCTATAAGACACAAAGAAAAGCAATGACAAACCTAGACAGCATCTTAAAAAGCAGAGACATCACCTTGCCAACAAAGGTCCATATAGTTAAAGCTATGGTTTTCCCAGTAGTGATGTATGGAAGTGAGAGCTGGACCATAAAGAAGGCTGATCACCGAAGAATGGATGCTTTTGAATTCTGGTGCTGGAGGAGACTCTTGAGAGTCCCATGGACTGCAAGAAGATCAAACCTCTCCATTCTGAAGGAAATCAGCCCTGAGTGCTCACTGGAAGGGCAGGTCCTGAAGCTGAGGCTCCAAGACTTTGGCCACCTCATGAGAAGAGAAGACTCCCTGGAAAAGACCCTGATGTTGGGAAAGATGGAGGGCACAAGGAGAAGGGGGCGACAGAGGACGAGGTGGTTGGACAGTGTTCTTGAAGCTACCAGCATGAGTTTGACCAAACTGCGGGAGGCAACGGAAGACAGGAGTGCCTGGAGTGCTCTGGTCCAGGGGGTCATGAAGAGTTGAACACGACTAAACGACTAAACAACAACAAAAAAACTTGGGCACACAGCACTCGATGCAAGAAGCAACGGGCTTTCTCCTTTTGTAGAGGGCTTCCCTGCACCGGGGAGACCAGCTGACCTATTAAACTTGGGCAGGAGGCAATCTTTGGATCATCTGCGGAAACTAGGTCAATGTCAGCATCCACCGGCAGCCCGCAGGTAACCAAAAGGTACCCGCTGGAGAACTCGAGTCTCGAGGCTTCATTTCGTACCAGAGCGGCAGAGTCCGGATGCCCATTTTAAGACTCCCCACAGGACGGGCGTTCCGCCACAAGCCTATTTTCCCGCCGTTTGGAAACAGAACACCTTCTGCCCTTTTACGCACCGCATAAGTTTTCGGCAAGTGTGCAACTGTTAGGAAAGCCTGCAGCGGTCAACACGCGCAGGTGCGCTTTTCGAATACAGATCCCTAGGCTGTGAATAATTTAATGCTGCCGGCTGCAGACCATGTGAAATTGCAGGCATTTGCAGAGGGAGGTGGGAACCAAAACAGCCTGCTTTCAAATTTTCTTGCAAACACAAGAAACTCTGAACTCCGACAGTCCAGGAAATAGTAGAATCATAGATTTGTAGAGTTGGAAGGGAACCCCAAGGGCCATCAAGTCCAACCCCTTGCAATGCAGGAATCCTGCCCACAGCCAACCCTGGATGGGTTCAAACCACCTTCTGCCAGATGCACGGACCCATGGTGCCAAATGTCTGCTAAAAATACTGAAATCAAGGCATCCACTATCAGCCATCGATCACACAGTGCTGGGAGGCACCAGCTGAGGACCCCCCCAAGGGAAGAAGGCTCAGAGCCCAGGGATTGGTGGTGGGGTGACAACGAGCGGTCAGAGGGAGTAGACCGGGAGAAGGAGGTGTCGGAAGCTGAAGAGGCAACAGGGCTTAGTGAGCGGGGAGAGTCTGTAGCAGAGAGCAGTGCAGAAGCAGAGGCAGGAGAGGAAGGGGCCCAAGAGGCAGAGATGAGCCAGGCTGCTGAAGAAACCAGGGGGTCTCTGTTAGCATTTCACTCCTCCGTTGCTGGATGTGTGATTGTTACATCACATGTCTGTGTTTACAGTGGTACTTTGGGTTACACACACTTCAGGTTACATACGCTTCAGGTTACAGACTCCGCTAACCCAGAAATAGTACCGCGGGTTAAGAACTTTGCTTCAGGATGAGAACAGAAATCATGCTCCAGCGGCGCAGCAGCAGCAGGAGGCCCCATTAGCTAAAGTGGTGCTTCAGGTTAAGAACAGTTTCAGGTTAAGAACGGACCTCCGGAACGAATTAAGTTCTTAACCCGAGGTACCACTGTACTTTCTAGGCTTCGAAAGTCTGAGAACGGAAGTCAGTCTTCTCTCTTCCGCTGTACTGTACTTTTGTATTCTCTCTCTCTCTCTCTCTTGGAGATGTGAGAGAATGCCTTGGTTGCTTTGTCCTTTATATATTGCTTAATAAATATACAGTGGTACCTCGGGTTAAGTACTTAATTCGTTCCGGAGGTCTGAAGAAAAGTTGCACGGCTACGTGTATATTGGGAGAAATTTGCTGGTGAATGTCTTTTTTAAAAATAAAAATAAAAATCCACAGTGATGTGGAAATGTGGAGAACTAAATTTAAGACTAGAAAATTGTGATACAGTGGTGCCTCGCAAGACGAAAAGAATCCGTTCTGTGATTCTCTTCGTCTAGCGGTTTTTTCGCCTTGCGAAGCAAGCCCATTGACGGATTAGCGGATTAGCGCCATTAGCGGCTTATCGGATCATCTGATAAGCGGCTTAGCGGCTTAGAAAAAGGGGGGGGAAACCCCGCAGGAACTCGCAAGACATTTTCGTCTTGCGAAGCAAGCCCATAGGAGATTTGTTTTGCGAAGCACCTCCAAAACGGAAAACTCTTTCGTCTAGCGAGTTTTCCGTCTTGCGAGGCATTCGTCTTGCGGGGCACCACTGTACAGAGAAACCAAAACTGACAGAGTCACCCAGCCCTGGCGGCAATCTAACCCAGGAGTAGTCAACCTTTTTACACCTACCGCCCACTAATGCATCTTTCTTCATGGTAAAATTTCCTTACCGCCCACCAGTGCTCAATGGAAGGAGGATTCAACTTGTTCCGCAGAACCCTGCCCGCCCCCCCTAGGATCCTGAAATGCCCACTAGTGGGCGGTAGGGAGCACATTGACGACCCCTGATCTAACCATTAGCACATTCAACGTTGCAGCCCTATTCCTGGCTGTGCACCTTCGTTTTTGCACAAGGGATGGAACTCATGCACACTGACGGCTTTCCAATGGTGTCCAGAAAAACTCCGGCATCCCTAAGAAGCTTGCAGCTCTCTGGTGAGATGATCAGTATCAGCAGATAAGCTTCCTTGCGTTAGCACTTGTCCTCTCCTGCTGATCTTCTCTTGCAGGGTGCCAATGTAGGGCAGAGTCGATTACGGTCATCTAAGGGCAGGGATGAGCAAGAGATCTGGCTGCGTTTGCAATCACAGAAGCAACACACACACACAGAGACACACAGAAACTTAGCTGGGTCCTTCAAAATTCGCACTTCTCTGAAATTGGCAGTGCAGTTCTGGAAAACAGCACTACAAGCCTAGAAGGAACCCATTGTATAAAAGAAGTTTCATATAAGAATGGGGGGCTTGTACGACCAGACTTCCAAACGACCCGGCCGACTTCCGAAACATCCTGCAACCTGAAGTCAGGGGGGCGAACGTAGAAAAAACACCTTGGAGCTGCCCAAACTTCTTTGCTCTTTCAATTGAGCAATTTTCATTTTAAAATTTAAAATTCTGCAGACACCGTACACTCAACACTACAAGTTCACAAGCTACGGAGCAACTGGATTTATCTCCTTGTATGCTTTGTGCTTTTCTTCTGCTTAAAAAAAGAAGTCGTCAGTGACTCACTAGGAGGGGGAAGGCATTTAAAACGTAGAAGTTTCGCTGTTACTACCAACGTAAAATAATGCACAAAGACACTCCACAAAACACCACAGAGTTACCAGATTTTTTTCAATAAATCCGGGGGCATTTTTAAAGTAAATAAATAAATAAAATAGATTTTTTTTTTTAAAAAAAAAGAGAACAAAAGTTATTTTAAAAAATTAAGAAAAAAAAGTCAACACCACAGATCAAAGTTTGCATTAAAACTGAGTTTTGGTTAATTTAAAAACAAAAAAGCCCCCCCCCCATGTTGTTGTTGTTGTTTAGTCGTGTCCAACTCTTCGTGACCCCCTGGACCAGAGCACGCCAGGCACTCCTGTCTTCCATTGCCTCCCGCAGTTTGCTCAAACTCATGCTGGTAGCTTCGAGAACACTGTCCCACCATCTCGTCCTCTGTCGCCCCCTTCTCCTTGTGCCCTCCATCTTTCCCAGCATCAGGGTCTTTTCCAGGGAGTCTTCTCTTCTCATGAGGTGGCCAAAGTCTTGGACCCTCAGCTTCAGGATCTGTCCTTCCAGTGAGCACTCAGGGCTGATTTCCTTCAGAATGGAGAGGTTTGATCTTCTTGCAGTCCATGGGACTCTCAAGAGTCTCCTCCAGCACCAGAATTCAAAAGCATCAATTCTGGCAATCAGCCTTCTTTATGGTCCAGCTCTCACTTCCATACATCACCAAGAAGAAATGCGCAGGCACTTTCGAAAGAATCCAAGTGCGGCTGACGTGCCCCAAAGAGGAAAGGGGCATAAAGGGGAAGGGATGAGCATGAGCATCGGGATGCCAAGCGCAGTGCGCTGCTCCTCTCTAGAAGCCCCGGTGCAAACACACAGAGCAGGACGCATTGAAAGCGAGGTGTGGGGAGCTCTCCCCTTTCCTTCAGCGAAGCACAGGCACACAACACATACACACAACCAAGCGCCAACAAAACAGGACGCACACTCAGCACACATGCTAAACACAGCAGATCTCCCTGCTGCTTGTTGCATTTCTCTGCCACCAGTCCCCTTGCTCAGTGTGTCTGCTTGCTGCAAGGTGCCGCGGCGGCTAGCAAGGAATTAGTAGGCGGACACGATCCTTTCCCCTTCCGTTGCTCAGCGCCGGCCGCGGCAGCGTCACCTCGCAGCAAGAACGCATGCCGAGCAAGGGGACTGGTGTCAGACAAACGTAATAAAGAGCAAGGAAATCTCCAGCCCTCACGGCAAGCAGAGGGGAAAGGATCGTGAAATATACTCGCAAAGTGATTTCATGCTCTTTATTCAGCTCATAGTGGTGAGGAGGAATGAATGAATGTCCCCTCAAAGTATCTGCTTTATATACATTATTTACACAATGGGCTGCACATGATTGGCCAATTCTGGAATTCTACTGTAAGCCAATCAGGTTGTGGATTCACTTATATCTGGAGCAGGATTGGGTGGTTCCTGCCAACCAATCATACTGCTGCATTGTTCTAGGACCAATCAGACTGCTGCATTCTGAATCCTATTGTTCTAGGACCAATCAGACTGCTGCAGTTTGGATCCTATTCAACTCAGGATATAACAGATCGTGTCCTTCCTGCTAATTCCTTCCTAGCTGGACTGCGCGCAGGCTCCAGCTCACCCGGCTCAGTTTCCAGCGGCTAGGAGCGCAGCCGATAGCAACCGCCTCCTCTCCGTGCTCTGGTGCTGCTGCTGCGTCCAGGGAAGCATGCCAGGGCCGCGCAGGCAGCCAGAAAACGTGCACGTGGGAGGGAGAGGGGCGGCTGGCTTGGGGGGGCACAATAACTTTTGCCTTCCTTTCCTCCCCCCATTGAACTCACTTCTCCTGCATCCAGTTAGCCTATGGTTACCAGATTTTTGTAACTAAGAATCCCAAAAGTACATTAAATGACAACTGAAGCATGCAGTCCCAATATACCAGATAAACTTTTCTGATGTTACCCAATTAAGTTTCCTCTTAATGGTTCTCATTCCGTATTCTACAACCCGCGCTATCAAATATTCCCCAATTGTAATTTCAAAATTACAGAGTTTACATTCCTATTGTAGGCAACCTGAAACTTTTTGCATCTTTAAAAAAGAAGTTAGTGGGCAAAGTCTGAGGCTGTTAGAAATTGGGTTTCTATCGCACCGTTTTCATATGTATATATGGCTCCAGGCTGCTGAGACTGCTGCTGCCACATTTCCCGGGGACATTTAATAAAATCCGGGGACATTCCGGGGACGGAATTTCTCCGGGGACATATTTGCAAATACGGGGACTGTCCCCGGGAACCGGGGACGTCTGGTAACCCTATTGTAGCCTGCTAGTTAACATAACAAGGAAAGGTCCGTTCAGATTCTGGTCTGAGGAGCCTAAAACAAGATGAAGACTCACATTCTCCTCTTCCCACCTGTGTGTAACTTCCATATTTTCCCACAATCATAATTTCAATTGTCTCCCAACCTTGTAAAAAGAAATAAGGAGGGGTGGGTGAGAACCAGGGCGGAACCAAACGCAAAGGAAGCCCCCAATATCATCACATCGGACGTTTCCCTCCTGCTTGATGCTCTGCATCAGGAAAGCCCGTGAGAATGCAAGATTCGCGGCGCTCTCACACGACTCTCGGAACCGGGTGCGCACCATGTAGCACTTATGGATTTTGCATGCTGAGTTTGCCAGTGGAGCCAACAGGGGCGCGAGCAGAGAAGCAGGGAATGCCTTGCTATTCCTTGACCTGGCTCAGGTGGATTAAGGGTATCAGGTGGTGGTGTGGTTGCTCGAGAGCAAACAGGTAAGACTCCGGCCAGTCCTTGTACCTCCCCCAGCATAAGTTCAAGAAGGACACTGACAAACTGGAACGTGTCCAGAGGAGGGCAACCAAAATGGTCAAAGGCCTGGAAACGATGCCTTATGAGGAACGGCTAAGGGAGCTGGGCATGTTTAGCCTGGAGAAGAGGAGGGTAAGGGGTGATATGATAGCCACGTTCAAATATACAAAAGGAGGTCACATAGAGGAGGGAGAAAGGTTGTTTTCTGCTGCTCCAGAGAAGCGGACACGGAGCAATGGATCCAAACTACAAGAAAGAAGATTCCACCTAAACATTAGGAAGAACTTCCTGACAGTAAGAGCTGTTCGACAGTGGAATTTGCTGCCAAGGAGTGTGGTGGAGTCTCCTTCTTTGGAGGTCTTTAAGCAGAGGCTTGACAACCATATGTCAGGAGTGCTCTGATGGTGTTTCCTGCTTGGCAGGGGGTTGGACTCAATGGCCCTTGTGGTCTCTTCCAACTCTATGATTCTATGAACAGTCATGTGACCCCCATCATTCTCCTCCCCTCTCTGTACCCAAACCTCCTGCACAGAGTGGGCGCTGGCAAAGGGGTACTTCCCTCCTCTCCGGTTTGCTCAGGCTCAGTGTGGCGGCTCTCCCTAGCATCTCCTGGTCCCTGCACCCCCTCCCAACTGGAGACGGGGCTTTCCTCCTTGCCAGAGGCTCCCTGTAACACAACTGCCCTTCCACCTCTCACCTCTGAGCTGAAGGCAGTTCCCTGACAAAGGGCAATGGAAATATGGCCAGTAATGCAAAACGCATGATATGAGAGAGAGAGAGCGCATCAGTGTCACAAAGCCATCTCCAGAAGATAAGGAAGAACACAGGAGCTCAAAGAGACACCAGAAGCAAAGAGGGGTCACAGGGAGCAAGTAATGGGGAAAACCATTTATTCCTGGTTGATCCCGGACTCTGAACACTTCTAGAAAATCTGTGTTTATTGAGCGTCCATTCCAATTTGCTTCCAGGGAGGTTGTTGTTGTTGTTGTTGTTGTTATTAATACCCCGCCCATCTGGCTGGGCCTCCCCAGCCACTCTGGGTGGCCCCCAACAAAATATCAAAACACAGTAATGCATCAAACGTTAAAAGCTTCCCTAAACAGGGCTGCCTTCAGATGTCTTCTAAAAGTCTGGTAGTTGTTGTTCTCTTTGACATCTAATAGTAATAAATAGACGACATTGCATCAAAAGTGCAGGAATCCTCCACACAGCCGTCCCTGGGTGGGCTAGAACCACCAACCTTCAGGATCGCAGCCAGATGCACTGACCCACTGCGCCAAGTGCCTGCTAAACACACAAAAACAAAGGCACTGACTGCCAGCCACCATTGCATTTGCTCCGTCAATGTCATGGACTGGCTGGCTGCAGAGGCAGCAGCTTGGGGGGGGCACCAAGGGAAGAAGGCTTAGAGTCAGGGGACTGGTGGTGGGACGACAATGAGTGGTCAGAGGGAGAAGAGGGAGCAGACTGAGAAGAAGAGGTGTCAGAAGTGGAAGAGGCAACAGGCTTGAGTGAGCAGGAGGAGTCTGTGTCAGAGAGAAGACCAGACCCAGCGGCAGAAGCAGAGGCTGGAGAGGAGGGGGGCCAAGAGGCAGAGATCAGAGATAAGCTGCTGAAGAAGCCAGGGGGTCTCCCCCTCCTGCTGTGACAAATTTCTCTCCCCCCCCCCGTCTTCCAGAACATGGAGAGGAATGAAGAGGTTGTAGCAAAGAGACAAGACATAGGAGCCTTGAGATGCTGAGGAAGTACCTGGAGGAAAAGTCTTAGAGAGAGGTGGGAATGAGGGGGAACTTCAGTCCTTGCAACTGCCTCCTTGGGGCAAGACCCACTGGGAAGAGTTGCTGTGATCGCTAGGCCTGCGCTGTTTTGGTTTCTTTGAACAAAGACTTAACTTCACGAAGAGAATCTTTTTATATGCAGCAGCCGCCGCAAGGTTATTGATTGCAAAAAATCGGAAATCAGAAGAAGTACCAACATTGAAAGATTCGCAACGTAACATTTTCTGAAATGACCGAATTAGCAAAAATGACGGCAACAATTGGAATGCAATCTAATCAAAATCTCAAACAGGAATGGAAATGTGTAGAAGAAAACATGACCGAAAGATGCTCCAACATGAATTTATTGATATGTATAGACCGATTTCACAAAGTTAAGCGAAGCAGATATATAAGATTGAATGTTTAATTATTAAGAAACAAAATTACAATCTCAATAATAAAGTTAACAAAAGAATAACAAGGACAGGTGGAGGGAAGACGCAGGGCAAGAAATAAGAAATGGATAAATGTTGGTTCATAATGAAATGTGAAAATGTGAATTTACAAATATAATCTATATGTATTATTATGTAAAGATTCCATATATGTATTGGAACATAAATAAATAAATAAATAAATAAATAAGAGTTAACTTCACTGGCACTGAGTGTTTTATTGCTGACTTGCCCCTGACTCTGGCTCCTGGCACTCAAAGAGAGAGGCTCTTTGCACCTATGCCCTGCTCAGAAGGGATGGCAGTTTGGGTAGGCAGTCCTGGCACCCAGCAGAAGTTGAGCATGCTCAAGGGACCATGTTCTATATAGGAGATGCTGCGCCAGTGGAGACAGAACTAAGCAGGAAGAGCATTGCCCGGGGATTATTTGCTGAGATCTGTCATGGGCATCACAGGAGGTGCTGAACGGCTTACAGGAGCCCAATGGGTTGGCAATCCCTGGCCTACAGAGATTGGCAGCAGATCTTTTGGGTTTAAGAAAATGTAACCGGGCATTGTGCTGGATCCCAAATAGATTGCAGCGTCACCTCTGAATATATATCCTTTGTCCGATTTGGAAACGTCCACCCCCGGGTTCTCCATGGTATATCACGACCTCTTTCCTAACGGCCAAAATCCAGCCGCTCTTAGTCACTATTCCTGGGCGAGATCATCCGTGACTTCAAAAGAAGCCACTCTGCAAATGGAGAATCTTCATAAAAAGAAAGGCACCAGAAGCAAGATTTCGTGTTGACAAAGAAGGTGAAGTAATACAGGCAAGATGGGTTTTTGTTTTCAGTTTTTCATCTCGGCAACAGATTACATAACAATCTCAGAACACACACTTGACTATTCTACAGCTGGTATCTCCAGAGGAACAATCGGGAACAACAACAACAGAAAAAGATTCTCTCTGAAGTGTATGACACAGTCCTCATTATTTCTTTTTTTTAAAAAAATCCTCTGAGGCAAAAATAGTGATTTTTTTTACTTTTGTGGGAAAATTTTCCAGGATAACCACTTCTGTGCTTGCAAGATTTGCCATCCTATAATATTCACTGTGCCGAAATGGTCAGGCCAGAGAAGTGCTATATGGGAAACGAGGAAAGAGGAACACAAAGCAAAATTTCCTGGGTTGTAGGATCAGAAGCAGATTTTTTTCCAGCCTGGTACCATTTTGTGTGTGTAACACGGACCTCCTGCTTTCTCTCTCTCAATGCTTGGTAGTAGCATCATCCGAAGAGCAGGAATGAGGACCGCCATGCGGGAAGTTGAAGGAGGATTGCTATTGGCCCAGGGAAAGCATGACCCCACCCGTGACTGGCCAGTCCAAAAGGAAGGCGGGACACCCATTTGGACCGACAGGATGGAAGGCGGGGTGGTCAAGAAGCGGTGGCACCAGAGCCAATGATAGGAGGAGTCAGAGAAATTGACAGGTCCTGGAGCCAACCGATTCGTCTCCATCTTCCTCTTCCTTGTGGAGGGCAACACGGAGACAAAGGAGGGAACTGGCAGAGTGTGGCACATTATGGGATGGCTACAATGTTAGAAAGCAGAGACATCACCTTGCCAACAAAGGTCTGTATAGTTAAAGTATGGTTTTCCCAGTAGTGATGTATGGAAGTGAGAGCTGGACCATAAAGAAGCCTGATCGCCGAAGAATTGATGCTTTTGAATTATGGTGTTGGAGGAGACTCTTGAGAGTCCCATGGACTGCAAGAAGATCCAACCTCTCCATTCTGAAGGAAATCAGCCCTGAGTGCTCACTGGAAGGACAGATCGTGAAGCTGCGGCTCCAAGACTTTGGCCACCTCATGAGAAGAGAAGACTCCGTGGAAAAGACCCTGATGTTGGGAAAGTTGGAGGGCACAAGAAGAAGGGGACGACAGAGGACGAGATGGTAGGACAGTGTTCTCGAAGCTACCAGCTTGAGTTTGACCAAATTGTGGGAGGCAGTGGAAGACAGGAGTGCCTGGTGTGCTCTGGTCCAGGGGGTCACAAAGAGTCAGACACGACTAGACGACTAAACAACAGCAACACAATGTTAGAATCGAAGAGTCCCATCAATCATCTAGTCCAGCTCCCTGCAATGCAGGAACATGCACCCATATGGGGATCGAACCCGTGACCTTGGCGTTATCAGCCCCATTCTCTTGATTTAATTGAACTAAAAAGTTTCAACTGGATTTTGAGCCAACGTGCAATTAAGCGTTTTGAATTTCACCACGTCGCTATCTCCCTTAGCGGGACATGCTACCTGCTATTCTGAATATTGCTTTTCATAGGGTAGGGGGCACCACCGGGAGCGAATTTGTGGAACCAAGAAGGCAGTGGCCCAAAAAGGGTTGGGAACCGCTGGGGTAGACAATATATTGAGCCAGGAGGAGCAGTACTCTGTCTCAGGGCAAGGATGTTTGCAGGGGCAGAGGAAGGGAGGAGTACAGTGAGTGCAGGCCACCCTGGGTGTCACCACTGAGGGGGGTGACAAAATGGCGGGCGGCATTCACCACAGGGCCTGCAGCACGCCCAAGCCACATTTCTCTCCTGGGAGAGACACAGTGGCTGGGGCGCGTGCAGGCTCCGCACTCCCCAAACGGCCAGCCCGCTGCCTCCCCCCAGCTGTAGGGCGGCTGAATGGAAGGAGGCAGGCAGACTCCGGAGCATAGCTGTCAATTTACAGATTTGAAAATAAGGGACCAGCAGCCTCGAAAATAAGGGATCAGCAGCCAAAAGAAGGGATTTTCCAAGCACAGGTATGTTCAACTTCTGAGCCCCTCTGAGCCAAAGGCAGAAAGCCCAGCCAGCAGCCAAACGAAGCCTCAAGCAGTGGTTCCCACAGCGCAGCAACCCGGAAAAAGGGGATGTAGCAAGGAAAACCACCGTCACCTCTCCGCTGGGAAGCGCTGAGCAAAGGCGAGTCCCCAGGCAACACAGCCGATTTGATCGGCACAAGGCATGCAAGCTCCACCCCCCAGTCGTTCTTAGACAATGCAGCCAAGCAACACAGTTGGAGCCTCCCTCCTCCCTGGCCGGCAGGGAGGGAGGGAGAGGAGCTGCTTCCTTTGAAACCCAGGAAATTTAAGGGACATCATCAATAAGGGGCAGCAGTGGAACACGGTGCTGGGATAAGGGTGTTTCCCACCAAATAAGGGACGGTTGACAGCTATGCTCTGGAGGCCTTGCAGTACACCCCACTCCTATGGGCAGCCTGCCCCGCCCCTGGGCGCGCCACCCCAGGCACCTAAGCAGCTTCCTCGGCCGCTTCTTTGTTGGCATCGTTCTGTCTCGGGAGACAACAGAGGAGTGTGCCTTTGGGGGTGAAGCCAAACGGCTGGAACTCGCAGCGCCTGCTGTGGTTGTAGAAAACGATACAGGAGAGACATGTTTTGTTGCAGCTGGGGCAGACGAAGGCGACCGGTTGTGTGGCTGCAGATGCACAACGGCTTTTCATCTCTCTGCGCTCCTCCCTCTAGTCACTGCTATGGAGGCAGCTGGATGAGACGGGTCGCAGAGTGGTTTGGCAGATCAACCCCGTTTTCTTGAAACTGAAATTGCTTGCTTCCTTTTCTATGGAATCGAGTTTTATCCCTCCCCCCCCCATCCTAGCATCCTTTTCTGAGGATGCACTGAGCATCCTGGCAAGAAAATAAATACAGAAATAGAAAAGGAGGAGGCAGCTGACATTCTAAGCTGCCTCCCGAGGAGCCCGCAACTCCTCGAGCCGCTGTGTAAATAATTTTTCGCTGGAGCTGTCTGGTAGACACTGAGATCATATTCCCAGCGCTCCAGAACCACTTTGCAAGAGACTTTTAAACCTCCAGCTAGCTGCCATTTCAGAAGCGTGTAGGAGGTGAAGCCGGAACGCGCTATATAAAATGCCGACAGCATCCGTCGAGGGGCAAACTCTCCTCCGATGGCGGGTTCAAAATGCACAGTGATGAATAAGCCTTTCCTCGCTCTCTTCTTTCAAGCAAGGATTGGCCAATCCCAGTTTCTTGGCACGCCAGAAATTCAGATATATAAGCTAACCGCCCAACGGCACCTTAAACCTAGGTTACGTTCACCACAACGGAATGTCTGGCCGCCATTATTTTTGTCCAGAAATTTATTGTAATTATAATTACTTTTCATTTCTATACCGCTTTATAGTTTAAAGAAAAAAGATCTCAAAGCGGTTTGCAGCACATGAAAACATCAAATCAAACAAATCCAGAATAAAATGAATTCAAGCTTCAAGGAAAATATTTCAAATCCTTCTCTGACATTTTGCTTTCCCAATATTTATCTACCTACTGAATTTTTAGAGCTGCCCCATAGCAGAAGTACTCGAGGAAGGCAGGGTGGTGTAGTGGTTAGAGTGTCGGACTAGGACCTGTGAGATCAGGGTTCAAATTCCCACTCAGTCATGTAGCTCATGGGAATCAGTCACAGCCTTTTCACGTACAGACAGACAAAACCGGTCCAAGTCTAAAACAAGTAGAACAACAGGCAATGGATATAGGACATAATATTGATTTAGCTGTATGGGAGAGATTTTTAATTCACAGCATGCTATGCGATAAAAGTAAACTATATGAAAATGTCATGTAGATGGTATTTGGCTCCTAGTAAATTAGCAAAGATGTATATGTCGAAATCTGATACCCGTCAGAAATGTAAAGAGAAAGAAGGTACCTTTCTCCACATGTGGTGGTCATGCAAGGTGGTAAAAGCTTTCAGGGAAATGATATATAATGAATTGGAAAAAATGCTGAAGATAACTTATGTTTAAAAACCAGAAACTTTTCTTTTAGGAATAATTTGTGGAGAGGAACCCAAGGAAGAGAAAAAAAGAGAAAAATTGACTTATGTATGCTACCACAGCAGCTCTTATGATATATGCCCAAAGCTGGAAAGAAGAAACAGTTCCAACAAAAGAAGATTTAAATTGATGGAATATGCAGAAATGGCGAAACTTACCGGAGACTCTTTATGATTGAGTGGAGAAAATTTATTATTTGAATACATATTGTAGACAACTTAAAACGTTGGCAGGGCTGAAATAAACTGGCGCAGTAACATAACTAAAAGAGAATGTAACGGAAAGTTAAAAAATAGATTTAAATTGTATGTGCAGTAATAAAAAGATATAAAATAAGTAACCGCAGAAAGGAGTGGAGGGAAGTTGAAGAAAATGCGGACTGATGTAAAGATTGTTTCCTTATTATTCGGCAAATATGTGTAATATGAAAAATTGTTAGGGGAAAAATCTAGGTGCGAGGCTGCTCAGTCCCCCAGCTCGTCGGGCAGAGCCCACGGGTCCTTGCGGAATAAAGGAGGGAGTCCAGCCAACCGGAGCAAATAGCTGTAGACCAAAGTTTATTGCGCGATAGGTTCAAAGAGCAAATTTTGAACCCCGAGGATGGGGTGACAAATACTTTTAAAACTTTCCCACCACCTCCCAGAATACAGTTCGAAGGGGAGGGGTTAACCTTGGCAAACATGTCCAGACAAGTCCTTGGTACAAGATGAGCATAAGCAGACATGGGAGGGCAAGACTCAGGTATAAGATTAGCATAGACAAATATGTCTTAAGTACCCACCACCCAAAAGTACAATAGAAGTTCCTTTGCATGTCTGGAGCCTGAGGCGAGTCGGGTGATGAGATTTGGCTTCCTTTGGCTAACAATGAGCCCAGCAATTGTCCCCTCTGGGAACTTCCGGGAGTCCTTTTTCAAGGGGAAAATAGCTTTGGAATGGGGGGAACTGGGAAAGGAGATGATTTTATATTATTTTTAAAAGTTAGGTGACTTCCCTGAGCTGTCAAGTTGGAAGGATATACAGTGGTGCCTCGCAAGACGAAATTAATTTGTTCCGCGAGTTTTTTCGTCTAGCGAATTTTTTATCTTGCGAAGCACAGTGTCAGAAAAGTTTTGGAAAAGCTTCAAAAATCACCAAAAACCTCAAAAAAGGCTACCACACCGCGTTCTATGAGTTGCTCCTCGAAGTCAAGTCGTAACTGTATTAACGGTGTTAAGAAAAAGGAAACAAACTTGCAAAAAACGCAAGACGTTTTCGTCTTGCGAAGCAAGCCCATAGGGAAATTCGTCTTGCGAAGCAGCTCAAAAACCGCAAAACCCTTTCGTCTAGCGAGTTTTTCGTCTTGCGAGGCATTCGTCTTGCGGGGCACCACTGTATTCAGGCATAATATTTGTAATATTTAACTTTAAAGATGTGCGCCCCCCCTGTAATTTCCGTAACAAAAATGAAATTCAAATTAAAAAACAAAACGAAAAGGAGAACAGTTCCAAACAGAAGGATTTTTTGCCATTTTGAATGTTCACCAGTGCAAATATTAAAGGGTGTTGGGAAACAGGAGAGGGGAGGGAAAGAGGACCCACCAAACAATTGCAAAAAAGAAATGTTTTTGGCAAAGCATTAGTGACCCCACTGCACTTCCTGGCAGCTATTTCCAGCTTAAACCCGGCATCAATTCTCACACAGAAAGCTTCTGCGGCTCAGCAGCCCATCATCCCCAAACAAACAAATGCTAAAAAGGCTGTCCTTAAATGCTCTGCAAGAGATCATTGGAGAAGCTCCCATTTCGGTTTTCAATTGGCGGGGGGAGGAGAGGGAGGAAAAGTCGCTTTTGCAATAATAATAATACATCCTTTTTTATCCCAACATGATACCAGCAAGCAAGACCCTGTCCACTTCTGTTACTCTCGTTTTCTCATGTTTCTACATTTACCTAGATCTGGAGAGGGTAAACTTTCTCATTTATTTAATTTTTTTCAGGCTTAAAGATATAGATAGATGTGGAGAAGCAGTTTACAATGTAAAAAACAACAACCCATAAAATCACAAATAAAAGTAAAAATGCATTCCGCCAATAGAAACCCAGGATCAAAAGAAACTGAACCTTTCTTGGGCTTCCGTTTGTTTGTTTTAAACGCTGCCAAGTCCCTTCGAAGACCCCTGGTGCTTAGAGAGGTGAGACTTGTACGATTTTACAAACTAAATGAAATATACTCGGAGTCGAGTGTGGATTTCATGCTCTTTATTCAGCTCATAGTGGTGAGGAATGCCAGTTCCCCCAGAATGTCTGCTTTATATACATTATTTACATAATGGGCCCCACGTGATTGGCTATTTCCAGGATTCTCCTGTGGCCAATCAGGTTGCGGATTCACTTCCACCTGGAGTTGGATTGGGTGGCTCCTGCGGATCAATCAGTAAGTACCCTTCACTCCAACCTAGCTTTCCTGGTACAGTGGAACCTCGGTTTTCGAACACAATCCGTTTCAGAAGACCGTTCAACTTCCAAAACATTCGAAAACCGAGGCGCAAAGGGTGGCCTGCCAATTCAATAGAGAAAATTTTGAAAAACAACAGATACACGCATCGGAAGCCGTTCCGAGGCGCGTTCAAAAACGGAAGCATTTCTTTCCGGGTTTTCGGCATCCAAAAACCGAAACATTCAGCAACGGAGACGTCCGAAAACCGAGGTACCACTGGAAGAAATTTAGAATAAAGAACGGTTGTTTTCCTTCTTTTTCAGGGCAACCTTCAGCACTGCACTTCTGTTTCTTGCGACAGACGAAACTTCTTCTCCTCTCACCTGCAGTCCTAAGCACACTCTCAAAATCTGCCCCAGGGGATTGGGGAAAACCTCTGAGGCAGATTTTGGGGGAGCATGAGGTTGCGGGGGGAAGGAGAGGAAATCCCACTTTGCAATCCAAAATCAGCTTCTTGCAGACTTGCATGCAAGCTGCACATGTTTAAATGTCGTCTTTATTCCATTGCGGAACCCAAAGGGGCATAAATGTGGTTTGCAGGCAGCCGGATCCAGAACTGCGTGGCTTCAGAAAGGGGCTCCAGACCATAAAACTGCTGCCACCTTTGCTTTCAAACGCTCCCCTGATATTATGAGGGCCTGCAGGGGATTTCCCTAAGCCTTTTGTCGTTAGCAGGAACCCAGAGGGGGGAAAGAGAGGCCGCCAGTATTCCCCCTTCCTCCATTCAGTCACATGAGTCACCGGCCACCCGAGATTTGCTTGAACTTTCTGTCATCGCAGGGTAATTCGTTCCAAATTGCTACCATCAGCTAATGAGCAAACAAGATCAACTCAAATGAAGTGTCTCTGTCAACAGACGGGGCAGCCCTGATGGAGCCGCTCAGAACTAACCCCCCCCCCCGAGAAAGTCTAAATCTCAAGCTAGAGTAAGCTCTCAGCGCAGGGACGGAACGGGGTCCACATGCGAATCCTGCCTCTCACAAGGTGGCTTCAGACAAGGCACTCTTTCCTAAGCAGTGAAAAAATATACAGTGGTACCTCGGGTTACATACGCTTCAGGTTACAGACTCCGCTAACCCAGAAATATTAAGTCAGGTTAAGAACTTTGCTTCAGGATAAGAACAGAAATTGTGCTCTGGCGACACGGCAGCAGCAGGAGGCCCCATTAGCCCATTGGTGCTTCAGGTTAAAAACAGTTTCAAGTCAAGAACGGACCTCTGGAACGAATTAAGTACTTAACCCAAGGTACCACTATAAATGAGGGAGGCGGGTAGCGCTGTGGGTAAAACCTCAGTGCCTAGAACTTGCCGATTGCATGGTCTGCGGCTCGAATCCCCGCGGCGAGCTGAGCTCCCGTCTTTCGATCCCAGCTCCTGCCCACCTAGCAGTTTGAAAGCACCCCTAAGTGCAAGTAGATAAATAAGTACTGCTTTCTAGCGGGAAGGTAAACGGCGTTTCCATGTGCTGCGCTGGTGCTGGCTCGCCAGAGCAGCTTCGTCACACTGGCCACGTGACCCGGAAATGTCTCCGGACATCGCTGGCCCCCGGCCTCTTAAGTGAGATGAGCGCACAACCCCAGAGTCTGACAAGACTAGCCCATACGGGCAGGGGTACCTTTACCTTTTACCACTATAAATGGACAGAGCAGAGGATTTCTGGAATGAAGTGTTTTTTGAGGGAAGATGTATAGTAATACAGTAAGCTCACAATTTATGCTTTGGGTGAGTGGATGTTCTGTCCGATCACAGGTAGTTTGTCCACCTTTCATCCCCACCCAGCACTCTGCTCTCACCTGTGGCCCCTATAAGCTGTTGGCATGCAACAGGGGCCACTCTCCCAAAAACGGTTTCGGCCGGCCAGCTGAACTAGGTGAGGGTAGCCGATGCGTCTCAAACCTTTGGTTAGGGGCTTCCTCTGCATGTGAAGACAGGCTCCGGTGGATTGAGCGGACAAGAGAAATAGTGGGTCCAACGGTCAAGAAGGCGGTTTCTGAACATGCCATAGAAGGAAGTGAGGGGCAGGTGGGGCTCGTCCACCTGGGAAGGTAGCCCAGCCAGAAGAAGAAAAACTCTGGTCCTCTACCTCCACTGTCTTGCAGGATATCTTCAGGAGAAGAAAAGACTAAGGAGTAAACGGCCTCGGCCCAGTACCGTATTTTTCGCTCTATAGGACGCACTTTTTCCCCTTCAAAAATGAAGGGGAAATGTGTGTGCGTCCTATGGAGCGAAGATGCCATAGCCCCGCGACCCTCTACCGGCTGGAGAGGTGACGCGCGGCTATGGCAGGAGCCTCTCCGCTGCGCCTTTCCGCTGCTCCCTGACCTGCTCTTTCGGGCTGGTGGTGGACTTCCCCCCGCCAGCCCCAAAAAGCAGGTCGAAAGGAACCTGAAGCCTGGAGAGCGAGAGGGGTCAGTGCACACCAACCCCTCTCGCTCTCCAGGCTTCCAAGGTAGCCACCTGAACGCACCTTAAACGGCACCTTGTTTTAGAGCGGGAAAACAAGAGGGGGAAAGTTCTCCCCCTCTCTGTGCAGCGCCTCCTGCCGCTTCACTGAAGGGGCGCTGGGCAGAGAGGGGGAGAATTTTTTTTCCTTGTTCTCCCCCCTCTAAAACAAAGTGCGTCCTATTGTCCGGTGCATCCTATGGTGCGAAAAATACGGTATACCTGAAGGAGCGTCTTCACCCGCATCGTTCAGCCCAGACACTGGGGTCCAGCTCTGAGGGCCTTCTGGTGGTTCCCTCACTGTGAGAAGTGAGGTTACAGGGAACCAGGCAGAGAGCCTTCTCGGTGGTGGCACCGCCCTGTGGAATGCCCTCCCATCAGATATCAAGGAAATAAACAACTATCTGACTTTTAGAAGACATCTGAAGGCAGCCCTGTTTAGGGAATTTTTTCAATGTTTGATGTTTTACTGCATTATTATTATTATTATTATTATTAATTAACCTTGTACGCCTCCTCTTGCAAACGAACATCTTGCTCTGCTCTCGGTGAGGCTGTTTTTTTTGGCGGGGGGAGAGCAGCCCAGGACCTCCGTACACCCTGCCCAAGCTTGCGCCCCAAGGAGGTAGTTTCGGTGCTGCTAACACAGCAAAAACAACCCGGGAGGCAGCAATTACAAGTCCCCGGTTTCTGCAGCCACAGCAGGCGCTGTGATTCTCCAGCGGTTTGACTTCACCCCCAGAGGCATACTCCATTGTCTCTCAACAACATCATCAGAGTCATCATCATCATCTCTATATCCCGCCCAACTAGCTGGGTTTCCCCAGCCAGTCTGTGCGGCTTACAGCATATCTAGGTCAAGGTAAAGGTAAAGGGACCCCTGACCATTAAGTCCAGTCGTGGCCGACTCTGGGGTTGTGGCGCTCATCTCACTTTACTGGCCGAGGGAGTCGACGTTTGTCCGTAGACAGTTTTTCCAGGTCATGTGGCCAGCAGGACTAAGCCACTTCCAGAGAACCAGAGCAGCACACGGAAACGCCGTTTACCTTCCCGCCGGAGCGGTACCTATTTATCTACTTGCACTTTTACAGGCTTTTGAACTGCTAGGTGGGCAGGAGCAGGGACCGAGCAACGGGAGCTCACCCCGTCGTGGGGATTCGAACCACCGACCTTCTGACCGGCAAGCCCTAGGCGCAGCATATCTACAAACATAATAAAAACATCAAGCATTAAAAACTTCCCAATACAGGGCTCCCTTCTGATATCTTCTAAAAGTCAGATAGTTGTTTATCTCCTTGACATGTGAAAGGAGGGCGTTCCACAGGGCGGGTGCCACTACCGAGAAGGCCCTCTGCCTAGCTCCCTATAACTTCACTTCTGGCAGTGGAAGAACCAGCAGAAGACCGTTGGAGGACCTCAGTGTCTGGGCTGAACGATGGGGGTGGAGACACTCGTTGGAGATACACACACACACACTTATTAAAAAATTAAGACGTGTGAATTTCAAAGGAAAGCAGTCTTTCATTTAAAGTATATTTAGCTAAATATTGTGATATAAGATAAATAGAAAATTCTTGGAAGTAATAAATAGGCTTAGGAGTAGAATAAGAATATTTGTAGTAAATATTAAGGATTAGAATATTAATAAAGGACTAGTGGTTAGTAAACGAGGAGTTAATATTATTAGAAATATGAATTTGGAGAATTGTTATATAGGTGATATAATGAAATTCAGTTAGAGGGGATTTGAGGAAGTCAGCTATCAATGGAATGAGAATTAGTCATTTGAAGAAACAATTTTTCTTTGTGTTTAGTTATTGTAGTGTAACGTGTCTTTTTTGGTTGTGTGTTTTGTTATATTATTTTTGTGATAAATGTTGAAAATCAATACAAAATTTGAGGGAGGGAGGGGAGGAAAGCTGTCTTTCAACTTGCTTATTGGTTCCAGGAAACATGAATTAAGTAGATTCACATCAAAATGTGAACTGAGCAAATTTCTCCTCCTTGTCATAGAAGAGAAGAGTTGCAAGTGACCCCAAAGGACATCTATTCTCACCCAGGAGCCCCGGACAGGTAGCCCTCCATCATCTGCTCCAACCTAGGAGACCCTTGCCACCTTCTGAGGTAGGCCGACCCCCTGCCGAACGGCTCGGAAAGAGGGGCTCGAACCCCTCTTGCTAACAGTGACATCTTGTGGGCGCCCCAAAGCTTTCCTTTCCTCTCCTGATAGCCAAGGCTGGCCGCACGCAACCCCTTCCCACATCTACAGAGCCTGCAACGGAGCATGGTGAAGACCCCCCCTTCCACATCCTAAACCGAGCGTAATTGAAATCTAATCACAAGCCGCGAAACTCCCTTTGCTGTTGGCAGCCAAGCTGGCAGCCTGCCTGACGTCTCTATTTTGCTCGTTTCCCTCCACTCCACAATCAGCCCTCGTTGCGACTGAATGGGCTGCCTCTTCGGAACAGCCGTGCGGGTCCGTCTTCCCGGGAGAAGGTCGGGCGAGAGCCTCTCTCCGCCACTTCAGAGACAACGTTCGGAGGCTCCCGGCCAAACGTCAGCTCTCCTTAACCTCATCTGCCCGTGCAAACGTCTCCTCCGATCCAGCCTTTGCCAGCCAGCCGGCAAGGGCTTCCGAGCGAGGTCCTCAGGCGGCTGAAACAGGGGGGTGGGCAGCCGGGCAGGAGGGAGAACGAAGGGGAGAGGCGAGGAAGGAGAGGAAAGGAAAAGGCTCTCCGGCCACAAATCTCGCAAGTCCCAAACGGGATCGCATTAAGCAGCACTGCAAAGAGGGAGTGGATAGAAGGAAAGTCATTTCGACAGGAGAACGCAAATGCTTTTTTCCTGTACTGCAGAAAGGAGGATGGGGGGGTTGACCTTCAGGTGTGGAGGCCAAATTTGCCTCTCCAGGTGCAGATGAGCACACCTGGCTATTTTTGTCTCTCCACGGTTTTCCAAGCTTCAGTACTTCGTATTCCCACATAGAATCATAGAGTTGGAAGAGACCACAAGGGCCATCGAGTCCAACCCCCTGCCAAGCAGGAAACACCATCAGAGCACTCCTGACATATGGTTGTCAAGCCTCTGCTTAAAGACCTCCAAAGCAGGAGACTCCACCACACTCCTTGGCAGCAAATTCCACTGTCGAACAGCTCTTACGGTCAGGAAGTTCTTCCTAATGTTTAGGTGGAATCTTCTTTCCTGTAGTTTGGATCCATTGCTCCGTGTCCGCTTCTCTCGAGCAGCAGAAAACAACCTTTCTCCCTCCTCTATGTGACATCCTTTTATATATTTGAACATGGCTATCATATCACCCCTTAACCTCCTCTTCTCCAGGCTAAACATGCCCAGCTCCCTTAGCCGTTCCTCATAAGGCATCGTTTCCAGGCCTTTGCCCATTTTGGTTGCCCTCCTCTGGACACGTTCCAGTTTGTCAGTGTCCTTCTTGAACTGTGGTGCCCAGAACTGGACACAGTACTCCAGGTGAGATCTGACCAGAGCAGAATACAGTGGCACTATTACTTCCCTTGATCTAGATGCTATACTCCTATTGATGCAGCCCAGAATTGCATTGGCTTTTTTAGCTGCCGCATCACACTGTTGGACATGAGTTTGCAATTACAGTCATACCTCAGGGTACAGGTGCTTCAGGTTGAGTTTTTTTGGGTTACGGACCTGCCGAAACCCGGAAGTACCGGAACGGGTTACTTCCGGGTTTGGGGGTCATGCATGCGCATAAGCGCCAAAGCGCAACCCACACATGTGCAAACGTGCATCCTGCACGGATCACGTTTGCAACACCGAGTGTCCACTGTACTCTCTCTCTCTTTTTTAAAGGTCATCATAAAAATTCACCCACTTTTTAGTTTGAACTTTTCCCAGTTTATACGTTTGCATGCCATTTCCCCTAATATGGACATTAAAAAAAATATTGCAAAGTGGCTTCCCCATATATAATGCGTTTATATACGTTATATACGGCTTCGGCCCAGTATACCTGAAGGAGCGTCTCCACCCCCATCGTTCTGCCCGGACACTGAGGTCCAGCGCCGAGGGCCTTCTGGCGGTTCCCTCATTGCGAGAAGCGAAGCTACAGGGAACCAGGCAGAGGGCCTTTTCGGTGGTGGCGCCCGCCCTGTGGAATGCCCTCCCATCGGATGTCAAGGTGATGGAAAACTACCTGACATTCAGAAAACATCTTAAGGCGGCCCTATTCAGGGAAGCTTTTAATGTATGATATTTTAGTGTTTTTTGGTTTCTGTGGAAGCCGCCCAGAGTGGCTGGGGAGACCCAGCCAGATGGGCGGGGTATAAATAATAAATTATTATTATTATTATTATTATTATTATTATTATTATTATTATTATTATTATTATTTCCATTCGCATGTTGTTTATTAAATCTGTGTACCGCTCTCCATCCGTAGGTCTCTGGATGCTTCACATCATAGAAATGCAAGATAAAAAAACCGCAAAAATGCATAATACAGTGGTGCCCCGCAAGACGAATGCCTCGCAAGACGGAAAACTCGCTAGACGAAAGAGTTTTCCGTTTTGGAGGTGCTTCGCAAAACGAATTTCCTATGGGCTTGCTTCGCAAGACGACAATGTCTTGCGAGTTCCTGCTGGGTTTTTTTCCCCTCCCCCCCTTTTTCTAAGCCGCTAAGCCGCTTATCAGCTGATCCGATCAGCAGATAAGCCGCTAAAAGCCGCTAATAGCGCTAATCCGCTAATCCTTCAATGGGCTTGCTTCGCAAGACGAAAAAAACCGCTAGATGAAGAGAATCACAGAACCGATTCTTTTCGTCTTGCGAGGCACCACTGTAAAAACAAGAACAGAAACAAAGCAATAACCTTAGATGCCAATCGGCCAAAGGCTTGGTTGAAGGGGAAAGTTTTCGCCTGGCACCTAAAGGTGTACTATATGAAGGCACCAGCCAAACCTCCCCGGAGAGAGCATTCCCCAAAGGGGAGCTACTGCAGAGAAGGCCCTGTTCTCATTTCTATGCACACTCTTAAGCTAGTGCATGTGTAAGTTGCAACAAGTCAGTCTCATTAAGCATTTCTTAAATCCAGAGTTTTACTCAATTTTCTTCTACCTCACCATTACCAGCAAACCTCTGGCTGAAAGTCAAGACCCTAGTTCCCCCCTCTGGGTTAACCTATTCCCGGGTCACAGCAGTTCAGTTTGTCAGGACTCACATGGCGGAATGCTCCTGTGTACAATGAATACATAAATCCCTGCAAGTAGAAAGCTAGCACGTCAGGGAGGAAGTCGGGCTCAAATCCACCACCACCCTAGATTTCTACATGCAGTTTATTTTATTTGATTTATAAAAACTACCAGAAGCCAAGCTGAAATGGCACAGCTCACACACAGATGGATCACACAGCCTATGACTGCATACACATTTAAAGCACATTAAAAGCGCACGGCTCCTCCCAAGAATCCTGGAAACTGTAGTTTACCCTGCCCAGAGCTACAATTCCCAACATCCTTAACAAACCACTGTTCCCAGGATTCTTTGGGAGAGTCACGTCCGTCAAATGGGTTTTAAATCTATGGCGTGCTGGGCATGTTTAGCCTGGAGAAAAGGAGGTTAAGGGGTGATATGATAGCCATGTTCAAATATATCAAAGGATGTCACATAGAGGAGGGAGAAAGGTTGTTTTCTGCTGCTCCAGAGAAGCGGACACGGAGCAATGGATCCAAACTACAAGAAAGAAGATTCCACCTAAACATTAGGAAGAACTTCCTGACAGTAAGAGCTGTTCGACAGTGGAATTTGCTGCCAAGGAGTGTGGTGGAGTCTCCTACTTTGGAGGTCTTTAAGCAGAGGCTTGACAACCATATGTCAGGAGTGCTCTGATGGTGTTTCCTGCTTGGCAGGGGGTTGGACTCGATGGCCCTTGTGGTCTCTTCCAACTCTATGATTCTATGATTCTAGTCACAGTCTCCCCACAGACGTGGAAAGTTCATCTGCTTTCTGCAATGCCTCCATGCTGTTGCTGCTTTGTAAACGCACTGCCTGTTAACACGCTCATTCCTGCTAGGCCTCCAAGCCACTTCAAGAGCTGGAAAAGCCTAAGAGAAGGAAGCTAAACAGCTCCAGTTTATAAGAGTTGTGCAGGAGATTTCCCCCTCTTCTGCCAAACCACTACGGAGAGTCGCACGAGCCCTGTGGATTTCAGCTGGTCCCGTTTGCATTGACATACGGCAGACATTAACAATTTCTCACTTCGTTTGCGGGCCTTGCATTCCCAAATACAAACACCACACCCTGGGCTTCTGTCTTCTACCTTCAAAAGATAGTAACCTACCCGCACTGCATCATCGGCTTTGTAGTCTTAAGGCAACGCAAACGGTCGCTGGCTCTAGCTTGTGAGCATTTGGCAGCGCAACCCTTAGGCATGTCTACTCAGAAGTAGAGTACAGTGGGGCTTTGCTCCCGGGGAAGTGAGTCACTCAGTCACACTGCAACATGGGTTTTATTGCCTCGTTTCCCTGTGTTCTTCTGAGATGTAATATTGGCTTTGTGGTCTTAAACCTATACAAAGGGTGTAGCAACGCTCATACGGATGCATGTTGTGCCAGAGTACTTGTGCACGTTATGTGCTTGGCGAAAAAATAAAATAAAAGACATTGGCAATCCTGCCTGCCATCAAACCCAATGTGTTCTGACTATACGCGATTTGGGCTTTCCTATTAGGCATTACAGGAGTGGACTTACCAAAATCTCAAAAGAATTTATTTATGTACGCCACTACAGCTGCACGGACATTACTAGCACAACGTTGGAAAGAAGAAGGTGTCCCAGCTTAAGAAGACTGGCAAGTTAAATTAACGGAATATGCTGAAATGGCAAAATTGACAATGGAACTAAGAGGAAGCGATGACAATGAATTTAAGGAAGAACGGAAGAGGTTTATTGTGTATATACAGAAGCAATGTGCACAGGTTAATACAATAGCAGACTTTTAAAAACTACGTGTAGTTTTGTTATGAATGGATAATAGGTGAATTAAATGAGTTAAAATTTAACTATGGACATGCGGTATGTTGATAAATGATGGAATCAAGGAAGGGTCTAAGGGGAAGTCAATTTGTTTTGTTTTGTTTTGGTATTGCTGTTGTTTTTTGTTATTTTTGGAAAATTAATAAAATGTGTGTGTGTGTGTGTGTGTGTGTGTGTGTGTGTGTGTGTGTAGGTTTTATAGCGAAATACAATTCATCTGGCTGCAGCTTCCCTTTGGCTCCCAAAACTATGACAGCTATTCCAGTTTAGAGGATTAGGCAAGCACAATTAGTCTCACTCCCTGTTTCTCCTACACAGGTACAATGTGTTCATTATCCATACTCTGCAGAGGGGAAAATGTCAACTCGTGGTGTTTGGGTTTTTTTTTGCGAGGGTGGGGAGGTTGCATTAAAGGCATCGCTGTTAAATGCCTCGCTGGATTGTCGGAGGTGGCAAATAAAAGGTTCTCTCTCCCAGGTCTCTCACACAGTTGAACAATGTGGGTTTTGGCTATTCCAACACCAGCCGGAAGCAGTCGGGTGATCTTAGAATCATAGAGTAGGAAGAGACCACAAGGGCCATCGAGTCCAACCCCCTGCCAAGCAGGAAACACCATCAGAGCACTCCTGACATATGGTTGTCAAGCCTCTGCTTAAAGACCTCCAAAGCAGGAGACTCCACCACACTCCTTGGCAGCAAATTCCACTGTCGAACAGCTCTTACTGTCAGGAAGTTCTTCCTAATGTTTAGGTGGAATCTTCTTTCTTGTAGTTTGGATCCATTGCTCCATGTCCGCTTCTCTGGAGCAGCAGAAAACAACCTTTCTCCCTCCTCTATGTGACATCCTTTTCTATATTTGAACATGGCTATCATATCACCCCTTAACCTCCTCTTCTCCAGGCTAAACATGCCCAGCTCCCTTAGCCGTTCCTCATAAGGCATCGTTTCCAGGCCTTTGACCATTTTGGTTGCCCTCCTCTGGACACGTTCCAGTTTGTCAGTGTCCTTCTTGAGCTGTGGTGCCCAGAACTGGACACAGTACTCCAGGTGAGGTCTGACCAGAGCAGAATACAGTGGCACTATTACTTCCCTTGATCTAGATGCTATACTCCTATTGATGCAGCCCAGATCTGGGTGGCCAGAGCCCTAAACTCGCCAGCGAGAAAGGGCTGCCTCTGATATTATTCGTATTTTATTCATTTGTGTAACCTCCTTTCCCCCAGACCCGACCGCCTCAAGGAGGCTTACACAAGCCATGCAGTTCAGAAAGCTAAAAGCATGCAAAGGATAATCGCTAAAAAGCAATTCAGCTCTAATAAAATTAAAACAGTATTTAAAAAACCAATCTGTTAAAATGCAGAAAATAAAAACAGCACAACACTATTAAAAGCCCTTAAAAAACAAAACAGTTCCCAATAGCCTGTTGGAACATGGAGGTCTTTTCCCGCTGGTGGAAGAACCACAATATATTTTGTGGTTTTATATTTTGATTTTGTTCTGTGAACTGCCCTGAGACCCCCAGGTATAGGGTGGCATAAAAATTCAATAAATAATAATACCGTATTGGCCTGAATATACGCCGCACCCAAATATAAGCTGCTCCTTTAAAATGCAAAGGGGGGGGGGAACACAATACCGGAATATAAGCTACTCCCTTAAAATTCCGCAGGCATTCACACCCATTCCATTTTACCATATGTCTGTTTCAGCAGCGATATCATAAATGCCCATTTTTGTAAGGGTGCGAATTTAAGCTGCACTTTAACTTTTCACGGTCGGAATTTGGGGGAAAAGTGAGGCTTATATTCAGGCCAATACGGTAATAATAAAGAAGGAGGGAGTCGGTCTAACTTCACTAGGAAGGGAGTTCCAAAGTTGTCTGGGAGGAGCCACCACTGAGAAGGCCCTCTCCCATATCAGTCTCTACAGCCACAGGAGGCGCTGTAACCTTCTAACAGATTGACTTCACCCCCAAACACACACTCCTCTGTTGTCTCCTGAGACAGACAGCTGCCAGCAGAATTTATTGCTGCCCATGTCTATTTATTCCGATACCGCTTTTCCCAAAAGCAAATCTGGGCTCAAAGTGGCTTATACAAAATCAAAATATAAACACAGCCAAAAGACTGACGCTGATGAGCTGGAAAGATGAACGTACAGCTCCATTTAATCTGAGTTTCTAACACCGGGTGCCAAATGGCTCCTTAAAACAAGGTTAAAGTCACCAAAACATAATGTCTCATTGCCAATTAAGTCTTGTTTTTCAAATAATGGACTGACTTTGGTTGATTCTCAGCTAGTTCAGTGGACAATCTTGAGCTGGGTTAAGAGTTTTGAGAACTTAAAAGATGAAATGTCACTTGATCCAGGGACAGCCCACATATATATTGGCCTATTCTGGGCTCTTTTTCTTAACGGTGACTGCTCCTGTTGCACAGAAAAAGCATTTTGGTTCCTGAAATTCATTCCGATTGCGCAGATAAAATATAACTGATGGATAAAATATAACTGGTGGCTTTCGACCGCTTGCAACCAAGTGAAGAAGATGTCCGGGTGCAAGTGGTCGAAAGCTAGGTGCAAAATGCGCCTGGCCCCTGGCTAATTTCAAACACTCTTGGCACCTAGCTCATATATCTGACTTTCTAACGCTGTGTACCCCTATGCTAGGGGAAGCTACATCAGTTGACTTTCTGCCCGTCACAGTAGAGTGTGTCATTTTAGAGGGTGAAACTTAATTTTTGCAAACTTCTTCAGCTTTTAAAAACAAGTTTTGGGAAGGTGAGGAATTCAAATCTGCTATTATTTTTGTGACAGGGCAACACTTAGCTTGGTAAGTCTACATCCGATGAAAAGGAGCTGCTTTCGGAAAACCAAGGAATTTAAATTTTACCTTCTGAAAATGTCAGGTAATGCTAACTAATAATAATTAATTATAATCATAAATAATGTATAATGTAACTGCAAGTACTTCAAAAGCCAGGGATAGCTTCGTCGGCAGAACAGGAGACTGTTAATCTCAGGGTTGTGGATTCGAGTCCCATGTTGGGCAAAAGATTGCTGAATTGCAGAGGGTTGGACTAGATGACCCTTGTTGTCCCTTCCAACTCTACGATTTTTAATGATTTCTATGCAATTTTATACATACAGTGGTACCTTGGTTCTCAAACTTAATCCGTTCCAAAACCAAAGCATTCCAAAACCAAGGCACGCTTTCCCATAGAAAATAATGCAAAACGGATTAATCCGTTCCAGACTTTTAAAAACAACCCCTAAAACAGCAATGTAACATGCATTTTACTATCAAACGAGACCATTGATCCATACAATGAAAGCAATAATCAATGTACAGTGGTACCTGGGGTTAAGTACTTAATTCGTTCCGGAGGTTCATTTTTAACCTGAAACTGTTCTTAACCTGAAGCACCACTTTAGCTAATGGGGCCTCCTGCTGCCACCACACCACCGGAACAGGATTTCTGTTCTCATCCTGAAGCAAAGTTCTTAACCTGAAGCACTATTTCTGGGTTAGCGGAGTCTGTAACCTGAAGCGTATGTAACCTGAAGCGTATGTAACCTGAGGTACCACTGTACTGTACTATAAAATAAACAAGACAGCATTGTAGCTGATAAAAATTATCATCCACACAGTCACAAAAACAAATTAACCGAAAAAGCCTCGAAAACAAAAACGCAAAATAAAGAGCAAAAACAAAAGCGCCAAACATAATCCGTTCTGGAAGTCTGTTTGACTTCCAAAATGTTTGAAAACCAAGGCGCAGCTTCTGATTGATGCAGGTGCCCCGGAAACAATAGCTGACAACTGCATCGGCTGTTCAGCTTCCGAAAAACGTTTGAAAACCAGAACACATACGTCCAGGTTTTTGGAGTTTGAGAACCAAGATACCACTGTATTTTACTTACCAAGCAGACCTAAATCACATTACTTTAACCAAAATCTCTTTTGCATTCCCAAGTCAACTTTTTAGCAACCCTCATTTCTGGAAGCAGAAAGTTGGAAAATTCAACACAGCCTACTGTCACCGTGTCATGGCCTCTATTAAAAGCAAAGGTTGTTTCCCTGATAGGAAAGGCGACTGTGCCAGCCAACAGACTCCACCCCATCCCCTTCTTGCAAAGTTGGCACCAGAAAGTCTAATATTAGCTTTTCCAAGACACTGGGCTGCAAGTCTTCCCCTCCCACTTCGGACCCTCCTTGTCATGTCTGCTTCCAAGCGAACATTAAGGTCAGCCCGGCTGGAGCAAGGGAACGACGACGACAACAACAAAAATCCTTCTCTTAAACAGCCTTGGCTGGAAGGATGGCAACAAATCCAGCCCGCCTTCTTAATAATCTTTTAATCTGCTGCTAAAATTCCACTCGGAAAGCTCCTTTTAAGTGCTGCAGATTCACCGCTAGCCAATTCCAATTGAGCAAAGCGAAAGAGGAGAGAAGGAACACACTCTTCGCTGGATCTCGTCGGCTCCTTGTTCCAATCGCTCCAATTTAATTCACTGTCAAGGAACCACTGGGCTGAATGGTGGGAGGATTAACACACCTCCCCATACAGACACACACACAAAAATCACACACCCACAAAGTGATTCTGTCCAATTGGTAGCTCCTGCAAACTGGGAGCATGGAAGCTTGCAAATACCGTATTTTTCTGTGTATAAGACGCCCCCATGTATAAGACGCCCCCTATTTTGGGGGACTCCAAATTAAGAATACACCCCTCAGCACTACCCATGTATAAGAGAAGCCCCAATTTTAAACCTAATTTTTTGGTAAAAAGAACCTAGTCTTACACACGGAAAAATATAGTACAGTGGTACCTTGGGTAACATACACTTCAGGTTACATACGCTTCAGGTTACAGACTCTAACCCTAACCCTAACTCCATCATGGGGATTTGAACCGCCAACCTTCCAGTCAGCAATCCCAAGAGGCTCAGTGGTTTAGACCACAGCGCCACCCGCATCCCAAAGGTGTATAATGTAGGCGCCAGGTGAACCTCCCTAGGGAGAGCATCCCACGATGGGGAGCCACTGAAGAAAAGGCCCCGTTCTCGTGTTGTCACCCTCCGGACCTCTCGAGGGACCCACTAACCCAGAAATAGTACCTCGGGTTAAGAACTTTGCTTCAGGATGAGAACAGAAATTGTGCTCTGGCAGTGCGGCGACAGCGGGAGGCCCCATTAGCTAAAGCAGTGCTTCAGGTTAAGAACAGTTTCAGGTTAAGAACGGACCTCCGGAACGAATTAAGTACAGTGGTGCCCCGCAAGACGAATGCCTCACAAGACGGAAAACTCGCTAGACGAAAGAGTTTTCCGTTTTGGAGGTGCTTCGCAAAACAAATTTCCTATGGGCTTGCTTCGCAAGACAACAATGTCTTGCGAGTTCCTGCTGGTTTTTTTTCCTTCCCCCCCTTTTTCTAAGCCGCTAAGGCGCTTATCAGCTGATCCGATCAGCAGATAAGCCGCTAAAAGCCGCTAATCCGCTAATCTGTCAATGGGCTTGCTTCGCAAGACGAAAAAACCGCTAGACGAAGAGAATCACATAACGGATTCTTTTCTTCTTGCGAGGCACCACTGTACTCAACCTGAGGTACCACTGTATATCTCAAACTGGGGACTAAGGTTAAGCCCAAAAGCACCATCGCAGATCCACCCAAACCATCGTTTGTTTTCTCAAACCACAAATGTCTGCCAGAAAGGGGAGAAGAAATTCGGGTCACGAGTTCAGATTCAGGAGAAAGGTTTCAGCTGATGGGGCGGGGGTGGGGTGGGACCAGCGATAAGCATCACAGTTTTCCGCCGCACATTGCTTGAATGTTGTAACTGAAGGCACGATGATTCACAGCCACAAAAGTAATATCTTTCACCCGTCTCTTTTGCAAGTACATATTGTCCTAAATAATGCGCTGTCTTGCTCACAGAGTATTTTAAACTGGCTGGGTGAGGAGCAGTGGTTGCTGCAGGTTACAGAGAGCAGCCAAGACAGGGGTGAAGTTCTGCATTGGATTGGGGTTGCACCCCAAGTTCGGGTCGGTTCGGTTTGGGGGTGCTCATCTACCAGGTGCTGCTTTTGGGTGCTCAGGTAGCACGCCAGCTTTGGCTGGTTTGCCAGCTTCACCCTTTTCTGCAGCAGACAAGCCTGTCTGCGAACATTTATGCTTTAGTAACTTATAGGCTGGACTACTGCAACTCGCTCTATGTGGGGCTGCCCTTGAAGAGCGCCCACAAATTCCAACTGATCCAAAAGATGCAAATTCCACAATATGAATTAGCGCTGGCTAGATTGAGCGTATTGCCTTAAGGCCAGGGGTGCAGAACCTCTTTGGGCTGGCGGACAAGACTGTTAACACCCTAGCACCTGGAGGGCCAGATTTGGCATGTGGGCAGGATTGCCCACCTGTCAATCATCACCTGGTGTCACCTGTTGGTGGCATTTTACCACTGTACTGTGGAGAGTGTATTAACTTATGGTCTCTGTGTGTGGTTTGGGAGCTGCACGGCCAGGGGAAAAACAATGCTGTCCAGGGTTGTAAAGACTGCGGAGAGAATAACTGGGTGCACTCTTCCCACCTTGGATCGAATCTACGCTTCCAGGTGCCATAAGAAAGCTGCAGAGATAGCGCAGGATAGTGCGCAACCCGGAAATGATCTCTTTCAGCTTCTGCCTTCTGGAAGAAGGTACAGGGTTATAAAGACTAGGACTAGCCGCATGAGAAACAGTTTCTATCCAAATGCGATTTTGGTTTTAAATGCAGTGTAAGGTAGTCTCTATGAGAGTATATTGTATTTAATTATGGGGTATCTGAGTTTTTAGGGGCTAACCAGGTTGGGATAGCAGGCTTGTTGGTTTCTGAATGTCTGATGTAGATTTTTCAGTTTCATTGTTCTGTATGGGACAATGATAATAAAGAGTAACCTATCGTATTGTATCATGATGTTGAGCTCTGATATCCTGATTATTGGAGTTCCCAGTGCTATCTGAAAGCCTTTCGATGCTTGCAAGGGGCATTCTGAGAGTTCCCATGCTCCAGTTGGAGCCTTTGGAAAGCCCTGGTAAAGTGATCAGAAGGGCAGAAGAAATGTCTTTTAGAAGCACCACCTGCCTGCTAGGGCGAAGCGATATCTGTTTTTCAACATTGTGATATATCACCAGCTAAAGATCGTCGTATGCTGATACAGTGGTGCCCCGCAAGACGAATGCCTCGCAAGACGGAAAACCCGCTAGACGAAAGGGTTTTCCATTTTTGAGCTGCTTCGCAAGACGATTTTCCCTATGGGCTTGCTTTGCAAGACGAAAACGTCTTGCAAGTGTTCCGATTTTTTTTCGCTCCCACCCTTTTACTAAGCCACTAATAGCCTTTTAGCTGCTAATCCGCTAATCCTTTAATAGCCGCTAAGCCTTTAATAGCCGCTAAGCCTTTAATAGCGCTAATCCGCTAAGCCGCTAATAGGGTTGCTTCGCAAGACGAAAAAACCGCTAGACGAAGAGACTCGCGGAACAGATTATTTTCGTCTTGCGAGGCACCACTGTATACCACAATGTCTGAAATAAGCATGGAGCTACGGTATGTGGAGCCATGGGATGGTTTCACGGTTTTTCCCACATTGCGATTTTTGCACAGTACACAAACACAATGATTCGTGATATATGGCCAGGTCAAAAATTATGAAACGGATGCCATGATATGGACTTCAAACCGGTTTGGGGTGATATATTGCACAGCCCTAGTGCCCACAGGAGATTCTTACGTACAGGAGACTCGTCCGAAAGGGAAACTTCCCAGCACTCCTCTCCTGAGCACCTGATCGGATTTTGAGGGACAACTGCCCTTCAGTTCTTGCACTGTTTCAGAAACGGTGACTTAAGTAGGTTCACCCTCAGATGGGAAGTGAATCAGATCTATCCCTCTTCCCTAATCTGGAATAGAGACTGGCCTGTGTCCATTTTTCACTATGGCGACCTCGGATTGGAATTCCCAATCCTATTAGTGACAGCATTCACAAAATTAAAAAACGCCTGCTTCTTGGGAGAAAAGTGATGACAAACCTAGACAGCATCTTAAAAAGCAGAGACATCACCTTGCCGACAAAGGTCCGTACAGTGGTACCTCAGGTTAAGAACTTAATTTGTTCTGGAGGTTCGTTCTTAACCTCAAACTGTTCTTAACCTGAAGCACCACTTTAGCTAATGGGGCCTCTCGCTGCCACCACAAGATTTCTGTTCTCATCCTGAAGCAAAGTTCTTAACCCGAAGTACTATTTCTGGGTTAGTGGAGTCTCTAACCTGAAGTGTTTGTAACCTGAAGCGTCCGTAACCTGAAGGGTCTGTAACCCGAGGTACCACTGTATGGTTAAAGCTATGGTTTTCCCAGTAGTGATGTATGGAAGTGAGAGTTGGACCATTAAGAAGGCTGATCACCGAAGAATGGATGCTTTTGAATTCTGGGGCTGGAGGAGACTCTTGAGAGTCCCATGGACTGCAAGAAGATCCAACCTCTCCATTCTGAAGGAAATCAGCCCTGAGTGCTCACTGGAAGGGCAGATCCTGAAGCTGAGGCTCCAAGACTTTGGCCACCTCCTGAGAAGAGAAGACTCCCTGGAAAAGACCCTGATGATGGGGAAGATGGAGGGCACAAGGAGAAGGGGACGACAGAGGACGAGATGGTGGGACAGTGTTCTCGAAGCTACCAGCATGAGTTTGACCAAACTGCGGGAGGCAGTGGAAGACAGGAGTGCCTGGCGTGCTCTGGTCCATGGGGTCACGAAGAGGCGGACACGACTAAACAACAACAAACAACATGTACATCTGCTCAGAAGTAAACCTCACTGGACGTGATGAGGTTACTCTGTGGTGTAGCAGCTGGAGCAGGACCTGGAGGAGGAGGGTTCAAATCCCCATTCAGCCATGAAGTTCACCGGGTGACCTTGGACCGGTCACTCATTCTCAACAGGGTTGCTGTTTAGGAGGAGAAAACAGGGAGGAGAAGTATGTACGTCACCACCTTGGAGGAAAGGTGGGATATAAATGCAAAAGATAAATAATATATCTACAGAGAGTTGTTATTTTTAGTACAACTGACCGATACACCTTATGTTCTGGAAAAGCAACTGAAAGCGATTCCTTTCCAGTTTTAGAGTACTACACACACAGAGGGAGGGGAGAACACTGGCAGCAGTAAGATAAATTCAACAGTGGAAATAAGTTTTGATGGATGCAAAAGTGGAATACTGAATGGTATAGTTTTTGTAAAATATGCAGGGATTTATGATATGTAAAATGAACCATAGAAAGAGAAGAATGGAAATCACTGCTATTTTAAGGATGTAAAATGAGTATTTTAAATTGCAAAACAGAAACTTTAATAAAAATTATATACAGAAATAGAGAGAGTGTCTGAGAGAGTAGTAGCAGTACAGTGGTACCTCTGGTTGAGAACTTAATTCGTTCTGGAGGTCCGTTCTTAACTTAAAACTGTTCTTAATCTGAGGTACCACTTTAGCTAATGGGGCCTCCTGCTGCTGCTGCGGCGCCAGAGCACGATTTCTGTTCTCATCCTGAAGCAAAGTTCTTAACCCGAGGTACGACTTCTGGGTTAGCGGAGTCTGCAACCTGAAGCGTCTGTAACCTGAGATACCACTGTAGTAGTAGTAGTTTCTCAATTTGTTCAGGCAGCTGCGAGAAAAATCTTTTCCCGAGCAATACAACCAGGAAAAGAAATTAACAAACATCATATTATTTTTTTATCAAAGAAGATACAGTGGTACCCTGGGTTAAGTACTTAATTCGTTCTGGAGGTCCATTCTCAACCTGAAACTGTTCTTAACCTGAAGCACCACTTTAGTTAATGGGGCCTCCTGCTTCTTCCGTGCCGCCAGAGCACAATTTCTGTTCTCATCCTGAAGCAAAGTTCTTAACCCGAGGTAATATTTATGGGTTAGCGGAGTCTGTAACCTGAAGCGTCTGCAACCCGAGGTACCACTGTATTGCCCTTTCCAATGATGTTGTGAACACCATGTAATGAAGCAAAGGAAGCAGAAGGAAGGAACTTTTGTCGTGATAGAAGAAGCTTTAGGATATGTTTGAGGGCCATAGAGAACCATAGAATTGTAAAATTGGAATGGGTCCCAAGGGTCATCTAGTCCAACCCCGCCTGCAATGCAGAAATCTCAGCTAAAGCATCCATGGCAGATGGCCATCCGACCTCTGCTTAAAAACCCCCAAGGAAGGAGAGTCCACCATCTTCCGAGGGAGTCTGTCCCACTCTCAAACAGCTCTTACTCCCAGAAAATTCTTCCTTATAGGACAGGGGTCGGCAACCAGCGACTCCGGAGCCGCATGTGGCTCTTTTACACCTTTGCTGCGGCTCCAGGGCGGATACTAGCGAGGGGAGGAGGCGCATTGTGTGCCCCGACACTCCCCACTGTGGCGGGGCACTGTACTGGCTGTGACGTCGCATGGGGGCGGTGCGTGCATTAGTCACGCACCGTCCCGACATCAACTTCCCGCCCGCCCGCTACATTGTAAGGGGCATGTACGCTGGTCACTGCATTGAAAGGGGGCATGTACGCTGGTCACTGCATTGAAAGGGGGCATGTACGCTGGTCACTGTTTTGAAGGGGAGTGAAGAACACACAAACACAAAAAGGTAACTTGTTAATTTAACGTTTATTTCTATGAGGAGGAGTAATTCTGAGGGGTCAAACAAAGAAATAATAAAAAAGTGACAAACAAGTTATTTTTATAATGACGAGTTTTGCGGCTCCCAGTTTTTTTTTTCTTTCGGAAACGGGTCCAAGTGGCTCTTTTTGTCTTAAAGGTTGCAGACCCCTGTCATAGGACAACAGTCACGAGAAAGGAATCTGGTGAGGAAGATTAGCTTTTGCTGCTAAACAGCGATGAAAGAAGACAGTGCCATAGAGAGAGAAGAGGTTCAAATGTGGAAAAGCCATTCCTAAACATGTGCAAACTCTGTGGGAGGGAGGAACCCGGCAGGTGCGGGGCTAAGATTTCACTTCCCCAAATAAAGAATCTGTTTGCAGGCGACACAAAAGGCGTAGCAAGTCGGAGATGGTCACACTGGAACAAGAGCTTGCAGTTTTAAGAACTCGATAAAGTCAGGTTTAAAAACTGCATTTGTCTTTCGCACGTACAAATCAGCAGTGGGAGGGAGGCTCCGAAGGGCACGGAAAGAGAGAGAGACATGTGAAGTCGGTCGTGGCCCTGGTCCCTAAATAGAACAAACGGCACAAAACTTCGTTTTCCAAAATTGCAATCTCAGCGGCAGCAAACGGCGGCAGAAGACAGGTGGGCTTGCGGGGGCTGGAGGCAGGACGCTAGCAGCCTTATGGCAAGTCAGATCACTGGCCCAACAAACAAGGAACTGTCTTGATCAGAATGGCAGCAGGTCTTTGCAGTTTCAGGCAAAATGAGAGAGAGGTCTTTCTCATTACCAGCGGTAGGCTGGAACCCTTTGGGACTCATAGGGTGGAAGGCGGGGAGACTGGCACTAGGTGGCGCTAGAGCACACGGCAGGCACAGCCAACAGACTCAAGCGTTGTCCGTAATCACACTGTTCAAAGATGGAGTGAACTCTTTATTAACACAACCTCCACAGACTTTGTTGAGTGTCAGGCCTAAGGAGCAGAACAGCTAATTCCTGGCGGTCTTGCTCCATGAAAACCAGTTGCGGAGACTGAAAGCTCTCGCCTCCTCACCAGGGCTCTTTCCGAGCAATCGGAGACTGTGTCTGTGTGCAGCCGACCTCTCCTCCACCCCTTTTCATGCCTCTTCTCGTTCTGGGAGATCAGCGGGGAGGGGAGCTGTTCACAGCAAGAGCGGGAGACACCCATGTCTCTTCACCAGCCTGACTCTTCTTGGCCTCTCCTCTCTCCTGCTTCAGCTTCTGCCTCTGATTCTGGACTGCTCTCTGTCACAGACTCTCCCCGCTCACTAAGCCCTGTTACCTCTTCAGCTTCTGGCACCTCCTCTTCTCCCTCTGACCACTCATTGTCCCACCACCATCCCAGGCTCTGAGCCTTCTTCCTTTGGGGGTTCCCCAGCTGGTTCCTCCCACCATTCCTCTACCTCCAACCAGTCCAAGACACCTCCCCACTGAGTTCTACGCTTGGCTAAGGGGGAGGTAACCAACAGGCAACGCCCCCCCCCCCAAGACTGGTTGTAGGTAAGAAGGCAGGCGGAAGAATGGCAGATGAAGGTGATGGATTACATGGAACTGGCAGAAATGACCGGCAGAATCCGAGACCAGGGAGAAGAGGTGGTGGAAGAAGACTGGAAGAAGTTTAAAGACTATTTGCAGAAATACTGTAAAATTAATGAATGTTGAAGGGATGTTGGATTGAAAATAAGCGGTATTGGTAAAAAGATGAATAAGAATATGTAAATGTGGATTGACAATGGCTGGAAATATATAGTTATAATAGGTTAAGACAATAAGTAAAGATAAATGATAGAGGGGAAGGATTTGCTGAACTAACTATCTGAACTGGAATACAGAAGAGGGGTGTGTGAGGAGGTCAGGAAATAAGTAAATGAAACATAAGACATGAAAATATTGATTATTTTTCCTTTTTTAATTTTCTTTTTTACTTTTTATGTGCTCTGTCTTTGTATCTCTTTTTTTGTATTGTTTTTGTCTTCTAGTATTGTTATGCTTTTTTATTTTCTTATTTATAATTTTGTAACTTTCTATTGTCCGAAAATGTCTAATAAATATATTTTTTTAAAAAAAAGAAGGCAGGCGGATGGGGGCTGGCTAAGGGCAGGCTGACTTTGGCTGGGCAGCGCCCCTCTTGCCCCAGTGGACCAGTCTCCGCTGCCCTCTGCCTAATCGTTTTATATCACAATGTCTGAAATAAGGATGGAGCTAGGCAGAGGTGATGGCTGGCTTCACAAGTTCCCCCACATTTTGATTTTTGCACAGCACAAACACACACATCATGATTCACGATACAGGGGACACTCGAGTTGCGAGTGTGATCCGTGCCGGAGGCTCGTTCGCAACCCACAGTGGCGCGCCTTCGCACACGCGGGTTGCAATTCAGCGCTTCTGCACAGGCGCAAAGCACGATTTAGCGCTTCTGCGTATGCGCAACTACCAAAACCCGGTAGTAACCTGTTCCGGCACTTCCGGGTTTCGTGGCGTCCATAACCCGAAAAAACGCAACCTGAAGTGTCTGTAACCTGAGGTATGACTGTATATCACCAGGTCAAAAGTTATGAAACAGATCATCACAATACAGTGGTACCTCAGGTTACATACGCTTCAGGTTACAGACTCCGCTAACCTTGAAATACAGTGGTACCTTGGGTTAAGTACTTAATTCGTTCCGGACGTCCGTTCTTAACCTGAAACTGTTCTTAACCTGAAGCACCACTTTAGCTAATGGGACCTCCCGCTGCCACGACGCCGCCGGAGCATGATTTCTGTTCTCATCCTGAAGCAAATTTCTTAACCTGAAGCACTATTTCTGGGTTAGCGGAGTCTGTAACCTGAAGCGTATGTAACCTGAAGCGTATGCAACCCGAGGTACCACTGTAGTACCTCAGGTTAAGAACTTTGCTTCAGGATGTGAACAGAAATCGTGCTCCAGCGGCACAGCGGCAGGCCCTATTAGCTAAAGTGGTGCTTCAGGTTAAGAACAGTTTCAGGTTAAGAACAGACCTCCAGAACGAATTAAGTACTTAACCCGAGGTACCACTGTATGGACTTCAAACCAGTTTTGGTTTATATATTGATATATCGCCCAGCCCTACTGGAGCCCTGTGTCCATTTCTGGGCACCACAGTTTAAGAAGGATATTGACATGCTGGAACATGTGCAGAGAAAGGTGAACAAGATGACCAAGGGTCTGGGAAACCAAGTTTTACAAGGAACGGTTGAGGAGTTGGGTTTGTTTAGCCTGGAGAAGAGAAGACCTAGAGGAGATTGGATAGCCTTCTTCAACGATAGGAGTATAGCATCTAGATCAAGGGAAGTAATAGTGCCACTGTATTCTGCTCTGGTCAGACCTCACCTGGAGTACTGTGTCCAGTTCTGGGCACCACAGTTCAAGGGATGCGGGTGGCACTGTGGGTTAAACCACAGAGCCTAGGGCTTGCTAATCGAAGGTCGGCGGTTCGAATCCCCACGACGGGGTGAGCTCCCATTGTTCAGTCCCTGCTCCTGCCCACCTAGCAGTTCAAAAGCACATCAAAGTGCAAGTAGATAAATAGGTACTGCTCCAGCGGGAAGGTAAACGGAATTTCCATGCGCTGCTCTGGTTCGCCAGAAGCAGCTTAGTCATGCTGGCCACGTGACCCGGAAGCTGTACGCTGGCTCCCTCGGCCAATATAGTAAGATGAGTGCCACAACCCCAGAGTCGGTCACGACTGGACCTAATTGTCAGGGGTCCCTTTACCTTTAGGATATCAATCAAATCAGCCAAAGGCCTGGTTAAAAAGGAACATTTTTGCATGGTGCCTAAAGGTGTATAATGAACTTGCCTGGGGAGAGCATTCCACAGACGGGGAGCCACTGCAGAGAAGGCCCCGTTCTCTACCTTTGATTAGAGATTGGATGGCCATCTGAGGGATTATTTAGCTGTGATTCCTGCCTCGCGGGGGGGTTGGCCTAGACGACGCTTGGGATCCCTTCCCGACACCACAACCGTACAATTCCGTGAGTCTATCACAGGTGTTTATTCCAAAATCTGGGCCCCTACATTCACCTCCTGTTAGTCTTGCTTTTCCTCCTCCTTTGGCGTCTCCCACTGTGGAAATGCAGACTGAGAGCATCCTGAGACTCATTCCAGAGAAAGGCCACCTTTGCCTGAATCAGCAGTGACGCCTTTCACAAGAACAGCTACACCACAGATCTGGTGGAAAGCAGCTCCTTCGACCAATCACCAGGAAGAAACCTTTCGCTCTCTCGCTCTCCTCTCTCATGCCAGCGACCGGGAGATCAAAGCTTTTGCCGGAGTGTGAAAGACGACATGGATGTGCGTGCATGCATGCAGGCGTATGTGTGAAACCCTGCCAACGTGCTTACATCATGCCCAACTGAGCCAGCGTGAAAATAAGCCCGAGTGCAGGGTTGCAAAGGGGCAGCAAAGGATGGAGAGCGAAACCTATCCAGCTCTCTCCCTTATCTCCACTGCACTGCAGCTAAGGACTCCCTGAGCTCTCTACTAGGGAGAAGGGGGGGGGGGGAGAAGAGAGCAGAAAAATGCCTTCCTAAAGCAGCTTGGAAATCCAGCTTCAGGATATAATAATTATATATGTGTGTGTGTGAGAGAGAGAGAGAGAGGGAGAAATTTGCATGCACAATGACCCAGTTATGCACCGGGCCAACTCTAGAGATGAGCAGTAATGAGCGAATGCTTCAGCAGACCAAAGCCACTTGATGTGTGTGTGTGTGTGTGTTGTGTGTCCCCCCCCCCACACTCAATATTGTCCCCTAATAGTACAGGTCTACCCGACTACATTTGCTGGATGGTTCCCCCCAAAGAGATGCGATGTGTAATCTCCTCTCCCTCGCTCTCTATTTTAGGAAACCTTTGCGGGGAGAAGGAAGGTTATGGACCGGGTGGATTTCAGATACCCCAAATAAAGGATGTGCCAAATTCGCAGGATCTGGATTATCATAATTTTTTTAAAGATCCGTCCACAACAGGACTGATATGAAATCCGCTTTTAAAAAAACACAACCACAAAACGAAGGCTCCATCTTCAAGAAACGAGAGAGAGGTCTCTGGCGAGTTCGGTGATCCATGCACAGCCAAAAGAGACCTGATCATCACAGAATAATATATCCATGCGTATAGGGAGCCAAAAACGATTTGACGGAGCATTATAGCAAGCAAAAAAATGTTTCGTCTTTGAACCACACACACAGAGGAAGAGGACATTTAATCCTTCTGCTCAGCTGGACAACATGTCACGTTTACCGGGAGTTTATGGCCATCCTTGCTTTGCAGCTATAATGCTACCGACATTTAAAAACCAACAAACCAAAGGGCATTATTTAGCCATTTCGAACCCCTCTCTCCCAGTTTCTACACCTTGGCTTAGCCTAAAAGGGGGGGGGGAGCTGCTTCCCTCCCCCCGCTCTAGTTTGCCAGCGAAATGGCACGCAGCCGTAGCATCCAGAAAAGCAGATGACATAATTTGCAGCCATCCCCTGTTCATCACCCAAACGCCAGCACCTCACCTCGCGCTCTGGATGACACCCATTTATGACATCATCTTAAAAAAAAGAGAAAACCACACACACACACACACAACCCAACCCTAACGCCAACCATCCCTGATCATACCTGCAAGGGGTTTTATGGTTTTACTTACACAAACGCACGCACATCCTTTATCAATGGGTGGCTGCTTCTTCAATATTGCAAGGCGGGGGGGTGGGGGTGGAGGAAAGCAAGCGAAGAGGCTATACCCCCGCCCCAGATGACCAAAAAGAAGAAATTGGTGGAAATATTTTATTCTGGAGCAATGCACACGTTTGCAACGGGTATGCATCCCCTTGCATTTTCCCGCGGCGCGTCAGATTATATTGCAAGAAGCAGAGGTCTCCAAGCTCATGGTTAGGTGGGGCAAGGCAAACTAAACTAATTAAGCAGAAAATAAATCGGAAGAGGTGGCGGGGCTTATTTCGGAGGACCCCCGTATCTCCGCCGTGCACCACATTTTAATTGCAACCATATCTGCACACGCTCCCGTCCTCCCACAGAATCCTCTTCGTGCACCGATTCCCTCAACCCTGAGCGATTTTGCAAAAGGGGGAAAAAAAGGTAGCGCGTGCAAACGTAACCAGTCTTCCACCACCATGCAAGCAACTCCCCCCCCCCGTCCAAGTGTGTGGCGACGCCTCCCTCTCTCCCTCCTCCTGCGCCCCCTCCCCAAATCCCTCCCGGGCGTGTAGGCAAGAGCTACCTTTCCTCCTCCCCGCCGTGCCCTTACTCTTTGCAGGAACGCAGGCGATGCGCCCTGGGCGCGCAGCAGCTCCTTCAGCCGGGAGGCGTCCGTTTTTTAATCCTCTCTTTTTTTGGCGGCGGCGGCTCGGGATGCAGGAGAGAAGCATGCACCGCGACGGGGAAGGTGCTTGGAGTTCAAAAATGAAATGCAACCGAAAACGACGACCTCCGACCAATTGCACGGGGGGCGAATTCAAAGCGTGCGCTCAGGCGGCCATCCGGCGCATCGCGGAGCCTTTGCAAGGAAGGAGGCGAGCGGCGCTGCAGGCGAGCGGGCTGGCGGCTCGCATCCCGGCCAGCGTCACAGATACACACGCGCGCACTCGCAGACACGCATCTTGCCCCTTTTCTTGCGGCAAACGGCAGCCAACCCCCCTGGCCACGCCCCCCTTGCCACAGCCTCAGCCTATCGGAGAGCAGGATCCGGGAGGAGGGTGGATCGCCTGCCCTTTTTAACTCTTCCCGCACTGCAGCGCTCCAAGGCTTGGAGGAAGGGTCGGGGCTGGTCCACACGTGATGGGAGATGTTTGGGTTTGATGGCATTTTTATTTTTTGACACGTTTTATTGTCCCATTTTGCTTTTTTTTCTGTGCGCCGGTTAGAAGTTGCAAGTAATGAAGCGTTTCCTCCAATTGGGAAACTGAACCCACATTCATTAATTGATCTTAACAGATTGGAGAACTGGGCCCAAGCTAACAAAATGAATTTCAATACAGTAGAGGCAAATGTCAGGTTCTGCCCTTAGGCAGGAACAACCAGCTGCCCAAATATGAGATTGGGGAGACTTGGCTTGGCAGCAGTGCATGTGAAAAGGATCTAGGGGTCTTGGTGGACCACAAGTTGAACGTGAGTCAACAGTGTGATGCAGCAGCAAAAAAAGCTAATGCTATTCCAGGCTGCATCAACAGAAGTCTGGTGTCCAGATCAAGGGAAGTAATAATACACTCTATTCTGTCTTGGTCAGACCACACCTGGAATACGGTGTCCAATTCTGGGTACCACAATTTAAGAAGGATGTTGACAGGCTGGAAGATGTGCAGAGGAGGGTGACTGAAATGATCAAGGGTCTGGAAACTAAGGCTTATGAGGAACGGTCGAAGGAGCTGGGTATGTTTAGCCTAGAAAAGAGGAGACACAGAGGAGATATGATAGCTCAGGAAATTGTGGACTCGCCTTCCTTGGAGGTTAATAATAATAATAATAATAATAATAATAATAATAATAAAAAATTGTATTTATACCCCGCCCTCCCCAGCCAAGACCGAGTTCAGGGCGGCTAACAATCAATAGTAAAAACAAGTTGATTAAAATAGAACTTAAAAAAGCAAGATTAAAATGCAACATTAAAACATTAAAATGCAGCCTCTTCACAGGAGGAGAAAGGAAAAAAGAAAGAGGGGGAGGGAATCAAGTTGATTCCAAGCCAAAGGCCAGGCGGAACAACTCTGTCTTACAGCCCCTGCAGAAAGAAATCAGATCCTACAGGGCCCTGGTCTCTTGAGACAGAGCGTTCCACCAGGCCGGGGCCAGTGCTAAGAAGGCCCTGGCTCTGGTTGAGGCTAATCTGACGTCCTTAGGGCCCAGGACCTCTAGGGTGTTGCTATATATGGACCTTAAGGTCCCCCGTGGGGCATACCAGGAGAGGCAGTCCCATAGGTATGAGGGTCCTAGGCTGTGAAGGGCTTTAAAGGTCAAAACCAGCACCTTAAATCTGACCCTGTACTCCACCGGGAGCCAGTGCAGTTTGAAAAGCACTGGGTGAATATGCGCCCATGGCAGAGACCCTGTGAGGAGCCTCGCTGCAGCATTCTGTACCCGCTGGAGTTTCTGGGACAGCTTCAAGGGCAGCCCCGCGTAGAGCGAATTACAGTAGTCAAGCCTGGAGATGACCATCACATGGATCACTGTGGCCAGGTCGGGGCGGGAAAGGTAAGGGACCAACTGCTTGATGCAGTGAAGGTGGAAAAATGTCGCCTTAAGCAGGTCGGATGACCATCTGTCATGGATGCTTTAGATGAGATTCCTGCACTGCAGGGGGTTGGACTAGATGACCCTAAGGGTCCCTTCCAACTCTACAACTCCATGATTCTATGATTATAAATAGCTTTTCGCCCGTCTCTCATAATAGCAGAACTTTGTGGATGGCCCAATAATATTAAGTGGCAGAAGCTGAGGCATTTCTTCACACAGTATTTCCTTAGTGTATGGAACTCCCTGCCACAAGTAATAATAACAATAATTTTATTATTTATACCCCACCAATCTGGCTGGGTTTCCCCAGCCACTCGGGCCGCTTCCAGCAAAATAGAAAAACACAATAAAGCATCAAATATTAAAAACAAAGCGAAGCTTTAAAAGGTGGCTGTTAAAAGAGATGAAACGAATTTGTGGTGGAGGCGAAGAGCATGTGCAATTGGTGGTTAGACATGATGGACCCAGTCTATTGAAGGTGAATGCACATTTGGGGTGTGTGATGTGTGCGAATTCTGCCCCATGGAAATTGCTTTGTCCTGATTCCCCTGTTGCCGTGCAGGGTTTCCCAAAGGGGTCAGTCTTGATCCTCTTGGGGTCGGCAGGACTGTGCAGGGGGTGACTAAAGCCCTAGAGATCGAAAAAGAAGTTTGCAAGGTACAGTGTAAAAAAAATAATAACTGGGAAGTCTGAGCTTCGGCACTAAAGAGGATGGCCTTGTACGGAGGGCACTTCCTTGACCAATGAGGAAACTCTGTATTTAGTGAGCCGACTCCATAATTCAATAGTCATTTCCTTATTTTTTACACCTTAAGATATGTAATCACAGTGGTTGATAATAAATCAATGACGATTGTTCCTTGGCTTTATTTAATTTACATTCCTAAGAATCTGGGTGAAGTCAATGGCAACCTCCAAGGATTCGATGAATTCAGAAAGGGTTTAAACCTTCCCAGTGAGGCAATGGGGTGGTTGTTCTGTTGCATTCACCTGATGGGGAGAAAGATGGGGGGCTGGCACGCCGCCGGATCCAGGCCCCTGTCTTTGCCGCGCTGGTTCTAAGCCATTTCAACCTGCGATGTGATTCAGTCACTCTCAACTTCCTTCGACAGCTCTTCTCATCTCCCACGACTAATGCGGTTCCGCCGCTGCTATAGAGACTGGGTTTAAATAAGAAATGCACACAGCCCACTAAGTGTGTGCCCAGGGATATCGGGAATAATTATACAATTACATGTTGTTTTCATTTTTCGGAGATAAGAGGTGCCAGAGCTCAAAGGTACTTGAAAGCCCTTTTCTATGGAAACTTTAAGCCCAGGTATGTCAGGGCGGGGGGAGTCCAAGCTATGGTTGCTTGGGAGCGGGAATATGCACTCTGCATATGCTCAGAGGTACTCCTGCCTGTTAACAGAGGGAATGCTGTTCTAGGCTGCATGAACAGAAGCCTAGTGTCCAGATCAAGGGAAGTAATTCTACCACTCTAAAGATGCCTGCTTCTTGGGAGAAAAGCAATGACAAACCTAGACAGCATCTTAAAAAGCAGAGACATCACCTTGCCAACAAAGGTTAGTTAAAGCTATGGTTCTCCCAGTAGTGATGTATGGAAGTGAGAGCTGGACCATAAAGAAGGCTGATCACCGAAGAATGGATGCTTTTGAATTCTGGTGCTGGAGGAGACTCTTGAGAGTCCCATGGACTGCAAGAAGATCCAGCCTCTCCATTCTGAAGGAAATCAGCCCTGAGTGCTCACTGGAAGGACAGATCCTGAAGCTGAGGCTCCAAGACTTTGGCCACCTCCTGAGAAGAGAAGACTCCCTGGAAAAGACCCTGATGTTGGGAAAGATGGAGGGCACAAGGAGAAGGGGACGACAGAGGACAAGATGGTGGGACAGTGTTCTCGAAGCTACCAGCATACGTTTGACCAAACTGCGGGAGGCAGTGGAAGACAGGAGTGCCTGGCGTGCTGTGGTCCAGGGGGTCACAAAGAGTCGGGCACGATTAAACTACTAAACAACAACATTGTGCCTTAATCAGACCAAGGACACTGAGAGGAGAGATGACAGCCATCTTCAAATATCTAAGATGGAGAAAGATGGTTTTTAAGCAGAGGTTGGGTGGCCATCTGTCATAATAATAAATAATAATAAATCTTTATTTGTACCCCCCCCCCCCGGCCAGAGCTGGGCTCAGGGCGGCTAACATCATAAAACTAACACAGTATACAAAGAACATAAAAACAGGCAATCAATTAATTAAAATACATCTTAAAATTAGTTCAGAACAAATGAAAATCTGGACAGATGGCAGTCCACGGGTAAAATTGAGAGTGGTTCATATTCTCCAGGGCCAACTGTTACCACTGGTCTTATAGAGGACCTGTGAGTGGGCTAGGAGGCCTCTTTAATGCTTGTTCTTATACAGAAAGAAAAGAATCAGACTGAACCCCAACCAAAGGCCTGGCGGAACAGCTCCGTCTTGCAGGCCCTGCATGGATGCTTTAGCTGACATTACTGCATTGTAAGGGCGGGGCTACATGACCCTTGAGGTCCCTTCCAACTCTACAATTTATTTATTTATTCCATTCTTCCTCTTTTAAAATAAATAAATAAATTGTTAGTTTTCCTACGTTTACCCAATATTACCACACTTTAGCCAATTATACAGTTTTTTTAAAAAATAAAATAAAAATAAAATTATGATTCCACCCTTCCATTGCCCATGCGCTGTGCCCTTCCCTCTGTCATATGTGAAGCAGCAACCACCCGTTGCTTCAGATGCCTTGGATAGAGGTAGGTTTTCATCCAGGCTTTCCCTGACCCAGGAGATCAGATCCAGGAGAACTGCTTCAGTGCTGCAACAAGAACAACAAAAACAACATTATTTGTATGCCACCCATCTGCCTGGGTTGCACCAGCCACTCTGGGCGGCAGCCCACATAGGGTTGCCATATTTATAGAAGTAAAAACTTATTGAGCTTTCTTTTCCAAAAGTTGTTGAGCATTTCTTGGGTAAGTTTCCCGATTTTCCCAAATTCCCCCTGGACACTAATTCTGTCATTAGAAAACCTGGGGAAATCCAGACGTATGGCAACCCTATCCCAAAACGTATATTAAAAACACGATAAAACACCAAACATTAGAAAGCTTCCCTAAACAGGGCTGCCTTCAGGTGTCTTCTAAAAGTCTGATAGTTGTTTTCCTCTTTGACATCTTGTGGGAGGGCGTTCCACAGAGCAGGTGCCACTACCGAGAAGGCCCTCTGCCTGGTTCCCTGTAACTTGGCCTCTCACAGTGAGGGAACCGCCAGAAGGCCCTCGGCGCTGGACCTCAGTGTCCGGGCTGAACGATGGGGGTGGAGATGCTCCTTCAGATATACTGGACCGAGGCCGTTTAGGGCTTTAAAGGTCAGCACCAACACTTTGAATTGTGCCCGGAAACGTGTAGGTCTTAATCTTCTTGACATCTGACGGGAAGGCGTTCCACAGGGAAGGTGCCGCTACCGAGAAGGCCCTCTGGCTGGTTCCAGGCAACCTCACTTTTTGCAGTGAGGGAACCGCCAAAAGGCCCTCAGTGCTCAAAGTCAGTGGAGGCTGAGCAATGGTGCTCAGTGTCAATATCCGGGCTGAGCGATGGGGGTGGAGATGCCAACAGAGGTTCCCACCAGCTCAGCCCCCTTCCCTATGCTCTGCTGCCTTATGGCCTAGTGGTGACACACACCAGACCTTCTGTACTTAGCCAAGGCCACTTCTCCTTATACAGTTCTGTTCCTCCCTGCAATAGATCTGAGCATCCATTCTGGGCATGATGAGACAAGGGAAGCAGGAGGAGCTGAGATTTGTGCCACCGAGGGAGCGCATCCTGCCCGAGCCATCCGATCGGAGCAGGCCCTGGCAAGAGAAAGGCGCCAAATCAAACACATGGCCCGGCGGTTCTTTGCAAATATCTACCCCCGTCGGAACGGCGCCCTGGCTAGGAATCTGCTTGTTGATGCAATTTTGCCAAATGTGGCTTTTGAATTTGCTCTGTTTTCATCAAGCACGAGGATATTTGTGGGCGTTGCGGAGTCTTTAGAGGCCCGGAATATGATGGGATGGATTGCTGGAAGGTTTCTCTCCCTTTTTGCAACCAGATGGAGGTAGCCAAAGCAAGGAGAGAGAGAGAGAGAGAGAGAGAGAGGTGTTTGCACTGATTTCTGCACCCATCTCAGGTCCCCACACATTGCACAAGAGGAGGTGGCAAACTCAAAAGTGGGGGGGCAGAATTCAGGGTGCATGCCCCCTTTGCGCATCTGCAGTATATGTCAGGCAGGTGATGAGAAGCAGTCTGAGGTGAGTCAGAAGCAGCATGTGACAGTCAAAAGCACAAGGCGAGCCAGGAGGCAGGGTTGCAAAAACAGGTGAAAAAAGTGAGTAAGGGCGCTTTGATTTGCTTTCTGATGCAAATCTACCCAATTCATACTCGCTGAAGCCACCTGAGAAATAAAGAAGAACTACGATTCTCTGATTCTATGACAGCCACACGCCTCTGAATTTTGCGATGCAATTCGGCAGCCCAAGAAAAGGTGCCCCCGAAGTGCCCACATTTTGGGACAGCGTGCACGAAATATCAGAAGGAGGAGGCAGGATAGAAATTAGTAAAGTCATGCATGGCACAGGGAACGTCAACAGAGAAACGTTTCTCTCCCTCTCTCATAACACTAGAGGCAGGGCCATCCTAGGGAGCAAGGCAGTTTCGGCCCCTCAAATATTTCTTTTGAGGGGCTGCCCCCATCAATATTCAGAGGACATTGCATGGTGTCATGTCAGCCCCCTCTAGGGAAGCTGCTGCCTCTGCTAATGAAGCTGAGGGTTGGGAAATTCAGGACAGATGTTAAAAGAATATTTTTTCATGCAATGCATAGTCAAACTTTGGAACTCATTGCCACAGGAGGCGGTGGGGCCACCGACCCAGATGGCCTTAACAGAGGATCAGACCAATTGATGGAGGAGGGAGCTGTCAATGGCTAATATCTGCTCTGCCTTGACAGTAGGAGACTGTGATGCTTCTGAATAGCAAAGGGGAGAGTGTTCTTGTGCTCAAGATCCCACAGGCATCTGGCTGTGAGCACAGGATGCTGGACGAGACGTGCCATTGGCTTGATCCAGCAGGAGAGCCACTGTAGGCAACACTGAGCTAAAGCAGAGACTCTTCAGCTCTCCACACATTGTTTTGTTGTTTAGTCGTGTCTGACTCTTCATGACCCCCTGGACCAGAACACGCCAGGCACTCCTGTCTTCCACTGCCTCCCGCAGTTTGGTCAAACTCATGCTGGTAGCTTCGAGAACACTGTCCAACCATCTCGTCCTCTGTCATCCCCTTCTCCTTGTGCCCTCCATCTTTCCCAACATCAGGGTCTTTTCCAGGGAGTCTTCTCTTCTCATGAGGTGGCCAAAGTCTTGGAGTCTCAGCTTCACGATCTGTCCTTCCAGTGAGCACTCAGGGCAGATTTCCTTCAGAATGGATAGGCTTGATCTTCTTGCAGTCCATGGGACTCTCAAGAGTCTCCTCCAGCACCATAATTCAAAAGCATCCATTCTTCAACATCAGCCTTCTTTATGGTCCAGCTCTCACTTCCATACATCACTACTGGGAAAACCATAGCTTTAACTATACGGACCTTTGTTGGCAAGGTGATGTCTCTGATTTTTAAGATGCTGTCTAGGTTTGTTATTGCTTTTCTCCCAAGAAGCAGGTGTCTTTTATTTTCCACACATTGCTGAACTACAACTCCCATTCTCCTTGGCCTTGCATGCTGGGCGCAAATGGGAGTCAAAAATTGAGAGCCAATGTGGTGTAGTGGTTAAGAGCAGTGGACTCGTAATCTGGTGAACCGGGTTCGCGTCTCCGCTCCTCCACCTGCAGCTGCTGGGTGACCTTGGGCCAGTCACACTTCTCTGAAGTCTCTCAGCCCCACTCACCTCACAGAGTGTTTGTTGTGGGGGAGGAAGGGAAAGGAGAATGTTAACCGCTTTGAGATTCCTTAAGGGGAGTGAAAGGCGGGATATCAAATCCAAAACTCAACTCAACTCAAACTCAGCAACCCCTGGAGGGCCAAATTTTCCCTACCCCTGAGCGATGCAGGCCAGCAATTTGACTCAGCACCATGCAGCTTCCCTGTGTCCCCATGTCCATAGCAACTTAAATGGGAAGAGAGACGCTATTTATTGTCTTGCTGCGGCAGGATCCAATTTGACAGTGGTTACTCACAGAGAGTGGGCGCATCTCTCTTGTTCTCAGCATAAGAGCCCCCTTCTCCCAGCAGGGACCCAAGGAGAAAGAAAGAAACTAAAAGCAGATGGCTGGAGGAGGCTGATGGCAGTTTCCATCAGAGGTTGCCAACCCCCCAAAAAAGCACACACAATGGCTGCCACTTTGGCTAAGGCTTTTGGCAAGGCGGGAGGTGACATTGTGACAGCCCTTGAGATGTTGAAGAGGGCTTTCTTCTCTCAGTCTCCTCTTTTACAGGCTAAACACACCCAGCTCCTTCAACCGTTCCTCATCAGGCCTGGTATCCAGACCCTTGATCATCTGACTGTAAAGAATAGCCCCATAAGAAACCCATTTTTACAACTCAAACTGACAACTCAAAATGTCAGAATAAGAACATTCCTTCCGGTAACACCTTAAGAGACCAACGAAGTTTGTTATTGGTACAGTGGTGCCTCGCAAGACGAAATTAATTCGTTCTGTGAGTTTTTTCGCCTTGCGAATTTTTCGTCTTGCGAAGCACGGTTTCCCATAGGAATGCATTGAAAATAAATTAATGCGTTCCTATGGTCAAAAAAAGTCCAAACAAAGCCAAATTTGGTACAAAAAGAGTTTATTAAGTGCTCTTTAAAGTCACACATACTGTAAAGAGCATTTCAAAAATTGAAGGAACAATAATTTAAGTTTCTAAACATGACAGAAAAGCATTTAAAAATCACCAAAGTGTACTGTACATACATTTTCTAAGACTTTGGGGGACAACTCGAAGAAGGTTCCTCTTCCACTCTTTGCTTCTTGCTGAAGAACCTGTCCATGGTCTGCTGCTTCATCTGCCTTTTCAGCACCTCCCTGAAAGACGACATGACCCTCGTATCAAAAGTGTTTGCAAGGTCACATGTCAGGTCCTTGTCAGGGTGGTGCCGCTGTGCAAAAACCTCAAAAAAGGCTACCACACCGCGTGCTATGAGTTGCTCCTCGAAGTCAAGTCGCAACTGCACCTCTTCAAGCAATGCACCCTGGGTATTAACGGTTTTAAGAAAAAGGAAACAAACTTGCAAGACGTTTTCGTCTTGCGAAGCAAGCCCATAGGGAAATTCGTCTTGCAAAGCAACTCAAAAAACGAAAAACTCTTTCGTCTTGCGAGGCACCACTGTATGAGCTTTCATGTGCATGCACACTTCTTCAGATACATGCACACGAACGCTCATAGCAATAACAAACTTTGTTGGTCTCTAAGGTGCTACTGGAAGGATTTTTTTATTTTGTTTTGACTGTTGCAGACCAATACGGCTACTTACCTGTAACTACAACATGTCAGAGTTTAACTGAATCTGAAAAGATGATTGCCCCGATCAAGAAGCCCTTAGAATCATAGAATTGTACAATTGGTACCCAAGGGTCATCTAGTCCAACCCCCTGCAATGCAGGAATCTCAGCTAAAGCACCCAGGACAGATGGCCATCCAACCTCTGCTTAGAAACCTCCAAGGAAGGAGAGCCCACAACCTTCCAAACGGAGAATGTTCCACTGTCAAATAGCTCTTACTGCCAGAAAGTTAATGCTGACATTTAGTTAGAATTTCCTTTCTTGTAACTTGAATTGGTTCAGGTCCTGCCTTCCAGAGCAGGAGAAAACAAGCTCGCTCCCTCTTCCATGTGACAGCCCTTAAGATATCATATCTCCTCTCAGTCTCTTCTTTTCCAGGCCAAACATACCCAGCTACTTCAACTGCTCCTCATAAGTCTTGTGTGCTGGGCCGAGCAATGCGGTCCAGGTCTGGTCCCAAATCCAAGGGTTCTGCAAGGAGTCAGTCCAACAGGGTCAAGACAGGACACGAGGCAGGAAACCAGGCAAGGCCAGGTACAGGATCTAGCATACAGCAACGTTGCTCCCGCAACCTGGGGCGGGGTCCAACAGCCTTTTATCTTTGTCGGGGTAACGGCCGGTCCTGATTCCCCAGTGACTCACATCCCTGTCTCACCCAAAGGCGAGGACTCCTCCTGCGAGTGATCAAGTCTCTCCTTCTCTCAGACCTGAGTCTCTGCAGCTTGGGAGACGTCGGTGGGTTACTAGACCCAGAGTCCGCCTCAGCCTCCCCTGACCCAACCGGTAGTGGAGCAGCTGTAAGCGATGGCCCAGCTGAAGGCAACGAGGTCATTCACGCATCTGGAGCCAGGGCAGGCTCAGGCCCCTGACTCGGCCCAGCTGGTGCTTGTTGCAGGGGAATTTGTGCAGACTGGGGCTCTTCAGAATCAGGCCCCAGACTTGGTTCAGACGCCACCTGAGGCAAAGGATCCGGTGCAGACTGAGTCTGAGCCCGAGTCCCCGGCCATCACAGCTTGCTCTCCAGACCCTTGATCATCTTGGTTGTCCTCCTCTGCACACCTTCCAGCTTGTCAACATCCTTCATAAATTGTGGTGCCCAGAACTGGATACCGTATTCCGGGTGTGGTTTGACCAAGGCAGAATAGAATGGTACTATTATTTTCTGGGCACTAGACTTCTGTGGATGCAGCCTAGAATAGCATTAGCTTTTTTTGCTGCTGCATCACCCTGTGGACTCGTGTTCAGCTGGTGGTCCACTAAGACCCCTAGCCTAGATCCTTTTTGCATGTACTGCTGTCAAGCCAGGTCTCTCCAATCTCCTGTTTGTGCTGCTGGTTGTTCCAGCCTAAGGGCAGAACCTGACATTTACTTCTATTGAAATTCCTTTGGTTATAAGGGGTTATAAAGACTAGGACTAGCCGCCTGAGAAACAGTTTCTATCCAAATGCGATTTTGGTTTTAAACGCAGTATAAGGTAGTCTCTATGGGAGCATATTGTATTCAATTATGGGGTATCAGAGTTTTTAGGGGGGTAACCAGGCTGGGATAACTGGGATAGCTGGCTTGTTGGTTTTTGAATGTCTGATGTAGATTTTTTCCATTTCATTGTTCTGTATGGGACCATGACAATAAAGATTATCGTATTTTGGGTGTAGTACGAGCGTGGGAATTTGCTCCCAATAAACTCCCCATTTTGAGTTTCAATCTCACTTCATTATCCGTGTTTTCTCCAAATCTTCAGATACTTCTTGAATATTCACTGAACATCTGAACTTTGCATTTGAGAGTCATTTTGTTAGTTTGGGCCCAGTTCTCCTTTCTGTTGAGGTCATATACTAAATCCCAATCCTGCCTTCTGCTGCATTGGCTCCCGGTGGGGCTGAGTACACCCCCGTCTGAAACATTGTAGAGCAGCTGCCGGTCCGTGTGGACAATACTGAGCTATATAGGCCAGTGGTCTGACTTGGTAAAACTATCTTCCTACCTTCCTGGGCCAACCACTAGGGAAAGCCAGCTGCTAAAGGAGAATGAAAATAAGTGAAGATAAACAAGAGTAGGGCCCACAGGGAAAGAGTTGCTCTGCTCACTAGGCCTGGCACTCCACTAATCTGCGAGGATCGTGTTTTGTTGGTAAAGCGTTAACTCCCACCTCGTTGGTTTTTTTAAAAAAACAATTTTTATTAATTTTACATATAATCACAATACGTAACATCATATCCTCTTACTAAATCTTTTGGCTCAGTCGAGCCTAAATGGCTTCCCTCCCTCCCTAACGGCTTACAAAATTAAATTTTACATTTTTGCACTTCACTTCCTTTCCTTGTTATATCATTACTTAAAATATTAAATTACTCAACCTGAATAGGTGACTAATTCAACTTACAAATCTTCAGATAACCCTGCTAATGGTGTTAATTGCTTACAGTTGTCTTTCAAATATAATATAAATTAGTTCCAGTCTTTTTGGAATTCTTGATCTTGCTGGTTCCGGATTCTACTAGTCAGTTTTGACAGTTCTGCAAAGCCCATCATTTTCACATGTTGGTACTTCATGCCATTTCCATTTCTGGGCTAATAAAATTCTTGCTTCAGTTGTTGCATATAATAACTTTTTTTTATCTTGTCTCAGTATCTCTTTACCCACTATACCCAGTAAGAAAGCTTCTGGGTTTTTTTTTAAACAAAAGTGTTTTTAAACATTTTCTTTAACTCATTATACATCATCTCCCAGAAAGCTTTTACCTCTTTACATGTCCACCACATGTGGTAAAATGTACCCATGTTAACTCCCACTCTGAACAGTATGATAGCCTGGCGGCTCGCTCTGTGACCCTGGGGCTGCAGAGGATTGAGCCTGGACCCTTCTGCGTGCGAGGCATACATCCTGTCACTGACTCATCTCAATATTATTATTATTATTATTATTATTATTATTATTATTATTATTATTATTATTATTTATACCCCACCCATCCGGCTGGGCTTCCCCAGCCACTCTGGGCGGCTTCCAACAAAATATTAAAATACAGTAATGCATCAAACATTAAAAGCTTCCCTAAACAGGGCTGCCTTCAGATGTCTTCTAAACGTCTGGTAGTTGTTGTTCTCTTTGACATCTGGTGGGAGGGTGTTCCACAGGGCGGGTGCCACTACCGAGAAGGCCCTCTGCCTGGTTCCCTGTAACTTGGCTTCTCGCAGCGAGGGAACCGCCAGAAGGCCCTCGGCACTGGACCTCAGTGTCCGGGCTGAACGATGGGGGTGGAGACGCTCCTTCAGGTATACTGGGCCGAGGCCGTTTAGACCTTTAAAGGTCAACACCACCACTTTGAATTGTGCTCGGAAATGTACTGGGAGCCGCACGCAGGGCGAGGTCTGGTTCTATGACTCTCTGACGGCTCTTTCTGCTTGCTTGCTTGCTGTGGGGTTGCTGTGCCCCTTCTGCGCACGTGCCTCCTTCTCCCACCTTGCCTGCAGCTCCTGAGCAAATCCACCAGCAGCTTGGAATGAAACTTCACCCATCTCCTACACACCTAGCCTCTGAAGCAAACACGTTTCCCACGCAGCTTCTTCTGCCGAAATTATACTTTCTGCCTCCTCCACTATCCATCACTGCTTGGAGTCACATCTCAGTTCCAGCAGGTCTTAAGATTCTTCTTCTTCTTCTTCTTCTTGGTGGGGAGGGGCCTCTTGTTGGAGGGAGATGGGAAAATTAGGGTCCTCTGTGTGTGGAAGGGAGAGAGAGAGGGAGAGAGAGAGAGAGAAATGTGAGTGTGTGAGAGATTGTCAGTGTGAGAGATGGATTTGAATGCGAACCTTCCTGATTTGCATTTCCTGAAACCGTGGATGAGCAAAAAGCGCAGCTCTCTTTCCAAATCCATACTTTTCCAGATTACAAAATGCCATGTGGACATGTGCAAAAAATGCACATCTTGCGGGAATATGTGCATCAAGTTGCATATGTTATTGAAAAGGCACTGTAACACAGGAAACCATTTGCAAAAAAATGTGTGTGTTCAGGCAAAATTGCATAGAAAATATGTGTTGAAGGAGAAATGAGCCCTAAAATGCTGGTGAGGTTTGGTGAGACCTTTTTTATAAAATAAAATGTGCAAAGTGATGCAGAGCCGACTCTTACTGGAAATATTTTCCTTAATGGAATTGTGCAAAGGAAGGCAAAGACTCCAGCAAAGGTAAATGATTATATAATTATTGGCTTGTTTGACTGTTTTATTATCCCCAAGGATATGTCAATACTTCCTCAAAACATTTACCCTGAAAACAAACAAATAAATAAAGTGATTCAATAACCGAATTTAGGTTGGAAAAAATACGGAGATTGATCTGTGGTTGTAGCAATAAAGAACAGAACTGAAGACTGGAAAATAGAAACAGAAATGGACCGAGTTGTCTGTCTCGACTTCTGAGTAATTCCTGCTTTTACTCTCAAAGGCCCCATCCTTTTCCCCTGCAAAAAGTGTTTTGCCCAGTTTTGACTCAGAACTGCGTGCACCTCAGCTATCAAACAGTTGGGGAACACTGATGCAGAGAACGAATGAAAACAGAAATCCAAAATCTGTGGGTAATCATACCAAACGTTCCCGTTAGAAAAGGCCACGCTGACACCCAAGTGCGGCTTGCGGCTGCTAGTCTGAATGAGACCCCGGCACCCCCACCCTAATGGCACAATCAAATAATTTCTATCAAAGGCGCCTTTAACATATTATCTTTAAATAGCACCCACACTGAACTAGGTTATAATTACTGACAGCTTCTAATTCTGGGAAGCTGTTTCAACTCCCTGCAAATCTCTGCGTTGTTATTATGAGAATAATCTTTTATTACTCAGTCCCCATAGCTTCATCTCTGATTTCCTTAACTTGAAAGAGAAGGAGAAACAATTCCGTTCCATTATCGCGGCGGGATCCCGGTTCCTTATCAGCAAATAACAAAATTTGCTATGAACCGGCTGGAATAGTCACGGCGGATGAGGAGCCTTGCACCCGAGTGTTCGTTCTCTTTAATGGAAGTGGTTACGGTTCCTCGTCTGACCTGGCCATCTTTGAAAGTGAGGCCCATTTAATTGACAGCTGATATATAATGCTATATCAAGGTGATATCAAAGTGAGGCCCATTTACGTAGTTGGCAGCTGATATAGATGGTGCTATATCAAGGTGATATTGTGGTCTTTGTGGAGGGGTCAGTCTGGATGGTGCCCCGAGCCCCCTTCCATTTCTTGGGCCACGGGGAGTTACAAGTTTGAGACTCCTGCATCTTAGCATCTGGCTGCTATTTCAGCTCCTAGCTTATTTAGAGCTTAGTGTCCATTGGATCTGACGCTCGCCAGATGTTCATTTCATCATATAAGGAGATTCTTGGCCCCAGGAGAAATCACATGATGACACGTCCCGGGACTAATATGCATCCGATGGAGACCAAAGATCGTGGCAGATTGGAAGCAGGCTGTTTGCAGCGAGCTGTTTGCGGCCGCACGTTGCCTCTTCTGTGTTTGCGGGGGGTGGGGAGAAAATGTGCTCACACGAAAGAGGCACTGACTCTAGGCCTGGCAGGTTCAAATCTCCACTTGGCATGAAGTTCTTTGGGTGACCTTCAACAACTCACTCTTTCTCCCCCAAAGCTACCTTGTAGGGTTGGTGTGAGCATAAAATTACTTTTCAAAGTGCTGGTGTTTGACCCATAAAGTCTTCCTGTGCTGGGCCCGGGGGTAACCCATGAAACGCAGTCCAGGACCGGTCCAGAATCCACTGGTTCCACTGGGAGTCAGTCCATCAGGGCAGGAGACCAGGCAAGGACAGGTACAGGATCTGGCATACAGCAATGTTGCTCCCGCAACCTGGGGTGGGATCCGACAGCCTTTTATCTCTGTCAGGGTAACGGCCGGTCCTGATCCCCTGGTGACTCACCTCCCTGTTTGCCAGAAGGCAAGCATTCCTCCTGCGAATACTCAGGTCTCTCCTTCTCTCAGACCTTAGTCTCAGCAGCTCGGGAGACGTCGGTGGGTTACGAGACCCAGGGGCCACCTCAGTCTCCCCTGACCCAACCGGTAGTGGAGCAGCTGTGAGTGATGGCCCAGCTGGAGGCAACAAGGTCATCTCTGCATCTGGAGCCAGGGCAGGCTCAGGCCCCTGACTCGACCCAGCTGGTGTTTGTGGCAGGGGAACCTGTGCAGACTGGGACTCTTCAGGATCAGGCCCCAGACCTGGTTCAGATGACGCCTGAGGCAAAGGATCCAGTATAGACTGTGTTTCCTCTGGTTCCGAGTCCGAGCCCGAGTCCCAGGCCATCACACTTACATTGCTCTGGACCTCCATACCTTAAAGACCTCCTCTCCCCATACAAACTGACCTTGACCTTGCACTCATCACCTGAGGACTTTCTCCATGTCCCCCATCACAGAGAGGTTTGAGGGTAGCAGCATGATAACGGGCCTTTTCGGTGATGGCTCCCCAATTGCGGAACGCTCTCTGCAAAGAGGCTCACTTAGCACAATCCCTACATGTCTTTAGGTACCAGTCACGCCTGCCCTCCCATCAGATTTCAAGGAAATACACAACCATCTGACTTTTTAGAAGACATCTGAAGGCAGCCCTGTTCAGGGAAGTTTTAAATGTTTGATATCGTATTGGGTTTTTTGTTTTTGTTTATTTTTTAAACATCTTTATTGAAAGTTCAAAAAGTGCATAATTATACGTGCACCAAACATGGTGAGATACAAACAGAAAAAAAGAAAAAGAGAAAGAGAAACAGAACCCGGCCAGAAGGGAAAGCAAAGTAGGGAGGGGGAACCCAAAACTGTATATTTTACAAGGTTGTTGTTTTACTTCACCAGATCTTAACATATTGCAGCATTTGAAGGAATGGATTCCAAATATGATTGAATTTGTCCATGGCAAGTCTGCATTTATATGCAAGTTGCTCATATGTTGCGAATTTGTAGAAGTCTTCAATCCAATCATAGAAGGGATGTTGTATTTTTTTTTAATTTGTTGAAAGCCGCCAAGGTAGCTGGGGGAACCCAGTCAAATGGGCGGAATATACATTGTTGTTGTTGTTATTGTTGTTGTTGTTGTTGTTGTTGTTGTTGTTGTTGTTGTTGTTGTTGTTGTTATTCCTCTTTACTCAGTCCTTTGACCATTAAATAATCTGTGGCCTGTTAAATGTGAAAGGGCTGTTATTATTAATTTGGGGATGGTTGTTTTAATTTGAGAGAAGCACAAATTTTGATAGCTGTGTTTGCATATTAACTTGAGAAGTGTGAATTAGATAGTTTCTGATTAAAATACAAACAAAATCTAATAGAAAGATCTCAGCTGCATCCTTAATACCTGCAGTGAAATTATCTCTTCCGTAGCAAAGAGTCTTTCCTGGGAGTTGCTGCTATGAGCCAGTCATGGAAGGCAATACTAGACTGCTTACCTGATAGTTTTGGGCTGAATTCTCATATTATGCTAACAGTTTAGCAGCACAAACCAGGGTGTCCTAGTTTCACATGTCTCAAATAGTGTCAGAGATCAAATTGCTGAAATCAAATACCCTAAGATTTCAGCCGCATCTGTCAAATGCTCAGTGAATACAGTGGTACCTCGGGTTACATACGCTTCAGGTTACATACGCTTCAGGTTACAGACTCCGCTAACCCAGAAATAGTGTTTCAGGTTAAGAACGTTGCTTCAGGGTGAGAACAGAAATCGTGCTCTAGCGGCGCGGCGCCAGCAGGAGGCCCCATTAGCTAAAGTGGTTCTTCAGGTTAAGAACAGTTTCAGGTTAAGAACGGACCTCCGGAACGAAATAAGTACTTAACCCGAGGTACCACTGTATTCAACAAGTATCTGAAGATTTGGAGAATACATGGATAATACGTGAGATCGAAACTCACAGAGGGGAATTTCTGGGGAGCAAATTCACTGCAGCTTGAGCGATAAATAAGGGGACACCAGCAATTACAGGGCATCCTTCGAAAATGGCAATTTAATCAGCAGACGTTAACGAGGCGTCCAGTGCTGATATGATCTCGGTGTTGTTGACCCATTCAAAGCTAGGCTTGATGGTGATCTGAGGCGACAATGTTCCTGTTGCAAAGAACACTGGCTCTAATCTTCTCGACTCTCTGGCTGGTCCCAGGGCCGGAGCTAGGAAAACAGAGGGGTCAAGGGGGCAGATAGTTGCTGAGATAACAGGCCCCTTCACTCGCTACATGACTGTATTAAAGAGCCAATGAACCAAAGGAGTGTTTCTGCCACTTTGCAATCTTCACCAGAGGAATTTTCCACCCTGTGACTCTAACACTTCCCGTGGGAGTTAAGGACAGACCAGGGGTCCCAGGTCCATTGGTGGAAATCTGGACACAAAGTTGTTGAGTTTTTTTGCCAGGGTTGTTGAGCTTTTTGGGAGAGGGGGTTGTCGAGTAGGGATGGTCTAGGGTTACCAGACGTCCCTGGTTCCCGGGGACAGTCCCCAGATTTGCAAATCTGTCCCCGGACAAATTCCGTCCCCAGAATGTCCCCAGATTTGCAAATTTGTCCCCGGGAAACATGGCAGCGTCATCCTCAGCAGACTTGAGCCAGCCTGTTAGCGCAGTTGGCTTTGGTTGGCTTCAGGAGCTGCTCGCTGCCATGGCGCCAGCCATTTTTCCTCGCCGGAAGTCCCCATATGATGTGTCTTGTGCGCAACACATCATATGGGGACTTCTGGCGAGGAAAAATGGCGGGCACCACGGCAGCAAGCAGCTCCTGAAGCCAGCGTGCTTTCGAACTGCTAGGTGGGCAGTAGCAGGGACTGAGCAACGGGAGCTCACCCCGTCGTGGGGATTCGAACCACCGACCTTTTGATCGGCAAGACCTAGGCCAGGGGTCGGCAACCTTTTCCAGTCGTGGGCAGGCCCACCGTCCCTCAGCCCATGTGGTGGGCTGGACTATATTTTGGGGGAAAAATATGAACAAATTCCTATGCCCCACAAAAGCCAATGCAATTCTGGGCTGCATCAATAGGAGTATAGCATCTAGATCAAGGGAAGTAATAGTGCCACTGTATTCTGCTCTGGTCAGACCTCACCTGGAGTACTGTGTCCAGTTCTGGGGACCACAGTTCAAGAAGGACACTGACAAACTGGAACGTGTCCAGAGGAAGGCAACCAAAATGGTCAAAGGCCTGGAAACGATGCCTTATGAGGAACGGCTAAGGGAGCTGGGCATGTTTAGCCTGGAGAAGAGGAGGTGAAGGGGTGATATGATAGCCATGTTCAAATATATAAAAGGATGTCATATAGAGGAGGGAGAAAGGTTGTTTTCTGCTGCTCCAGAGAAGCGGACACGGAGCAATGGATCCAAACTACAAGAAAGAAGATTCCACCTAAACATTAGGAAGAACTTCCTGACAGTCAGAGCTGTTTGACAGTGGAATTTGCTGCCAAGGAGTGTGGTGGAGTCTCCTCCTTTGGAGGTCTTTAAGCAGAGGCTTGACAACCATATGTCAGGAATGCTCTGATGGTGTTTCCTGCTTGGCAGGGGGTTGGACTCGATGGCCCTTGTGGTCTCTTCCAACTCTATGATTCTATGATTCTAAATAACCCAGAGATGCATTTTAAATAAAAGGACACATTCTACTCATGTAAGAACACGCTGATTCCCGGACCGTCCGCAGGCCGGATTGAGAAGGCGATTGGGCCACATCCGGCCCCTGGGCATTAGGTTGCCTACCCCTGCCCTAGGCTCAGTGGTTTAGACCACAGCGCCACCTACATCCCATCTTGGCAAGTCTACTCAGAATTAAATACCATCTATAAAGACAACTCTGAGTCTCATGCTCTGCTGACTGAGCTATCCCTCAGGTGGCCATATACTGAGTCTCAGCATTGCCTCCACTGACCGGCAGCAGCTCTCCTGAGGTGTTTCAGCAGGGAGTCTCTCCCAGCCTTCCCTGAATATGTTGAGGAGGTTGAATCTGGGGCCTTCTGAATACCAGGCACATGTCCTACTGCTGAGCTGTGACCCTTCCCCAAAGGCACAGCTGCAATGGAATGCAGAAGGAGGCAGGTTTCAAGACTTTTAGTCCCCCTCTCGTGCAGCGGCTGCTGTGCAAGAAAAAGGGGGTGGTCCATAATACAGAGGTAAAAGGTAAAGGCACCCCTGATCATTAGGTCCAGTCGCGGACGACTCTGGAGTTGCTGTGCTCATTTCGCTTTACTGGCCGAGGGAGCCGGCGTACAGCCTCCGGGTCATGTGGCCAGCATGACTAAACCGCTTCTGGCGAACCAGAGCAGTGCACGGAAACGCCGTTTACCTTCCCGCTGGAGCGGTACCTATTTATCTACTTGCACTTTGATGTGCTTTCGAACTGCTAGGTTGGCAGGAGCAGGGACCGAGCAACGGGAGCTCACCCCGTCATGGGGATTCGAACCGCCAACCTTCTGATTGGCAAGTCCTAGGCTCTGTAGTTTAATCCACAGCGCCACAGTGGTACCTCGGGTTAAGTACTTAATTTGTTCCAGAGGTCTGTTCTGAACCTGAAACTGTTCTTAACCTGAAGCACCACTTTAGCTAATGGGGCCTTCCATTGCCGCTGTGTCGCCAGAGCACAATTTCTGTTTTCATCCTGAAGCAAAGTTCTTAACCCGAGGTACTATTTCTGGGTTAGCGGAGTCTGTAACCTGAAGCGTATGTAACCTGAAGCGTGTGTAACCCAAGGTACCACTGTACCGCAAAGAACCCTTGAGCTAAATAATAGCATTTATTGACACATGGGGTACCTTTGGTGCGCACACACGCAGAGGAACGTTATTCTGATTTCCCTGGCAGTTCCAGATGTGTCACAGATGCATCTCCTAAATTGGGTTGCATAACCACTTTTTTACAAAGAGAAAGCACTCTAACGCACACTGCTGGTCTTGTTAGCTCTCTTATCTGGTGAGTGAAAACAGAAAACATGTAGTTTCTTTCCTTAGAAACGGCCCCTGGCGATACCAGGGAACTCCAAACCTGCCTTTGCCAAGCGTGAGAAGCTGGGGGCGAGGGGGCAGTCGAAGTTTGAACCCAAAGGAGATAAGAGGGTAATGCATCTCCTTTGTGAATCTACAACTTCCAGTGCCGGGTGATGATTCGAACCCTGGTCTCCCAGCTCCTAGTCCGACACTCTAACCACTACACAACGCTGCCTCTCAAAATTAAAAAGCCACCCAATGTGGGAATCCACTGCGTCTGCATGCTGTGAATGAAAGAAGGACTCTGGCTGGCAGGAAGACAGGCATCAGCTTGATGCCAGAGTTCACCTGGCTTATATTTGACTCCCCGGTCAAATTTTGACCTATAAAGCCTTAAGAGGCTCAGGACCACAATACCTCAAGGACCACCTCTTTCCATATGAACCTACCCGGACCCTGAGATCATCTTCCAAGGCCCTTCTTCATGTGCCTCTTCCTTGAGAGGTCCGGACGGTGGCAACACGAGAACGGGGCCTTCTCTACAGTGGCTCCCTGTCTGTGGAATGCTCTCCCCAGGGAAGTTCGCCTGGCAATTGCACATTTGGCACCAGGCAAAAATGTTCCTTTTTAACCAGACCTTTGGATGATGTGATTGACTTCCTATGCCCTTTTAAAATGTGAGGTTTTGTTCTGGAGGGGGTGTTATTGGGTTATCATTTTAATTTTGATCAGAACTTTTGGGGGGGGGACGCAGGGGGACGCATACTCCTAAACATCTTGTGAATCTTTGTACTTTTGTCCATTTACTGTATTTATTTTTATTTACTTATTTCCCCCGATTTGAACTACAAAATGGTGATTTTCTTGAGTCAAAATAAGAGTACCCCTAAACATTTTTAGGGGGGAAAAGAGCACTGATTTTGATGATGTATTTTGTAGTTTTATCTTTTGATTTTATTCTGTGAACCGCTGAGACCTCTGGGTATAGGGCGGTAAATAAATTCAATAAATAATAATAATAATAATAATAAAATAAAAAAACCCAATGAATTCATTTCATTAGTCACTATGAAGGGGCGCACTTTGCTCCTGACCCTACGCAGACGGCTACAATGGCTTAGGCGGGGGGTCTTTGGCATTCTGAGCCAAATGCCTAGAAAAAGCTAATTAAATTATGCCGACAGCCTCGGTGTCCTTTATTCCGCACGGCTTCCTGCGGCAGGTCGGCAATTCAACACTCTGCAACTGCCTCGCGGCGCTTTTGTGCCTTGTTTACCCTCTCAGGTTGCCGTTGCTGTGCCAAATGACAGGGTTGCTCCGACTCTGGGGTCCCTGAAATCTGTATAATCAAGGCTCTGAGCCGCAGGTCTCTGTACGTGTGGGTCAGGGCCGGGGGTGCCAATAAGCGACGAAAGGGTCATTGTCGGCGGCTGCTACGGTCATCTCCGTTATGCGCCTCGGCACATCTGTGGCATGTGGAGAAAATGACACGGAGAGAACCTCCGTGAGAAGCCGCGGGGTTTGAAATGTGCGCATACCCAAGCAGGGTGGGTAACCTTGGCCCAGTGGGCCAAATACGAGCCCCCCAATAATGATGATGATGATAATAATAATAATAATAATTTATTATTTGTACCCCGCCCATCTGGCTAGGTCTCCCCAGCCACTCTGGGCGGCTTCCACCAAAGATGAAAAATACATTAAAATGTCACATGTTAAAAACTTCCCTGAACAGAGCTGCCTTCAGATGTCTTCTAAAAGTCGGATAGTTGTTTATCTCTTTGACATCTGATGGGAGGGCATTCCACAGGGCGGGTGCCACCACCGAGAAGGCCCTGTGGCTGGTTCCTTGTAGCTTTGCTTCTCGCAGTGAGGGAACCGCCAGAAGGCCCTCGGCGCTGGACCTCAGTGTCTGGGCTGAACGATGGGGGTGGAGACGCTCCTTCAGGTATACCCAAGCCACACCCCCCCTTCTCAGGCCACACCCCCGGCCAGACCATGCCATTCAACGCAGCGGACGAAGAGTGCCGTCTTGGCTGAGGATGCTAACCTTCAGAGAGAGGAACATCCTCTGCAAATTAGGACACCCTGCTTTCCCCGGAGAGGTGGACCTGACCCTGCTCCCATTCCTGCGCTCCCCAGCTGCCCAAGGTGCCAGCGGCCTTCCTCCCTGCCTTAGACGCGGGAACGCCCAGCAAAGCCACTTCCACCTCTGTGATTCTGTAGCGCTGAGTTGTGACTTCTCTGCTCCGCATTCCCATTCAGGCGAACGAGCTGCCGAACATCAAAGATGAGAGAGGGAAGACAGATTGCCATAGCAACCCTCTCCTTCAGTGACTTGATGATGGGATTGCCTTACATCACCGGCTTGGCTGAGGCAGGTCAAGCAAAGGTGCCACCTTATTTTGCCAGCGGGCCTGTATTTTTTAGAGGCGACCGCCCACCCTTGCCCGGCAGCATCAAGCTGCACAATAAAACCCCGATATAAATAATAAGATGCTCCGTTCCATGATATTCCTCCCGCCGCTTGCCAACATCAAATCACAAGTTTTGCAAATGCTTTTAAAAAAAGGAGATTCGGGAGAGAGAGAGAGAGAGAGAGAGAGAGAGAGAGAGAGAGAGAGGAACACACACAGAGAATTTGTACAGGATTGCTGCAATTGCATATTAATTTTTCATCCGGTGCTGCTTTAGATACGATCTGCTTGTATACCAACCTCGCAATCACCGCCGCTTTCAAATGAGGAAAGCTCAAATTCTGCGTTCGAAGAGGGAAAGGTTTAAGAGGGTCTTTAGCCAAATGTCTTGCGGCTGGTCCCCTCTTAAGATGGTGTCTGCCCCCCAGCCCAAACATTGGCTAAACCTGTGGCAGTTTGGAGTTGGCTACTGGTCACCGTTTTAATTTCCCCGCAATGCTTTTAATCTACTGCATTAAAGTTGTGAAAGACTCCCGGGAGAATTGCCACCTATTCTGTGTCTTTGATTGCCCTTTTGCAGGCAGAAATTCAACGGGTGCCGTTCCTCTTTGCAGACAATGGGTTTGTTGTTGTTTAGTCGTTTAGTCGTGTCCGACTCTTTGTGACCCCCTGGACCAGAGCACGCCAGGCACTCCTGTCTTCCACTGCCTCCCGCAGTTTGGTCAAACTCATGCTGGTAGCTTTGAGAACACTGTCCAACCATCTTGTCCTCTGTCGTCCCCTTCTCCTTGTGCCCTCCATCTTTCCCAACATCAGGGTCTTTTCCAGGGAGTCTTCTCTTCTCATGAGGTGGCCAAAGTATTGGAGCCTCAGCTTCACGATCTGTCCTTCCAGTGAGCACTCAGGGCTGATTTCCTTCAGAATGGAGAGGTTTGATCTTCTTGCAGTCCATGGGACTCTCAAGAGTCTCCTCCAGCACCAGAATTCAAAAGCATCCATTCTTCGGCGATCAGCCTTCTTTATGGTCCAGCTCTCACTTCCATACATCACTACTGGGAAAACCATGGCTTTAACTATACGGACCTTTGTTGGCAAGGTGATGTCTCTGCTTTTAGTACATGTCAATGGGTTAGTACATGTCAAACTACTAATTTAAACTCAGCTAATCATATGCAGATCAACGGGTTAAATCTGCATAGAATGAAAACAGATCAGAAGCTGCCTAATACTGAATCAAACCATCCGCTCCTCTAGTCCAGCGCAGTCTAAACTGACAGGCAAGAATCCTAGCATATCACTTAATAGTGTAACATTACAAAATAAGAATACAGGTCTCTGCCCCTAAGAGCTTCCAGTCTAAATGGTGGCAATGGGAAAGATGACAGCGAGGAAGGGAGGAAATCTGATTATCAAAGTATTATGTCCTTGGAAGATGCAACTATTAATGGCTGTTTGCCTTTAAATCTCAGTGGAACCTCTACATTAACAGAAAGTATACCTCTGAATATTACACTAAATGTAATGGTCCATTTAGGTAAGTATTGGTCACACCGAGCGGATTTTAGATAGGCCTCTGTCCCAGTCCTACCTGGGACAGGGAGGCTGTGGCTCCAGGAAGGCAACCCTGAGGGATCCCCGTCTCACCTTGCCGGTGGTCTCTGGGCCCTGGAATCCAGCCTGACCTTGCCACGGTGTCCCTGGTTTCTTTGCTGAATGGTCGCCCGGCCAGCACTTGCTTGCTCCTCTCGAAGGGGTGACCCCAGCGTGGCCCTCTCCATGGGCATCGGGGGTGTGGGGTTCGCCCACCAAGGGCTGTGTTGGCCAGCCAGGCTCCCTCCTGCGCTGGCGCGTGGGCAGGCAGCACGACATGGCCCTGCTTGGCTCCAGGGGCAAAGGCTGGGCTGACATGGCAGGCTCTGTGCCCTGGGCCTGCCTAGTGTGTGCCCTGGGCACCAGCAACCCATGCTATGCTGCTGAGCTCCAGTAGAGACATATACAGCGTCCTTCCCCACTTCCCAAGAAATCTCACCATATTGCAACTGCCCCACAGGCATGTCTAAATCTGCTGCTGCTGTTGTTGTTGTTGTTGTTGTTGTTGTTGTTGTTGTTGTTGTTGTTGATGTTGTTGTTCTTCTTCTTCTTCTTCTTCTTCTTCTTCTTCTTCTTCTTCTTCTTCTTCTTCTTCTTCTTTTGCTAATGGCATTTGTAGAGTTGATTGAGAAGACTGAGATTATCCTACATGCAGTAATAATCATCTGCAGAGGAGTTTGCTTGATTAGCGCGGATGCACAGTGGAACGAACAGGGTGGGTTGAAATAAAAGTTGGGGAACGAGTTACGTATAATCCTGGCACCCAGTTTATGGAGTCTGCACCCGCAGCCGCTCTGCTTAGCTCCTGTTATCATCAGCTGGAGCACTTTTTGGACATCTCTTCTTTCCCCTTCCTCTCTCTTTTTTTCATTGCTCCATTGTTTGGGGTTTGGGGCTCGTTCCCGCTGCGCACAATGACTCTATTCATACAAACCGTTGGCTCGGTGAAATAAATAAAGAAATGAAATTAAAAAGTGAATGATTAACCTCGAATGGAGGCAAAGAGCCCTGGGAACCTGTGGGCAGAAATGGGATCCAGAGCCTGAGGCGTCCAGCGCATGACTTTGGTGGTGGGGAAATTAAGGGAAGAATAGGTAATGAAACTTTCACTAAGCGGCTCGACTCTGGGCAAGCCAACCTGCTCTTTGAATTGCAGCAGCGGAGTTTCGAGTAACCTTGCTGTTGCCCTCCAGAGTTCCACTGCCATGCTTGTGAACGGTTGCTATAGAGATGTGTCACGCAGAAATCCGAGAGACACTGCTGCCATCCCCTGGGCAAGGCACAGATTGTCCCATTTTTGGACCACGACAGTACAGACCCCCTCCAGACAAGCTGTTTAATCAGGGTTCCTCCCGAGTTGATTGCACAAGGCTTATGAGGGGGCTAGACAGCGCCCGGCCTTTACAGAGCATTTGTTCTGCTTTGTTTACGGGGCAGTCATACAGCAATGAGCGTCCTGATTTATTTGCACAAAGCTATTTCGGTGGTTAAGGGATGCGGGTGGTGCTGTGGGTTAAACCACAGAGCCTAGGACTTGCTGATCAGAAGGTCGGCGGTTCGAATCCCCGCGATGGGGTGAGCTCCCATTGCTTGGTTCCTGCTCCTGCCAACCTAGCAGTTCGAAAGCACCTCAAAGTGCAAGTAGATAAATAGGTACCGCTCCAGCGGGAAGGTAAACGGCCTTTCCGTGCGCTGCTCTGGTTCGCCAGAAGCGGCTTAGTCATGCTGGCCACATGACCCGGAAGCTGTACGCCGGCTCCCTCGGTCAATAAAGCGAGATGAGCGCCGCAACCCCAGAGTCGGTCACGACTGGACCTAATGGTCAGGGGTCCCTTTACCTTTACCTTTTTATTTCGCTGGTGAGACTGCAGGCCGCTCCTGATATATTTTTTCTACAAAAATATTGCAGTATTATATTTTTCCTCCGCCTTTTCCTCCCATGAACTCAAGGTGGCACTGTTCCCCCCTTCCCCATTTTATCCTCACGACAAGCCTGAGAGGTAGGTTAGGCTGAGAAAACATGACTCTCGACTTGCTGACTTGCACTAAAAAGACTCAAATTTGTCTGTGGTACAAGGAGTCGGTGCATACCCCATCCCACCAAATGTTATGGCGCATTCTCCAGCTGCAGTTTTCAGTAGTTTTATAAAGAGCTGGGAATTGAGGGCTGAATAACAGGACATGTATATAAAATTAAGCATTGCCCAGCGCTGTTTCTTAATGAAGGAAAGGCAGATTCTGGAGAGGGGCAGAGAATCAAAAATAAATTTCCCGTCTGCAGCTTCTCTGCCCAAATGGGTGTCTCCCAATGCAGTTCAAATGAAAGCAGAACACAGATTTTTGGACCGCGGTGGTGCTGGGGTGGGAGTGGGGGAGGCAAACCAGAGAATCTGTAGACATAGAATGGGTTAAGTTACTTGCCCTGCTTCTTCACTCCAAATTCCTTCTCACCTCCCGAAACTGCTTTTTCAATGGCATCAGGGCTGTATGCCTGATGTATGCTGATGAGATGAATAGCTAGCTGCTTTCACTTCCAGCAGATTTTCCTTGCTCTAAGGCTGCCTTGGGGGGCCTCTCCTCCCCACCCGATGTTGCAAACATCATGCTAACCTGATGTGGACCATGAAACAAGGTGGCATTGCAACACGGGGAGAAAGGAAGACTTGGCTCCTGCCCACTTCTGAAATCTTAGGAGATGACGCTGACATCATCTTGGAAAAAAAGAGATGACTCCTACAGTCCTAAGCCGTGCAAATGTATTTTCAGGGGCACTAGCTCTTTAGCAAACAATTCCTCCCCTGTTGTTGCCTCTCCTCCTTTCGATCCTCCACATCGCTGCTTAAGAAGTGGTACCCAATGTTATGTACTGAAGTTCTCACCCTGGGCCAGCAGGGGGATACTGTAGATAGTTTTCACTCAGGTCCACATATGCAAATAAGGAATTGAAAGTGATGTTCAGTGATTGGATAGTTACAGAAAGTTGTTACTGTTTGTTATGTACTGAGTTGAATAGGATCCAAACTGCAGCAGTCTGATTGGTCCTAGAACAATAGGATCCAAAATGCAGCAGTCTGATTGGTCCTAGAACAATTGGATTCATAATGCAGCAGTCTGATTGGTCCTAGAACAATGCAGCAGTATGATTGGTTGGCAGGAACCACCCAATCCTGCTCCAGATAGAAGTGAATCCACAACCTGATTGGCTTACAGTAGAATTCCGGAATTAGCCAATCATGTACAGCCCATTGTGTAAATAATGTATATAAAGCAGATACTGTGAGGGGACTTTCATTCATTCCTCCTCACCACTATGAGCTGGATAAAGAGCATGAAATCACTTTGCGACTCTGAGTATATTTCACTGTTGCTTTGTAGTGGAGCTCTATATAAGCAGGTTGGCTGAACCCTTCAGCCCAGTTCTGTTCTGGCCTGCGAATAAACAAGAGCTGTCTAAGAATCGCTGTGTCGTCTGATATGTTCACCCACAACTTAACACCCAAACTTCTGCTGGTTCCTGGAGGCAGGATACATAAACCTGGAACTGGTGGTTTTGGAACAGAACACCAAACAAGACGTTGTTTCTTGCCTAGGTTTATTTGCCAACCTTTATTGAAAAGCAGTGTGATTTGGTTGGTGGTCACAACGATAGGCAGATTTGGATGCAATCTTCTCACCTTCATAAACAGCAGCTAGGAACAAGAGCTGGGCATCTATTGCGCCTCCCCTCCTGCTCTGGCAGGTTTTCTTTAAACCAGAATTCCCCACTACACACAACTCTATTTGACAATCATCGCTTAATATCCTAGCTGGGACACTAACAGCAAAGCAGAGTCCCCCTTTTGGAACTTAAAACAAACCAGGACTTTCCACATGAGGGTAGGGGTGAATTCATAGTTTTCACCTTTGTTTCAGGCTTCACAAACCATGGTTTCTGAACCAGGGACTGCTGCATCCAAACCGGACCATTGGCAGGGTGTTTAGACTGTGCAGCGGTTTGTGGGCTTCTCTCCGCCGTTTTCGGCTGCGCTGACGCTATTCTTGTCTGCTGAGCTTCATCGCCAGAAAGCTTAGCGTGCTAGCTAAGCTCGCGAAAGCAAGGGACAGCAGGGCGATATAAAAACTCTCTCCTAGGAAACTGACCAACTCAGCGTTCATCAGATCATCCATGTAGATCCGTTCGTTAACCGTCACAAAACACCAGCAACAGATTCCAATGAGGATTAGAAGGAAGATGCCTGAAGAGGGAGGGGAAAGAAAGGCCATTAGAAAGGTCTCGTTAGAGTCCAATTCTTCCTGTTTGTGTCATAGAGATGGAACAGGCAGGCAGGGCAGCTATGAGCTTATCTATTGACAGCTGTTGGTTCTGGAAAGCCATGCACAGTGCTTAAATTCCATCTATCTGTCTGTCTGTCTGTCTGTCTGTTATGTACTGAGTTGAATAGGATCCAAAGTGCAGCAGTATGATTGGTCCTAGAACAATAGGACCCAGATTGCAGCAGTCTGATTGGTCCACAGGAGCCACCCAATCCAGCTCCAGGTGGAAGTGAATCCACAACCTGATTGGCCTACAGGTGAATCCCAGAATTAGCCAATCACGTGGGGCCCATTATGTAAATAATGTATATAAAGCAGACATTCTGGGGAACTCCTATTCCTCCTCACCACTATGAGCTGAATAAAGAGCATGAAATCCACTCTCGACTCTGAGTATATTTCACTATCTATCCTGAGCCCTGCAGGATCAAGCCAGTGGCCCATTCTGGGTGATGCACAAGACTATTTAAAACAAATAAAATCTAAATGTCAGTTAAAAGCCATTCAACCAATAAAACAGTTCAGCAGCAATAAAAAGAAAACAGATTCCACCTAGAGTGTTGCACCCAAATGCCTGCATGAAAATGGGTATATTATTGCCTTCTGTTATGGAGAGGGATCGCCTTATCGCCAGAGGGTGTCAGTTCCACAACCAGGGAACCACCATGGAGAAGGCTCTAGCCCCCATCACTGCAAGAAGCTGCCTTATACAGTGTCAAACCATTGGTCCATTTTTTAATTATTTTTTTAAAGAAGAGTTTGGATTTGATATCCCGCTTTATCACTACCCAAAGGAGTCTCCAAGCGGCTCACAATCTCCTTTCCCTTCCTCCCCCACCACAAACACTCTGTGAGGTGAGTGAGGCTGAGAGACTTCAGAGAAGTGTGACTAGCCCAAAGTCACCCAGCAGCTGCATGTGGAGGAGCGGAGACGCGAACCCAGTTCCCCAGATTACAAGTCCACCGCTCTTAACCACCACACCACACTGGCTCTCACCATTGGTCCATTTGACGCAGTGTTGTCAACACTGACTGGCAGCAGCTCTCCAGAATTTCAGGTAAGGGTTGTTCCCAGTCCTACCTAGAGATGCCAGGGAAGGAAGCTGGGAGCCACTGTGTGGAAGACAGACCCTTTACAGTGGAGCTACAGCCTTTCCACAAAGGTTCAGCCCAGTTTGGGATTATTGATACCCTGTTGTTGATGTAAATGTGAGGCATGTAGGGTGTGAGAAAATTAATGCAGACAAATACGACAGCATTCTTAACCCCGTTGCCTGCTGGCAATCTATGCTTAGTTGAATTTGTCTGCATTAAATCCCCCACAATCCGCTTCTCACTATAGACTCAGCTATACAGCGGCAAATAAAACATTTTAAGTGTGTTCTAAGTACAATATACAATGTGACACTAGACGGTGATGGCAAAACTTATGGAAAACTCACTGTATTTTTAAAAACACTTATGAAAAGCATTTTCAAAACAGTTTTTATATGTTTGTAGATTCCACCAGCATGGCATGCAAAGTTTTATTAAACTACTCTCAGTCACATTGTAACCTCACAGTGCCCAATTGGAGAGAAATGGGTGGGTCAGGTATAAATTAAATTTAAAATCTACTCTGCCTTCTCTTTGTGGATAAATGTGCAAGGCACATCCAGAAAATTTATACCCATTACGTTTGTTCTCTCACTGACACCTAGATTTTGACTGTGGGCTCTTTGGGAATTTTCTGTGTCTTGTGCCTTATTCACTGGTGCATCTTCCACAACAACCATGAAAACTATCAAGACCTGCAATAACACATTGCTGTGTGGGGTGTTCCTGTCCAGGGTTCAAGCCAGCCATGCCCTCTCCCAGATTTCCCCATTGCATTCCTCCACCTCAGTTTTCCATTCCCCACAACAGTCACTTATTGTTCTGTGAGCCATGGAACACGTCGAGTCGCGACAAAGCGCGCAAGGGCCGCTCTCTTCTGTGAGCCTGCTATGCATGCAAACTGAAGATTTCCCTTGCTCAATTTTTTTAATACCAATGCAATTATGCGTTGAGTTGAAACTGTCCCTTATGCAAAAGAACCGACAAGTCTACGTAGAAACTGGCAAATTACCTGACAAAATGTGCAGGGAAGTAGCAACGGCTGTTTTATGTTTGCCTAGGATCTCAATCTCCATGAAATCCAGGAGAAAAGCCGCAAAGCCCAAGAACATGCCCACGAAACAAATGCTGATAAACCACGGCACGAAAGCAGTGTTGGGAAAGAAATGAACATCCGCTGTCGGAATAGAAAGGAGAGGGAAATTCATATGGCAAACTGTAAAGGTAAAGGTACCCCTGACAGTTAGGTCCAGTCGTGGACGACTCTGGGGTTGCGGCACTCATCTCGCTTTATTGGCCGAGGGAGCTGGCATACAGCTTCCGGGTCATGTGGCCAGCATGACTCAGCCGCTTCTGACGAACCAGAGCAGAGCACGGAAATGCTGTTTACCTTCCTGCTGGAGTGGTGCCTATTTATCTACTTGCACTTTGACGTGCTTTCGAACTCCTAGGTTGGCAGGAGCTGGGACCGAACAACGGGAGCTCACCCCGTCGTGGGGATTCAAACCGCCAACCTTCTGATCGGCAAGCCCTAGGCTCTGTAAAGCACAACGCATCTGCTCAAAAAACGGAATCAATTCGTACCCATTTTTTCACCCAAACTGCCAAAGCCTCCCCCCAAAAAGATTTGGGGTCCCTTGGTACAGAATCCCCACCCACCCTGAAACAGCGCAGGAGCAGGGACTGTTTGGGAGAGAAGGCCCTCTTACGAATGCGTGTGCCGTTGGGTTGCTCTGTCTCGTACACTTCCATCACGTCGGGCACCCCGAAATCGTACGTCACCCACCGCTTTGGCTGCCTGGTGTACGGATATTGAACCACGGCCACCCACTTGAGCAGGGAAATGGCCACGCAGAGGCTAGCCAGGCTCAGGCATTGCATCAGAGCGGCCAGCAGGCAGTAGATGGTGGACAGAGACAAGCCGTTGAGCTGTTCGTGGACGGAGCGGGCCCGCACGCCTTTCGACGCCAGCAGGACACTCAGCACCTCTGCAGACTGGATCGATTCTTGGTGCGACTTGCACACGTGGGCCTCCTGCAAAGACAAAGGGTGGGGCCAGTTCCATACATGCCAGAGACGCTCGGGTTGAGGTTTCTGCGTTGCAGGGGGTTGGACTAGAGGACCTCCAGGGGTCCCTTCCAACTCTCTGGTTCTCTGTGTCCTGCCCACTGTGGCTCTCAATGCACCCAGGAAGCTATTTTTCACAATTCATAGAATCATAGAGTTGGAAGAGACCACAAGGGCCATCGAGTCCAACCCCCTGCCAAGCAGGAAACACCATCAGAGCACTCCTGACATATGGTTGTCAAAGAAGGAGACTCCACCACACTCCTTGGCAGCAAATTCCACTGTCAAACAGCTCTTACTGTCAGGAAGTTCTTCCTAGTGTTTAGGTGGAATCTTCTTTCTTGTAGTTTGGATCCATTGCTCCGTGTCTGCTTCTCTGGAGCAGCAGAAAACAACCTTTCTCCCTCCTCTATGTGACATCCTTTTATATATTTGAACGTGGCTATCATATCACCCCTTAACCTCCTCTTCTCCAGGCTAAACATGCCCAGCTCCCTTAGCCGTTCCTCATAAGGCATCGTTTCCAGGCCTTTGACCATTTTGGTTGCCCTCCTCTGGACACGTTCCAGTTTGTCAGTGTCCTTCTTGAATTGTGGTGCCCAGAACTGGACACAGTACTCCAGGTGAGGTCTGACCAGAGCAGAATACAGTGGCAATATTACTTCCCTTGATCTAGATGCTATACTCCTATTGATGCAGCCCAGAATTGCATTGGCTTTTTTAGCTGCCGTGTCACACTGTTGGCTCATGTCAAGTTTGTGGTCAACCAAGACTCCTAAATCCTTTTCACATGTACTGCTCTCAAGCCAGGTGTCACCCATCTTGTATTTGTGCCTCTCATTTTTTTTGCCCAAGTGCAATACTTTACATTTCTCCCTGTTAAAGTTCATCTTGTTTGTTTTGGCCCAGGTCTCTAATCTGTCAAGGTCGTTTTGAAGTGTGATCCTGTCCTCTGGGGTGTTAGCCACCTCTCCCAGTTTGGTGTCATTTGCAAATTTGATCAGGATGCCCTTGAGTCCATCATCCAAGTCGTTGATAAAGATGTTGAATAAGACCGGGCTGCAGGCCTCCTTCCCGTGGAAAATCTGAAGCTGTCTTTGGCCCCATGTGCATACCTCGAAAGTATCCCAGAAAAACATTTCTCCGACGCAAATAGGGATGTCCTATTCCTCCTCCACCACCACCACCATCATTTTATTATTTAGACCCCGCCCATCTGACTGGGTTGGCCCAGCCACTCTGGATGGCCTCCGACATACATAAAAACATAATTAAATGCTTTAAAAAAACATCCCTATACAGGACTGCCTTCAGATGTTTTCTGAAGGTTGCCTAGTTACTGATCTCCTTGGCTCTGGGGGTCGGATAACTCTAGACCCGCGGTTCCCAACATGGGGCATATTAAGGGGGGGGGCAATTCGAGAACGAGTTATTAACAGTTAATGGCCTTTTAGGCTTCCTCCACGTGAACAGGAGTTCACTATTTGAATAATAAGAATTACCGTATTTTTTGCACCATAACACTCACTTTTTTCCTCCTAGAAAGTAAGGGGAAATGTCTGTGCGTGTTATGGAGCGAGTGCCTGCGGGTGGCGGGGGGGATCTGCTGCAGTCGTGAGCAGAGGATCCATGGTTCCCCTTCCTTCCCTCCTCCGTGGTTACAAAGCATGGATCCACATGGATCCTCAGGATTTTTGCATTGGGCTACTCCAAACTCACTGTCAGATCACATGTCTGTGGCCACAGCATGAACCACAAAAATCATATATCCACTATTTCGTTTAGAATATTTTTTTCTTGTTTTCTTCCTCTAAAAACTATGTGCGTGTTATGGTCTGGTGCGTGTTATAGAGCGAAAAATACGGTATATGTCACAGGGGGTGGTGGGTGGCACCAGCATTTGAGCAATGCTTAGGTGAGGCATGGCAAAAAAAACCCCCAAAAAACCAACAACGTTGGGAACCACTGCTTTAGACCCTCCAACATAATAATAATAATAATAATAATAATAATAATAATAATAATAATAATAATAAATTATTTGTACCCTGTGGCTTCCAACAGAGATTAAAAATAGGGACATCATAAGGGAAGGTGGGACATTCCAGGCTCAAAAAATTTACGGCTTCTGTAAATCTGGGATTGTCTCTGGAAAATAGGGATACTTGGGAGGGATATCCCATTTTTTTATCATGAGAGAACGGCCGCCATATAGGTTGTGGCTCCTGTGTCTGCGAACCTTGGGGAAGGGCGCCATCTTGTCCTCCGCCTCAGGCCGCGAAATGTCTTGGGAAGGCCCTGCGAGAAGCCCATGCTTCCTAGGGCCTCAATCCGAGGCCTAACCTCTCATTTATGGCATGGATTCTGGACTCTGGCCTCATGGCTTGCTCCAGCCTTCGGAAAGGCCTTCGCTTTGCCACATACACGGACGCCCGAGGCGCAAGGCTTTCGCCTGCGCACCAACGATGCCGGCGCCTCAGGCCTGTTCCTCAGGCCCAGCCTCAACTGTTGCGCGCCCAAGGGGGTTTGCGCTCTCCAGCCCCAACCACAACCTCCCCACGGTCGCCTTGCGCCCTGCGCATGGCGGCTCACCGGGACTTCGTTCTGTACCGACATGGCTGCGCGTTTCCCTCCAGTCCCATGTGGCTGTGCGCAGACCAGCGCGCGTGGAAGCGACAGCAGGTCAGAGAACCTCTGTGGCAAAACAATGGAAGGGCAACTGTTCTGTTGCCACAACTGCCGGCGCATCGATCACATCAGCGCCAGGGATGGGGAACCGTAGGCCCGCCACATGGCCGAACGGTGGAACTTGCTCCCTCGAGAGGCAGAGATGGCCGCCAGCTTGGATACCTTTATGATCACTGCTCTATAGCAATTGTTGTTATACAATTCTATTCACCATATAGATGGGCTTATGAAGCATTTCTGTATCCTTCTGATGTGCTGAAGAATTCCACGAAACAGTGGGTATATCCTGAGGTTGAATCCTGACAAGACAGAAGTACTGTTTTTGGGGGACGAGACGCGGGCGGGTGTGGAGGATTCCCTGATCCTGAATGGGGTAACTGTGCCCCTGAAGGACCAGGTGCGCAGCCTGGGAGTCATTTTGGACTCACAGCTGTCCATGGAGGCGCAGGTCAATTCCCTGTCCAGGACAGCTGTCTACCAGCTCCATCTGGCATGCAGGATGAGACCCTCCCTGCCCGCGGACTGTCTCGCCAGAGTGGTGCATGCTCTGGTTATCTCCCGCTTGGACTACTGCAATGTGCTCTATGTGGGGCTACCTTTGAAGGTGACCCAGAAACTGCAACTAATCCAGAATGCGGCAGCTAGACTGGTGACTGGGAGCGGCTGCCGAGACCACATAACACCAGTCCTGAGAGATCTGCATTGGCTCCCAGTACGTTTCCGAGCACAATTCAAAGTGTTGGTGCTGACCTTTAAAGCCCTAAACTTATACTGGGCCTCAGCCCAGTATACCTGAAGGAGCATCTCCACCTCCATCGTTCTGCCTGGACGCTGAGGTCCAGCGCCGAGGGCCTTCTGGTGGTTCCCTCATTGCGAGAAGCCAAGTTACAGGGAACCAGGCAGAGGGCCTTCTCGGTGGTGGCACCCGCCCTGTGGAACGCCCTCCCATCAGATGTCAGAGAACAACTACCCGACTTTTGGACGACATCTGAAGGCAGCCCTGTTTAAGGAAACTTTTAATGTTTAATAGGTTATTGTATTTTAGTGTTCTGTTGGAAGCCGCCCAGAGTGGCTGGAGAAACCCAGCCAGATGGGCGGGGTATAAATATATTATTATTATTATTATTATTATTATTATTATTATTATTATTATTATTATGTACTTCTGTCAAAAATACCTGTTGGAGCACTTGAATCTAAGTGCCGTCCTGCTCAGAAGTTGAACTGAAGTGTTCCAAGTCGGCGTTCCTTCAGGTATACTGGGCCTTTGAGGCCGTTTTGGGCTTTAAAGGTCAGCACCAACACTTTGAATTGTGCTCGGAAATGTACTGGGAGCCAGTGTAGGTCTTTCAGGACCAGTGTTATGTGGTCTCGGCGGCCGCTCCCAGTCCCCAGTCTAGCTGCCACATTCTGGATTAGTTGTAGTTTCTGGGTCACCTTCAAAGGTAGCCCCACGTAGAGCGCATGGTAGTAGTCCAAGCGAGAGATAACCAGAGCATGCACCACTCTGGTGAGACAGTCCACAGGCAGGGAGGGTCTCAGCCTGCGTACCAGATGGAGCTGATAAACAGCTATTATGAAGTATATACAGTGGTGCCTCGCAAGACGAAAATAATCCGTTCCGCGAGTCTCTTCGTCTAGCGGTTTTTTTGTCTTGCGAAGCAACCCTATTAGCGGCTTAGCGCTATTAGCAGTTTAGCGGCTATTAAAGGCTTAGCGGCTAAAAGGCTATTAGCGGCTTAGAAAAAAGGGGGGGGGAGTGAAAAAAAATGGCAAGACTCGCAAGACTTTTTCGTCTTGCGAAGCAAGCCCATAGAGAAATTCGTCTAGCGAAGCAACGCAAAAACGGAAAACCCTTTCGTCTAGCGGGTTTTTCGTCTTGCGGGGCACCACTGTACATTCAGTGAGCCCCAGAAACCAGACCCGGTGAGAAAATGTGCTGTGTATTAAATAGCCAGTGGCACTGCATCTATAATGTTAGACACCTTTGTTGAATTTTGTGTGCAACACTGCTATTTCTAATTATCTGGGAAGATGCGCTATCTGGGTAGTTTTTCTGCCCTAAAATCGTGAGCCTGTTTGAGGAGTTGACAGTGTGGTGCTGTGGGTCCAATGGTATCCTTGTGGTCCTCCTCTGGCACCCACAAAGCCCTCCGCCACCTGTGTAAAAAAGGACTTCCTTTTGTTTCTCTGGAGCCTTCCGTTCAACTTTATTGTTTGCTTGTTTTTAAATAATTTTTTATTAGGTTTTACAATTCCATCATTATAATAACATATCAAATCACATACTGAAGAGTCCCCAGATTCCCCCCCCCCCAACTTCTCTCAACTTCTTATTCTGGTTTTTAACACATTTCCTTCCCCTGCTTGCTATATTACCCTTTATATCAAATTCTTTATATCCATGAAGGGGGGATTGTGTGGTCTCCGAGAAGGCTGATCGATCGCCAAATGATTTATATCTGTGGAATACAGTTCATTTACATTGCAATATTGCAAACAGTCTGCCCAACAATCTATAGTAACAACTCAACAACGTGGAAGACACTGCGTCACTAAATCTCAAAAGAAAGGTTTGGACAACAGCCCGGATGGGAGTGATTTAACAACTTGGGAGTTGCTGCATCATTTAAATTCAAATGATAAACCTGGATTGGAATGAAGTCAGGAAAAGCTGCTCTGGTAAATAGACAGTTGAAAAGATATATATTTACAAATAAAGCTGTATTCGGTGGATGGAAGGACATATGATTTTTTACATGATTGAGAATCGTATAGCCAGGGACAAATAACTTTAAAGCGTTAAGACCAGAAGGCAGAAAATATGAAAACAACGAGAAGAGGCAGCACGTGTAGACACAAAGTCAGAAAAGCTAAAGCACAGAATGAACTCAGGCTTGCTAGAGAGGTTAAAAGCAACAAAAAAGGCTTTTATGGGTATGTTCGTAGCAAAAGGAAGAACAAAGAAACTGTGGGGTCACTCAGAGGAGAAGATGGTGAAATGCAAACAGGGGACACAGAAAGGGCTGAACTACTCAATGCCTTCTTTGCCTCAGTCTTCTCCGATAAAGAAAACAATGCCCGACCTGAAGAATTTGGAGCAAATGATTCAGCAAAGGAAACACAGCCCAGAATAACTAAGGAGATAGTACAAGAATATTTGGCTAGTTTAGATGTATTCAAGTCTCCAGGGCCAGATGAACTGCATCCAAGAGTATTAAAAGAACTGGCAGATGTGATCTCAGAACCACTGGCAGTCATCTTTGAGAATTCCTGGAGAACAGGCGAAGTCCCGGCAGACTGGAGGAGGGCAAATGTTGTCCCTATTTTCAAAAAGGGGAAAAGAGAGGACCCAAATAATTACCGCCCAGTCAGTCTGACATCAATACCAGGGAAGATTCTGGAGCAGATCATTAAGCAAACAGTCTGTGAGCACCTAGAAAGGAATGCTGTGATCACCAATAGTCAGCATGGATTTCTGAAAAATAAGTCATGTCAGACTAACCTGATCTCGTTTTTTGACAGAATTACAAGCCTGGTAGATGAAGGGAACGCAGTGGATGTAGCCTACCTTGATTTCAGCAAGGCATTTGACAAGGTGCCCCATGATATTCTTGTAAAGAAGCTGGTAAAATGCGGTCTTGACTATGCTACCACTCAGTGGATTTGTAACTGGCTGACTGACCGAACCCAAAGGGTACTCATCAATGGTTCCTCTTCATCCTGGAGAAGAGTGACTAGTGGGGTGCCACAGGGTTCTGTCTTGGGCCCGGTCTTATTCAACATCTTTATCAACGACTTGGATGATGGACTCAAGGGCATCCTGATCAAATTTGCAGATGACACCAAACTGGGAGGGGTGGCTAACACCCCAGAGGACAGGATCACACTTCAAAACGACCTTGACAGATTAGAGAACTGGGCAAAAACAAACAAGATGAATTTTAACAGGGAGAAATGTAAAGTATTGCACTTGGGCAAAAAAAATGAGAGGCACAAATACAAGATGGGTGACACCTGGCTTGAGAGCAGTACATGTGAAAAGGATCTAGGAGTCTTGGTTGACCACAAACTTGACATGAGCCAACAGTGTGACGCGGCAGCTAAAAAAGCCAATGCAATTCTGGGCTGCATCAATAGGAGTATAGCATCTAGATCAAGGGAAGTAATAGTGCCACTGTATTCTGCTCTGGTCAAACCACACCTGGAGTACTGTGTCCAGTTCTGGGCACCACAATTCAAGAGGGACACTGACAAACTGGAACGTGTCCAGAGGAGGGCAACCAAAATGGTCAAAGGCCTGGAAACGATGCCTTATGAGGAACGGCTAAGGGAGCTGGGCATGTTTAGCCTGCAGAAGAGGAGGTTAAGGGGTGATATGATAGCCATGTTCAAATATATAAAAGGATGTCACATAGAGGAGGGAGAAAGGTTGTTTTCTGCTGCTCCAGAGAAGCGGACACGGAGCAATGGATCCAAACTACAAGAAAGAAGATTCCACCTAAACATTAGGAAGAACTTCCTGACAGTAAGAGCTGTTCGACAGTGGAATTTGCTGCCAAGGAGTGTGGTGGAGTCTCCTACTTTAGAGGTCTTTAAGCAGAGGCTTGACAACCATATGTCAGGAGTGCTCTGATGGTGTTTCCTGCTTGGCAGGGGGTTGGACTCGATGGCCCTTGTGGTCTCTTCCAACTCTATGATTCTATGATTCTATGATTCTTCTATGATTCTAGGCAGGACTGAAGATTTGGAGATATGCTTCAGAAGTCCAGACTATGGGGAGCCCGGAAAAATTAATAATTACAATTTGGACTACAATTTGGTCTTGTTTTATTTTAGTTTCTTGTTTTTAATTCGATTATGATGTGGATATGTTGATTGGCTGTTTTTATTGGAAAATCAATAAAAATGTTTTTTTTATAAAAAAAATCTGTATATCCAATAGTATTTTCTTATCCTTTTTACATCAGTTGCAAGTGTTTACTCAACTTTATTGAATGCCCCCCAATTCCAAATATTACATCAAAGCCCTCATCATGCTGTCTGGGAGTTTCCTCTGCTTTTCTGACACTTCTCTCTTCTCCTGAAACTTTATTTTATTTTATTTTTTGGAGTTCTGCAAACCTGCAGGTTTGTTCAGTCCTACCAATACCTCTCTCTTGTGGACAGTGACACTGGTTTGACTATAGAAACAATGGCATTCATGGTGTAAAAAGGAGCAGAGGGAATGATGACACCACTTAACAAACAAAAAAATTATTTGTTATATATGTATTTGCTTACTTTTTTTTTTACACACTATTTTGGCCTTCCGCCAAGAAATCAGGTGATTTCTTCACCTGAGTCTCCTGTTTTAATTTGATTGTTTTATTGCATAGTTTATAAAGAGACCACTTCATTATGTATTTTAATTGTTCTGGTATTTTTTTAAAAAAATGGAGGCGACGACACCTGTCTTCTGATTCTGTACGATACTGAACAAGCATAAGAAAGTACATAAAACGACACCGCATTTTAATAATGTTTTACGGTTGGCATTTGGGTTTTGTAAACTGCTTAGAAGCCATCGAGGCATATAAATTATAATATATTTTATACAGTATATTACTTTATATAATATATTAAAATATATTAAGTGGCATATAAATGAAATGACAAGGAGGAAAACAAAAACTCGATGGAGACACCCGTTTTATAACCACTCTTTATTTCCTCTGTGCATGTAAAAAATTGCCTTTTTATGCCACCCCCTTAGCGATTGCTCTGGCCTCGGGTTCCAGGTTGATGAGAGAATTGCTCTGCTGAGCCAGTTCTGTAATGGAGACGCGTCCCCTCCGCCGAATGAAGTCGGCCACGGCCGCCATTTCCTCCGTCGTGATGTAGATGAACTTTCCTCTGTCATCGATTACGCCTAGAGGCAAGGCCAAACCGGAATTAAGCTCCGCAAGCTGCTCTTTCTACATTCGTTTTATTGCCTAGCTAGGATTTCTTAATCAGCCCGTCTCCAAAGGTTTGGGTTCGGCTGCACGATATAAATACTTAGGCCTGTAACCTCTAATTGACAAATTGGTTCCATTAGGGGCCTAAATGTGATTTTAAGTGTCCCACTAATTAATGGGGGTGGGTTTGCTTTTACTCTTCTTGGCAGATTTGCCTACTCTATCACTCTATCATCACCAGCCAAGGGAGAGGCAGGATGTGTTGCCTAGAGCATGTCGCTTGATGGAGGAGGAAAGAGTTGATGGCACCCTCCACAAAAATTCAATCAGTATCTCCTCCACCCCAGTATAGGAATGCGGCAGGCTTCTTGGCTCCCTCCCTGTGGACTGCCCTCCCATCAGATGTCAAACAACTACTTGACTTTTAGAAGACATCTTAAGGCAGCCCTTTTCAGGGAAGTTTTTAATGTTTGATGTTTGCTACTATCTCAGTTTTTGGTCAGCCAGCAACGGCCAGAAGCGAGTCTTCTCAGAAGTAATCCTTGACGTTTAAGTTGTGCTAATTTGGATGTATGGAAGTGAGAGCTGGACCAGAAAGAAGGCTGATCGCCGAAGAATGGATGGTGTTGGGAGGAGACTCTTGAGAGTCCCATGGACTGCAAGAAGATCAAACCTCTCCATTCTGAAGGAAATCAGCCCTGAGTGCTCACTGGAAGGACAAATCCTGAAGCTGAGGCTCCAATACTTGGGCCACCTCAGGAGAAGAGAAGACTCCCTGGAAAAGACCCTGATGTTGGGAAAGATGGAGGGCACAAGGAGAAGGGGACGACAGAGGACGAGATGGTTGGACAGTGTTCTCGAAGCTACCAGCATGAGTCTGACCAAACTGCGGGAGGCAGTGGAAGACAGGAGTGCCTGGTGTGCTCTGATCCAGGGGGTCACGAAGAGTCAGAAATGACTAAACGACTAAACAACAACAACAATTTGGACCCATCTGCAACTATTTTTACTCCGACGGCTGACATTTTCAGCACTGGGATGTTACCAAGCTGAAACAGCAGCTGAATATCAAAAATAATCAACCAGAGATGTTCAGGTGCTGCTGCTGCTATATTGCTGCTTCAGTCTAAACAAGGCGATCGGCCCCATAATGTTTTCACTGTTACCTGTGAGCGTTCCATCAGCCATCAGGTCTTGCACTCTGTTAATTGCATCCTGTTGAGGAAAAACAAACCCCGTAAGCAGCAAATATCACATTTCCAGGTGCAGAGGCATGTTTTCAGACAACCCCACGACACACCAGCCTTTCCACAAAGGCCTGGCAAGTGTCTGCTTCAGGGGACATTTGTCTTACACATCAGCATACATTAAAGGCGAAGAGGGAATGCCTATATATTTATTTATTTCGATCAATAACAAGTTGAGAAGGTAGGAAGAAAGGAAAATACGTAAAACACAGTATGATACATTAAGTTCAATATTAAATACAGAATTTAAAAACAATGCAGAATATAAAAACAGATGGGAGAACTATAAAACAATGTTAATTTAATGATGAGGAGCAACTTAAGGTGTTAGCAATTTTAAAGTTAGGGCAAGATCCTACGCTGACAAGCTATTGCTGCCGCACAAAAACTAGCTACCTTGGCGATAATCTCGGGAGACTGGTCAACCAAAAGATAATCAATATAAAACACTTCAGATCTGCCTAGTATACTTTGTAAAATTTGATTAGTGAAATGGTGGCGGATATCACAATAGGAAGAACAGGACATGCAATAAAACATGTTCCACATTTTCTATTTTCTCTGTTTGACAGGGGCATAAGCGCCCATTGTATGGCACTGTTGCAACTACCCTCCTGTACTGCAGATGGAAGCACATTAAATTTAGCCTGGGTAAATGGTTTCCTAAATTTTGGAATAGTCACATGGATCAGATGATCTCCACGAAGAAACGCCCGCTCTGATTCTAAAAGCTGGAAAAATAGAAACTGTGTTTATATAATTTTGCAACTTGGCATCCCAGATGCATTGGCGCATGTTTTTGTTGTCTTTTGCAGAATCCACAGCAAGAGTGGCATTTGGTGAGAATCCTAGTTTTAGGGCTTTCTCATTTACTGTGCCAAATTTTCTCATTATGTCCAGGAACCCTTCTCCTGTGCTATGATAACACAGGGTAGCACATTTCCCCAGCGAACGTTGCTGGATGCCAACAGAGAGGATATGCAGTCCTGATAGGACACCATCCCATGAAGTCGGTGTCAAAACATATGGATTGGATTGGCGGTGTCTCTGTCGCTGATGCACCTGTGGCCTGGCCTGCAAACACGTACCTGTGTCCTTATGCCCAGGTGGGAGGCCAGGTCTTCCAAAAGAACCACTTTGGCACTCTATGAGGAAGAGGCAAAAAACTGAAATTAGCGAGTCAAACAGTACACATTTTGCAGCTTTATTTTAACACAAACTGGACTTTGGTATGTACTATATTATCAGTTGGTGAAAGATTTTGGGAACTTAGTTTTGACAGAAATGATAAATATTGCTAAAGAAACTGTTGTTTGCTATCCAAGATGAATGTCGCTGAATATTTTTTGATGATACCAATGTAAAATACATTTGTCAAAATAATTGCTCTTCTGCTTGAACTCGGCAACGTGAGCCGTAATTGCAACTCAATGGAAAACAGCCCAAAATCTTACACTGGGCGCTTGGTAATTATTATCCCTACAGACACTTTTCCAAACGCAAAGTTGGCTAAAAAATAATAACCAATGTGAATAGGTAAAGGTAAAGGTACCCCTGCCCGTACGGGCCAGTCGTGTCCGACTCTGGGGTTGCGTACTCATCTCGCTCTAGAGGCCGTGAGCCGGCGCCGTCCGAAGACACTTCCGGGTCACGTGGCCAGCGTGACGAAGCTGCAGCTTGGCGAGCCAGCACCAGCGCAGCACCCGGAAACGCCGTTTACCTTCCCGCTATAAAGCGGTTCCTATTTATCTACTTGCACTTAAGAGTGCTTTCGAACTGCTAGGTGGGCAGGAGCTGGGACCGAACGACGGGAGCTCACCCCGCCGCAGGGATTCAAACTGCCGACCATACGATCGGCAAGTCCTAGGCGCTGAGGTTTTACCCACAGCGCCGCCCGCGTCCCAACCAATGTGAATAGCAGTCCTTAAAAAAGGAAAGGGAAATGTACAGTGTGTAAACAAATAAGCCCATTTCATCGGATAAAGGCCAGCCTTTCCAAGTCCCCAAGTTATGAAGTCAGATGCAGCCGAGCTAGAGAACTGAGCATTATGGACTGAACATACTGAACTGGAACCAGTCCATGAAAACCAGTTCTCAGAGCTTGGAACTGCCAGGGTTCTGCATATCTTCTTCTAAAGGGATTACGGGGGAAGAATGCTAACTGCAGTCCTGCTCAGCTGGGCACCAGCTTTGCCAGGATGACGCAGCCAGGATCCTGCCTGCCTGTTCCCAACAGCCCATAGTCACCCGCACAACAACAGCCGTGGTGGACTGGATGAGGGCGAAGGAAATCAAAACTCTTGGTCAGTCGTGTAAGGCAGGACAGGGAATAGGGATTCAACCCGTGTTGCGTGTGGTTACACTCCTCCTGAGGCTCACAATTAGAACATGCTCCTGGACTCAGCCCTGAGCATGGATACTCAAGTCTCTGCGGTAGCCAGGAGTGAATTGGCACAGTTAAAACTAGTGTGCCGGCTGAGCCCGTTCCTTGAGATGTCTGATGTGCCAGCACATGCCTTAGTTCCATCCCACTTGGATTACTGCAACTTGCTCTACATGGGGCTGCCTTTAAAAAGGGCTCAGAAACATCAACTGGTTCATAAAGCTGCAGCCAAATTGTTGACCGGGTTGGTGATAAGGAGCTGGCATGTGAGGAGCTAACCGGCAGTAAATCACACTGTGCACGTTGGAGTTAACTCTTTATTAGCAAAAAAACTGTGATCTGCACAGAGGTGACAAAGTGTTGGTGCTGACCTTTAAAGCCCTAAACGGCCTCAGCCCAGTATACCTGAAGGAGCGTCTCCACCCCCATCGTTCAACTTGGATACTGAGGTCCATCTCTGAGGGCCTTCAGGCGGTTCCCTCACTGGGAGAAGTGAGGTTGCAGGGAACCAGGCAGAGGGCCTTCTCAGTAGTGGCACCCGCCCTGTAGAACACCCTCCCATCAGATGTCAAAGAAATAAATAGCTATATAACTTTTAGAAGATGTCTGAAGGCAGCCCTGTTTAGGGAAGTTTTTAATGTTTGATGTTTTATTGTGTTTTTAATATTCTGTTGGGAGCCACCAGAGTGGCTGGGGAAACCCATCCAGATGGGTGGGGGTACAAATAATAAAAAATATTACTATTATTATTACTACTGGGTGACATCACCTTGCCGACAAAGGCCGGTATAGTTAAAGCTATGCTTTTCCCAGTAGTGATGAATGGAAGTGAGAGCTGGACCATAAAGAAGGCTGATCGCCGAAGAATTGATGCTTTTGAATTCTGGTGCTGGAGGAGACTCTTGAGAGTCCCATGGACTGCAAGAAGATCAAACCTCTCCATTCTGAAGGAAATCAGCCCTGAGTGCTCACTGGAAGGACAGATCGTGAAGCTGAGGCTCCAATACTTTGGCCACCTCATGAGAAGAGAAGACTCCCTGGAAAAGACCCTGATGTTGGGAAAGATGGAGGGCACAAGGAGAAGGGGATGACAGAGGGCGAGATGGTGGGACAGTGTTTTGGAAGCTACCAGCATGAGTTTGACCAAACTGCGGGAGGCAGTGGAAGACAGGAGTGCCTGGCGTGCTCTGGTCCAGGGGGTCATGAAGAGTCGGACACGACTAAACAACAACTACTTCTACTACTGTAGCCCTAATGAGTGCAGCGAGTCATCTCCAGCAGGTCTTGTTACCATGAAGCAGGTGCTGAGACTGAAGGTCCCTGCCTTCCCACATCCATCTAAGTCCCCTTCCTCTCCAGGGTTTTCCCCAAGCAATCATAGACTGCGTATGCGTGCAGACAATCTCTCCTCCGCCTTGTTCATGCCTCAGAGGAACAAGCATTCAGGTCCTGCTGAATGGGCTTTTCGCACACATCTGGCTGGCTACTGTGAGAGCAGGAGGCCGGACCAGATGGGTAAATGGCCTGAGAGAGCTCTACTTACAAACAGCCGCTGTCCCGCCAACTAGCTAATGCCAAAGCCAGAATCGGTGTTTCGTGCTCTGCTTCTTCTCCTCTTCAGAAAAGCTTTCAGTTAGCAGAGATCTGACAAGAGGTAAGATCTTCTGCTTCCATTTGGGCTGCGTGGGAGGGATTGCTTCAAGTACGAAACTTGGTGGTTTAAGGCTTTCAGGTTTGAGCAGGGAGGGGAAGAAGCGTTAAAGGTTTTATGCGACCTTAATTGTGAAAAATGTGCTTTGAGCGGGCAGGGTGTACGGATTCATTCACCATAGAAACAGGAGAATCATAAGGGAAGGAACTTGACAATACAAGGCAGAGATGAGAATCCTGGCCTAATGTTAAGCTGTATATATATATATATATAATATGACTATCATCAGTGCAGGTAAGAAAAAAATTTAATTTTTATTTTTATAATCTACAAAACTGTCTTATTTATTTTATAGTACAGAACATTGATTATTGCTTTTGTTTTATGGCTCAATGGTCTTGTTAGATAGTAAAATTCATGTTAAATTGCTGGTTTAAGGCATTACTTTCTATGGGAAAGTGTGCCTTCGTTTTGGAATGCTTTGGTTTTGGAACGGATTTCCGGAACCGATTAAGTTTGAGAACCAAGGTACCACTGTATTGTGTGGGTGAGGTGGGTGTTCCCCTCAAATACCCCAATCAGTTTTCTTAAAACTTTTTTTAAAAATCACTGTCAAGTAGGAGGCTTATTTTTCCGAATGCTGACCAATCAGTGCTGTGCATTGCCCCTCTGCTACAAACGGCTTCCCCTGAGCTCAATGATTAAGAGAAGGTTATACAGTCATACCTCGCGTTACAGCTGCTTCAGGTTGCATTTTTTTGGGTTACAGACCGCCAAAACCCGGAAGTACTGGAACGGGTAACCTCCGGGTTTCGGCGGCTGCGCATGCGCAGAAGTGCTAAATCGCGCTTTCTGCTTGCGCAGAAGTGCCGAATCGCAACCTGCTCGTGCGCGGGTTGTGAATGCTGTGGGTTGCGAACGTGCATCCTGCACAGATCACATTCGCAACCTGAGCATCCACTGTACAGTCTGACCAAAATGGGGCAAGACATTGAAACCTCCTCCCTGAAAGCTATTGGCCCTTCCTTGCTTGTATTCACGGATTCCTGCCACCTTTTTTTTCTTTCCTTCCCCCGGCACCTGGGCTGCACACAGGCTGCAAAGCTCATAGAATCACAGGGCTGTACACTTGGAAGGGAATCAAAGGGTCATCTAGCCCAACCCCACACAATGCACAGTCAACAGTGTGACGCGGCAGCTAAAAAAGCCAATGCAATTCTGGGCTGCATCTATAGGAGTATAGCATCTAGATCAAGGGAAGTAATAGTGCCACTGTATTCTGCTCTGGTCAGACCTCACCTGGAGTACTGTGTCCAATTCTGGGCACCACAGTTCAAGAAGGACACTGACAAACTGGAACATGTCCAGAGAAGCGGACACGGAGCAATGGATCCAAACTACAAGAAAGAAGATTCCACCTAAACATGAGGAAGAACTTCCTGACAGCAAGAGCTGTTTGACAGTGGAATTTGCTGCCAAGGAGTGTGGTGGAGTCTCCTACTTTGGAGGTCTTTAAGCAGAGGCTTGACAACCATATGTCAGGAGTGCTCTGATGATGTTTCCTGCCTGGCAGGGGGTTGGACTCGATGGCCCTTGTGGTTTCTTCCAACTCTATGATTCTATGCAGGAATCAAGAGTTGTAGAAACCCCAGCAGGTGGCTGTCCAACCTTCATTTAGAAAACCTCCATTGAAGGAGAGTAGCAGGAGCGTGTTCTGTGGCTGCGGTTTGGGCTTGCAAACGGCAGATACAGATCCCAGTTCTGCTGACGAACCCGAGCGACCGAAGGGGCAGAGTATTGAAAGAACTCACTGCAGCACTCTCTGCCACAGACCAAGCTGAGTAGTGAACCCATTTTACAGATGCAGCACAAACAGTAGCTTACAAGAGACACAACACTTTATGCGTGAGAACGAGGCGCTTTGTCGAACAACAGATGTGCAGCGCAAGGGGATGATATTCATTGTTAAAGGAAAAGAGCAAAAGGAGTGTAACATACCTTGATGTAGTCGAGAAGTTCTGATACGAAGCTGCGGGACTAGGTACAGCAAAAGAAACTATTATTAATCTGATGCTGCTATAGATTATAAAACCAATCTCTGCCTGAATTTCTACGCAAAGGGCCAACCGTGTCAGGGACAGAAGGCCTTCATTGCTTAAGTATGCGTAGCCCCCTTGGAGTTAGGAATTTCCGGGTGGGTAATTCCGCTTTCGGAAAAAATTCTGCCCTGCAACTGACCACCCCGTTTATTGTGGATTTTGTCTGAAGTCGCTTAAAAAGCTTTCCACCACCACCGAGAGCCGAAGTCTTGCTTCCAGGTGTCATGAAATCGGCTTGTGCATAACTTTCGCACATAACAGCTCAAGAAACACGTTGATCTACCCACACGTAGTTGCTATCTCTGAGAAACGTAGAAGATAACAGGATATATTTATCCGAAAGTCTTCAAACTTACACGACACTTTAAAAATTAGCTGATGAAGGTGAATACATCGAAACAGGGCCCTGTCCTGGTTTCAGATCCATAATTGACTTCTGACTTCTGCTAAGTGATTGAAACTAAGACCTCCACGTCAATTCTGACTATGGACTAACATGAACTTGTCTCTATTCATAAATTCTTATTTCTAAATCTGTAACAAATTATTGTGTTATACATATCTTTATGAGTTTGAGTCTGTAATCTCTGTTAGAGTTTGTAATCTCTATTTGGGTTTGTAATCCTTGTCAGAATACATACTTTTGAATGGATCAGTTTTTGTTAAAACTGATTATTTATTTGTTAGTAGGGACTACTCACACCACTGAAACTTACATTGGCCTGAGTTCTTGGTGTGTTTTTTCTTCGCATATTTAATAACAAGAACTCCAACTTATTTGACTTTCGTAGATGGCGCCACGCAAAAATGTGCTGCGTTCAGACGGCTCTGCATTCGTGAGGAATTTATGCCTGGGGCTCCCTCCCCAAAATCTTACTTATGGTCTCTCTCACCTCCTTCTTCCTCTTCAAATCCTTCCTGGAAACCCACAACCGAAGCACATTTTTTGTGTGACTGCACCTCTGCATGCTCACTGCTCTACTGCTGTCCCCTTGCCTCGGTCTACCCCAGGCATAGGCAAACTCAGCCCTCCAGATGTTTTGGGACTACAATTCCCATCATCCCTAGCTAACAGGGCCAGTGGTCAGGGATGATGGGAATTGTAGTCCCAAGACATCTGGGGGGCCGAGTTTGCCTATGCCTGGTCTACCCTCTGCAACCACCTCAACTGGTGAGTCTGTAGGCTTACTGGGGCAGGGACTTCCCCCTTTCTCTTTGCATATATTTATTTTTAAAGCACCGTGTACACAATCGCAGGAGTGGGCAGACCACTTGGCATATTTCTCCAACGATTTGCGGTATGTTGCTCTGGATTTCCGATTCCCCATCATTTAACAAGAGCAATGGTTTAAAACCAGTTGATGGTAAAGAATGCTGGGAGCAGGGAGAGAGACAGAGGACCAGGAATGGATTTTCATATGAAAGGCCTTGTGAGCTTGGTTCTGGCACCGACCATACCGGTAAATTCCTGGACTGAGCATGTGCTCAGAGGCATAATGTTTCAACTCTTTATTGTACGGCCACCAAATTAAGCCACTATTTTGGAGCAGTCTCAAGGTTTTTGTGTGTGTGTGTTTATGTACTCAACCGACTTCTTCCTTTTTAAAAAACGAAATTAGACAGACACACAAGAGAGCACCAAAATCCTATATGGCATTTTTTAAGGACAGCCCCTTGTGACTACTGTATGAACATGCTTTTTATATAAAAAAAATCTGCATTAAATATGTATTTTTTTAAAAAAAGAGGATATCACCCTGGGTTCCATATTGGTAGCCGTTAATTTGGATCAGAATCTATAGGGCAAAGGTGTCTATTCAGAAATAACTCTCTGTGAGTTCAATGGGACTTATTCCCAGGTAACTGGGCAAAGAATTGCAGCCTAAGTGCTAAAAATGCAACAATTGTAACACTCACATTTATTTTATTATTTTATTTTATTTTTTAAATATGCTTGATGTATATGTTTAGAAATACTGGCCAAAATGTTATGGGTCAACAACAAAATGAGGAGAAATAAAGCTACTCTGGAATCTAACATGACAGATATTTATGATAGATTGTTTCTGTACCAGACTGGCTCATCCCTGCCCCAAAACACTGTTTGCAAAATAACGGAATTCATCAAAGATGGCAAGTCTATTTCACAAGCTGCCAAAAGACCGTAGGGTATCATCACCTTGGGGTGGGGTCGAATCACTTTTTCTGATTTGGCGCAGGGAACTTAGTAAATGCAGGAGGTATTAAGTGGTCTGGGCTTTTGTATCAGAACTATTGTAACAGCACTGAGTATCTTTGGGTGAAATCCAATGCAGTCATACTTACGCCCACTGATTTCAGTGGGTCTACTCTGAGTAGGACTATGTTGGCCATCGCCCTTTGTAAATAAAACTATGGGGAAAGGACTATCACTTGACCCATAAGCTTGCAATAAAAAAAAACAAACCTTTGGCACAAGAGAAAATGAAGATTCATGCGACGTGACCTTAGAACAGGCATAGGCAAACACGGCCCTCCAGATGTTTTGGGACTACAACTCCCATCATCCCTAGCTAACAGGACCAGTGGTCAGGGATGATGGGAGCTGTAGTCCCCAAACATCTGGAGGGCCGAGTTTGCCTGTTCCTGTCTTAGAAGGTTGCTACCAACTCAAGATCATTTTTGCTCTTAATAGAGGAAATTGTTTCACACCCTCCCTTCCAGCCGAGTCTGTTCATGTTCCACCTGAGAGCAGAATTTAGCTGGCGGCATTGACGGGCTGCAACAATCGACATGAAAGAGACTTGGGCTGACACTGTGCCTTTTGTTTAATCATTCAATGGCAGCGGGCGCTGAATTACTAAGACTCTACGGTGTTGAATCCTGAACCTTTGGTGCTCCTGGTACTTATTTTTTTAGCCTGACATACAGCCAAAGCAGAAGCTGCTGAGAGAAGGGCTGGACATCTGACCAGTCCAAAAAAGAAAATAATTCTTTTTTGTCCATTTGGCCAGTCAAATCATATAATTGTAGAGTTGGAAGGGCCCCGAAGGTCATCTACCCCCAACCCCCTACAACGCAGGAATCTCAAAAAGAATCATAGTATTTTATCAAATTATATGTTTTCTTTTTTAAAAAAACACACAACAATTTAGCATTATGACATCAACCAAAAATAAAATTATCAAGAGGTTTGAGTGTCAGTTACAAACCAAAAGGCAGATAGCAGTTATTGTGCAGCGATACTGCTATTTCCTTTTTTTTAAAAAAAGCAATTATTTTATTACAGAGTAGTAGTTGTGGTTTTTTTGTTGAAAGACATATAACCATTTATTTTATTAGCTCCTTACAGAATCCCCATTTTAAACTCGCAACAGCCCTGAAAAATAATATAGGCTAAGGCAGCCCAAGCATCACCCAAGGAGCATCTTATCCTGGCTCATTATCCTATTTGCTAATTGACATTAGGGGAAAGTTCTCTGCTTTGGACGAAACCGGGCTTCACTCAAACGAGGATACTCATGAATAAGCCTGCCTGCAGCGGGAAGGCAATTATTCTTAGCTTCATAAATTCCGGTTTACTAAACCGAGAATGATTGTCGCAACTGAGACAGTGACGTTTTGAGGCAGCAAAATTTTTCAGCAGAGGGCCAGTCCACTGTCCCTCAGATCCTGTGGGGGGCCGGACTATATTTTGAAGAAAAAATGAACGAATTCCTATGCCCCACAAATAACTCAGAGATGCTTATTAAATAAAAGCACACATTCTACTCATGTAAAAACACCAGGCAGGCCCCACAAATAACCCAGAGATGCATTTTAAATAAAAGGACACATTCTACTCATGTAAAAACACGCTGATTCCTGGACCGTCCACGGTCCGGATTTAGAAGGTGATTGGGCCAGATTCGGCCCCTGGGCCTTAGTTTGCCTTACCCATGTTTTGGGGGATACCTGATAATATTGGACCGCAGTCAAATAACAAGTGGGTTGGCTGACCATCCAATTAACACTATCCAACTGACCCATTGGCTGAAATGCCATCACTAACTGGGAGTCACTTTGATCCGATTCTTAAGTATCTTTGCTTTTAGGAACTTGACTTCTTCCTAACGTGCCGTAGTCCTTCATCTAAATGGGGTTCTTTGGCTTCATGTCCTGCGCCAATCTAATAATTCCACCTCCCGCAGCTGACATGCCGTGACCCTCTCTCTGACGGACATGGATATGACGTGGAAAAAGAAGCCTTCTGAGCCCTGAACTCTTTGGGGTGAAGTCAGCCAAGTCAAGACTCAAGGTAGACCCATGGAAATTGCAACTTAGTCTAATCAAGTGTCTGCCATAGCTGGATCCAACCTTTTGTATCTATTCAAGAGAAGCCCCCGCAACTATCCCACAAGCCGGTCATTGCACTCCAGCCCGGCCAAACTTACCTCTTCTTCGGTCATGCCTTCATCCTCTCCCTCTTCTTCCACCACAAAACTCTCCTTCAGCTTCAGGTATTCCTCATATTCCCGCTTCTCCTCTTCCTCTTTCGCCTTCTTCTTTTCTTCTTCCTGCAAAGCGAGGGAAGACAGAACTGCATTATTTAATGGCGCATTGCTATATTTTTGCAAAGTGCTTCCTGCCGCCTGGACCCAGCTCAGGACGGCTTACGGGCAGCCAGTCACTTGCGAGACATCATTTATATTAGTAGTGTTATACTTCTTTATATCCTGCCTTTCCCCCAGACCCTGGGACTCGAGGCAGCTCACACAAATTCAAACACCGCAGCTCCAAATACAAAAAAGCCCCAAACTTGTAAAAGATAATAGTCGGAAACCAATTAAGCAGAATTTAAAACAGTGCAGATTATAAAACCTTGGTGGTAGCAAGCAGCTAATCAAACGAACAACAGAAGTCATAATGAATCAAATGGATTGCTGTAAAACAGGGGTCAGCAAACCTTTTCAGCAGGGGGCCAGTCCACTGTCCCTCAGACCTTGTGGGAGTCCGGACTATATTTTGAAAAACAAATATATGAACAAATTCCTATGCCCCACAAATAACCCAGAGATGCATTTTAAATAAAAGGACACAGTCTACTCATGTAAAACATGCTGATTCCCGGACCGTCCATGGGCCGGATTTAGAAGGCGATTGGGCCGGATCCGGCCCCCAGGCCTTAGTTTGCCTACCCGTGCTGTAAAACAACGGGAAATCAACCAACTGCCAATGCCAGTGTTAGCGCAAAACTCGCTTTAACTGTATCAGAGGGATTTCTGTAATAGAGACGATTGTCTTATATATAATACAGGAGAAAAGGTTGTGAACGAAAACACTGTGGAGGTATGGGTGGGAAGTCAATACATGAAGCTATTTAATTTGAAGTCAGTTTGTAAAAAATTGGAAATTCAATAAAAATTATATTATCTTTTTAAAAGAACTCGGAGGAAACCTGTTTTCGATTTCCAGCAAGGGGACGGGTCAGTAAGGGAAAGAGCTCAGAAAAGGAAAGCAATGCAGTTGAAAGGGCCGTGGCAGACGGGTGGTGCTAGGAAAGACTTCTTGCCTGAAACCCTGGAGAGCCATGACTGGTCAGTGTGAGCAGGACCAAACTAGATGGACCAAGGATCTGATTTGATTTAAGACAGCTCCCTGGGATTTCTCATCAACACGGCTCCTGCTTACCTTGCTAAAGGGACAGTGTTCCAGTTCCCCAGGAGGAGAGGCAGGCCGGGGAGACAGTTCCAGAGAACCCTCCTCTGTTTCCAACTCTTCATTTTAGCAAGCTGCCTCTTGAGAAGTTCTGTTTCTAGAACTGCTCACCTCCATGCGCTGGCTTAGACCAAAAGGGAAACCAACGGTCTTATAGACAAAACAGCACTGCCAATTTGCATGAGGCCGTCTCTAATCAGAGAAGAGAAGAGGAAGTCCCCACCCCTCAAGCCAAGGTATCATTTCCACCCCCCCGTTATCAGATTTGACCACGATTTGGTGCAAAGGTGCAAGTTAATTTCTGAAATCCACAAAGATGCAACCTCTGTTCCAATGGCACAACCAGCTCCCTAGAAGGACACTGACAAACTGGAACGTGTCCAGAGGAGGGCAACCAAAATGGTCCAAGGCCTGGAAACGATGCCTTATGAGGAATGGCTAAGGGAGCTGGGCATGTTTAGCCTGGAGAAGAGGAGGTTAAGGGGTGATATGATAGCCATGTTCAAATATATAAAAGGATGTCACATAGAGGAGGGAGAAAGGTTGTTTTCTGCTGCTCCGGAGAAGCGGACACGGAGCAATGGATCCAAACTACAAGAAAGAAGATTCCACCTAAACATTAGGAAGAACTTCCTGACAGTAAGAGCTGTTTGACAGTGGAATTTGCTGCCAAGGAGTGTGGTGGAGTCTCCTACTTTGGAGGTCTTTAAGCAGAGGCTTGACAACCATATGTCAGGAGTGCTCTGATGGTGTTTCCTGCTTGGCAGGGGGTTGGACTCGATGGCCCTTGTGGTCTCTTCCAACTCTATAATTCTATGATTCTAAATCATAGAATTGGTGAGTTGGAAGGGATCCCAAGGATCAAATATTTTAGCCCCTTGCTATGCAGGAATCTCAGCTAAAACATCCATGACAGATGGCCATCCAACCTCATCCTAGAAGCCCCCTCATGAAGGTGAGTCCACCACGTCCCTTCCACTGTCAAACAGCTCTTACCATCAGAAAGTTCTATCTGATATTTAGTGGGAATCTCCTTTCTTGTGATTTCAGCCATTGGTTCGAGCCCTACTCCTCCAGAGCAGCAGAAAACAAGCTTGTTCCCTCTTCCATTTGACAGCCCCTGAGATATTTGAAGATGGCTATCATATCTCCTCTCAGTCTCCTCTTTTCCAGGCTAAACAGACCCAACTCCCTCAACTGTTCCTCATAAGGCTTGGTTTCCAGACCCTGGATCATCTTGGTTTCCCTCTTTGTGGGGGAACATGAGAAAATTATTTAATAATAATAATAATAATAATAATATTTATTTATACCCCGCCCTCCCCGGCCAGAGCTGGGCTCAGGGCGGCTAACACCAGTAAAATTACAGTAAAAACATAATAGAGGGGGGAAAACCAATTTAAAATACAGGTTAAAATGCAATTTAAAATGCAGCCTCATTTTAATAATAGCCCATAGATCAAAACCATAAGGGGAGGGAAACATAAGGGTCAGACTGAGTCCAAGCAAAGGCCAGGTGGAACAGTTCTGTCTTGCAGGCCCTGCGGAAAGATGTCAAGTCCCGCAGGGCCCTGGTCTCTTGTGACAGAGCGTTCCACCAAGTCGGGGCCAGTACTGAAAAGGCCCTGGCCCTAGTTGAGACCAATCTAACCTCCTTGCGACCTGGGACCTCCAAAATGTTGTCATTTGTGGACAACATACTGCTTAACATGCCAAAACAGGTTTCTAAACAGATTGCAAGCTGTAAAAACCAGTTACACAAACATTTAAGCACCCGCAATTAAAACATGCAGTGAATCCCACTGCAACAGACAAAAGATGGAGAACTTGCGGCACTGCAGTTGCTTCCATACTCCGACACCCACCATCCCTGACAAGATCCATTGGCCATGCTGGCTGGCGCTGATGGGAGTTGGCTTCTAACACTACCTTAGGGCCACAGCAAGTTTCCCATCCCTGCAATTAAATGTAAAGGTTAAGGGATCCCTGACCGTTAAGTCCAGTCACAGACGAATCTGGGGTTGTGATGCTCATCTCGCTTTATTGGCCGAGGGAGCTGGCGTACAGCTTCCGAGTCATGTGGCCAACATGACTAAGCCGCTTCTGGCGAACCAGAGCAGTGCACGGAAACACCATTCACCTTCCCGCCGGAGTGGTACCTATTTATCTACTTGCACTTTGACAGGCTTTTGAACTGCTAGGTTGGCAGGAGCAGGGACCGAGCAACAGGAGCTCACCCCTTCGCGGGGATTCGAACCGCCAACCTTCTGATCAGCAAGCCCTAGGCTCTGTGGTTTAAATGTAGGTGGCAATTAAAACAGAAGAGCCAGGCCAGTACATCGAGGGGATGCCTGCATAATTCGTTAAGAGCCTTTATTCTCCTTTCAAACCAATAAGCTGCATTCAAATGTTATTGATATAAAATTGGGTTTGCATGTAAAAAAACAAAACCCGGGGAGTGTGTATAACACAAGGGAGGCTTTTCGGCAGCAGCACGTCGCAAGGAGCTGAAGCTCTGCAACGTGAGATATTTGCTCTCGCTGATCAGGTGTCTGTGGTAAACCATTTCCTCCAACAAGAAAACTCCACGGGCGAAAGGGAAATTCCCAGGGCTGCTGCATGCTGAAGCAACGGGCGGTTGTGGGGTGGAAGCATCTATCGGGGCTGCTGGGGATTTTGAGAGGAAACAAAGCAATTTAAAAATATACATTTTGGTTTTTTCAAATGCCAGAAAAGACTTGCGGAAAAGACTGCGTGAGAGTGTGCCTGAATGCTCAAAATCAGTGCTGCCCTTCCCCTCTAATAGTCTGACCCAGAAAATGCAAGAATAACGGAAGCCCAGACTAGAAAATGAATGCAAAATAATTACTCCCGGCTAGTTTTTATCAGCCACGAGGGCAGAGGGCACAGATTGCTGCCCAGTCCGAACCATGCCCTCCTGTTCATGCCCTTGAGCCATGCTAACTGAAACTTAATCGACACAACAGAACTAGGCAGAACTATGGACGCCTCTTGAGATTCATCTGCCGCAACAGTAGACTCAAGGTCTTGGTGGAGCCAAGTGATTTAATCTCTAAAATGCTTTGCAAAGAAGTCACAGCAAGCCCCCGTTGATAACTGTGGGCAAAAGGGCCCATGCCACCCAGGAAATTTCTGCTAAGTGGCATTTCTTTGTTGCATTACCTTCACTGCCATGGAGTAGGCGTGATATTGAGCACTCCCCAGTGTTTGACTGCATTTGTCTAGTTTTTCTGCAATTGCGTCCAAGCTGTCTCCCGGCTTGTTTCATTGCCCTGAGCTCCGGTATATGCTAAGGCGCTGTGGTCTAAACGACTTAGCCTCTTGGGCTTGCCGATCAGAAGGTCGGCGGTTCAAATCCCCACAACGGAGTGAGCTCCCGTTGCTCTGTCCCAGCTCCTAACAACCTAGCATTTCAAAAGCACACCAGTGCAAGTAGATAAATAGGTACCGCTGGGGTGGTAAGGTAAACGACGTTTCTGTGTGCTCTGGTTTCTGTCACGGTGTTCCGTTGCACCAGAAGTTATTTAGTCATGCTGGCTGCATGACCCGGAAAGCTGTCTGTGGACAAATGCTGGCTCCCTTGGCCTGAAAGCAAGATGAGCGCCGCAACCCCAGTCGCCTTTGACTGGACTTAAACGTCCAGGGGTCCTTTACCTTTACCCAAGTGGGCCCTATGAAGCAGGAGAGGACACTTGGGGTGATTGTATCAGTAGCCCAAGCTGCCTGTAAGTCAGCTGGATCCATCAACCTCTGAGGGTGGGCCATATAATAATAAATAATAATAAATTTTATTTATACCCCGCCCTCCCTGGCCAGAGCCGGGCTCAGGGCAGCTAACACCAGTAAAATTACAGCAAAAACATAATAGGGGAAAAAACCCCAATTTAAAATACAGGTCAAAACGCAATTTAAAATGCAGCCTCATTTTAAAAGTAGCCCATAGATCAAAACCATAAGGGGAGGGAAACATAAGGGTCAGACTGAGTCCAAACCAAAGGCCTGGTGGAACAGCTCTGTCTTGCAGGCCCTGCGGAAAGATGTCAAGTCCCGCAGGGCCCTAGTCTCTTGTGACAGAGCGTTCCACCAAGTCGGGGCCAGTACTGAAAAGGCCCTGGCCTTAGTTGAGACCAATCTAACCACCTTGCAGCTTGGGACCTCCAAAGTGTTGTCATTTGTGGACCTTAAGGTTCTCTGCAGGGCATACTGGGAGAGGCAGTCCCGTAGGTATGTGGGTCCTAGGCCGATCTGAACGCCTAAATCTCACCAGGAAGTGATCCAACTATGACAAGTGACTGATGCAACCCCTACCCCACCTCCCACTTTCAGATTATCTTCTGAATAATCTCGAGATCCAGAGTGTGGCCTGCCACATGAGTCAGGCCAATGACATATTGGGACCACCATCTTGGGATGGACATTGAAGCCCCTAAGAACCAACACTGGGAGTCCTCAACACCATCTCTGTCAGCTCAGGCAGGGAGACGGCCGGGCAGAGGGGCAGGTGGCAAACCAGCAGAATCCCTAATCTGTCCCAATTACCCTATGCCAAATGCAACAGGAAGTGGACAGGAATCCTGGAGAGAGACAGAGAGAGAGAGAGGATTTCTGTGGATCACAAAAACTCCCTGTTCGCCACCCTCAAGTCTGTTCTGATGCTGGACAGAGCACCCAGTAGGGCATAGCTGGGCAAGACCAATTCTTCCCTGCTCACCCACCCAGGTCTCGGTAATACAAACCAGGGCAGCCTCCTCATCCACAATCAAATTATGGATAAGGGAGGTCTTATTCAAGACCGACCTGGTGTTCATAAGAGGCAGTCGTAGACTGGAGGGCAGGCAGATAGGATGACCCCAATTCCTCTCTCCAATGGAGACCCCCACCTCCCACACGATACTTTCCTTTACCCAGAACCATTATGTTTCAATGGAATTCAAATTGCCATACGATAAAACACAATATAGAGGAATAAAAGAAGAAGCAATAAATTTGCAGTTAAAAACAGGGCATTAAAATTGCTACAACAGGCAGGGAAATCATTAAGTAGTCGGCCAAGGCCTTCGACTCTTTTCAGGTGGTTTGTGGCGGGGAGAGGAGAGTGAAGTTTGGGAACCACTGGCCCGATTTATTTATTTTCAAAGCAAGAAACAAGTTTCGAACAGTTAAGCAAGCTCAACCAGCGTATGAAAACCAAAACTTCCCTTTGACACTTCTATTGGCTAGCCTCTCCCTTCTCTACTTTGGAATCAGCAAGGAATCTAAATTTTGCATTGCAAACAGACAACTGTTCGTTAAAGGCTTTTGCAAACGTGAACAAAGAAAGAAGAACCTGGAAATGCTTTAGTTTTGCTTGGTAACAGGGGATTTCCCCCCTGCTTTGAGGAAGTTAAGAAAATAGTCTGAGAATAAGCAATGCAAAGCTCAGTTTGAAGCAAGCGATTCCTGCGATCTCCCGTGGAAACTCAGGCAAAGCAAGCCGGCTTTCAGCATGGGAGTTTTCTGCACCTTATTACCAGTTGCAAAGAGATCAAGTTATCTCTCCATTCCTTATGCGATTTGCACCCCGATGACTTATCCGTTAAGTCGCCAGCTTAGCGGTAAATAGCGGGTTTTGCTCACAGAATGTCCCAGGTTGATGCAATCTTTATTTACCGTATTTTTTGCTCTATAAGACTCACTTTTTCCCTCCTAAAAAGTAAGATGAAATGTGTGTGCGTCTTTTGCAGCGAATGCAGGCCGCGCATCTATCACAGAAGCCAGAACAGCAAGAGGGATTGCTGCTTTCACTGCGCAGCGATCCCTCTTGCTGTTCTGGCTTCTGAGATTCAGAATCCCCCCCCCCCCCGTTTTCCTCCTCCAAAAACTAGGTGCGTCTTGTGGTCTGGTGCGTCTTATAGAGCGAAAAATATGTTATTTGGATCACTTCTATACTGCTTCACCAATAGACAGCACTGGACTTTGAGAGCACAAGAAGCCAGCAGGAACTCCCACTAGTCCCACCCAGGTTGGGCAGAGGTCAGGGATGATGGGAGTTGTAGTCCAACGACATCGGGCAAGTGTCACCTTGGCCACCAGTGGCTTTGAAGAGCCGCCCGCCCGATCCCATGTGTTCGTGTACACTTGCACCGAGGGACCCTCTTGCAACCATTATACTGTCCTGTAAAATATACTGATGACACAACACTGATGGCAGAAAGTGAGGAGGAATTCAAGAACCTTTTAATGAGGGTGAAAGAGGAGAGCGCAAACTATGGTCTGAAGCGCAACATCCAAAAAACGAAGATCATGGCCACTGGGCCCATCACCTCCTGGCAAATAGAAGGGGAAGAAATGGAGGCAGTGAGAGATTTTACTTTCTTGGGCTCCATGATCACTGCAGATAGTGACAGCAGCCACAAAATTAAAAGACACCTGCTTCTTGGGTGAAAAGCGATGACAAATCTAGACAGCATCTTAAAAAGCAGAGACATCACCTTGCCAACAAAGGTCCGTATAGTTAAAGGTATGCTTTTCCCAGTAGTGATGTATGGAAGTGAGAGCTGGACCATAAAGAAGGCTGATCGCCAAAGAATTGATGTTTTTGAATTATGGGGCTGGAGGAGACTCTTGAGAGTCCCATGGACTGCAAGAAGATCAAACCTCTCCATTCTGAAGGAAATCAGCCCTGAGTGCTCACTGGAAGGACAAATCCTGAAGCTGAGGCTCCAAGACTTTGGCCACCACATGAGAAGAGAAGACTCCCTGGAAAAGACCCTGATGTTGGGAAAGATGGAGGGCACAAGGAAAAGGGGAAGACAGAGGATGAGATGGTTGGATAATGTTCTTGAAGCTACCAGCATGAGTTTGACCAAGCTGCGGGAGGCAGTGGAAGACAGGAGTGCCTGGCATGCTCTGGTCCATGGGGTCACAAAGAGTCGGACACGACTAAACGACAAAACAACAACAACAAATATACTGAATCCATGAAATATGGCTGGTGCTGCAGCTGCTGTCTCGCCGGGGGTGGGGGTTGAGAGACTAAGGGGAAGACTGCCTGCCCGTGCGGGACGTGAAGAACAAGGGATGTAGGGGTGATGTCTGTAGCTCAGTGGCAAAGAATCCATAGGCACGCAGAAGGTCCGAAGTTTAACCCCCAGCCTCTGAAGGTGGGGCTGGAAGACCCTTATCTGAAACCCTGGAGAGCTGCTGCCAGTCCGTGCAGACAATATTAACTAGACCAAAGGTCTTACTCCTGTGTGTGTGTTTCTCAGCTCTGTGCAAGCCTTAAGCGCCCAAATTTCCCATGCAATACTGCTTGGCATTAGTCAACGTCTATGCAATTCTCTCATTTCTCTCTCTCTCTCTGATTGTGTGTGTGTGTATGTATAAATAAATATATACAGCTGAACCTTGGAAATCGAACGGAATCCGTTCCAGAAGTCCATTCGATTTGAAAACCAAATCGCGGCTTCTGATTGGCTGCAGGAAGCCCCGTCGGACGTTCGGGTTCCAAAAGAACGTTCGCTAACCGGAACAACCACTTCTGGGTTTGCGTCATTCAGGAGCCAAAACGTTCCAGGGCGTTCGGGATCCAAGGTACAACTGTATAATATATATGTGGGTGGGTGTACAGACGCCCACACATGAAATTTAAGGTGTCTTGCGGCATAGAGGCAAAGATTGAGCTGAGAGCAGGAAGTGCCCAATACAATCGCACCTCGCTCATAAACCCGCCAGACGATTTCACACAACCCACTCTTTCTCAGCCTCCCCCCGCCCCCATTTGAAATGTGAGAGTAAGAAGGACCTTCTTTTGCAGGGCTGCAGAGCGAAGCATTTTGAGGGTATTACGAAACCTCTGTAACTGCACGCATTTATATAACTTGATGAAGAAACGGTGCCCTGAATATGCTCCTGTGTTCTCGCTCTCTCTCCCCCGATCCCTTTTATCTTGTGCGTCATTTCTATTAAGATTGTGAGCCTGTGTGTCGCTTTTCAATCAAGCACCTAAAAAAAACTTAAGGTGTTGTACAAAGAACAAAAGCAACAGCAACAACAGCAACCCTTTTTTAGTGTCTCCCAACTTATGAAGTACCGGTCAGGTTGTAAGTATACAAAATGTCTGAAGAAGCGACTGGGACCTGGACGAGGACAAAGGGGGCCTACGTAGTCCTACCTTTTGGTCTTACGATTGACAGCCAGATCCCTGCAGGAAGGCCCACAAACAGGACCCGGGTGCAAAGGAAGTCTCATGATTCTGCGCCTTCCACTTGTGTAGGTGCTCCAGAGAAGTGGCAGAGCACAGCCATTGGAACTAGTAGCTAGCATCCAACCCAGACTCTGTGCTCATCCTCTGAGTCCCTTCTCCTCTGTGAGAGGTCAGGAGGGTGGCAACATGAGAACGGGGCCTTTTCTGCAGTGGCTCCACGTTTGTGGGATGCTCTCTCCAGGGAGGCTCCAGGGGGTTTGGACTGGGTGTCCATCAATATGCAGATGATACCCAGCTCTACCTCTCTTTCAAATCAGAACCAGTGAAGGCGGTGAAGGTCCTGTGTGAGTGCCTGGAGGCGGTTGGAGGATGGATGGCAGCTAATGGATTGAGGTTGAATCCTGACAAGACAGAAGTACTGGTTTTGGGGGACAGGGGGCGGGCTGGTGTGGAGGACTCCCTGGTCCTGAATAGGGTAACTGTGCCCCTGAAGGACCAGGTGCGTAGCCTGGGAGTCATTTTGGACTCACAGCTGTCCATGGAGGCGCAGGTCAATTCTGTATCCAGGGCAGCTGTCTACCAACTCCACCTGGTATGCAGGCTGAGACGCTACCTGCCCGTGGACTGTCTCGCCAGAGTGGTGCATGCTCTGGTTATCTCCCGCTTGGACTACTGAAATGCGCTCTACGTGGGGCTACCTTTGAAGGTGACTCGGAAACTACCACTAATCCAGAATGCGGCAGCTAGACTGGTGACTGGGGGCGGCTGCCGAGACCACATAACACCGGTCTTGAAAGACCTACATTGGCTCCTAGTACGTTTCCGAGCACAATTCAAAGTGCTGGTGTTGACCTTCAAAGCCCTAAACGGCCTCGGTCCAGTATACCTGAAGGAGCATCTCCACCCCCATCGTTCTGCCCGGACGCTGAGGTCCAGCGCCGAGGGCCTTCTGGCGGTTCCCTCATTGCGAGAAGCAAAGCTACAGGGAACCAGGCACAGGGCCTTCTCGGTAGTGGCGCCCGCCCTGTGGAACGCCCTCCCATCAGATGTCAAAACGATAAACAACTACCTGACATTCAGAAGACATCTTAAGGCAGCCCTGTTCAGGGAAGTTTTTAATGTATGATATTCTAGTGTTTTTTTGTTTCTATGGAAGCCGCCCAGAGTGGCTGGGGAGAGGCCCAGCCAGATGGGATGGGTATAAATTATTATTATTATTATTATTATTATTATTATTATTATTATTATTATTATTATTATTTATCTTCAGGTGCCAGGCAAAATCGTTCCTCTTTAACCGGGCCTTGGGTTGATTAATATTCTACTGCCTTTTAAATGTGTTTGTGGGAGGGGGTAAAGTTTTGTCGTTTCTGTTTAACTATTTATTTGTGCTTTTACCTTGTATTTTTATCTTGTGAGCTGCCCTGAAATCTTATGATGAAGGGCGACACATCATCACCATGATCATTTGCCCAATCCTCTTTCAAAGCTGTCCAAGTTGGAGACAATCACCAATTAAAATTATGACACATATCGCAGTACAATCACATCTTAGGTGTGTGATTTCAACCATGCGCAGCTGAAAGCTGTGTGATGGCCTGGGACTCTGGCTCGGAACCAGAGGAGTCTCAGTCTATACCGGATCCTTTGCCTCAGGCATCATCTGAACCAAGTCTGGGGCCTGATCCTGAAGAGTCCCAGTCTGCACAGGTTCCCCTGCAACAAGCACCAGCTGGGCCGAGTCAGGGGCCTGAGCCTGCCCTGGCTCCAGATGCGGAGATGACCTCGTTGCCTCCAGCTGGGCCATCACTTACAGCTGCTCCACTACCAGTCGGCTCAGGGGAGGCCGAGGCAGCCCCTGGGTCTAGTAACCCACCGACGTCTCCCGAGCTGCAGAGACTCAGGTCTGAGAGAAGAAGAGACCTGAGTACTCGCAGGAGGAGTGCTCACCTTCAGGCGAGACAGGGAGGTGAGTCGCCGGGGGATCAGGACCGGCCGTTACCCCGACAAAGATAAAAGGCTGTCGGACCCCACCCCAGGTTGCGGGAGCAATATTGCTGTATGGAGATCTGCCTGAGATCCTGTACTTGTCCTTGCCTGGATTCCTGCCTCGCGGAACCCTTGGATTTGGGACCGCACCTGGACTGCGTTGCTCGGATTAACCCCCGGGCCCAGCACAAGCTGGCTGAAAGTGCACAAGTTAAATCCAAGCTAGGGAAAAAACTTAAAGGTTCAGCCCGCTGGCTCTAGGATGCTCTCGCAAGGCCATCTGAATTCTCAAGAGATCTTGTCTGAGCATCCCTGGCCTTCAAGAGCTGGCATGCTGAGTGGGTCTCCCCCATCGATCGCCCCACAAGCAAGGCAGAGACCTCAAAAGCTTTGCACCAGCAGTGTGGGGCATTCTTTCTCTCTCCCCTTCGCTCGCTAGCCAAGGGTTTGAGACTACGCAATTTCCATGGATACAGTGGTGCCTCGCAAGACGAAAAGAATCCGTTCTGTGATTCTCTTCGTCTAGCGGTTTTTTCGTCTTGTGAAGCAAAGCCATTGAAGGATTAGCGGATTAGCGCTATTAGCGGCTTATCTGCTGATCGGATCAGCTGATAAGCGGCTTAGCAAAAGGGGGGGGGGAAGGAAAAAAAACCAGCAGGAACTCGCAAGACATTTTCGTCTTGCGAAGCAAGCCCATAGGAAATTCATTTTGCGAAGCACCTCCAAAACGGAAAACTCTTTTGTCTAGCGAGTTTTCCGTCTTGTGAGGCATTCGTCTTGCGGGGCACCACTGTACATGGAACCCTTGGAACTGAGCCCCTGTGTAAGATGAATTGGATATTTATATTTTTGACTTTTCTCGGGAAAGCTCCTGGTTGCGTCCCAGCATGTCCCAAGCAGCCTTCTCTCTGGTGGTTTATTATCTGATGTCTTTGCACCAGGTCCCCACATGGGACGTTTCTGAATCCACAGCACACCCATCTCAAATCCCAATCCTTTCGCCCCTACCTGCTTTTCCTCCTCCAGGCGCAGTCGCTCCTCCTCTTTGCGCCGCTCCTCCTCTCGCTTCTGCTCAAGCTTCTTCCGTTCCTCCCGTTCCGCATCTTCGGCCTTTGGAAATTGGGGAGCAGGGAGAAAAAAGCAAGTGTTATTCTCTGGCAAGTTTGCAAGCTAAGTCCACCTACTTGCTACCTAACCACCTAACACACGTACACACACATGTATGTAGGGCATGTGACCCAAGTACATCAGACAGGAGTGGGGAGGGAACCTTTCTCAGTCCAGGGGCCAGATTCCCTTCTGAGTAACCTCCCAAGGGCCGCATTCCATCGGTGGGCGGGGCCAAAGGAGGCGGAGCCACAAACGTAAATGTGACCTTTGTGCAGAAGGCTGGTCTGTAGGCACACTCAAACAGCCTCCATCCCAGCCAGAGACACGGCCAGAGTCCAAGGACACATTCCAGGCCGGCAAAACCACTTGGCGAGACAAGCAGGGCTTGTGATGTGTGTGTCTGTGGCTTTGAAGGCCAGGGGAGAAGGTCTGGGGGTCCACGCCCAGCCCTTGATTCTCGAACCTTGACCAGAAGATCATCTCCCCCCATATCAACCTTCCCGGTTGGTCCTTGTAATCAGAAAGCTCTCTTAGTGGAGCCACCTCTGGGCGCTGCCTAGGTGTTCACCCACCCCAGGGCCTTCTCTGTGTTACGATATAGAAGCAATGCGGCCGCGAGCTGCTAGCTTGAAAGCAAAACATAATGGGAATGTTGGGACTGTTCCGTGGGAAACAGAGGGACAGTCTTTTCACAGTGCGAAGCACCGGAATTAGCTCAGAGTGTAATATGAGCTGTACAGGAAGCACAGGAGGAGTTTGTCTCTCTGCTGTTGGAGTTTGAAGAGAGCAGACATGTTTTCTGTAATGCTGCAAAGACAGAAATAAAGGCATGTAAATACGTTTCTGTCTATCTCTTTCCCCTGCCGGGGGGGGGGGGCAGGGAAGAGTGGTGTGTTCTTCTCACGCTGAGGAGGATCGCCGATCGCGACCTAGCCTGTATCCTGCCGGGGAATGCAGACAGGGAGGTCAACCGGAGATCAAGCCGGGTGCCTGGAGAGTGGCCAGTTTCTCCTGAAGGCAGGCTTGAATCCCAACACTCTGTCATGGCCCTGTCCCCTTGGCAAAGTACCTCTGCCCCCCTCTTAATTTAATTTTATTTTTTGCATTTATATCCCACCATTCGTCCAAGGAGCTCAAAGTTGGTCACATGGTTCCCTTCCTCCCCATTTCATCCTCACCAGAAGGTAGGCGAGGCCAAAAGACTGTCGCTGGCCCAAAGGCAGATTTTTTACCATTGTAACCCGGGCTAATTTCTGCACACACTCATTTCCTTTCATTTCCAGGGGAAGTGAGACATTGTGCTGACCGTCAGACAAGGGTTTTCCCCACCCGCCTTGCCTTCAGAACAGAGTTGCTGCCATGGGCCTTATGTCTCTGTCTCTTTTATTTTATTTTATTTTAAAATGATATTTTATTAAAGTTTCCAAATTATAACAAGACAAATGAAAAAATAAATTTAAAAAAAATGGACTGACAAACCCGGGACCTGGGGGAAGGGATGTTGGATGAAGACTTTTATCCTTTGTTATTAGGACAATTTTATATAATTGATGAATATTAGAAGGATGCATGAAATGAAATTGCTTGGCTCTGGTATAAAAGTTTAAGGGATTAGGAAAGAATACAACGGTTAAGAGAAGTTATCAAAAATAAAATTTAGGTTAAGGTTCATTATAAGACAATGAGGAGAATAGAGTAAGGTAATGTAATGAAGGATTAGAATAGGGTAAAAATTTGATGGTAAGGATTTCCTGAACTAACAAATTGAACTGGAATACAAAAAAGGGAGGGATGAGGAGGTCTGGGGAAATAAGTGTATGAAGATATGTTACGAAAATTAATATGTTTTTAACTGTTTCTATTTTCTATGTTTTTCTTTCTTTCTTTTTTTTATGTCTCTGTGTCTTTCATGAACCGAGCGGAAGACTATGAGTCATGGAGGTGGGGAGAGAGAGCATGTGAATTCAGCAGTGCTTCGTTCGTTTTTGGTTGCTAGTTTGCTAATGTTGCAAACATTGTTTCATGGGTTATTTGTGCTGTGATGCTTTGCAAGTCTTATCGTACGACTTTTGCTGTGGTTGTGCTTATTTTAAAGCAGCATAGAAATATATGCATCTGAAGGCAGCCCTGTATGGGCAAGTTTTCCATGTTTAATGTTTCGTGGTTCTTTCATATTCTGCTGGAAACTGCCCAATCAGATGGGCAGCATAGAATTAGAAGAAGAAGAAGAAATAATTACTAGCTCTGAGATGGAAGGAAGAGACAACCCTGACCAGAGTGGAATGGCAAATGAGTTGATGGACTATGCCGAAATGGCAAAATTAAATGGGAAGCTGAGGAATCAAGAAGACAAGAAATTTCAAAAAGAATGGGAAATGTTTATAATGTATATACAAAATCATTGTAAACAGGTCAAAACCTTAGGAGGATTTTAAATACAGTGGTGCCCCGCAAAACGAATGCCTCGCAAGACGGAAAACTCGCTAGACGAAAGTTTTCTGTTTTGGAGGTGCTTCGCAAAACGAATTTCCTATGGGCTTGCTTCGCAAGATGACAATGTCTTGCGAGTTCCTGCTGGTTTTTTTCCTCCCCCCCCCTTTTCTAAGCCGCTAAGCCGCTTATCAGCTGATCCGATCAGCAGATAAGCTGCTAAAAGCCGCTAAAAGCGCTAATCCGTCAATGGGCTTGCTTCGCAAGACAAAAAACCGCTAGACGAAGAGAATCACAGAACGAATTCTTTTTGTCTTGCGAGGCACCACTGTACACTTGTAATGCAACAGAACAGATAGATAATCTAGGAAGATGAAAAATTGGAGAAGTACTGATATGCAGTTGAAAATAGAATCAATAGGACCCATGGAAGGTTTGGGGGGAAGTCAGGAGATTCAGAGCAATATCGATATTTGGATTTTGTACTGTTTTGTGTTGTACGTTTATATTTTAGGAAATCAAATAAAATATTTATTTAAAAATAATAATGATAATAATAATATTAATAATAGTGGAATGAAACGAAATACACTCACAAACCTCTCTCTATCCCCCATCCAGACAAGCATCACATTCCAGCCACGCAAAAGCGGTTCGGGTACAAATAAAGGCTTGTGAGGTGTATGCCTTGGAGGGAGTCATGCAAACCAGGTCCATGAAGGGGGAATCCTGCAGGGCTGCGACTGGCCTGCAAGCAAGCCTGAAGTTCCTTATCCCTACTTTGCCAACTCTGGAGACCACTCACCTCCCGCTGAGCCTTTCTGGCTTGTTTCTCCTCTAGCTTCCGCTGTTTCTTTGCTCCAACCTTCCCAGAAAACTGAGATTCAGCCGCTTCGGCTCCCTCGTTCTCCTCTGCATAAGGATATTAAATGATTAAGAAGAGAAAATGAAAAAGTAACGAGAGAGAGCCCATTATCAAAGGGATCGCACAACAGGGGGCCAACTTGGCTGGCTCCTACCTGTCTTTCAGGAAACTTCTTAAGTCTTTCCTGGGGGCTGGGACGTGATGCTATTCATGCGCAAAAGATTCTGATTTTAGGCTATTTATATAGGGTAGTTATAAATTGTTCATCTGTTTCGCTGAATATTTATTGCCGGCTCCTTAGAGAAGCTTTGAATGGGTTGGAGGGGAATCTATCTTAACACAAAAAATATTGGCGTTAGGGCTGGGCGATACCTGGTTTTTGACATCATGATGTATCACCAGGTAAACATTGCAAAAAATACCAATATGGCATGATGTCTGAAATAAGGATGGGGCTATGCAGAGGCATTCACGGTTTCCCTTGCACCATGATTTCTTCATAGTGCACACACGCACATCATGATATGCGATATATCGCAGAGTCAGAAATTATGAAACCCCTATCACAATATGGACTTCAAACTGGTTTTGGATATTGATGTATCACCCAACCCTAATCAGACGCTGGACAGAGAGAATGACCTGAATCAGCAGGCAAAGATTCAGGACTCCAAGAAACTATAACTCTTGAACATACTTGGGAATTGGGAAGAGGGCAGCAAGGCTTAACTAATAACACTTTACTCCTTATCAGTTGTGAGCTGGTTGTGGAGACCTGGAAAAGAAGGCTGGCTGCATTGGGAGGAGTCTGAACCCGGTTCATAACAGGTTGCAGCTTCCCAAACTAGAGGGGTTCATATTCTGAACCCCCAGTTCTGAAATATGCCTGTATCACTATAGGACACCTGCCCTGTTGCGACGACTACTTGCGTGCAATAAGCGTGGTTCTATGTTCTTGTTTCTGTTCAGAGATTCTGGCATTTGCAACACGAGGCCAAAGGAGACCCTAAGGCAATGTGTGGCTTAACTCTGTGTGTGTCGGGGTGTGTGTATTTGCTCCTGAACGAAGGGTGCATTCAAGTTTGATCCTGACTTTTGCAGGGTCCGTGTGTGAGGGACTGTCAACCTTACTGTTGCGACTCTCATCAGATGACCCCACAACACAATCAGAAAGTTAGGCTGCCACTTATTCCCAAATGAGATTTTGGTGTAACACTAAACTGTGGTTTAACATCCACAAGCCTTCTCTGTCTTCTCTCCTCCCACAGAACAGCTGCGAGGAGGAGGATGGAAGCGCCTGCTTCCGTTTTCAACTAACCAACATTTGCTACATCCGAACCAGGATCTGAAGTTAGATTTAACCATGGTTTATCCAGCTGTAAACCATGGTTTATGCAAGGTTCAAAGTCTGACAAGCTGCTGCCAGGGGACGGGGTGGTGGGAAGCTTCCAGTCTCCTTGTTGCAACCGCAAGGGAGGAGCGTACAAGCCCAAAGCTAAATTATGTAGCTACAGGTGGGGAAGTGAACTTCCAAATGTTGTGGATTCAAACTCCCATCAGCCTCAGCAGGCATGGTCAGTGACCAAGGATGATGGAAACTGCACTCCAAAAATATCAGGAGAGACACAGGTTTCCCATACGTGCATAATAATAATAATAATAATAATAATTTTATTATTTATACCCCGCCCATCTGGCTGTGTTTCCTCAGCCACTCTGGACGGCTCCCAACAGAACACTAAAGACAGACTAAAACTTCAAACGTTAAAAACTTCCCTAAACAACTGTTCCTTATGAACTAGGTCAAAATATTTTTTACTTTGCGACGTGTCTGACAATATCGAGCAGCCATGGTCAAAAAGCAGGGAGCCAACTTATGGCATTGGCCTGGTCAGCAAGCAAGTGACTCAAGCCTAACGCAGCCTCGACTCAATCCCCAGTGGTGAACTCCTTCGCTGAACTGAAAGATTCAACACAAGCAGCGCCGGGCCTCCGAGATTACTTCAATGGGTTTGGTAATTTGACAGAAATTATAAGCAGCCTGGCCTGAAAACATCAAAAGCGCTTTTTTCTTATTTCACTCTTTTTGAAATGCCTCCGCACTTCAAAGAGTTCCACCCCAAGTTGAAAAGTTCAGAGCTGTCAATTTGCCATCTGTGCGCCGCTAAAACGCAATCGTGAATTCAGCAGGCGAACGGATCGTGCAGATCAAAGACGAGGCTCTGCCACTTTCAAAGTGGGAAAGCACAGTCCCCTTTCAAAGAGGGAAGGCAAGCTTGCACGCTTTTTATGTGCTACCAATTTCACAGCAAAGAAAGCACCTTCCATTCCAGCGGTTGTGCAAGTTCCCACCAACAGAACTGTTCCAGGCCGCGTGGCAAGCTGGCTGCAGTAGCAAGGACTTCTCAGTGTGGAGTTATCAACATAACCAATGGCTGCTGATCGACATTAACCCATGACTCCCTCCCCTAGGAACTTCTCTTACTGACTCTACGTATATGCTGGGAGCCACCATTTCCCATCTCTGGAGCAGGGAAATCTTTTTTTCCAGCCCGAGGGCCGCAATTCCATTGGAGGAACATTCCGGGGGCCACATGGCAGGGTGAAGGAAGGAATATGTGCTTTTAAAGCCCTGAACAGCCTTGGTCCAGTATACCTGAAGGAGCGTCTCCACCTCCATCGTTCTGCCCGGATGCTGAGGTCCAGCTCCGAGGAACCAGGCAGGGAACCAGGCAGAGGGCCTTCTCGGTAGTGGTGCCCGTCCTGTGGAATGCCCTCCCACCAGATGTCAAAGAGAAAAATAATTACCAAACTTTTAGAAGACATCTGAAGGCAGCCCTGTTCAGGGAAGCTTTTAATGTTTAATAGGTTATTGTATTTTAGTGTTCTGTTGGAAGCCGCCCAGAGTGGCTGGGGAAACCCAGCCAGATGGGCGGGGTATAAATAATAAAAAATAATAATAATTTAAAATGTACCTTTCTACGGTAGGCTATTTTGAACACACTTTCCCATGCACCCTCTCTATCTTCCACCCAGAGAAACAAGAAGCATGGCCAGGGCTCAAGGGCACTTTCCAGCTAGGCAAAAACACCCAAGGAGGATGTGAGGCAAAGCAGGTGAGGGAGCGTGGCCTGGGTGTGGCTGAGGCATGTCATAGAATCATAGAATCCTAGAGTTGGAAGAGACCACAAGGGCCATCGAGTCCAACCCCCTGCCAAGCAGGAAACACCATCAGAGCACTCCTGACATATGGTTGTCAAGCCTCTGCTTAAAGACCTCCAAAGTAGGAGACTCCACCACACTCCTTGGCAGCAAATTCCACTGTCAAACAGCTCTTACTGTCAGGAAGTTCTTCCTAATGTTTAGGTGGAATCTTCTTTCTTGTAGTTTGGATCCATTGCTCCGTGTCCGCTTCTCTGGAGCAGCAGAAAACAACCTTTCTCCCTCCTCTATGTGACATCCTTTTATATATTTGAACATGGCTATCATATCACCCCTTAACCTCCTCTTCTCCAGGCTAAACATGCCCAGCTCCCTTAGCCGTTCCTCATAAGGCATCGTTTCCAGGCCTTTGACCATTTTGGTTGCCCTCCTCTGGACACGTTCCAGTTTGTCAGTGTCCTCCTTGAATTGTGGTGCCCAGAACTGGACACAGTACTCCAGGTGTGGTCTGACCAGAGCAGAATACAGTGGCACTATTACTTCCCTTGATCTAGATGCTATACTCCTATTGATGCAGCCCAGAATTGCATTGGCTTTTTTAGCTGCCGCGTCACACTGCTGGCTCATGTCAAGTTTGTGGTCAACCAAGACTCCTAGATCCTTTTCACATGTACTGCTCTCAAGCCAGGTGTCACCCATGTGGCCTGGGGAGAACTGCAAGATCCATTTCCTATCCCACATTCAAACTCCGGCATAGATTATCGCCTGCTACACTGTTGTGGCCAAACCAGAAAATGGCCCCAGTGCTATGTGAAAGCTGCCTGTTTTTAGATGATCTATCATGAATCTGGAGGTGATATTCCTAGAATACTGATATTTGTCAGCTGGCTCAGCTGCTTTTGTATTCCAGATTTAGTGCTGTTTGCAATTTTACTGGCATAATAGTAATAATAACAATAATAATAGATTTTGTAATAATTGTTTGCAATTTTACTGGCATAGTAGTAGTAGTATTAATAATAATAATAAATTTTATTTATACCCCGCCCTCCCCGGCCAGAGCCGGGCTCAGGGCAGCTAACACCAGTAAAATTACAATAAAAATGTAATAGGAAAACACACACACACAAAAACAAGCCAATTTAAAATACAGGTTAAAATGCAATTTAAAATGCAGCCTCACTGTAAAAGTAGCTCATAGACCAAAACCATAAGGGGAGGGAAACATAAGGGTCAGACTGAGTCCAAACCAAAGGCCAGGCGGAATAGCTCTGTCTTGCAGGCCCTGCAGAAAGATGTCAAGTCCCACAGGGCCCTAGTCTCTTGTGACAGTGTTCCACCAAGTCGGGACCAGTACTGAAAAGGCCCTGGCCCTAGTTGAGACCAATCTAACCACCATGTGACCTGGGACCTCCAAAACTTTGTCATATGTGGACCTTAAGGTCCTCCGCGGGTCATACCAGGAGAGGCGGTCCTGTTGGTACATGGGTCCTAGGCCGCATAGTAAAACAGTGAGCACGTAATGTTAAACCAAACCATGGTTTAGCGTGAACAACCAAGCATGTGGAGACGCAAGGGTGAGCCGTGGTTTGGTCTTAGTGTTATGTCCAAACTTGGGTTCATGCAAACCGCAAGCCTGCATTTGGATGTTAATGCTAAGCCAAACCATGGCTTTACTCTCAGCAGAATGGCAACAGAAGGGAAAGAGCGAAGTGGCTGCCATTTCTGCTCTGAGTACCCCGACCTTTGAAATGATTTTAGAAAGTTGTATCATTTTACTGTTTTTAGCCGCTCTGAGCCCTGCTTCGGCTGGGGAGGGCAGGATATAAATAAAATTTTATTACAGTGGTACCTCAGGTTAAGTACTTAATTCGTTCCGGAGGTCCGTTCTTAACCTGAAACTGTTCTTAACCTGAAGCACCACTTTAGCTAATGGGGCGCCACCAGAGCACAATTTCTGTTCTCAACCTGAAGCAAAGTTCTTAACCTGAAGCACTATTTCTGGGTTAGCGGAGGGTGTAACCTGAAGCGTATGTAACCTGAAGCGTATGTAACCCGAGGTAGCACTGTATTATTATTATGATTGTTGGCACTTGGTCATGGTTTGACTTGGCGTTAGCGTCCAAACTGGATCACTGTACTTTAAGTGTTTTTTAACCGCCGTGGTGCGTTGTCTTGGATCCTCAAAAAGTGGGGTGTAAATGCTAGAAATAAACAGACATTTGTGAAGCGAGCACATGGGTCCTAGTTGGCCACTGTGGATGGAGATGGGATGCTGGACGAGAAGGGTCAAACAGACTCTTCGAATAGCCAAAAACTAATCTGACAAGGAGAAGCTGGTTGCATCGGTTACCTTCTGCCGCATCCTCTGCCTGCTGCGAGCGTCTCTGAACCAGCACTCTGTTCCCCAGGTTCCTCCGACGTCGGGGCATCCCCTCTCCCCGCTCGCTGGTGTGGGGTTGAGGCCTGCCAGCTGCAACAACGGCCGCCACATTCTGCTGGTGCTCCTCATCACCTAGAGAAAGGGGACATCTTTGATTGTGTCTCCACCACAGCTAGCTTATTCAGAACCGAGTCTTTTGCTTCAGTACTATTACTAAGGAATTTGTGCGCAAAATGCTTTTGAAAAGAATGTAACGGCGCACCCTAAGCATGGAGTTAAATGCGTACTGAACTCATGGCTCAATGGCACCACCCACAGGGCACACAGCTCAATCCTATGCATGTCTACTTAGAAGCAAGTCCCATTGAGTTCAGGCGACTGAGGTTAGCAGGGGTGGGGAATCCTGTGGCCAGATGTTGCGGAACGACTGCATCCAATGTCATCAAGGCCATTGGCCTTGCTGGCTGCAGCTGATGGGAGTTGGGAGTCCAAGAACCTCACGGGGCAGGGGGTAAACAGGTTCATCTCTTCTGCTGTATAGGGTTACAACCCAAATGCCCCAGAAAGCACTGCTCAACAGAGATCGAGACGGCGATGCATCTGAAAATCTGATTTCCCCTGCTAGCTGCAACTCTACAAACAGGAAAACCAATGGCAGAGCCAACATGTTAAGTATTCAGTAAAGGTAAACGTAAAGGGACCCCTGACCATTAGGTCCAGTCGTGGCCGACTCTGGGGTTGCGGCACTCATCTCACTTTATTGGCCGAGGGAGCCGGCGTACAGCTTCTGGGTCATGTGACTAAGCTGCTTCTGGCGCACCAGAGCAGCGCACGGAAACGCCGTTTACCTTCCCGCCTGAGTGGTACCTATTTATCTACTTGCACTTTGACGTGCTTTCGAACTGCTAGGTTGGCAGGAGCAGGGACCGAGCAACGGGAGCTCACCCTGTCACGGGGATTCGAACTGCCAACCTTCTAATCTGCAAGTGTTGGCTCTGTGGTTTAACCCACAGCGCCACCCGTGTTAAGCCGGGAATTTTGAAATACGCCCTGAGGTTTCTCAGAGTTTTATGCTATTGGAGAAAGTCGGGATATCCCAAGGAGCAAACTGCAACAGTGCTTTCAGGCCTGGAGTGGTATTCTGTGTGTTTTTTCTGTGAGCACAAGGACTTCCATTTACTGTATGCAGCACTCCCCACCCACCCCCAAGCTTCTCCGTTGCACTCCGCTCTCTCAGAATCTGTTGGGGAAGCCCAGAAACAGATTTTGGGGACACACAGGGAGAAAAGGGGTACAGTTCTGGCATGCAGCCAAAAGTCCTTGCACTGATGGAACCAGCACGATGAATCTTGCCTCTTCTTGCTGGGGTAATATTTACAAGACACTTTGAACCGGTCCCATCAGAAGACAAGGTGGGTCTTGCCTGCCTCGTCTCTTGTGAGAAGTACCAATAATAAATAAATAAATAAATAAATAAATAAATAAATAAATAAATAAAGGAGTGCTTTAATCAGGTAATTTTTAGACTCCTGAATTAAGGTTCTTAAGGGGAGAGGAGGGAGGCTGTTTTAGGTAGCAACATGTATTACTTTGCTTATTTCAAAACGTGCGGCAGGAATCCCTGTTGCAGCACATCCATGACTGTGTGGGTCTGAGGAAGTGGAAAATGTCTTCTTCCTTGTGCCCTGCATGATCAGCCACACAAAGTTCATCTGAGTAAAGTAATGGTTTCTACAGCAAACTGGGCTATGGGCTTAGAATATACAGTATATACACATATATTAGGGACTTCAGCTGTAATTCTAAATGTTGCCTGTTATGCCTGCACTTAAATTCAACTTCTAAAGTTCATCTAATTGCAGTGGCTCCCTGTTTGTGGAATGCTTGCCTTATATACCTTCACTCAGGATCTTTGGGTGCCTGGCAAAAGCATTCCTCTTCTCCCAGGCCTATGGCTAATTAACTAATCTATGGCCTTTTAAAATGTGTGGGTGGGGGTATTTTGTTTGTTTGTTACTATGGTATGTGTTTTTATATTGTAAACCACCCTGTGATCTTCAGATGAAGGGCAGTATTGAAATAATTTCCAACACTCGCACAAAACTACAGAAACTTCTGCGTGCAAATTATTTATCTAAGAAAATAGTTCTTCACGGATACACACTGCCAGGATGTGGATAAAGGACCACATGATTTTTTAAATTTTATTTTGCATGTGCTTCATGGAAATATCCAAATAAGAACAGCGTCATAGCAACTTTGTTGGCTTGCCGCTGCACCCCCCCCCCCATCACAAGTGAACTGGCTTTTGAGTTTTACTGAACTCTCCTGCAGCCTTGATGTTAAACCAAAAAGGGGAGAGGGAAGATGCTACCGTCAAGACACATCGTATAAGACCTTTACCTGTGTAAAGGTGGAGAGTCAGGAAACAATTCTGCAGACCAATAAAAGCTTGTGCCCTGAAAGGATGCAGCAAGGCATGCCGAGACCAAGAAGCAATGGCCAAAATCCCTTTGAGAATAGTAATAAAAAGGCAGCACTAACTTGAATCTGACTCCAGCACTAACTGGAACCCACAGGCCCCTTCAAAGGACGAGAGCAGAAGGACGGAAATTTTTTTTTATTGCAAAATGGGGGATGTAATTTAGTCCCATCATTAGGTGGCAGAAAGCAATCTCGCCTGAGCTCTAGGATTTTCTCTCCTATACAGCTAACTTTTGTACTTTTCCAGTGCAGAAAAACTTTGCCTGAAGTGGACACAAATGCATGCAGTAGTTTTGGCTACTGGGGGTTGGGGGGAAAATCAAAACAGGCACCTTATCATGATACCCCATTAGGAACTGCCCTGACATCTATGGATGAAGGGCGGTAGACAAATTTTAATAATAATAATGATAATGGCAGATTGTAAATAAATAAACAGGACCAACTAAAACTACAAAGCAGTGAGCTAACTTTTGAATTTCACAGAACTCTCGGCCTCAGTGCTGAACCGAAACAAAGAACTTTGTGTGGCTTGGGTGTGATATATATATCCTATCTTATTTTTGTTTCCAAAGGTAGGGTCTCTTTGTTAACGGGAGGGGGCACAGGAACACAGGAAGCTGCCATGAGCCAATTGGCGCATTTAGGTTAGTATTGTCTACACTGATCCCTGGCTTTTTTCTGGCCCATGTAGGACCAGTCTGGATAGTTAGCCTTGGTGAAGACTTGACGTTTTTATCCCCCCAAAAGTTTTTGATTGAGTTTCCACTGAAATGAGGTTGCATTTTAATGTTTTAATGTTGTATTTTAATCTTGTTTTTTAAGCTGTATTTCAATCAATTTTGTTTATATTTGGTGTTAGCCGCCCTGAGCCCAGTCTTGGCTGGGGAGGGTGGTTTATAAATAAAAATTATTATTATTAGCTGCAGGCTAGGGGCAACCCCGGTCCAACCTGGAGATGCCAAGGATTGGGTTTTCCGCACTCAAAAAATGCCCTGTGTTCTGTCCCCTGCCCCAGAGTTATATGCAACATATCCCACAAGTGTAAAAGTGGTGTGTGTGTGCGCGCACGTGTGCGCACGCATGCACACGTGCACAGAAGTGTCCTAGACACATGGAGTTGTGCAATTGTGCAGTTATCTTTTCCCTCCTGCTGCACCACATCCTGCAATGCCTCAGATTCAAATACCCAACTAAGCCCTCCTTGGCTTGCGAAATGTCAAGTCTGCTGACGTGGATGCCTGAGATGTCATTAATGATCTGCCGTGAAGTGCCACGAAGAAGGGATGTCAGACGTACAGTAACTCCCGCAGAAAGGACCAGAAATAATTTCTGGCTTCTCTGTCCCCGTCCCCCCCAACCATACGGGGCACAGAGTTCAAATACTGGATGCCAGGTCTGGCGCACCTCTTTGTGGTTCAGGGTGGAATTGCTTAAAAAGGCTCGTTTTGGGGCCACAGGGGCAGATGCTCTAAACACTTGGATTGATGTGCCCTCAAATACAGCAGAACCCAAAGTGCATACATGTGTGCATCTAATAAGAGTGGTTATTTTTTTAAAATTTCTGGTGAGCACCGCCAGCACAGCTAAAGCACAGTAAGGCGTGCAGCTGTGATTATATCCACTGTTTAAAATTACATTATATCTTGTAATTTTACGTTGTGAAGCACACCGAGATCTTCGGATGATGGGTGGTATACAAATTTAATAAATAACAATAATGTAATGGGCTGACTCCATCCTGTGTGAGGCACTCTGTGAGTAGGGTTGCCACCTTTGTTCTGGCAAAATACAGGACAGGGCGGGGTGAGTGGTGACCGATTTTATTTTATTTTTCAAAAAATCTGGCGCTGAAGTGACTTCAAAGCAATCCATTACAATCTGTTGCATCCTAACAAGATGGCCCTAACTTGGCAGAGAGGAGACCAGAAATGCAGGAAAAAACTTATTGATACAGCACACCGCATTCGGTAGCACAAGCAATAATAGTAACAATATCAGCGCTTTTTTTTTTGTTTGGGGGGATGGTGCAGGGGTACACATCCCCCTAAACATTTTGTGTATCTAAGTTTGGCCTCATTGAGCGGCAGTGTTTCAATATGAGTAGGAAAATGAAAGAGTCGTTAAGAGTCGTCAACAGGCTCATCTCAGCTATCTGCCAATCTCCCATTCCCACCACCCTTCTGAGTAATACCCCTCCCCACCTTCTCACTATATAGAAGGGTCTGGCAACTTCTGTTTCAGTGTATCTGAAGAAGTGTGCATGCACACGAAAGCTCATACCAAGAACTAACTTAGTTGGTCTTTAAGGTGCTACTGGAAGGCGTTTTTTTATTTAGGAAAATGAAAGTAACTCTAAATATTTTTTTAGAGAAAAGCACTGATAATAACAACACGCAGCCACCCATCTGACTGGGTTGCAGGAGGAAGCGAAAAGCAGCCTCTGGGGCTGGGGAATGGGTATCAGTCATGAGGTTGGGAGGAAAGGAAGAGGCGCTCGGCACATGCTCAGAGGCAGTCTTATTCAGACACCCACCCCAAGGGGAAAAAGCTCTTAAAAATGTTGTATAATATAATATAATATAATATAATATAATATAATATAATATAATATAATATAATATAATATAATATAATATAATATAATATAATATAATATAATATAATATAATATAATTCTATACTACATTATATTATATTATATTATATTATATTATATTATTCTATACTATATTATATTATATTATGTTATATTATTCTATACTACATTATATTATATTATTCCATATTATATTATATTATATTATATTATAATACAATTATAATATAATATTATTATACGTATTAGGACTCCCCCCCCCATAGGCTTCTCTTTCCCACAACCTTCCTCCCCCCCCCCTTTCCAAGCAGGTGGGAGATTCCCCCCCCCCTTGCGGACCAGGTAGAGAACTCGCCCCCCCCCTTCCGCGTCCTACCCGCGCGCGCCTGTCCCCTGACGCGGCTGACGAAGACGAGAAGCGCCGCCAGCAGCGCCGCCGCCAAGACGTAAAGCACCGGGTCCATCTTCGCCTCGCAAGCTCCGCCCCTTTTGGCCACGCCCCTCCCTCCGACGCCGAGAGGAGCCCGGCCAATCCGGCAGAGGCGACGTGCTCGGCGCGGCTCGGGAAAGCAAACCACGCCCACTTCTGGGGCGGTTCCAGAGCCAACCGCCGACGAAGCTTTCCGGGGTGAGGAAGCTGAAGCGCTAAGGGGCGTTCTCTCGCGGCGTAGCCTAGCAACCGGAGAGGACCCCGCCCGGCCGTTGTTATGGCTGGCTAGTGAGGTTGCCTGCTTGGAAAGTGCCAAGTTTCCCCTCGCTTTGCGATTGAAAAGCAGGCCAAGGCCCGCCCTAAATGAACCCCAGCGCTGTTGCTTTCTGTTGCGGTGCCGCTTCCTGTAGCTTTTTAAAGATAGGACCCTTTTTAAAAAAACGGACCCGAGGGGCTGGCTAAGTAGCTGCCTGCTGAGCAGTGGGCGTTGGGTCTTGACTCTACAGGTACGCTATGGCTGATGGGAGTTGTAGTCCAAAACACCTGGACGGCATTAAGATGCGGCTGCCCGTGTATTCCTTGGGGATATTCCCCCTCCACACAAATAATAGTGTCCCTGCAATTTCCTTGTCTGGCCACTAGATGTCGCTGCAGTTCCAAAGATGCTCCATAGACCTCTGATGGGGACAAAGGTTGCCCTTGCAAGTGCGCTGAAAAAGGTAGTGGGGGCAGAATTGCACATTCTTACCATTCTCAGGGTACCAACATCTCTTGCAAATCTGTTCCTTGCACCGTTTCCTGTAGATACTTAATACAAACAAGCACAGCCACCGAAGATTTCAAAGGAATATCTCATTTAAGATGCATTTTATTACAGAAGTCAGGGGTACCAGCGACCCTTTGCAAATCTGCTCCTGCAACGTCTCTTGCAGATACAGTGGTACCTCGGGTTAAGAACTTAATTTGTTCTGGAGGTCCGTTCTTAACCTGAAACTGTTCTTAACCTGAAGCACCACTTTAGCTAATGGGGCCTCCAGCTGCCGCTGCGCCGCCGCCACACAACTTCTGTTCTCATCCTGAAGCAAATTTCTTAACCTGAGGTACTATTTCTGGGTTAGCGGAGTCTGTAACCTGAAGCATCTGTAACCCGAGGTACCACTGTACTTTATCTGGGGTTGTGTGGGTTTTTTTGTTTTTACTTTAACAGTCATCACTAGTTTCCTCCTAAGCTGGTTCTTAGCAGTTTGGGGGTCTGGCTGCATTCTTACATACAGTGGTACCTCGGGTTAAGAACTTAATTCGTTCCGGAGGTCCGTTCTTAACCTGAAACTGTTCTTAACCTGAAGCACCACTTTAGCTAATGGGGCCTCCCACTGCCGCCGCATGATTTCTGTTCTCATCCTGAAGCAAAGTTCTTAACCCAAGGTACTATTTCTAGGTTAGCGGAGTCTGTAACCTGAAGTGTCTGCAACCCAAGGTACCACTGTACTTCACCAGAGATTTCAATGGAAAGGCTGGATTAAGATGCATTTTCCTACAATAATCAGGGTAGTTTAATATTATTACAATGGTACCTCGGGTTACAGACGCTTCAGGTTACAGACTCCGCTAATCCAAATAAAAAAATTCCTTCCAGTAGCACCTTAAAGACCAACTAAGTTAGTTCTTGGTATGAGCTTTCGTGTGCATGCACACTTCTTCAGATACACTGAATTCAGATAACAGTGTATCCGCTAATCCAGAAATAGTACCTTGGGTTAAGAACTTTGCTTCAGGATGAGAACAGAAATTGTGCTTTGGCAGCAGCAGGAGGCCCCATTAGCTAAAGTGGTGCTTCAGGTTAAGAACAGTTTCAGGTTAAGAACGGACCTCCAGAACGAATAAAGTTCTTAACCCGAGGTACCACTGTATTATTATTTGTATACCACCTGTCATCCCAAGATCATAGAGCATTTCACGACATAAAGATACAAAATGAGATCACAGAATGCATAACAAACAAAAACAAATAGCGCCCCCTCCCCAAAGCACATTTAAAAGGCTAAAGATGGTTTAATCAGCCAAATGCCTCGTTATGAAGAAATGTTTTTGCCTGGTGCCTAAAGATATGTAACAAAAGTGCTAGGTAAGCCTTTACAGGTGGTGGACTCTCCTTCCTTGGAGGTTTCTAAGCAGAGGTTGGGTGGCCATTTGCCATGGGTGGTTTAGCTGAGATCCCTGCATTGCAGGCGGGGTTAGACTAGATGACCCTTGGGATCCCTTCTAGAGATGGAAAGGCCTGGAAAACCCCCGGAAAAACTGGGATGGAGGGAACCCAGATTTTTTCTGTTTTTTTCCAAAGCTATCTTTTCCCAGAAAAAAATGAAGAAAAAAAAAGTGTGTGGAATATTCAAACTATATCAAATGTTGTTTTTTCAATTTTTTCTGGAAAAAAATGGCTTTAGGCGAAGAAATGGGGAAAAACAGGAAAAAAATGGTCCCTCACATTTTTCTGGGTTTTTCCCCCAGGCCTTCCCATCTCTAAATTCCCTTCCAACTCTTATGATTTCTATGGCATGGGTAAGCAAACTAAGGCCCAGGGGCTGGATTCGGCCCAATTGCCTTCTAATTCTGGCCTGTGGATGGTCCGGAAATCAGCGTGTTTTTACATGAGTAGAATGTGTTCTTTTATTTAAAATGCATCTCTGGGTTATTTGTGGGGCATAGGAATTCATTCTTTTTTCTCTCTCCAAAATATACCCCGCCCCCCCCCACAAGGTCTGAGGAACAGTGGACTGGCCCCCTGTTGAAAAAGTTTGCTGACCCCTGTTCTATCGTTAAATAAGTTGGAGTTCTTGTTATTAAATATATCAAGAAAAAAGCACACCAAGAACTCAGGCCAGTGTAAGTTTCAGTAGTGGGAGTGGTCCCTACTCGCAAATCAATAGTTGCAACAAAAACTAATCCATTCAAAAGTATGTATTCTGACAAGAATTACAAACTCAAATAGAGATTACAAACTCTAACAGAGATTACAAACTCAAACTCATAAGAATATGTATAACACAATAATTCGTTACAGAATTAGAAATAAGAGTCTATGAGTAGAGATAAGATCATGTTAGTCCATAGTCAGATTCGACGTGAAGGTCTTAGTTTCAATCATTGAGCAGAAGTCAGAAGTCAATTATGGATCAGAAACCAGGACAGGGCCCTGTTTCGATGTATTCACCTTCATCAGCTGGAAGTATCAAATATTATATCTGTATCTGAGCAAAGACTAAAGGGGCAATTCCTGATCAGGTGCCTGTTTACCAGTGGCGTAGCGTGGGTTGTCAGCACCCGGGGCAAGGCAAGTAATTTGCGCCCCCTAACCCGTGGATTTGCGCTCCCTAACCCGTGGATTTGCGCTCCCTAACCCGTGGATTTGCGCTCCCTAACCCGTGGATTTGCGCCCCCTAACCCTAACCCCCAGATGTTGCGCCCGGTGCGGCCGGCCCCCCCCCGCACCCCCCACGCTACGCCACTGCTGTTTACTTCCTGTGCCTCAGAAAATATACAGCCAGGGCCCTTGGTGGGAGATTTCCCCAAATGGCAGGATGGGGGTGGTGAGGTCGGGGCTTCCTGGGAACATTGGCACAAGCACTAGATTGACTTTGCCTGTGCCATCCAACGTAAGGTAAGATGCCCAGGTAAGATGCAGCAGCAGCCGTGTCGGGAGGCCGGCCACTGTGGCTTCATCCCGCCAGGTGATGCTGGTACCTTCATTTCTGTTAAGATAGTATCAAGACCATCGGCGAGCCTGCTAGGAGCGGAGTGATACTGCGAAACGGGAATTTCACCTGCAAAATTGGAACTTGGCCACCTTATAACAAGACTTGGGGGGGGGGTCCCCCTCTTGTTTGCGTATCCCTATCTGTTCTTGCCACATCCAGATATGAAACTGACAGTTATTGTTGTCCAGGAAAACTGATGATCTTACAATGGCGTGATTAAAGAGAGAATCGGAGCGTGGCCAGCCAGCGGGAAGGAAATGTAAAGATAAGATGTCCTAATCTGTCCCTTTGCCGGGCGCTTTTCCCGTCTGACTATTTGTATACCGAGATGGCTCCGGTTTGCCAAACAGCTAAGCAAACCGCCTCGGAGTCCGCCCAGGTGTGTTTGCTCTTCAGCTCGAGCTGCTCATTTTGGGGGGAAGTTGGGTGAACTGCAGAGCCGGGTCACCGTGAGCGGAGAGAGACTGTGTGTGGTTCACCAGGCAATGGATTTTTCCACTTGCCTTGTTCCACCCTCCAGCCCTGGCATCCTTTCCCAGACCATGACTTTGAGAATAGCAGAAGCTGCTGGGAAGAGAGGAGTTCAGGGATATAAAATAATAATAATAATAATGATAAGTTGTGTGTCCTTGTTTCCCAATACGACCCTTTTACATCATTTTGTGTGTTCTGTGGTATTTTATGCCTTGTGACTTGCCGTTATTTTTTATTGATTACAGTTTAAAGGTAAAGGTAAAGGGACCCCTGACCACTAGGTCCAGTCGTGGCCGACTCTCCGGTTGCGGTGCTCATCTCGCTTAATTGGCCGAGGGAGCCGGTGTACAGCTTCCAGGTCATGGGGCTAGCATGACTAAGCTGCTTCTGCCGAACCAGAGCAGCGCATGAAAATGCCGTTTACCTTCCTGCCAGAGTGGTACCTATTTATCTACTCGCACTTTGACAGGCTTTCGAACTGCTAGGTTGGCAGGAGCAGGGACCGAGCAACGGGAGCTCACCCCGTCTCGGGGATTCGAACCGCTGACCTTCTGATCGGCAAGTCCTAGGCTCTGTGGTTTAACCCACAGCGCCACCCGCGTCCCCTGATTACAGTTTAGTAATTCTTTATTATAATTGATAACTGTAAAATTATTTGCTGATATTTAATTTGACTGTATAGTAAAAGCCATGGTTTTCCCAGTAGTGATGTATGGAAGTGAGAGCTGGACCATAAAGAAGGCTGATCGCCGAAGAATTGATGCTTTTGAATTATGGTGCTGGAGGAGACTCTTGAGAGTCCCATGGACTGCAAGAAGATCAAACCTCTCCATTCTGAAGGAAATCAGCCCTGAGTGCTCACTGGAAGGACAGATCGTGAAGCTGAGGCTCCAATACTTTGGCCACCTCATGAGAAGAGAAGACTCCCTGGAAAAGACCCTGACGTTGGGAAAGATGGAGGGCACAAGGAGAAGGGGACGACAGAGAATGAGATGGTTGGATGGTGTTCTTGAAGCTACTAGCATGAGTTTGATCAAACTGCGGGAGGCAGTGGAGGACAGAAGTGCCTGGCGTGCTCTGGTCCATGGAGTCACGAAGAGTCGGACACGACTAAACGACTAAACAACAACAACAATTTGACTGTTTACTATTATATTCTAATGCGTTATTGAATTTTGCTTTATTTGATATAAGTTGTACATTTTAAAGCTATTGTGATTTTTTTTTTATTGGATCATATTGTTATCACATGTGTGGTCTCGGCTGTCTATGTTGTCTATGACATTTCCCCCCTTTTTTCATTTCGCTTTCAATTTGTATACTGCCTTTCTATAAAAGCAGAATGAAAAAAGGGAGGGCAAATGCCACCCCCTGCCCCACCAATCTTCTCCAGGGGAGAAATGAGCAAAACATCGCATGCTTGTAAAATGGTGGGGACAAATGGGGTGTCCACTAAGGCCCTGAAATTCTTCAGAACAGGGCTTCCATGTGTCCAGAATTTCCCACACATAGTCGGGATACGGCCCTCATAAACAGCGTCCAGGCGGAAATCGCAAATTTCCATGAAAATAAGCTCAGTTTTTTTTTTAAAAAAAAATTTGCAGAACAGCTTTTGTGTCCGGATTTTGCCTTTTTCAAATATGTCAACCCTACTTCAGAGGCTTCAGTGTCGGCTGCACAAACACCCCATGGTTTCCCCCAAGGAATTCTGGGAGCTGTCGTTTGTTCAAGGAGATCGTGGCGGCTCTGTGACAGGTGAGCTGCTGCTCCCAGAATCCTTTGGGAAAGTCACACACTTTAAAGGTTTGGTGCGTACGGGACTGGAGTGTGTGTGGAAACTAGCCTAGTACAGTCATACCTTTTGTTATGTTTGCTTCAGGTTAAATATTTTCAGGCTGCATCCTGAGGCGACCCGGAAGTACTGGAAAGGGTTACTTCCAGGTTTCGCCACTTGCGCATGCGCAGACGCTCAAAAATGACATCATGCGCATGCGCAGAAGCAGTGAATCACGACACACGCACGCGCAGACGCGGGTTGCATTCTGCTCACGTTGCGAACGGAGCTCCGGAACGGATCCCGTTCACAACCAGAGGTACCACTGTATAGCGAAAGGTAACATAGACATTTGCTGTTCTACTCTTTTTTGCCTCTGTCCCCCAACATACAGCCCCCCAAAGGGAAATGTGGCCTTCGGTCTGCAATAGTAATAATAATGTCAGTATTTATGGTATATGCCACCCATTCCTGTTCTAGGTTTTTCTATACCATCAAGATTGGTAATATATGTTTGCCTCCTTTTTATGAGTACAATATGGCAGGATTGGGATGTGTTATGTCATCTACGTTACTTTTGTGGTTCGTTTTGTCCCCCCCCCCCACTCGTTGCTTGAAATCGCCCCACCGGTTTGCAGCATTCATTTTACTCTTGGGAATTCTCTCTCTCTCTTTTTTAACTGAAAAAATTATTTATTAATATTAACAACAAAATATAATATTACCAACAAAATATAATATTAACAACAAAATATAACAATACATCAAAACAAAGAAGAAACAGTTCCAAATCTTACAGATTAAAACACTAAACAAAGAATGAAGGAAAAGGAAAAGAAAAAAGAAAGAAAGAAACGAAGATAAAAGACAAAAAAGAAGAAGAAGAAACACAGACGTATTCCCAACACCGTATTCATCGTTATGTAACCAAAGTTGATAAAACTAAGACTTTCACCGACCTCACAACACTTCATTTCAGTCTCTTTATATCTTTCTGTATTTCCTTATCATCTCAATCCTAATTTGTTTATGTATATATTTGTCAATATTCCTTTCCCTTTCTATTCATGAGGTCATTCTGAACTCAACCAGATTTTTACCCTTGAACCTTGTTATTTGAAGTATTCATTCAAACAGTCCCACTCCTTCTTCACTAAACTTTTTGGTTTTTGTCTTATTATGTCCATCAGTTTCGCTAACTCCAAGTATTCACAAAGTTTACATAGCCGTTCTTCCCTGATAGGTATTTGTTTCCCTTTCCAGTACTTAGCTACCAGGATTCCTGCCGCTGACATCGCATATAAGAATATTTTAACTTTATCTTTTGGAATGTCATCATTTAATATTCCTAATAGGAATGCCTCTGGACTTTTACTATAAGTTATTCTTAGTATTTTCTTTATCTCCTCATGAATCATGCCCCAAAATTTCTCAATCTCGGGGCATGTCCACCACATATGGTAGAAGGTTCCGTTTTGTTTCATAGACCTCCAGCACTTATTATTGTGCGTTTTGTTCATTTTAGCCAGCCTTTCCGGGGCCAAGTACCACCTATGATACATTTTCATATAATTCTCTCTTATTAAATAACATGCTGTGAAGTTTATGGTTTTTGTCCATAATTTTCCCCACTCTATGTATTCTATTGTATGGCCTAGATCTTGTTCCCACTTTTTAGTGGCATTTCCCTTTTCTTCTTTTCTGATTATTCATTCTGATGTGGGTGGCGCTGTGGGTTAAACCACAGAGCCTAGGCCTTGCTGATCAGAAGGTCGGCGGTTCGAATCCCCACGATGGGGTGAGCTCCCATTGCTCAGTCCCTGCTCTTGCCAACCTAGCAGTTCAAAAGCACGTCAAAGTGCAAGTAGATAAATAGGTACCGCTCCGGCGGGAAGGTAAACGGCGTTTCTGTGTGCTGCTCTGGTTCGCCAGAAGCGGCTTAGTCATGCTGGCCACATGACCCGGAAGCTGTACACTGGCTCCCTCGGCCAATAAAGCGAGATGAGCGCCATAACCCCAGAATCGGCCACGACTGGACCTAATGGTCAGGGATCCCTTTACCTTAACCATTTGTAGATTTTTGAGATAGTCTTTTGATTACTGTATAATATTTCCTTTTCCCATACTGATTTTTTTTATATCAAAACCCTTTGATTTCCCCCCCCTTCTCGAACATTGCTGTTAGCTGGTGATATTCTAGCCAATTTACCCCACTCTGTTTTAGTTCTTTGAATTTTTTTCACTTTCACTGCTCTTGGGCATTCTCAACGCAGCCTCTGAAAACCGTGCCTCTCCCTCGCCCCCCCCCCCCCGCTTTGCAAGATAACCAAACACGAGGACTTTGACGCTGAAGGGTCAGTTACGCGGTGAGCTTTTGTTCCCGTGTTCCAGGCTGGGTGGCAATGCTTGGAGCTGTTCATTTGCCTCCAGCTGATTGCAGGCAAATGTTTACCAGCCTCCCTTCACCTTTGGAAAGGAGAACTCGCTTTCCCCCAGATAATGCCTTGTTCAGTTGGTCGGCAGGAGTGGGTGTGTTGCTTACGTAGGGTTCTCGTATCAAGCAGGGGAACCAACCCGGGACTCCCGTTTTGAAGTTCCAAAGGCAAGGTGTCAGGGCTGAGAGTTGCTTTAAAGGTACCAAGAAGTCTCTGCTGCTACACGTCACCCCAATCTCTGAGCAGAGAGGGGCTCCAGGTTGTTCCAGGCGCTTTTACAAGTTTGATTTCCCCGGAATGAAAATCAGCAGAGACTGTGGTGTCTTTAGGATAGATGGTTTTATAATAATAATAATAAATTATCACTTATACCCCACCCATCTGGCCGGCTCCCAACAGAATATTAAAAGCACAACAAAAATCAAACATTAAAAACTTCCCTAAACAGGGTTGCCTTTTGATGTCTTCTAAAAGTCAGATAGTTGTTTATTTCCTTGGCATCTGGTGGGAGGGCGTTCCACAGGGCGGGTGCCACTACCGAGAAGGCCCTCTCCCTGGTTCCCTGTAACTTCGCTTCTCACAGTGAGGGAACCCCCAGAAGGCCCTTGGAGCTGGAGGGCTGAACGATGGGGGTGGAGAAGTTCCTTCTGGTATACGGGGTGTATTATTTACACCTATGTACAACCTGAGCATATGATGGAGGTGCTCACAAAACATTTATCAGGGAGAGGCTTGATTGCCTGGGCAGCAATCTCTAAAGAAACACGGTCTCCATTCGGTCTCGGTTTTGGACATACCTTGCTAAATCTCTGACTGGAGATGGGGGTGTGGGGGTGTACGAACACATCTTTTCCCCAACACACCTACGTGCGAAGAAGGGCATAAGGACATTAAGGTGTAACGGAGCACAAGTATTCCTGTTATACCCAATGGCTTATTTCAAACTGTTGGGAATGCTACAAGCCAGCCTATTGCAAAGAAATGAATGCCTAAGAATAGTCAAAGGCACACCCACCCAACCAAGCAGTCAGAGATTTAGCTGAATCCGAACACTGGAATTTTTTTTAATAGCAAGGTATGTCCAAAAGGCCAGAACCGAGACCGAATGCAGACAGTGCTTCTTCAGAGATTGCTGCCCAGGCAATCAAGCCTCTCCCTGATAAATAGGGACATTGGAAACATACAACAATAAATGGTTTGAGGGAGGTTACCAATATTTCAGCAGGTAGAGCAGAGCCTCAGGAAGAATAAATCTAAAATTGCTCTCCTTCAAAGGACCCTTGGATGCTGTCCATGGTGGTCAACACAGAGTTGGAACTCTGTACTGGGAAAACAACACCAACCAATTGCTCTGGGTTTTCCATTTCCCTCCTCCAATCCTTGCCTTCCTTTGTGGCCATTCCTCCTCGCACACAGGGCCGCAAAACTGCCAGCTCCAGTCCCCATCCCACACCACACGCTCCTTCCCCGCCTCTCACCTTTCCCCCCTTCGGAACGGGTGTGGCCAGAGTTTCCGACTCTCAATTGTTTTAACAGTGGCACCGATGGAACGACCACACTCCACCTCTGTTTGGCTAGTGAAACGAAGAGAGCAGACTATGGTGAGAAAGAATTGTGTGCTCGGTTCTGTTGTTGAAAAATAATGCCTGAACTCACAGACGCCCTGCTCTTTCATTCTGTACCTGCATAGCTGTCAACTTTTCCCTTTTCTTGCGAGGAATCCTATTCAGAATAAGGGAATTTCCCTTTAAAAAAGGGGAAAGTTGACAGCTATGTGTACCTGGCTCAGGTTGGTAGATCTTGGGTATGAAGTAAAAGGATAAAGTGCATCCCATGAGCCTGACATCGGCCCGCCCCTGGTTTAGGCTATGTTTTCTGCATGCTCCCCTCTTCCCTGGGCTAATTGCCACTGCTTGACTTCTGTCTCCCCAGTATTCTGATCCTGTCTGCCTTGCATGTCCCCTTCCCCTCTTCTCATGTCCATTTACACGGCTAACTAGACTGATCAAAGGTGGTCAGGTGGTGGCCGCCCTGCTTCCCTGAAATCTGAGATGTAACCTCAAGGTAGAAGGTAAGATACCAAAAGAATAATAACCATAATTGTAACCTGCGAAGAAGAACTGGAGGCAGCGACATAAAAGCCAGTATCCAGTGCAACAATTATGAGTTCTCCATGCCCATCTGGCTGCCATCCTCCTTGTGGAGTCTTCTGACATCCTTTCCCACCAACGAGGATGCTGAACACATCAACTGGTCAGGATCCAGGAGATGGATAGCTGATATTCTGAAGGAACATTGGCTCCCAAACTGTGATCTGTTTTCTCTCAGGTTGCGGCTTCCTTCCCTATGGAGGAACAGCCTTTTGTGAGTTTGGGCAAGGCAGCTGGACTTGGCCACCATCTGTGGGGGACATCCTCCTAGGACAGGTTCTCAACCATGGTTTGCCTGGTGCACCTCAAACACCAGCAGGCTTCCACCAGGTACTCCCGGACCTTCCTGTAGCCAAAGACCACAACATATGAGCTGGCCGAGTAATAAACGGAAGACAGGATGCCGTAGAGGGCGCTGAGGACGCTATTTTCGAAGCTGCTCTTGATGTACCCCGAGGCGATGGCGATCCAGACCATGTCGTTGGAGATCCAGCAGACCACATATATGGACAGCAAGGAGAGCAAGACCTTGGTGGCTTGGGCAGTGTGCTTGTTCCAGCTGCTGGTGGTGACCGAAGAAGCCGCTTTCACTTTTCGGCTGTGCTTGCAGAGAAGGTCGATGATGAAGACATTGAGGACGATGACCAAGAGGACGAAGACGAGGTCCAAACTAACCGAGGCGTATGTGGTGAACTTCATGGCGAAGCTCCCCGTGGACCTTAAGCAGGTCGATGTCGCCAGGTAGGCGATGGTCTTGTTCCTTCTGCCTGCCGTCTTCTCATACTGCAAGTAAGGTATCTGTAAGAAGATGCTGACTATCCAACACCCAGCCAGGGTGCTGTTGACGTACTTGCCCTGGTGCCGGTAAATGAACTTGGACCACCGGTAGCTGGGCCGGCGGATCTTGATGAGGTGCAGGAAGCTCAGGTTCTCCACCGACCAAATGCTGATCAGTCTCAGGGTGTGGTAGGTGTAGAGCAGGATCCTGCAGCCCAGTTCTCCAAACACCTTGGTGCTGCTGAAGATAAGGAGCCCTGGAATGGCCTTGTAGCAGCAGAGGAGGAAGTTCACCAGGGACATGTTGACAATGATGCGGTCCAGAGGCTGCAGCGATTTGTGCCGGATGGCGTTGCTGATGAAGGCAAAAAGGACAATGAGGTTTCCGACCATGCCGACGAAGGACGACAGGTACATAAGGATGGATGTCGCGAACATGAGATCGTGCACCATGGTGAGGCAGGGTCTCTCGCGCACATTACCGGGTTCCAGACGCCTCGCTTCTTTGTTTGGCTTCCTTTCGGTAGCTCTCCGGTCTGACACAGGACACCAGCTTCTTTGCAACCAGTGTCCGGAAGGCGATTTCCCCCCTGCTCATGAGATCCGGGTGTTCTTTTATATAGGCACAACTTCTCCTGCCGCACTCCCATCGGGGACATGATTACTCTGCTATTTGCATAAGGCTTGTTATCTTATTTTGCTGAAAAGGGTCAGGTGTAAAGCAGATTAGCCAGGGGCTGATAAGAAATGTGCCAAGGCAGGGAGGAAACCAAGGGAGGGAGCAGGATGCAGGAGGGAACACGAGGCCGTATACGTGGCCAAAACAACTTTCAGATGCGCTCGGAGGGGGGCAGCCGAAGGGATGCCCATCAGGCGCTGTCAGACTTCAGTTGGCACCAGCCCCAACCAGCGTGGCCAATGGTTAGGGGTGGTGGGAGGTGTGGCCCACCACATCTGCACAACACCATGTTGACTGGCCCTGTGTTACGCACTCAGTGCACCACTCGCTCTAGTTTATGCCGCTTTGAATTCATCCTCCATCCTGCAAGTGCAAATAAGGAGATTTGCAGCATTCAAGATCTAGCTAGCAAGCTGTATATACACAGAAATGTAGAATTGTCGAATTGGAAGAGGAGGAGCTGGCAATGGCAGAGGCGGCAGCAGACAGATCTGCCACCCTTCACAGGGGGTCCAGATCTGCTGCCCGGTGCAGCTGCCTCATCCTGCTTCCTGAGTGGTCTTGTCCTCCCTCGCCAAAGTCACTGATGCCCCGCCTAGGTAGGGGGCAGATTTCTAAATCCGCCCTGCCCCACAGGCTGCTACTACCTAGGTAAACACACCTTTTAAAAGGTACAGCGGGTGGAAAGAGATTTGGGGGTGGAGGAACTGTGGAGGGGGGAGGGTTAAGCACAAACCTCCCCTGCTGTTTCTCCCTTCTCGGTTACACTGCCCAATTGGAGAGATGCTATGGGCTGGTCCTGCCCCGTCCATTTCCTTGCAAACACACATTTTGAAAGCATTGTCAAAAAGTGGTCAGTGGGAGGAGGGTTAAGCACACAGCTCCCTGGGTGCGCCTCCCTTCTCATTTGCTCCATCCAAAGCTGTTTTCTTTTCCTTTCTTTTTTTATAAAAAAGACATGGGTAGGTCTTTAAGGAATACATCCGTGCATAATCTGTAGTTTGCACCTGTGGCCGTGATCTGGTGGTAAAAGGGAGGTTGGATTTTGCTCACAGATGCTATGAGAACACACAGCTGGCTACTGAATTGCGGCAAAGAGACCTGCAGAGGATCTCTTGGAAACCGGGAAGTGCCTTTGTTGTTGGTTGCTGGGAAATCTGCTGAGGACAGAAATCTTTATCCAGTGATTGAAAACTGGTGTCGTTCAACCATTGTTGCAACCAGGAAAGGACCCACCAGTCATTTGTCATTGTTCTTGCCCCAATTTTGTTCTTTCCAAAGCTTACTTTCTCCACGGCCCATGTTGGATGGGATTTTGGGGGGAGAGAAGAGAGAAAGGGGTGGCCTAAATCTAATTCCAGACCCTCCAAGTGTCCCTATTTTCCAGGGGTGTCCCTGGTTTAGAGAAGCTGTCCCAGTTTCTGACTGGATCCCAGAATGTCCCACTTTTCCTTAAAGGTAAAGGTAAAGGGACCCCTGACTGTTAGGTCCAGTCGTGACTGACTCTGGGGTTGCGGCGCTCATCTCGCTTTACTGGCCAAGGAAGCCGGCGTACAGCTTCTGGGTCATGTGGCCAGCATGACTAAGCCGCTTCTGGTGAACCACAGCAGCACGATGGGGGTGGAGACGCTCCTTCAGATATATTGGGCTGAGGCTGTTTAGGGCTTTCAAGGTCAATACCAACACTTTGAATTGTGCTCGGAAACGTAAGATAAAGGTACCCCTGTCTGTACGGGCCAGTCTTGACAGACTCTAGGGTTGTGCGCAGGTCATGTGGCCAGTGTGACAAGCTGCATCTGGCGAGCCAGCGCAGCACACGGAAACGCCGTTTACCTTCCTGCTAGTAAGCGGTCCCTATTTATCTACTTGCACCCGGGGGTGCTTTCGAACTGCTAGGTTGGCAGGCGCTGGGACCAAGCAACGGGAGCGCACCCTGCCGTGGGGATTCGAACTGCCGACCTGACGATCGGCAAGTCCTAGGCGCTGAGGTTTTACCCACAGCGCCACCCACGTCCCAATCTTGGAAACGTACTGGGAGCCAATGTAGGTCTTTCAAGACCGGTGTTATGTGGTCTCAGCAGCCGCCCCCAGTCACCAGTCTAGCTGCTGCATTCTGGATTAGTTGTAGTTTCCAGGTCACCTTCAAAGGTAGCCCCATGTAGAGCGCGTTGCAGTAGTCCAAGCGAGAGATAACCAGAGCATGCACCACTCTGGTGAGACAGTCCGTGGGCAGATAGGGTCTCAGCCTGCGTACCAGATGGAGCTGGTAAACAGCTGCCCTGGACACAGAATTGACCTGTGCCTCCATGGACAGCTGCGAGTCCAAAATGACTCCCAGGCTGCACACCTGGTCCTTCAGGGGCACAGTTACCCCATTCAGGAACAGGGAGTCCTCCACACCTGCCCGCGTCCTGTCCCCCAAAAACAGTACTTCTGTCTTGTCAGGATTCAACCTCAATCTGAGTATCACCAGTTTTCCTTCTGTGAAATCGGTCTCTTGTGGGCAACCTCGGCAGTTTCTTAGCTTTCCAAATATTGCCTCCAGACATTGGGGATTCCTGGTCTAAATGCGGCTGTCTCAAAATCCTGCCTCTTCCATAAGTGGTGTGTTAATGTCAGAATACGCTCTGCTGTGTTAGGATGATGACACTGGATCCTGTAAGAATAACAGAGTTGGAAGGGGCACCCAGGGTCATCTAGTCCACCCCCACCATGCAGGAATCTCACCTAAAGCATTCATGACCTCTGCTTAAAAACCTCCAGTCAAGGAGAATCCACTGCATCTCGCGGTCTTCTGTTCCACTGCTTTTACCATCAGAAAGTTATTCCTGATGTTCGGTCAGAATCTCCTTTCTTGTAACTCGAGGCCATGAGTTCGAGTCCTACCCTCTAGAGAAGGTCTAACGTCACTACTCTGCTAGGCTTGCTGCAGTCACTTAAATCCCCCTTGAAAACATGCTTAATTCCATGCGGAAAGAGAATCTCACTTACATAAGTTAGCATGGTTTTGATAACTGGACATCTGTTATGGGAACTGCTGATGCTCATTTTGTAGTCATGTCAAGGGCTGAGTTTCTACTGCTCCACCCTAACTAGGCTCATTTACTTGCCACCCACTCGGAGCAACCACATCTACCTTGATGACATTATTGGGGTTTCTGAAAAAGCCGACCCTTGCAAACCTTCTCTGAACACTCCCAATTGTGTCAAAGATCTGCTTGCAACGTGTGAAGTTAATTACTTTGTGTTGAGCTGCATCGGGGAAATGTGATTTTAATTAAGCAAGTGTGCGTCATGAAAACATATGGGAGAAGCCAGAAAAACACTAACACATTAGCAAAAGGGGGTGAATCGTTGCCAGGAGAGCAGCAGCGCTGGCAACCTGCAGAAAGTTGCATGCTCTCGCTTTCTGTCTCTCTGATCACTTGCTTGAAAAGATCTGGGATATAGCTGTCTTGGTTCATTGGTGAGCTGGGCCACAGGAACTGTCTCGTGCGCGCCTAGAGTCAGGATCAAAAAAGCTGTGGAACAAGCTGGACGTTAGGATTGAAGGACAAGCCAGGACCAAAGGGCAAGCCGGAACTGAAGGACAAGCCAGAAGTCAGGACTGAAGAACAAGCCAGGACCAATGGACAAGCCAGAAGTCAGGACTGAAGGACAAGCCAGAACTGAAGCACAAACGTGGATCAACAGACAAGCCAGGGGTGAAGGAGAAGCCAGGACCAACGGACAAGCCAGAAGTCAGGACTGAAGGACAAGCCAGGACTGAAGAACACAAAAGGATACAAGAACACATGGGAGTTCAGGAAGACCAATTTTGCTCAAGCAAGGTTAAAAAGAACAAGAAGCCCTTTTATACTGCTTCCTGTCCGGAAGAATCCCACGAACAGTGAGTGGAGGCAACGTACGTTGATGAAGAGGCTGCCACCTGCAGTTCAACAGCTCAGCCACATGAGGGAGCTGCACACAGACCCAGCCATTCCTAAATAAAAAAATTTCAGATACAGTGTGTATCTGAAGAAGTGTGCATGCACACGAAAGCTCATACCAAGAACTAACTTAGTTGGTCTTTAAGGTGCTACTGGAAGAAATTTTTTTATTTTGACTATGGCAGACCAACACGGCTACCTATCTGTAACTCCAGCCATTCCTGTAAGCTTAATTCTTTCGGTGAAAAACCCAGTCCTTTGAATTGACTTAGAGGTCACCCTCTGATGAAGCAGACGGCATTATTAACTCTGACGCACCAAATCACGCTGTGTTTAAATCACAAAATGCTGCAATTTAAATGCACGGATATTTATCACTTTTAATGCAAGAGCATATAAAAAGTGCAGGTGGCCAGTTGCATTTCCACAGATGCATTCGCTCACCTTTCTCATGGAAGAGAATAGCTCTTCTAAGAGGGTATCCCTGCTACACCATCAGGCTAAAACAAGGGCAGGCCCTGGGTAGGACTGCCCCCATGTGGACAACCATCACAACTGCAGCTTGGTGGTGGTACTTTTGGTTTTTTCCCTGGGCATTCTTCTTCTTCTTCTTTGGAGATCCTTCATAGCCGAGTAAGATTGTCTTCCATAAACACGGTTTTAGCAATGAGTCCATTAGTGACTGTGGAAGCCAATTCTGGATCCACACGTCCTTCCACAGTGGGGACATTGGTTCCCGGGCGGGAGTTGATCATGGTGTGGATTTGACAAGCGCATCTTCCTCTTAGCACATTTCTCTCTCGCGTCCTGAGTTCGAGTGTCTTCAAAGCCCATGACACCTTTGGTAAAGGCTGTTCTCCAACTGGAGCGCTCGCAGGCCAGTGTTTCCCAGTTGTCGGTGTTTATACTACATTTTGTTTAGATTTGCCTTGAGACAGTCTTTAAACCTCTTTTGTTGACCACCAGCATTACACTTTCCATTCTTAAGTTCAGAATAGAGTAGTTGCTTTGGAAGACGATAAACAGGCATCCGCACAACATGACCAGTCCAACGAAGTTGATGTTGAAGAATCACTGATGAGCGATAGGCCAAGCTTTTCGTAAGCTTCTGCAAAGATATTCAGCATGGTTTGGAGGTCATCCTCTGAGCATGCACAGACTACGTTATCATCAGCATACTGAAGCTCTATGACGGAAGTTACGGTAACCTTACTCTTTGCTTTCAGCCTGCTCAGATTGAAGAGCGTTCCATCTGTTTGATATATGATTTTTACTATGGTGGGAGTTTCCCTTCCACAAAGTGTAGGATCATGGCAATGAAAATAATGAATAGAGTTGGGGCAATAACACAACCCTGTTTAACACCTGATCCCACTGTAAATGGTTCATTTTGAGAGCCATTGTTATCTGCGATTGTTGCTGTCATATTATCATGGAGGAGCCGAAAGATGTTTACAAATTTATCTGGGCAGCCCATTTTCAGAAGGACAGTCCACAGGGCATTACGATCTACAGTGTCGAAAGCCTTAGTTAGGTCAATAAACGCCATATACAGGGGTTGGTTTTGCTCTCTGCATTTTTCTTGAAGCTGTTGAGCGGTGAAAATCATGTCCACTGTCCCCCTAGAAGGCCGAAAACAATTTGGGATTCAGAAAGGGTCACCTCGGATTTTGTTAAGAGACGGTTTGCTAAGATCCTTGCAAGAATTTTGCTGGCTGCAGCTAAGAGAGAGATGTGTTCCCTGCCAGTGTTGGCGCAGGATGCGGCTCTGCAGCTAGAGGTCAGAGGTTCATCAAGATCCAACCTGTTGGTGCGTGAACATCTACTCTTGGGTTCTCATTTCTTTCTGCAGCAGTGTTCTTTTAACAGAAATTTTTTATTGCATCTTTTACTTTTTTTATAGCAGCAGCAGCATTCCACCTCTCTCTTAGTGAAATTCCCATTACAGGAATAAACACCATTTAGAGACTTGGGCAGGCCACTCCCTTGCAGTCTAAGCTACCTCGCAAGGTTGTTGTTGTAAGGATAAATTTCTCAATCAAGAGTTATCTTATGTCCACTATGAGTCAAGCTCGGCTTTCTGGCTAAGCCATCTTGTCCAAGTAGCGAAAGGAATCGATTTTGATGATGCGATTTCAAAATTTGCAGAGAACAAAGTTAGGAAAAAAAGATTTTAAGTGCTTGTGCTCACAATGTTAAGTAAATAAACCAGAAAATAACACTTGCAATTGTATCTTATTTTTCTTTCTTTTAATAATTTCAATGTGGGGAGGGCTGACTAGAAATTTTCCACACCGGGCACCACCTCACCTTGCTACACCACTGTTTAGAGTCTTTATTATTTACAAAACTTTACGCTGACCATTAATAAAGAAAAAAGCAAATAAAGAAACACAATCTTTTTCTCTTTTCAGCCATCTGGCCAGAGACCTAATGCGGACTCATTCACATACTCATTTTACACTGACCCAGACTTAGCTGGTCGCATGCCCTGGTAAGGACACCTGTTGCTGGGGAAATTTTCCGTTGCCTAGCAACTTGTTCAAGGCCATTCACAAGTTTCTTCTAGAATATTCCAACCACCAAGTTTCTCATGCACCGCAAGGTCAGTGCAACTCCTAGAAATGTCCATCCGGGAAGAGACAGATGAGCTTCAGCAGCCAGCATATCTGCTCTGTGGAAGGATATTCTCCGAGTCAGATCTTAGATTTTCCTATTGGGCTACTGGACAATATGTGAGATGTCTGCATTCTGTCAAGGGCTGGGCAAATCAGTTTAACTTTTATAAAAATGGGTGACACCAAATATGGGAAAAGGCGCAAAAGAGAACCTGTTTTCCCTTTTACAGGCTTTGTTTCTGTTGCCATCTAGTGGCCAGTTCAAGGCTTTAGCAATTATGGTAGGAGGGAGAGTGATGGACCAGAAAATGTTGTTGTTGTTAAAATGAACATTCAGAAAGGGCTGGAGGTGTTTCTTCTTATCCATGTGTAGGCAGATATACTTGGAGAATTTGATATTTGCAGATCCTCACATGTACTGGCCTGGTCTGCACTTCACAGACTAAGGTGAGAATTGGAAGGTAGCCACTCATCACGTTCCGTACGTCTGTCTGAAATGCTGGGGTGCAGTTTTGTGTTAGCTTAAGTCTATCAAAATGCCTTTTAAATCATATGTTTTGAGAGAAAGCACATTCTTTATCACTTATATTTTCCCCCGACCTTTCCCCCAGGGAGCTCAAATTGTCCGACGTGGTTCGTCTCTAATTTTATCCTTGCGACAAGTCACAAGAACCCTGTGAGGTGGGTTAGGCTGCAAGAAGGTGGAGAGCCCAAGGCTGATTTGAACCCAGCTCACCCAAGTCTTAATCTGCCACACTAATCACTCGCCCACAAAGTCTCTCCGCAACAGAGAGAGTTGATTTTTCATGTGGATTAAAACAAAAAGCAGATGAATGCAGAAACAAACAGAATGGAACAGACTTGCAAGCACACGCATAAAGTGAGAAAAACAGATCTATTCATCTCTACCTAAAAGTGATCTAATAGGTCTTTTAAATTTAGAATTAATCATTTAACAAACACAGTTTTAATAAGCTGATAATACAGGCTTTGGGCTGATATACATTCAATGTCCTTTTAAATGTGCTGGTGGGAGGGGGCTGTTGCGTTTGTTGTTGTTCTTGTTTTATAATGTATTTTGGGTTCTCATTTTGCATTTTTATGTTGTGAACTGTCCTGTGATCTTTGGATAAAGGGCAGTGTGCTAGTCATGGGGGGTTACTGTGTGGCGTGGTCCGAGTCCAGTCCGAGGTCAAGGGTGTGGTATGGAGGCTGTCCGTCAAAGCTGAAGCTGGGTCCAAGGCAAGGAGTTGGGTGGGGTCAGGAACTCTGGCAGAAAGCAGGACAGGGTGCCGGCAGGAACAGGTTACCACCAATGTTGCTCCTCCCAACCTGGGGCTGGGCTGACTGGCCTTTATCTCCTATGAGGCATAGGGCAGCCCTGGTCCACAGGTGGCTTGCCTCTCCTGGCCTGGAGGCGAGCACTCCTCCTGCGGGAACTTAGTTCCCTCTGCCTCTCTACCCTGAGCCTCTGCAGCTCAGGAGAGGCTGGAGGGTTACTGGACCCAGAGGCAGCCTCACCTTTCCCTGACAGCGCTGAAAGTGGAGCACCTGCAGGCAATGGGTCCTCAACCACCTCAGGAGCCAGAGCAGATTCAGCTGACGCCTGCACCTGAGGATCCGGCACAGGTGAGGGCCCTTCAGGTTCAAGCCCCAGCCCCAGCTCAGCAGGGAGGGAGGGAGAGGAGCTGCTTCCTTTGAAACCGGGGAAATTTAAGGGACATCATCAATAAGGGACAGCAGCGGGACACAGCGCTGGGATAAGGGACTTTACCGCCAAATAAGGGACGGTTGACAGGTATGTGCTGGGCTAGTTGAATCGGGGCCACAGAGCCAAATTTTGAGGAAACTGATAATTTAAGACACAGTCACTGAGCTGGAAGATATTGTGGGGTGCTGGGGAGCAGACAGAAAGCTTTGAATCTCTTTCACTGACTCCTTGACTTTACAGCCTTTTCACCTTTCCCACCCTTATAACTTTGCGGGCCGTAACTTACCCCTTTCCTGGAACACACCCAGACAAGAAGAAAATTGCTTTTATATTCTGTTCTTGCCTCTCATAATAATTTCGCACCAGGTTTGGTTTCCCTGTGCTGAGTTTGTCACACTTCCGTGGCCTCCTAATTAATCTTTGTTACTACATTTGGAAGATTGTGCTTCGCTCCTTATCAGAGCTGTTCCTGATTATTTTTACACAGAGCTAACCTTTACCAGCTTGGCTTATTAATAGCACTGATTAACTGTTACACGCAGCTAGCTCAGCTTTGTCCTGGGGATAGATTTCATTTTAATAGGTTTCATTTCTCCTTATTTTCTTTATTCTTGGGTGAGCCTCAGGCTCCTGTATTTTATTTTAAGGCAGCCTTCGCCAACCTGATGTTGCCCAGAAATTTTGGACCACAACTCCCATCAGTCCCAGTCCATAGGGCCCTGGGGCTAATGCAGCGGTGTAATTAGCTGCTCGGGTGCCGGGTGCGGTGTACGCATCCTGCAGCCAGGGGCGGGGCGAGCCGCTCATGGGGCAGGGCGTGCTGCGTGGAGCCTCTTCGCCGCCACCCCCTCAGCTGTAGGGCAGCTGAGGTAGAAGCAGGGCGCAGACACAAGCCTCACGCTTCCGTTTCAGGCTCCCAAGCCACCACATCTGAAATATACTCGGAGTCAAGTGTGGATTTCATGCTCTTGATTCAGCTCAGAGTAGTGAGGAATGAATTTCCCCCAGAATGTCTGCTTTATATACATTATTTACACAATGGGCCCCACGTGATTGGCTAATTCTGGGATTCTCCTGTAGGCCAATCAGGTTGTGGATTCACTTCCACCCGGAGTTGGATTGGGTGGCTCCTGCGGACCAATCAGACTGCTGCATTCTGAATCCTATTGTTCTAGGACCAGTCGGACTGCTGCATTTTGGATCCTATTCAACTCAGTACATAACAACATCACTCCCAGGAGAGACGCATGGCTCTGGCACACTGCAGGCCCCGCGGTAAGTGCCGGCCCCCGCGGTGTGGCACCCAGTGCCAGCCGTGTTTCATTACGTTTCTTGCCTGAACTAAAAAGTTTCGTAAGCCCATTTATTTTAAACTCATGTTTTTGTCATTTTGTCACACACACCCCTCAGCGATGATGCCCAGTGCACCCCCCACCCCCTTCCTCCTGTACTGGGCTGATGGAAGTTGTAGTCCAAAAGATCTGGAGGGCACGAGGTTGACGAAGCCTGCAGGAGCTTCTTTGTGGCCAGCTGCTGGTTGGAATACCATTTCATTACAGTGGTACCTCGGGTTAAGAACTTAATTCGTTCTGGAGGTCTGTTCTTAACCTGAAACTGTTCTTAACCTGAAGCACCACTTTAGCTAATGGGGCCTCCCACTGCCGCCACGCCACTGCAGCACAATTTCTGTTCTCATCCTGAGGCAAAGTTCTTAATCTGAGGTACTATTTCTGGGTTAGCAGAGTCTGTAACCTGAAGCGGCTATAACCTGAAGTGTCTGTAATCCAAGGTACCACTGTACTGCCATCATTGTTGTGTAATTGTCCCACAGATTTTATTTCTGCCTTTCGGTTGCCCCCATGCAGAAAGCTGCCCTTCTGCAGCATTAGTGCATTGGCATAAAGGAGCGCATTTCTGTTCTGAGCGCTTGATAATTCACGTTTGAGTATGATGAACCACACACATGAAGAGGAGGATACCTGGGTGTCATGACCTGGAACCCAGCTAAGATGCCTTGACCTAGGGCAGCTGGCAAGACCCTCAGGTGAGTACAGCACACAAACTCTTCCCCTAGATGGTACATGTTTCTGACACCTGAAAGCTATAACCCTGAAGTGTGCACATCATGTACACAGCTGACCCCAGCCTCCTGAGTGCTGAGTCCACATAACCATGTTCTCACAGCCACAACCGAACTGTATCTAATGTTGCTTAAACCGCAAGGCGTTCCCCCAGTTGCAACTACAAGGCCAGTTATGCTGGGCCTGAGCTGGAGAAGTAACAGAAGTAAAGGTAAAGGTAAAGGGACCCCTGACCATTAGGTCCAATCGTGGCTGACTCTGGGGTTGCAGCGCTCATCTCGCTTTATTGGCCAAGGGAACCGGTGTACAGCTTCCGGGTCATGTGGCCAGCATGACTAAGCCGCTTCTGGCGAACCAGAGCAGTGCACGGAAACGCCATTTACCTTCCTGACGGAGTGGTACCTATTTATCTACTTGCACTTTGATGTGCTTTCGAACTGCTAGGTTGGCAGGAGCAAGGACTGAGCAACAGGAGCTCACCCTGTCACAGGGATTCGAACCGCTGACCTTCTGATCAGCAAGTCCTAGGCTCTGTGGTTTAACCCATAGTGCCACCCGCGTCCCTTAACAGTAGAAGTAGACCTGACTTAAGCATGTTTTTTCTGTGTGTGTTTCTAGCCAGCAGTGACGCGAGAGAGCATGTGTTTGCGTGTTTGCTACAGTTGTATAACAGCTTTGTGTATCCTTTCTTCGGGGCTCGATTCTTCCAAACCGAGACTCACTGCTGCAGCTTTGAATAAACTCTTTTCAACTTTCAATCCAGTGGCGTAGCGGCATTTGCTGGTGCCCGGGATGTGTGCTTGCATGCACTGGGCAGAAGCAGGGCACAGAGGATGAACGGAGCCTGCCATGCCAGCCCTGCCCTCACCTCCAGAGCCAAGTGGGCCCACCTGCCCAGGGGTTGGCCCATCCAGCCAACACCGTTTTGGCGGGCAACCCCCCCCCCCGATACTCACAGAGATGAAAGCTGGGTCGGGCCACGCTGGGGTCACCCCTTGCCACGTCCTTCTGTCCTCACCCGCTCACTGTCCAAGCAGGGAGTCAGCGAGCACTGGCCAGGCGGCCATTCAGTGAGGGGACCAGGGATGCGAGATGGTGAGGCCGAGCCCGGCTCCGGGGCCCAGAGAGCCCCAGTGGCAGGCAGAGCAGGATGGGGGGCCCTGGTTTGTGACCCCTCAAATTTGTGCTACACCCCCGTTTCCACCCTCGGTCACTTCATTTGGCTGGTGAGGGGCAGTGTTTTGTATTTTGTTCCAGTAACAAGGATGTTCACAGCTTAAAGAGAAGTGTGGAAATACCCTGAAGAGAAGACCTTAGAAGAACTCGCTTCTCCCATGAGCAATACAACAAAACAGTAAATGGTTATTCAGCCTAGCAGAACTCTGTGTTTGTTACTGATGCTGGCGACAGGACAGAGCACGTAAATGATAATTAATGGCTCTTATATGGCTTATTAAACAGAGTAATTCTATTGAACTGTCACGGAGGAAAACACAATTCAACAGGCAAGTTGCCATGTCTCTTCCGATGAAGTCAATAAATCCTGCAAATGTTAAGGCGATAGCAGTTACAACAGCAGGAGATAAAGGGAGGTAGATTTAAGAAGCTGAAAGCAACCGCTTTCATAATAATTAAAATTATACTCTTTCAAAACTGCAAAACAGCCTCCAGAGACCCTGAACAAGTCTGATCTTGCATTTACGGCTCATCTAACATGTAGTGGAGTGGTTTAAATAAATTGATGGGTATTTTGCAGACCTAAAGATCCAGCGTAAATGAGATTTGACGCAAGGCAGCTGAGATCTGAATGGAAAGGATTACGGCTGAAGGAGGGATGTCTAGGGATGTCTAGGGAAATCCATGCCATTTACATTCTGATTTCAACTGCCTTCAAAACACAATGGTCCTTTGCAATTTGTACTTTGCCGAATTGTCTGACGCAGTTCTCGGACCCAAACCGCGTGCGCATTGTGGGGAGAATCCTTGCAAAAATATGTCCATTTGGCACAAACGCATGTGGGAACATGCCTATTCGAATAAATTGCTGGTGAAATTTTGCCAACACAGGCAAAAATCCCTGAGAGGAGATATGATAGCCATCTTAAAGGCTGTCACACGGATGAGAGAATAAATTTGAAATCTGGAATTTTTATGTACAGATGTTTAAAGTTTAATTTAAAAAATTGACACACACACATGCAAAATGCAACATGGTTCCCAGTCTTTTATCCTGAAAGCGTCCTTAGTTGCAAACCCAGAAGAAGTAGCTTGTTCTCCCACGCCTTCAGCCCTGGAAACAACACCACTTAAATCTGACATTTTGCAACGTGTTGCTGCGAGAGCAGCTGCAATCGCTCTCTCCCTTGTTACTGTCAGATGCCAAGAGGCCTGCGAGAGAAGGAAGACTGGACGGGCGCCGGAGAGATGGATAATAAACTCAGCGTGGCGCCCTTTATGAGGACTTTGCCAGCTTGGTGGGGAGCCGATGACAGGGGAAACGATCGCCTTGGGGCCATTCGCCTCTTGACAGGACTGTGGGACGGAATTAGAAACATGTTATTAGCAAGCACCTCCTACCGAAGGCAGCGATGGCTGCAGAATGGGCTTCTCTGGCTGAAGACATCTGCAAAGGCTGCAGGGGGAGAGACCTTTTAGGGATTGCTGTCAGCAAACTACTGTTCAGTTTTCCTGGTGGGATTCCCCCCCCCCCAAACTCTCAATTTTCTTTTAAATCTCAAAATAAGACTTGTACAGGAAAAGTGTCCCTAGGATGCTTTGTCCCTGCCTTGCCTTTTGTTACATCCCTCTTGGTTTTTAAAAGCGGAGGCGGGTTAATCAGAAGTGACTTTCCAGGTGGGCTGGAACCACTATGCCAGCTTCTGGGCAGGTCTGTCACTGTCAAAAAACCAAAGTGCTGCACCAACAAGTACAAAATAACCCCTTTGCAGCGCCACAAATCCAACTCAATGGTGTAACGTTGGAAAATGTCGATCACTTCTCCTACCTAGGCAGTTATCTTTCCACAAGGATCAACACTGATGCCAATATCCAGCATCCCCTGAACTCTGTGAGTGCGGCTTTCTGCTGATTGAAGTGCAGACTGTTTGAGGACCGGGACATTTGCAGGGAAACCAAAATGCTTGTTTACAAAGCTATTGTACTCCTAACCTTACTGTATGCTTGTGAAACACGGTCCACTTACAAACACCATCTCCAACTCCTCGAAAGATTCCATCAACGGTGTCTCTGAAAAAATTTACACATCACTTGGGAAGACAGGCAAACTAATATCAGCGTACTGGAAGAAGCAAAGATCACCAGTGTTGAAGCAATGATTCTTCAACATCAACTTCATTGGACTGGTCATGTTGTGCGGATGCCTGATGATTGTCTTCCAAAGCAACTACTCCATTCTGAACTTAAAAATGGAAAGCGTAATGCTGGTGGTCAACAAAAGAGGTTTAAAGACTGTCTCAAGGCAAATCTAAAAAAATGTAGTATAAACACTGACAACTGGGAAACACTGGCCTGCAAGCGCTCCAGTTGGAGAACAGCCTTTACCAAAGGTGTCATGGGCTTTGAAGACACTCGAACTCAGGACGCGAGGGAGAAACATGCTAAGAGGAAGACACGCTTGGCAAACCCTCACCGTGATCGACTCCCACCTGGAAACCAATGTCCCCACTGTGGAAGGACGTGTGGATCCAGAATTGGCCTCCACAGTCATTTATGGACTCATTGTTAAAACCGTGTTTATGGAAGACAATCTTACTTGGCTACAAGTGATCGCCAAAGAAGAATACTTTTAAGGCACCCCATGTTCCCGACTGGAGGAAAGGCAAAATGGGGGTAGGGGTGCTCATCTCGCTTTATTGGCCGAGGGAGCCGGAGTACAGCTTCCGGGTCACGTGGCCAGCATGACTAAGCCACTTCTGGCAAACCAGAGCAGCGCACGGAAGCGCCGTTTACCTTCCCGCTGGAGCGGTACCTATTTATCTACTTGCACTTTGACATGCTTTCAAACTGCTAGGTTGGCAGGAGCAGGGACCGAGCAACGGGAGCTCACCCCGTCGTGGGGATTCGAACTGCCACCTTCTGATCGGCAAGCCCTAGGCTCTGTGGTTTAACCCACAGCGCCACCCGTGTCCCACGGCATCATCCAAAGGTCCCCTCAATTCTCCTAAGAAGATGGTGCCTCTGACAAACAGGGGGAAGTGTCTGGGGTGCCCCACTCTGCCCAACAAAATACCAAACTCTCAGTATAGTAATTTTATTCTTTTTAAAAAATTCGCTGTTCCCATTTAAACTCCTGATAATGAAGAAATGCTCTTGTCTACATAACCTTCCCTGCATTCTCTCGCACTCTCCTGGGCCTGCGTTTGAGAGAGCTTGAACTCTACAGGAGTCTTCTAAGGCAACGAAGCAGAGCGCATTGCGGAAATCAGAACCGACAGATCCAGGGTGCCTTTCACCTACAGCTAAAATATTTATTATATCGGTTTCTCTTCCACCCCGCCCGTCGCGCTCTGACAGGATAATGCTTTAAAAGCAGCGCATCTATAAAACGAGGGTAGAACATCCCAATCTCTTTATTACGTGCCTAGGCCTGATGGCCAAACTTGACTTTGACTAAAACTCTTAAGGAGGTTCCCCAACAATTTCCACCGTCTCTCATGAGTGCGATTCAGTGAAAGCACTTCCCCATGATTTGAGGCAGGGGTCTTTTCTGCCTGGTGATGCCAGGGGTCTAAATTTGGGCTTTCTGCGTGCATCTAATGAAGCAGAATGAGGCATGGAAAATCCAGTACAGTGGTACCTTGGGTTACAGACGCTTCAAGTTACAGACTCCGCTAACCCAGAAATAGTACCTTGGGTTAAGAACTTTGCTTCAGGATGAGAACAGAAATCATGTGGCAGCGGGAGGCCCCATTAGCTAAAGTGGTACCTCAGGTTAAGAACAGTTTCAGGTTAAGAATGGACCTCCAGAACGAATTAAGTTCTTAACCCGAGGTAAAGGTAAAGGTAAAGGGACCCCTGACCCTTAGGTCCAGACGTGACTGACTCTGGGGTTGCGGCGCTCATCTCGCCGGGAGCCGGCGTACAGCTTCCGGGTCATGTGGCCAGCATGACTAAGCCGCTTCTGGCGAACCAGAGCAGCCCACGGAAACACCATTTACCTTCCCGCTGGATCGGTACCTACTCATCTACTTGCACTTTGACATGCTTTCGAACTGCTAGATTGGCAGGAGCAGGGACCGAGCAACAGGAGCTCACCTCGTCGCGGGGATTTGAACCGCCAACCTTCTGTTCTGCAAGCCCTAGGCTCACTGGTTGAACCCACCCGCGTCCCTAACCCGAGCTACCACTGTATAAATCAACCACTATTGCATCAATAACTTGTCGCAGAATACATCTGCAGAAAGACACCAGTCTGCAGAGGTCCAAAGTTAAGATTCCAGTCCTCATGAAACATATGTTTATTCAGAGCTTGACGTGTAAGCACCAGACTTTTCATTAAAAGCAGTCTGTTCCCGGAAGCCTGTTGGAATAAGAAAGTCTTCACCCTCTGGAGGAAGGACAAGGAAGGAGCCAGTCTGGCTTCTCTAGGAAGGGAGTTCCAAAGTTGTCTGGGAGCTGCCACCAAGAAGGCCATCTCTTGAGTCCCCACCAAGTGTGCCTGTAATAGTGCATGGACCAGAAGAAGGGCCTTTCCTGAAGCTCTCAGAGCCCAGGCAGATTAGAGAACTGGGCAAAAACAAACAAGATGAATTTTAACAGGGAGAAATGTAAAGTATTGCACTTGGGGGGGGGGAATGAGAGGCACAAATACAAGATGGGGGACACCTGGCTTGAGAGCAGTACATGTGAAAAGGATCTAGGAGTCTTGGTTGACCACAAACTTGACATGAGCCAACAGTGTGACGCGGCAGCTAAAAAAGCCAATGCAATTCTGGGCTGCATCAATAGGAGTATAGCATCTAGATCAAGGGAAGTAATAGTGCCACTGTATTCTGCTCTGGTCAGACCTCACCTGGAGTACTGTGTCCAGTTCTGGGCACTACAGTTCAAGAAGGACACTGACAAACTGGAACGTGTCCAGAGGAGGGCAACCAAAATGGTCCAAGGCCTGGAAACGATGCCTTATGAGGAACGGCTAAGGGAGCTGGGCATGTTTAGCCTGGAGAAGAGGAGGTTAAGGGGTGAGATGATAGCCATGTTCAAATATATAAAAGGATGTCGTATAGAGGAGGGAGAAAGGTTGTTTTCTGCTGCTCCAGAGAAGCGGACACGGAGCAATGGACCCAAACTACAAGAAAGAAGATTCCACCTAAACATTAGGAAGAACTTCCTGACAGTAAGAGCTGTTGGACAGTGGAATTTGCTGCCAAGGAGTGTGGTGGAGTCTCCTCCTTTGGAGGTCTTTCAGCAGAGGCTTGACAACCATATGTCAGGAGTGCTCTGATGGTGTTTCCTGCTTGGCAGGGGATTGGACTCGATGGCCCTTGTGGTCTCTTCCAACTCTATGATTCTATGATTCCATATGAGGTAATACGGTATTTTAGGATTGCAGTATTGCTGGGCCAGGTAAGTGGATGCTGACAGCGTATCCTTCCCTCATCCTTTCACCTGCTGCAGCCAACTTTGACCCATGAGCGGGGCCTTTCCTGCCAATCACCTGGTGTCACAATAATGTCTTAATTTTTTTTAAAAAATATATAATTTTCATCATTATAATTTTTCCACATTGAAAATAACAATCCATTAAACTTCCCTTTCCCCCCTTCCATGTTTTCCTCCAAGCTTCCATTACTATGGCATATTCTAGTTAATCCATATCTTCTCTCTCTCTCTATCTATGATTTTTAGGTTTATACAGTTCAATAATCTTACAGTCATTTTAACATTTCAAAACTTGACTTCCTTCCTCATCTTTCTGCGGTTCCTTAAATTTATTTTTAATATCTTCTGCATATCCAAATTAACTTAATTTCTTCACTTACTCATCTACTTCAAATATATACTCTCATGAAACTTCAGGTTACTACATTAATCTCGCCAGTGTTCTTATCTGTTTACAATTTGTTTGCAAATATTCAATAAACCGTTTCCATTCTTTTGTAGAAAGTTTGTTATCTTGATTTCTTATTTTTCCGGTAAGTTTCGCCATTTCTGCACATTCCTTAAGTTTTTGTATCCATTCTTCTTTTGCTGGGACTTTTTCTTTCCATATCTTCTCTATTTCGTTTTATCTCAGCATAGCTTGTACTGCTGAATTGTACGGTTAACGTTTTGACCTGTTTACAGTAATTCTTCATATATTCTACAAATGTTTTCCAATCCTCCTTGTATATATTGATACTGCTGGTTAGACTCACCAATTCTGTGTATCCCATCATCTTCAACTGCCGCTCCTCACTTATTGGTACTGCTCCTTCTTTCCATTTTTCAGCATACAGCATTCGTGCTGCTGTAGTTGCAGAAAGGAACAAGTTCTTTTGATTCTTAGGAACCTCTGACCCAGTAATACCTAAAAGAAACTCCTCTGATCTCTTTATAAAAGACTTTTGAAATTTTCTCGGAGTCGAGAGTGGATTTTATGCTCTTTATTCAGCTCATAGTGGTGAGGAGGAATGAATTTCCCCCAGAATGTCTGCTTTATATACATTATTTACACAATGGGCCCCATGTGATTGGCTAATTCTGGGATTCTCCTGTAGGCCATTCAGGTTGCGGATTCACTTCCACCCAGAGTTGGATTGGGTGGCTCCTGCGGACCAATCAGTCTTCTGCAATCTGCTGCAGTTTGTTGTTTTTTTTTATAATATTTTTATTGCTTTTTTTCCAGATACAGATGAAAAGACAGATATATAAAGAAAATAACAGAAAAAAGAAAAAGAAAAAAAAAGAAATCCATATTTCCAAGACATTTTTTCATAACCAAACGGACTTCCCCACATCTCCCTCACCCTGCATTCTTTACAATAAAAATATCAGCAAATTGTTACCTTGTTTCGTGCGTTCCTTTGTAATTCCAAATAATTATATTTTAGGTTTAAAATTCTTGTTATCGATTTACTTTTGCCCTAAAATAAATATAATGTAACTTTAAACTTTAGTCCTTTCATAATTGTAACTTAATTTCCCATATCACTAAATCTTATTGCTGAAGCTAGATTTTCCAGATCATGCAAATTCTTAACATTCATATAACTTATAATAATTTTGTAAATAGTCCTTAAATTTTTTCCAGTCCTCCTCCATTGTTTCTTCTCCCGAATCTCGGATTCTGCCAGTCATTTCAGCCAATTCCATATAGTCCATCAATTGCGTCTGCCACTCCTCCAATGTGGGTAAATCTTGTGTCTTCCAGTATTTTGCGATGAGAATTCTTGCTGCTGTAGTTGCATACATAAAGAAAGTTCTATCCTTCTTTAACACTTTCTGGCCAACAATGCCCAGAAGGAAGGCCTCTGGTTTCTTGGGAAAGGTATACTTAAATACCTTTTTTAACTCATTGTAGATAATTTCCCAGAAGGCCTTCACTTTTGGACAGGTCCACCAGAGGTGAAAGAATGTCCCTTCAGCCTCCTTACATTTCCTGCAGTTTGGATCCTATTGTTCTAGGACCAATCAGACTGCTGCAGTTTGGATCCTATTGTTCTAGGACCAATCAGACTGCTGCATTCTGAATCCTATTGTTCTAGGACCAATCAGACTGCTGCATTTTGGATCCTATTCAACTCAGTACATAACAACTTTAAAAACATTTTTTCATCCATTGTATATCTCAGAGGGCTTTAGATACCCTATATGTCCACCACATGTGTTGAAATGTGCCTTCCATTTCCTGACATTTCCAACGGGCAAATGATTCTGGTTTATATATCCTTGCTAACTTGCTCGGTATCAGGTACCATTTGCCATCACAATGCCACATGACCTGTTTTTTCAGGGTGTCGTGCGCAGAAGCTTCGCATGCCCCAACCATCTGATTGGCAAGGCTTGCAAAGTGTTGTGTGCAGGGATTTGTAGGTGGCCCCGATCAGCTGATTGGTGACACCAGCAACCCTCGCTTTTGCGCACACCATGGCTTTAGCTGCCCCACACCATGCAGGCCAAATAGGGAGGCATGCATGGGGGGCAAGATGAGACCCATGAGCAGAAGGACACCAGAACCTAAGAGGATCCCTGGTGATACACTGGCCTAGAGATTTTGAGTATAATATCCAACTTTCATATTGGGGAAATTTATGGAAAGAGGAATTAAAATTTACTGCATGCTGTTTGTTGAAAGTAAACTATATGAAAATGATGTATCATTCGTATCTAACACTGAGTAAAATTGCAAAAATGTACAGAACGAGTTCAAATATGTGTTGGAAATAATGTTGATGTTGATGATGATGATGATGATAGAATCATAGAATCATAGAGTTGGAATAGACCACAAGGGCCATCGAGTCCAACCCCCTGCCAAGCAGGAAACACCATCAGAGCACTCCTGACATATGGTTGTCAAGCCTCTGTTTAAAGACTTCCAAAGTAGGAGACTCCACCACACTCCTTGGCAGCAAATTCCACTGTCGAACAGCTCTTACTGTCAGGAAGTTCTTCCTAATGTTTAGGTGGAATCTTCTTTCTTGTAGTTTGGATCCATTGCTCCGTGTCTGCTTCTCTGGAGCAGCAGAAAACAACCTTTCTCCCTCCTCTATAATAATAATAATAATAATAATAATAATAATAATAATAATAATAATAATAATAATAATAATTTATTATTTATACCCCGCCCGTCTGGCTGAGTTTCCCCAGCCACTCTGGGCTGCTCCCAATCGAGTGTTAAAAACAATACAGCATCAAACTTCCCTTCAGATGTCTTTTAAAAATAGGATATCTGCTTATTTCCTTGACACCTGATGGGAGGGCGTTCCACAGGGCGGGTGCCACGACCGAGAAGGCCCTTCTCAGAGGAGGGTACTTTTACCATGTGTGGTGGACATGTACACTGGTAAAGGCTTTCTGGGAAATGATATATAATGAATTAAAGAAAATGTTTAAAAATACCTTTGTTAAAAAAACCAAAAAGTCTTCTGTTAGGAATAATAGGTGAAGAGATACTGAGAGAGGATAAAAGGCTTTTTAGGTATGTAATGACGGCAGCGAGAATGCTACTTGCCCAGAGATCGAAGGAAGGGAAAGTACCAACAAGAGAAGAATGGCAGAAGAAACTGATGGAGTATGCAGAGATGGCGAAACTGACGGGGAAGATCAGAAACCAGGAAGATCAAGTATTTTCAAAGGACTGGAGTAAATTCTTAATTTACTTAAAAGACCTCTGTAAACAGTTAAAATCATTGGCAGGGATGTAATGACACTTGTAATGTGGAATTAACTATTGTAATTATGGATATATAACAGATGGATAACGGCAAAAGATGAAAAATATTAATAATAATCTTAAATATGGAACCCATGGAGGGAGGGAAAGAGGTCCGAAGATTCAAAAGAATCTCTTATTTTAATGTTTGAAATGGTTAAAGTTAAAATGCACAAAATTGTGTAAAACCAAGAAAAAATATTATTTTAAAAAAGAAAAAAAAGAAAAAAATAAGAATAAGATCCCTACGGGATCATCTCAAAGGTCCATCAAGTCCATTTCCCACAATGCACCACTAAAGACTCCAGCAAACCTACGAGTGGAACACACAGCTTTGTGACCTGATGTGCAAAACCTGCTGTTCGATTATGCCGAACATAATGCATGCAGAAGGGGCCAATTTAGGGCATTTGTACATGCTGCCGCTTCCTCAACTCTCTCCAGGAAAGGAAGACGGAATATATAAATATATATACGATGCCCAGAAGATCTCGGCGTTTGCATTGACAGCCCCACGGAGATGTCAGCTCAGTGTGCTGCTATGCTTAGCAAAGCGCATATAATGCATTCTGCCGAAATTCAAAGGAGGAGAGGGAATAGGAGGGGAAGCGTGGAATTGTTGTGATTGACAGGCAGGGCAGCATTACCTTGAAGGAGAGTTTGCAAAGGCAGAGTGTCCCAGATAATGCCCAGGGTTTAGAACACTGTTGGAAGACTTTGCATTGCACAGGAGGAGTCTGGAGAATAATCTACTCGGAAGGAAGTTCTAATGCATCCAAAGGGGCTTACTCCTGTGTAAAGTGGTGTTATGGCTGCAGTCTAAGAAAGGCAAAGAGATCTGAGTTTGGACATTGTAGGATGTTGGCAGCCTCCCTGCAGATTTGATGAGGGGAGCAGCGGTCTTTGCCTGTTTGGGTGTCTGAGCTGTGAAATCGCCACCTAGGCTCAACCTGAATTTCTGTAAATGAATACAAAATATTAAAATAAGGTTACCAGATTTTTTTCAAAGAATCCGGGGACACTTGGGTTTTTTTTTAATAGAGAAAAAAGTGATACGGAAGGGGGGGATGTCTTCTTCACCTCCTTCTTCGCTACAATATATCCATTTATTTCCAATTGTCAATGTCAAAAGGGACTAAAATCTATAAAATTCATAGAAAATCAACGTGCCAATTTGCTCAATTTCTCTAGGACCCCATGACACCTCCCCTGTCCTCCATAATCCCTCAAGCAAGGTGTCAAGACCCTAATCCGGTCAAATCGCTCTGCCAAGCCCTTCCTCCGGGGGATGCCAGGTGACAGACTATGCATACATGGACCATTGTCTTCTCAGGATGTGCTTATCTGCGCATATCTCCAGCTCTGCATATCCCCCCCTCCCTCCTCCATATGTTAATCCGGTGTAACCCAACCTCTTCCTAATGTATTCGTGATGTAATCTGTGTAACCCAACCTCTTCTTAATGTATTCATGATGTAACTGGGATGTATTTTGCACTGTATTCTGGGACATGGAGGGAAATTTCAAAAGTTCATGTCACCCCTTTCTCGCTGTTCAATCTCGCCTTGAACCTGTTGCGCAATAAACTTGGATCTTCTGCAGTTTGCTCCTGTCTCCGGCTGAGCTCATTTTCTTCCGCAGGGACCTGCGGACCTAGTCCGACGAGCTGGGTGGCAGAGTAGCCCCGCACCCAGATTTTTCCGTAACAAAAGTTATTTTAAAAAGTTACTTAAAAACAAAAACAAATTAAGAACTAATCTCTTCTGTGGTCTCCTCTGTCACACGACCTTCCTCTGGGCCCCAGACTGCTCTCTTGGAGTGGTAGCTGCCATGGAGTAGGCTTGGGTCGGACCTGGGCTCAGCCACGTGTCCTTGCCCTCCCAGTGCTCTCCTTCCTCTCCTCCCTAGCTGTGGCTCCCCTCTTTTTTCTCCTTTCTCTTTCTCTCTTCCTTCTCCTTCTACTCTCCTCCTTCTCCCTGCATCGGCTCTGGGTTTTCTTGGCCCCAGAGCACTGCTGGGCAGTTGGCCGGGCACTCTCGCTCCTGGCTTGATTTGGGTCGCGGGGTGTGTGTGTCAGTGGTTCCCCCAGTTGATGTACCGGGCGTCCCCGATTCCCCCTCAGCAGTGGCAGCGGCAGTCTCAGCAGCCCGGAGCCAGCCTGGTAGCGCAGTTGGCTCTGGCTGGCTTCAGGAGCTGCCCACTGCCGTGGCGCCTGCCATTTTGCCTTGCCGGAAGTCCCCATATGATGTGTCTTGTGCCATTGAACTGAGGCATCTGATGAAGACCTGCATTTTTAAAATGAGCTTAAAAAATATATTTGTAAATGTTTGTATCTCATGCCAGGCATAAAGCAGCTGGCAGCTGTTTATCTTCCTGTTTAAGGGCCCCACTGATCTATAAGCAGTGCCTCAGGGTTGTAAAAGGAAATTATAGGCTAGGAGCAAAAGGTCACACTGATCATACAAATTACAGAATACAATCAAGCTGCAAAAACACAATTAAGAGTTGGTAAATAGTAAGAATTATTGTCCCTCCCATTAAAACTTGAGCCACATTTTCATAAGGTTAAAAGGGCAAATAGAAACAGCAGCTGGACTAGGGAAAGAGGCTTCTCTCTGAAGCTGCTTTGAAGCTTCAGAGAACTTAGTAAAAGCTAAGTTCTCTAAGTTCCTTTTCTTCTAAAAATCTATATATGTTATGTATGAAATATATTGGCTTAAATGTAATTATGCAAAGGATTTAGAAAGTAAGAAATGTTAGATTCTTATGTTAGATTCTTATTTCATTGATGGTGTGTGAGAAGGTGAACCCAAGATCTCTTTAAGATAAAAATTAAAGACCATGCACCATCTGCTTTAGCCATCTGTTTTGCAGTGAATAGGGCAACAGGGGCCAAAGGTTATCTGGTAATTAAGGTGCCTGGTCGAGGTAAATGTAAGATATATGGCTACTTGTTTGCCATTTATAGATAGAAGGAAATATAGCTCTTTGTCTCCCATAAAAGGTAATAGGAAATGGGTGTATCTTTTATGATTGGTTCTAGCAAACAGCCAATAGGAATTTCAACCAGGCTGATTGGACAGAGACAGCCAAAGGAGGAGCAAGGGGGCTGGGCTGAGGGATTATAAGTGCTGGCCATTAGGGCTGGAAGGGCAGAGCTTTGGTAACCATATACCACTGTGTCTCTCATTTATTTGTCTGACAAATAAATTATTATTTTAATTTCTCTATTGCTGCGTTGAATATTTCATTCCAGCTAAGCGTTAACCACAAGCAGGGTGCTACAGAACAAATCACGCAACATTCATTCCCTACTAAGAAATCTACAACCATTAAAATATAAATCCGGGACATTAAATGAAATCTGGGGACATTCCGGGGACGAATTTTGTCTGGGGACAGATTTGTAAATCCGGGGACTGTCCCTGGGAAATGGGGACATCTGGTAACCATATATTAAAATGCCAAGGATTCTGGAGTAACTTTCTTCCAAAGCTCAACCAAACCTGGTTCAGCACTACAGTCGTACCTTGCTTCTTGAATGCCTTGTGACTCAAACGTTTTGGCTCCCGAACACTGCAAACCCACAAGTAAGTGTTCCAGTTTGCGAACATTTTTTGGAAGCCAAACGTCTGACATGGCTTCCATGGCTTCCGATTGAGTGCAGGAAGCTCCTGCAGCGATTTGGAAGCTGTGCCTTGGTTTTCAAATGTTTTTGGAAGTTGATAGGACTTCTGGAACGGATTCCATTCAAGACCCAAGCTACACCCCTTGGATTTTTTGCCCCACTGGGGTGGGCCTAGCAATGCATGCAAACCGCTTTGCTGGATGAGACTAAGGAACTGCCTCCCCAGAGGGATGCCTTCTTTCCTTGTGGCTGGACCAACCACCAGCCAATTTTAAAAGGGCGCTAAAGACAAATTTTGTATCAAACGTCAGGATTGTTTGTTTCCTTGCTTGTGCTTTGTTCTAATTATCTGGGTTTTTTTTCTAATGTATTTTAATGAAGATTTACTGTTGCATTGTTTTTTTCTTGCTTGCTCTTGCAGAAAAAGGCAGGATACAGATGTAAACAAAACATAACTCAGAGTTTTGCACCAGAAAAATATTGTCAGCTGTTGTGGTGAAACGTTCATGGGAAGTGAGCTTTCACCTGGTTACTTGTGGTCACAAGTACTGGTCACAAGGAACCTCTATTTGAGGCAACCTCTTCTTATAAATAGGGACGCGGGTGGCGCTGTGGGTAAATCCTCAGCGCCTAGGGCTTGCCAATCGCATGGTCGGCGATTCGAATCCCCGCGGCGGGGTGAGCTCCCGTCTGCGGTCCCAGCTCCTGCCCACCTAGCAGTTCGAAAGCACCTCTAAAGTGCAAGTAGATAAATAGGTACCGCTTTCTAGCAGGAAGGTAAACGGCGTTTCCGTGTGTTGCGCTGGTGCTGGCTCGCCAGAGCAGCTTCGTCACGCTGGCCACGTGACCCGGAAGTGTCTCTGGACAGCGCTGGCCCCCAGCCTCTTAAGTGAGATGGGCGCACAACCCTAGAGTCTGACAAGACTGGCCCATACGGGCAGGGGTACCTTTACCTTTACTTCTTATAAATAAAGACAACCTCATTTAGCTGCAGAGGCTTTTGTGGCTCTTCAAAGCAATTGTGGTTTTATTTTTAAAAAAATAACAACCAAGGTGACTATTTTAGCTTTCTGACCGGTGTCAGATATAGGAGTACACTGTTCTCCATGCCTATCAACCAATCAGATTTCCCTTCACATTGCCTGCAGCATTATGATATAGAAACTTGTGGTTTTATTAAAATAAAATGTTGAGATTCTTGGGTGTTGAATTTTGCATGTGGCACCAAAAGTATACCTAGAGATATGGAATGCACACATCTGTGCAGCTGTTAAAATGAGAAGCAATGCAGATTTACTTGTAAGAAGCCTGAATGAAAAAATATCCTTTCATGCAATCAAGTTAAGATATTGCCATCGGCTGCTTGCTCCCCTTTCAACGATGACCAGGTTTTTATGGTTGCTGTTGTTGTTGTTTTTTTTAAAAAAGCATTTTGTTTTGCCCAGAGTACTGCGTGCTATGAATTAGCATCAGCACTTTTTTTTTCTGGGTTTAGCCTCTGGTGAATGCTGGCGAGAGTTTCTTATGCAACCCAGCCATTCTTCATAATGCATGAGGCATCATTCAGATGCAGCCATGGTCCCTGGAGGTCCCCCAATACCTCGTCTCATTTTTCCTGCCCATGGCTTTTGCCAGCCCTGGTTTAGGTTTTAGAGTGGGTTAAACCACAGAGCCTTGGACTTGCCGATCAGAAGGTTGGTGGTTCGAATCCCTGCAATGGGGTGAGCTCCTATCAGTTCAAAAGCACATCAAGTGCAAATAGATAAATAGGTACCATTCTGGCGGGAAGGTAAATGGTGTTTCCGTGCGCTGCTCTGGTTTGCCAGAAGTGGCTTAGTCATACTGGCCACATGACCCGGAAGCTGTACGCCGGCTGCCTCGGCCAATAAAGCGAGATGAGCGCCGCAACCCCAGAGTCGGCCACGACTGGACCTAATGGTCAGGGGTCCCTTTACCTTTCCACTGCCCAGCGGGATAATTTTGTATGTTAGCGAACCTTGTACTTATTTGCAGCACGCATGGGGATGTGTCGGGATGCGCTGCGCAGCTTTAAGGCCTGCTGCTTCTTACAGCGTAGAGCAACCTTCTCCAAACTGGTGGTGCCCTCCGTATGTTTTGAACTACCACCCCATCATCCTTGACCATTGGCCGTGCTGGCTGGGGCGGATGGGAGCTGTGGTCCAGAACACCTGTCAGGGTGGGAGTCAGGTGCAGATCAGCAAGAAAGGACACAAGATGCCAGTGAAGTGAACTCTTTCTTCCAGGAAACAAAAATGCAAATCTGCCTAGTGGTCTCAGCAACCCATCCCAGTAGGTCTTGCCCCTATGGAGAAGATGCAAGGCGTGAAGGTCTCTGACTTCTACTGATTCCCCCCCCCCCACAATTTTTATTAAATTTTCAGTTTTACATTTTAAAATATTCATTTGTTGTTGTTTAGTCATTTAGTTGTGTCCGACTCTTCGTGACTCCATGGACCAGAGCACGCCAGGCCCTCCTGTCTTCCACTGCCTCATGCTGGTACCTTTGAGAACACTGTCCCACCATCTCGTTCTCTGTTGTCCCCTTCTCCTTGTGCCCTCCATCTTTCCCAACATCAGGGTCTTTTCCAGGGAGTCTTCTCTTCTCATGAGGTGGCCAAAGTATTGGAGCCTCAGCTTCAGGATCTGCCCTTCCAGTGAGCACTCAGGGCTGATTTCCTTAAGAATGGATACGTTCGATCTTCTTGCAGTCCATGGGACTCTCATAAACCTTAAACTATCAATGACTTCCCTTCTCTTTCCATGGTTCATTTTGCATATCGCAAACCCCTGCATATTTTACATAAACCAAAACATTCAGTAATCCATTATTACATCCATCAAAACTTGTTTACACTATTGAATTTATCCTAATGCTGCCCACATTTTCAAATATACACAATTTTCCTCCATATATTCAATAAACATTTTCCAGTCTTCTTTAAACGTATGTTCTTCTTGTTCTCTTAAGTTTGCAAGCTCCGCATATTCCATCAACTTAAGTTGCCGTTCTTCTTTAGTTGGGACCTCAGTCGTTTTCCATTTTTGGGCTAACAAAACACAAGCTGCAGTAGCGGCCTGCAAAAATAGTCTCTTTTGACACCTGGGAATTTCCATCTGAATTATCCCCAACAAAAAGTACTCTGGGATTTTTTTTGGAAAAGTACTTATACATTTCCCCCCAGTTCATTATGAAAGAACGTACCCTCAGTCTCATTGCATCTCCAGCACTTATCTGATTCCATCTTATAGCAAGTCTACTCAGAGTTTGATACCATCTGGAAATCATTTTCAGGTCGTTCTCCTTCAAGCATGCTGTAAATTTCAGATCGCTCTTCCAAAGTTTCCCCCAGAGATTAAAATCTATATTGTGTCCTATATCCGTTGCTTTCCACTGCTCTTAAGGCCCCTCCCCTCCCAGATGTTTCTGAAGCAGTCTCAAACTGTCTGTGTACCTCTGTCTGGACACCATGTTATCCTAGGATGGAGAGCAGTAGGCCAAGGGAGGTGTGTGTGTGTGGTTTGGTTGATAATAATTAATAATAATAATAATAATAATAATAATAATAATAATAATAATTTATTTGTACCCCACCCATCTGGCTGGGTTTCCCCAACCACTCTGGGTGGCTTCCAACAAAGATTAAAAATACATTAAAATGTCACACAACAGGGCTGCCTTAAGATGTCTTCTAAATGTCAGGTAGTTGTTTATCTCTTTGACATCTGATGGGAGGGCGTTCCACAGGGCGGGTGCCACTACCAAGAAGGCCCTCTGCCTGGTTCCCTGTAGCTTTGCTTCTCGCAATGAGGGAACTGCCAGAAGGCCATCGGCGCTGGACCTCAGCGTCTGGGCAGAATGATGGGGGTGGAGACACTCCTTCAGGTATACTGGGCCAAGGCCGTTTCGGGCTTTAGAGGTCAGCACCAACACTTTGAATTGTGCTTGGAAATGTACTGGGAGCCAATGTAGGTCTTTTGAGACCGGTGTTATGTGGTCTCAGCGGCTGCCCCCAGTCACCAGTCTAGCTGCCACATTCTGGATTAGTTGTAGTTTCCGGGGCACCTTCAAAGGTAGCCACACGTAGAGCGCATTGCAGTAGTCCAAGAGGGAGATAACCAGAACATGCACCACTCTGGCGAGACAGTCCGCAGGCAGGTAGGGTCTCATCCTGCGTACCAGACAGAGCTGGTAAACAGCTGACCTGGACACAGAATTGACCTGCGCCTCCATGGACAGCTGTGAGTCCAAAATGACTCCCAGGCTGCGCACCTGGTCCTTCAGGGGCACAGTAACCCCATTCAAAACCAAGGAGTCCTCCACACCAGCCCGCCCCCTGTCCCCCAAGAACAGTACTTCTGTCTTGTCCATTAGCTGCCATCCATCCATGATGGAAGCTGGAGACACAGAGACTCATCTTTCTCCATGCTCAACCCAAAGTTGTGAGTCAATGCGTTGCCTGCCTGCCTGGCCATGGGTGGAGGAAGGAGGGGGCGGTGGGGGCGGACTGCCCTGGGTATCTTCACTGAGGGGGGTGACATTTGGCGGGCCACCTGCCCACGACTCCCAAGCCTACCCTCCTTCCCGCTTTATTTTGATGGCTTGGGAGTCCTGGGCGGATGGTGCGCCAAATGTCCACCATCAGTGGCTCACTCTGACTCTGTCGGTGGCATGCTCTGCCCCTGGCTGCAGGGCGTACATGCTGCTCCGTTTACCTGAGTGGTTATCCCGTGCCTGCGAGGGCACCCTACGCCCCTCTCTGGAGCGCGCCCGCCCTGGGCAGCGCGGTCATATGCTGTGCCCGGCCTCCCACTTGTTTGTCCATTCCCAACAGCAAGGGCCTTCTGGGAAGATTAAGGCCTTCTGGGAAATGATATATAATGAAATGAAAAAGGTACTTAAATGTACTTTCCCTAAGAAACCAGAGGCCTTTCTCCTGGGCATTGCCGGCCAATTGGTGTCAAAGAGGGACAGAACATTCTTTATGTACGCTACAACAGCAGCAAGAATACTCATAGCAAAGTATCGGAAGACACAAGATCTACCCACCTTGGAAGAATGGCAGATGAAGGTGATTGACTACATGGGACTGGCTGAAATGACTGACAGAATCCGAGACCAGGGGAAAGAGACGGCGGAAGAAGATTGGAAGAAATTTAAAATTTATCTTAAGAAATATTGCAAAATTAATGAATGTTAAAATGTTGTGGTTATATAAAGTAAGGGATTACAGCTGTTAAAGATTAAGTAAAAGAAAAGGAAAGGAAAAATTGGATAAAACTTAAGGGGAAGGATTTGCTGAAATAATTTTGGGAATTGGAATGCAGAAAGGGGAGGTATGGGGAAGTCGACGAAGTAAGTTTAAGAAAAAAAGGAGTTGAAATTATACGTGTTTGTTTGTTATTGTATGTATATTGTGTGTATTGTGTGTATTGTATGTGTTTTTAAAATTTGTGAAAATTTAATAAATATTTATATAAAAAAAACAAAAAAAAACAGCAAGGGCTGGCAGACTGGCCAGCTGAACTCCCTCACCCACTTGCTTGCTTACTCCGAGGCCACCTCAGCTCCTGGCACCCAGCACCCCTGGCCAGTCCCAGAGGCACCATTTGCCTGCAGCTCGTAGCCAGGGCTGCTGCAACAAACAGCCCCACAAGCCTTTGGGAGGTGGAGACTCAAGAGGGCATCAGAGGAGGGAGGAAAGGAAAGAGGGACAGAGGCCAGTGTTGCCCGCGGCATAACTGACCATCATTCAAGGCACTCCCGGGTACCACGGCACACTGGTTGGAAACCACCGTCTTAAGGCATTGGCTGTCACCACTAGGGATGGGGCACTCTGCCCATTTCTGTTTCTCATTTTTCTCGTCTTGACTCCAGCGTGGTGTGGTGGTTAAGAGCGGTGGAATCGTAATCTGGTGAGCCAGGTTCGATTCCCCGCTCCTCCACATGCAGCTGCTGGGTGACCTTGGGCCAGTCACACTTCTCTGAAGTCGCTCAGCCCCACTCACCTCACAGAGGGTTTGTTGTGGGGGAGGAAGAATGGCAGATGAAGGTGATGGACTACATGGAATTGGCAGAAATGACTGGCAGAATCCGAGACCAGGGAGAAGAAATGGTGGAAGTAGACTGGAAGAAATTTAAAGACTATCTACAGAAATACTGTAAAATTAATGAATGTTAAAATGATGTTGGACTGAAAATAAGTGGTTTTGGTAATAAGGCTAATAAGAATATGTAAATATAGATAGTTATTTGGATGAAAATATATAGTTATAATAGGTTAAGATTATAGAGTAAAGATAAATGAAAGAGGGTAAGGATTTGCTGACAGGACTTTGTAAACGGGAATACAAAAGGGGAGGTGTGAGGAGGTCAAGGAAATAAGCAAATGAATTTAAAGATATTGAAAAATGGATTATTCCTTTTTAAGATATTTTTCTTTCCCCCCCTCTTTTTTATTTTTTCAACTATCAGCTTTTTAGGTTTCTTTTTTCGTGTTAGTTATTGTTCTTTTTTCCTTTTTCCTTTTTTGTACTTTTAACTTTTTTTAAAAAATTATGTTTTGTATGTTTTGTGTAAATAAATATTTTATAAAAAAATAAAAATAAAGGAGAAAGTTAGCTGCTTTGAGACTCCTTAGGCTAGTGATAAAGCGGGATATCAAATCCAAACTCCTCCTCCTCTTCTTCTTCCTCCTCTTCTTCTTCGTCTTCTTCTCCTCCTCGGCCTCCACATTTCCACACCAGTTTGCTTAAAAAATAATCGGCCCTCATGAATATTCATTGACTATTTTAGTGCCGCTAATGTATGCATACTTGCAAGCAATTTCCCCTAATACAATGCATTCTTTGTCTGTTGTTTTGGTTGGAGTTTGGTATATATAGCAGCAGAATGCCGAAATAAATCGTCTGGTAAGTGTGCTGATTGAAAGAATGATTTTTTTAAAAAAACAACACAAAACTTGGATTTATTATTCCTGGCAAAGAAGCCCATTCTGAGCACCAGTTTCTATGTGGCTGTAATGGAGTCATGACGTCAACCAAAGAAGGCCTAAAACTCAACCCTCACTGAACTGAGGAGGGAGGAAGGAAGGAAAAGTCTGAGAAACAACTGTCTACGGGTTATCAAGGAGGAGTCCGTGATGAGGAAGAACAGGTTGCCTTTCTGTCTATTGCTCCCCACTGGTTCAGGTAACATATTGCAAGCGTTGTTGCTTTACTCCAGCGATGGCCAAACTTGGCCCTCCAGCTGTTTTGGGACTAAAGTTCCCACCATCCCTGACCACTGGTCCTGTTAGCTAGGGATGATGGGAGTTGTAGTCCCAAAACAGCTGGAGGGCCAAGTTTGCTCATCACTGCTTTACTCCCAATGAAGTTCACAAATACATGCATTTTTATGCCCACTTTCCCCTACCATGCAAATTATTTGGGAGGAGGACTGCACTGCAAACTCTGGAGAAGTCCAACTGTTGAGGGATCACTTTGTTTCAGCTCATGCATTGTTTTGAGAAGTCCAAACTAAACAATTTTTTCGCCCCATTTTGTTCAGGCAACAAGCTTTCGGTTAATGTCAGACTGCCAAGGCTAGTACTCCTGTAACTTGGAAGCCCATCAATCTAGTGGCCTCAGTCCAGTATATCTGAAAGAGCATCTCCACTCCCATCGTTCTGCCCGGATACTGAGGTCCAGCACCGAGGGCCTTCTGGTGGTTCCCTCACTGCAAGAAGCAAAGCTACAGGGAACCAGGCAGAGGGCCTTCTCGGTAGTGGCGCCCGCCCTGTGGAACGCCCTCCCACCAGATGTCAAAGAGAAAAACAACTACCAGACTTCTAGAAGACATCTGAAGGCAGCCCTGTTCAGGGAAGCTTTTAATGTTTGGTGTATTACAGTATTTTAATATTTTTTTGTAAGCCGCCCAGAGTGGCTGGGGAAGTCCAGCCAGATGGGCGGGGTACAAATAATAAATTATTATTATTATTATTATTATTATTATTATTAATCAACTTGCCTGCTTCCGATTCCTGGGGAGTTTGTTTGTTTGTTTGTTTGTTTGTTCTATAGATGGAGTTTGGGGGGAATTAACATTTCCTGCTTGGGAATCAGGTGACAAGAGTATTCTGCTTGCCTGGACAAAATGCCGCTGCAAAAATGAATACCCAGGGCAGGAGGAACGTTGCAAAGAGTCTTGTGATGGTTTACATGACAGGCAAAAAACCTAGCAATGTTGCAAATCAGAGTGATCGTGTTTATAGGATGAAGGAAACGAGTCCTAGTGGTTGGACTGTGTTTGCGAGAGCTGCCTGATCTCCGAAAGGCTCATGGGGTCTTTGTGTGGATAAATCATCATTATACAGCCGGGTCCTTGCTTTGATTTCATTTTGCATGTCTCTTTCTCTCCCCACAACCTTCTCTCCTTTCCAAATGGAGATGTGGGCATTTTGTGGTGCCTGTGGCAATTTATTAGATTTTCAAAGGTGCCTTCAGTCCAAAAATGATTGGGACCCCAACCCGTTAGGCAAAAAGCAGCAGATACCCTGGTGTGGAACAATGCCGGCTGCAAAGGTAGCAGAGATCTAGACCTGGAAATATGGTTCTTCTTAATTCCATGCATATTTGGGAATGATAAGTGTTAAACCCTTTTAGTCAAGGCCCGTGTCGATTAAATAAATACTCTGGGAGGAATGAAAGCGCAGGTTTGCGGGCGCTGCTTCCTCTCACGGTGGAAGCAATCCAGCAGTGATAATTGTTATGTTTAGGAAGTGTGAAATTAGATTGTTATATTCAGACTTGGAGTGGCAAGCCTGAGTTAGTGGGAGTTGCAGGGGTGGGGGGTGGGGGCAAGGGAGTTCAATCAATATTTCTTGGTCGGTTTTTCCACCTTTATTGTCCTCAGTATAAAATAGGAGTGCAGTCCAAATTGCTGTTTCTGAGCACCATCAATTTTTGTTCTGTGAAATGGGTGTTTTGTGGTTCCATTTAGCTCAGTATTGTCTTCTGGCAGGGGACCTGTAGTATTTCAGGCAGAGGGCATTTCCTTTTTTTGTGGTTGTTGTTGTTTAGTCATTTAGTCGTGTCCGACTCTTCATGACCCCATGGACCAGAGCACGCCAGGCACTCCTGTCTTCCACTGGCTCCCGCAGTTTGGTCAAACTCATGCTGATAGCTTCGAGAACACTGTCCAACCATCTCATCCTCTGTCGTCTGCTTCTCCTTGTGCCCTCTATCTTTCCCAGCATCAGGGTCTTTTCCAGGGAGTCTTCTCTTCTCATGAGGTGGCCAAAGTCTTGGAGCCTCAGCTTCATGATCTGCCCTTCCAGTGAGCACTCAGGGCTGATTTCCTTCAGAATGGAGAGGTTTGATCTTCTTGCAGTCCATATGACTCTCACGAGTCTCCTCCAGCACCAGAATTCAAAAGCATCAATTCTTCGGCGATCAGCCTTCTTTATGGTCCAGCTCTCACTTCCATACATCACTACTGGGAAAACCATAGCTTTAACTATATGGACCTTTGTCGGCAAGGTGATGTCTCTGCTTTTTAAGATGCTGTCTAGGTTAAGATGCTGTCTAGGTTTGTTTTATTTGGGTTTTTCAAATTAAAATTTTTACAATAACATATCAACATACAATATAGAAAAAAGATTCCACAGAATCTCCTGGACTTTCCTCCTCCAGTGTGGTGGAGCCAGTGTGGTGTAGTGGTTAAGAGCGGTAGTCTTGCAATCTGGGGAACCAGGTTCACATCTCAGCTCCTCCACATGCAGCTGCTGGGTGACCTTGGGCCAGTCACACTTCTCTGAAGTCTCTCAGCCCCACTCACCTCACAGAGTGTTTGTTGTGGGGGAGGAAGGGAAAGGAGAATGTTAGCCGCTTTGAGACTCCTTAGGGTAGTGATAAAGCGGGATATCCAATCCAAACTCTTCTTCTTCTTCTCCCCTTTGGGGGTCCTATTGTTAGTCCTTTCCTCCTGCATCTTTTATAATAATCCAAATCTTTTGCATCTCCATTGTGTCCAAAATTCACCATTAAACTACAAGTATTATTCCAGTCCCACTAATGATTTTACATGTTTACAATGGTTTTTAAGATAGATTATAATTTCCCCCTGTTCCTTATTAACATTTTGGTCTTCCTGATTTTTCCGGTCCTTTTTGGACTAGGCAGAGGCCATTTCTAGCCCTACCTGGAGATGCTGGGGATCAAACCTGGAACTTTCTGCATGCAAAGCAGATGGCTTTTCTCCTAAGCAGGTGTGCCAGGGGTACTTCAGTAACATGCTGGGGGTCAACGCATGGAAGACATGAATGGTAAGAATATATACTTTTTTTAAAGAGCCTCTCCTCAGCAATTGGTATTAAGAGGTGGGATGCCTCTGATTCAAGAGGTCGCCTATGGCCATTAAAATTAGTAGCCATTGATCGTGATGGCTGTATGCTACCTCCTGAATTACAGGATGTTGCCAGGTGTTTAGCGTTGGGCGGAAAACAACAGGGTGTGCAATAAACTACTTGAACCACTGGGGGGCGACAGATAGACTCCTCGTCCTTCCTCCTCACTGATCACTTCTCTCTTTTAGTACGTACTTGTTGGTAAATGACATCACTTCCTGTCAGCCTTTACTTCCTTCCTGCTTCTTCTCCAAAGTTGGCCAGTATTGTCAGTGTGTCAGTGTGAACTTCCTGGACCCATCTTGGCCAAAGCTTGCACTCAGCAAGGCTTTGTTGGCCAGAAGCAATAAACAATAAATTTATTTATTCTTCCAACCATTGGTCTAGCCAGACTATTTATTTCCGTGCACCACTGCAGTACATTTCTCAGGCTCTTAACATTTGCTCATGGCCAAAGGTGCTCATCAGTGCCACACAAGGTTTGGCCAGGCCATCTCTTTCTATGCACAAATAGAAGACACCTAATGTCATCCCACTCCAAGGGGAAAAGGGGAAAAGGCAAACGAGTTCCTTCCTCTCTGTGTTCCCTGACACATAGGCAGGGCACAGTGCCTTTTGAGAAAATGTCTGCTGGCTGACAGCTCGTTGACACAAACGAAGAGGCTCCCCGACGTTCGATGAGAGTGACTCTGACAGGAGACCCCTCAGAACACTTTGAAGAATGCACTTCTTACAAAGACAGGTCTTTGCTCTCCTTTGGAAAAGGATGAAACCTACACAGCACAGACAGGGCTGGATTTATGTTTGATGGAGCCCTTTATATGTCCAACTGTCCTTTGTCAACAACAAATTGCCGCTGTTTTTTATGTTGAATATATGCTATACGGACCTTTGTTGACAAGGTGATGTCTCTGCTTTTTAAGATGCTGTCTAGGTTTGTCATTGCTTTTCTCCCAAGAAGCAGGCATCTTTTAATTTCATGACTGCTGTCACCAGCTGCAGTGATCATGGAGCCCAAGAAAGTAAAATCTCTCATTGCCTCCATTTCTTCTCCTTCTATTTGCCAGGAGGTGATGGAACCAGTGGCCATGATCTTCGTTTTTTTTGATGTTGAGCTTCAAACCATTATTTTGCGCTCTCCTCTTTCACCCTCATTAAAAGATGGATGGATTTAGCAGTCCCTAATGCCAGCGATGACAAGGGCAAGGCAGCCTTCCTCGCCAGCTCTTTATTTGTGCAGGCAAACAACGGGAGCATTGGCAAGGCGCAGAAACAGCGGAAAGATGAAAAAGGAAGCATCACTGACGGTGTAGAGATGGACCGGAGTGGCATTTACAATTCTCAATGACCTTTCCGTGAAAGAGCATTTGTACCAATCACTGTCTCCCTCGCCGTTCAATTTCAGAAAAGAATCCCATCCGTTACGGTGCTGATTGCCTTTCCAGGTTAGGAGACACAACATTAATTCCATTCGATGATTTTGCCCCAGGCTGGAGACCCATCTCCCCAAATCTGCGGAACAGAGATGGTACAATTGCATCTTCTATTCCAAGTCTGATTTAGACGCAAGATTGAAAAGTAACGTTCTGAGTGTGACGTACACAGTGTTATCATTCAGAGGGCAGAGGAAGGTTGGGACGATACTTTTGGGATGTCTTAATGTGTTGGAAGCTTCCCAGAGTGGCTGGGGCAGCCCAGTCAGATGGGCGGCATATAAATAGTATATTATTATTGTTATTGTTATTATTATTATATTTGTCCACTCAGTTTGCTATCTCTCTCTCCAAGTGTCTTTACTTTTAAAAGTTGTGTGCCTCTGCTAGCTTTTAAAACGGACAAGGAATACGGAGAGATGAATCAGAAACTTAGCAACTCTGTGTGTAGCTTACAAAAAATCCTTAACAATAATGTATAGCATTTCAACCATTTCTAATACAGTCGTACCTTGGTTCTCAAACTAATATATTAACATACCATTTTCAACAGTAATTAAACATACTTTTACATCTTATACAATTTTTTGACTTTCATCAATCCTGTCTGAAAATTTTCCAATCTAATCTCTTAGTATACATTTCTTACTTTCCCTATTACATTTAAAACTCACAACCGATATCTCTTTATCTAGTTTGTAACATTTCATATATTTCTCCTTACAAAACTTCTTGTAATCCTACTAGCGTAATTTGTTGGTTACAATTGCTCTTCAAATAGTTCATATACTTCTTCCAATCTTCCGTAAATCTCTGTTCCCGCAGGTTTCGAATCCTTCCTGTCATTTTGTCCAATTCTGCATAGTCCATTAATTTCCTCTGCCATTCTTCTTTCGTCTACCTTGGTTCTCACACTTAATCCATTCCAGGAGTCCATTCAACTCCCGAAACTGTTCAAAAACCAAGGCGCGGCTTCCGATTGGCTGCAGGAGCTTCCTGTACTCAAATCAGAATCCGCGTCGGATGTTTGGCTTCCGAAAAGTGTTCGAAAACCAGAACATTTACTTCCAGGTTTTCGGCATTCGGGAGCCAAAACGTACGAGTACCAAGGTGTTCAAGAACCAAGGTATAAAAAGTATGTATGTATATAGCCAGTGTTGTCTACCCTGACTGCCAGCAGATTCTCCAAGGTTTCAGTTGGGGGACATTCCCAGACCTGCCTGGAGATGCTCTCAGCGTTTGAACCTGGAGCCTTCTGCAATGCAAACTCTGAGTTCCACTGTTGTAAGGCCAGCTGCTAAGCTCCCCATCTTCCTAGAGAGGTAAGACATGACCGTAGAATCATAGAGTTGATGGGCAGGATGCTCTTGTCTGAGATCAAAATCAATCACTTGCAGAACGCTTCCCCCCACACTTCCATCACCTAGCCCAGGGGCCAGCACACTTTTTCAGCAGGGGGCTGGTCCCCTGTCCCTCAGACCTTGTAAGGGGCCAGACTATATTTTGAATAAATAAATAAACGAACGAATTCCTATGCCCCACAAATAACACAGAGATGCATTTTAAATAAAAGGACACATTTTACTCATGTAAAAACATGCTGATTCCCGGACCGTCTGCGGGCCGGATTGAGAAGGTGATTGGGCCGGATCCGGCCCCCAGGCCTTAGTTTGCCTATCCATGACCTAGCCTGATTAGACTTTCATGTACCCATTTGCCCCCACATTGCTGTCCAGGCTCCCCTCACGCAATGTCGGCATCCATGGGTATTTTTCCCCGGTGGTGAAATTCTGTGCGAAACATAATGTCCTGCGCTGCTTCACATAACTGCTGCCAACAATGGTCTAATCCTGGTACTTTTTGTAGCTACTGGATCGCGCATAGCTGACATATGCTTACCCCATGTTTTATGCACAACACATTACTCTGCATCGTGCTGCCTAGGGACCTCTTTGCTAGGTGTTGTCATGTGCAGCGCATCTGATTTCTGCATGCTGTTTTTAAAATGCCCCACTTTTCATGCTCGCCATGCTCTGATGAGTCAAGGGGGGTGGGAGGCCTCCCTCCCAGCTGCTAAAGCCTTCTGAGAGAAAAAAAAATCTGCTCACGCAGGAAGCACGGGGAGCAATCTGCGGGCGGAAAAGAAAATGGCAATGGTTTGGAGCTTGGAATCGTAGAATCTGTGCTGCACCTGGGGGTAACCCATGAAACGCGGTCCAGGTCCGGTCCAGAATCCGAAGGTTCCGCTGGGAGTCAGTCCGACAGGACCAAGGCAGGACAGGAGGCAGGAAACCAGGCAAGGACAGGTACAGGATCTTAGGCAGGATCTGGCATACAGCAATGTTGCTCCCGCAACCTGGGGTGGGGTCCGACAGCCTTTTATCTTTGTCGGGGTAACGGCCGGTCCTGATCCCCCGGTGACTCACCTCCCTGTTTCACCCGAAGGCGAGCACTCCTCCTGCGAGTACTCAGGTCTCTCCTTCTCTCAGACCTTCATCTCTGCAGCTCGCGAGACGTCGGTGGGTTACTAGACCCAGGGGTCACCTCAGCCTCCCCTGACCCAACCGGTAGTGGAGCAGCTGTAAGTGATGGCCCAGCTGGAGGCAAGGAGGTCATCCCCGTATCTGGAGTCAGGGCAGGCTCAGGCCCCTGACTCGGCCCAGCTGGTGCTTGTTGCAGGGGGACCTGTGCAGACTGGGACTCTTCAGGATCAGGCCCCAGACTTGGTTCAGATGATGCCTGAGGCAAAGGATCCGGTGCAGACTGAGACTCCTCTGGTTCCGAGTCTGAGCCTGAGTCCCAGGCCATCACAGAATTGTAGAGTTGGAAGGGACCCCGAGGGTCATCTATTCCAACCCCCTGCAATGCAGGGATCCTTTTCCCATCATGGGGCTCAAACTCACAACCCTGAGATTAAGAGTCTCAAACTCTACCGACTGAGCTATGCCGGCTGTTCAGAGGGTGTTTCTTTTGGCCAATGTTGGGATGGGCTCCTTTAAGAAATGAGGTCACAGTGTGTTTATGTGTGTGCCAAGGAGATGCCTGAAAAGGGTTTGCCTCTTGCAAGGAATGATGGTGGCCATTCTTGGCACTGTAGATAATATGACGGCATTACTGAGCAGTTTAGAAAATGATTGTATGGTTCCATGAAATTATAGTGTGGGGTGTTTGTGCCATGCCCTATTTGAGATCATAAAGGGACCCACGACCGTTAGGTCCAGTCGTGGCCGACTCTGGGGTTGCAGCGCTCATCTCGCTTTACTGGCTGAGGGAGCCGGCGTACAGCTTCTGGGTCATGACTAAGCTGCTTCTGGCAAACCAGAGTAGCGCATGGAAACGCCGTTTACCTCCCCCCCAGAGCAGTACCTATTTATCTACTTGCACTTTTGAAGTGCTTTTGAACTGCTAGGTTGGCAGGAGCAGGGACTGAGCAACGGGAGCTCACCCCGTCGTGGGGATTCGAACCGCCGACCTTCTGATCGGCAAGTCCTAGGCTCTGTGGTTTAACCCACAGCGCCACCCGCGTCCCATTTGAGATCACAGGGAGGACCAAATAATAAAAGGGGGTGTCTGAGAGTCTACTTGGGGTCTTAATTTGCAAACAGGTCATTGAGAGATTGCAAGCAGGTAGACAGCCACAGGTTTTTTGCTGTGTGTGTTGGCTTTAAAAAATATATATATATCAAAATGTACTTTCCTGCATATATGTTTGATAATTCCCAAATGACATAATGAAGAAAGGAAGAACAAAATCCGAGGATTGTCCTATGTATAGCTCTGTCATCATAAATATAACACCCACAGGCATCAAATAGAAAATAAAGATTTGCTAAAGTCTAGCTTTCAGATGCCTGGTGGATAACAGGTTTTATGTGTGTGTTTTTAACTTATTCAATTTCCCCTGGAAATGGTGCATCTGGAGTCAATGGGGAAGAAATATAGGCTGACATATTAGTGCCAACAACATTGTGTGGACACTGCAAAATAACTTGCCTTCTTGAAGAGCTCCCATCCCACAATAATCACCCATATCTGGAAGCAGCCAGCAGTCCAACACAATCAAACAAGCCATCCTCTAGCCTTACTCTACCGTGTACCTTTTACAACACCTGAATTTCAGATGCAGAAGAACTGAATTCTTGAGAGACAGAAGGAAGAATCTTGTAAGACACACTGTCTGATCCGCTGTACTTCAAGGTGCAACTGGGGTAGAGAAACGAATTCTGGGTTTATGTCCTGACTCAACTGCCGCCTGTAGCCTAGAGGTGTCAGGGAGCATACAAGCTGTTTGGAAAGCAGCAGTGTCAAGCAGATGCGGAAAACGGTTCGGACGAATTGCATCTATTTAGAACCAAGGGAACTTTGTTCTGAGGTCACGGAATAATGTTTCCAATGCGTATCTGGTTTGTGTTTTTTTGCAAGTGAAATCTGATTATTCCTGCTCTCTGATCAGCTGTCCTTATGTTGGTGTTAGAGCATGGAGGTGAATCACAGAATCATAGAACTGTAGAGTTGGAAGGGACCCTGAGGGTCATCCAGTCCAACCCCCTGCAATGCAGAAATCTCAGCTAAAGTACCCTTGACAGATGACCATTCAACCGCTGCTTAGAAACCTCCAAGAAAAGACAGACCACAACCTCCCAGGGGAGAAAGCCACTTCTGCCCTATGGAGGAGGTCGGGTTGCGGGCTTCACGTCCCCTCGATGCGCTCAGAGGCTGGAGCCCAGCCCCCGCGTGATTGGGGGGATTCCCGGCCACATCACTCCCTGGCTGGCCAATCGGCTGGCTCAGGGGGCGTGGCCTGCCCTATTTAAGGCAGGACATAGCCAGGGATCTCCCTCTTGCTCGCCTCCCAGCTGTTCCTGTTTCCCACCCTCCGCCCTATAAGGTTTTCGTTCCTTGACCTTGCTATGGACCTTGGTTGGTCGCTGTTGAGGGGCCTGGTAGGAATTTTTCCACTTGGCAAACTGGCACCAGCCACTTGGTTTTCGCCTACCTCGTAGCAAATTGTCACAACTTTTTGGGTATTGGCGGTTAGGCATTGGTATAGTTCTGTAGTTGGAAGAGGGGAGGTAGCGCCATCACCTGCCCCACATATTGAAGGGTAGTCTGGTAAAGGATTCTGGGGGGCGTGGCCCTGTCCGAAGCCTGGGGAGGTGAGGGCCTAAGGCACGCCCCCTATCGGTGACCCTGGGGGAGTTCCTAGTTGATGTGCATCAGCAGGACTCCCCCCACTGGTGGTTAACCCTTCCCAGACTTCAACCGGACGGGCTGAAGTCAGATATAGTCGGTTAGGACCAATGCCTAAGCCGATACCGCTCATCACCTGTAACCAATAAAGTTGTGGCCTTATTTAGCTCATTAACCTTAATAATTGTGTCATGTGTCATTATTTCCACTGGGGGGGCCGGGAACTCGCCACGCAACATTCCACTGTCAAACAGCTCTCACTGTCAGAAAATCCTGTAGCTTAACTACACGCTGAGATTTGTACTCTAACCAGCCCTGTCGCCAGCCTTCCTTGTTAGGTGGGGCAGCCACATTTGTAAGTGGGGCATGGATATGTGCGCATAATGCTCGACTTCCCGCACCCATGGAAAGATGTGAGGTGGGGAAGATGTGAAGGCCAGGCCAGCGGAAGGGGAAGTCAGTGACCTTCCCCTCCATGCAGAGAGTGTATGCTAACTTACATAATGAGTTATGTAAAGGTCAAGTGGCAGAGAATTTAATATAAACTGCAAGAATTAAATGACTGGCGTATTTTTGGTTTCAAAAGCAAAAAGGGATGCAAAGGGGACAGTGAACAAGGGGAAAGTGAAAGGTGCAAAGCAAATGAAATGATTTATTCTGTAGCTAAGTAGTTAAAAATGAGCATGGAACTTTTTCTCTCAAAAAAATCAGTTTTACTATTGTATTACAACAGCAGTACAAAAAAAACCACAGTGTTAGGAACAGTTAGTGCACACTACAATGCGATCATCGACAAGCACGTAGGGAGAGTGGGACTGAGAAAAATGCTCATAACTTTACTGTCAAAGTCAATGAGCTTTGAGCTTTGCAAAATATTTACTGCACAATAGGCTTCCTTTCGCAAACCCGTAAGAAGGCATGACAAACATTCCAGAAAGCTTTCTGAATGATAGGTTCACAATGCACCTTTTCAGCCAGGAAACACCCCGATCCCTCTCTACTTCTCATAATAACCGCAGAATAAACTCTCACTTCTTACCGCAGGCAAGCAAACATGTTACTTTGAATTGTGCTTGGAAACATACTGGGAGCCAATGTAGGGAGCCGGTGTTGTGTGGTCCTGGTGGCCGCTCCCAGTCACCAGTCTAGCTGCCACATTCTGGATTAGTTGTAATTTCCGGGTCACCTTCAAAGGTAGCTCCACATAGAGCGTATTGCAGTAGTCCAAGTGGGAGATAACCAGAGCAGGTACCGCTCTGGCAAGACAGTCTGCGGATAGGTAGGGTCTCAGCCTGGGTACCAGATGGAGCTGGTAGACAGCTGCCCTGGACACAGAATTGACCTGCATCTCCATGGACAGCTGTGAGTCCAAAATGACTCCCAGGCTGCACACCTGGTCCTTGAGGGGCACAGTTACCCCATTCAGGAACAGGGAGTCCCTCACACTTGCCTGCCCCCTGTCCCCCCAAAACAGAAATTCCTCTTCTTGCCCACACCTGTCCTGTTCCACTCTTTCCCAGGACCAGGAGAGTATTGAAGAGGGAGGAACAGAAGCAGGTTGCATGCAGGCTTAGTCTCTGCTTATTTGAGCGCAAGGAGAGATCCATAAGCTGGGGTCGGGGGTCTCTGTTGCTGCAACTGCCTCATCGGGTCCACGCCTAGAAGTCGCTGAGAGACGTGGGACATACCTTTTCCTAACCTGCAAGTATACTTTTGACAATGAAGAGTTAATTCCTCACCCTGAACACTCCTTGCCTTACAATTGGCCATACTGGCTGGGGGTGGAGGGGGGGGGGTTGAGTCCAACAATATCTGGAAAGCCACAAGTGTCCAACCCTGCCTTAATAATTTCGAGGGCTCTATTTGCAATGCCTGCCTTTGCAATCTTGATTCCCCCATGAAATATACTTGGAGTCAAGTGTGAATTTCATGCTCTTTATTCAGCTCATAATAGCAATGAATGAAACTTCCCCCAAAACATCTAGCTATATATACATTATTTACACAATGGGCCACATGTGATTGGCTAATTCCGGGCTGCTCCTGTAGGCCAATCAGGTTGCTGATTCACTTCATCCAGGAGCCTGATAGGTTGCTCCTGCAGGCCAGTCAGGTTGCTGATTCACTTCATCCAGGAGCCTGATGCTGCTCCTGCAAGCCAATCAGGTTGCTGAGTCACTTCCACCTGGAGCTGATTGGGTGGCTCCTGCGGACCAATCAGACTGCTGCATTCTGGATCCTATTGTTCTAAGATTCAGCTCAGTACATAACACCCCACTTCAAAGCTTGATTCCATCCCCCATAAAAAAACAATAACTTGATTTGCCCCCTTTTAAAAAGAAAATATGAAAATGGAAACCGTTGTGTGGGTATGTGTGGGGGCTCAGTTCTGCATCTTCACTCGCAGGGGTGCCAACTTGAATAAAATATTTGAGGGGGAGCAGGTAAGCCCCACCCACATAACCAATCACATGACACAGTGCCTCCCTCCTTGTTTCAATGCCTTTGCAAACCAAGGGCTCTCAGGAGATGGTCTCTGGCAGATTCTGGAACCTGGTCTTAGGGGGGAGGCATGCCACCAATTCATTTGATCCACTTCCCTGCTTTTCGATGGCGTTTCAGAATCTAGCCTCCTGTGGATATCTCATTATTAAAATTTAAAGAAGTCAATGATTTTTTAAATGCAGACCAGAAGGCTTTTTGGGTACATTAGAATGGGAAGGTTTTTCAAAAGTTTGGCCGGCCTCCTATCTGATTAACCTTTTGCTCTGTACAAAGAGACCTGCGGGTTGCCAAAACTGCGAAGGCTGATAATTGAATCTGCAGCCTCGCATTTTTAAAAAGACGATGTGGCAGCGTTGGCTGATGCCGGAGAGAAACCCTTCAAAAGGAATATGCATTTTTAGACACACAGGGAGAGGAGAGAACAGCTACAAACAAAAAAAAGGATCCCCCGTTATTTAAACTAAGAAATAAAAGACTCCTAAAGGAAGTTGGATTATTCTCCAGTAGTCATGACGACACCTTAAATAACTCTCGGCAGGGACAGAAGAAAGGGAAATAGCGGATCCGGTGCAAGGAAAGGTCCGTTAAAGCTCCTGCGCCACTTCTGCATTGCCAAACAGAACAGGAGAAAATGGATTTGTGTTTACTGGCGCCCTGGCAGACAGACTGGCATGTAAGCGCACCATGCCAGGAAACAACATTCTGCAAGGACAGAGTTTAGGAAGTTACAGAATGAACCAACCCTCAGCAAGTGGGAGCCCTTTGTGGCCCAGATCCTGAGTATTTTTTTATTTGTAATTAGTTTTTATTCCATTTTAATACACTACATACAAAAAGAAAATATGAAGACACACAGATATCCATCACCTCCTAACAACTAAGAAAGAAAGAAAGAAATAAAATAAAAATAAAACGACAACACCACCACCAATACATTGAATATTGAATTTTTCCTGTGTAGCTGACTTCCTGTCTACTCCTTACTTCTATTTTTCATCTGTTATTCAGTGCCATATTAGGGTTCAAACTGTCATTGCTACTTTTCAAATAAATTTTAAAGACTTCCTATTTTGTAGTAAATACTTCCTTTGATTTATTTTATTTATAGAGACTACCTTACACTGCATTTAAAACCAAAATCGCATTTGGATAGAAACTGTTTCTCAGGCGGCTAGTCCTAGTCTTTATAACCCTGTACCTTCTTCCAGAAGGCAGAAGCTGAAAGAGATCATTTCCGGGGTGCGCACTATCCTGCACTATCTCTGCAGCTTTCTTAAGACACCTGGAAGCATAGATTTGATCCAAGGTGGGAAGAGTGCACCCAATTATTCTCTCCGCAGTCTTTACAACCCTGGACAGCATTGTTTTTTCCTTTGACCATGCAGCTCCCAAACCACATGCACAGACAATAAGTTAATACACTCTCCACAGTGCAATGGTAAAATGCCATCAACAGGTCCTTTGAGAGATTGTTTTTCCGGAGGATTCTCAGAAAATATAACCTTCTGTGCTCTCTTCATCAGGTCTTTGCTGTTTTCTCCCCAGGTTAGGTCATTCTCCTAGATGAGCTACCTTCCCTGGTGGACCAGCCCCACCTGAGTCTCACTTCCCTCTACAGCAAGTGCAGAAACCGGCTCCATGGCTGTTGTTTGGGTCTCCTATTCATCTCATCTGCTCAAATGTTGAGCAGGAGGGCAAATGTTGTCCCTATTTTCAAAAAGGGAAAAAGAGAGGACCCAAATAATTACCTCCCAGTCAGTCTGACATCAATAGCAGGGAAGATTCTGGAGCAGATCATTAAGCAAACAGTCTGTGAGCACCTAGAAAGGAATGCTGTGATCACCAATAGTCAGCATGGATTTCTGAAAAATAGGTCATGTCAGACTAACCTGATCTCGTTTTATGACAGAATTACAAGCCTGGTAGATGAAGGGAACGCAGTGGATGTAGCCTACCTTGATTTTAGCAAGGCATTTGACAAGGTGCCCCATTATATTCTTGTAAAGAAGCTGGTAAAATGCGGTCTTGACTATGCTACCACTCAGTGGATTTGTAACTGGCTGACTGACCGAACCCAAAGGGTGCTCATCAATGGTTCCTCTTCATCCTGGAGAAGAGTGACTAGTGGGGTGCCACAGGGTTCTGTCTTGGGCCCGGTCTTATTCAACATCTTTATCAACGACTTGGATGATGGACTCAAGGGCATCCTGATCAAATTTGCAGATGACACCAAACTGGGAGGGGTGGCTAACACCCCAGAGGACAGGATCACACTTCAAAACGACCTTGACAGATTAGAGAACTGGGCAAAAACAAACAAGATGAATTTTAACGGAGAAATGTAAAGTATTGCACTTGGGCAAAAAAAATGAGAGGCACAAATACAAGATGGTTGACACCTGGCTTGAGAGCAGTACATGTGAAAAGGATCTAGGAGTCTTGGTTGACCACAAACTTGACATGAGCCAACAGTGTGACGCGGCAGCTAAAAAAGCCAATGCAATTCTGGGCTGCATCAATAGGAGTATAGCATCTAGGTCAAGGGAAGTAATAGTGCCACTGTATTCTGCTCTGGTCAGACCACACCTGGAGTACTGTGTCCAGTTCTGGGCACCACAATTCAAGAAGGACACTGACAAACTGGAATGTGTCCAGAGGAGGGCAACCAAAATGGTCAAAGGCCTGGAAACGATGCCTTATGAGGAACGGCTAAGGGAGCTGGGCATGTTTAGCCTGGAGAAGAGGAGGTTAAGGGGTGATATGATAGCCATGTTCAAATATACAAAAGGATGTCACATAGAGGAGGGAGAAAGGTTGTTTTCTGCTGCTCCGGAGAAGCAGACACGGAGCAATGGATCCAAACTACAAGAAAGAAGATTCCACCTAAACATTAGGAAGAACTTCCTGACAGTAAGAGCTGTTCGACAGTGGAATTTGCTGCCAAGGAGTGTGGTGGAGTCTCCTTTTTTGGAGGTCTTTAAGCAGAGGCTTGACAACCATATGTCAGGAGTGCTCTGATGGTGTTTCCTGCTTGGCAGGGGGTTGGACTCGATGGCCCTTGTGGTCTCTTCCAACTCTATGATTCTATGAATTTGCCAGAGCCTGTCATCACATGCAGGGGGAGTCCCTAACTCACTGAAGGTTTGAGTCCCACTGGCTCCCCTCACCTGGTTTAGCCGGCCAGCCAAAGCCGCTTCCCAAGTTGTGGCCGCTGTTGCATGCTGCTGCTGCTACTGCTAATTATTATATTTATTTATTTATTTATTTATTTATTTATTTATTTATTTATTTATACATACCCCACCCATCTGGCTGGGCTTCCACAGCCACTCTGCTCTGAGTGGCTTCCAACAAAATATTAAAATACAGTAATGCATCAAACATTAAAAGCTTCCCTAAACAGGGCTGCCTTCAGATGTCTTCTAAAAGTCTGGTAGTTGTTTTCCTCTTTGACATCTGGTGGGAGGGCGTTCCACAGGGCGGGTGCCACTACCGAGAAGGCCCTCTGCCTGGTTCCCTGTAACTTGGCTTCTTGCAGGGAGGGAACTGAGAGGGAACTAAGCAGAGGCTTGACAACCATATGTCAGGAGTGCTCTGATGGTGTTTCCTGCTTGGCAGGGGGTTGGACTCGATGGCCCTTGTGGTCTCTTCCAACTCTATGATTCTATGATTCTAACTGCCAGAAGGCCCTCAGCGCTGGACCTGTGTCCAGGTAGGACGATGGGTGTGGAGACGCTCCTTCAGACAACCCAGAATCTCCGTATACCTCGCCCAGGCTTCAGCCCCTGGGAGGCCATCAGTGCAGCGGTTAATGCAGCGGTTTGATTTCACCCCTGGAGGTGCACTCCATTGTCTCTTGAGACAGATGGGTGCTAACAACACACTCGAACATCCCTCTCTAGCCAAGCAAGCAAGAAGCATTGATCAGAGTGACTCAAAGTTAGGGCCAATCACTTTCAGAAAAGGTAAAGGGACCCCTGACAGTTAAGTCCAGGCATGGACGACTCTGGGGTTGCAGCGCTCATCTTGCTTTACTGGCCGAGGGAGCCGGCATTTGTCCGCAGACTAAGCCTCATGGAAACGCCATTTACCTTCCCGCTGGAGCGGTACCTATTTATCTACTTGCACTTTTTGTGCTTTCAAACTGCTGGGTTGGCAGGAGCAGGGACCGAGCAATGGAAGCTCACCCCGTCGCGGGGATTCGAACCGGCAACCTTCTGATCGGCAAGCCCTAGGCTCTCTGATTTAACCCACAGCGCCACCTGCGTCTCTTAATCACTTTCTTACTTACAAGAAAAAAGTTTTGGGTTTTTTTGTATTTTGGGATAGAAGCCTGACAGTCTTCACCTTCCATAGAATCTTCTTAGCCCCCCCCCCCCCTTCATGTTCTGAAAGCCAGACGATTCTGGCTGTTTCCTCACTGCAAGAAGCGAAGTTACAGGGAACCAGTAACAGGGCCTTCTCGGTGGTGGCACCCGCCCTGTGGAACGCCATCCATCAGATGTCAAGGAAATCAACAACTATCTGACTTTTAGAAGACATCTGAAGGCAACCCTGTGCAGGGAAGTTTTTTTAATATTTGATGTTTTATCGCTTTTTAATTGTTATTGTTAATATTCTGCTGGGAGCCATCCAGAGTGGCTGGGGAAACCCAGCCAAATGGGCGGGGTATGTATGTATGTATGTATGTATAAATAAATAAATAAAATTCTTCCCAATTCCTTCCTTGGTCCTACCTGGAGGTTTTCTACCTTGATCTGCTTAGCAATTGCTCTTTCCAGCTTTCAACATGGCTTGTGATTGACAGATAATAATGGAATTCTATAAATACAAATGTGCCGCAGGAAGGACAAAAAAATTACGATAAAAGCACATTTCTTGAAGACAGTCATCAGGATAGTGGTTATGATAACAGCTGTCACTTTGAAGGAGGCGAAGAGAGAGGCATTTAGACCAACGAGGAAGCTATTTATTAAGAGGAGGGGGGTGGATGTCTGCATGGATTAGATAAGTTTGGGGGCGGGGGAGAGAGACGTTGGAATATGGCCTTGTTTTTGGAACCGATGCAAGTTCCTGAAGCAAAAATGTTGAGGAGCAAATGCAGGAATCCCGAGGGAAGCAGATTTTTAATCAATGCTAAGTGTGTCACAAAAATTCGAGGCGTGGGGAGAACATCCCTTCCTGCCTATCTATTAATCACATTTGCATTTCATTCTTTCTGCATACATTAAAAATATTTATTTATTTATTTTTGAGGGACATCCATGACAGATGGGCCTCCACACGGATTCTACTTCCTTGGAGGTTTTCAAGCGGGTTTTTAAAAAAGGTTTTTAAGATGGATGGCCATCTGCCCTGGATGCTTCAGTTGAGATTCCTGCATTGCATGGGGTTGGACTAGATGACCTTTGGGGGTCCCTTCCAATGCTTGTTGTTGTTTAGTCATTTAGTCGTGACCTACTCTTCGTGACCCCCTGGACCAGAGCACGCCAGGCACTTCTGTCTTCCACTGCCTCCTGCAGTTTGGTCAAACTCATGTTTGTAGCTTCGAGAACACTGTCCCACCATCTCGTCCTCTGTCGTCCCCTTCTCCTTGTGCCCTCCACCTTTCCCAACATCAGGGTGTTTTCCAGGGAGTCTTCTCTTCTCCTGAGGTGGCCAAAGTCTTGGAGCCTCAGCTTCAGGATCTATCCTCCCAGACTGGGCAACCTGTTTAACTATTTCACCTCCTGCACTCTCTCATATGTAAACGTCACAACCAGTTCCTTGTCATTTTGACAAATGTGGAGCTGCCTTCTGTATCAGCAGCTCTGGTCTCACCTTTCGACTTTGCCTTATCAAATTTCAAATTTTAAAAGGATATCCTGAGCTAAGACGGTGTGCTGCCCAGGTCGATAGCACAGGGAAAAGAGAATTTGTGCAGATTTCTGTCAACAACAACTGGGTGGAGGTGAGGTTGCATTTGGGGCAACAATGGGCAAGGTTTTTAAGTTTCCCTGATTCATGTCCCACCTGCGTGAGACCCTCATAAGGAAGAGTGGGGGGCACTCTGTTCCCCCAGTGGCATAGCAAATCCCCAAATCGGAATTTAACAAGCAGGGCATGAGAAGGGCAGCACTCTGCCCGCTTGCAATTTCCAAAACCTGATATTTAGAGGCATGTTGCATCTGATACCAGAGGTAGTAAAACTGCCACGACTAGTAACTACCAGTAGACGAATCCTCCGTTCAGTTTGCTCATGCTTAAGTAAACCGCTTGTCAGAGAGCGAGCCGGCAATAAATCACTGTCCAAAGTTGCAGTTAACATTTTATTAGTAAAAACACAATCTTCACAGACTTGGCTGGATGTCAGGCCTAATGAGCACAGCAGCTCATCCCATGAATCAGTCGCCGAGACTGAATCAGTCTCCGATTCCCCACAGCCGTCTAAGTCCCCTCCTGTCCAGAGCTTTCCCCAAGCAATCGGAGACTGTGCCTGCGTTCAGCCAGCCTATCCTCCGCCCTTTTCGTGCCTCTTCTGGTTCCCCCAATCCTGACTTTTCTCTGCCTCTTGGTCTCCCTCCTCTTCTGCTTCATCTTCCACCTCTGATTCTGAACTTCTCTCTGCCACAGACTCCCCCCGCTCACTAAGCCCTGTTACCTCTTCGGCTTCTGGCACCTCCTCTTCTCCCTCTGACCACTCATGGTTGTCCCACCACCAAACTCGGGCTCTGAGCCTTCTTCCCTTGGTGGTTCCCCAGCTGGTTCCTCCCACTGTTCCTCTGCGTCCAACCAGCCCAGTCCATCGCTGCCAATGACACATTTCCTAATGACACATCTCTTTAAAGGGCGGGAGCCAGGAGGCGCCCAACACTTTTGCATTAGCAATTCCACGAAACCTGGCCAAGCAGAGGGATGCAATCGGGCAGCTGTTCCGTCTTCGCTGCCATCAGGCACATTCAAGGGAACGTAGCACACGACAATCTTCTTAATTATGCTCCAGCTTGCTGAACACACATTTTGTTTTCTGGCAGGAAGTGAGAAAGTCTTTGGCTGGGCTTTTGACGGTGGAAATTTCAAGACGCCGCTCAGTTGTATTAGGCTGAGCCATTAATGGATTATAATAAGTTGTATCTGCTAAAATTATCTTCTCAACTGGAACGGCTCAGTCTTAGTGCTTTGCTGTAAGGTAATGGTAAAGGTAAAGGACCCCTGGAAGGTTAAATCCAATCAAAGGGACTATAGGGTTGTGGCGCTCATCTTGCTTTCAGGCCGAGGGAGCCGGCGTTTGTCAACAGACAGCTTTCTGGGTCATGTGGCCTGCAGGACTAAACCGCTTCTGGCGCAACGGAACACCGTGACAGAAACCAGAGCGCACGGAAATGCTGTTTACCTTCCTGCCACAGCAGTACCTATTTATCTACTTGCACTGGTATGCTTTCTAACTGCTAAGTTGGCAGGAGCTGGGACAGAGCTGCTCTGGTTTTGCCAGAAACGGCTTAGTCATGCTGGCCACATGATCCAGAAGCTGTCTGCGGACAAACACGGTCTATAGAGCGAGATAAGCGTGCAACTCCAGCGTCGTCCACGACTGGACTTAACGGTCAGGGGTCCCTTTACCTTTATATATATATATATGTGTGTGTGTGTGTGTGTGTGTGTGTGTGTGTATATATCTGCATCCTACATATACATGTTAACACACACACACACACACGAGTCTTACCTTTGTTTTTGAACAGCTCAGTTCTCAAACGTTTTGGCTCCCGAATGCCGCAAACCTGGAAGTGAATGTTCTGGTTTGCGAGCTATTTTTGGAAGCCAAATGTCCGACGTGGCTTCTGCACCTTCCGATTGGCTGCAGGAGCTTCCTGCAGCCAATCAGAAGCCACACTTTGGTTTCCGAAAGTTTTGGAAGTCAAATGGACTTGTGGAACGGATTCCGTTCGACTTCCAAGGTACAACTCTCTCTCTCTCTCTCTCTCTCTCTCTCTCTCTCTCTCTCTCTCTCTCTGTGTGTGTGTGTGTAATTTTCTTTTTTGCATGAGACAACTTAATCCCCTGGATGGAGAATTTGAAGGGCATCCTTTTGGTCAAATTGCCAGCTGCACATTCCTCCAGAAAGCATTTCTTCATTTCATGCTGTTTGATTCCGGAACGGCATTACGATCTGTCGAGGTGGAAAGACAGATGTTGTTTCACCTGGAGAATGCGGTCCTGCTGGGAAACAGATGACTTTTGATGTTTCCCAAGCGGCAAACATATGCAGTTCCTCTTTTTTTAAAGGGAACCATATGGACACAACATTTCAAGTCAGGGAAGTTCCTCACATCTTCCTTCAGGATAACACAGTCCCTTAAGGCTACCCCAAAAACCACATTTTGTTATTATGGTGCTTTTTTTAAAAAAATGTAACTAGATTGCTCCGCTTCCCAGCTAAAGCTGAGCGCAGTTGTTTGATTTGCCTTTCAAACATTTACCTTTCTTGGATGCTGTCCCAGAACAGCGACTGCCTTAGAGACATATTCAGAAATAGCTGTGTTATGGTGCCAGCTTCTGTCAAAGGAAACACAGCCTTAGCTAAGTCCAGAGATCTCCAAGGCTGTGTCCCAGAGGTCCCCAAACAGAAGACCCCCAGAAGTCTCTGTTTTCAGAATTATCCTCATTTTAGCCGCTTTCATTGTTTTCTGCTCTAAAACCTGAGTCAGAAAAACAGCTGTTTTGCTAAGGATGCCCTCAGACGAGTATTTGGATCACTTGCCCCCTTGAAACCATCTCTGCTCACTTACAGGAGGCTTCACCCAAAGTCATCCTCCGATGGCACCGGATAGCCAGGCCAGCACAAATGAATCCCTCCCTTTCCCCTTTGGTTGTGGAAAACTTGATTCATGATTCACGTTTGATGGGAATGCCCCCATGGTCTGCTCTGGTCAGACCTCACCTGGAGTACTGTGTCCAGTTTTGGGCACCACAGTTCAAGAAGGACACTGACAAACTGGAACGTGTCCAGAGGAGGGCAACCAAAATGGTCCAAGGCCTGGAAACAATGCCTTATGAGGAACGGCTAAGGGAGCTGGGCATGTTTAGCCTGGAGAAGAGGAGGTTAAGGGGTGATATGATAGCCATGTTCAAATATATAAAAGGATGTCACATAGAGGAGGGAGAAAGGTTGTTTTCTGCTGCTCCAGAGAAGCGGACACGGAGCAATGGATCCAAACTACAAGAAAGAAGATTCCACCTAAACATTAGGAAGAACTTCCTGACAGTAAGAGCTGTTTGACAGTGGAATTTGCTGCCAAGGAGTGTGGTGGAGTCTCCTCCTTTGGAGGTCTTTAAGCAGAGGCTTGACAACCATATGTCAGGAGTGCTCTGATGGTGTTTCCTGCTTGGCAGGGGGTTGGACTCGATGGCCCTTGTGGTCTCTTCCAACTCTATGATTCTATGTTAAAAACTTTTGGAACCGAGCATTCTCTATTATATCCATCATTACAAGTCAACTGTCTGGGACTTCTCTTCCCAGAGCGACCAGGCTGCTCCTGCGTCTCCTCGGAGTAGGCAGAAGAGTAGAGTACAGGTGCAATGCCAGCCCAGCAAGAGGTGGAGCAACCGGTGGAGGATATCCTGCTGGTGTCGACAGCGTCATCCAGTGCGTCCAACTCTCTCCTCGGGAGAGGACTGAGCTGAGAGGACTCAGGCTGAGCTACTGTGTAAATACTCCATAAATCTAAGAGTAATAAACCTGCCAGCTTGCTGCGTCTTGGTGTGAGAGAGACATCGCAAACCTGACACCAACCTCTTTCTCCAAATCCTGCCTTAGCCCTACTATCTTTGGACATAGACCCTGCGCCACAGAGAACTGGTAGGCTTCTTACTGACTGTGGCACAAGTAGAGCTAGACTGAAATACCCTTGGACACATGGAAAATAATATCTGGAATAGGGCAATGTCTGAGCATCTTACCAGACACCAATTAAAGGCATAACGAATAGAGAAACCTTCCAAGAAACATCGACCACTTTCTTTAACTAGGCTAATGGCCCAAATCAAGACCTTGATATACCAACCACTCAATATTCTTGGTGGATAAAGGTAAAGGTAAAGGTACCCCTGACCATTAGGTCCAGTCACAGACGACGACTCTGTGGTTGTGGTGCTCATCTCACTCTATAGGCCGAGGGAGCCGGCATTTGTCCGGAGACAGCTTCTGGGTCATGTGGCCAGCATGGCGAACCAGAGCAGCGCACGGAAACGCCGTTTGCCTTCCCGCCGGAGTGGTACCTATTTATTTATTTGCACTTGACGTGCTTTTGAACTGCTAGGTTGGCAGGAGCTGGGATCGGGCAACAGGAGCTCACCCCGTTGCGGGGATTCGAACCACCGACCTTCTGATCGGCAAGCTCTAGGCTTTGTGGTTTAGACCACAGCACCACCCACATCCCCAATCTTGGTGGATAGTTTACGCTAATTAATATGTTCGAACCCTGCATGTGTAAGTTTATGTCTAAACTCAACGGACACAAAACAATCCAGATGTATAAGTGTTTAATAGTCCAATAAATATTTGCTTTTAAAAATGATGCCCTCAAACATCTGTGTGCTTCTCTCTTTTTTAAAAATGATATTTATTAAGGTTTCAAAGAAAAGAATTACATGAATTAAAAAAAGAAAGAAAAAAAGACAAAAATAAAAATAAAAGAAAAAATACAAAATACAAAAAAGATGAAAAACACTTAAAAAATACATCTGTCTTTCCATACCTTACATTCATTTCCTTGTTTCCCTGACCTCCTCACGCCTCCCTTTTTTGTATTCCAATTCAGTTAGTTAATTCAGCAATTTCTTTCCCTATTTGTTTTTATCTTAGTCCTTTAACATAATATATTATAACTTTGGATTCTCACCTGTTAATAATCCATTTTTACATACACCTTTATAACATTGCTGCTTAAACCACTTAACTTCATTCTGACATCATTCTAACATTCATTAATTTTGCAATATTTCTGTAAATAATCTTTAAATTTCTTCCAATCTTCTTCCATCGACTCTTCTCCCTGGTCTCGGATTCTGCCAGTCATTTCTGCCAATTCCATGTAGTCCATCACCTTCATCTGCCATTCTTCCAAGGTGGGTAGATCTTGTGTCTTCCAATACTTTGCAATAAGTATTCTTGCTGCTGTTGTGGCATACATAAAGAAAGTTCTGTCCTTCTTTGGCACCATTTGGCTGACCATGCCCAGGAGAAAGACCTCTGGTTTCTTCAGAAAGGTATATTTAAATACCCTTTTCATTTCATTATACATCATCTCCCAGAAAGCCTTAATCCTTGGGCACGTCCACCAAAGGTGAAAGAATGTACCTTCAGTCTCTTTACATTTCCAACATTTATTATCGGGCAAATGATAGATTTTTGCAAGCTTGACTGGTGTCATGTACCACCTGTATATCATTTTCATAATATTCTCTCTTAAGGCATTACATGCCATAAACTTCATACCTGTGGTCCATAACTGTTCCCAGTCAGCCATCATTATGTTATGTCCAACATCTTGTGCCCATTTAATCATAGCAGATTTCACCGTTTCATCCTGTGTATTCCATTTCAACAGCAAGTTATACATCTTTGACAAAATCTTAGTTTTGGGTTCTAGCAGTTCTGTTTCTAATTTTGATTTTTCCACCTGGAAGCCAATTTTCTTGTCCAAATTGTATGCCTCCATTATCTGATAATAATGAAGCCAGTCTCGCACTTTGTTTTTTAATTTCTCAAAACTCTGCAATTTCAGTCTATCTCCCTCTTGTTCCAAAATTTCCCAATATTTCGGCCATTTAACCTCCATATTGAGCTTGTTCTGAGCTTTTGCTTCCATCGGTGACAGCCACCTTGGGGTTTTGTTTTCCAGTAGGTCCTTATATCTTATCCAAACATTAAACATTGCTTTCCTGACAATAGACAATATGGTTTTTAAATGCTTTGTGTGCTTTGACCTTATCATACCACAAGTATGCATGCCATCCAAATACATTATTAAAACCCTCTAAATCCAAAATGTCTGTGTTTTCAAGAAGCAGCCATTCTTTCAACCAGCAAAAAGCTGCTGATTCATAATAGAGTTTAAGGTCTGGCAGGGCAAATCCACCTCTTTCCTTTGCATCTGTTAGTATTTTAAATTTTATTCTGGGCTTCTTGCCCATATCTCTCTGCCACTTCTTGAAACAATCCATTTTGTCCAAAATTTACAATGTTTGAAACAAAAACAACATTCTAGGCAATACATTCATTTTTATCGCAGCAATACGGCCTAGCAGTGAAAGCTTCAAATTTGACCAAATTTCTAAATCTTTTTGCTGTCATGTTAATCCCCAGGTATTTCACTTTCTTAACCACTGTTTAAACCTGTCTCATTCTGAAACCTCTCTCTCTCAATCGGTGTTAAATTTTTCTCTAAAACCTTAGTTTTTAACTTATTCAGTTTAAATCCTGCAACCTGACCAAATTCTTGAATCAGTTCCAAAACCCTTTAGTACTAGATTCTGGCTCCTGTAACGTCAATACTAAGTCATCTGCAAATTCTCTCAACTTGTACTGTTTAGCTCCGACTTGTATACCTTTAACCAACTAGTCCCTTCTAATCATATTCAGCAGAACTTCCAGGACCGATATAAAAAGCAATGGGGAGATTCTGTGTGCTTCTCCGCTCCCTGCATTTAGCCATTGCACTTCAATGGAGCCTCCAGCTTTGGAGACACTGTACCTGTGAGTATCTCTTGTTGGACAACAATCAGTGGTGGAAGGCTGCTGCATCCATGTCTTGTTTGAAGACATCCTGGAGGCATTGGGCCAGCCCTCCCGTTAGGCAGAGTTGAGATGGCAGCCTCAGGCAGCAGGGGCTGGAGAAACAGGGCTGGGCTGGCTATTAAAAAAAACAGAATAGGGAACTATATAGATCATCAGGATGGAGGCAGGGACAGATTAAGACCTTTAGAGACCCTACGCACTGAAAAGATTAGGGTGCCCCAAATATGTAATTCAAAATAGAATGAATGCTAAACCATAAGATAAAGCTTAATTTATTTCAAAATGACACATGGAGGATGCATACCAAAATTAAAATAGCTTCTTTCTAGGTTTTCTGATTGCAGAATTCTGGATAAGTTTATTGAAGCTGACTCAACAAAACACACTAGGGAAAGTGAGTCAAATTTGTCCTAAAATATTGTTGTGTTCCGTGGGTTCCCTTCCCCATTCTTTTCAGCTGAGAAAAAAGGCTTTCTTTAGAGCAGTTAGTAATCACCAGTGTCAGAAAAACACATAGTGCAAGCTCCATGTTTGGAAACGCACCATGTATTCTGTCTTTCGCTATGGTGTCATGAAGGGCAACGTGACTGAATCTCATTTTTCTCGTTTAACTTTGCACGCCCATAACAATGGAACTGTCGCAGTTCTACAAAGAGATTTGTGTTCAAGTCAAAAGGGTATGAGTCAATTGGTTTGGAATCATAGAACTGTAGGTTTGGAAGGGACCAAAAGCCCAACACCCTCTGTAATCTAGTCCAACCCCCTGTAATGCAAGAATCTTTTGCCCAACGTGGGGCTCGAACTCCCAACTCTGAGATTAAGAGTTCCGTGCTCTGCTGACTGAGCCATCTAGGAGTGCAAGGCTTTGTACATTCTTCCCCCTCTGTCTTTGGTGAACATAAGAAAAACCTACTGGGTCAGGCCAATGGCCCATCTAGTCCCACATCCTTGTTCTCACATGACCAGATGCCTCTTTTGGGAAACCAGCAAGCAGGATTCAAGCCCTAGAGCCCTCTCCCCTCCCATGTTTCCCAGCAACTGACATCCAGGAACATTGCTTTTTCCAGCTGCAGGGGCCATTGTGGCTAGAAGCCATTGATTGTCAGGGACGTGGCTGAATCGAACGCCTGGGAAGAGTCAGACTCAGGAGATGAGGGATTGCCAGTACAAAGAGAGACAGAGTCCAACTCTGGAGAAGAAAGATTGCAGACAGAGCAGGAAGGGGAGGGCTTGCCCCCCCCTTCACCAAGAGTTCCATGACTCAGCTAGAGCAGCAGACACAGACAGCTCACTAGAAGGTGGAGGGGGAGAGATAGACGGCAGTGAGAGAGTTGCTATGCAACCAGCAGAGAAACAGCCTGCTGAGAGTTCTTTTGAGAGCAGGGGGGGCATTCCACCCTCCTTCTCCCCGAACCCGGAGAGCTGAAAGGGTTAAAATGCAACAAAAGTGCAAAAGAGGAAGGGCTGGACTTTGGCACCCTTCTTGCTGTGACGGGGCGGAGACTCAGAGTGACCAACTCGTTTCAAAGAGCAGCAAGCTGGGAGCCGCACTCTTGATGTAATTCATAAATAAACATACCATAAAACTGCCAGAGAGTTATTAATTCTTATCAAGGCTTGCTTGCCTGTCTGAGATCATTACATTGATTGCCCTTTTCTCCTCCATGAATTTTTCCAACCCTCTTTTAAAGCCATTCAAGTTGGTGACTGTCTCTGCCTCCTGAAAGAGCGAGCAACCAGCACTGTTTGCACCTTAGTTTCCAAGGGCTGGTCTGAAGATCTTCATCTGCTGGCAGAAGGATAAGGAAAACGGAGCCAGTCTAACCTCTTTCAGGAAGGAATTCCACAAAATGGGAGCAACCACAGAGAAGGCTGTCTCTCTTCCATCGCCAATAATGCTTCTGATGCAAGGACTCCTATCCATTTCGCCACCTGCTTTTCCTCTAGCCATACCCACTTTTGCTTCTGGCCTCATCCATTGCTGGTGTGTGGCCCCCAAAAGGTTGTCCATGAAGGAATGTGGCCCTTGGTACACTCTTACATGTTTCTCCTCTCTCTCTTTCTCCCTCCCTCCCTCTCTCTCTCTCTCTCAATAAATTTTATTGAATTTTCAAATTGTAACAACGAATTTTCAACAAATCTTAATTGAACAATTTCTATATCCACATTTTTCCCCTTAGATTCCCCCGTATTTCCGTATTGATTTATTAAACAAATTCTGGACCCTGCTGGTTTTACCTCTTATATAGTGGTGAACATTTAGTCAAAACCTGCCAATGGGTCCAAATCTTTATACTGTCTTTTTATATAGTTTATAAATGGTTCCCACTCCTTTTTGAAATCGATGTTCCTCCTCTCAATATGATCCTCTTGGGCTCAAAGCACATCATGCTCAACAGGTGAGCAAGTACCTTTCCCATCATTTTTGTGTCACTGCTTTGCAGGGCTGGGCGATATTTTGATATATCATCCCAAACCGGCTTGAAGTCCATATCGTGATACCAGTTTCATAATTTTTGACCTCTTGATATATCGCGAACCATGATGTGTGTGTGTGCGCGCGCGTGCACACGTGTGCCATGCAAAAATTACAATTTGGGAAAGACCATGAAGCCAGCCAATGCCTCTACATCGCTTCATCCTTCTTTCAGACATTGTGATGTATCAGTATATCGCAGTGTTTAGCTGGCAATATATCACAATGTTGAAAACCAGATATTGCCCAGCCCCTCTGCTTTGTCACTTTATTTCTTTGTACTCTGCTACTCCATGAAGTCGTGAGCTGCTCCTTTCCCAGCGTCGATGGGAGCCAGAAGATGATCAGAAACATTTCTGGGTGATTTGCATTGCTATGAAAAAAAATGTCTGCGCAAATTGTGATATACGGCCTGCTCGTATTGAGCCTGCATAGCAGAGAGCACAATTTGGCAAAAGGGAGGAAAAGAGCCCTGTCTTTCTGTCTGTCTGTCTGTCTGTCTGTCTGTCTGTCTGTCTGTCTATCTCTCTCTCTCTCTCTCTCTCTGAGTGTCTGTCTGTCTCTCACAGGGCCATCTTAAGTATATCCGGCGCCGTGGTGCAAAGATCCCTCCGGCGTGCACAGACACCCTGTTTCCCAGAGTTGCCAACCTTTTTACGGCGTTGCTGGCAGCTTTGCGGGGCTGGAGGAGGCGGGCAGTGGCTGGAGGGCAGCTCCTTCGACGGGGAAGAGGCGGAGGCTCTGGGTGCGGTGCTGCGCTGCTTCAGCGAGGCGGACGAGAGCGGCGAGTTGATGCCGGGAGGCGCCACACCCAACCTCCGCCTCTTCCCTGGCGCCCGTGCCACGGTGGCTGTGGCAGGCGGAGGCTCTGAGCGAGGTGCTGCTTTGGCGCGGCATGGCAGAGGCGGGCGAGGGCAGCGAGCTGATGCTAGGAGGCGCCACATCCAGCCTCTGCCTCTTCCCTGGCGCCCTCCAGAACATGGCGCCCTGGCGCTCTGCACCACTTGCCTCTATGGGCAAGACGCCCCTTCTCTCTCTCTCTCTCTCTCTCTCTCTCTCTCCTCTCCTCTCCTCTCCTCCCCTTTCTTCTCCTTTCTTCTCCTCTCTTCTCCTTGCTGTTACTCTTTATACCGTACTTAAGAAGGTGGCATGTGAGGATGTAGCAGCCCTGGGAAGGAAGATGCAAAGGACTGAAGGAAAAGTCAATCTGCCATCTGCATCAACCGGAGAAAGGGAAATAGAAGGTGCCTGGGCTGCCTCAATAGGAGTATAGCATCTAGATCAAGGGAAGTAATAGTGCCACTGTATTCTGCTCTGGTCAGACCTCACCTGGAGTACTGTGTCCAGTTCTGGGCACCACAGTTCAAGAAGGACACTGACAAACTGGAATGTGTCCAGAGGAGGGCAACCAAAATGGTCAAAGGCCTGGAAACGATGCCTTATGAGGAACGGCTAAGGGAGCTGGGCATGTTTAGCCTGGAGAAGAGGAGGTTAAGGGGTGATATGATAGCCATGTTCAAATATATAAAAGGATGTCACATAGAGGAGGGAGAAAGGTTGTTTTCTGCTGCTCCAGAGAAGCGGACACGGAGCAATGGATCCAAACTACAAGAAAGAAGATTCCACCTAAACATTAGGAAGAACTTCCTGACAGTAAGAGCTGTTTGACAGTGGAATTTGCTGCCAAGGAGTGTGGTGGAGTCTCCTCCTTTGGAGGTCTTTAAGCAGAGGCTTGACAACCATATGTCAGGAGTGCTCTGATGGTGTTTCCTGCTTGGCAGGGGGTTGGACTCGATGGCCCTTGTGGTCTCTTCCAACTCTATGATTCTATGATTCTATGAAATAATCCCCTCCAGCAGGTGATGTTGTGGGTTAGGGGATTCCTCATGGGCTTCACAGAGCACCCCTCAAACCGCCAGTGCTGTATGCAAGACAGCCCTGCCACTACAGTCATGACTGAGTAAGATAAGGTGGCCCCTGACAGGTAAACAATCTACAGTGGTATCTCGGGTTAAGAACTTAATTCTTTCTGGAGGTCCCTTCTTAACCTGAAACTGTTCTTAACCTGAGGTACTACTTTAGCTAATGGGGCCTCCTGCTGCCGCCACCTTGCGATTTCTGTTCTCATCCTGAAGCAAAGTTCTTAACTCGAGGTACTATTTCTGGGTTAGCCGAGTCTGTAACCTGAAGCGTCTGTAACCTGAGGTACCACTGTACATTGGAATCACAGAATTGTGGAATTGGAAGGGAGCACAAGGGTCATCTAGTCCAACCCAACTTGTTTTCAACCTAAACGTACCATGGGGCATGCACAAAATTCAAATAACCAGGGCGCTCAGCTGGTAAGTCAGTAAAACCTTTATTTAATTTGGACTCTTGAATTACCGCAGATTTCACCCTCAGCCCTTGGAAAAACTGGCCTGTTTCCCTGGTTCCTGGTAGAAAAAGCCTTTCCCAAGGAGGTGCCCTCAAGATTCCCATCAGCCCCAGCAGAAAAAAATGCCACTGTGTTTTTAAACAAACCCTCTCCATATCAGTTCAGTCTGGTTGGAATCTGTCAGTGTTCTCTCAGATCAGTTTTATTTTCAAAAAATCAAGCCGTTCTCGAGCAATAAAAAAAAAGGGATGTCCTGGTTATGCTGGGAGACTTGCAGGCTATGTGTGTGTATAAACTTATCATACAAATGTAAAATTCACACTCGTCGTTCTGCCGGCTTTTGTTTCTGGGGGTGAGAAGGGAATGTAGCCTTCAGATGGAAAAAGGCTCCTTGGTAGAGATGGGAAGTTCTGGGGGGAAACTGGAAAAATTGGGGAGACAGGTCCCCCCCATTTTTTCCCCAAAGTCGTTTTTTTCCAGAAAAATGGAGGAAAGAGTGTGTAGAATATTCAAACTATATCAAACTGTTTGTTTTTTTCAATTTTTCTGGAAAAAAATGGCTTTGGGGGGAAACGGGGAAAAACAGGGGGAAATTGTCTCATCCTGCGTACCAGGTGGGGCTGGTAGACAGCTGCCCTGGACACAGAATGGACCTGCGCCTCCATGGACAGCTGTGAGTTCAAAATGACTCCCAGGTTGCGCACCTGGTCCTTAGGGGGCACAGTTACCCCATTCAGGGCCAGGGAGTCCTCCACACCCGCCCGCCTCCTGTCCTCCCAAAACAGTACTTCTGTCTTGTCAGGAATGTATGAGAATGTATTGACTCATTTGGCTTAACTCCTTCTGGACTGAACCAATGCTTAGTGGTGGAGCAAATGCTATGCTTGTAGAAGGCCCTGGTTCAATTCCTTGCATCTCCAGGTAGAAGAATCAGAGAACAGGGGCCGGGGAAGACCTTTTGCTGCCTCAGACCCTGGGGACATGCTGCCAGTCAGAGCAGACATTGCTGGCCAAGATGGACACACTGCCTGGCTCCACTTCTCTCCTCCATAGTGAGGCACAAGGTGCTAATGTCAGGTCCCCTGGAAATTTTTGCTCCCTTTCCCTTTTTGCCTTCCCTTTGTAGCCAAAGGACTAGAAACTTGTCTATTTGTTTTTATTTCAGATGGGGACAGAGCATCTCAGCATGCTGGATTCCATACTCAAAATCGAAGTCCTCACTTGGTCAGTGTGTGCACCCATGAAAACGAAGAGCCCTACATAGAGATCTTGCCTCATCTATGGTCTGTTAACATAAACCACTTCCTCTCTCTCAGTCCCTAGTGGCTATAACTATCCTCACGGGTCGTACGGTAAGGATAATCGAGGCAAATGAATGCGAAATGCCCTGGGCACTCGGGAAGAACTGTATAAATGTTAAGTATTATTATTACATAAGAGCTCCACAGCAGATGTCATGCCTTCTTCATCCTGGTGACTTCCAGATGTCGTGAGACTCCAACTCCCATCAGCTCCAGCCGGAATGGCCAAAGGTCAGGGGTGATGGGAGTTGAAGTCCAAATTATCTGGAGGGCATCAGGTCAGGGAAAGCTGATCTAGGCCTTCTGTTGAGCATCCTTGCTATGGCCTCTCGGATATACAATTCTCGCTTGGCTTGCCAGCTAATTTCCTCTCCTTTACAAGGAGTTTACTAGGATCTTGTAATCCCCTCTCCCCAATTTCCACACGTAGGAAAATTCTTGAAAGTGGCAAAATATTGTTTCCCCTTTATACCGCAAACGGCTGCCGTTGATGCACAGATTTATTTGGGTCCTTTTGTGAACTAGCATCTTCCATAGACTTATTTGCAAAGCTGCAGGGGAACCGGATAATCGTTGCCCTGCTTTGGTGATGCCCATCCAGGTGAGCCCCCAATCCTTGGTGTGAGCGGGCAGCTGCAGGGAGGGTCTGCCTCCCTTAGTGAGTGACCACAACGCTTGTAAATGCCAACGTCCACATGGGCCCGCAGCCTTAGATGATGCCCTCGTGTTTCTCTGTGACTTTCAGGGCCTCGTGCATGCTTGCGGCCGACAGCCTGCGGTTGATGTTGCGGTAGCTGCAGCGCAGGAGGTTCCAGAAAGTAGTCCTCAGGTCCCGGTTGAAGAGGGCGTAGATCAAGGGGTTGATGAGGGAGTTGGCGTACCCCAGCCAGAGGAGAGTCCTCTCCAGCCTCAAAGGGATGCAGCTGCAGCGGCTGCCGCAGATGAACGGCCGGGCCGTTGACATCAGGAAGAAGGGGAGCCAGCAAAAGGTGAAGGCCCCCACAATGATGCCCAGGGTCCTGGCTGCTTTCTGCTCCCTCTTGAAGATGGAGATGTTCTTCCGGTCTTGGCGGAGGAGTTTGGACAAGGTGGCGCATTGCTCCACAGCCTTGCTCCTCCTGGTGCTGTGCTGGCGCCGGACGCCAGGCTCGATGCAGTAGGCTCCGTCTGGCTCGTAAGGCCTGGGGAAGTCCATAAAGCGGTGTTTCTGAGCGCTGGCCTTGGCTGCCTTGTAGATCCTGTTGTACATGACGAGCATGACGGCCATGGGTATGTAGAAGGCGACGCCGGTGGAGTACACGGTGTAGCCAAAGTCCTGACTGATGAGGCACACCCGTTCCACCGTGATGTTCTTCGCCCAGCCAAACAAAGGGGGCAGAGTGATGGAGGCCGAGAGGAGCCAAACGATGAACACCATCTTGGCCATCAACTTCCCGTCTTGCCTCACGGGATACGTCAGCGGCCGGGTTATTCCCAGGTACCTGGAAAACACCAAGGAAAGATTGGTAGGTTGGATTTGGCTTCGTCAAACCTTTATTAGGCATTAGATATATAAGGTACGTGGGTGGTGCTGTGGGTTAAACCACAGAGCCTAGGACTTGCCGATCAGAAGGTTGGCGGTTCGAATCCCCGCAGTGGGGTGAGTTCCTGTTGCTCGGTCCCAGCTCCTGCCAACCTAGCAGTTTGAAAGCACAAAGTGCAAGTAGATAAATAGTTACCGCTCCAGCGGGAAGGTAAACGGCGTTTCTGTGCACTGCTCTGGTTCACCAGAAGTGGCTTAGTCATGCTGGCCACATGACCTGGAAGCTGTACGCCAGCTCCCTCGGCCAATAAAGCGAGATGAGTGCCGCAACCCCAGAGTCAGTCATGACTGGACCTAATGGTCAGGGGTCCCTTTACCTTTACCTTGTATAAGGTAAGGTAAAAAGGTAAAGGACCCCTGGACGGTTGAGTCCAGTCAAAGGTGACTATGGGGTTGTGGCGCTCATCTCAATTTTCAGGCTGAGGGAGCCGGCGTTTGTCCACAGACAGCTTTCCGGGTCATGTGGCCGGCATGACTAAACTGCTTCTGGCACAACAGGATACCGTGATGGAAACCAGAGTGCATGGAAACACTGTTTACCTTCCCATCACAGCGGTACCTATTTATCTACTTGCACTGGTGTGCTTTTGAACTGCTAGGTTGGCAGGAGCTGGGACAGAGCAACGGGAGCTCACCCTGTGGCAGGGATCTGAACCGCTGACCTTCTGATCAGCAAGCCCAAGAGGCTCAGGGGTTTAGACCACAGCACCACCCGAGTCCCAATTAGAAATATAGGCCATCATTAAACATCCATATACATTTTTTAAAAAATATATACGAATAAACAGCCATGTAAAAATATGCAATAACGAGGATTTTCGTAACAAACGAAAACAGTACCCCCACAGTTTAAAAGGTCATAGATAGTGTAATTAGCCAAAGGCTTGGGAGAAGAGGAATATTCTTGCTTGGCACCTAAAGATGTATAATGAAGGCAACAGATGAGCCTGCCTTGGAGAGCATTCCACAAATGGGGAGGCACCACAGAAAAGGCCCATTCTTATGTTGCCACCCTCACGTGGAGGACGCACACAAAGAAGGGCCTCAGAGGATGATTCTCAGGGTCCAGGTAGGTTCATGCATGTTGTATGTTGTCTTCACACAGGCATGCCTATTCATGCCATATGCATTTTTTATACACATTACTTGACTGGCAAACTGCACTGCAAAATTCGGGGAAGTGTGAATTTTTAAAAGGTGGCCACGTTTCGACTCTCATGCTATTTCCGAAAGTCAAATTAAGCAGGGACACCTTTAAATGTGACCTGAACGCAATTCCCATCACTCGCATCACTCCCCAACATATGGAGAAGAACCAGTGATTGAGGTGGAGCCATGTGCTTGTCATGCGCTGCGTCCAGGGTGAATTCAATCCCTGGTCTCTCCAGCCGGTGTCACAGTTAGCAGGGATGGGGAAAAGCTCAGTTCTCCCTTCCAAGGAGACGCTGCTCAGGGCTAGCTGGCTCGATGCTCTAACTCAGCAAAACAAAGCTCCGCACAGGTCACTTATTCCCTCTGCCCACGACACTGCGGCTGCTGAACTGGGTTTCTTTTGGGCGATGCAAAGTGGGTCACAAATCTTTGCAGCAGTGAACACAGCCACCTTTTAACCACCCTCTCAGGAACCGCCACTAGAACCCACGTGGTAGGGTTTCTCTCTCTCTCTTTTTAAAAAATTACTCTGTTCTAATTACATCTCTTTGGTTACCAGGCAACAACGTGGGTGCTTGTCCTACAGGGGGTCCAGCTAGCTCTTGGAGTTAATGTAAAAATAGCAGGGTCCAGGGTCCGTTGCATAACCACGTTGCGGTGGCAGATCATATGGAGGACTGTTTGCAATTGCTGTAAGGATTTAAATAAAAAAATTCCTTCCAGTAGCACCTTAAAGACCAACTAAGTTAGTTCTTGGTATGAGCTTTTGTGTGCATGCACACTTCTTCAGATACACTGAAACAGAAGTTGCCAGATCCTTCTATATAGTGTGAAATAGACTGGAAAGAGAAGCTGCTGAATTGCAACTCATTACCAAACTTAAAACCATGGAGAGACCTGGTCTGAACAAAGACATTGGATTCTTATCTCATTATACATGACTAAGCCATTTTTCACCTTCTCACCCCTTGCCTTTTCCTGTAAGACCTATTGCAGTCGTTAAGAGTCGTCAACAGGCTCATCTCAGCTATCTGCCAATCTCCCATTCCCACCACCCTTCTGAGTAATACCCCTCCCCACCTTCTCACTATATAGAAGGATCTGGAAACTTCTGTTTCAGTGTATCTGAAGAAGTGTGCATGCACACGAAAGCTCATACCAAGAACTAACTTAGTTGGTCTTTAAGGTGCTACTGGAAGGAATTTTTTTATTTTGACTATGGCAGACCAACACGGCTACCTATCTGTAACTGTAAGGATTTAATCAGCAAAACAGAAATGGGCATGCGTGGGCAGGCAGTGTCGTGACCCAGATCCCAGGAAATCTCTGTGACCCCAGAAACCCCTCCAAAGGTGCACTGGGATCTGGGCTGGTCAGGACTGATGAGAGTTGAGGTCCAAAACATCTGGAGGGAGCCGGCCTGAGAGAGCCGGGTTGAGAATAATTTTATTCTAATGGTCTCAATGCTGATTATGTTTATTGTGGAAGAAATGCCGGAATGACTGGATTTAGAAAGTTTAGAAAGGCAAAAGCTACGTAGACATCCTTCGTGGAACAAGAGGTGTGTGACTATCTCAAACCACCCACCTCAAAAAATAAAATAAAAAAATGATGTTTATTTAGTTCACAAAAATTATACATCTCTCAGTTGTTTTAAAGAAACCCCACCAACCCACAAAACAGCCTCAAAGCAGTTCGCAAAAAAGATAGAACAACAAAATTATCAATAAGAAAAATTTAAAACTTTAACAATGGTAATTTAAAACTTTTGAAAAGTTAAGATAATAGACTAAAAATAGATTAAACTTTGGCTGGGGCAACCCAATCAGATGGGCAGGGTATATGTGAACAACAATAACAACTTGCACCAACTATTTAACCATCTGGGTAGGCTTGTCTAAACAAGAATGTTTTTAGCAGGTGCCAAAAAGAGTACAGCGAAGGTGCCTGCCTGATATCAAGTAGCGGGGGGTTCCAAAGGGCAGGTGCTGCCACAGTAAAAGACTGAGTTCTTACCAATGAGAAATGGGTTTTATGTGGCACTTGTAACCGTGCCAGTTCTGCCAATTGCAGCAGTCGAGTGGGTGCCTGTGGGGCCAGGCGTTCTTGTAGGCAAACTGGTCCCAAGTTGTTAAGCGCTTTGCATACTAATAACCCCACCTTGAACCTGGCCCAGTAGCAATTCAGCCACCGGTGCAGGTCTCAGATGGACGTAACAGGCGGAGGTTTCCGAGGCTTCCCAGAAAAGAGCACTCGGCTGAAAATTCCTCAGGACGGCAGAGATTATTTCAGTTCAGTGTTTTTTAAAAAACAGATCCGGATTAGCAGTGCTTCTATCACCAGCAATGAAGTCCCCCTCCTCCATGTACACAGCATCTGGAAGGAGGCCGTGAAAAGACTTGCAAGGGATCGTTAAGTGATTAATTAATCTGTACTTTGATCTGGAGTCAAGTAAGGCTTAGAGAAGGGTGCTGCATGCATGCTTAAATGCTGTTCAGGGTCTGCTCCAGTTGCTGGGCACAGTGTCAGGTCCTATTTGCTTCGGTGACACCTGCAGGCAGGCAGCACCTCTCAGGATTTATCCATTTCAGAGCACGCAGAAGCCCGTCGAGACACACGTGAGGAGGGGTCGGGTGCCAGACCCACCGACACCCATGCTGAGTCCCCAGGGACCACGTGCGCAAGACATGCAACACGCAGGGAGGTGTGGTGGTGTTTGTTTGTTTTTTCCGATTTTTTAAATTGATTTTCAAAATTTATGAACAAACAAACAAACATTGATCCTAACTGTAATAATTCCACTTTTGTTAACATTATTGAATGACGTCCTCAAATCCCCCTGGCTGAATTTCAGTGAATAATAATGTCAGGGGTTCAGGAGCAGAGACGCAGAGAAGGGAGGAGACAGAGAGCGAGGGGGAGGAATACGAAGGAAGGATGAGTGGGGATGACGACCCGAGATCACCGAGCCTGTCCAGTGAGTCCGAGGATTCCCAGAAGGGAGCGCCAGCGGTCAGAGCAAGGGGGGACAGCAGGGGGACACCCCAGGAAGAAGGGTCCAGAGAGGGATCAGAGAGCAGCAGTTGGAGATCGGGACTCACGTGCCCAGCCGGGAGCAGCGGGGAGAAAGGGGACCAGACATCGGGTTCCGGAGGCTTTCAGCAGGAGGGAGGGCATGAGTCAGGAGTAGTCACGCCCACCTCGGGGAGCGACGAAACGATCAAGAGGAAGGTAGAGAGTTGGGCGCGCGCGCCAAGTTCAAATGCAGCGGAAGCTGGCGCAGTAAGCAGCCCGGAGAGTGAGCCAGGTCCCAAAGCCCGCCGCAAGGAGGCGGAAGGGTCAGGGGGGTCCGCGTCAGAAGAGAGTAGGAGAGAAGAGACCACGGGGGGCAGAAGGACCCAGAGACGGAAGGAAAGGCGCAAGAGGTGGAGCAAGGCTAGGGTATTAAGCTGGTGTGCTAGAGGCGGAAACTCAGATGGGTCTTCGCCGGTCTGACATAGAAGACGTGGGGCTGCACATTGCAGTTTGGAAATGGAACCTGTAACCCAATAAAGACTCTTTTAACGTGAACGCTGGCTAACGTGGTCCTATGTGAGCTGGGACTGGGTAGCAGCCCTGACAGTAAGACCCGTCTCAATATAGCTTCGGACACCTGAAACCTCGCAGCGGAGGCAGAAGCAGTGAGAGGAGGAAATTGGTGTTTGGGAGCAAGCTCACAAAGGTTGGCAGAGATGACGGAAGCAGAAAAAATTTCAGCGCTGCAACAGGCTGTGACCCAATTGAACGCAGAGGTACTGGCATCCAAGAAAAGGGAGCAGGATGCTGCGGCCGCCTACAGAGATCTCCACGCCAGGTTTGAAGCGTTGGTTAAGCAAGGGCAACCGGGACCCAGACCGGAGGGGGTTGGGTTGGCACGGAGAGCAGGAGGGCTTGTGGCTCACTTCGATGGGAATTTGCAACAGTACCCCAATTTTCGAGCAGACGTAATGTGCGCACTGCAACTGCTGGCAAAAGACTTTAGAGATGAGGAAGAGAAAGTGGGGTTTATACTATCCCATTTGCATGGGGATGCTAAAGCGTGGCTGCGCAATTTGTGGAGGGATAAAGATCCAGCGCTTCAGAGTGCAGATGCCTTTATCAAAGCGATGGATGCGTGCTTTTTATCTACCATTGACGTGGATCTTGCTCGAAGGGAGATACATGGACTGAGACAAGGGAGGGCGAGCGTACGGCAGTATCACGCCCGCTTTTTTGCGCTGGTCAGTGCCTTGGAATGGGACCGGGATTCACCTCCAGTCAGAGACCTGTTCTGGGAGGGTCTGAGCAGTGCTGTTAAAGACGAAATTGCGAGGGGGGAGAGGCCCCGGAGCACGCAGGAGGTGGTCCAAAGGGCGCTGACTGTGGGGGTGAGGCTGGAAGAACGTCCATGGTGCAGAGACGAAGGACGTGGAGGGCGCGAAGCAGCGAGAAGTTTCTCTTTCGTTCCCAGGGAAGCAGCGCATGCGCAATCCACACCTCCGCCAGGAGGGGGAGTGGAACCTATGGAGGTGGGAGGCGCCAGGGCTCAGTCAGCTACCAGAGCCCCAGCACCGGGAGCAGTCAAGACTAAGCCTCCTAGAGGGAACCGGAAGTGTTACATCTGCGACAGCCCTCAACACTTGGCGAGAGAGTGTCCCCAGAGGAACTCCAAGCACACTGCAGCCTCCGCAACGGTGATAGCAGCCACGCAGCACAGCGAACCCCAGCAGGGAAACGACGATGTCTGGCTGGAGGCAGAGGCACTGGGGCCCAGCCAGACGAATCAGTGAAGCAGTCCCCAGCGATCTTGCAACCCACAGACCCCCTCCCACCCAAACCAGTAGTGCAGCTCACCGCATCTCTCCAGCTACCCAATGGCATCACTATGGACGTGCCGCTTTCTGTGGACTCTGGAAGCAATGCAGACTTTATAGCGCAGGATTTTGTGGAGCAGCACGCTATACAGCTACTGCCTGCTACTCTGCCCCTGCAAGTCGTCACAGTGGATGGCAGAGAGTTGCTGGGGGGGCAGGTGGTGAAGCAGACGCCGCCAATGGTGATGCGACTTGGTAACCACAGGGAAGTCATCAGTTTTAATGTCACCCGACTGTCGGACACGCCCATATTGTTGGGCATGAGTTGGCTGGACAGGCACAGTCCGACACTGGCTTGGTACCAGCGACAGCTGATCTTCGGCTCTTCTTATTGTGCCGAGCACTGCATCCTGCCCAGACAGGAGGGAGAGGAGGAGGAATCACAGCTGCAGTTGGGAACGTTGCAAGCAGTCCCCCACAAATACGCGGACTTTCTGGAGGTCTTCTGCGAGAAGGAGGCGGACAAGCTACCCCCTCACAGGCAGTATGACTGCAAGATTGACCTCCTACCAGGGGCGACGCTGCCGAAAGGGAAGCTGTATTCCATGTCTGAGGACGAACTACAGGAACTCAAACAGTTCATAGATCACAATTTGGAGCGCGGTTTCATCCGGGAGTCCAAGGCAGTGGGGGGCAGTCCTGTTTTCTTCGTGAAGAAGAAAGACACGCCCCCAAAAAGACTTGTAGTTGATTTTCGCCTCTTGAACAAGATGACCAAGCCCTCTGATTTCCCCATGCCCAGGATTGACGACCTCCTAGCGACGGTGCGCAAGGGACGCGTGTTCACCAAGTTGGACCTGCGAGGGGCGTACAATCTCATCCGCATGAGGGAAGGCGATGAGTGGAAGACAGCCATGTTCACGCCTCTGGGTACCTACGAATACAGAGTGATGCCGTTTGGATTGCAAAACGGTTCTCACTGTTTTCCAGCTTTCATGCATCATGTGTTGGCGGGACTCCTCTACAAGAAGTGCGTCTGCTTCCTGGATGACATCCTGATATTCTCCGAATCGCAGCAAGCACATGACCAAGACGTTCGGGAGGTGCTGAAGAGGCTGCAGCAGCATAGACTGTACGCCAAACTGGAGAAGTGCCAGTTCGACACGACGGAGGTGGATTTCTTGGGCTACAAATTGTCGGACAAGGGGCTAGCCATGGACAGCGCCAAGGTTCGCGCGGTGTTGGATTGGAAGAGCCCGCGCAACCGGAAGGAGGTCCAGCAGTTTGTGGGCTTCGCCAACTTCTATCGCAAGTTTATCAAGGGGTTCGCGATGCAGACGGCGGCTATTACGGACACGCTAAGCTCCAAGAAAAAGAAATTCATCTGGACGGAGCAGGCGGAGCAGTCCTTTCAAGCACTCAAGCGTCTCTTCACGTCGGAAGAGCAACTGCTGCATATCGACCCCAGCAGACCGATGCGGGTAGAGACAGACGCGTCCGATAGAGCCGTGGGAGCTGTCCTGCTGCAGAGAGACCTGCAGGGGGTCTGGAGGCCGGGAGCGTTCTACTCCAGAAAGCTCAGCAAGTCGGAGCAGAACTACACTATCTGGGACAGGGAGTTGCTGGCCATTCATGCAGCGTTCAAAGCATGGAGGCATTTCCTGATCGGAGCCAAGCACACAGTGCAAGTCTGCACGGACCACAAGAATCTGGAGCACTGGCGCAGGGCGCAGTTCCTGAACCAGAGGCAGATACGTTGGGCAGAGTTCTTTGCTGACTTCGATTTCCGAATAGAGTACGTCCCAGGCGACACCAACATCATGGCGGATGCACTGTCCCGAAAACCGCAATACCTCGAAGAGGCGACACCAGCGGCAGCCATGCACATCTTCGCGCCAACAGCGTGGGCGTGCGCTTCAGCCACGGTAGACCTGGATGCGGTGCGGCGGGCGTTGCAGGACGACTCATTCGCGCAGGCGAAGATGGCCGAGGTGCACAAGGGCACGGCGAAGAGCGACGAGTTCCAGATACGAGACGGCTTGCTCTTACGTAAAGGGGCCATCTACGTGCCGGGAGACGAACTTCGCGCCAAGGTACTGCAACAGTTGCACGACGCACCCACGGCCGGACACTTTGGCACAGAAAAAACGGTGGAATTAGTCGCAAGGGACTTTTGGTGGCCCAGACTGAGAGGGGAGGTCGCGGACTACGTCGCGAGGTGCGACACCTGCCAGAGGGCCAAGCCGGTGCACAAACCACCGGCGGGACTGCTGGAACCGCTGCAAACGCCGTTTGAACCGTGGGAGAGGGTGGCCCTGGACTTTGTCACGGATCTACCCAGCTCGAGAGGCAAGACAGCTGTACTAGTGGTGGTGGACTTGTTCACCAAGATGGCACATTTCATACCGTGTGCGAAGGTGGCCACGGCGGAACAAACAGCCAAACTGTTCATAGATCACGTGTTCAAAGTGCACGGTCTGCCGCGGTCTATACTGTCCGACCGCGGACGCCAGTTCATCTCGAATTTCTGGCAGAAGCTGATGGGCTTCCTGAACGTCAAGATCAACCTGACATCAGCGAGACACCCGCAGACCAACGGGCAAGCGGAGAGGGTCAATGCCATCATGCAGCAGTACCTGAGATGCTATGCCAATCAACAGCCTGCGACGTGGGTGGATTACCTGCCGCTCGCCGAGTTCGCCTACAACAACACGAAGCACGTATCCACAGGGGTGACGCCGTTCTTCGCCAACAATGGGAGGAATCCCAGAACCTTCCCGGGACTGGAGAGAGTGGGGGAAGGGGAACCGCAGACGGCGGACGCTTTCGCGTCTGAGTTGCAGGAGGTCCACGATCAACTCCGACGGCAGCTGGAGCTAGCGAAGCACGCATACAAGGTGCAAGCTGACAAGCACAGGCGGGTTGGCGAAGAGATCCGAGTGGGAGACTGGGTCTGGTTGACAGCCCACGCAGTGCCGACCAGATCGTTAGCCAAGAAGAAGTTGGGGCACAAGCAACTCGGTCCATACCAAGTCGAAGCACAGATCAACCCAGTAGCTTTCCGGCTGGTGCTGCCGGAGGGTTCCAGGATGCATCCGGTGTTCCACAGGTCGGTGCTCACTCCCTACAAGGCACCTCACAGATTCCAGGAACCAGGAACAGCACCGAGTCCGTCTCAGGAGCGGACGGAGGCGGGGAGATTGCCACAGCAGGACCCCATCAACGAAGTCATGGAGATTTTGGACTCCAGATGGGGGGAAGAGGGAGTAGAATACCTCCTAGCCAGAGAGGGCACCCGGGCCAGTGCTAATAGCTGGGTGCAAGACTACGCTTTGGAGGAACCCCTGCTCAAGGACGAGTTTCATGCCCTTTTCCCACACAGACCCATGCCAGCAGGCTTCTTCGACGACTGGTTGTTCACGCCCACACTTTCCTCCAGCACATTCCATGGATTCGACTCGGACGGGGAGCCCGCACCGGGCACCCGTTCCCCAGAGGGGTCACCGGAGGGTTCGGCGTCAGACTCCTCGTATTGGTGGGACGATCGACCAGAGGAGCAGTGGCGCCGGAGGTGGCTGGAGATGCCAGGTCGAGCGACCGACGCAGAGACTGACATGGACGTGTTCGGGGAGGATCTTGGGTTCGAGCACGGCGGCACTGAAATGGAGGCGGAGCAGATCAACGTTGACGAACGCGAGGAGGAAGACTCGGAGGTCTTCAGTTGGCGGCCAGCGACGGGGAGCGAACTGTATCCGGCATTCACTCCCGTGATGATGGAGCACCCAGCACCCACACCTGAAAGTGGGGAGGGGGGAAGGGGGGGCTTCGAGGGGGGGATGGATGTCAGGGGTTCAGGAGCAGAGACGCAGAGAAGGGAGGAGACAGAGAGCGAGGGGGAGGAATACGAAGGAAGGATGAGTGGGGATGACGACCCGAGATCACCGAGCCTGTCCAGTGAGTCCGAGGATTCCCAGAAGGGAGCGCCAGCGGTCAGAGCAAGGGGGGACAGCAGGGGGACACCCCAGGAAGAAGGGTCCAGAGAGGGATCAGAGAGCAGCAGTTGGAGATCGGGACCCACGTGCCCAGCCGGGAGCAGCGGGGAGAAAGGGGACCAGACATCGGGTTCCGGAGGCTTTCAGCAGGAGGGAGGGCATGAGTCAGGAGTAGTCACGCCCACCTCGGGGAGCGACGAAACGATCAAGAGGAAGGTAGAGAGTTGGGCGCGCGCGCCAAGTTCAAATGCAGCGGAAGCTGGCGCAGTAAGCAGCCCGGAGAGTGAGCCAGGTCCCAAAGCCCGCCGCAAGGAGGCGGAAGGGTCAGGGGGGTCCGCGTCAGAAGAGAGTAGGAGAGAAGAGACCACGGGGGGCAGAAGGACCCAGAGACGGAAGGAAAGGCGCAAGAGGTGGAGCAAGGCTAGGGTATTAAGCTGGTGTGCTAGAGGCGGAGACTCAGACGGGTCTTCGCCGGTCTGACATAGAAGACGTGGGGCTGCACATTGCAGTTTGGAAATGGAACCTGTAACCCAATAAAGACTCTTTTAACGTGAACGCTGGCTAACGTGGTCCTATGTGAGCTGGGACTGGGTAGCAGCTCTGACAAATAATAATAATAATAATAATAATAATAATAATAATAATAATAATAATTTTTATTTATACCCCGCCCTCCCCAGCCAAGGCCGGGCTCAGGGCAGCTAACAAGCAATAATAAAAACAAGTTGAATGAATACAACTTAAAAACAAGATTAAAAGACATCATTAAAATATTGAAACATTAAAATATTAAAATGCAGCCTCATCACAGGAGGAGAAAGGAAAAAAGAAAGAGGGGGAGGGAATCAAATTGGCTCCAAGCCGAAGGCCAGGCAGAACAACTCTGTCTTACAGGCCCTGTGGAAAGAAATCAGATCCTGCAGGGCCCTGGTCTCATGAGACAGAGCATTCCACCAGGCTGGGGCCAGTGTTGAAAAGGCCCTGCCTCCGTTTGAGGCTAATCTGACTTCCTTAGGGCCCAGGACCTCTAGGGTGTTGCTATTTATGGACCTTAAGGTCCTCCGTGGGGCACACCGAGAGAGGCGGTTCCGTAGGTACGAGGGTCCTACGCCGTGAATTTCAGTGTATGTCATTGTATCAGTTTTCCAAAACTAATTTCTCATAACATTTACTTAGTCAAGTAACATCTTTCTTTCTTTTCATATTAACTTTAAACATATAGTTCTATAACATTACATATTTAAATCCTAAGCCAATCTGGTAATTGCAAGTATTTCTATTTAAATTATCTTAGCCTATTTAGCTAAATAGTCTTTGAATTTCATCCATTCCTCCTGGTACTCCTCCTCCTTCTGGTCACGGACTCTTCCGGTCAAGTCGGCTAGCTCCCAAAAATCCATCATCTCCATCTGCCGTTCCTCCACTGTTGGCACTTCTTGTAATTTCCAGTTCTTGGCTAACAAAATCCTAGCAGCAGTTGTGGCGTACAAAAGCAATCTAACATCTTTCTTGGGCAATTCCGGACCTATTATTTCAAGAAGGTGTGGTGGTGTTACTCACCCAACCTCCCATCAGTTGCGTCGCTGCTGAGGGGGCATGCGAGGTCGCAGTGGAGCAAATGTACCAGCGGAGCCAATCCTGCACTCCCTCTGGTGCGTCAACACTGCACCAACTTCCTGACTCCTCTCCCCCTCTAACCTCCCAGTAAGCAGCAATGATGCAACCGACTGGAGGTCAGGTGAGTGTTGCCATTGCGCCCCCACCATCCACCACCTGCAACACAGTCAAGTCAGGTGTGCCCAGCCCAAGCCCAAGGCGATGGACTTGTTAAGTACAATTGTGTTGGGTTTGGAACTTAACAGGTTAAGTTCTTCCCAGGATGCCACACCATTCTGACGTCAGTTTTGGAAGCTTGGGAGGAGCTTGGGAGGAGTTTGTCAGTCCCACTCGGTATTTTGTGGGGAAAGGATGCAGTTTTGTCATGGCTGCAAATAGTCCTGGAAATTCCTAAGAAATGCTGGAATAAAAGCTGTAAATAGACAAACCTGGACTCTGTGTGTTTGTCTGAGAGCTGAGACAAGCTACGTGACAGTTCTACACCGCTGTGCGAAGCTCTGCTGAGTCGTGACGGAAAGCCGCAGCAGAAGTGTGCCGGGCGGCCATAAATTGCTAATTGAGGTTCGCAAATCAATTAGCGGGAGTCACGGATATAAACAAATAGCCACAGGTTATGGGTAACCTAAATCACCTATCGTAAAACTGTCACGGAAGAGCTGCCGGGAGCTGAGAAATCTGCGGTGTCTAGCAGAGGAGCACGGAAGCAAGCAAGCAAGCAAGCTGAAAGACGCTGTTGCTGAATGCTGAAAGCTGTGAGCTGAGAGCAGCAAGGAATCGTTTCTCCACGCCAGAGGAGCTTTTGTGAGTACAGCTTGGGGCGATTTGGGAGAACGGGAGAACATGGCAGATGGCCAGGAGGTGATTCAAGCTCCGTTTGAACAGCTTGAGGAACTCACCGCCCAAGCGTGGAATACCTGGGCAAGATGGGTGAGAGCGTGGTTTATAGCCACGGAGGTTTGGGACATTTCCCAGAGGGAACCAGTGCAACTGGTGGACAGAGATGCAGGAAAGCTGAAGTCTGTTTCTCTGGAGGAGAAAATGCAGAGGGAGAAAGCTATGAGAGCTGAGGTCTGCATGTTGAGAGCAGGTGTTCATGCTAATTTGCAACATCATCTGGATGGCGTTAAATCTGCGTGTGAGGCCTGGAGTGTGCTGAAACGTCTGTGTGAAGGCTCAGCAGGAGGCCTAGGGCAGATGGAAGCTGAAAGCCTAGAGATGGCTGGAGCCCCTGTTCCTGATGATTTAGCCTCAAGGAGTGCTAGTGAGCAAGTCGGGGGGGCGGAAAGTTCCAAAGGCAAGTTTGAAAAGTTTTCCACTGAACCTGCTGGAATGGAGCGGCAGTTCAGGGGGGGCGGATCTGGCAAGGAGTGCTTTTCCGGAAGAAGGAGAAGGAGGCCAGCTGGGAGGAGCCCCAGGCAGTGTTTTTCCACTGGAGTTCGTCGTTGCTACGTGTGTAAAGCAACAGGACATCTGCGTCAAGACTGCCCACAGAGGGCAGCTGCACAGGAAGGTTTCAAGGACACTTCTCATGGGAAACAGGCGGGTTTCCATGGCAACCGGTCTGGAAAAACAACCAGGCGTGAGACTGAGGCTGGTGGACGTGCCAGGTGCCAGGAGGAGACGTATCAGATCACGGCTAGTCTGGCGTTGGCTGAAGACAGCTGTGGGACAGAGCTAAGTTTTGTTATTGACTCTGCAGCTAATCGCAATTTGATTCCAGAGACACCTGCTGTCGAGAGGTGGAACTGCACGGCAATTCCTGCCGGGAAAACTGTACTGTTTGCAAATGGACAGAAAAGACAAATGACTAATGCTGTAAATTTGCATTTTTGTGTTTTACAGGAAACGTTGGAGTGTTGTACTGTTCCTGGGATGCAACACTGTCTTTTATCTGTGCCTTATTTACTGAAAAAGGGATTTACGGTTTGTTTTCAGGGTGATGTGTGCACAATCTCCAAAGGAGGGAGGATGCTTGCCAAGGTTAAAAAGGGGCAGAATGATCTCTTCATTCTTAAAACGTCTCTGGAGGATGGTGGGAAGGTTGAGAAAGCACAAGCACTGCGTGCTACAATTCCCAATCATGATTCATGCGTACATGCTTGGCATACACGTACAGCTCATAGTTCTCTTGAAGAACTACAGGTGCTGCCAGAAGTTTCCAATGGTTGTAAGATCTCAGAATGTGGACATGCTATAAGTTGTGAAACTTGCAAACTGGCAAAGGTAAAAGGATGCAGTTATCCAAAGGTTGAAAGGATAACAACAAGGCCTTTTGAACTGGTTCACATAGATTTGTGGGGTCCTGTGAAGGAACCAAGTCTGGGAGGGTCAAGGTTTCTGCTCTCGATGCAGGAGGATTTTACTCAGAATTCCTGGATACATGGTCTCAAATCCAAGGATGATGCAGCACAGCTGATCAAAGGGTGGATTGAGGAGGTGGAACAAAGGTTTTCCACCAAAGTGCAAGCTGTCACAAGTGACAGAGGAGCTGAGTTTACAGGTTCTGCTTTGCAGAAGTACTTTCACAAGAAAGGGATACGTCACACAGTGACTTCACCCAATGAGAGGGGAGTGTCAGAGCTAAAGTGTCAGGCTCTGGTTAAAACTGCACAGGTGTTGCTGGAAGACTCTGGGTTACCTCCAAGGTTTTGGCTGGAGGCAATCAAGTATGTAAGCTTCACCTGGAATCGCACCTACAATTCCATGGTAGGGGACACACCGTTTGGGTTGTTGCATGGCAGGAAACCCCAGATTCATTTTTTGCGTATGTTCGGGTCACGTGCGTCTGTGCCGGTACCTGCTGCTTTGCAGGGGCCAGATGGATCCAAGTTCCGAAAAATGATCTTCTGTGGGTATGAGCCAACAGCAAGTGCATGGAGATTTGCATTTCCATCAGGTGATCAGAGTAAGTTACTGATCAGTAAACACGCTGAGTTCTATGAGCAGGATAAAAAGACAAAAGCTGCTGTCAAGCGTGATGTTCTTTCAGAGTGTCTCTCAGAACAGGAAGATTCTGAGGGGGAGGAAGAAGAAGCTGAGTCTGATGATGACGATCAGGTAACTGACCAAAGTCAGGAACAGGAGGAGGTATCGGTAGTTTCTCCACAAGTTGTAAAAAAGGAGGCCAAAAGCGAGCCCAGTTCCCCTGTGAGTGTAATGGAGAGGATTCGAAAACGTTTTAAGTCAGAGGGGGAATCCCGTGATGCTGAGGACACATTTCCTGGTGGCAGTGAGTCAGAGGTAACATCTGAGTTTATGCCCAGAAGGTCTAGTCGCACAACAAAGGGCATTCCACCTGAAAGATACCAGGCAACATGTGCGTGGGCGAGATTCGCACAGTGTGATTCTGGGAGTGTTGAAAGGGTTCAACAGGTGCCTGGGAAAGATGCTGGGAAGGAGCACAAGGCAAAGGGTAAGGTGTTGAGCTCAAAAAGGTCTTGTCAGAATGTGCGGCAAAGGGGGGTGTTGGGTTTGGAACTTAACAGGTTAAGTTCTTCCCAGGATGCCACACCATTCTGACGTCAGTTTTGGAAGCTTGGGAGGAGCTTGGGAGGAGTTTGTCAGTCCCACTCGGTATTTTGTGGGGAAAGGATGCAGTTTTGTCATGGCTGCAAATAGTCCTGGAAATTCCTAAGAAATGCTGGAATAAAAGCTGTAAATAGACAAACCTGGACTCTGTGTGTTTGTCTGAGAGCTGAGACAAGCTACGTGACAGTTCTACACCGCTGTGCGAAGCTCTGCTGAGTCGTGACGGAAAGCCGCAGCAGAAGTGTGCCGGGCGGCCATAAATTGCTAATTGAGGTTCGCAAATCAATTAGCGGGAGTCACGGATATAAACAAATAGCCACAAATTGTTTAATTGACACTGAAATGGGGAATTCCCAAATGTACATTAACGAATTCTTGAATGTGGGGATTTTCCACGTGGCTATATCGAATCCCCGCGACGGGGTGAGCTCCCGTTGCTCAGTCCCTGCTCCTGCCAACCTAGCAGTTCAAAAGCACATCAAAGTGCAAGTAGATAAATAGGTACCGCTCCAGCGGGAAGGTAAACGGTGTTTCCGTGTGCTGCTCTGGTTCGCCAGAAGCGGCTTAGTCATGCTGGCTACATGACCCGGAAGCTGTACGCTGGCTCCCTCGGCCAGTAAAGCGAGATGAGCGCTGCAACCCCAGAGTCGGTCACGACTGGACCTAATGGTCAGGGGCCCCTTTACCTTTTTTATATCGAATCCCCGCGATGGGGTGAGCTTCCATTGCTCAGTCCCTGCTCCTGCCAACCTAGCAGTTCGAAAGCACATCAAAGTGCAAGTAGATAAATAGGTACCACTCTGGCAGGAAGGTAAACGGTGTTTCTGTGCGCTGCTCTGGTCTCACCAGAAGCAGCCTAGTCATGCTGTCCACATGACCCGGAAAAAATTGTCTGCGGACAAATGCCAGCTCCCTCGGCCTGTAAAGCGAGATGAGTGCCGCAACCCCAGAGTCGTCCGCGACTGGACTTAACTGTCAGGGGTCCTTTACCTTTTTTTTATATTGAAGCTGAAGAAAAGACTGAGCTCTAACTGAGTTGGTAACTAACTATTGTTGTTTTCTGCTAGCAAAAATGTGAGTGTTTAACCTTAGATCAAAGGTATCTCAGAGGGATGGATGAAGGGACCAATCACTCGAGCTGGGTTGGCCACCAAATGGGCCATCTCTTTAATGCAGAGGTGAGGAGACTCAGGCCAAGGGAACAAATGCAGCCCCTTAGATCTCTCTCCCTGGCCTTGCTACAGGGAACCAGGCAGAGGGCCTTCTCGGTGGTGGCACCCGCCCTGTGGAACGCCCTCCCATCAGATGGCAAAGAGATAAACAACTACCTGACATTTACAAGACATCTGAAGGCAGCCCTGTTCAGGGAGGTTTTAATGTGTGACATTTTGATGTATTTTTAATCCTTGTTGGAAGCCGCCCAGAGTGGCTGGGGAAACCCAGCCAGATGGGCGGGGTACAAATAATAAATAATAATAATAATAATAATAATAATAATAATAATAATTATTGTTGTTGTTGTTGTTGTTGTTGTTGTTGTTGAACTCTGATCATGTCTCTTCCTTGTTTGGATGGAGGGCAGAGAGAGGGGTATGAGTATGTGTAGGAACCAGCCTGTTGTACAAAGCTATAAAAAAATATTCATTGTTCCACCTGCCTTTGCCTCTGGCCCTCCAAACACTGGCATGTGGCCCTTGCAAGATTGCCCAGAAGGAAAGACAGTTCTCAGGCTGGAAACAGCTCCCCATCCCTGCTACAAGGGACTTCTGCTTCGTAAGCAATCTTTTTTTAAAAGCCACAACAACAACAACAGGCAGTGATAAATGCGATTGCTGAACCCAGCTTGTGTACAATGGGCGCCCTTCACCGAAGAGGCTGCTCCTTTTTATTTCTCTGCATATTTATACTGAAGGGCAGTGCAGACATTTCCAAATAAATAAAATAAATCTCTACCTCTCAGACTTTATGGCTCCTTCTAACAGGAGCACCAAACATTAAATACGTGCAGTCTGGGATTGCTTTTGAATTCCACACGCCTACCCTTTGCATTCAGAGACGCTGCTGCTGTAACTTGCGCAATTAACTTTAAGTGTCTGCTTCCTAATTCTGCTCAGATTTCTTTCCTTTGTTTTTGTTTCAAAGATAGAAAGTCGCACAGACAAGGAATTAAGTGCACAGACTGGGGGGAGAAGAACAGGGTATTTTAAAAGCATCAAGGGATAGCTGTACAGTGCGGTGCAGAGTGCCAGACTAGGACCCGGGAGGGACACGAGTTCAAATCCCCACTTAGGCACGGGGTGACCTCAGCCTAACCTACCTCAAAGGATTGTTGTGGGGATTAAGAGAGGAGGGAGAGGTCCATACGCCCCCCCCCTTTTTGGTCCTTGGACAAGTGGGATATAAACACCGCAAAGAAACAAATTCATTATCTTGGCAGATTTGGTTTGGATTTACAGTAGTGAGGCCCCCTTGGCTTCTAGACTTCCAGACCGTTTTGTAGCTGGGATTCAAGGACTTACCAGAAAATTCAGGATGTAAAATTAAAGTGGTTTGGGTGCTCTTGCACCATAAACTGCTTTCAACCCCTCCCCAACTCCCCCCCTCCCCTAGAAAGGAAAGCAATGGGAAAAGGCACTATGGCTTGACACAATCTTTCCACCAAGACATCATGATGAACAGCGGATGTTGCAACACCCAGCCATAATCTTTGTGCAAGCAAATCAACAAACAGGTTGTTTGGACGCAACGTGGCTCAGTTGAAATGGGCTTAATTTTGTGGTATAGGCATTTCCTTGTGGTGCGAGGCTGTGCTAGACCAGGGTGGTCCAACACACATACAGCCCTTTTTTGGCAGCCCTCGGCAACATTTGACTCCCCGCCCTCGCACTGCCTTCTCAAAGCTGGGTAAGCTTTGGGAAGGAGGCAACAAAGCAAAGTATGACCCATGGCTTCTGTGTCAAAGTACTGTACTCTCAAAGTATCGATGTGTGCATAGGGGAAAGCTGCATTCATATTTTTGATGGATTTTTGTGCAGACCCCTTAAAAATCAATCAATCAATCAATCAATCAATCACGAACTGGTATGGAAAAGTGAAAAATGGAAAAGTAATTGTTGGAAATATGTTTAAAAAACCAATAAAAATGTATAACAAAGGAAAAGTGAAAAACGAATATTCCAGTCCATTACTTCTCTCTCTCTCCCACACCCCCAGTTTTTCATTAACCCATCCCTACAAAAATTTGGCATTCCATGGCATCCTCCATACTCTCTGAGCTGAAACCGCTACCTTTGAAGGTGACCCGGACTCTGCAATTAATCCAGAATGCGGCAGCTAGACTGGTGACTGGGAGTGGCCACCGGGACCACATAACACTGGTTCTGAGAGATCTGCATTGGCTCCCAGTATGTTTCCGAGCACAATTCAAAGTGTTGGTGCTGACCTTTAAAGCCCTAAACAGCCTCGGTCCTGTATACCTGAAGGAGCGTCTCCACCCCCATTGTTCAGCCCAGACACTGAGATCCAGTGCCGAGGGCCTTCTGGCGGTTCCCTCACTGCGAGAAGTGACGTTACAAGGACCCAGACAGAGGGCCTTCTCAGTGGTGGCGCCCACCCCGTGGAATGCCCTCCCTTCAGATGTGAAGGAAATAAGCAGCTTCAGATGTGAAGGAAATAAGCAGCTATCTTCTCTTTAAAAGACATCTGAAGGCAGCCCTGTTCAGGGAAGTTTTTAATGTTTGTTTCTATTTTTAATATTCTGTTGGGAGCTACTCAGAGTGGCTGGGGAAACTCAGCCCGATGGGTGGGGTATAAATAAATTATTATTATTATTATTATTATTATTATTATTATTATTATTATTATTATTTTCAGTTTCACCCCTCTCAACATTCTGCAGGCACTGAGTACACGCCATCTTCATTGGGCTGTTTTGTTTTTTGGAGGGGTGATGTTCTACAGATTCTCCTTACTCCTACATCTGCAAGTCTCCGATTTCCCCCAAGCCTGCTGGCATCTCCCTGTGGCTGTTCTCAGCACATAAATAAAGACACTCAGACAACTGAATTGGTTAGACTATCGGGTGACCTCCGTCAGGAAATGTCACCTTTAGGCCACGCATACCATCCTCTTAATTTCCCTGTACTTCAGTGAGAAACTTAGAGAGAGTTTCATTTGCAGTTGAGTACAGAGCACACCAGACAATGACAGTGATTCTAAATAATCGGCCTGGTTAAGGTTTTCTGTATGCACGACATGTGCTCTGCCTCTAAGCAATGACTCTGCCCATCTGAATTCAATCTTCACGCATCCTCGTACTGTTCCCAATCGAGCAAAAGGATCTGAATGCAAAGGCTGCACACCCACATCCACAATCATCATCCATAAGGTAGTTGCTTATTTAGCGGTGCTCCTTCAATAGCATACATTTCACATTCAGCAGCAATAAATTATCAGGGACCATGGGTGGTATCCAACACGCTCGTTCTGTTCACGCAAGGATTTGTAGGTATAAAATGGAACCTCTCTCCTACTTCTTCCCCTGAGTGCACTCCATGCCTTCTCCAAATTTGCTTCGGAAAGGTTTTATTTGGGGAGGGGGGGAAGGAGAGGGGAGAAAGTTCCTTCGCACAAGGGCAAATCCTTGCGCCGACAGAACGAGTTGCGTAGCAAATGCTCTAGCCGGGGGTTTCCTGTTTTGATCTAGATCTAGACCTTTCTCAACTCCAATCATCCCTAGCTAGCAGGAACAGTGGTCAGGGGATGGTGGGAGTTGTAGTCCAATGACATCTTGGACCCAGGGTTGAGAAAAGCTGGTCTAGATGACCTGCAAAGGCCATGTGCGCATTTTGTGGGATGTGAAACACAAGAGCAGTCAAGTACAACATTCCTAGAGTGAACATGTTTACACATGGGAAGGAATGTTTGTCCAGTCAGCAGGTAAACTTCCTGTTTCCTTCTGGGCTGGGACAGACTTCCTCTGCATGTGACTAGAGGTGGGCGTGGCCTCACCTGTGCAGGTAACAACAAAAGCACAGGGCAGGGCAGCCATCTCTCTCTCTTTGACTACATGCACCGAAGAAGCAACATCTGCTTAGCCAAAGATGCTCTCTTGGCTTCAGCCAAGAGAGGACAAAGGGACTGTCTTCTTATGAGATATTTTCCAGGTAATTGTTACTTTTCTAAGCTAAGTCTGCCTTCTGGGATCCAACTGTGAGCAAAATGTGAGTAAACTCTTTACACTTTTATAGAAGACTGTGTTGTGTCTTATCTTTTATGAGGGAATAAGGGGGAAATACCAGAACAGTTATAGAGGCTTTAGTGAGCCTGAGCAAATGTATCCGCTGTGAGTTTAAAAGGGGGACTGTTACATTGCTAAATTGTGAACTTGTTAACACAAGTTGGAAAGGCTATAATAAAACAATATGTCCTCTCCTGCATCCCTGAACATTCCCACAACAATCCAATGATTCTATGAACCTGGACAGTCTCTTCTGTTTTCTGCCCCTGCTGCTGTTTCCACTGAACATTTCCACACGCATACGCACACAAACACACATAATTCTGTGAGCCTATGATTCGTAAAACAGGAGACCATCCTTACCGGTCCACGCTGATGACACAAAGCGTCATGATGGATGCCGTGCAGCACATGACGTCCATGGCAATGAAGACGTTGCAGAAGACCTCCCCAAAGAGCCACTCCCCTCCCACCAGGTCGGTGATGATGACGAAGGGCATGACGGCAAAGGCCACAGACAAGTCAGCCGCAGCCAAGGAGACCACCAGGTAGTTGGACGGCTGGCGGAGCTTTTTGACGATGCATACGGAGATGATGACCAAGCTGTTGCCCGCAATGGTCAGCAGAGTGATGACTGAGAGGACCGTCCCGATGATGACCTTCTCAGTGTCCCCGTACAGCAGTATATCCTCCCCGCAGTCCGTGGCGTTGGTGGCATTGGCGGGCAGGAGAAGGTCTGGCTCAGGGGACGCGGAGGGTCCTTCAGGCATGAATGGAGCTGAGGGTGACTTCCGGGTGGAATACTCCTGACCCGAATCCTCCACGGCGAGAATATGTTGTTCCGAAAACGGGCTGGGGCCGATCCTGACCAACATGCTTCGAGCAGACTGCTGTGTAGAGAAGAGACACGAGCTTGTTATTATTTCAGGCCAATTGCTTCAGCTGCAAAAAAATAAATAAAACAAACCTCCGGCAAGTTAGACGCACAAATGGAGACTGATGCAAATACGCAGATGTGTGCTTTGTCTGCTTCCCCACCGATGCTCTCAGATGCTCTCCCACTTGGAAATAAAATGCAGCACTCGGATACAGAAATTATCAGGGCCGGCCCTACCGTTAGGTCAATTGATTCGGCTGCCTCTCGCAACAGATGCTGGTGTGCCTAGGAGAGGGGTTATTCCTGGCCATTCCTGCTGAGCAGAGCTGCTCTTAAGCTCAGCAGTTGCCTCAGGGGTGGGGTGGGAACCCTGTCTCATTGCTGGTGTTGAAATATGAGTTAACTTCCACTCTGTTCCCCTACATGGAATAAGGAGAGGACATCTGGCCTACTCCTTCGGGTAGTGAAAAAGCTGGATATCAAATCCAAACTCTTCTTCTTTGCTTTAAAGTAAAGGGACTTCTGACTGTTCGGTCCAGTCGTGACCGACTCTGGGGTTGCGGTGCTCATCTCGCTTTATTGGCCGAGGAAGCCGGCGTACAGCTTCCGGGTCATGTGGCCAGCATGACTAAGCTGCTTCTGGCGAACCAGAGCAGCGCACGGAAACGCCGTTTACCTTCCTGCCGGAGCAGTACCTATTTATCTAAGTGCACTTTGGCGTGCTTTCAAACAGCTAGGTTGGCAGGAGCAGGGACCGAGCAACGGGAGCTCACCCCATCGCAGGGATTCGAACCGCCAACCTTCTGATTGGCAAGTCCTAGGCTCAGTGATTTAACCTGCATTCAAGGCTACCTGCATCCCATTTCTTTGCTTTAGGCAACATAAAATCTTGAGCCAGCCATAAACCCCATTCACACATACTGCTCACCTGCCACTCTCATAGACACACGGTCTGAGGCAGTCTTTGCCAACCTGGTGCCCTCTAGCTGATTTGGACTACAGCTACCAGGGAGCAGGTAGCATTGAAGGGCACTAGGCTGGACAGAGGCTAGTTTAAGAGTTCACCAATGGTGGAATTGTGGCCTTTCCACCAACACCAGTTGTTCCTGGACTCTATGGGCGGAGAATCCTTGACACTTCGAAGCAGTTGGGAAATGTTTGTGAGCATTCCATGACACCCCAGCAGCTTAAGCAAACAGCTGATTTCAGCCAACTCAATCTAGTTATCTCGCTAGCTCATAGCTAGGGAGGTTTGAAAGACGGCAGCCTGCCTTGATCTGATGGAGGAGATGGGAAGTTGGCAAAAGCATTTATGCGGATCTGTGAGTTTCATGCTTTATATACTGCAGACTAACTTCTGCAGGCAAAGATTACTCAATTTCAGGATGCACAGCGACTAAGAGAATAAATAGTTAAGACAGCTCGTGTAAGCATAGTTATCAGTCTCCTTTTCAACGCTTATTCTTCGCCGTCTCCTTTTTAAATATATATTCTATGTTTCCCCAAGTGCAGTTCAATCATAATGAAACGGGCACGGTAAAATATAAGGCCGTTACGCTGAATTACCCACTGGTCCATTAATAAAACTGGCATAAATCTGCAAATGTTTGAAAAGAATTGTCCTAAAGGAAAAAAGAGAGGCATGCTTTCTTTGCTAGATGATGACCTCATAGCAGGTATAATCTTCCAAGAAGTGGCATTTAATCCTTCGTCAAAGGGAAGAGGCATGTCGCTTTTAAGACAGTACTTGCCACCTGCAATTCTTATAAGTCCTTTTATTAAAAATAATATGTGTTTTTTTAAAAAAAACCTGCTGCCTACAGCATCTTTTTAGTAGATCGGAAGTGCTTGAAATTGCTAAATCGTGCTGATGAATCATTTAGATATTATAGCTGCACTAATATTATCAGGAAGATTTATTCTATGTAGTCATTACAATATGAATCGGCTCTTCTACACTGCGGAGAGCTGAGTGCAAATTCTGATGTGCAACCGGGTGGTCATCAATCATTTGGGCCTACAGTGGTGCCTCACAAGGCGAAAAGAATCCGTTCCGTGATTCTCTTCGTCTAGTGGTTTTTTCGTCTTGTGAAGCAAGCCAATTGAAGGATTAGCGGATTAGCGCTATTAGCAGCTTTTAGCGGCTTTTAGCGGCTTTTAGCAGCTTATCTGCTGATCGGATCAGCTGATAAGCGGCTTAGCGGCTTAGAAAAGGGGGGGAACCAGCAGGAACTCGCAAGACATTGTCGTCTTGCGAAGCAAGCCCATAGGAAATTCGTTTTGCGAAGCACCTCCAAAACGGAAAACTCTGTCGTCTAGCGGGCTTTCCGTCTTGCGAGGCATTCGTCTTGCGGGGCACCACTGTAGTGTACTGCTACAGCCTTCCCCAGCCGAGTGCCCTCTCGTTGTTGTAGAACTATAACTCCTGCCAGCCCCAGTCGCCATGGCCATTGCGATGGGAATTGTAGTACAAAATATCTGGAAGGTTGGGAAAGGGTGCTGCTGAATCCACCCCAACAAATCTCCTCACTAAAGGATCACTCTCTTTATTAATATTGTTTGCTTCGGAAATATGAACACTGGCAGGGCACAAATTCTGAGGCTGGACCCTTCCCCTGTAAACAACACATTTTTGCAGCGTTAGTCAATATGGCAGCCTTCAGGTGTTGCTGGACTACTTCTCCCATGATTCCATGCTGCTTGGGGCTGATGGAAGTTGAACAGGCAACTCCCCATTCATGCTTGTTATGTACTGAGTTGAATAGGATCCAAACTGCAGCAGTCTGATTGGTCCTAGAACAATAGGATCCAAAATGCAGCAGTCTGATTGGTCCTAGAACAATAGGATTCAGAATGCAGCAGTCTGATTGGTCCTAGAACAATACAGCAGTATGATTGGTTGGCAGGAACCACCCAATCCTGCTCCAGATAGAAGTGAATCCACAACCTGATTGGCTTACAGTAGAATTCCGGAATTAGCCAATCATGTGCAGACCATTGTGTAAATAATGTATATAAAGCTGATACTCTGAGGGGACATTCATTCATTCCTCCTCACCACTATGAGCTGAATAAAGAGCATGAAATCACTTTGCGACTCTGAGTGTATTTCAATGCTCATTCAAGGCACACACAACCGCGCATGTGTGCATCGCTGTGAACCTAGAAGTGGCATGAAAAGGGGCAAAAACAGCCCCAAAAGGAATGGCAGATGAAGATGATGGACTTTTCAGAGCTAGCCGACCTGACTGGAAGAGTCCGCGACCAGAAAGAGGAGGAGTACCAGGACGACTGGATGAAATTCAAAGACTATTTAGTTAAATATGCTAAGATAACTTAATTGGAAAAACTTGCAAATACCAGATAGGCTTAGGATTTAAATATGTGATGTTAGAGAATAATATGTTTAAAGTTAAAACGAGAAGGAAGAAAGATGTTAAGTGACTAAGTTAATTTTATGAGAAAATTGGTTTTGGAAAACTGTTACAAAGATATACAATGAAACTCAGCCAGGGGGATTCGAGGAAGCCATTTAACAATGTTACTAAGATTGGATTAAGTATAGTTAAGATAAATGTTTGTTTGTTTGTTTAAAATTCTGGAAAATCAATAAAAAAAATTGAAAAAGGAAAAAAAAACAGCCTCGAAAGATTGTGGAAACAGCAAAAAAAAAAAAAAAGCAAAAAAAAAAGCAACCCTATGAGCTCTTGCCCCAGCCTTTGAGCAGTGGCATAGCTAGTCGCTCGGGTGCCCGGGGCGGCGCGCGTGCCCTGCAGCTGGGGGCGGAGCAAGCCGCCCATGGGGGGAGGAGAGCTGCCCGTGGGGGCAGGGCGGGCTAAGCCTCCCCCTCAGCTGTAGGACAGCTGAGGCGTTGGGCAGACACAAGCCCCGCGCTGCTCGAAAAAGCAGCGCAGAACTTGCAGGCAGTCCGCCAACCGCCTCCCCCTCAGGAGAGGCGCGTGGCTCAGGCACGATGCAGGCCCCGTGGTCTGGCACCCAGTGCCCCCCGCCTCACCTAGCTATGCGTCTGGATTAGGCAGATTTATGGGGGAGAGGGCTGTGGAAGGCTACTAGTCATAAAAGCCATGCTCTGCCTGCAAATTTGGAAGCAGAAATGCTTCTGGTTTTTGGAAATCACTTGAGGGGAGAGTGCTCCTGCTGTGGCGTAGGAAGAGGGGGGTGCGGCAGGTGCAGGAATTATTATTTTTCAAAAACACATATTTTTGTCAGTTTGTCACACACACACCCCCTCAGTGATGACACCCGGGGCGGCCCTCACCCACCGCACGCCCCCTTCCTACGCCACTGCCTTTGAGGTCTGTGGAGAGTTGGAGTTTGAGCAAGGAGATAAGATAGAACTTTATTCGCATTAGCCAATGGCCATAGCAACAGTAAAACATTACAGTATACGCAGAAAAGGGAATTTGATATAAGAGCACAATTTACAGTCCTGCATCAGCCGTCAGTTAGTGGCCCTTATTCTGATTGCCCCTGCTATGAACCTAGCCACCTTTGAGCAAGGAGGCTTGCAGGGAGCGAATGTGATGGAGTTTGGTGGACATGGTAAGTTCTGATTATTTTTTTTAAAGGGGGGTTTTCAAGGGTTTACAGATGTTTAGAGGGTGCTTGCGGGCTTTTCCAGTTGTGCTCCAGATATACACAATTTCACTGAGACGTGTGCTGCCTCAGAACGTAATACCCCACATTACCTCACGTGTAATCCAACAACATCTGGAAGGTAGCGTTCTGGCTACCCCAGTTTTGTAGCATCAGATAATGGGCACAATCCAAATGGACATTCTCTACTGTGTTTTTACACCGTAAAAACGATGCCGGGGCAGAGAAGCCAACAGAACCAATGATAGACAGAGATGGAGCCAGTGACAGGTAGAGCAAATTAATTCTACGTTTCCCCCCGTTGTTCTCCCTGCAAAAGCGAGACTAGGGAGGAGAAGGAAACATTCAAGATCATCCTCTGGGCTGGTCAAAAGAAGGCAGGCAGGTTTGGAAGAATCAAGGCTGATGTTCGTGGGGTAGTGACCCGTTTGCATTAATGGACTAGCCTCCACACGCCCTTCTTCCATTTCAAAGGGGCTCGCTTGGGCAAACCTCTGAGTCACAAGCTTAGGGTCACCCAGCAGTTTCTCCAAGCAAGGTGATGCCTTAATCTCAGATCCGTTTTTTCCCTGTTTCCTTTGCAGGTACCTCTTCCAAACCAGCATTTGGGTCACCGGTGGCTGGAGCGGAAGGTGGGAGAAATGGCCCGGTCCCATTCATGACTGATTTTAGAAGACTTCAAAAGGTGGAGGGAGAATGTGATTTGCTGGAGTGAGAAGGGATGTCACTTGTGGATTTCATTAAGGGACCTCCCCATCCCCCGCATTCTTTCTTCTCTAATTAGGGAACTAGATTAAATGTTGCAGCCAAGTCACTGGGAAGGGATGTGGGAAGGAGTTGGAAAGTCTAATATTGGATTGATTTTATATATTCAAGTGTGAATTCATTGATGCATATTGCAAAGGTACACACACACACACACACACACACACACACACACAAAATTCTCCTTTAGCAAAATAGCCTGAGACATCCGAATTGTTCAGATAATCAGAAGTGCAGATAAATCAAATTGGTGAGTTAAAATTTAGAGAGAGAGAGAAAGAGATTATCATGACAAACAATGAATTCTAATCATCGAGAAGTTCCGAAAACTGAGCAGTGGCAATAAGACTTCTAATCCAGCACACAAACATAATTATGTTCATAGCTCTCATGGTATCCATTCCTCAACTTTTTTCTGCCTTTCACCCAGATCCTGGTATTTACACTGGAAGGTCCTTGAGACCAGGGACCTCATTTTACACAAATGGTACCGTGCAAGTATTAAACAATATGCCCTCTATTTAACAAGGTTTGCATTAAGGAACTCAATGGCCATATATAGCCTAGAAGAGCCTTCCTTGACTTGGTGCACCCCCTATGTTTAGACTACACCCATCAGTCCCAGCTGATGGGAATTGTAGTACAAAACAACTGGCCAGCACTAGGTGGGGGAAACTGGCCTACCACAGCCAGCAGCTGAATAAAATGATATTTAGGGACACCGTCTGAAGGCAACAGGGATGGGCTGCCAACCACAGAGAGGGCATTTGAACTTGGCAGCAAACAAGTCTTGACTGGATGTCTTCAGCCAACGTGAGATCTAGCAAAGGTTTTATTTGCAAATGGGATGTGTAGGAGAGTGGGAGCTTGTGGGGGTCAGACTTTAGGACCTTTAGGTGCACCGCTTCTCTTAAGAGAGTTGGCACTCCTTTGTTCGCTGAGTGATAGACATCACTCTCCCAAATCCCATCTCTTTAAACACCATGGATGCTTGGACCATTTTAGATTTCGTGCGCGCCACGCAGGCAAAGCGTTAGGCAGTGAAACAACCTCTGCACCCCACATAGTCGTGCTGAACTGCAACATCACCCCAGGTTAGACGTCTTCCTGAGTGCCCATTAGTACTCGCATCTCTCTGTCTCGTCTCCCTCGGCTGTTAACAATGAATCGGCTGCGCTCTTTCGGAGAGAGATACATCTTCTCAAAAGTCTCTCTCCTGCCCACTCCCCTTAAAAACACTTTAAACAAATGCCAAACATCTACTGCAGAAGAAGTACAACTTCTCCCCTTCCCCCACTGTGCCCTGCAAAATCCCAGGCTGAGATTGGCTTTCTGCACATAGCGCATGAGAGGCTGCCCCTCTGATAACTTCAGATACCCTTCCTGCAAAAGAATGGGAAAAAGAAGTCTCACCTCTAAGGCAGCGAGGAGGGAGAAATGTCAGGGAGGAGATGGCTTTTGCCTGGTCTCTTGAGATGGACATCTTCTGTCCAGGAGCACAGAGTCCCTTTACCTTTTTGAAATTGCTGGAGACTCTTCAAGCCTGACTTTCAGTGGTCCAAGTGTTCCCTGAGAAAGATCCAAGAGTGAAAAGGATGGCTGCAGGTCGCCAGGTTACAGCCTCTGGAGGCTGCTTCTATTTCCCGGGCAAGCTAAGAACTGCCACAGCAGGAGGAGAAGATGCAAAGAAGCAGGCTCCCTCAACTCTCTCTCTCCCCCCCTCTCCCCCTCCCCTCCTAAGCATCATTCTGCTGCAGACACACAGAGAGTGGCAAGGAAACACCAGGCTGGTCTTGGCGGCTGCTGCAAAAACTCAGGGAGAACAGCCTGGGGGATCTCTTCTCGTTTCCCTGAGCAGAAAGAGAATCTGGGTCTCTCCTATTCCATCCTTCCTTGCCAGGGCATCAGCAACCTGGACTGCCGGAGGCGAGCTGCGCGAGGAAGGAAACGAGCCTTGTCAGGGCTGCAAGAATTGCCACGAAGGTGCAATCGATTCTGTCACACTTCTTTTGCTGCTTTTTTCGAGGGAGCATCGAGAAAAGCCCAGTGGAGACGCCTTGCAGGAACCTCGCTGGAGCGAATGGTGGTAGCCGGCAGTTAAAGTCTTTCATCTGCAAGTAAACCAAGACCTGCTATTGTTTCCTTTCAGCCAGACTAAAAATATACCTTCTTTATATGAGAACCCTTTCTTTATATATTGAAGTCTACACAGATCATCTGAACAAGCAACCTCAAACCTAAAAAGGATGACTTCATTCATTAAGATTTGGGAGCTGGTTAATTGGATCACAGTTGTCACCATAACAAAACCTCAGCGTTGCAAAATGAAAAGTTTTCAGTCATGAGAAACCTGCTATGGATATATAAAGCATTTCTGCATCGTCAAATATTATTTAAAATTTAAAGCCCCCCCCCCTTACAATGCTATTTTAGATGTCATCCCCGTCCCCCTGCTTATGTCTGAATATATGGGTTTTACACCCTTCCCCCCTTTTGAAATTATGATTTTTAAATGTATGTATATATTCTTTCCCTAATAATATTGTTCAAAGTGTAAACTTTTCCAAAGTGTCAGGAAAAAAGAGGATCTTGTAAAACCTGAGCTGTATTATCAAATTTCTCTCCTGGCTACCACTACTGCAGGACTGAATCTAAGCCAGGCCTGTGTTCGAAGGCCTGTGGTGTTCAGTGTTGAAAGTCATCCACAGAGCATGTGAAGTAAAATTAAAGTGGAAAATGTCTTTGGTAGCGAACTGGTCCCTTTCCGCTACTGAGATCCACAGGTAGCTTATGAGATGCAGCTAAAAGAGATTTCCCCTTTGCCCACCACAAATTGATCACCAGCAGGTGGGAAGCAAAATAAAAAATATAAAATGTTAATACCCCATCTCCCCATCCCCTTCTCAGACACCTCTGGTTTTCTTTCCTTTTTTCTGTGTGCTTGAAAATGGTCTTTGGAACAAATAACTCAGCAAACGGTCCTTTCCGCAAGCAGCAGTTTGACACTTCCCAGAGGAGCATTTAGAAAACGCGTCTCCTTCATCGATCGAACGGTCTTAGTGTTTGAACAAGACTTTATGTATAATGTATAACACATATTCTTCTTAAATAGCACCGTCCTGCAACGCACACAGCACTGCTTAGAAGCAAATGCGTAGCCCATCAACATGCTTTCAATGTGCCTGATGCAGCCCACTTTCAAATTGGCTGCTGTTTCAGATTGGCAGCTTTTATTGCTGCTCTGTGATGATCTCTCTTTTTGTTTCTGTCATGAGTTTCCGTAAGCTGCTTTAGTATCACTGGAAGTTGCTACGTACTGAGCAATCTGCACTCGCTGGAGACATCCTATTCCATCCTCTCCAACATTTCTCCAATGAAAATAGGGGCGTCCTATTCCATCCCCTCCACCTCGGTTTTGCTGACTGCTTGGGCATGAATTGTTAGTGTTGACGAGACTCAGCCAGAGCCAGACCAATGGACTGACTGCATATAAGACAGTTTCCTATTTCTCGAGGAAAGCACTTTTCCCCAGTGGTTAGAGCACCTGTCTTGCATGCTAAAGGTGCCTGGCTCAATTCCCAGCACCTCCGGATAGGACTGGGAGAAACTCATGTGTGCATTGGCTCCAGCTTCTAGGGGACAGCACTTTGGGAGCCCCCAATACCCCCCCAATGTTCAGAATGAGGAGAAGGAAGCTGAGAGCTGAGAGCCATTGAAAGTAGGAGCCACCAGCCACTGAAGCTGTGCTGCCACCATGTTCAGCTCTGCTCCCTGGCTCCTCCTGACGTGTCACCGCGCCTGCCCACCCCAGTCTAAACCACTGAGCCTCTTGGGCTTACAGATCAGAAGGTTGGTGGTTCGAATCCCCGCAATGGGGTGAGCTCCCGTTGCTCTGTCCCAGCTCCTGCCAACCTAGCAGTTTGAAATCACACCAGTGCAAGTAGATAAATAGGTACCACTGTAGCGGGAAGGTAAACAGCGTTTCCATGCGCTCTGGTTTCTGTCATGGTGTTCCGTTGCACCAGAAGTGGTTTAGTCCTGCCGGCCACATGACCCAGAAAGCTGTCTGTGGACAAATGCGGCTCCCTCGGCCTGAAAGCAAGATGAGCGCTACAACCCCATAGTTGCCTTTGACTAGACTTAACTGTCCAGGGATCCTTTAACTTCTTCTTTTTTCTGTGCAAGTCGGTGCCTCTGCAGGTGTGGAACCCTGGAGAGCTGCTGCCAGCCAGTGCAGACAATAGCTAGATAGAACAATGTCTGGTTCAGCAGAAAGGCAGCTTCTGATGTCCCGGCAATCGTAATACGTAGCTAGAGGGCTACGTTCGACCTGGCAGGTTATGAGAAGTGCAGGCCTGTGTGAATCAAAGGGGAAGGGAGGGGGATTATTGGAGTCATAGAATTGTAGAATTGGAAGGGACCATGGCGGGGCATCTAGCTCAACCCCCTGGAGTGAAGAAGATGGTTGTTGTTTTTATTCTGTCTTTTATCAGGGGGTTTGGGCTGGGTGTTCATCAGTATGCGGATGATACCCAGCTCTACCTCGCTTTCAAATCAGAACCAGTGGAGGCGGTGAAGGTCCTGTGTGAGTGTCTGGAGGCGGTTGGAGGATGGATGGCAGCTAACGAATTGAGGTTGAATCCTGACAAGACAGAAGTACTGTTTTTGGGGGACAGGGGGCGGGCGGGTGTGGAGGACTCCCTGGTCCTGAATGGGGTAACTGTGCCCCTGAAGGACCAGGTGTGCAGCCTGGGAGTCATTCTGGACTCACAGCTGTCCATGGAAGTGCAGGTCAATTCTGTGTCCAGGGCAGCTGTTTACCATCTCCATCTGGTACGCAGGATGAGACCCTCCCTGCCCTGCGGACTGTCTCGCCAGAGTGGTGCATGCTCTAGCTATCTCTCTATCTTCTATTACTGCAATGCGCTCTACGTGGGGCTACCTTTGAAGGTGACCCGGAAACTACAGCTAATCCAGAATGCAGCAGCTAAAATGGTGACTGGGAGCGGCCACCGAGACCACATAACATCAGTCTTGAAAGATCTACACTGGCTCCCAGTACATTTCCAAGCACAATTCAAAGTGTTGGTGCTGACCTTTAAAGCCCTAAACGGCCTTGGTCCAGTATACCTGAAGGAGCGTCTCCACCCCAATCGTTCTGCCCGGACACTGAGGTCCAGTGCCGAGGGCCTTCTGGCAGTTCCCTCATTGCAAGAAGCAAAGCTACAGGGAACCAGGCAGAGGGCCTTCTCGGTAGTGGCACCCACCCTGTGGAACACCCTCCCATCAGATATCAAAGAGAGAAAAACTACCAGACTTTTAGAAGACATCTGAAGGCAGCCCTGTTTAGGGAAGCTTTTAATGTTTAATCGACTATTCTATTTTAATATACTGTTGAAAGCTGCCCAGAGTGACTGGGGAAACCCAGCCACATGGGCGGGGTATAAATAAATAAATTATTATTATTGTTGTTGTTGTTGTTGTTATTATTATTATTATTATTATTATTATTATTATTATTATTATTATTATTTCTTGTGAACTGAAACCAGCAGGTATACGGCGGTTTACAAACAGCAACAGCATCAACAACAGGCACAAGCACGGACACTCTCAAAAAGCTGTCCAAGTCGAGGGAGGAGCAGGCAGTCTTCTCCGTGTGATCCTACGAAGTACCTGTTAATAGTAAAGTCACTGTTTACTGCGAGGATGGGCTCTTTCCCAAGGACTTTTCCTCCCGGGAATCAGAATGGAGGAAGCTGACGATAAGATGTGGGCCCAGAAATATCCTGACTTATTAGCATGTGCCTTGCAATCTTCTTAAAAATACGCAAGATGATTCATCTCCCCATCTGGCTTGCAGGACGCTCAGACTGTTCAGAGGAATGAGAGATTATTAGTTGATCATGTCTAATTATAGCCCAGGTGCTCAGGGGAAAGATCCCAATTTATCCTCACAACGGCCTTGCAAGGTAGGCTGGGTTGAGACGGGAAAAGCCTTGCTGGGCTCAATCTCGCCTATCCAGTTTCTTTCTTTCTTTTTCCCCAAATTTTTTAATTCATTTTATAACACAAATAAAGAACACAAACAAACAAACAATACAAACAAATTCTTGTCATATCCTTATTTTTCTAAACATTGTTAAGTGGGCTTCCCCAAGCATATGTTTTCAAATATTCCTTAAACTTCTTCCAGTCTTCTTCCACCGTCTCCTCTCTCTGGTCTCGGAGTCTCCCTGTCAGTTCAGCAAGTTCCGTATAGTCCATCATCTTCATCTGCCATTCTTCAATAGTTGGTAAATCGTGTTTCTTCCAAATCTTCGCTAGTAATATTGTTGCAGCTGTTGTGGCATACAGAAAAAAGTAACATCCTTTTTGGTCACCTAGCCAGTTTCATGGCTGAGTGTGTGTGGGAGCTCCATGTCGTTCTGGTCCATATCTACCATTTTACTGTATTTAGACTGAAATAACACAGCAATGCTTCTTGGGAGAAAAGCAATGACAAACCTAGACAGCATCTTAAAAAGTAGAGACACCACCTTGCCAACAAAGGTCTGTATAGTTAAAGCTATGGTTTTCCCAGTAGTGTTGTATGGAAGTGAGAGCTGGACCATAAAGAAGGCTGATCCCCGAAAAATTGATGCTTTTGAATTCTGGCGCTGGAGGAGACTCTTGAGAGTCCCATGGACTGCAAGAAGATCCAACCTCTCCATTCTGAAGGAAATCAGCCCTGAGTGCTCACTGGAAGGACAGATCCTGAAGCTGAGGCTCCAAGACTTTGGCCACCTCATGAGAAGAGAAGACACCCTGGAAAAGACGCTGATGTTGGGAAAGATGGAGGGCACAAGGAGAAGGGGACGACAGATGACAAGATGGTTGGACAGTGTTCTCGAAGCTCCCAGCATGAGTTTGACCAAGCTGCGGGAGGCAGTGGAAGACAGGAGTGCCTGGCGTGCTCTGGTCCATGGGGTCATGAAGAGTCGGACACGACTAAACGACTAAACAACAACAACAACAAAGAACACAAACAAACAAATTCTTGTCATATCCTTATTTTTCGAAACATTGTTAAGTGGGCTTCCCCAGGTCCCACCTTTCTGATTTTCATTTTACTTCATCTTTAGCAGTTTACATATATCATAGTTTCTAATCATCTTTTTTTTTAATCACACGTAAAATAACTTCACATTTTATCACTTACAAATAATACTATTTTAAAATACACTATCTTCTACTTCTAACCCTACAGCCGATTCAAAGCTATTCAAAGATTTAAATATTAACATAGTTTTTCAAATATTCCTTAAACTTCTTCCAGTCTTCTTCCACCGTCTCCTCTCTCTGGTCTCGGAGTCTCCCGGTCAGTTCGGCAAGTTCCATATAGTCCATCACATTCATCTGCCATTCTTCGATAGTTGGTAAATTGTGTTTCTTCCAATTCTTCGCTAGCAATATTCTCGCAGCTGTTGTGGCATACAGAAAAAAGTAACATCCTTTTTGGTCACCTAGCCAGTTTCATGGCTGTGTGTGTGTGTGTGAGCTCCATGTCGTTCTGGTCCATATCTACCATTTTACTGTATTTAGACTGAAATAACACAGCAATGCTTCTTGGGAGAAAAGCAATGACAAACCTAGACAGCATCTTAAAAAGCAGAGACATCACCTTGCCAACAAAGGTCCATATAGTTAAAGCCATGGTTTTCCCAGTAGTGATGTATGGAAGTGAAAGCTGGACCATAAAGAAGGCTGCTCGCCGAAGAATTGATGCTTTTGAATTATGGTGCTGGAGGAGACTCTTGAGAGTCCCATGGACTGCAAGAAGATCAGACCTCTCCATTCTTAGGTAAATCAGCCCTGAGTGCTCACTGGAAGGACAGATCCTGAAGCTGAGGCTCCAATACTTGGGCCACCTCATGAGAAGAGAAGACTCCCTGGAAAAGACCGTGATGCTGGGAAAGATGGAGGGCACAAGGAGAAGGGGATGACAGAGGACGAGATGGTTGGATAGTGTTCTCGAAGCTACCAGCATGAGTTTGACCAAACTGTGGGAGGCAGTAGAAGACAGGAGTGCCTGACGTGCTCTGGTCCATGGGGTCACGAAGTGTCGGACACGACTAAACGACTAAACAACAACAACAACACAGCAATGGTGTTCACTAGAGGCGGATAAGCTAAAACTTATGACTTCTGATTTCCAAGCCTCATTGAGTTCCCCCAATCCAGCTGCTCTGCTATTTCACCACAGCCAGAGAGCAGGGTTTGTGTGGGGCTGACTCCTCACTGATAATCTGAACTTTTACCTTGAAAATTAACCATCAATCGCCATTTTCAACTATCTCAAGGGCTGTCACATGGAGGAGGGAACAAGCTTGTTTTCTTCTGCTCCGGAGGGTAGGATTCAAGTTACAAGAAAGAAGATTCCAACTAAAAATCAGGAAAACTATCTGACAGGAAGAGCTGATTGACAGTGGAACGGTCCCCTTTGGGTGGATATGGACTCTCCTTCCTTGGACATTTTTCAGCAGAGGTTGGAGGGCCTTCTGAAATAGATGCTTTAGTTGAGTTTCCTCCACTGCAAGGGGTTGGACTAGATGACCCATGGGGTCCCTTCCAACTCTACAATTCTTCAGTTCTATGATTCTGCTGTGTCTGACCCATAAGAGAACCTGTCCTCTTCATCTCGTGGCTGCCGAGCTTACTCAGGAGGAGTTTTCTTTTTCGTAAAGAACCTCATCAAACGATTTATTCTTGAAAATGCAAGTACGCCGTGTGTAACACTGAAAGGCTGGTTAGACAGGACTCAACGTTGCCGAAGCCATGCTGATTCTTTGTCAGCGAGGCTCATTCTTCGACGCGCTGGGTAATTTTATTCTTGACAATGCTTTCCACTCGTTTTCCCCCCACAGCAGATGTCAAGCTAATGAGCCTGCAATTTCAAAGGTCCTTTTTGGTATTGGATTGGCCACTTTCCCAGACCTTGGGGATGGGAAATGAACTTGGGCGAGTAAGAGGCAACGTGATAGAAGTTTTTAAAAATTAACTATGGCTTGGAGAAAGTAAATAGAGAAAAGATTTTCTCTCTCTCTCACTCACTAGAACTTACTGGTATCCAATGAAGCTGAGTGTTGGAAGATTCGGGACAAATATAATAAACTAACGAAATAAACATCTTAGAGGAATAAATAGAAAATGTCATAAACTGCGATAAAATCATGACAGCATAATAAGTACAATGAGAATGATTGGAAGTTTTCTTCATTAGACTTTATTGGATAGGATATGATGCTATATAAATAATTGGCTTTTTTAACTGATTTTTTTTTGCTACTGTTAATTCTTTTTATGTCTTTTTTCTTTTCCCCTTTTTTCTTTTTCCTTTTTCCTTTTTGGGTTCAACTCTGATGTACCCATCTGTAATGTATGATTGTATTTTAAATTAATAAAGACAGTTTGTTTGTTTTTTTAAAAAAGGAAGATTTGGGACAAATAAAATAACGTACTTCTTCATGCAGCGCTTATGGAACTCCTTGCCACGGGAGGCAGCGATAGGCACCAACTTGAATGGCTTTAAAATAGGATCGACAAATTCATCGATGTGAGGCTTGTCCATAGCTACAATGGCTATGCTCTGTCTCTGCAGCTTCCAAATACCCGTTGCTGAAATCCACAAGAGAGGGCTCTCATGCTTGCACGCTTCTGACAGGCATCTGGTTTGCTACTGTGAGAACAGCATGCTGGACTCGATGCTGGCTACTGATCATAGAATCACAGGCTTGTAGAGTTGGAAGCAGTGGCGTAGCGTGGGGGGTGCAGGGGGGCCAGCTGCACCGGGCGCAACATCTGGGGGTTAGGGTTAGGGGGCGCAAATCCACGGGTTAGGGGGAGCAAATCCACGGGTTAGGGGGCGCAAATCCACGGGTTAGGGGGCACAAATCCACGGGTTAGGGGGCACAAATTACTTGCCTTGCCCCGGGTGCTGACAACCCACGCTACGCCACTGCGCAAATCCACGAGTTAGGGGGCACAAATCCACGAGTTAGGGGGCGCAAATCCACGGGTAAGGGGGCACAAATTACTTGCCTTGCCCCGGGTGCGGACAACCCACGCTACGCCACTGGTTGGAAGGGACCCTGAGGATCATCTAGTCCAATCAATGCAATGCAGGAATATGCAGCTGTCCCATATGGGGATTGAACCTGCAACCTTGGCGTTATCAGCACCACACTTAAACCAACAGAGCTGTCCAGCTGTGCTAAATGGGATGCAGTTATCCTGTGAGATTTCGTGATCCAATTCTCCAACAAAAAAACTGTACAAAGCTTAATACAGTGGTACCTCGGTTTAAGTACTCAATTCGTTCCGGAGGTCCGTTCTTAACCTGAAACTGTTCTTAACCTGAAGCACCACTTTAGCTAATGGGGCCTCCTGCTGCTGCCGCACCACCAGAGCACGATTTCTGTTCTCATCCTGAAGCAAAGTTCTTAACCCGAGGTACTATTTCTGGGTTAGCGGAGTCTGTAATCTGAAGCGTATGTAACCCGAGGTACCACTGTATACATGGGGAAAGTGTACACCAAGATCCTTATATTAATTAAAAGAACATACACAATTTTTCTTAACGCAATGAATTCTGGCATGCTATTTTCACTAATGTAAAGATCTTTTGGTACACTTTCCCTTAGTCTACACATTTCTTGCACAGATGTTGAATGTATTTTCTTTAAAATAAAGTCCTCACCTGGTGTCCAGATGCATTAAGTTCAGCTGAAGAATGTTGGGATTACACTGCCCATCAGCATAGGCTACGGGTGTATAACTTGGGGTCTTCTAGATGTTGTTGTTGGGCTCCAACACCCATCAACACCACCCATCTTGGCCAGTGTCTGAATGATGGGACTTAGAACTCAATGACATCTGAAGGGCTGCAGATTCCCCATCTCCAGTGCAGACAATATTGAGCTAGGTGGACTCACGGTCCGATTTCATATAAAGCAGATTTCTAAATTCCTTCTTACTTTAGCTAGCAGGTGAGTTAACTAGTTTGGAAGAAAAGGTGATGGGAATCATTTTATGTAGGAGCTTTCTGGGCCAGCAGGCTATTCTCATGTTGTTATGGCAAATAGCACGTTTTTGTTAGAAGTTCAGCCATTTCACATTTGAGTCCCTCTAGCCTGATACCACCAGGACCCTGTGTTTCATCAGTGTTTAATTTGTAAAAAGGGCTTAGAATCCTTCATAAGCCACGGTCGCATTTCCCTTTCATCACATCACAGAATTCTAGATTTGAACCACAAGGGTCATCCAGACCAACCCCCTGCAATGCAGGCATCTTTTGTCCAACACGGGACTCGAACTCATGACCTTGAGATCAAGAGTCTCGTGGTCTACCAATTGAGCTGTCCTCCACTTTCTGCAGCATATTATTCCCAACCAAAGCCAACCAGGCTCTCAAACTGGACATGGAAATGGCAGCTGTCACCATGGTTCCTGCCCCGCCTTCAAGTCTCTATTACTCAGAGGTACATTGCCTCTGAACATGGAAGCTCACTGTCATTTCTCCTCCATGAATTTATCTCCTTTTTTCTTTTTCTAGCCATCTAAACCAGCAGCCATCCACACAGCATCTCCTAGAGCAGGCTTCCTCAACCTCGGCCCTCCAGATGTTTTGAGACTACAATTCCCATCATCCCTGACCACTGGTTCTGCCAGCTAGGGATCATGGGAGTTGTAGGCCAAAAACATCTGGAGGGCTGAGGTTGAGGAAGCCTGTCCTAGAGAGACTCCTTTGTTGGGAGTCGCTGAAACCGTGTGCAGCTCCCCCAAGTGGTAAACCCCAGAACTGCAGGAGGCGTTTCTTCCTATTTATTTACCTGTTGAATTTGCGATGCCGCCATTCATCTGAAGATCTCAAGGTGGTTTCCAGCATAAAAAAGCAGAATTAAACCAGGAGGTACATAATAATAAAAAAACAAGAATGTGAACAGGTCCTGGACTTGCTTCACCCACCAAGGTGAGCTTCCACTGGATCTACCTGGACAGCAAATAATCCTCTTAATTCCATGTGATTCTATTTGAATATCCCACCTTTCCTGCACCCCTTCCAACTGTTCTATGGTTCTATGTGAGAGAAAAAATCCCTTTCTCCTGAAGGAAACCCTCGAGTCTGCCTTAATGCTAACAGACATGATGAGAGATGCTTGTTGTTTGCTTCTGGTGAGGCATAAAAGGATTCGGAGCGTGTGTGCATTGGGGTGTGGGGACCAGATTAGAGAAATGACTTTTGGAACGGACGGGCCAAACGTTAAGGACAAAAGGCAGAATGTCCCTCTTCTGCGTAAAGCCAGCAATTCAATTATTCCGCTCTGTTCCTTGCCTGGCAGGAGGCCATTAGAGCACAGCGCTCTGTTTTCCTGGGTCTCTCTGTTTCAAGAAAGGATATGTGAGGGAATTAGGAGGGCGGGGAGGAACTCCTAAAAGAGGCCAGTGGAAATCAAAGCGGAGCCGGGACTCTGTGGGGCACCTGCTTCCCACAGCGGCAACCACCCAAACAGGGCACCCTCACGCCACCCTTGGGGATTTGAGTCTTAAACCACTCTGGGAATCGTAGCTCTGTAAGAGGAACAAGGAAAGACTGCCGAAGATTCCACAAAATCCACACTGGACTCTGCCTAGAGGAACATTGGTGCAAAGTCAAGACAGAAGTACTGTTTTGGGGGTACAGGAGGACTCCCAGGTCCTGAATGGGTTAACTGTAGCCCTGAAGGACCAGGTGCGCAGCCTGGGAGTCATTCTGGACTCACAGCTATCCATGGAGGCGCAGGTTAATTCCGTGTCCAGGACAGCTGTTTGTCAGCTCCATCTGGTACAAAAGATGAGAACCTATCTGTCTGCGGACTGTCTCACCAGAGTGGTGCATGCTCTGGTTATCTCCCGCTTGGACTACTGCAATGCGCTCTACGTGGGGCTACCTTTGAAGGTGACCCAGAAAGTACAGCTAATCCAGAATGCAGCAGCTAAAATGGTGACTGGGAGCAGCCACCGAGACCATATAACACCGGTCTTGAAAGACCTACATTGGCTTCCAGTACGTTTCCAAGCACAATTCAAAGTGTTGGTGCTGACCTTTAAAGCCCTAAACGGCCTTGGTCCAGTATACCTGAAGGAGCATCTCCACCTCCATCGTTCAGCCCGGACATTGAGGTCCAGCTCTGAGGGCCTTCTGGCGGTTCCCTCACTGTGAGAAGCCAAGTTACAGGGAACCAGGCAGAGGGCCTTCTCGGTAGTGGCTCCCGCCCTGTGGAACGCCCTCCCATCAGATGCCAAAGAGAAAAACAACTACCAAACTATTAGAAGACATCTGAAGGCAGCCTTGTTTAGGGAAGCTTTTAATGTTTAATAGGTTATTGTATTTTAGTGTTCTGTTGGAAGCCACCCAGAGTGGCTGGGGAACCCCAGCCAGATGGGCGGAATATAAATAATAAATTATTATTATTAATCCGAGCAGTCAGGGGCAGAGTGAGCTGCTAATGGCGGACATTCAGCGCGCCGCCCCCCCATGACTGCCAAATGTCACCCCCCCCTCAGCGAAGACACCCGGGGCGTCCCGCCCCCACCACACCCCCTCCCTCCACCCCTGAATCTGACTCATGGATCCATCTAGCTCAGTACTGCATACACTGACTTTCATTTTTTTTATAATATTTTTTATTGCTTCTTTCCAGGTACAAATGTATAATCAGATATACAGCAAAAGCAGCTTTACAAAAAAAAAAGAAAAGAGAAGATTAAAAAAAGAAATTTTTCATTTTTCCATCACAATTTTCAAAATCCACTTCCCCACATCTTCCGAACCCTGCATTCTTTACAATAAAAATAACAGCAAATTGTTACCTTGTTTCATGCGTTTTTTGTATTTTCCACTAACCATATTTTCAGTTTAAAGTACCTATTATTAAATCATTTTAGTACCATATACTAAGTCCAAAAATTACTCTAAACTTTAATACTTTCATGATTATAACCTAATTTCCTTCAAACATTTTTACTGAAGCTAGTTTTCTCCAAAGCTTAGCAAATTCTCAACATTCATATAACTTATAGTATTTTTGTAAATAATCCTTAAATTTCCTCCAGTCCTCTTCTGTTGCTTCCTCTCCCAGATCTCGGATTCTGCCAGTCATTTCCGCCAACTCCATGTAGTCCATCAATTGCGTATGCCATTCTTCCAGCGTGGGTAAATCTTGTGTCTTCCAATGTTTGGCAATAAGAATTCTTGCTGCTGTAGTTGCGTATAAGAAGAAAGTTCTATCCTTCTTTAACACTTTCTGGCCGACAATACCCAGGAGGAAGGCCTCTGGTTTCTTATGGAAAGTGTACTTAAATATCTTTTTTAACTCGTTATAAATCATTTCCCAGAAAGCCTTCACTCTCGGGCAAGTCCACCAGAGGTGAAAGAATGTCCCTTCAGCCTCCCTGCATTTCCAACATTTATTATCAGACAAATGGTATATCTTTGCAAGTTTGACTGGAGTCATGTACCACCTATATATCATTTTCATAATATTTTCTTTCAAAGCATTGCCTGCTGTGAATTTCAAGCCGGTGGTCCATAACCTTTCCCAGTCTTCAAACATAATGCTGTGCCCAATGTCCTGAGCCCATTTTATCATGGCTTATTTGACTATCTCATCCTGAGTATTCCATTTAAGCAGCAAGTTATACATTCTTGAAAGCACTTTTGTCTTTGGTTCAAGTAATTCTGTCTCTAATTTCGATTTCTCGTTCAAAGAAGAAAGGTCAGCGCTCATCAGCAGCAGCCACGCGGCTTCACTTCCGCGGAAAGAGCGATGAACTCACAGCACCGCTACCCCTTTCACGTTCCGGAGCCCCTTACGGGATCCCTTCTTCGTTTCCGAGGTTGCTCCTGGTGCCCACCGAGTCCCACAACCACGGGCTCACTCTACCCGTGGTTTTTCTTAACGGGTCTCCGCTCTGCCGCAGCGGACGACCCTTTTCCGCGGAGCCCCTCTTCACAGCGTAAAGAGGACCGCCATTGCTGTTTCACGCCGCCTCCGGAAGTCCCTGCATACACTGACTTTCAGCAGCTCTGAACCTGGGACCTTCTGCACGCAAAACAGATGATCTGAAAGCGATTTATGTTTTCTGACTTTCAGAACAGGCACGGCACTGGTTTTAACGATCACGCCGGTTGCACGATTACAATTTGAGTTAAGAATACGCTTCGACTTTGAGGACTCTGAGGATTGGAGATAATGCTTGTTTATAGAAAGTGGCTTTATTTGGCTGTTATATCGGATTGGACAAAGTGAATATTGTTTTCATATAGCAGACAGATGAAGAATCAGAAGTTCTTTATTTTCGGAATCTTATTTTTCTTTCTTATTTTTCTTTTCTGCTATTTTTTCTTTCTTGTCCTTTCTCTATTTCTTCCTCTCCACCTTTTTTGTGTTCTCATTGTATCTAGATAAATGTCTTCGTTTGGTTAAAAAAAGGGGGAAAGATATTAAGTTTTGTAGTTTTCTCTATAAACCTCATTATTATTTTTTAAGGAATATGCTTCTTGCCTAAGAACAAGAAGCAGAATGAAAAACCACCAGCTGCAATCAGCAATTTTCACGTGGTCTGAGGTGGCAAAAAGAGCTACTGCCTTAAACATGCAAACAAGGGAATCATGTTTAAAAGCGGGGAAAAGAGGCTACTCCATCAAGATAAATAAGTAATATCCGAAAAAGAGCTTTTCTCTCTCTTTCCCATCGGGTTGCATCCATTTTTAGCTTCTTCTGCAAGATTAAAAATTCTTGTGCATTATCCCCTTTCTGATGACACCCCATTAGTGTCTGTTGTGTGTCATCGTCACTCGGGAGGTACACAATGGCATGCGAAAGCACTGCATTCTCACAGCAGCGATTTCCAAAGCGTGCGCATGGATGTTCCTTCTAAATTGTGGGCCATCTACAGAACTAGCGAGGCTCCAGTTCCCCCCTTCTTTTGTTAGGGAGAAGAATAGCCCTTTGAAGTTTCTCTCGGCTTGATGGCTGTGGCAAAAGGAGAGCTTGTTCTGAGCGCGAGCCGAGAAGCTGCTGAATAGAGCTCAACCCACAGTGCAAACAAGCGAAAGGATTGCGAGAGACATGACAGTACAAAGCCAGATGTGTGTGGGGGTTTTTTTTGCAGGAGAACAAAGGGGCCAGGACACTTTTCTGCTGGGAGTTGCTAGCTGCTGGGGTTTTTTCTAGCTAGACTTTGATCTCCCTCTACGCTAATCTTCCTTGGACATCATCTCTACTCGACTGGCCTGCCATGTTGGAATTTTTCATAGCATTTATTCCTCAGTAAGGGAGACAATAGGGACACGGGTGGCGCTGTGGGTTAAACCACAGAGCCTAGGACTTGCCGATCAGAAGGTCGGTGGTTCGAATCCCTGCAACGAAGTGAGCTCCCGTTGCTCAGTCCCAGCTCCTGCCAACCTAACAGTTCGAAAGCACGTCAAAGTGCAAGTAGATAAATAGGTACCACTGTAGCGGGAAGGTAAACAGCATTTCCATGCTCTCTGGTTTCTGTCATGGTGTTCCGTTGCACCAGAAGTGGTTTAGTCCTGCTGGCCACAAAAGAGTTAAAAAGAGGGAAAGCACCGGGGCCAGATGGGTTTACTTCTAGCTATTACAAAGAAATGAGAGACGTTTTGACGACCCCGTTGATTAAAGTAATGGATAACATCTTAATAGAAAAGGACATTCCAGGAACATGGAAAGAGGCTTTTATTACAATAATACCAAAACAAGATTCTGACCTAACACAAGTCAAGAACTATAGGCCCATCTCGTTATTAAATATAGATTATAAGATCTTCGCGGGAATTCTAGCTAACAGATTAAAAAAGATACTGATAAAGATTATACACAAAGACCAAGAAGGTTTCCTACCGGGCAGACAAATAAGAAATAACATAAGAAATATAGTGAATGTCATTGAATACTTGTCCGATAGATGTGATAAACCAGCAAGCTTAATTTTCGTGGACGCGGAAAAAGCTTTTGATAACGTAATTTGGGAATTTATGTTGAAAAATAGGAAGCCATGGAGGTGGGTCAAGAATTTTCCAATGGTATTGAAGCAATTTATACAGACCAGAAAGCAAGATTGATAGTAAACAACATCACCACGGAAGAAATAAAAATATGTAAGGGTACAAGGCAGGGGTGTCCACTCTCGCCACTATTATTTATCGTGGTCTTGGAAGTTCTACTAAATGCAATTAGACAAAATAAGCAAATCAAAGGGGTGACATTAGGGGCAAATGAATATAAAATTAAGGCCTTCGCAGATGACGTGGTTTTGACTGTGGAAGAACCTACAGAAAGTATAAAGGAAATTCTAAATGAGATGGATCAATTTGGAAAATTAGCAGGATTCAGATTGAATAAGAAAAAGACCAAAATGATAGTTAAAAATATGGATCGAGACAAGATTGAACTACTACAACAAAGAACGGAGATTGAAGTAGTAAAGAAGATTAAATATTTAGGAATCTGGCTTTCCGATAAGAACATAGACTTATATCAATACAACTATATCCCTGTATGGAAAGGAGTAAAGAGAGATTTGGAGATTTGGGCCAGAATGAAATTATCATTCTGGGGAAGAATATCGATGGTAAAAATGATGGTGCTTCCTAAATTGTTGTTTTTATTCCAAACTATACCCATAATTAAAGGTACAAAAATTTTTAAAGAGTGGCAAAAGGCGATTTCAAGATATGTCTGGGAAGGGAAGAAGCCTAGAATTAAATTTAAGTTATTAACAGACACAAAAGAAAGAGGCGGCTTCACTCTACCAGACATGAGACTCTATTACGAGGCAGCATGTTTGTGCTGGGTAAAAGAATGGGTAAAGTTGGAAAATAAGGAATTATTAGATCTCGAAGGGTTTAACAACAAATTCGGGTGGCATGCGTACTTATGGAGTGACAAAAAGAGGGTACACAAGGGATTTTCAAATCATATTTTCAGAGGCGCTCTTTTAGAGGTCTGGGATAGATATAAAAATATATTAGAACCAAAAATCCCGCATTGGTTATCCCCGCTAGAGATGATGTGTGTTAAGACAATTAACATGAGAGGGAAGTGGGGAAACTATGGAGAAATGGTTAGTAATGAAGGAGGGAAGTGGAAACTAAAACCCTACGACCAAATTAAGGTATTAACATATGATTGGTTACATTACTTTCAGATAAACGAAATGTTTAAAAAAGAGTTGAAGGAAAGGAATTGTGTAGAAAAAGAATCAATCTTCCAAAAAGAGATAATAAATAATTAATATAAAAATCTGTCAAAAATGTACAAAATACTGCTGGAGTGGCACACGAAGGATGAGGAGGTGAAATCGGTGATGGTACAATGGGCTAGAGACTTTGGTTACAATGTTCAATTAGAGGACTGGGAAAGGTTGTGGAAGGAAAATATAAAATTCACGGCTTGCACCTTATTGAGGGAAAACATGATGAAAATGCTCTACAGATGGTACCTGTCACCCACAAAACTAGCAAAGATGTATAAGGTGGACAACAAATGCTGGAAATGTAAACATAAAGAAGGGACCTTCTTCCACCAGTGGTGGGAGTGTACGAAAGTTAAATGCTTCTGGGAAGAGATTTATAACGAGTTGAAAAAGATGTTGAAGTACACTTTCGTGAAAAAACCAGAAGCATTCTTACTGGGTATGGTAGGGAAGGATGTTAGAAGAAAGGATTGTAAACTTTTCCAGTATGCGGTGACAGCAGCCAGAATGGTGCTAGCTCAAAAGTGGAAACAGGAGGAAGTTCCAACGGTAGAAGAGTGGAGAGCAAAATTGATAGAATACGCCGAATTGGATAAACTAACAGGGAAAATCAGATATACCAAAGATCAAAAATTTATAAAGGACTGGGAGAAATTTGTGTGTTATCTGGAAAAAAATTATGGTGTTAAAACAACGCTAGTGGGATTTAAAGAGGCTTTGTAAAGAACCAATAAATATTGTTTTGTAGAGATGATGAGGAAGGGAGGAATAAGTGGCAATATGAAAAAAAAGATGAAATGCGTATTAAAGGGATAACTACGAATGATTGTCAGTGACGTTGAAGGAAGTCTAAAATGGATATGATGGTTGTACAATGGTTATGTTTTTTCCTGAAAATGTTCTATCTATCTATCTATCTATCTATCTATCTATCAATCTATCTATCTATCTATCTATCTATCTATCTATCTATTTCTTATTTTTCTTTTTTGTTTTCTTTTATCCTTTTTTCTTTTCTTTTTATGAAATTTCAATAAACATCATATAAAAAAACAAAGTGCAAGTAGATAAATAGGTACCGCTCAGACGGGAAGGTAAAGGGTGTTTCCGTGTGCTGCTCTGGTTCGCCAGAAGCGGCTTAGTCATGCTGACCACATGACCCGGAAGCTGTACGCCGGCTCCCTCGGCCACTAAAGCGAGATGAGCATCGCAACCCCAGAGTCGGCCATGACTAGACCTAATGGTCAGGGGTCCCTTTACCTTTAAGGGAGACAATGGACTCAGCTACATTAGTCAAAAAAACCCCAACGCTTTGTATGCGTTATAGACATGCAACACCAGATGGCGCCAGAGAGCAAACAATTTGCCATTTTTACATAGGGTTCCCCCCCCCTTTGGTTATGGTGATTTAATTTCTGACTTATTTATAGCCTTGCCCCCCCCCGCCCCCCGGTGTGTCGATCCATCCAATGCCTTTATTGAAAGAACGGGTGTTGATGCCTTATGAGGAACGGCTAAGGGAGCTGGGCATGTTTAGTCTGGAGAAGAGGAGGTTAAGGGGTGATATGATAGCCATGTTCAAATATATAAAAGGATGTCACATAGAGGAGGGAGGAAGGTTGTTTTCTGCTGCTCCGGAGAAGCGGACACGGAGCAATGGATCCCAACTACAAGAAAGAAGATTCCACCTAAACATTAGGAAGAACTTCCTGACAGTAAGAGCTGTTCGACAGTGGAATTTGCTGCCAAGGAGTGTGGTGGAGTCTCCTACTTTGGAGGTCTTTAAGCAGAGGCTTGACAACCATATGTCAGGAGTGCTCTGATGGTGTTTCCTGCTTGGCAGGGGGTTGGACTCGATGGCCCTTGTGGTCTCTTCCAACTCTATGATTCTATGATTCCATGATTCCATGATTCCATGATTCCATGATTCCATGATTCCATGATTCCATGATTCTATGATTCTATGAAAGGGCTGGAAGCAAGCTTTTGAGCAGCACGGAATTCTTCTCCCATCTTTCCTGGGTGTCAGAAAGCTCACGGCATAACAGAAAGTCATAGGGAAGCCTGGATCTTCCTGCTTCCAAAATCCTACCCCGTTAGGAGCCAAAGATGAGGCTGCCCAACTGTCCATCACATTGACTGGCAGGTGCGTTGCCCCACCCAGTTATCCAAACGCTGTGCAGGTCTTTGCGAGTTTCCAATGCTCCCACTTGTCAGGATGCTGTTAGCAGCTCCCGGCTGGTTGCCCAGGGGAAAGTATAAAGACAATGAAAAGAAGAAGAAGAGTTTGGATTTGATATCCCACTTTATCACTACCCTAAGGAGTCTCAAGGGACGCGGGTGGTGCTGTGGGTTAAACCACAGAGCCTAGGGTTTGCCGATCAGAAGGTCGGCAGGGTGAGCTCCCATTGCTCGGTCCCTGCTCCTGCTGACTTAGCAGTTTGAAAGCACATCAAAGTGCAAGTAGATAAATAGGTACCACTACTGCGGGAAGGTAAACAGCGTTTCCGTGTGCTGCTCTGGTTCGCCAGAAGCGGCTTAGTCATGCTGGCCACATGACCCAGAAGCTGTACGCCGGCTCCCTCGGCCAATGGAACGAGATGAGCACCGTAACCCCAGAGTCGGTCATGACTGGACCTTTACCTTTACCCTTAGGAGTCTCAAAGCGGCTAACATTCTCCTTTCCTTTCCTCCTCCACAACAAACACTCGGTGAGGTGAGTGGGGCTGAGGGACTTAAGAGAAGTGTGACTATTCCAAGGTCACCCAGCAGCTGCATGTGGAGGAGCGGAGACGCGAACCCAGTTTCCCAGATTACAAGACTACCGCTCTTAATCACTACACCACACTGGCTCTGTAAAAGTTTATTACAGTCCTGTTTTATTTCAATCTTTTCAGAAATAGGCTATAGAACCCAGCCTCTTGGATAATGTCCCGAATGAATCTCCTCCTCTTCCATCTCTCCCACTTCCTCATTAATCATTCTCGTTATCTTCCCTACGGGTGCCACTACGTGACCTCTGTCTCTGCTCTCCTACTTTTAAGGCTCGCTGGGTCCTGGGAGATGGAGGGCCTAGGATGTTTTCTAGTGACGACATGTCAGCCAGCTGCTGCTCTGGTTCTGCCTCCTTCTCCTCTCCCATTATTTCCCAACTCCCCCCCCCCTCATCTGCCTCTGAGCTGCGACCTCCCTCAAACCCCTGTTGTGGTTCGAGGACCCGACCCCCGCGAAGTGAAATGAAAACACAAGGACACGTGATATAAGGTTGATGGGCATGGAAAGGCCACAACTTTATTGATTACAGCAATGAAAAGGTATTGGCTTAGGCATTGGATCGAAACAAGTGGGTTTATTCACCAGTAGGTGGAGCCTGTTGATGCTCATCCAACTATAGGCTCACCCCTGCTGTCACCGAGGGTCGTGCCATGGCCTCCCACCAAGCAGGCATCGGACAGAATACACGACCCCCAGATTCCTTTAACGGAATACCCCTAAAAATTGAAGGCATAGGCGATGGCCACACCTAGCACTTCGACACACCACAACACATTATTCCAATGCCTAACCGATGGGACGACGACGAGGAATGAGGCCAGGGAGAGGCTGGCGCTGCAGCAAAAGGCTGCTGAACACGCCCCCTCCGCGGCACCTGGTTGGGTGGCCACCGGGGGGGGGGGTGTGAGCGCCAGCCAGGTGAGCTGGAGGCAGGGGGTGACACCCCCTGCTGGGTGGTGCTCGGCTCCCGCCCACAACCACTCCCCTCTCTTTCAGGGAGGAGAGTCTTTGTCAGTCTATACTGTCTTCCTCTTCCTCCTCCCTGGAAGGGTCCGGATGGGGAGGCAGTCTCCATTATTCCTCCTTTGTACAGTCCCTGACACCACTTTAAATGCCTATTATGATAAGGTAAAAACGTACTGGGAAAATATATACAACAAACTAAAGAAGATCTTTAGATATATGTTTTTGAAAAAGCCAGAGGCATTCTTGTTAGGAATGGTAGGAGATGATATAGTCAAGAACGACCAGAAATTGTTTTTATATGCAACCACAGCGGCAAGGTTACTGCTAGCCCAGGTCTGGAAACAACAGCAAATACCAACAGTAGAAGAATGATGACAGAAGATAATGGAATATGCAGAAATAGCCAAATTAACAGGGGAAATTAGACAACAGGGCAAGGAAACATTTCAAAAAGAATGGGAAAAATTTGTGTCGTATATAGGAAAGATAAGATGAAATAGTGAAACCAGTAGAATTGGAAATAAACCTCATAATTGGAAAGATTAAGAAAAGTGATGGATAATGAAAACAATAAGAAGCAAAATGTATAAGGAGATTAATATAACTAACAGTAGTTGTAAATGAATACAGACAACAAGAATTGTATAAACAGGAGGATTTATTTGTTTATGGATATAGTAAAGGTAAAGGGACCATTAGGACCAGTCGTGGCCGACTCTGGGGTTGTGGCGCTCATCTCGCTTTACTGGCCGAGGGAGCTGGCATACAGGTGACTAAGGTGCTCCTGGCGAACCAGAGCAGCGCACGGAAACGCCATTTACCTTCCCGCCGGAGTGGTACCTATTTATCTACTTGCACTTTGCCGTGCTTTCGAACTGCTAGGTTGGCAGGAGCAGGGACCGAGCAACGGGAGCTCAACCCGTTGCGGGGATTCGAACCACCGACCTTCTGATCGGCAAGTCCTAGGCTCTGTGGTTTAACCCACAGCACCGATATACTATGGACAAATATGGGAAATGAATAACAATATACAAAATGGATGAAAAAACCAGAAGGAGGAAGGAGGGAAGTCAGTGCTTTGGAGCAAGTATAAATGTAAAATGCAACACATTGTGTGTATGTGGAGTATGCAACTGGAAAGCTAATAAAGATTATTGGGGGGGGGGAATTAAAGCCCTTTAAACATCTGAGTGAGTGAGTAGCTAGCTAGCTGCAGGGGTGGAAAAAGAAAGCTACACTGTACGGGCTATTTTCTCCTTTCCCATCCCTTCCTCCTCCTTCACCACCCACCGGATCACTGGATCACTTGGATATTTTAAGGAAAAGCAGCCTCCCACACAGCCCCTCCTCCTGTTAGGAACTCTGCAGAACTGCTCTTAGAACGACTGCTACTCAGTTGGTTAGAGCGTGGTGCTGATAATGCCAAGGTTCCAGGTTCGATCCCCGTATGGGACATCCTCAGATTCCTGCATTATTGGACTAGATAACCCTCAGGGTCCCTTTCAACTCTACGATCCTATGATTATACTACCATCACCACCGACAATAATCAAACCAGAAACACCATCTCCACTATGAGGCTGTGTAACAAAGTTCTGAAATAAATTCCCAGAGGAGATGAGGAGCCACATGTTGTTTTCCTGGGCGACATCTCAAGCCAGTTTGTCTTTTTCCTGCCGGTAGATTTAGTGCGCGATACCCTCGCTGACAGATCCATCAGCAGCATTCATATCGTTCAGCGGTTTTTAATGAGAAAGTTGCACGCTCTTGTGATTGCTATGCAAATGTTCAGAAAACTCATTAACTGGCAAGAGCTTTAACCTCCCACTGCAAACTTCGCTCCGAGCTCACATCTGTTCGAAATCAGAGGAGACCCCTGTTCTCCATGTGCCCTCCCCCATGAACATGAGCGCACATTTGCCTTTCGGAGGCAAGGCTTGTAGGAACATCAGGGGGTCTTGGCTTTGGGGGCGACGTGTGGGTTTGGGGTGCTGGTTTTATTTTCAAAAGCTTTGGCTTCTCGTAGCATCAGATTCCATATGTTTATTGTTTATTGTGTGAAGAAGTACAGTGGTACCTCTGGTTGCGAATGGGATCCATCCGTTCTGGAGGTCCGTTCGCAACATGAAAGGAATGCAACCTGCAGCGGTACATCTGCACATGCGCAGATTGCAATTCGCTGCTTCTGCGCATGTGCATGACGTCATTTACCTGCAGCAATTGCATGTTGATTGCCCTTTTAAAAGACAAAGTCCAGCAACTGGAGGAACGTGTAGCTACGCTCCAAAGAATTAGAGAGCTGGAGCTCTTCTTGGAAGCAACAGAGCACACCGTCCCCACCAAGGAGGAGACAGGGGACTCCCCTGAGAAGGAGGCTAGTTCACCAACACAGGAGCCAGATATATGGAGAAACGTGACTCAAAGAAGTAGGAGGCCCAGGGTTCACTCTGATTGTTTAGAAATACACAATCGCTTTGAGGTCCTCTCCCCTAGCATGGAAGACGGAGAGCATACTCCATTTGAGGATCTCTCCCTCATTACAGTCGATCAGGTATATGAAGACGAGCAGCAAAGTCAGTCCTCAGGGAATGTGCAGGCGACCTTGGAACGGACAGCTCACGGAAGAACCCCGACCAAACCCAAGAGGAGGCGTGTAGTGGTGATAGGGGATTCCCTACTGAGGGGAACAGAGGCAGTGATCTGTGGGCCTGACAAGATGTCTCGGGAAGTGTGCTGTCTCCCGGGGGCTAAGATCCAAGATGTAACTGAACGACTGCAAGGAATCATAAAACCCACTGACAATTACCCCTTCCTCTTGGTTCATGTGGGAACCAATGACACTGCAAGCAATAGTCTCCAGAAGATCAAAAGAGACTACGAGGCTCTCAGCAGGAAATTGAAGCAACTAAATGCACAAATTGTCATCTCGTCTGTCCTCCCAGTTGAACGACGTGGCACAGGGAGAGAGGGGAAAATAGTGGAAGTGAACAGCTGGCTTCGCAAATGGTGTAAACAGGAACGGTTTGGATTCTTAGATCACGGACTGCAGTTTCTTGAAGATGGACTTCTGGCAAGTGATGGGCTGCACCTCACAACGGTTGGGAGAAATGTTTTTGCCAAAAATCTCAGAAACCTCATCAGGAGGGCTTTAAACTGACTAATGTGGGGGAGGGAGACAGTGCTCCTGAAGGTAGGAGTTTATCAATTAATGAAGATGATCATCCAGATGTCATAGACCAAATGGAGCAAACAGCACGCAGACCTAGTGGTGGGAGGAAAAAATCCTTAAATAAGAGACATGGGGGAATGATTAATGGACTTCAATGTCTGTACACTAATGCGCAAAGCATGGGAAATAAACAAGATGAGCTTGAGCTCTTGGTACAGCAAACTAAATATGACATAATAGGCATCACTGAAACCTGGTGGGATAAGTCCCACGATTGGAATGTAATAATGGGGGGGTACAATCTATTTCAGAGAAACAGACCAGACAAGAAAGGAGGAGGAGTGGCGTTATATGTCAGGGATGTGTATACCTGTGAAGAGATCCAAGATTTAGAACCTCAAAGCCAAAGTGAGAGCATTTGGGTCAAAATTAAGGGAGAGAAGAATAACAGAGACCTCATTGTGGGAGTTTACTATAGATCCCCAAGCCAAACGGAGGACATAGATGATGCCTTCCTGGAACAGATGGCCAAGCATGCAAAAGGAAGGGAGATAGTAGTAATGGGGGACTTCAATTACCCGGATATTTGTTGGACGTCAAACTCAGCCAAGAGCATAAGGTCAAACAGATTCCTCACTGGCCTTGCAGACAACTTCATTGTCCAGAAAGTGGGAGAAGCAACAAGAGGAACAGCCATTTTAGATCTGGTCCTAACCAATGTCGATGACCTGGTTAGTGGGGTAGATGTGGAAGGATCATTAGGCGTGAGTGATCATGCTCTTCTGAAGTTTACTATACAGCGGAAAGGAGCAGCCAAGCATACTAGGACTCAATTTCTTGACTTTAAGAAAGCCGACTTCATAAAACTTAGGGAAGTGCTGGGTGAGATCCCATGGACAGCAATACTAAAAGGAAAGGGAGTTCATGATGGCTGGGAGTTTGTTAAGAGGGAGATAGTAAAAGCACAACGTCAGGCAATACCAATGAGATGGAAACATGGAAGGTGCCTAAAGAAGCCAGGGTGGCTATCTAAAGAACTTTTAACTGAATTAAGATTAAAAAAGGATGTGTACAAAAAATGGAAAAGGGGGGAAACCACCAAAGAGGAATTCAAACAAATAGCCAGCACGTGTAGACACAAAGTCAGAAAAGCTAAAGCACAGAATGAACTCAGGCTTGCTAGAGAGGTTAAAAGCAACAAAAAAGGCTTTTATGGGTATGTTCGTAGCAAAAGGAAGAACAAAGAAACAGTGGGGTCACTCAGAGGAGAAGATGGTGAAATGCAAACAGGGGACACAGAAAGGGCTGAACTCCTCAATGCCTTCTTTGCCTCAGTCTTATCCGATAAAGAAAACAATGCCCAACCTGAAGAATTTGGAGCAAATGATTCAGCAAAGGAAACACAGCCCAGAATAACTAAGGAGATAGTACAAGAATATTTGGCTAGTTTAGATGTATTCAAGTCTCCAGGGCCAGATGAACTGCATCCAAGAGTATTAAAAGAACTGGCAGATGTGATCTCAGAACCACTGGCAGTCATCTTTGAGAATTCCTGGAGAACAGGCGAAGTCCCGGCAGACTGGAGGAGGGCAAATGTTGTCCCTATTTTCAAAAAGGGGGAAAGAGAGGACCCAAATAATTACCGCCCAGTCAGTCTGACATCAATACCAGGGAAGATTCTGGAGCAGATCATTAAGCAAACAGTCTGTGAGCACCTAGAAAGGAATGCTGTGATCACCAATAGTCAGCATGGATTTCTGAAAAATAAGTCATGTCAGACTAACCTGATCTCGTTTTTTGACAGAATTACAAGCCTGGTAGATGAAGGGAACGCAGTGGATGTAGCCTACCTTGATTTCAGCAAGGCATTTGATAAGGTGCCCCATGATATTCTTGTAAAGAAGCTGGTAAAATGTGGTCTTGACTATGCTACCACTCAGTGGATTTGTAACTGGCTGACTGACCGAACCCAAAGGGTGCTCATCAATGGTTCCTCTTCATCCTGGAGAAGAGTGACTAGTGGGGTGCCACAGGGTTCTGTCTTGGGCCCGGTCTTATTCAACATCTTTATCAACGACTTGGATGATGGACTCAAGGGCACCCTGATCAAATTTGCAGATGACACCAAACTGGGAGGGGTGGCTAACACCCCAGAGGACAGGATGACACTTCAAAACGACCTTGACAGATTAGAGAACTGGGCAAAAACAAACAAGATGAATTTTAACAGGGAGAAATGTAAAGTATTGCACTTGGGCAAAAAAAATGAGAGGCACAAATACAAGATGGGGGACACCTGGCTTGAGAGCAGTACATGTGAAAAGGATCTAGGAGTCTTGGTTGACCACAAACTTGACATGAGGCAACAGTGTGACGCGGCAGCTAAAAAAGCCAATGCAATTCTGGGATGCATCAATAGGAGTATAGCATCTAGATCAAGGGAAGTAATAGTGCCACTGTATTCTGCTCTGGTCAGACCTCACCTGGAGTACTGTGTCCAGTTCTGGGCACCACAGTTCAAGAAGGACACTGACAAACTGGAACGTGTCCAGAGGAGGGCAACCAAAATGGTCAAAGGCCTGGAAACGATGCCTTATGAGGAACGGCTAAGGGAGCTGGGCATGTTTAGCCTGGAGAAGAGGAGGTTAAGGGGTGATATGATAGCCATGTTCAAATATATAAAAGGATGTCACATAGAGGAGGGAGAAAGGTTGTTTTCTGCTGCTCCAGAGAAGCGGACACGGAGCAATGGATCCAAACTACAAGAAAGAAGATTCCACCTAAACATTAGGAAGAACTTCCTGACAGTAAGAGCTGTTCGACAGTGGAATTTGCTGCCAAGGAGTGTGGTGGAGTCTCCTACTTTGGAGGTCTTTAAGCAGAGGCTTGACAACCATATGGCAGGAGTGCTCTGATGGTGTTTCCTGCTTGGCAGGGGGTTGGACTCGATGGCCCTTGTGGTCTCTTCCAACTCTATGATTCTATGATTCTATGATTTTGTGCGTCTGCGCATGCACGAGTATCGAAACCCAGAAGTAACCCTTTCCGGTACTTCCAGGTTGTCGCGGGACATAACCTGAAAGAACGTAAAATGAAGCAGACATAACATGAGGTATGACTGTATTTCCTTTTGCCTGTCCTGAATCTGTCGCCGACGAATTTCATGAAACGAAACCGAGTTATGGTAATATGAGAGAGGGAGGGCAGAAACCCTGCTCTACCTTGTTTCTCTGTAATGATAAACACCTTTATCATGTCCCCGCTTAAGTCTTCTCCCTATGTTTCCAAATTTTGTGACTGGCTGCCTCCCAGTTCTGGCGATTTGTCTAAGTTATGCAATAGGGGTGCCTGCCCAATATGCAGTCCTAAGGCCAATAGGGATTGGAATGAATGCACTGGGGGGCAAGGCAGAAGAAGGGTTTATGTGAGTGGGTGAGAACACTGACTTAGTGGGCGGAGTCTGACACTTTTCTTAAAAAAAAATTAATTACATTTTCTGTTTTACAATTTCAAATACTCATTTTACATCCTTAAAATATAAATGAATTCCCCTCTTCTCTTTCCATGGTTCATGTTACGTATCTTAAATCCCTGCATATTTAACTATACCAATCAGTTTTCCATTCTTGCATCCATCAAAACTTATTTACACTCTTGAATTTATCTTAATACTGCCAGAGTTTTCAGCTGTACACAGGTACGGTCAAACTTGGCCCTCCAGATGTTTTGGGACTACAATTCCCATCATCCCTGACCACTGGTCCTGTTAGCTAGGGATGATGGGAGTTGTAGTCCCAAAACATCTGGAGGGCCGAGTTTGGCCATGCCTGGCTGTATACAATTATTTCCCAAATATTCAATAAACACTTTCCAATCTTTAAACATATGTTCTTCTTGTTCTCCTATTCTATAGGTTAAGTTTGCAAGTTGTGCATATTCTGTCAACTTAAGGTGCCATTCTTTTTTGGTTGGTACCTCACTCATTTTCCATTTTGGAGCTAACAAAACATGGGCCACAGTTGTTGCATACATAAATAACCTTTTCTGACACCTGGGGATTTCAGTCTGAATTATTGCCAACAGAAAGAACTCTGGATTTTTTGGGGAAAGTACTTTAAACCATTTCTTTCAATTCATTATAGATCATTTCCCAATACTCTTTTATCCTTTTACATGTCCACGTTCCCTCCTATTCTTTACAACTCCTACACTTATCTGATTCTGTCTTGTACATCTTAGCAAGCCAACTCAGAGTTAAATACCATCTGTGAATCATTTTCAGGTAGTTCTCCTTCAAAGAATTTGTTGTTGTTGTTTAGTCGTTTAGCCGTGTCCGACTCTTTGTGACCCCATGGACCAGAGCACGCCAGGCACTCCTGTCTTCCACTGCCTCCCGCAGTTTCATAGAATCATAGAGTTGGAATAGACCACAAGGGCCATCGAGTCCAACCCCCTGCCAAGCAGGAAACACCATCAGAGCACTCCTGACATATGGTTGTCAAGCCTCTGCTTAAAGACCCCCAAAGTAGGAGACTCCACCACACTCCTTGGCAGCAAATTCCACTGTCAAACAGCTCTTACTCTCAGGAAGTTCTTCCTAATGTTTAGGTGGAATCTTCTTTCTTGTAGTTTGGATCCATTGCTCCGTGTCCGCTTCTCTGGAGCAGCAGAAAACAACCTTTCTCCCTCCTCTATGTGACATCCTTTTATATATTTGAACATGGCTATCATATCACCCCTTAACCTCCTCTTCTCCAGGCTAAACATGCCCAGCTCCCTTAGCCGTTCCTCATAAGGCATCGTTTCCAGGCCTTTGACCATTTTGGTTTCCTCCTCTGGACACGTTCCAGTTTGTCAGTGTCCTTCTTGAATTGTGGTGCCCAGAACTGGACACAGTACTCCAGGTGAGGTCTGACCAGAGCAGAATACAGTGGCACTATTACTTCCCTTGATCTAGATGCTATACTCCTATTGATGCAGCCCAGAATTGCATTGGCTTTTTTAGCTGCCGCGTCACACTGTTGGCTCATGTCAAGTTTGTGGTCAACCAAGACTCCTAGATCCTTTTCACATGTACTGCTCTCAAGCCAGGTGTCACCCATCTTGCATTTGTGCCTCTCATTTTTTTTTGCCCAAGTGCAATACTTTACATTTCTCCCTGTTAAAATTCATCTTGTTTGTTTTGGCCCAGTTCTCTAATCTGTCAAGGTCGTTTTGAAGTGTGATCCTGTCCTCTGGGGTGTTAGCCACCCCTCCCAGTTTGGTGTCATCTGCAAATTTGATCAGGATGCCCTTGAGTCCATCATCCAAGTCGTTGATAAAGATGTTGAATAAGACCGGGCCCAAGACAGAACCCTGTGGCACCCCACTAGTCACTCTTCTCCAGGATGAAGAGGAACCATTGAGGAGCACCCTTTGGGTTCGGTCAGTCAGCCAGTTACAAATCCACTGAGTGGTAGCATAGTCAAGACCGCATTTTACCAGCTTCTTTACAAGAATATCATGGGGCACCTTATCAAATGCCTTGCTGAAATCAAGGTAGGCTACATCCACTGCGTTCCCTTCATCTACCAGGCTTGTAATTCTGTCAAAAAACGAGATCAGGTTAGTCTGACATGACTTATTTTTCAGAAATCCATGCTGACTATTGGTGATCACAGCATTCCTTTCTAGGTGCTCACAGACTGTTTGCTTAATGATCTGCTCCAGAATCTTCCCTGGTATTGATGTCAGACTGACTGGGCGGTAATTATTTGGGTCCTCTCTTTCCCCCTTTTTGAAAATAGGGACAACATTTGCCCTCCTCCAGTCTGCCGGGACTTCGCCTGTTCTCCAGGAATTCTCAAAGATGACTGCCAGTGGTTCTGAGATCACATCTGCCAGTTCTTTTAATACTCTTGGATGCAGTTCATCTGGCCCTGGAGACTTGAATACATCTAAACTAGCCAAATATTCTTGTACTATCTCCTTAGTTATTCTGGGCTGTGTTTCCTTTGCTGAATCATTTGCTCCAAATTCTTCCGGTCTGGCATTGTTTTCTTTATTGGATAAGACTGAGGCAAAGAAGGCATTGAGGAGTTCAGCCCTTTCTGTGTCCCCTGTTTGCATTTCACCATCTTCTCCTCTGAGTGACCCCACTGTTTCTTTCTTCTTCCTTTTGCTACGGACATACCCATAAAAGCCTTTTTTGTTGCTTTTAACCTCTCTAGCAAGCCTGAGTTCATTCTGTGCTTTAGCTTTTCTGACTTTGTGTCTACACGTGCTGGCTATTTGTTTGAATTCCTCTTTGGTGGTTTCCCCCCCTTTTCCATTTTTTGTACACATCCTTTTTTAATCTTAACTCAGTTAAAAGTTCTTTAGATAGCCACCCTGGCTTCTTTAGGCACCTTCCATGTTTCCGTCTCATTGGTATTGCCTGAAGTTGTGCTTTTACTATCTCCCTCTTAACAAACTCCCACCCATCATGAACTCCCTTTCCTTTTAGTATTGCTGTCCATGGGATCTCACCCAGCACTTCCCTAAGTTTTATGAAGTCGGCTTTCTTAAAGTCAAGAAATTGAGTCCTAGTATGCTTGGCTGCTCCTTTCCTTGGTCAAGCTCATGCTGGTAGCTTCGAGGACACTGTCCCACCATCTCGTCCTCTGCCGTCCCCTTCTCCTTGTGCCCTCCATCTTTCCCAACATCAGGGTCTTTTCCAGGGAGTCTTCTCTTCTCATGAGGTGGCCAAAGTCTTGGAGTCTCAGCTTCAGGATCTGTCCTTCCAGTGAGCACTCAGGGCTGATTTCCTTAAGAATGGATAGGTTTGATCTTCTTGCAGTCCATGGGACTCTCAAGAGTCTCCTCCAGCACCATAATTCAAAAGCATCAATTCTTCGGCGATCAGCCTTCTTTATGGTCCAGCTCTCACTTCCATACATCACTACTGGGAAAACCATAGCTTTAACTATACGGACCTTTGTCAGCAAGGTGATGCTTTTTAACCTTCAAAGAATAACATGCTGTAAATTTCAAGTTGCTTTTCCAGAGTTTTTCTGGAAATCTATATTGTGTCCTAAATCTATTGCCTGACACTTTTAATCCTAGGTTCATGGGTTCGAGCCCCACATTGGGCAAAAGATTCCTGCATTTCAGGGGGTTGGACTAGATGACCCTCGTGGTCCCTTTGAGCTCTGCATTGCTGTGATTCTGTAAGAAGAGCCCTGCTGAATCAGGCCAAAGGGGGCCAATCCAGGAGCTCACAGAGGCTGAGATTCACATTTTAAGGTTGTGTTACTCCTGTCAGAAAGCCTTTTGAAAGCATTCACATTAGGACGTAGCCACTAGAGGACATTTGCTCAGCTTGCAATGAGAGCGTAAGAAACTACAGAGGAAAATCTAGGGCTGGCGTGTTGTTTTCCATCGCAACAGATAGGGTCCTACATTTAAGAAAGATCAGGGATACAAGGGAAGAGGGAGGAGAAGGACAGGGTAGGGGAATGAGAATCACATTAAGGCAAATTAAATTGCAGCAAGAAAAAAAGAGTAATGGTTTCACAGGCCTGCAGGGGAACCAGAAGGCAAAGGAGGATTTTCTGCTCCAAGACGAGGCCTTGCACTCGCCCAGTTCCTACAGATAAATCTGTTCACCCCAAGCTTGTCATTCTTTTCACACATTATGATTTAAAAGGTACACCTATCTGTGATTTATTTTTATTTTTTTTAATGTGAAGCATGAATGCAACAAACCTGGATTTTCAAATCAAGGCACCCATAAGAAGTGCACCCAAATTGCTCAGCTGAGCATTTTCTCAGTTGGAAGTATATGAAAGATCACAAAGGAACAACTGTGGAATGAGACAGGCTGGATGCCTTATGGCTGTGAAGTATAGAAGCAAATGCGTTCACGTAAGATTAGTTGTGAGGATCTGATCAAAGGCTGCAAAAATAAAAAAATCAAATATAAAGTGGAAGAATGCAAAAATAAACATTGTTTTTCATCTTACTGTAGGTCTTATTTTGAAAAATAGAATTCCATTTTATGGTTTATTTTTGTTTATATTTTGAATTAGATCTTGCGGGGACACCAAAATCTTTTAAGGGCTTAGTGCCTCTAAATGTCTTAATCTGGCCCTATGCATGTGTTGTTGTGTTGTTGTTGTTGTTGTTGTTGTGTGTGTGTGTGTGTGTGTACAGTCATACCTCGGGTTACAAACGCTTCAGGTTGCATTTTTTTGGGTTGCGGACCGCCAAAACCTGGAAGTACCGGATGGGTTACTTCTGGGTTTCGGCGGTCGCGCATGCGCAGAAGCACTAAATTTCCCTTTGCGCATGCACAGAAGTGCTGAATTGCAACCTGTGAGTGTGCAGACGCGGGTTGCAAATGCTGCGGGTTGCGAACGTGCATCCTGCACGGATCACGTTCGCAACCCGAGCGTCCACTGTGTGTGTGTGTGTGTGTGTGTGTGTATGTATGTATGTATGTATGTATATGTATATATATACACACACACATACTTGAAGCTTGTTGCAAGTTCTGGAGCTGCTCAAAGCACACGTCTTCATTCATGCTGAATCAATTTTCATTGCCAAGTTGTTCCTCTGTCTTTAAGAGCAGTCCAATACGCTGCAACCTTAAGCAGGGGAGATAACATGGTGGCGAAAGTTTCACCTGCTTAATTCTTGCTGGCAGAGGCATGGCGGTGAAGGGAGAGAAAAGTTGGCAACCCTACCAGCAAACAGAAACCAGGTTCAGTACTCATTAGAAAGGCCTTTTGTTTTCTCCTCCGTAAACTGTAGATGGCAGCTTTTCTCAACAAATCAGGCAAGTTGAGGGTGAAATGTTTCTGTGTGCCTAGCGTTCATCCTCCCTTCAGTTTGGAAAAGATTATTATTTGTTCGCTACTCCCCCGTTCCATTTTGATTAGTGAGCCTGCTGCAACAGCAACTCTTTCCTTTCCCGATACGCCCTGAGCTCTCTTTTACCTTTTTTGTGGTCACAAGCTCTTAGAATTGTAGAGTTGGAAGGGATCTTTAGGGTCATCTAGTCCAACCCCCTGAAATTCAGGAATCTCAGCTAAAGTATCAATGACAGGTGGCTGTCAAACCGCTGCTTAAGAAGTCCAAGGAAGGAGAGTCCATATCCACCCAAAGGGGACCGTTCCACTGTCAAATGACTCTTATTATCAGAAAGTTTTTCTGTATGTTTAGTTGGAATCTCCTTTCCAGTAACTTGAAGCCACGGGTTCGAGTCCTACCGTCCAGAGCAGGAGAGAACAAGCTTGTTTAGGGAAGTTTGTTTAGGGACATTTTATTTTTTAAAAATCTTTGTTGGAAGCTGCCCAGAGTGGCTGGGGAAACCCAGACAGATGGGTGGGGTACAAATAATAAATTATTATTATTATTATTATTATTCCATCTTCCATGTGGCAGCCCTTTAGGTATTTGAATACGGCTATCACATCTCCCCTCAATCTCCTCATTTCCAGGCTAAACATACCAACTCAAGAGCTTCTCCTACTTTTGAACCCTTCTCATTCTAGCCTTACAAGCCAAGGTAAATTTGAGTTTCTCTCATTTCTTTCGGGAGGGAGGGAATCAATTTGGTAGCGACAATCTGGGTTTTGGAATTCAAGGTATTGATTTCCTGGCAACCCTCCAAAAAAGTGCCTGTTTGATTGGATTATTGGGCTGATTCATCAGTCTGAGCGAAAACCATTCTAGAGTCTCTCCTCTCGTTTAGCGGATAACTGCATTCTCTCCGAACAACCTCCACCATTCCATTTTAATAATGACTATAACTGGACTTCCACAGTCCAGTGTGGTATTATTTAAAGCATCAACAGTGGCAGGGGGAGTGACATCTATGGGGACTTCCATTTTCCAACTTTCCTTCCACTCTGAGGGAGCCAGCAGCCTGTGGCCACTAAACTAACTCAGTCCTCATTGGTCTGAAGGAGCGTCTCCACCCCCATCACTCAGCCCAGACACTGAGGTCCAGTTCCGAGGGCCTTCTGGTGTATCAGTAGGCAAAATAAGGCCTGAGGGCCAGATCCAGCCCAATCGCCTTCTAAATCCGGCACACAGACAGTCTGGGAATCAGCATGTTTTTACATGAGTAGAATGTGTGCTTTTATTTAAAATGCATCTCTGGGTTATTTGTGGGGCCTAGGAATTCGTTCATCCCCCCCAAAAATATAGTCTGGCCCAGCACAAGGTCTGAGGGACAGTGGACCGGCCCCCTGCTGAAAAAGTTTGCGGACCCCTGTTCTGGTGGTTCCCTCACTGCAAGAAGTGAGGTTACAGGGAACCAGGCAGTGGGCCTTATCGGTAGTGGCACCTGCCCTGTGGAACGCCCTCCCATCAGGTGTAAAGGAAATAAACAACTATCTGACTTCTAGAAGACATCTGAAGTCAACCCTGCATTGGGAAGTTTTTAATGCTTGGTGTTTTTATTTTTTGCTGGAAACCGCCCAGAGTGGCTGGGGAAACCCAATCAGATGGACGGCATATAAATAATAATTTATTATTGTTATTCCAATATTCGGCTTCATTGGATGTCTGAGTTGGACGGCCTTCTGCCATGAATGCTTTAGCTGAGATTCCTGCTTTGCAGGGGGTTGGACCAGATGACCCTCAGGGTCCCTTCCAACTCTTAAGATTCTATGAGTTCTGGTCCTACAAGAGAGGGATAAAAAACCCTTCTTTGTACACTTTCTCCATCATTTTATAAACTTTTATCCTGTTGCCTCTTCCTCATCTTTCCTCTCAACTCAAAAGTCCCACGCCCTTGATTATTTGGGTTGCCCTCACCTGAACCTTTTCCAATGGAAAGGCAGGATGGAAGTTGTAACTCAACATCATCTGGAGGGTGGCCAGTTAAGGAAGGCTTATAAGCATGATCACCAACCATGTCAGGATTGAGAGAGTAGCTTCTCCCACATTAAATGAACAGATTGTGGTAAAAGCATAGTAGGAAAACAATGCTACTGATGTCTTTTATCTGATACAGGAGGGGACGTCCCTATGTAGCAATTGATACACTTGAAAATGCCCCTGTGAGTTTCATATATGGCACCTGAAGTCTCGCCAGCCATCAATTAAGGGGAGGATTTCAATGCTCAACGTTTACAACGTGTGGGGAGGGACACACACACACACACACACACACACACACACACAAATTAACTATAGGAAGCAGAACCTTTAGACAATGAGTAGAAATAGAGATTTCTTTATTATTATTTTATTAAAATACAACCAAGTTCCTTATACAAATAAAGGACTTTCTGTTGTTTCCAAGAAGCAATTCTTTTATCAAAAGAAAACCATTAACGGAAAAGAAAAGAAGTCATCAACACTAGCTAATAAGCATGCATTGCAATCCCAACAGAGCGAGTGCAAAATAAAACATTGGCTCTTCTCTCTCGCATTCTATATTCAAAACCCTTGCATTAGGTCACTTTAAAAAATAAGCATTTAGAACCAACCTCCAGGCCACTTGGTAAGCAAACCCCCCCCCCTTTTTGCTACAAAGTACAGCAGTTAACATGAACCGGCTACATTCCAAGTCAGAGAATGGGGGGCAGGGGGACAAAATAAGGGCAAGGCAAACCAAATCTCCCAGTTGTGTTTCAGATTGTCTATGCACAATATCTCCACTTAGATGGCCCATTAGCAGGGCACAAGGTTTGCAGGACTCCTGGCTCAAGAAAAATGTGAAGTAAGGAATATCGAAATACCCCCAATCCTGTCTTGGGTTCTGTACATTAACCCATGTGTCTAACAAAGGTAGGGGGGCTGTGGAAAATGAACGTCACCCATCCCCATTTCATTTGAGTCCAGACATGCACAAAGGATATGCTCTGAGATGTTTCATGCAACTGTTTCCTGTGCAATGGAGCAACTACAAGCGGATATGATGTCCTCAGTTATGTTGCACCCTGACACCCCAACCCTGGCGAATATCCAGAATGTTGAGTGCTGTCATGTGGCAAAGAGATGTAGCATCGTCAGGAACCTGAGCATTGGTCAGTAACGGTCGCTGTGTGCATGCAATCGGATCGCAATGGGTACATTCAGAAAATGGCGGCCGAATGAATTGCAGGTGTTTAGCGGTTGCTAGAGAAAAGGGTACAGGAAGGAAGCGAGTGACAAAGGCTGCGGAACAGTTAATCTCTGCTGGATCCGCCCAGCAGGGATATGGATCGCAGTGCCACGTTCCAGCTCTATAATATTTTGCACACACGTGAATCACCGCTATCAGTTTAAAAGCGGACACACAGATAAGTCAGTGGAAGCAGACTTTTTTGGCGAGAAGGTTCAAAACCATGTTGGTTTGCAGGGGAAAATATCAAGCACTGGCGTGGGATCTTAGCACTTTAAATCTGGGAGCAGATCAGTGAAGCGTGTGCCGTGGCTGCTTTTGCCAAATCTCCCTTTGATGAACAAAAGCTCACGAATTCAAAAACCGTTCCGCAGTGGGAAAGCGGCAAGGCGGCAGGGGTGAGAGCTGGTAGAAATCAATAATTCAAATGCACATATGCCACTGCTTCTGAAAACACACATTTCCTCTAAACAGAGCAGCTATGGGTGCAGGGAACAAATCGGATGCAAGTCCGGGATAGGGGCTTACAGAGCTGCTCAAAATTTTTAAAAAGGAGCAATGAAGGAGATGCCTAAAAACTGCATACATTCAAATACTGGCTTAAAACCCTGGTCAGCTATACAGCAGCGCCTACCAGGCCACAATAAAACAGTGACTGACTGAGGAAGTTAACTAGATTCCTGCCAAAATATACCGTGACTAGAAGATGGAACTGAAGAATTGAACACTTGATTCACAGTAGGCTGAACACCAAGGTGAGGGATGGGGAGCCTGTGGCCCTCTAGAGAATGGTGGACTCCAGTTCCCATCAGCCCCAGCCAGCAGTCAGGGTGGATGATGGTAACTGTAGTCCAGGAGCATGTGCAGGACTCCACTGCTGGCCAAGGTGATTCCTCAAACCCTTTATAGATCTATTTTCGTGGCAGTCATGCTTTTATCTCAAGATGCCCACCTGAGGCTCTTTTGCTGCCACCCGAGAGATGCCAAGACCAGTTTCTGCACAGCACCCAATGATCTTTTGCTGTGGTTTCGCCTGGGAGGGCTGGTGGCCAATGCCAGCTCAGGGCCAGGTAGCCACATCCTCTGGGGATCAGGTATGCGGAGCTGGTCCCCAGGGAAATCTTTGGGCCGATGCACCATCAAATGCATTAAAATCAGCAGCACTGAACTCTTGAGAGCACAAGCATGTCTGCAACAGAACAGCAGGTGCTGCCTCCAACGTTGGCTTTAAAAATAGCTAGAAGTGGGAATGCGAGGAAATCAGGGTCTTGCGGGGTGGGGAAGAGGAACGATACAGCAGAGGACAACTGCATAGCAAACTTTGGGGAGAGGGAAAACTCCCCTCAAAATGGCTTGCGCAGAGACACATGCAACCCCACACGGGACGGTCCTTTCGCTGCAAGACGGATGAGGAGGAATCATCAGAAGACAACAAGAAGGCTGAAGGTACACAGGTGGGCGGACTTGCCAACTGGTGTGTTTCCAGACAACGGCAGGGGATGAGAATAGAATTCAAGGCAGATATGGAGACAAAGGAATTTAGAGGTTGGGTCAGTTTCGAAAGAGGAGCTAACACGAAACCGATTTGGTGGTGAGTCTCGGTGGGCCGTTATCAGTCTACTGCTACGAAACACCACCCACGGCTCGCCTCAGGTTAGCTGGCCCAAAGTCCCTCTTACTCGCGAGGTGAACTATTTATGGATCTTTAAAGCGAAGCGTTAACACGTTTTTTCTGCAGACAATTGTCTCTGGGTTGTTTAAATGGATGGGCCCATCACCAATTTTCCACCAGAGATGTCTTGTCTCATTGTGGCTAACTCCTGGGACTCAAGTCACACGATCAGATGTGACCATTTCCCTGTCCCCTAATAATTCCCCCTCTGAAAGTCACTTCCTGGGAAATCAATTTTTTTAATTTTCAGAAAAGAAGACTGTTGAAAATGGATCAGCCCACAACCGTTAAGCCATTCGTGGTACTCATGATGAGCATGTATGGATCAGCAGATAAGAAGAAAAGAGAATTTGGGGGGTGGGAAAGTTTGTGTATCCCTCCCTAGTCCTTGAGACAGGAAGGAACGATTCACAAGACCGTCCCCTATTGGGTCCCCAGATTTAGCTTTTTTGATCATTTTCCAGGGGGTGGTATCTCAATTTTGCTTGGAGCAAGTTCAGGAGGAAAGTTTAAGGGGAGTTTATGGCATCAAGACAAATTTGGCCTAACAACGCTCCTCTTTTTTTGCAAACTCTGCTTGCGTTAAGGGAGGCGAAAGCACCCCATAATCACAAAAGGCATTCACAGTATCTCCCGACGAGCAGAACACGTACAGAGATATCTTCCTCACACCCGTTTCTTTGGCAAGATTCATGCAAAGAAAGAAAATGAAGTTAAAATAATAAAAAAGTCATCTTCTCTACAGAGCTCATAATAAAAGCATTTGGTATGTACATTCTAACCGTCTTAAAACCTTCGCAGTGGTTATTAAAGTGCAGAATTTGTTCCGTCTACGACAGACACTCTTCCTTCGCAAAGTCTGTTTCCTGGTAACCCAAGCGGAGGTCAGTAGAAACAAGAAACAGAAAATAGAACAATAAAACTGAAAAAAACCCCAAAAACCAACACCGTTTGCAGCAGGAAAGGAGGGAAAGATTGAGGGACGGGCAGTCGGGGAAAACCATCCGAAGTAAGACATGTTCTGAGACAGCTCGGTTTCTGGTCTGCTACCTGTTCAAGTACAAGACCAAGACTAGGGGGTGGAAGGTTACTGGCCTTAAAATGTGCTAAGCTGCTCAGATTTGCAAGCTCTGAAGCTCTGGGTAATAACTGGAAAAAGACTATGAAATGTGTGCTACTGTGTGTGGAGGGGGGGTGGGTGTGGGTGGGCACTGTGCAATTAAATCTTAAAAGCAGGAGCAGTCCTGGGCAAGAGAGGACCATTTTCATAAAGGTATCTAAGCACACTGCTTGCTGTTAAATCTCAACAAGCTCTGCCTATTTCACACGGCATACAGGCTACCCCCTACGCTACCCCTGGGCATATAGATCTAGAAACCTCAGAGGACTCTGCCCCCACGCAGTGCACAGAGTATTTCCTGAGGACCACGGGTGGGAAGCGCACAGAGAAGCTGCACAGAAGCTGAAACCAAAAGTATTATTTTTTAAAGTTCACATGAGAACATCAGGGATGCGCATGTCGGCAAACGAGATCTGCATTCCTTGAAGTTACTCTCTGTTTGCACTTGCCCAGTCTGCGTTAAACCCTGCACATCCACTTATTGTAAGCTGCAAGATAAGAAACTTGGGTTGTGTGCACGGATATATTTAAGTGTTTCTATTATCTGCAGCAACCTCCACAGCCAGCCACAGATCACGTGTGCCACGCGCTAGCGATTTGGCTTTTTAAAAAAATATTAATTAAGAGGAGAGCTTTTACTCTGCTTTGCTTCCCTGTAGAACTGAAAAACTGGCCTTTGTAAATGAACTCTCTGTACCCACAGGCAGGTTTCATATCCATCGCATGACTAATGTGCGGTTCTATTACGTTGGGCGACAGGCTCCGTCAGAGAGACGCATTTGGGGAGGACCACAGACCCTGCTAACCATGGCAGCCTCACATCTAGCTATGCTCCCTTGCCCCGGCCCTGTAACATGCAATAATGAACTTATGACATGCTTTACTACCTCTTGTGGTGGGGCAAGAGGCTGCCATTTTTGGCAGCAGTCTTGAGTTTTAAAATCTGTTTACATGCTAAAAAACAAAACAAAATCCAGCTACTCCACACACAACTCCCCTTGGCCTTCTGGAGTCAAATCTCCTGCAAAGATGGCTCCCAAATTTTCTCAGCGCAGGAACACCGGTGTCAACCCCGGAAATGAGTTAAGAGCAGCCCCTGCAAAATATGGCTACATGTCCTACCAGCCTTAGCGGAGGAATTCAAGGCAGTGGGAGCTTGAGTGCAGAGGAGAGTTCTTAGTTAAAAATAAAACCAGAGAGAGCAGAGTGTTGTTTGTGAACCTCCTATGGAACAATAAATCTGGTTTCTTGTATTATACATACATACATACATACATAGGTGGACTATCTTAAGGTTCCCACCCATGACCGACTACATGGTGTGTCCGTAATTATTCCCTGTGATTAAGCAGCTCGGGGCAGAATCACAAACTGCAACGTTTCGGACAGGACTTTGCAGACCAGGCCTGGTAGGACTTTGCAGAGCCAAGATGCTAAGCTGGATTAATTCAGGCCAAACGAGCAACTCCAGAGATATATTTTTATGCTTTTGGAAAGCTCAGCATGAGAATATGTCACCGGCAAAGGCGAAAAGCCCCTTTGCACTTGTTCAAAGGTGGACTGTGTCCTTTGGCCGCAAAGGTGGCCATCCTATGCAGCCTTGGCCAACCGGGTGCCCTCAAGACGTCTTTGACTTCAACTCCCATCAGCCCCAGCCAGCGCAGTTGGGAGTTGTAGTCCGAATAATCCGGGGAGCACCCAGTTGGCCAAAGGGACAACCTCTCTGAATTTCCAGATGCGGTTCTTTTATTTGGTCATCGTTCTCACTGCAAAAAGCGATGCTCAGGACTTGTTAAAACAACAAGAACAACAGCTCCCCACGTCTCGCTAACTTAGAACTGGTCTACTGCACTGGGCTGCAACAAGTGTGAATTACACACATATGTGCTTGTCCATTGGGATCTGAACAATGTTCCTGGGTCAAGAAGGGGGGAAATGCTATATTACTCAGAGGATTTCCATGTTAGGTAGGAAAGGAGGGGAGAATCTGTCTCCCTGACCTCTGGTTTTCTACATGTAAGGAGAGAGAGAGATGATAAACCACTGAAACATAAAACAGTATCTATACCTCACCTGCTGTTTATGCAGACCAAGCTGGGAACATCCTTGACTCTGAACTATCGAACTATCTACAGACATCAAGTCTCTCCAACCAGCGGCTTGGGTTCAGGAACAACCCTGCCAATCTAGCCTTCTGCAAAGTCTTTAGCTCTCTTTCTTGCAAAAAGAATTTTTTAAAAAATCTTACCTTGCACGGAAGAGGAATATTGAGAAATGTAGATAACAGGGGAGTTTGACACATATGCCTAATACAATATGGATTTTTGTTCTTTCTTTTTTTGCAGTACTTAAAATAAAAAGGAGGCGGGACCAACAGGCTGGAACATAGAACACGCACACACAAATTATAATTAGGACCCGCAGTGTATAAAGCAGACATCGGGAGCATTCGGATTTTCCAGAAATATAATGTCATGTTTTGCAGGGGGGGGGGGGAAGGAGGAGGTTAGCTACAAAATTGGAACAGGGCAGAGACAAGCAGCAGAAACACAGCCTTTGGGGGGTGGGGGGTGGAACGAGACAAACCCTAACCTGGAACGAGACCCTGCCCAGGACCCCAATGTTCACTATGTACTGTACGTTAAAATTAAACGCCAAGAGCAAATCAAAACTGATGGGAGCCAAAGGGCTAGGATTTAAACGGAGGAGAGGTGGGAAAGAGCAGAGTGCGAAGGAGAAAAGAAGAGGGAGGAGGAGAGAATTTAAGTTGATGGCAAGATACAGTACATGTTAACACTGATTGCACGAGAACCCTTTCACTCTCTGGTGGGAAAGAGGGGGGGGGACGACAGGCATCAATTACCCAGGACATTTATATGCAAAATATATACACAAATCTAGATTAGCTATGTATATATGTACACATAAGTAGTACTGTACACACAGGGGAAGGGAAGAGGGATTCTGCCAAATGTTTCAGTGCCTGGTTCAGTCGCCATCGTGCAAATCTGCTGTTCCAAGTCGGGACCGTCTGCAAGAGGGTTTGGCTAATTCGCATCCGCCTCTGGGCTTCCGCTCAAAAGCAGGGAGCTGCCTCTGCGTCAATGCAGATGCCCCAAGACAGAATATGATACAGAACTGGAGCAAAAATCTGTCCCGGGTCTGCTCCACGTTGGTCTTCTGGTGGCTCTTGACCGAATCAGCCACCCACCGATCTCCGGGGCTCCTGGCATGAGAGGTTGTTTTCAGAAGCAGAGGCAACTGCCCAGAGGACGCTGTAATTCTGTCGGGTTAAAAAGGAGCGTCCTACTGTTCCTCTCGCAGAGCAGCACAGTACAGGGTGTGTGTTTGGGTGTGTGTGTGTGTGTGTGTGTCAAAAATGTCTATAAAAACGGTGCTGCCCTTCCCTAAAACAAAGAAGCGGGGACGCAATGCCAAACTTTTGTCTTTGGGGTTTCCGTAAAGCACACTTGCCGCTCCAGCTTCAAAGAGCGCTGGTTCCCCCCTCCCCACCCTACCCCAACCCCCCCCCCCTGAAATCTGGGCACTTGGTTGGTCTCTAGCAACATGCCTTTGGGTAGTCAGTTGTGCAGGAGTACAAAAATCAAGTCACGAGAGGTTCGGGGACCAAACCAAAGGTCCGGCGAGTCGCCCAGCCAGACGCCAGCTTCCTTTCCGTTTGAAAAAGATAGAAGCCCGTTGGCTGATGCAAGGGAAACACGGCTGCTTCCTTCCCTAGTGCTCAGCATCCATTGCGTCCAAGTATTTCGCTTCAATGATCCTTGGGAGCAAGTTATACCTGGGTGGAAGAAGGGGGACACCGTTAGATTCTGCCCTAAGCAGAAGACTTTCCGCGTGGCTCTTTCAGGCTCTGCACCTAGCGCACTGCAAGGACACAGGAAAGCGCCATACACTGAGCCACACCAGTGGTCCAGCGAGCTCAGCACCTCCTACACTGGCTGGCAGTGACTCTCTGGGAATTCAGAGCAGGGAATCTATCCCAGAGCTACCCGGGGAGTCAAACCCGGGACTTTTCTGCGTGGAAAGCAGATGAGCAGATTTCCGAGCTGCCATCTTTCCCTTACGACCTGGGAAGAGAATCTGCTGTGCATGCAAGAAAGACCCCAGGATAATTTGCAATGAGAAATGCAGGGTACGTCATAATAGCAATCATCATCATCATCATCACAGCTGTCCATGGAGGCGCAGGTCAGTTCAGTATCCAGGGCGGCTGTCTACCAGCTCCATCTGGTATGCAGGCTGAGACCCTACCTGCCCACAAACTGTTTCGCCAGAGTGGTGCATGTTCTGGTTATCTCCCGCTTAGACTACTGCAATGCGATCTACATGGGGCTACCTTTGAAGATGACTCAGAAACTGCAATTAATCCAGAATGCAGCAGCTAGGCTGGTGACTGGGAGTGGCTGCCGAGACCATATAACACTGGTACTGAAAAATCTTCATTGGCTCCCAGTACGTTTCCAAGCACAATTCAAAGTGTTGGTGCTGACCTTTAAAGCCCTAAATGGCCTCAGTCCTGTATACCTGAAGGAGCGTCTCCACCCCCATAGTTCAGCTGACACTGAGGTCCAGCTCCAAGGGCCTTCTAGCGGTTCCCTCGCTGCAAGAAGCGAGGACATAGGGAACCACGCAGAGGGCCTTCTCGGTAGTGGCACCCACCCTGTGGAACACCCTCCAAGCAGATGTTATGGAAATAAACAACTATTTTACTTTTAAAAGACAACTGAAGGTGGCCCTGTTTAGGGATGTTTTTAATGTCTGACGCTGTATTGTTTTTAATATTCGGTTGGAAGCCGCCCAGAGTGGCTGGGAAAACCCAGCCAAATGGGCGGAGTATAAATAATAAATTATTATTATTAGAAGAAGAAGAGTTTGGATTTGATATCCCGCCTTTCACTCCCTTTAAGGAGTCTCAAAGCGGCTAACATTCTCCTTTCCTTTCCTCCCCCACAACAAACACACTGTGAGGTGAGAGGGGCTGAGAGACTTCAGAGAAGTGTGACTAGCCCAAGGTCACCCAGCAGCTGCATGTGGAGGAGCGGAGACGCGAACCCGGTTCCCCAGATTACGAGACTACTGCTCTTAACCACTACACCACACTGGCTCTTCTTCTTCTTCTTCTTATCATCATCATCATCATCATCATCATCTCCAAGGTGATCTCTGTGGCTTCCGGCACCAGGCCTGTTGGCAGACCAGCTCTGAGTTACAAAGATGTCTGCCACATCAGCCCCACCGTGTGGTAACCCCTTGCAGACGACCGCAGTGCCTGGAGGCAGAGAGGCAAGTTGTGCACCCACAGCAGTGAGCATTGGAGGAATGACCACTGGGAGGAGTGCAAAGAGCAGAAAAGTCATGGTGCATTTGCAGCAGCACAACCTGACGCCTTCCGCTGTCCCAGCTGCAACAAAACATGTCTCTCCTGCATCGGTCTCTGCAGCCACAGCAGGCGCTGTAACTCTCCAACACCCCGCAAGGTGCACTCCTCTCTTGTCTCCCGGGACAGGCTGATGCCAGCTAAATATTTACATCCCACCTTTCCTCGAATGAGCGTAGGGTTGCTTACATGCTTCCCTGCCCCGCTTCCATTTTGCTCCTCACAACATCCCTGCAAAACAGGTCAGGCTGAAAGAGGCAGCAGCTGGTCTACTGTCTAGCCCGCCCCCTAAAGCGCATTTCATGGCTGAGTGCGCATTTCAACGCTGGTTGCACCTGGCTCTTATAGCCTGGTCCTCTAACCCAATGATGGCCAAACTCGGCCTTCCAGCTGTTTTGGGACTACAATTGCCATCATCCCTGACCACTGGTCCTGTTAGCTAGGGATGATGGGAGTTGTAGTCCCAAAACATCTGGAGGGCAGAGTTTGGCCATCACTGCTCTAACCACTACCAGCAGGATAAAAGAGCCCAAAGCCCTCTTGGGCAAGGAGCACATCCCCAGAGCATACCTGATAGGGACCATTCCAATCATGATGAGGGGGAAGATCATCTTCATATAGGGCAGGGGAGACATCCCAAATCCACAAAGGATGAGGAGCTGGAGGACCTGCAGACCCGTGAAGTAGTGGATCTTCCTCTGGGGCACGCGGCGGATGTAATGCGTCGGAGGGTAGGCCGTCTGGAAACGACAAGGGTGGACATTGGTCATAACATTATGTTTGCTGACTGTGAACAGTTATGGACCACCGGTATGAAATTTACGGCATGTAATGCCTTAAAGGAAAATATTATGAAAATGATTTATAGGTGGTACATGACCCCAGTCAAGCTTGCAAAAATTTACCATCTGCCTGATAATAAATGTTGGAAATGTAAAGAAACTGAAGGTACATTCTTTCACCTTTGGTGGACGTGCCCAAGGATTAAGGCCTTCTGGGAAATGATATATAATGAAATGAAAAAGGTATTTAAATATACCTTCCTTAAGAAACCAGAGGCCTTTCTCCTGGGCATTGTCGGCCAATTGGTGTCAAAGAAAGACAGAACATTCTTTATGTATGCTACAACAGCAGCAAGAATACTCATCGCAAAGTATTGGAAGACACAAGACCTACCCACCTTGGAAGAATGGCAGATGAAGGTGATAGACTATATGGGATTGGCAGAAATGACTGGCAGAATCCGAGACCAGGGAAAAGAGACGGCGGAAGAAGATTGGAAGAAATTTAACAACTATCTTAAGAAATATTGCAAAATCAATGTGTGTTAGAATGAGGCGGCTTTAAAAATCAAATGGAGTATAGCTGTAAAGATTAAGTTAAAAGAAAAGAAAGGTTGACAATTAAATAAAATTAAGGGTGAGGATTTGCTGAACTAAATATTTAAAATGGGAATGCAGAAAGGGGAGGTATGAGGAGGTCGGTAAAGTAAGTTTTAAGAAAATAAGGTTCTGAAATTATACTTGTTCTTTTTTTGTGTTTGTGTATTGTTTTGTTTGATATAATTTGTAAAACTTCAATAAATATCTTTTTTAAAAAAGGAAACGACAAGGGTGTTAGCGAGAGACTGAGGCTGCCGCATTCTCCACCCCACCCCTCATCAGAGGAGCTGTTTCTAGGAGAAAATCTGTGAGGGGATTTCCTGGCCTTTTAGGGCTGTGCCATAAAAAAAATAAAATCTTTTTTATTGGGTTTTATAAACAAGAATAATGTTATACAAACAGGTATACCGAGTTTTCTCATGTCATTTGTATATCACAAAAATAACATGATACAGTGGTACCTCGGGTTACAAACGCTTAGGGTTACAAAGTCCTCTAACCCGGAAGTAGTTGCTCCGGGTTGCAAACTTTGCCCCAGGATGAGAACGGAAATCACGCGGCAGCAGCAGCAGCAGCAGCAGGCCCCATTAGCGAAAGCGCGGCTCAGGCTAAGAACGGTTTCGGGTTAAGAACTGACCTCCAGAATGGATTAAGTTCGTAACCCGAGGTACCACTGTAAATGTGGAAAAATATCTGCAACATATGTTTCATGATTAGTGGTCAATGTGCAGGTTCTTGGTTCATGAATTGGTTTAAACAGTTAAGGAGAAAGAAAAAGAAAGGAAGGAAGGAAGGAGGGAGGAAGAAGGGAGGAAGGGGAGGGGGAATGGTGAGTGGGGTGGGATCAGAGGAAAGAAGTCCGGACAATCTCCCAGTTGAAACGGCCTGCAGGGATGGCTTAGAACAGGGGTCAGCAAACTTTTTCAGCAGGGTGCTAGTCCACTGTCCCTCAGACCAGTGGCGTAGCGTGGGTTGTCAGCACCTGGGGCAAGGCAAGTAATTTGCGCCCCCTATCCTGTGGATTTGCGCCCCCTAACCCTAACCCCCAGATGTTGCGCCCGGTGCGGCCGGCCCCCCCTGCACCCCCCACGCTACGCCACTGCCTCAGACCTTGTGAGGGGCCGGACTATATTTTGGAAGAGAAAAAAAAGAACGCATTCCTATGCCCCTCAAATAACCCGGAGGTGCATTTTAAATAAAAGGACGCATTCTACTCTTGTAAAAACACGCTGATTCCTGGACCGTCTGCGGGCCGGATTTAGAAGGCAATTGGGCCAGATCCGGATTTAGAAGGCAATTGCCTACTCATGGCTTAGAACAAAGGCAGGCAAATGGAAATAGATGCTGCGATCGTCTCTTCTTCTGTTGGCAAGCAGCTCTTTGCATCAAGCAGGGAACGAGAGGGTGGCTTGGCCTGGCCGGAGCATTGCTCCCAAGCCACAGCTGGGCTTCCATGTGTTAGGAATCAATCACCAGCTGTTTGAGATGTTCTGCCCAGCCTGGTCCTGCGGGCGCCTCTGATGTGGAAGCAGATAAAAGCTTCCTGATCTCCAGCTGCTTCCTTTCATGGTACTGAGTGCCTTCTGATCAGGGCATTGCCTGTGGATTTTTCAATGCCCCCCCCCCCCCGAAAGCATGCTGGGACTGTCTTCCTGTGGCAGGGACGCTTTGGACACCAGCCCAACATGGGAAGTCAACTCCGACAACAGCTAAATACAGGCACGAGTCCTGCGGTCAACAAGCACCATCAAGGAAAGCTGGAGGGGACATGGAAGAGGGAGTTCAAGAGGGTGTGGAACCATTAGGAGTTCGGGAGGCCCAAACCCAGGAGGTTTGTGACACCCGCATCGCTGTGCCCCTAGCTCACGGCTGTGCTGTACAAGCACCCTTCTGTTTCTGCTGGGAGGGAGCGGTACACAACCCAGTGCCAAAGGTTGCAATCAGAAGCACAGAAATTGTGCGGCACAAAAAGAGGCTCAGGGGAACACAAACAGGGCACTGGTTAAGCTTGCTGCGTTAGGAAGCAGAAAGGAGAAGGGGAGATGAAAGCAAAAAATCCCCTAGCTGCAGATGGACTGCCAGGCTGAAGGGTAATTATCTGCGGCCTCCTTCAGTGGGTGGGATGTTCTGATCCTGCCTTTTAAAAATACAAATGTGCTTTGGGTTTTTCTCTGCTTCGTTTTATGTTGGTTTTAATGTACGTGCTATTTATTTGATGTTCAAAGTTGCTTCGAGATCCTAATACAGTGGTGCCTCGCAAGACGAAAAGAATCCGTTCTGTGATTCTCTTCGTCTAGCGGTCTTTTCGTCTTGCGAAGCAAGCCCATTGACGGATTAGCGGATTAGCGCTATTAGCGGCTTATCTGCTGATCGGATCAGCTGATAAGCGGCTTAGCGGCTTAGAAAAGGGGGGGGAGGGGAAAAACCCCGCAGGAACTCGCAAGGCATTGTCGTCTTGCGAAGCAAGCCCATAGGAGATTCGTTTTGCGAAGCACCTCCAAAACGGAAAACTCTTTTGTCTAGCGAGTTTTTCGTCTTGCGAGGCATTCGTCTTGTGGGGCAATAAACTGTAAGTTTAATAAAGTTGTTGTTGTTGTTGTTGTTGTTGTTGTTGTTAGACAGCCCTATACCTGAAGGTTCCAGGGCGGTTCACAGGATCAAATCACAATATAAAACCACAAAATACATAATTCAAATAAAAATGAAAGCAACCCAATAACCACCATTCCCATACACATATTGAAAGGGCATTGGATGTCAATTAACCAAAGGGCTGGTTAAAGAGGAACGTTATCACCTGGCAACTCATGGTGTATAATGAAGGTGGCAGGCGAGCCTCTCTGGGGAGAGCATCGCATGATGGGGAGCCACTGCAGAAAAGGCCCCGTTCTTGTGATGTCACCCTCTGGACCTCTCGTGGAGGAGGCACATAAAGAAGGGACTCAGAGAATGAACATAGAGTCTGGGTAGGCTAATAATAATAATAATAATAATAATAATTTTTCTGCAGAGAGCATACACATGTGCATTGGTGGTGCAGGGAAGCATTTTGGAAAGCTTCCCAGCTGACACACTTGCAAGAAAAACGTTCCACCCAAAACAGTCAGCCACGTCAATACACCTTAGCCTTAGGCCTGACCTCTCCTTCCTCCACAAGACGGTGGCATTAACGGAGGCTAACCACATGCAACTGCAAGCGAGAGCCTTGCTAAAAGCCATTTCCCATGGGATTTTGGCTCAGCATTTTTGGGGGGGGGCTGGGGGGGAAGCCCACTCAATCCGAGTCGGCGCCTTGCCCCAGCGGAGAGGGTCTCGCTCGCTGCGGAAACGGCGCCCCTGCCGCTGCGACTGCGCAGTGTGGGAGGGGCCCCTTTTATTTCGAAAAGGCTAAACAGTGGCTGCTATGCCGCTGCACAAGCAGAGGGCAAGACCAAGGCCACTTCTGGTGCCAGGAGGTGAAAGTTGCTGTTTTCCCCCCCGGACCGGATGACTGGGATGTTCTTGCTGGCAACTGTCCCAGCGGCATTTCGCCCGTAGGGTTTTTTGCTGCCGGAGCGGAGCCAAGACAACAAACAGGCCGTGAGGCAGCAGCGGTGGTGGCAGGAGCAGAGGGAGATCATAAAAAGCAATCAGAGGCTTTTTAACGGCCGTGTTTTTCAAGTTGCGGCAATCAACTCGTGATTATGAGCTTCCTCAGGAAACAGAGGCGTGCAGGTCCGCCGGGGCCTCAGCTCCTTATCCTGCACAGCTTGCAAAATTGGTGCTGCCCCCCCCCGGTGCGCTTACCTGCTCTTTCAGCAGGAGGGCGACCCTCTCAAAGAGCTGGTTCCCGTCGATGGAGGTCAGGGCGATGTAGAGGAACAGGCCGTAGAGGACGGGCTTCGGGATCAGTTGTAGCGGGAAAGGCAGGAGAAGCAGGGAGAGGCCCACCAGGAAGTTGGCTACCAGGGTGGTCAGCCGGGTCTCCTTCACGCTCACAATCCTGGCCGGGGAGGAAGGACAGAAGCAGGGTGTGTTACTGAGCAGCGAGATAGCCCATCCCGCAAGGATGCGTGCAAGCGTTTGAGAGAGCAAATAATAGTACAGTGGACGCTCGGGTTGCGAACAGGATCAGTGCAGGAGGCACATTTGCAACCTGCAGCGGCACATCTACGCACACATGGGTTGCAATTCGGTGCTTCTGCGCATGTGCGAACCCGAAACCCAGAAGTAACCCCTTCCGGGTGTTGGCGGGTCCGTAACCTGAAAAAACACAACCTGAAGTGTCTGTACAGTGGTACCTCTGGTTACGTACTTAATTCTTTCCGGAGGTCCGTTCTTAACCTGAAACTGTTCTTAACCTGAAGCACGACTTTAGCTAATGGGGCCTCCCGCTGCCGCCGCGCCGCCGGAGAACGATTTCTGTTCTCATTCTGAAGTAAAGTTCTTAACCCGAGGTAATATTTCTGGGCTAGCGGAGTCTGTAACCTGAAGTGTATGTAACCTGAAGTGTATGTAACCCGAGGTATGACTGTAGTAGTAGTAGTAGTAGTAAAAATAATAATAATACAGTGGTACCTCGGTTTTTGAACATTTTGGAAGTCGAACACATCTCGGAAGTTGAACGACTTGCTCTGAGTTTGCAGATTTCCCCTTGCTCCTCGGTTTTCGAACGTTTCGTAAGTCAAACGGTCTTCCAGAACGGATTACGTTCGAAAACCAAAGTACCACTGTATTCTTTTTTAATTTATAGCCCGCCCATCTGGCTGGGTATGGCTGGGTCGCCCCAGCCACTCTGGGCGGCTTCCGACACATATAAAAACATAAAAAAATGTCAAATGTTAATACAGTGGTGCCTCGCAAGACGAAATTAATCCGTTCCGCGAGTCTCTTCGTCTAGCGGTTTTTTCGTCTTGCGAAGCAACCCTATTAGCGGCTTAGCGGATTAGTGCTATTAGCGGTTTAGCGGCTATTAAAGGCTTAGCGGCTATTAAAGGCTTAGCGGATTAGCGGCTAAAAGGCTATTAGCGGCTTAGAAAAAGGGGGGAGCGGAAAAAAATTGGAACACTTGCAAGACGTTTTCATCTTGCAAAGCAAGCCCATAGGGAAAATCGTCTTGAGAAGCAGCTCAAAAACGGAAAACCCTTTCGTCTAGTGGGTTTTCCGTCTTGCGAGGCATTCGTCTTGCGGGGCACCACTGTAATTACAATCTGATCCAATACAAAAAAGTCACAAAAACTTTAAAATAAACAACTTGTATCAAATAAAGCAAAATTCAACAGTCGTTTAGAATCTAATAGTGAACAGTAAAATTAAATATCAGCAAATAACAACAAAGAACCACAAAGAACCCGGGCACACTTGATGGCTGGGTGCCGAGAGATGATTTACATGAGAGGAGGAGCCATCGAAGATCAACCACCGCAGACTGAATGTTGCATCGCTCCTGCTATTCCGGCTGCAATTGGTACTTAGTAGGAGTCATAGAATCAGAACTGTAGAGTTCGAAGGGACCCTGAGTATCATCCAGTCCAACCCGCTGCAATGCGGGAATCTGCAGCTGTCCCATACGGGAATCGAACCTGCAACCCTGGCGTTATCAGCACCGCACTCTAGCTCACTGAGCTATCTCCCGTTGATTCACATGCAAGCAGCTGAGCCCTTGGGTAAACAGAAGAAGCAAGCAGTCTGCATGCATGTGTGAACGAGTCCCACGCGTCATACTAGAGTCGGGATTCTGGACCACACCTGGGGCACTGACCTACTTTTTGTTTTGCTATATAGTGAGCGCCTTGGATGTGCCATGTCTCAGGGGCAGGACTTAGCCCCTGACCAGGAATTCTGCAAGGCCAAAGGAAGTAGAAACAATAGAGAATAGAGAAACCAGGGGTCTGAAAAGGCGTCAACGAAGCTTTCTATGTTCACCCATAATTCTATGGAAATTGAAGGGTTCCGTGCAAGGTTGGGATCTGGAGTTGCAGTAAGGGGGGGAAAATCAGCACTCTGAAAATACCTTGAATTTTTTTAAAAATCAAGTTTCTAGTCCTTATCGATGGAAAATGCAGACTTATTTGTGCAACATCTGAAGAAACCTCCAAAGTTAAATGGGCTTTCTGGTATTTAGGGATGTGTGGCTAGCCAAGTGTCAGGATTTGTTGAAAGTGCATAATTTATACGGGCCAGAGACCCTGCTTCTCCAGACGCACAATTCATGTGTTTTCTTTAGCAATGAGCACACACAGCTCCAGCGATTCTCTTATTCTCGTTCCCACATTCAGAGCTTGAAACTAATTTAGGCTTTGCGGCACGCTACACAAAATCTCTTCGAACGGTTCAAATCCCCCTTTCCTACCTTTTGATCCTCTCCAAGCAGCAACTATCAGATCTCAGAGGAGGGCATTGATTTCCTTCATTTTCGTGGCACCCAAATAACCAAAGGAAAGCGGGGAAAAAATCGAAGGGCATCTCAGCAGAAACAGAAAACCCATCACCTTGAGGGGGCCAGGCGTTCTGATGAACTTCAAGGATAATCCTGTTTATAGCGCAAAGTGTAATTTCTATGGGGGGATTAGGAACTTCAGCCTTGATGTGGATTACGGGAGATAACATCGGCAAAACTCCCAAGATCAAATGGCAAGTAGCGGGGCAACCTTTTTGGAATTTAGTGAGCTCACATGCACCAAGCATCCCTCTTGCAAACTCCGGGTCCGGCCAGCGGCAAAATGGGCAAGACGTTTATAGAGCATGTTCTCAGCTAGGGAGAACGTCGTGAGTTTTTAAGCAGCATCAGCAGAGGGTATCACATACAGACCTGCAGTATCTCAGGCAGGTCTTTGCCAGGGTCTCAGCCACAGACCCCTTAATAAGGGATCCCTGGGGTTGAGAGGTGCAAGGGTCATTCCACATCAAATTAACGGTTGGAGGATGGATGGCGGCTAACAGATTGAGGTTGAATCCTGACAAGACAGAAGTACTGTTTTGGGGGGACAGGAGGCGGGCAGGTGTGGAGGACTCCCTGGTCCTGAATGGGGTAACTGTGCCCCTGAAGGACCAGGTGCGCAGCCTAGGAGTCATTCTGGACTCACAGCTGTCCATGGAGTCGCAGGTCCATTCTGTGTCCAGGGCAGCTGTTTACCAGCCCCATCTGGTACGCAGGATGAGACCCTCCCTGTCCACAGACTGTCTCGCCAGACAGTCTAATTATCTCTCGCTTGGACTACTGCAATGCACTCTATGTGGTGTGACCCAGAACTACAACTAATCCAGGTGAAGGTGGAAGTGACCTGGAAACTACAACTAATCCAGAATGCGGCAGCTAGACTGGTGACTGGGGGCGGCCGCCGAGACCATATAACACCAGTCCTGAAAGACCTACACTGGCTCCCAGTATGTTTCCGAGCACAATTCAAAGTGTTGGTGCTGACCTTTAAAGCCCTAAACTGCCTCGGTCCAGTATACCTGAAGGAGCGTCTCCACCTCCATCGTTCTACCCGTACACTGAGGTCCAGCACCGAGGGCCTTCTGGCGGTTCCCTCACTGCGAGAGGCCAAGTTACAGGGAACCAGGCAGAGGGCCTTCTCGGTGGTGGCACCCTGTGGAACGCCCTCCCACCAGATGTCAAAGAGAAAAATAACTACCAAACTACCAGATGGGTGGGTTATAAATAATAAATTATTATTATTACTTATTATAATTATGACGCAAAAAACAAGGGTTTTGTCACTCTCCGTCTCAGATTTTGATGAAACTTGGTGTATACCCTTCCCTTATGGTTGAAAGAAACACCCTTGAATTCCCCCCCCCTATCTCAAATGGTTTTAATTTTGTAGCACTTTGATGTTTCGTTAAATCTGCGTTGTCTGTCCCTCTTGAGACCCTCCGCACAAGATACTTAATGAAACTTTGAAGTGTTATAAAATCAAAACTGTTTCAGATAGAGGAGGCAAATTTAAAGGGGGTTCTTTCAACCACAAGGGAAGGGTGTACACCAAGTTTCATCAAAATCTGAGATGGAGAGTGACATTACCTTGTTGAAATGGTAGCGTAAGACAGGGCTCCCCCATAGTCCTGCTTGCCCTATGCCTAGAAAGCACAGCTCCAAGCGCTTCCCCACACTTTCAAGGCATGGGTCCATGCGGTTTCCCCTTTGCCCTACTGCTTTCCCCAGAAAACCTGCTCTTTGGTGCTAAATCGGGGAAAACAGAAATCCGGAGAAAACCTGATCGACGTTTGCTCCGATTCAGCAGCGAACAGTGGGTTTCCCCAGCGGAAAGTGGCAGGACAAGCGGAATTGTGGATGATTCCATAGCCCCCCTCTACTACCACAGCCTCTCGCATTCTGCGTCACATTCAGACAAGAAAGGCTGCCATCAGAGGAGTTATCGGTGACTTGTAGACCAGCTGCAGATCACTCGGTCCCTGAATGCTTACTTCAGTCCAAGCTTGAGCACATTTGGGAAGCATTTGAAAACTTGTTCGGGGGCTTAAGGCTAAGCAAGCAGAAGGGAGTAGGGGGGAGGGCTGGGGAGCGAAGGGCATTTGCCACGCAGGTATAATGGTTTTATTTTGTTTTGCACCTATAATCTGAGCCTACAGGATTCCCCCACACACAAGCAGAACAGGCCTGATTTTCAATATGTACCTGGATCCTATACATATGAATACATTTGCTACGATTCCACATGCCTAGCAGAAACTTCCAGGGGGCGGGCTAGGGGAGAGGGAGCAGAATCTGGAAAATATGCTCCAAGTGCCAGGAGGTATCGTAATACCGCAATGCGCTCTACGTGGGGCTACCTTTGAAGGTGACCCGGAAACTACAACTAATCCAGAACGCGGCAGCTAGACTGGTGACTGGAAGCGGCCGCAGAGACCACATAACACCGGTCTTGAAAGACCTACATTGGCTCCCAGTTTGTTTCCGAGCACAATTCAAAGTGTTGGTGCTGACCTTTAAAGCCCTAAACGGCCTTGGTCCAGTATATCTGAAGGAGCATCTCCACTCCCATCGTTCTACCCGGACACTGAGGTCCAGCACCGAGGGCCTTCTGGCGGTTCCCTCACTGTGAGAAGCCAAGTTACAGGGAACCAGGCAGAGGGCCTTCTTGGTGGTGGCTCCCGCCCTGTGGAATGCCCTCCCACCAGATGTCAAAGAGAACAACAACTACCAGGCTTTTAGAAGACATCTGAAGGCAGCCCTGTTTCGGGAAGCTTTTAATGTTTGATGTATTATAGTATTTTAATATTCTTTTGGAAGCCGCCCAGAGTGGCTGGGGAAGCCCAGCCAGATGGGCGGGGTATAAATAATAAATTATTATTATTATTATTATTACCCGCCAGCTACATGCATCATGATAAACCTTCTTCTAAAGTGCACCGGTGTGGAAACAGGATGTTTAGTGGCAGATGGAATTGTTTTCCACCCATGTCTGCATCCTTGGGTTCACGCGGGTCCAAAGACACGGTTTGCTGTACAGAGACACAGCACACAACCTCCATGCTGTTCTACGAAGCCGCAACCATCCCAAAGGAGGAGAACGGGCGCAAGGCTGTTCCTGGAGCACAATGTTTAAACGAGTTTTAATTACGCTGCCCTTCTGCTACCTGCTCCTGCGGGTTGGACTCGAACCAGCGGCTCCAAGTTACAAGAAAGGAGATTCCGACTAAAGCTCAGGAAGAACTTTCTGATAGTAAGAGCTGTTCGACAGTGGAATGGACCCCCTTGGAAGGTGGTGAACTCTCCTTCCTTGGAGGTTTTTAAGCAGAGGCTGAGGGGCCATTTGTCATGGATGCTTTAGCCGAGATTTCTGCATTGCAAGGGGTTCACCCTTGGGGTCCTTTCCAACTCCACAATTCTATAATTCTTGGGCAGGGCTGAGTGTGCAAAGACAGGCTTACTCTGGGTCAGCAAAGCTGTCCCCAGTGCTTAGACAGCAGGAATGGGGGCAGCTGTGGCCTCTGAGATATTGCAGGACAATGACTCTCATTATCAAAGGGGAAAGGACTGTGGCTCAAGGGTTGTTGTTGTTTAGTCGTGTCTGACTCTTCGTGACCCCCTGGACCAGAGCACACCAGGCACTCCTGTCTTCCACTGCCTCCCACAGTTTGGTCAAACTAATGCTGGTAGCTTCGAGAACACTGGCCAACCATCTCGTCCTCTGTCGTCCCCTTCTCCTTGTGCCCCCCATCTTTCCCAACATCAGGGTCTTTTCCAGGGAGTCTTCTCTTCTCATGAGGTGGCCAAAGTCTTGGAGCCTCAGCTTCAGGATCTGTCCTTCCAGTGAGCACTCAGGGCTGATTTCCTTCAAAATGGATCGGTTTGATCTTCTTGCAGTCTATGGGACTTTCAAGAGTCTCCTCCAGCACCATAATTCAAAAGCATCCATTCTTCGGCGATCAGCCTTCTTTATGGTCCAGCTCTCACTTCCATACATCACTACTGGGAAAACCATAGCTTTGACTATACGGACCTTTGTTGGCTCTGCTTTTTAGGGGTGATCAAATCTGTCAACCTCAACATCTTTTTCTCTTATTAAGCTCAGCTCTCCACATTTCCACAACCATTTAGTTTGTCTGCTTCAAGTCCCTGAGAAAATTCATCAGCCTTTCATGCAAACTTATCCTAACACACATTCGTTTGCAAAACAAATTCCCCCGCGTGCAGCAAAAATTTTGATAACGTAGGCATTCTTATGCATGCTTTACCCTGGCCCATGGGTTTTCACACAAGACTAGGTTGGTGAACCACACTGCAAAATTCAGGGAAGCGAGAATGTCAAAAGATGGGTCTGTTTCGGTTTGTGAATTTTCAGATGCTGCAGGTTCAGGAAGTTCACCTTTAAATGAGAATTGAATCTCGTTTCTTCCCCCACTCCTATCCAGCGAGAGCATCTGCTTTGCATTCAGAAGGCCCCGAGCTCAATCTTGGAGCAGTGGGGTGCAGTGAAATTTTTCATAGGGGAACAGTTAGGGGCAGAGGTGCCAGGACGTCTGGACACTGTGTGCATGAGCATCGCACCTCCTCCCTCCCTAAACTGGGCAAAAGCTTCCCAGGTTTTGGGAAGGAGGCGCCAAGAGGGAAGGGAGCATTTAGGGGATTAGCCTAGTCCCCCAGTTCACTGACTGCACACCGCTGGCTGGGAGAGACCCCTGCAGAACCACTGAAAGTCGGTGAGGTCCATACTGAGATGGTTGGTAAATAAGGGAGCTTCCTACCTTCCCACCGTGGACACTGGGCCATACTGGCTGGGGGTTGGCAGTTCAACAATATGCAGAGACGCAGGACTCTCAGCCCAGGCCCTCTAGCCCTGCTTCTGCCCTTGAGAAAACAGACCCACTACAGTGGTACCTCAGGTTAAGTACTTAATTTGTTCCAGAGGTCCGTACTTAACCTGAAACTGTTCTTAACCTGAAGCACCATTTTAGCTAATGGGGCCTCCCGCTGCTGCCGTGCCGCTGCTGCACGATTTCTGTTCTCATCCTGAAGCAAAAGATCTAAACCTGAAGCACTATTTCTGGGTTAGCGGAGTCTGTAACCTGAAGCGTATGTAACCTGAGGTACCACTTTTTGTGTATCTGAAGAAGTGTGCATGCACACGAAAGCTCATACCAAGAACTAACTTAGTTGGTCTTTAAGGTGCTACTGGAAGGAATTTTTTTATTTTGACTATGGCAGACCAACACGGCTACCTATCTGTAACTGAGGTACCACTGTAATTCCAGAGGGCTATACCTGAAGGAGCGTCTCCAACCCCATCGTTCTGCCCGGACACTGAGGTCCAGCTCCGAGGGCCTTCTGGCGGTTCCCTCACTGAGATTAGTGAGGTTACAGGGAACCAGGCAGAGGGCCTTCTGGGTGGTGGTGCCTGCCCTGTGGAACGCCCTCCCACCAGATGTTAAGGAAATAAACAACTATCTGACTTCTAGAAGACATCTGAAGGCAGCCCCTGTTTAGGGAAGTTTTTAATGTTTGATGGTTTATTGTGTTTTTAATGTTCTGTTGGGGGCTGCCCAGAGTGGCTGGGGAAACCTATCCAGATAGGCAGGGTATAAATTTATTATTACTACTACTACTACTACTACTACTATTCCTAAAGTACCCTGATAGATCAGATCACAGCTGTAGTATCTCAGATTCCTCAGGGAAGTCCACAAGTGGAGGATGAAGGAAAACAGTGGCCCAGACTGCCTCTGAACCCGGAGGCTCACTTTTATAGCCATTGATCGGCACAGTCTTCCTGCTGAATCCCTCTTTACAGCCAACCAAAACGAATAGACTATGCATCCAACATAGATGTTCCTAACTGCAAGGCGCCCTCTAGCGGCCACAGCATTTCTTAAAATAGAATCATAGAATCATAGAATCATAGAGTTGGAAGAGACCACAAGGGCCATCGAGTCCAACCCCCTGCCAAGCAGGAAACACCATCAGAGCACTCCTGACATATGGTTGTCAAGCCTCTGCTTAAAGACCTCCAAAGTAGGAGACTCCACCACACTCCTTGGCAGCAAATTCCACTGTCAAACAGCTCTTACTGTCAGGAAGTTCTTCCTAATGTTTAGGTGGAATCTTCTTTCTTGTAGTTTGGATCCATTGCTCCGTGTCCGCTTCTCTGGAGCAGCAGAAAACAACCTTTCTCCCTCCTCTATGTGACATCCTTTTATATATTTGAACATGGCTATCATATCACCCCTTAACCTCCTCTTCTCCAGGCTAAACATGCCCAAAATTAAAAGATTTCATCTGATCATGGGCAGAGGGCGATCCTGAGATACTCCCTCCTCCAGTTGCCCACCAGCTTAGATGCCTTTGAAAGAGGATCAGGCAATGGCTACCAGCCCAGACAGCTCTGCTCTGACTCTGCAGTCGAAGGCAGAAATGCGTCTAAATACCAGCTGCTGAAAACAGCAGGAAGGGGAAGGGATCTAGCGCTCAGATCCTGCTTGCTGCATCTGGTTGGCCACAGTAAGAACAGGACGCTGGACTAGATGACCCAGAGGTCCGATCCAGCAGGCTGCTTTTATTTTTTATTATTGCAATACTTTCATTTTGCTGCTCCCCCTCTTCTTCCCTCCCAACTCCCGGATGAGGGACTCAAGGCAGCGGTGGCACTGAGAGGACTGGAAGGCCCCCGGCGACAGCGGTTCAGCTTCAGCAAGGAGGGGCGAGCGCTCGCCGGCTGGCTCCAGCCTGGCAAGAGGAGGAGGCGAATTCTGTCGCCTCCACTGTGGGTGCCCCAGACTCCCCTCCCCGGGCACCAATGGGGAGAACGATGGAGATCCAGTCCGCGCTTTTACCGCGGAGACAGCTGACATGTCAGTTCGTCCGTTGGTCAGTTGGGGCAACGCAAAATGTTTAAGGGTACGCGTCCCTCTGTGTCCCCCCAGAAAAAAGCACTGATTATAATTCATTATGGGAAGCAGGTGGCGCTGTAGTCTAAAGCACAGCACCTAGGGCTTGCAGGTCAGAAGGTTGGCGGTTCGAATCCCGGCGACGGGGTGAGCTCCCATTGCTCGGTCCCTGCCAACCTAGCAGTTCGAAAGCACATCAAAGTGCAAGTGGATAAATAGGTACCGCTCCTGCGGGAAGATAAACGGCGTTTCCAAGCGCTGCTCTGGTTCGTCAGAAGCGGCTTAGCCATGCTAGCCACATGACCCAGAAGCTGTACGCCGGCTCCCTCGGCCAGTAAAGCGAGATGAGTGCCGCAACCCCAGAGTCGGCCACGACTGGACCTAATGGTAAGGGGCCCCTTTACCTTTATCTTATATTTCATACGCTGTTGATTGCCCTGGCCTCCAAACAAACAAACAAACAAACAAACGTTAACCCCGACTTACGTCTCGTAGATGTGCCCGTTCTCCACCCTCTCCTCCACGTAGGCCAGGGCTCGGACGTGCATCGGCGAGTGGGGGAATGCAGCGTGGATCCACGGCAGCCCAAAGATGGAGAGCCCTATGTTGATCAAAGCCACAAGGAGGAGGTCCCAGTGATAAGCCGTTCCCTTCACTAACCTGAAATAAACTCTTGTTAGTACAGTTGTAAATGCATGCTAGCCAGGAGGTGGCAGCAAGTAGACCCAAGTCAGAACAGCACCCCCCCCCCCCAATGCACAGCAAGCCTCTTGGGTCACACAGAGCATTATGCACTTGGGAAACAAGAGACTTAAGAGAATCACAGAAAACCATAATGGCCAGCTTGCTCACTGGGGCAAAACGGTTAGAGCATCTTACACCGATCCTGGTCCAATTGCACTGGCTGCCTATTAGTTTCCGGGCCCAATTCAAAGTGCTGGTTTTGACCTATATAGACTTAAGTGGCTCAGGACCGCAATACGTCAAGGACCGCCTCTTTCCATGTGAACCTACCCAGACCCTGAGATCATCTTCTGAGACCCTCCTTTGTGTGTCTCCTCCTTGAGAGGTCCAGAGGGTAGCAACACGAGAACAGGGCCTTCTCTGCAGTGGCCCCGTTTGTGGAATGCTCTCCCCAGGGAAGTTCGCATGGCGCCGCCTTCATTATACAACTTTATGTGCCAGGCAAAGAAGTTCCTCTTCCACCAGGCCTTTGGCTGATTGACATCTAATGCTCTTTTAAATGTGTTATGGAAGTGGAGATTAATGGTTTGTTTCTGTTCTTATTTTTATTATGTATTTTGTGTTTTATATTGTAATTTTAACTTGTGAACCACCATGATATCTATGGGTATAGGGCAGTATACACATTTAATAATAATAATAATAATAATAGTAATAGTAATAATAATAATAGAATCAATGAGTTGGAAAGGACCACGAGGAACAGTCTACTCCAACCCTCTGCAATTTAGGAAACTTTCGCCCCATATGGGGCTCAAACCCACAACCCTGAGATTCAGAGCCTCATGCTCTACCAACTGAGCTAAACTTGCTCTTGGCCTCGTCTGCATTGGGCCCACAATGACCTCTGAGCATGTTCGCATTTAATAATATTGCCCCAAACATCTCTTTTAACACAAAGCCCAGACCACAAGTCAGAAAGGATTGCCTGGTTGCTTATAATGCCAAGACAAAACACTGTCAGGGTTTGAGTCTGAAGGCTGCATCTATTTACATTTAGGGGGGGGGGACCCACATTAGTAAAGGAGAGACTGGGAAAGGCTAGAGGCAGGGAATATTGGTAAGAGGGAGGGTGGTGCAGTGCTTAGAGCAGGGCTAGCCAGCCTGATGCCCTCCGGATTTTGTTGGACTACAATACCCAACATCCTTGACTCTTGGCCATGTTGGCTGTGGCTAATGGGAGTTGGAGTCCAACTATCACTTTTTCTTCCTCCATGTCTGAGTGTCAGGCTACAGCTTGGAAGACTAGGGTTCAAATCCACCCTTTGCCAGGAAGCCCACTGGGTGGCCTTGGGGGTCAGACCCTGTCTCTCAGCCTAATCTACCCCACAGGGTGGTTGTGAAGATTAATTGGGAAGGGGAAAGCATGTACTCCACCTTGAGTAACTTGAAGGAACTGTGGGACACAAGTGGAATGAATGAATGAATGAATGAATGAATGAATGAATGATGTTGCAGCTGACAGACCAGTGTTGGGCTCAGGGCAGTTTCAGAAGTCCTCATCCTTAACAAGAGGCAACTTAAAATTGGCAGCAGTTGATGAATGGTGATGGCAAATTTCAAGCGATGGAGAGGCGAGCGTGGACACCCAGAGATAAGTCCAAGATGGAGCTCTGGGCTGAAAAAACAGGGTCTTGGGCTAAGCCCTTGACCAGGTAAGAGTCATGGGACTAGCAGAGCTGCTAATAATAATAATAATAATAATAATAATAATAATAATAATAATATATTATTTATACCCCGCCCATCTGGCTGAGTTTCCCCAGCCACTCTGGGCGGCTCCCAATCAGTATTAAAAACAGTACAGCGTTACATATTAAAAACTTCCCTGAACAGAGCTGCCTTAAGATGTCTTCTGAATGTCAGGTAATTATTTATCTCTTTGACATCTGATGGGAGGGCGCTCCACAGGGCGGGCGCCACTACCGAGAAGGCCCTCTGCCTGGTTCCCTGTAGCCTCACTTCTCGCAATGAGGGAACCGCCAGAAGGCCCTCGGCGCTGGATCTCAGTGTCCGGGCTGAACGATGGGGGTGGAGATGCTCCTTCAGGTATACAGGACCGGGGCCGTTTAGGGCTTTAAAGGTCAGCCCCAACCCTTTGAATTGTGCTTGGAAATGTACTGGAAGCCAATGCAGATCTCTCAGGACTGGTGTTATGTAGTCCCGGCGGCCACTCCCAGTCACCAGTCTAGCTCCCGCATTCTGGATTAATTGCAGTTTCCGGGTCACCTTCAAAGGTAGCCCCATGTAGAGCGCATTGCAGTAGTCCAAGCGTGAGATAACTAGAGCATGCACCACTCTGGCGAGACAGTCTGCAGGCAGGTAGGGTCTTAGCCTGCGTACCAGGTGGAGCTGGTAGACAGCTGCCCTGGACACAGAGTTCACCTGCGCCTCCATGGACAGCTGTGAGTCCAGAATGACTCCCAGGCTGCGCACCTGGTCCTTCAGGGGCACCGTTACCCCATTCAAGACCAGGGAATCCCCCACACCAACCCACTCCCTGTCCCCCCAAAACAGTACTTCTGTCTTGTCAGGATTCAACCTCAATCCCTGGGAATTGTGAGATCAAGTGCCTGCACTAGACCAAGCTGTGTGCATTTTTCTGGGTGACTCTCCAGATCTGTCTTCTAAGGGCACAGGGCCTCCTGTTCCCAGAAAACGGGGGCACAGTGCCCTTTGTGGGGAGAAGGCCAGAACAGGGCAATGGGAAGTCAGAACTAAGACCCGGGAGACCCCCCGCCAATGCATCCGAGGCCTTTGATTCACATGTGAAAAGCTGCAAATAGGTGGTAGAGGAGTGTGGGGATATTTGAAGAGGTGCAAAGCGTGCACCAGTGGCCGCCTCCTCTGGTATGCCCCACGGAGGAACTTACAGTCTGCAAACAACAACACTCTGAAGATCCTGGGCCCCAAGGAAATTAGACTGGCCTTGACTAGAGCCAGGGCCTTTTCAGCTGTGGCCCCGGCCTGGTGGAACGTTCTTCCACAAGAGACTAGGGCCCTGCGGGACTTGACGTCTTTCCGCAGGGCCTGCAAGATGGAGCTGTTCCGCCAGGCCTTTGGCCAGGGGGCCTTTGGTCAGGGGGCAATCTGACCTACTTTCCTTTGAATAAGAACAAGCATGAAGGAGGCCTCCCAGCCTATTCACTGGTACTATATGATCAGCGAAAACATTTGGTCCTGGCAAGTATTAACCGCTCTCAATCTTAACCTGATAACAGCCATTTGTCCAGATTTTAATTTGTCTGAATTAATTTTAAGATGTGTTTTAATTCATTGATGCCTATTTTTATGTATACTGTGCTTTTTTGTATGATGCTAGCCGCTCTGAGCCTGGCTTTGGCTGGGGAGGGCGGGGTACAAATAAATATTATTATTATTATTATTATTATTATTATTATTATTATTATTATTATACCTCTGGTTGAGAATGGGATCCGTTCCGGAGCCCCATTCCCAACATGAGCAGAATGCAACCCGTGTCTGCACGTGCTGTGATTCGCTGCTTCTGTGCATGACGTAATTTTTAGCATGAGCAAGTGGCGAAACCTGGAAGTACCCCTTTCCGGTACTTCCAGGTCACTGCGGGACGCAACCTTTAAAGCCCTAAACGGCCTCAGTCCAGTATACCTGAAGGAGCGTCTCCACCTCCATCGTTCTGCCTGGACACTGAGGTCCAGCACCGAAGGCCTTCTGGCGGTTCCCTCACTGTGAGAAGCCAAGTTACAGGGAACCAGGCAGAGGGCCTTCTTGGTAGTGGCTCCCGCCCTGTGGAACGTCCTCCCACCAGATGTCAAAGAGAAGAACAACTACCAGACTTTTAGAAGGCATCTGAAGGCAGCCCTGTTTAGGGAAGCTTTTAATGTTTAATAGGTTCTTGTATTTTAATTTTCTGTTGGAAGCCGCCCAGAATGGCTGGGGAAACCCATCCAGATAGGTGGGGTATTAATAATAATAATAATAATAATAATAATAATAATAATAATAATAATAATAATAGGTATGGCTGTATTATTATTATTATTAAAAAGAGAGAGCCTTGTGTTCTGGCGAATTCTGGTGCTCATAGACACCATCTCTCTCTCTCTCAACCAATACAGAAAGAAAAAATTCAGAAAGCCTCCTGTCAGATAGGAAGAGGAAGAAAAAATAACGCCGTCTCCCACCAGCCAACATCTGACGCTCCCCTTGGTTCTAGTTAGCTCAGAAACATCAAAGGGAATTCTCAAGCGCTGCAGAGCCTGTGCATAAATCAGGACTCTCCGCTGGATAAAAGCAAGAGCACGTTCCATTTCTTGGCCTACTTTCGGCTCACCCGCCCGCTGGGCGGCTCAGAGGGAGACACAAGCACCGGGGGAACGAAGCGACGATGACGGCAGCAGCAGCAGCGTGGGAGAGCAGCTCCGCGGCGCAAATCCCTTTGAGGGCTGCGCTGCCTTGTAGACCGGAGAGCAGGGTGGGAAGCATTTCGTTGGCCACTGTGAGAAAGCCACTTCCACCCTGCAAAGAAGGTGGTGTTGCGGGCTTCACGCCCCCAGCCCCCAGGCAATTGGGGGAATCCTCAGCCAGCCAATCAGCTGGCTCAGGGGGCGTGCCCTGCCCTATTTAAGGAAGGACGCGGCCGGGGATCTCTCTCTTTGCTGTTCTCTTTGCTGTCAGCTGTTCCAGCTTTTCCCACCCTCCCGCCCTATAAAGTTTTCCTTCTTGGACCTTGCTATGGACCTTGGTTGGTCGCCACTGAGGGGCCTGGCAGGGTTTTCTTCCACTTGGCAAACTGGCACCAGCCACTTGGTTTTCGCCTGCCTGGTAGCAAATCGTCACAATTTTCTGGGTATTGGCAGTTAGGCATTTGTATTGTTTTGAAGATGGAAGAAGGGAGGAAGCGCCATCACCTGCCCCACAGATTGAAGGGTGGTCCGATAGAGGATTCCGGGGGGCGTGGCCCTGTCTGAAGCCTAGGGAGGTGAGGGCCTAAGGCACGCCCCCTTTCGGTGACCCTGGGGGAGTTCCTAGTTGATGTGCATCAGTAGGACTCCCCCTACTGGTGGTTAACCCTTCCCGGACTTCAAGCAGACGGGCTGAAGTCGGATATAGTCGGTTAGGACCAATGCCTAAGCCAATACCGCTCATCACCTGTAACCAATAATGTTGTGTCCTTATTTAGCCCATTAACCTTAATAATTGTGTTATGTGTCATTATTTCCACTGGGGGGGGGGACTTGCCACGCAACAGGATGTTGGGCTAGTTGGAAGAACTTCCTGACAGTAAGAGCTGTTCGACAGTGGAATTTGCTGCCAAGGAGTGTGGTGGAGTCTCCTTCTTTGGAGGTCTTTAAGCAGAGGCTATATGTCAGGAGTGCTCTGATGGTGTTTCCTGCTTGGCAGGGGGTTGGACTCGATGGCCCTTGTGGTCTCTTCCAACTCTATGATTCTATGATTCTATGACCTGGCAGCAAGACTCTTACGTCTCTGCGCTGGTCTCTATCTCTGGCTGAAAGGGATTCTGGATATACCGGCCTCTTAATTCATATTCACAGCCTTTGGTCAATGCTGCCCGGCATGTGGGGGACCAGAGCAGGATGATTCTGGAGACACAGACAGACTGTGAGGGCTGGAGAGTTGTATTTACAGGACTGCCTCTCCTGGTCTGCCCCGCAGAGGAACTTAAGGTGCATGAATAACCATAGTTTAGAGGTCCCGGGCCCTAAGGAAGTCAGACTATCCTCCACCAGGGCCAGGGCCTTTTCAGTGATGGCTCCAACCTGGTGGAATGCTCTGTCCCAGGAGACCAGGGCCCAGCAGGATTTAACCTCCTTCTGCCAGGCTTGTAAAAAGTTAAAGGGAACCCTGACCATTAGGTCCAGTCGTGACTGACTCTGGGGTTGCAGCGCTCATCTCGCTTTACTGGCCGAGGGAGCTGGTGTACATCTCATGTGGCCAGCATGACTAAGCTGCTTCTGGCGAACCAGAGCAGCGCATGGAAACGCCGTTTACCTTCCCACCGGAGCGGTACCTATTTATCTACTTTGACGTGCTTTCCAACTGCTAAGTTGGCAGGAGCAGGGACAGAGCAATGGGAGCTCACCCCACCGCAGGGATTCGAACCGCCGACCTTCTGATCGGCAAGTCCTAGGCTCTGTGGTTTAACCCACAGCGCCACCCGCGTCCCTCCAACAGAATATTAAAAACACATTAAAACCTCAAACATTAAAAACTTCCCTAAACAGGGCTGCCTTCAGACGTCTTCTAAAAGTCATACAGTTGTTTATTTATTTGACATCTGATGGGAGGGCATTCCACAGAGCGGGCGCCACCACCGAGAAGGCCCTCTGCCTGGTTCCCTGTAACTTGGCTTCTTGTAGTAAGGGAACCACCAGAAGACCCTTGGAGTTGGACCTCAGTGTCCGAGCTGAATGACGGGGGTGGAGACGCTTCATCAGTGTATTGTCCTCATTGTGAAGGAAGCAGAATTTCCCAGCATGCCCCCTGCCCCTACCCCCACCCCACTTCCACCTTAAACGTGGAAGAATTATAACAGGACAGGTGAACACAAAACAGACACACACACAAAAATACCTGTTTTCTGGAGCGTTTGTGAGTGATGCCACTATATTTTGCTCGATGAAGAAAAGCATGGAGAGCAGGAATCCCAGGCCCATCGCACTCATAACGGAGCCAATGGAGAGCTCTAGGAGGGGGGCCAACACGAACAAGCTCTCCGATGGGTTGTAATTAAACTTAGACACTGAAAGACACAAACAGGCAGTAAAGGCTTCTTCAGAAACTGCTTCCCGACTGCCACGGTTTTGCGGGCAGACTTAGGCTGCGGAAAGAAAGTGGACTCGCTGCTCTTGTGCAAGAAACCCATTTCCAAAGAAAGAAAAAGTAAGGGGGAGGCCTTTTTACAGCAAGAACAGAGATGGGAAAATGCGCTGAACAATGGAAGATAGTAATTAACTCTCCCAGGTCTGAAACAACTATGTCTATGTGAAATGGATTTTATATTTATAAGATGTAACAGAGGCGCTTTCTGTAAGGAGGAAAAAATGTGGTCAGCTGAAAGAATGGACTAACGACAAGTGAAAGATCAATTGGACATTAAATAAGAAATGATGCGTCTACGGGAGGAAACGATCGACATAAGTTTGCAACAGGAGCGAGAAACTTGATTTTAAGAAATTGCATTAAATTAAAGTAATTTGGTTTGATTTGTAATCACTTGGAAAATGAATAAAAAATAATTTGGGATAAAAAGGAAAATGCGCTTGGAAGTGTGGGATAAACAATGATGTTGGGCAATGTCATATGCAACGTGAAGAACGAATGTTCAATAAATGTAATAGTTGCAAATTAGTTGTTATCCGTCTGTCAATGGAAGAGTGGGCCCCCAGGGTAATAAAAAGAGGTAACACACCTGTTCAAAATTTGTGCAAACAAATCAGGATGGATCTACCACATTTGTTTGGAAAGTTGTGTGTTTGGTATACATTTGAACACTCTTGCGATATCACAACCAATGGATACCATTTTGAAACAAGATGGCGGATGGGACCTTGCAAAACTGCCCTGATCTTCCTGAGCAACCAGGGGCAAGGAGTCAATGGATCACCTGGATATAGCTGGGGATGGGAAGTGCTAATTTTGGAAGAATCTGAACCAAGGGATCATGCAACCCTGTTGGACGGAGGCAATTTTAGTTGAGTAGGCAGCAGTGAACTAGCTACAGACTTCTGTAGTGTGAAATGCAGCCTTGCAAAGTCACTTGGTCAGTTTTGCTACCCTGGAGGTGGGTGATCCAAGCCTTCACCTTTGGGACGAACCATTCTGGGATCCCAAGCATGGTCTGACCTGCCTCTCATGTGCAAATTCGGGCCACCAGCCATGCTATGTTTAGGGAAGTTTTTAATGTTTGATGTTTTATCGTGTTTTTAATATCCTGTTGGGAGCCGCCCAGAGTGGCTGGGGAAACCCAGCCAGATGAGTGGGGTATAAATATTATTATTATTATTATTCCCCCAAAATGCACATTTGGTGCAATGCATGGGACATCTGCAATTTGGACTCCGGTCCCAACAGAAGCTGTTCCCATTATCATTTTACAGTAGACATAGAGCTGCAGAATATTGCCGTTTGCTCTGAAGATGACTTCTCCCTATGGAATTGTGACCCTTAGCCAAGATCTATTCAAGATCCCTGGAGTTCCTTAGCAGTGGCAGTGACTCTGGCATTCTTCCTTAAAGGACCCCTGACCATTAGGTCCAGTCATGGCCGACTCTGGGGTTGTGGTGCTCATCTCACTTTATTGGCCGAGGGAGCCAGCATACAGCTTCCGGGTCATGTGGCCAGCATGACTAAGCCGCTTCTGGCAAACCAGAGCAGTGCACGGAAACGTCATTTACCTTACCTATTTATCTACTTGCACTTTGATGTGCTTTCAAACTGCTAGGTTGGCAGGAGCAGGGACCGAGCAATGGGAGCTCACCCCGTCGCGGGGATTCGAACTGCCGACCTTCTGATCTGCAAGTCCTAGGTTCTGTGGTTTAACCCACAGTGCCACCCGCCTCCCACATTCTTCCTAACCCTCCCCTCCCCTAAACCCCACCAGGACCCACAATATCCATGCCCCCCCCTCTTTTAAGCTACACAGCCAAAGCAAGCCTGGTCCAGCAAGGCTTGAAAAAGCATGTCCTCTAGTTCAGTGTCCTCCAAATATTGTTGGACTACAACTCCCATCACCCCCAACCCTTTGCCTAAGAGAGCTAGGGATGATGGGCGCCGTAGTCAAACAGCCGATGGCGACCCAAGGTAGAAGACGACTGTGGACCAGAAATTGCAAGGTCAGTCTTCCCCGTTCTCCGTACGCAGCAGGAAGAACAGCTGGCAGCTGTTGTTGTTATTGGGTGTGTGATGGCGTTTGTGTGTCTGTGCGCCTGGAAACCAGAGTGGCTGCACTCAGAAGATGGCCAAGGGCTTCAGGCAAAACACCAGAGTTAAATCTTTCATCCCTCCAGCGCTTGGGCCAGTTCCCATCTCAGCAGCTGAGGGGCATCTGAAGCTGTTCCTTTGCAAGCTGCGCAACGGGGATTTCCACAAAATACCCCGCATTAGTTTGCTTTCTGACAGGTGGCAAGGGAGCAATTGTCATTAAGGAAGTCAGGGCGCAGGCATGGACACACGCAACCGAAAGCTGCCCACTTTCCAGTTCCGAATGGATGGAATGATGGTCACCTGGGGGGGGGGTGAAAGTGGGGGGGAGAGGAACCTTTCTTAATTCTCTTCCATTCATTTCCTCGCACTTCCCATGCGCGTCATCACTGGGGCAGGCGATTCCTGCCTTCCTGATGTGGAAAAGGTGACCCGCTTGGCCAAGAGGGAGCCTGGATAATTTTTCAGGTTTCCTTGTGCATCTGATCGTCCTAGCAGATGTACCAGGCCATCAGCACGTTTCAATTAGGAAAAATATTAAGTGGCGGACGGAGGGGAAAGCTCACAGGTCAAACCCATCACCAGAACATCTGTAGGTTTGCTGACAAGTCTTCCTGCCTTTGGCAATTAGGAGAGACTTTTGTTCCCTTGCCAGAACCATACGGAGGATCAGGTCTTTAATAATAATAAACAATGCAAAAAAGCGGCATTTTTATTACTCTGAAATTAAATTACAGGCTGGAATAACTCGCAGGAACAAAACAAACCCAGCTGATACCATCTCGTCTGATTAGCTCGCCGCATGAATTAACGCCGACTGTGAACTTGGGAGGTGATTATTTGGGTTGTGGGGGGTCAGGCGGGGAAGCTCTGGGGTTTCGGAGTCACAGTTCTGAGCTATACCTTCCTCAGGCATGTTTGCGATCCCAAAAACCTCCCGGCTGCGAGGAGACCAAAGACTTACTTGTTATTTCCTTGAAGAAATAAGACCCCACAGCGGAAAAGGTTAGGACAGAAATGGGCAAGGCACAGTCGGACAGGATTTCGCGGACTCTGGCGTGCAAATAAGGGCTGCAAGGATAAATATATAAAAAATACTCAAGTCAGGGCAAAGGAATACAGCATTTCTACTTCAGGGGCTTAAAATGGCAGAATGGCGGGTGGTTATACAGAACTGGTCCTACTCAGAGCAGACCCAGCTGGATAAGTTAGTGCGTTAGAGCATGGTGCTGCTGCCGATCATCATCATCATCATCATCATCATCATCATCCCCCCTGGAATCTTTATGGACATAGGATGGATGAACCAATTTAGACTGCTTTTATTTCTAAGTTTGCACCTATATTTCTAGCGAAGGGAGGAGTAAAATCAGATTAACTAACCAACACACAGCACATAAGCCAAGTTAAAAATACTTGAAACACAGATTATTATTTTTTTAAAAAGACCTGGAGATGCCAAGGTTTGAACTTGCGAACTTCTGCATATCTAGGTATTCAATTTTTATACTGTCCTCCTTATGTAGATCTCAGGACAGTTCACAACATATAAAGCAGCATTTTATCATTGAGCCACAGGCCTTCCCCTTCAATCTAATGTACCGGGTTCTAAGATGTTTGCAACCCACCAAGTATTGGTACTATGTCTGGCTTTGCTATTCCATTTTTATTTTTATTTTTGCTGCTCTAAAGGTAAAGGGACCCCTGACCATTAGGTCCAGTCGTGACTGACTCTGGGGTTGTAGCGCTCATCTTGCTGTATTGGCCGAGGAAGCCAGCATACAGCTTCCAGGTTATGTGGCCAGCAGGACTAAGCTGCTTCTGGCGAACCAGAGCAGCGCACGGAAACGCCGTTTACCTTCCCGCCAGAGTGGTACCTATTTATCTACTTGCACTTTGATGTGCTTTCGAACTGCTAGGTGGGCAGGAGCAGGGACCAAGCAATGGGAGCTCACCCCGTCGCGGGGATTCAAACCAGTGAGAGCCAGTGTGGTGTAGTGGTTAAGAGCGGTAGTCTCGTAATCGGGGGAACCGGGTTCGCGTCTCCGCTCCTCCACATGCAGCTGCTGGGTGACCTTGGGCCAGTCGCACTTCTTTGAAGTCTCTCAGCCCCACTCACCTCACAGAGTGTTTGTTGTGGGGGAGGAAGGGAAAGGAGAATGTTAGCCGCTTTGAGACTCCTTAAAGGGAGTGAAAGGCGGGATATCAAATCCAAACTCTTCTTCTTCTTCTTCTTCTTCTTCAAACCGCCAACCTTCTGATCGGCAAGTCCTAGGCTCTGTGGTTTAACCCACAGCAGCACCTGTGTCCCAGCTTTTTTTTTTTTTTGCTTTTTTTTGCTGCTCTATAACTCCCATAATTCCTCATCACTGCTCATGCCGACTGGGGCCAATGGGATGCCAGCAATACCCCGAGGGCCAAGGGCTCCCCATCAGCTTTGACGTACCTTTTCTTAAACTGATACAGCGTGTGACCGAGCCAAAGGGTTCCTAGCATCAGCATGAGACTAAGAACGGCCGTCTCTCGCCCGTACTGCGTAGCGGCAGGGGGGGCGTCCGTCTGGTTCCCCAGCGCCGAGCGCTCAGCTGACATGTTCAAGAAGAAGGTGGTGTTATCAATTGGTGTGCTGTGCACTCTCGGGAAATGGTAGTACTTTGTAAAAACTAAAACAGAGAGGGAGAGAGAGAGAGAAGAAAAATGAGTGCATTTTAATAGAAGCCAGGCCTATGGCATCCATAGGTGGGGCTGGGACAGGGACAAGGGCGAGGAGAACTTGTTTCTTGTTCCAGAGGATCACACAATCTTTCTTGGTTTTCAAACATAATCTGTTCCAAAGACCGTTCGACTTCCAAAATGTTTGAAAACCGAGGCCTGCTAATTCAATAGAGAAAATTGTGAAAAACAACAGATACACGCAGAGGAAGCTGTTAAACTTCCGAGGCACGTTAAAAAACGGAAGCATTTTCTTCCTGGTTTTTGGCGTTCGAAAACCGAAACATTTGGCAATGGAGACGTTCAAAAACCAAGGTACCACTGTATTACCTTCTCTGATCTTTCTAAGAAAAGGAAGACATCTTTGGTCAAACTACATGCTAGGCTCAGCACACAAGGTTTCTCTTTGTTAGGAGTGAGCCAGCAGTGAATCGCCCAAACAAGCTGAGCTAAGTCTTTATTAGCAGAAAGCAGGATCTCCAGAGGGGTGTCATGCCTAATGAGCTCAGCGACTCAACGCCGGCAGGTCTTTCCGCCATGAAGCAGTTGCTCAGACTGAAGTTCCTCACCTCCCCACAGCTGCCTAAGTCCCCTTCTCTTCAGGGTTTCCCCCCAAGCAATCTGAGACTGTGCCTGCGTGACCCTAATTTCTCCTCTGCCCTCTTCATGCCTCTTCTGGTCCTGGGAGACAAGTGGGGAGGGGAGCTTGTCGCAGCAGGAATAGGAAATAGCCATGACTCTTCACCAGCCGGACTTATCTCTGCCTCTTAGTCTCTGTCCTCCTCCACTTCAGTTTCTGATTCTCCCTGCCACAGACTCTCCCAGTCTGTGAAATATGATATTCGTCTCATATTTCGAAGGCTTTGCATGGGGAGCCTGACCTAAATCCAGAAGTGTCTAGTCTTGCTCGCTCAGACACCTTGAAGACGCTCCATCTCCCTCACACATAAAACCACACAAAATATGGTGCTGGTTAGAATCACTGTTTACGCAAAGTCTGGGGTTCCGTCAGGTGGAGAGGATTTTTCTGCCTGCCAGAGAGAGATTGTTTTCGCAGAAAGAAGGCAGAATCGTGAAGGGAACAAGCTGACATAGGTCATGCACTGGTTGAAAGGGTAAACAAGACAGGACCATGCCTCCAAGCCCAGCCTTTCAGCCAGTTAAAAGAGCTGCAGACCCTTTTAAGACATCATGAAGTTACCGTATTTTTGGTCCCATAGGACGCTCCGTCCCATAGGACGCACCTAGTTTTTTTGGGGGGGAAGAAAGAAAATCCTCCCCCTTATTTCCCCCCCAAAAGCAGGTCGGGGAAACCGAACCAGGTCAAGGAATAGCGGGATGGCGGCGCTGCGCCTCCCTGCTGTCCCCCGAGCTTGTGGGGCTGGCCGATGTCTGCCCGGCCGGAGGGGCGCTCTGCTCCAGGGCACCCCGCGCGCCAGGCTGCTATCCGCAGCGTAGGGAGCCCTGCGGGGAACTTCTGCAGGGCTCCCCACGCTGCGGATGTCTGTCCGGCGCGCGGGGCGCTCTGCTTCAGGGTGCTCTGCCCGCCGGGCAGCAGGCTGCTATTTGCAGCATGGGGAGCCCTGCGGGGAACTCCTGCAGGGCTGCCTAGGCTGCGGAGGTGTTCCCGAAGCGCCGGGTGCTCTGCTTTCAGGGTGCCCAGCGCTCTGGGAAGCAGGCTGCTATCCGCAGCCTAGACAGCCCTGCGGGACCTCCCGCAGGGCTGCCTAGGCTGCGGATGTCTTCCTGAAGCCTGGAGAGCGAGAGGGGTCTGTGCGCACCGACCCCTCTCGCTCTCCAAGCTTCAGCGAAAGCCTGCATTCGCCCCATAGGACGCACCCAGATTTCCCCTTCATTTTTGGAGGGGAAAAAGTGCGTCCTATAGGGCTGAAAATACGGTAACAGGTAAAGATGCTGAGCAGCGGACAACAGTGTAGATGTGCTCTCATGCAAGAGCCGGCTAAGCACAGGTGTTTGCTAACCATTGTTCCACAGTTCAATTGTTGTTCCCTGGAAGCTGATGAACGTCATTTTAATATATAACCTAAGATCTGATGTGTGCACCTTTGAAATGCCACGGGATATATACGTCTGTAGAAAATGGCTGATCTTTACGTCATGTTCCTATGCTTTGGATGAATAAAGCCAACTTTTGCCAATAACACCTAGGGTCTCTGCTCCTTTGTCTGTGCACATGAAGAACTGCATAAAACGGCGGCTCCCTTATTTTTCTATATGATTTGTGTTGCATTTGTGATGTTCTATGAGGGGGGTAAGCAACCTAAGGCCCGTGGGCCGGATGCAGCCCAATCGCCTTCTCAATCCAGCCCGCGGATGGTCCAGGAATTAGCATGTTTTTACATGAGTAGAATGTGTGCTTTTGTTTAAAATGCATCTCTGGGTTATTTGTGGGGCATAGGAATTCATTCATTCCCCACCCAAAATATAGTCCGGCTCCCCACAAGGTCTGAGGGACAGTGAACTGGCCCCTTGCTGAAAAAGTTTGCTGACCCCTATTCTATGAAGTTCCATCATGTTACCGTCTTTTATTGTTCATAAGCCACTTTGCAATTCGTTTCACTGAAAAGCGGCATAAAAATGTAATAAATTATTTCCTTTAAGTGCCAGGCAAAAACATTCCACTTCTCCCAGGTTTTTGGCTAAGTAGCCAATCTATGGCCTTTTAAATTCTGTGGTGGGGAAGGTTTTTGTTTGTTATTATGGTATGTTTTTTGTGTTTTTGTACTGTAAACCGGTCTGTGATCACTGGATGAAGGGTGGCATAGAAATTAAATAAATACATAATAATAAAATGACAATAATAAAGTGGGGAACTTGTGGCTGTCGGCTGGAATACTCGAGGGAACCCCAAGGCCACAGCCCCCGGCCCTTTTTGCAACATTCTCTTCCAAGATTTGCATCTCCGTCCCTATCTATGCTCGCTTGGAGCTTCCATAATAATAATTATTATTATTATTATTATTATTATTATTATTATTATTATTTATTATTTGTACCCCGCCCATCTGGCTGGGTTTCCCCAGCCACTCTGGGCAGCTTCCACAGAGACCAAAAATACACTAAAATGTCACACATTAAAACCTTCCCTGAACAGGCCTGCCTTAAGATGTATTTTGAATGTCAGGTAGTTGTTTATCGCTTTGACATCTGATGGGAGGGCGTTCCACAGGGCGGGCACCACCACCGAGAAGGCCCTCTGCCTGGTTTCCTGTAACTTGGCTTCTCGCAATGCGGGAACCACCAGAAGGACTTTGGCGCTGGACCTCAGCGTCCGGGCAGAACGATGGGGGTGGAGAGGCTCCTTCAGGTATTTGATTCAGGCATCCATTTACACCAGCAGAACTTATTTCCAGCTTTGTGCTGCTGGGCTGGGGAACACTGTCGTCCAAGCTGAAGGCCACATTCCTATCTGGGCAAGAGTAAGAGCCACGCCCATTGCCACACCCACTTCTGCTCCTGGCCCCACCCACTGCCATGTGGCCCCTCAAAGGTTGCTTACAAGGAAGGTGGCCCTCAGGCTGAAAAACACCCCCCACTGCTGATGTCTGGCACTACAAGCATGGGGGATAGCTCAGTCGGTAGGGACTGAGACTCTTAATCTCCAGGTTGTGGGTTTGAACCCTATGTGGGGTGGAAAATTTCTGAATTATAGGGGGGTTGGACTAGATGACCCTTGTGGTCCCTCCCAACTATCCTAAGCACACGCTCTGTCTCCTGCTCCCATTTCTCGGTTCGTGATAACTGACTGGCAGGTTATCTCCCCAAGCCCGTCGCGTAATTAGGAATTTAGTATTTAATATTCAACTGCTGCTTATTAACAACTTTCGGCTGATGCGGCGCAGGAGGACAGCTGAAGGGATCCCTCTCTGCACGAAAATTGATTAAGAGATTGCCCTTTAAATAACACAAAAGGCGTCTCCTGACTAAAGCAGAGCTGTGGCGGCTTCGGGGAGTTATTTAAGGTCCCTCTGATGTTGTTTGCTTCAGCTGCTGCCTGGCTGTTTCCTGCAAAGTGCAGAAGTCAAGATCAAACAGGAGTCCAGCTTAGGTGGCTCAGCCACAACTTTGGAAAACAAAGTGTCATTAAGCTAGTGAGAAGAATGTGCGGCTTGAACGTGATGAGATTTTAAAAAGAGAGGGAGCGGGAAACCTCCCACGCCCCTTTCCTGCACAGCCGCTGGACCAGCGGAGCTTTAGAAATTAGGAGAGATATTCAACTGATCTTCCCGTTGGAAGGAAATGGGTCATACACAGGGATGGAAAAGGACACGGCCTCCCCCCTCCAAGCCCCCAGCAAGCGAGTTCCGAAAAAAACAATCGGGGGGTTAATGAGGGCTAGAGATTCTGGTTATTCCGTACATCTGCAGACCACAGGGGCAGAGGAAAACAACTCATTTCTTGCACTCATTTGGGGCAGAGGAAATTGTGAACATTCATGCCTTACATTCGAAGCACTTTCACCCCACTTTAAGCGGTCATGGTTTCCACCCAAAGAATTCTGGGAGTCGTAGCTTGTCCCCCCCCCCATGCAAAATTATAACAGAAATTACAAACATTGAATCAAAAATAATACCATACAAACATGGGGGGTGGGGAGGATACAAAAAAAAGGAAAACAAAAACAAACAAAAAAGAACACCCCCCCCAAATTTTCTCTGATTGTGTAACATGCCGTAAATTTAATATCACATTTCCATAATTTCTCCCATTGGTCCAGCCGAATTGCGTCACCTATATCGCATGCCCATTTAGTCATAACTTATTTTACTTCTTCATCCTTTAACTCACATTCTAATAATAAATTATACATTTTGGATATACTCTTTTTCGAGTTTTGTAATAATAGTTTTTGTAATTTTGTATTCTTAATTTCAAATCCTATTGCTTTATCCTGATTAAATATTTGGGCAAGTCGTAGCTTGTTAAGGGTGCTGGGAGTTGTGAGGAGACCCCCATTTCCCCTCCCAAAACTACAGTTCCCAGGTTGATTTGATGATCAATCCCTCTTCACAGGGAGCTCTGGGAACTGTAGTTCTGTGAGTGGAACAGGGGGGTCTCCTCCCAACACCCTTAACAGACTACATCTCCCAGGATTCTTTGGGGGAAACTACCACTGTTTAAAGTGGCGTCACAGAGCTTTAAATTTATGGAATGAATGTGTCCACAGGCAGCATTTTGCCGGCCCGGCGCACCCTAAATGTTCTGGGCCTCAGCCTCTCAACCAGCAACCGCTATTAGAGGCCTCCAAATTGAACTTGAACTTGCTTTTTAAGGTTAGGAGTCCAAGCGTTCAGCAGATCTGCGGTATGATCTGTGCCGATTCTACCCTTTGGAATCACGGCACAAAAACAAGGCACGAATGAAGGTCCTCAGTTCCAAACACTTTCCACACCTCGTTCTACAAAGCCCTTTTTGCATGACTAAAGAACAGAATCACTGCAGATGGGGACAGCAGTCACGAAATTAAAAGACGCCTGCTTCTTGGGAGAAAAGCGATGACAAACCTAGACAGCATCTTAAAAAGCAGAGACATCACCTTGCCAACAAAGGACTGCATAGTTAAAGCTATGGTTTTCCCAGTAGTGATGTGTGGAAGTGAGAGCTGGACCATAAAGAAGGCTGATCGCCAAAGAATTGATGCTTTTGAATTATGGTGCTGGAGGAGACTCTTGAGAGTCCCATGGACTGCAAGAAGATCAAACCTCTCCATTCTGAAGGAAATCAGCCCTGAGTGCTCACTGGAAGGACAGGTCGTGAAGCTGAGGCTCCAATACTTTGGCCACCTCATGAGAAGAGAAGACTCCCTGGAAAAGACCCTGATGTTGGGAAAGATGGAGGGCACAAGGAGAAGGGGACGACAGAGGACGAGATGGTTGGACAGTGTTCTTGAAGCTACCAGCATGAGTTTGACCAAACTGCGGGAGGCAGTGGAAGATGGGAGTGACTGGCGTGCTCTGGTCCACGGGGTCACAAAGAGTCGGCCATGACTAAACAACTAAACAACAACAACAAAAGAACAGAAGGCTGCAACAACACAATTCCTCGTGGCTTCCACAACCAACAACAAAGAGAGTCACCTGCTGCCTGGCTTACCTTTCGTTATGCCCTTGAGAGCATCAAGGACAAATGTGATGGAGATAAAAAGTGCAATGATTTCTTCCGTCGACCTGTGAAGAAATTCCATGTGGGTCATTGAATATGAGTTACAAGGTCTTATTTGCATCAGCGTTTTAAAATATATTTTAAGGAAAAAGCAAGGGGTGAAACCCTACGCCAAAGGATAAATGGACATAAATCTGATATCAGGAATCACAAGACAGAGAAACCAGTTGGAGAACCCTTCAATCTCCCAGGACATTCTATACAAGATCTCAAAGTAGCTGTCGTGTTACAAAAGAATTTCAGAAACAGACTGGAAAGAGAAGTTGCTGAATTACAACTTATTACCAAACTTAAAACCATGGAGAGACCTGGTCTGAATAGAGACATTGGATTCTTATCTCATTATACATGATATAGCTATTTTTAGCCATCTCACCCCTTGCTTTTTCCTGTAAGACCAATTGCAGTCATTAACAGTCGCCAACAGGTTTACCACACCTATCAGCCAATCATTAATTCCCACCACCCTTCTGAGTAATACCCCTCCCCACCCTCTCCCTATATATAAGGGTCTGGTGACTTCTGTCTCAGTGTATCTGAAGAAGTGTGCATGCACACGAAAACTCATACCCAGAACAAACTTAGTTGGTCTCTAAGGTGCTACTGGATTTAAAAAAATAATAATTCCATGTTGGTGACACACTTTTTTGATATGCATCCTTTCGTGACACAGTAATTCAGTTTTACTAGCAAACCGGAAGTTAAACAAACCCCTTTCCAGCCCCGTGAGGAGCACGGGGAGCGTTCGTGTGACACACCTACACATTGAAGTGTCGCGAAACACAGTTTGGAAAGCTCTGGACTAGATGATCCTCAGGGTCCCTTCCAAGTCCTATGGTGGCAATTTCCCGCCTACCAAAGTGGTGCAGACAATGTGAGGAGTTACCTTTTGAAGAGCTTCATTACAAGACTGAAATTGAAAAGGGAGTAGAGCATCAGGAAGAAACTGTTCCAGAGTCCCACCCAGGCGTAGAAAGCGCGAAATTCCAAGTTGTAGTCAGTGCAGATCCCTTTGATCACTGAAAACGAAAAGAGCATCATCACACAAAGACAGAAATGTACCAATGGCAGCCTCAGCTAACCAAATACAACCACCAGCCACGTACAAGAATTAGGTTTCTGTGTTTTTATATTGTAACCCACCCTGCGATCCTTGGAAAACAGGCAGTATATAAATATAGTCAATAACAATAATTATATACAAGTAATATTCTACGCCTAAAGTAACCAGCACATAAACAATTGGATGCAACAACGCATGCAGTTGCACAAAGAAGGCATGTACATGAATATAGTTATTAAATCATGTTGCAGAACTGTAGTGCCACATGGGGCTTGATTTGTTTATACATATTGTAAACATGCAATAACAACAACAACAACAATGACAACAATAACTACTACTACTACTACTACTACTACTACTACTACTACTACTTTTCTTTTATATCCTACCCATCTGGCTGGGTTTTCCCAGCCACACTGGACGGCTCCCAAGAGAATATTAAAAAACACGCTAAAACATCCAACATTTTAAAACTTCCCTAAACGGGGCTGCCTTCAGATGCAACACAAGCAGCTGGCGCGACAAACTCACCATTGATGTAGAGCGCTAAAGGAGCCGTCGTCAACAGCACCACAAGTGGCTGGCCTGAGAACAGCGCATAGAGAAGACCACCAATGCACTGGCCAACGATGGTTTTCTGCACATCTGAAAAGTTAGGAGGGGGGGAGAGAAAGATGAATTTGCAAGAATCAGGTGGTTGTCGAAGCAAGCTTGCGTTAAATGATGGCACCACTGATGGTGCAAAGAGCACAGTGCACTATGCACGCTGGTGCAACAGACATGCTCAAAGCATTAGCTAGGAGCGGAGCTGTGGGAGCATGGACTGTCACACTGGACACAGTTGTGTAGATGCCTGCATCTTTTTTGGTGCAAAAGCAAAACAGTTAAGTCCCTCCTCCTCCTTGTAACAGTCTTCTCCTTCGTACTGCAGCCACAGTGCCTGCACTGCATATATCTTTTAAAAAAGTATCCTAACAAAGTACAGTGGAACTGGATGCAGTGCTAAGCACCAACTTCAGATTTTCAGCTTTCAAGAAAGCTCACAGTCCATTTGACAGTGAAGAACCACATGCAAACAATGAGTGTGGAAATCTGAGGAACTGGCAGGGCAGGGTCTGGGTCTAATTTCCAGGGGTTGGGGGCGAGTCTTTGATACCCCTCGTTCTGACTGGCAAAGCCAGAATAAATAACATTAATAAACACGGCTTCCTTTCAGACAAGCAGTCAAGGCAGTTTTACTCCAGTAAGCTCTTTTAAGGCACTGCTGACTTTTCGCCCTTTTTCAATTGCGCTGGATATTTTCCAATAATAATAATAATTTATTATTATCATGCATTGCTTTCAGTTTCTGCAAGCCACCATGAACTGGAAAAAGCAGACTATAAACGCTGAAATGAAGCATGTGTTATGCAAAGCTATAGTGAACCTGCAAATTTGCTCCATTTGTACTTTTTCATTAGAGCAAGCCAATGGGCTTTACTTCTGACATACCACCGGGTGAATGCGCCATGCACTCTACTGGCTCTCAAACCAGTTCTGGGCGATATACCAATAGATCGCCCAGGCCGAGTGTGTGTGTCTGTGAACTACTAGTCTAATCTAAGCAGCAAGCTTATATTGGGACGCAGGTGGCGCTGTGGGTTAAACCACAGAGCCTAGGACTTGCCAATCAGAAGGTCAGCGGTTCGAATCCCCGCGACGGGGTGAGCTCCCGTTGCTCGGTCCCTGCTCCTGCCAACCTAGCAGTCCGAAAGCACATCAAAGTGCAAGTAGATAAATAGGTACTGCTCTGGCGGGAAGGTAAACGGCGTTTCCGTGTGCTGCTCTGGTTCGCCAGAAGTGGCTTAGTCATGCTGGCCACATGACCCAGAAGCTGTACGCCGGCTCCCTCGGCCAATAAAGCGAGATGAGCGCCGCAACCCCAGAGTCGGTCACGACTGGACCTAATGGTCAGGGGTCCCTTTACCTTTACCTTTAAGCTTATCTTGGGGAGAGAAGAAAAATCGCCCTTAAAAGGGCTTCCTTTGTTTAAGTTACAGATAGGTAGCCGTGTTGGTCTGCCATAGTCAAAATAAAAAAATTCTTTCCAGTAGCACCTTAAAGACCAACTAAGTTAGTTCTTGGTATGAGCTTTCGTGTGCATCTGAAGAAGTGTGCATGCACACGAAAGCTCATACCAAGAACTAACTTAGTTGGTCTTTAAGGTGCTACTGGAAGGAATTTTTTTATTTTCCTTTGTTTAGACAACAGTGGTTTCTTTGGTTGTGATCACACAGATTAGATCTTCCCTCCGAGGTCCCCAGTGAGAACCGGAACTTCCAGGGGGGCGAGCGAGGGATGGGGCAGGAAGGAGGGAAGACTCACCGATGACCCCGTCCGTGTTTTCGTCATTGAGGGAGCCAAAAGCGATGGAAGGCAGGAGGCAGGCGAAGTACAGAAAGATCATGGTGGTGATGTATTTGCCTATGGCTTTGTTGTTGCCGATGATGCCTGAAACAAACCCCAAAGAGTAAAGTGAAGAAAGGGGTGGGGGAACTCCACATGGATCGAAGCGCGCTCGACGCCAAAGCCGTAACCAAAAGGGCAGACCCACAGTGCAGAGGAAAGGACTGGACAATCCTCACGGTACCTTCCAACTCTATGATTCTAATAAGAAGCACATGGACAAGAAGAGTCACCCCTTTTAAGAGGGGGTTGGCTGGGACAGTGCCCCATTTGCCCTACTGGACTAGCCACTGCTGGTCTGGAGACTTCCCTGAGTGAATCTGCTGCTATGCTTCACTATCAGTGTTCCCTAAACAATTTGGGGGCCACTGCCCCTTAGTTCCAATAATAATAATAATAATAATAATAATAATAATAATAATAATAATAAATTATTTATACCCCGCCCTTCCCGGTTCAGAAAACCGGGCTCAGGGCGGCTAACAACAAATCTAAAACACTTAATTGATGCTACAAAAAACAGCATAAAGTACAGTATAAAACGTGAATAACAATAAAATCAAAAATCAATTTAGGGGGGAAATCCATCCAATAAACATTAGATGATCACCAGGGCTAGCTGGCTAAATTAGTTCTATTTCGGCCAGCGAGGAGACCAGGGGAGAATTAGCAGTGGGATCCCAGAGCGGGTAATCTTCATAAAAAGGGAAGGAGGAGGGAAGGAAGGGGAATAAAAGATAAATGCAGTCCCTCGTGCCCCCTACCCTATAAAAAGCATTATTCTTGTTTATAAAACCCTATAGAGAGAAGAGTGCGCATTACAGTCGTACCTTGGATCCTGAACGCCTCGGTACTCAGATGTTTTGGCTCCCGGACGCTGCAAACCCGTGAGTGTGTGTTCCGGTTTGCGAACGTTTTTTGGAAGCCGAACGTCCGACGTGGCTTCCGATTGAGTGCAGGAAGCTCCTGCAGCCAATCAGAAGCCGCGCCTTGGTTTTCGAACCGTTTCAGGAGTCGAATGGACTCCCGGAACAGATTAAGTTTGACAACCAAGGTACCACTGTAATCAGAATAGCGGTTTGCACGAAGATAGCAATGCAATAAAATTCAAATCGGTAACAACTCATTGCACATTTATTCCAGTGAAAACTAGTTGGTTTAATTCATTCAAAAAACCCCGATGTACCAGCTTTTCAAAGTCCGGTAGTCATTTGCACCTTGCAAGCACCCGTCTCCTTGCCTCTTAGTGGGTAATTTTGGCCCCCGCCCAAAAAACCCCTCTGTTTCACTTTATACCAGGTCATGTTAAATTCCTGGTCCAAGGAAAAAGCCATCATTGTACAGCCGCCCTCTTTTGCATATTGGGTTTGCACCCACTGCAAAATCTTTAGCAAATGTTTCCAATTATAGCGTGACGTGGGGTGGCAGGAAGAGACCAAGAAGCCCTTAGGGGAAAACCCAATGCAAACCAAATCTTGCACACCCTGTTGCCCTGGCAGCCAGCCTCCAGGGGTTTACACAGCGCTGCAGGAGACTTAGCAGAATGTATGACGAAATGCCGAAAAGGAAAAACACGCAGCAAAACAGCACCTCAAAAACGGCTTCGCTGGCTTGCTTCAAGTGCTGGCATTTACTTCCCTGGACGTGAGTCAATTATTTTATTTTTAAAATCCTCCAAACAGACAAAGGAAAATCAAACATGGACCCATGCTAAAGCATCACAGAGGCTCCTTTGGGGAAGTTGGTGGGCGATTGATTCCTGCGAATAAATGAAGCCCTGGCTTGTACACTCATGTATAAGGCGAGGACTCAAACTAGCAGGAGGGAGGGAGGGAGGGAGGGGAAAAATAACTAGCAGCAGCTGAACCAGAATCTGCCTGCTTTTCCTGAATATAACAAAGGGCAGAGGGTCAGAATGAAGGATTTCCTCTGACTTGGCCAAAGACTGCCTGCGAAATAGCTGAATAAGGCTCTGCAATGCACACATGCACACACACACTCCTCCTTGCTGAAGATAAGATTTCTTTTTAAGCAGAGGAAAATACTCCCAGGCGAGGAAACTAAATTTGAGAAAATAAACAGAACACCCAGGGGATTTCAATGGCTCTACAGCTTCTACTCCTCACGGTTATTATATCTCACAGAGAGGACACACACACACACACACACACACACACACACACACACACACACTTTTAATCAAAGTGTTCACTTTTCGCCACAAATTTGGCAATCTGTATTTGCACACAGCTGAATGCACACGGCATCGTATTCCTTACATGCTGAGTTTGTCTGGGTGTTATTTTAGACTATGCTCAATAATTGTTTGTCTGGGTGTTATTTTAGACTATGCTCAATAGATGTGTTTGTGTGAGCCCTTGAGACTGGAGCTTCCAGCTCGAAAGCACGCTGACAAACAAACATTATCCCTGGGGGAGATAAATGTTGCTTTCGAATTTTCTAAAAAAATATTTATGAATTCATGGAACATAGCCTTATGCTGAGCCAGACTATTTGTCCAGCCTTGCAAATAGGTGCAGAGAAGTTACTAGCCTGTACAGAATCATTTTTCCACCTAGCCTACTGTGGGCTGGCAGCGGAAGGGATGAGAAGCACCATGCCTCTTGCAGCAGCTCACTGCTCTTCTATACTAGGTAAGTGGAAGAGGGTTTTCCTGCTCTTCCAGACTCTCTGGTTTCCATTGCTGTATTCCAGAGAGATGGAGCACCCGGACTCCTCTCCATTAGTTCTGCTCACACCTGCAAGCTTTTCTTGTCACCTATGAATACCAAGCAAGCGCTCCATCTCTAAATCTCTTTATCCCAATGTATGCATTTCTGAACGCATCTCTAAATGCAGCTCCCACAAAAAAAGAGAGCAAATCAGTAAGTTTTGTTTTCTCTCCGTTTCTTATTTTAAGTTCAGTTCTCCATGTTTCCTTATCTATTTGCCTTTTTTAAAAAGTCCCCATGAAAATTCCTCAGCACGCGTTTTTTTAAAGTGATATATGCATCCTTAACACAAGCTTTATCCCAATGTATGCATTTCTAAACGCATCACTCGGTTGGAGAACCACCTTGCAAAATTCAGAGAAGTGCGAATTTCGAAAGATGGCAGCATCCTGGTTCTTGCGAGTGAGAATGACGAAGGTTCGCCTTTAAACGCAAACCGAATTGGATCTCCCGCCTTTCCCCAACTACGCATGTTGAACAGCTGCAATATAATGGAAAGAGGAAAAATCTGTGCAGACGGATGCTCACTGTTTTGCAGTCCTTGCCAATCGCGCTCCTTGCAGAACTGCAAAAACACAAAACTCTAATTAGGTGACACAACACCCGTGTGAAGAAAACAAGGCTGGAAGTGACAAATTCAAGGCTAGCCTTTGGCAGGGAAGAGGCAGCAGCATCCATCACTGCAAGTCTCCACTCCCAGTGATCTCACCACTCTGAAGTGCAAGCGTTTGCTCATGACAAACATGGTTCGCCCTCACATAGGGAAACGACTTGGCCTGCAATAGGCTCCAAACTATCTGCTCTGAAACTCTAGCTTCAAGGGACACATTCACACTGTAAGAAAGTAGCAGGAGACTGAGAACCCTGTTCTCATCCCACCTTTTTAAAAAGAGAGAGAGAAACAGCCAAAGAACTGATAGACAACTGTGGCCAGAATGAAGAGAGAGAATGCCAGAGAGGCTGAGCAAAGGGAGATGCATATTTTGAAGAGCCAAAAAGAGGGCACATTTGATGACTTCCACAGAGCCTAGGGCTTGGCGATCAAAAGGTCAGCGGTTCGAAGCCCTGTGACGGGGTGAACTCCCATTGCTCGGTCACTGCTCCTGCCAACCTAGCAGTTCGAAAGCACACAGTGCAAGTAGATAAATAGGTACCACTCCAGTGGGAAGGTAAATGGCATTTCCGTGCGCTGCTCTGGTTCACCACAAGCGGCTTAGTCATGCTGGCCACATGACCCAGAAGCTGTATGCTGGCTCCCTTGGCCAAAAAAGCGAGATGAATGCCGCAACCCCAGAGTCGTCCGCGACTGGTCTTAACGGTCAGGGGTCCCTTTACCTTAAACCATGAATGGCGACTCTCCTCCTACATACCTATGAAAAAGAGGACGTGTCCAGGAAAAAGAGGCCACATGGCAACCCCAGCAGCATCCACTCATCGGGGAAGAATCATAGTGTTGCAAGGGAGCCTGAGAGCTTCTAGCCCAACCTTCTGCTAAATGAGTGCAGGATGCAACAACGACATCCTTGACAGGTGGCCATCCACCCTCTGCTTCATAGGTGCTGGCTCCCTCGGGCCCTGGGTGCCCAAGCACCCATAAAATTCTACATGAAGTGGCTGGGCACCCACAAATTTCGGCACTAGGGCCATGCATGTTGCATGGAACCCATGGCCCTGGGCACCCACGGTCACGGGGCCAAAGTGGTACTCCTGCTCTGCTGAAAAGTTCCCACTTCCAGAGGCCCGTTGTTCTACTGTCCGACAGCTCTTTCTCTTAACGCTTAACCAAGATCGGCCTTCTTGCAATCTCCACCCATTAGTTCTAGTCACGTCCACAGGAGCAGCAGGGAAGCAAGTGTGTTCTGTCTGCTGCCTGACAGCTCCTCAGGTATTTGAAGAATTCTATCGGGTTTCCCCTTAATCGTCTCTCCTCCAGGCGAAAACATACCCAGCTCACCGTGTCCAACTCAGCAGGGGCGGCGGGAGAGCGAGAATGCAGCCTCCTCTACATCCCACAAGGAATTAAGTGACAACTACACATCCCCCAAAGTAGGCACATGCTATCTGGAAAGACCTTAATCAGACCTTCTTGGGAAACAGCACACTTTGAACCAAGATATCTAACGCTATGCGCGGCTGGGAGCACATTGTGTTGGGCGATTTTCCCATTTCTAAAAGCAAGCATCAGAGTTCTCTTGATGTACACACTGCACATTTTTTTAGTCCTTTTGGCTACGAAGCAAAATGGTAGTGACTCAAAGCATTGGGTCTCTTCCTGGGGTCCTGCGTACTTTGCAGGGGCACACAACATGAGATACAGAACAAGGTTTCCCAAAATTGGCTGTCCAGCTCTTTTTGGACTACCATTCCCATCATCTCCAACAACTGCTTCTTCTAGCTAGGGATGATGGGAGTTGTAGTCCAACAATAGCCAGAGACCCAACTGGGGAAACCCTGATCTATAGTAAGACCTCGGCTCAAAAGACTCATTTCTACTGGCAGAAAGGTTGGGGATGTGGAGTAGAGACTTCTCCACAATTTTCCAGAGAGGCTAATCTGAGCCTAGCCTTGCAGGGAAAAGGAGGAGACTTCTTACTTGGGAAACTTTTTTATTTGGTATGTTAAACTTGATTAGAACACGTATCTGGCTTGTTTCTTCAGATATCACAGTTGACTTACGACATTTTTACAACGCACACATTTCTCATGTCTCAAGCTACTGGCTCTCACTTTTAGGAATTTTGCAAGAGTTGCAAGCTGCACAGGACTGGTGGGATATTAAATCTGTAAAGAAATATACAAAAAATTGGGCAGGTATCTGCAAAATCAGATGGGCGATTTTGTACTCTGCTCCATCCTTCTGGCCTCTACATAAATCATTCCTCAATCTCTGAGGTACCTCCATCTTCCTTAGTCCCTGGAGGGGGTGGGGGGGAATCCCTATAATTTAAATTTTTCAATCAGATTAAAAGGTGTGCAACCTTAGTGATCATTGTTGGAAAAGCAGAAGAAATAAAGTTAACTACATGTTTGGTGGAGTTGTGATGAGATTAGAACTTATTGGGAGAAAATCTTAAATTTATCAGAAGATATGGTTAATTATACCACACCTTTAAATCCATTACAAGTTCTGCTGTGATACCTGCAAAATGATGTTGGTCCAAAACATCTTATTTTAATTTTAAGGAAATCTATTAAAGAGCTGCAAAAACGTTGTTAGCTGCTAAATGGCGCTGATCAGAAGCACCCTCGGAACGAGAGTGGTTTAACAAAATATAGTATGTCAAAGAAAGTCTTTAAATTACAGAATAAGATTAAAGGAAGGGACACAAAGACACAAACAGTTTGAAAGTCCATGGTCTCCATTAGTTAAATGAAGCAAAAAATTAATTAGTGTTGTCAAGGGAGTTTTCACTGCTGAAAAAGTAAGATGGAGCATAACAGTGATTGGTTTTCGAACGTTTTGGAAGTTGAATGGACTTCTGGAACGGGTTCCGTTCGACTTCCAAGGTACGACTGTATTTAAAAGCATGTAAATTAAGCATATTTATTCCAGTTTGCAGAATTACAAAGTTGTTCTAAGGGGAGTAGGCACGACGCACTAGGAGTGAAACAAAAACCAAAAGTTACATTTGTGGCTGCAAAGGCGATGCAGAGTTCTTACGACAAATGAATCACATGCTTGCTGTGTTCAGAGTCTGCAACGTCCGGCTTTGTACAGGAAGCCACTTGAGAAATTAACAAAGCCACAAACAGCCTAGGGTGGTATAACTGAAAGTGCCTATTATTCCTACAGTTCAAAACTCAAATATTAATATTTGGGGTTGGGGAAGGTGGGCAGGGAAAGGAAAAGAAGGGCAAAATTGCATTCAGACAACTACAGCTGCGTGACTGAGCTCCAGACCTCAGAAAGTCTTTTTTTATACACCTCTTTGTTACTTAGGGTTGCCATATTTCAAAAAGTTGTTGAGCTTTTATTTCTGGCAAAACTGCTTACGTTGGTTTTTTTGTGTTTGTTTGTTTGTTTGTTTGTTTTTTGCAAACACACACAAAAAAAATAATGCAAAGTTTTTGAGCTTTTTTTTCAGGGAATTCACCAAAAAACACTTCCCAGACATTTTACCAATTTTTGAAAATTCTGCGCTGACACTATTTATAGCTGACATTCCTGGGAAATTTCTGAGAAATTCTGGATATAGGCATTCCTAGTGTTACTTAGATGCTTTGGTGAGGGGAGAGCATTTGGATGTATTATGGAGTGGAATGGAAGCAAACATTGGTCATGAAACCCTGGCTCATGGTTTAAAGAAGGCCTGAGGATGGACGTAGCCAGAATTTATGTTGGGGGGAGGCAGTTTGTAGAAGCCATGCATTGCAGGGGTCCTTTCCAAGTCTAAAATTCCATGATTCCACGAGTTTGTTTAGTGTGGTGCTCAAACCAATTTTTTAAAGGGATACAAAAAAGGGAGGCGTGAGGAAGTCAGGAAAATAAGTTAACTAAAGATGAGAAATCAAAAAAGAGGGAGTTTTGTTTTCTTTTATATGTGTTTTTTCTTCTTCTTTTTTGTGTTTAATGTTTGTATTTTTGTATTTTGTAATTTTGTATTTTTCTGTTTTTGTATTTCTCCGAACTTTTCTATTGATGAAACTTAATAAAATATTTTTAAAAAACACACAAACAAACCTGGAGTTTTGGTTTGTTTCGCCCTAACAACAAACCATGATGGCTAGACAGCTTTAAACCATAGTTTTGTGATTGGCTTGGTAACTGCGGCTGGCTAGAGTAAAAGAAACCACAATCCTGGGTTCAGATGCCATGCTAAGCTAAACCAAGCCTTTCATGGTTTGGTGATCTCACTTGCATGAAGGCAGCATCACTGCCAAAGTGTTCAGGCTGCAGCATAATGCAGTTTATAATAAGCTGCATTTGCATGGACCCAGGCATAGAATGGTGTGCCCGACCCAATGTAATATAAGGACAACAGGTTCAACCTCACAGCAAGCCTAAAACTACTTTCTGTAGCAGTTCAATGTTTTGCTATTGAACATGTACACTTAAAAGCAGGCTGCCCTCTTTCATTTCAGTGTGCGGCATATCAAAATATTCTGCTGTGCAGCTTTTCTAGGGGCAGAGAAATCTCTCAATTTCATTTCCCCCCATTTCTAATTTTTCCAATCTCATGTTCAGTTCTCCATTTTTGTGCATCAGCATTTTAAACCAAATTTCTCCTGATGTACATTCTTGCAAGCGACATTCCTAATGCAATGCATATCCATGTGGTATTTTCGCCAGTGCCATGTGTTTTTATCTACACATATCACCCTAACATGCACGTTTTTGTAAACCTTGTTTGGCTGGAGAGCTGCAAAATTTGGAGAAGTGCGAATTTTGAGGGACAGCCGTGTTCCCTTTTGCATGCCGTTTTGAAAAGCGAGGATGAGGGAGGTTCGCATTAAAATGCAAACCGAATTTCCACCCCCTCCCTAAGTCTGTCCCAAGGGCAAGTGGAATTCCCAGTTCACAGCAAATATAATAGAATTGTAGAATTGGAAGGGGCCATCAGGGTCATCTAGTCCAACCCCCAGCAATTCAGGAATCTTTCTCCCAACGTGGGGCTCAAACCCACGAACTTGAGATCAAGAGTCTCATGCTCTACCAACTGAGCTATCCTGGCTGCCGGATGCTAACATGATAGAGGGGAGACCCAGAAGGCCACCTTGCTTACAGTGCTCCCTGGCATTTTCTTTTCCTTTACTCCTCTGTGTAGCAACAAGAAGGCAGAAAAAGCAAGGAATGGAAATGTTTTGAAGAATATATTGTACAAAATCATTCTATCAGAAATCTCTGGATAAGTATAGACTGAACCCATTAAGTGAAGAAGTTATGTTTTCCTTCCCCGCTCCTTTTTTTCAAATACAGTGGTGCCTCGCAAGACGAAAAGAATCCGTTCTGTGATTCTCTTCGTCTAGCGGTTTTTTCGTCTTGCGAAGCAAGCCCACTGAAGGATTAGAGGATTAGCGCTATTAGCGGCTTATCTGCTGATCGGATCAGCTGATAAGCGGCTTAGTGGCTTAGAAAAAGGGGGGGAAGGGGGGAAAAAACAGCAGGAACTCGCAAGACATTGTCGTCTTGCGAAGCAAGCCCATAGGAAATTCGTTTTGCGAAGCACCTCCAAAACGGAAAACTCTTTCGTCTAGCGAGTTTTCCGTCTTGCGAGGCATTCGTCTTGCGGGGCACCACTGTAGATGAATGACTATCGTAACGAATAAAAATGAATGTTAGAGGTTTTTATTAAGTAATAAGTTGGATGTCACACAACTTATTTTGGGCATTTGGGTATAAGGAGAGGTGGTTGCAGGATTGTTGTTTAGTCGTGTCCGACTCTTCGTAACCCCCTGGACCCGAGCATGACAGGCCCTCCTGTCTTGCAGGGTTAGATGTGGGGAATTTGCAGAAACAATATATTCATGTTATGTGCCATAGATTCCAGCGTATTAGGTGACTGGGCATATAAGATGCCAATTTGGGAGGGAGGGGGTCGTCTTATACGCTTCGGCAGCAGCAGTGGGCAGCAGGCTCTGCGTCCGGAGGAAGCTGCCCAGCAATACTAACCCAGCTTCATTGGGTGGCTTCTTCCTGGCGGAGAGCGGAGTCCGCCGCCCACTGCAGCCATACCCGGTGTATAAAACGACCTCCGACTTTTAACCTCTTTCCCGGGGTTAAAAAGTCGTCTTATATGCCGGAATCTACGGTACAAGGCTGAAGGTGTATGGCAATTAACATGTAGTGTGAATTAACCGAAAATAAGAAAAATTAATAAAAAAATAATATCAAGTCCAAAAAAAGAATGCAGGAAAAGCAGTTGCCAAGAGGTGCTTGGCTGTGGAATTGAGCCCATGGTGCCAGAACTGGGAAGAGAAATGCCACAGAGTTGCTGCACATCTCCAAACAGCATTCCCAAGAACTTGGATTTCATAGGACAGGTGTGTGTGTCATTGAAGCCCCAAATATACACTCTCAGTTGAGAAACCACAGCTTAATGCTAAGCTACATGGATATTCAAGGAATTAACAGCCTCTTTGTGGCTAAAGTTCTCTGCAGGCCCGAAGTCAACAGCTAGCATGACCTCACCACAGGAAGCCTGCGGGCCAAATCAGGCCGGCTGAACCTATCCAGCAAAGGTGAGGAGCGTTTGGCCCATGGGCCTAATTAAGCCCAACATGGGGCCTAATTTGACCCATGAGCCTGTTTCCCCCAACCATGCCCACGTGCCCCACACCCCATCTTATACAGGCCTCCTCCCACTAATGCGCAGGTTACGTTCTGGGCCCCCACACTCAAGTGAAATCGTGCAAAGTGGGGAGCATCCTCTAAAAAAAAGCTCCTAAATGCCTATTCCCCCGTTCTCCCGCTCTCTCTCCAATCCAGACCAGGTTGGCAAGAAGCTGAAGGAGGTGCTGGAAAACTGCAGCTGCCATGCTGCCACGCAAGCCAGCTGTTGGGCGGAGAGGCTGAGCAGCCTAAGCAAAGCCCCACCGAGCCCCGAGCCCCTTCTCTGCCCTCACTGATGTCCTCTTCAGGTTCGGGGTGTGTGTGTGTCTTCTCACGAGCCACAAGGACTCTCTAGCTTTCTCCCGCCGTTTCCTGGTATAATAATAATAATAATAATAATAATAATAATAATAATAATAATATATTTATACCCCGCCCATTTGGCTGGGTTTCCCCAGCCACTCTGGGCGGCTTCCAACAGGACACTAAAATACAATAACCTATTAAACGTTAAAAGCTTCCCTAAACAGGGCTGCCTTCAGATGTTGTCTAAAAGTCTGGTAGTTGTTCTCTTTGACATCTGGTGGGAGGGCGTTCCACAGGGCGGGAGCCACTACCGAGAAGGCCCTCTGCCTGGTTCCCTGTAACTTGGCTTCTCGCAGTGAGGGAACCGCCAGAAGGCCCTCGGAGCTGGACCTCAGTGTCCGGGGAGAACGATGGGGGTGGAGATGCTCCTTCAGGTATACTAGACTGAGGCTGTTTAGGGCTTTCAAGGTCAGCACCAACACTTTGAATTGTGCTCTGAAACGTACTGCTTCCGTTGACTGATTTCTTTCCCGGCTTGCACGCAAACACAGTCACACACAAGTTGACTGCGCATTAATGGGGGGGGGGACGCCTGTGCATGACGTCAGGCATGGGGCAGGGAAAAATATGCCTCCCAACGAAGAACCAGAAATACCAAAACACACTTGCAATTGGCAAGGGAGGACTTGCTGTCGCTGCCAATCAGCTGGTCGGCAGCGACAGCAAGTCCTGTAACAACCGGGTGCAAGACAGAGTTCCCTGCTGAAAACACTGATTGGCAAACTTCCTTTGCCAAGGAAGTGAAGAATGCCTGCCTGCTTTCCTCTCCCTGGTGCCTTTCTGTTGTACTGTCACTCTTTGTTTACACTCTTTGCCCTATCAATATTATTTTTAAATAAACCTGATCATGTACTGTATAAGGAACATGGAGGTTTCGACTGGGACACAGTTAGCCCCATGTGAACAGCTGCAGTAACGGGTGCATGGATGACCGAAGGCATTAGGCCAGAGGGGGGACTACACCAACCCTGCAAAGCTGTTTCAAAACTCACCTATGGCTGTTGCACAGCTTTTATCGCAGCTCAGCGAGCCTCAGCTTAGTCACAGCGAGGAGGCAGGAGACTGCCTGGAGCCCCGCGTAATCTGCTCTGAGCTTCCCAGAGAAAGAGGGACGTGCGCGCAGTAAATAAAAGGAAAACAGAGAAAGTATCGCAGGCATTTATGCCAGAATCAGCTCTCGGCATTTCTGAAACAGGCCCCTTCGCGAGATAAATGGCAAACTGCAGATGAAATTGTCGGCAGTCAGACAAGGCCGGTAATAGCTTCTGCCTAGGAATCCTACCCAAATTTATGGGAAATCACATCACTGAGATATATGTACATAAGCAATAGTGCTCTATCCAGAGCATGCAATGATTGCTTTTCTTTGCATTCCCACAAAGCTATTTAGGTAGAAAAAAGCAGTCCTGCAGAGCTCTTAGGCAATGAGGGAAGGGGATGGATGGCACATGGAAGGGCACAGGCCGCGAATGTGAAGCCTCTCATACAAAACTGCCTTTATACAGAGTCAGACCATCATTCCATTTCCTCAGGTGCCAGGAATCTGGGCCCCTCCCGATATTGCTCAACCCCCACCAGCCCCAGGCAGCTCTCACAAGCCACTCTCCGAGTTCATATACCAATAATTTAGAAACTCTCAACACTTTGTAACTAAGCTAAGTTTTACTGCCTGTGCAACTTTTTCTGAATGCTACATGGAAAGGCACATGAATATGACCTTTGGAGAGTTTGTAAGTAAACCATTTTAAACTTCCCAAATGTGTGGGCTTTTTCTTCGCTGGGGGGAGAAGGAAACTTTGGAACGCCCTTGAAAGGGTATATTTTAAGGGTCTAACAGCCTATATTTCCAAATTTGTTCTGTTGCATATTTTGTGACTTTAAATCTCTGCTGGGGTCCTCTCACAAAAGAGTAATTGCCCCAGCCTTGGATCTTGGCATTCAGTGTATTAACCTTTTCATATCATTTTTTTTCTTGAAGCAGCGAAAACAATACTAAAAAATGCAATCTTTAGGGGGGTATGCTTTGCAAAAATGTGATTAGACAAAATAGTGTAAAAAATTGTGTACTGTAGGAGAAATTGCGCTAAAATGCTGTTTTTTTTATTTTTAAAAATGACTTTAAAAAGAAAAACTCCACGGAAAACCGAAATTAATGAGAAAATGAAATTGACAGAATTGCCAATCTCTACTCTATGGAGACATTACTCATCATTTAGCTTACAGAAATCTCATTTAAAAAGCGCCAGCAGTACGATTTTGCCAAAAACAAGGATGAGAACTCTAGTTCTGTTGGATTTTCCCTTGCTTATGAATGAAAATGTGTTTCTACATGTGGATTAGCCTCAGTGGATCAAGGAATTTATCTAAAGCACCAGCTTTGGCTGAAGACATTAGGAATAATCCATAAGCCCAACACATGGGATCCTTCCTGGTCCAGTGTGTGATTGTCTTTCAGAAACAACAGAGCTACTGCAGACATTTCCCTGCCCTCCCCAAAAAATAAGAGAGTGCTCTGTAAACAGGACACGGTGCTACGAGGACCCCAGTCAGGCCGGCGTTGTCGTAAACAATGGCTCACCTACCATCAGTAAAGTCCAGCGCGTACACTGGAAACCTTCGTGCGATGTCATCAAAAATTCCCTTGCCAACATTGAAGAACTCGTGGAGCTGGAGAGAGGAAGGAAATGTTATGTCAGTTCAAATGCTCATCTATTGTTGAGAGAGGAGAGGGAGGCTTGAGCCGCCTGCCACGAGACCTTTAAAACCAACGGCTTTCCTTTAAAGGCTATACAGAGGAGATGCTAAATCACAGAATCATAGAAGGGACCCCGAGGGTCATCTAGACCAACCCGCCACTGTGCAAACGAGGCAATGCACGTGGTTTGGCAAAGCGACCACCCCGTCTCAGCACCGCCCAAAGAGCAAGAAAAGGAACTCTGCCTCTACTGTGTGCGCCATATTTGTAAAATGGCTTCCTATCTCTCCCGCTCCCAGAGGCATACCAGCAAATGAACGTGTTTGCATTAGGGGATGTCCTGAAGTAGAGGACCTTATGCATTATATCTTGTGCTGCCCCTTATATAATGAAGCAAGAGAACGATTTTTAGCACCTGTAATGACAAGGTCCCCTGGCCAGAACCCCTCTGACATGATTTCATATCTCCTCACAGACACAGATAAGTATGTGACCTGGCGTGTAGCACTCCTTGCAACTGCCGCTAGGAAAATCAGAGCAAATTATATAGCCAAGATAGTCACCAACTGTAAAGGAGATGAATTAATTTGACCCTATCTACATCAAGCTATAATCTATCTTTATCACCAAACTCTGAATATAATTGCACATTGTATTAATTAACATGGTTTTGTTAATATATTAGTGGCCATGTGGTGATTTTAGCCTAGAAATTTTACTGTTTAATGTCTGAACCTGTATAATCAGGTACTTTTATAGCTCTGTTTAACGTCTTGATAATATAAATATTTTAAGTTTTTTGTATTAATCCAGCATATTTTCTTTTAATTGTTGAATGATTCTGTGTACATTGCGGCAGCCTTTGGCTATGTGCAATAAAACTGACTGACTGACTCTCTTGATACTACCTCTGTGCAGGGAGGAGAGGAGGCAGGTGAGATACGGGGAGGGCTTTCGTGAAGGCTCCCCCCTCTTGCCAATCAGCAGTCAGATTTTGCATATACAGCCGTACCTTGGAAGTCGAACAAAATCCGTTCGACTTCCAAAACGCTTGAAAGCCAAAGCGCGGCTTCTGATTGGCTGCAGGAAGCTCCTGCAGCCAATCGGAAGCCGCAGAAGCCCTGTCGGACATTTGGATTCCAAAGAACGTTCACAAACCAGAACACTCATTTCTGGGTTTGCGGCGTTTGGGAGCCAAGGGATAAACTACAGTCCCCAGAAGTGCAACGTAACATTTGGAGGAGTGCAGATTTTGAAGGACAACTGTGTTTAGGTGCACGTATTGTTTGGGTAAGTCCGAATGGGGAAAATTCGCCTTTGAATGGGAACAGGATTGCATTTCTCTCCCACTCCTAGTGGTCGGAAGATAGCCTTTTCCTGGGTCTGTACGCGGCAGCTTTGCATGTTTCCGACATACACTTGGAAACAAAAGGGATGCAAAGTGCATCTGTCAACAGCAGCTTCCAAAACCCAGCAGGGGTACCTGGAATATGCTGTGGCATTTGCTGCCAGCCCTCCATGGCCCTCGCCTGCCCCCTCGCTGCTTGGCTCCCTGTCTGTCCCTTCCAGCCTCTCCCTGCCTCATCCCCATTACGTCTCTCCACTTGTGGGACAACCTGTTACAGCAACAGGGATTTCTAACCTCTGCCCCTCTTCTCCCTCCAGGGAGAAAATTCATTTCTGCTCCTTTGTTTTGAGACACAATTGTCTACAGGGCTGGTGGCAGGGAGAGGGTGGGTTTAAAGTGCAGAATGATTTGAGCAGAGTTTAAAAGGCCTATTTTTAAGATTCTTTCTGTCTTTCTTTCTTTTTAAGTAGCTCCTGTTACCGGAAAAATCCGAGGGCTCCCTTGGACAAAAACAAAGACACCAACCAGGATAATTTGGAGCAAAACAGCAGCCTGTAGGCTTGGCCTTTATTGAACTGTTGCAACAGGGTGTTCCCCTCACTTGCAGGAGAGAGGAAAGACCCAGAAAGATGGTGTGCAAGACCTTATAAAAACTTTTGAAATTCCCATCCTCTAGGTCAAGCCCACCCCCAGAAACATCATGCATACATTACAGAAAGGAGGGGTTGACATCATGCATACATTACAGAAAGGAGGGGTTGAGGGAGGAGTTGTGGTGGTAACCTGAGTGTCCTGTCACCTGGCTTCCCCCCTCCCCATGAGTCACCTCCAGGAGACAAAGGGGAGTTTGCAGTTTCCTGCCCCCAGAGGGAAGATCTGATCATTGTCCTTTGTTTCAGTCCATGCTGAATCCACTCCCATATGCAAGTTCTTTGTGATTTTGATTGTCTTCTGTCTAGGACCATCAGGGTTGGCATAGCAACTGGGCAGGGCTCCTGTGGATGTGCTGGGATAGTGAAGGGATTATGGCTGACCAGAACCAAGCCACCCCCCTCTGATAGTCCTTGTCATATGGAGTAAAATAAAAATGGAACAGTGCAAATCTGATGTATGGTTGATTTTTCTATGAATTTATAACAGAAATATGGCGTATGTAGTGTGTGAGTGTGAGTGTGTGTGAAGTTTGTACAAACAGAATGATTGGGGTGGGGGTGGGGTTCCTGCTACACTCCCAATGGAAGAGGTCAAAGGAAAGAGCACAACAGCTTCTAGCAAACTTGTCCCGCCGTGACATGCGAGAAGCTGCTGGCGTTACAGGGCAGAAAAGGGAGAAGGAAAAGGATTGTGACCAATTCAGCAAGGGGGCGGTTATACTTTTTTCGATCCACTGTGCACAATTCTATGCACCTCTATCATGCCCACCTCTGTGCTTAACTTGCTTTTCACTCAGCAGAGAAGTCCTGAACTTTTTTTGGTGGGACTTCTCTTCATACAATGGACATATGGGACTTTGAGGGCTGGATGAGCTCTGTCGACCCAGGATGAGAGACCTGGACCTTGACTCTGACGGGATGCCCAACTCCCTGTCAGGATTGACGCAACTTGGGCCTCCTCGGACGAGCGTCTGGTATTCATCTCAAGATGATTTGGCTTTGTAAGGTCCACCTGAAAGAGTGGACCTTTGCCACACGTACCTTGAGGGGCTTGTGGTTGTGTACTATGTGCCCGTCGGCCATTGCCGATGGCCTCTGGTTCACGACGGTCAGCAGATGGCGTTGGTGAACCAAAGCCTCCTTGAACTCTTCCTCCGTTTTTGTTTCTAGAAGCTTCTGCCGGAAGGTTATATCTGAGAACATTGTGGCAAATGTCCGGCCCACTTCAGTTGCAGTTTTGGTACTTTTCTGAGGGAGGAAAAACAGGGCACATCCGTGAGTGGTTTGAGTTACCTACACCACAGCTTGAGTTTTATGTTATACCTTAGATCAGACAGCTTAAACTGATCAACCGCGATCGACAGGTAGATCCCTGGGTGATCCTGGTCGATTGTGGCATCCTTATTGATCGCTGGGTTGAAAAAAACTGGGAAATGAATGTCTTTACCCCCGCCCCCCTCGCTCTGCCCCTCCGCCTCGTCCAGTGGGCGTCGTTTGGCGCTTTCTGTTGGCGATTGGGAATACAATGATTGTTTCTTGCGCTGCGTGCGTTTGTTAGCGGCGTACTTTAAGGTGAGCGATGAAGGTTATTCCCCCCTTCAAAAAAGCTCAACAACTCTTGCTCATGTTTTGTGATATAACTAGTGGATACAATTATCTTTCTTTGTGGGATTTTGATGTTCAGATCCCAAGCTGCTTGCAACTTTTATTTATATATAAAAATACCATACATATTCTTATATTCTATTATAATGGCATATCAAAGGATAAGGGGAAAGGCACAGGATTTATTTTTTAAAAAAATAAATAAAATAAAACGGAGGAGGAGCTCAACCCTACCATTTTCGGAGGAGCAAGGACCAGAATGACGAATCGCACTTCGCAGGAGTTCTCCCCCCAGTTCTGAGGCCTTTCGAGGCGGCTGATGCAAACATGGCGACGCTGAAGGGATTTTATAGTGCAACTGTCAAACAATATAAGAATATTATCAGTCGTCAAAGCAAAGCAGAGGGTGGCAGACCATTGCCTTCAAAGAAGGAAATCAGGTTCCTAAGTAAGGGCAGTAGGACACTGTTATCACAGACGACTGATAAAGGAACGCATGTAGACTAGTAACTTTGAAGCGCACCTATGGGGATGGTGTGTTAAATCCGATGGCCCTCCATATGCGGCTGAACTGCAGCTCCCATCATCCCTGGCCACTGGCCATGCTTGCAAGGGATGCTGGGAGTTTTAGTTCAGCAACATCTGACAGGCCCACGGTTCCCCACCTTTTTAAGATGTTTTTTAAAAAAAGATTTCTGCAAGGTTTTAAATGACGGATTTTGGCATTTCAGTGAAATAATGCTGGGGTAGCTAGCAACGATCCATTGCCAGGTGCCCATATATCCAATTAACAAGCAAACAAACAAAAATATATGTCTGTTCAATCCATGACATTTGGAAGCACGTCGAAGTGCAAGTAGATAAATAGGTACCACTCCGGCGGGAAGGCAAATGGCGTTTCCATGCGCTGTTCTGGTTTCTCCAAAAGCGGCTTAGTCATGCTGTCCACATGACCCGGAAAAACTGGGTCTCTCGGCCAGTAAAGCGAGATGACAACCGCAACCCCAGAGTCGTTTGTGGCTGGACTTAACGGTCAGAGGTCCTTTACCTTTTTTTATATATTGACACCAAATAAAAGACTGAGCTCTAACTGAGTTGGTAACTAACTATTATTGTTTTCTGCTAGCAAAAATGTGAGTTTAACCTTAGAGATCAATCATTCAAGCTGGGTTGGTAACCAAATGGGCCATCTCGTTAATGCAGAGGTGAGGAGCCCCAGGCCAAGGGAACAAATCTCTCTCCCTGGCCTTGCCTCCACTCCAGCCACTTGTGTTATCCCCAAGCCAAACCTCTCTTTAGCCTTCCTTCTCCCCTTCCTCAAGGAAACTGAACTTAACTTTCTGGGGTCCTTGACCATTTTTATCCATGACATTAAACTGAACAACTAAGGCGTAAGACCAGTTCGTGGATTCCCCCCCCCTTCCCTTCTTCGTAAGGTCCAGAGTAATAATAATAATAATAATAATAATACCTTGGGTTAAATATGCTTCAGGTTGAGCGTTTTCAGGTTACGCTCCGCGACGACCCGGAAGTAACAGAGCGCATTACTTCCGGGTTTCGCCGCTCACGCATGCACAGACACACAAAATGACGTCACGCGCATGTGCAGAAGAAGCGAAACACGACCCGTGCACGCACAGACGCATGTTACGTTCTACTCTGGATGTGAACGGGGCTCTGGAACAGATCCCGTTTGCATCCAGAGGTACCATTTATTACTTATACCCCACCCATCTGGCTGGGCCTCCCCAGCCACTCTGGGCAGATACAACATCTCTCAAGAGCAATCTCCCCTCGCCTACCTCCCATCCTCAGTCTGAAAACACATGCATCCTTTCCTCAAATGCGAGGCATTAGCCAGCCAATCAAAGAATGGCCGATGATTAAAGGAGTTGGATGAGGCCCCACCAGGATCTGGACCAAAACTTGGGCTTCCTTCTCCCCGCACACATTTTTCTTTATCAACACCTCCATAAACATCCTGAGTCAAATTGCTCAGAGCGAGATTCTCTGGGTCTCGGACGGAGTCTGCCAGATCTGAATTAATTCCTTCCACCCAGGTGCCATTGGTTAGCACATAAGTGAATCCATATGAGAGTTTCCGAATGTTGAAGGAGGGCCCCTTTATGATCGACACCTTGGTAGTTAAGTCATGCAAATGAAAGCCGCCCGCGAACCGTAACAAAGACAAGCTCATTTCCATTATATCTGTGTATCTGAAGAAGTGTGCATGCACACGAAAGCTCATACCAAGAACTAACTTAGTTGGTCTTTAAGGTGCTACTGGAAGGAATTTTTTCATTTCCATTATGCTGATGAGGACGGTTAGAGAGTTTCTCAGGCATGCAAGATATTCCGTTTCTCTCGCACGGCCTCTCTCTGCTGCCTGCTTTCTTTCTGACCCAACTTTCTAAATGACCCGGCCTCCCAGGAGAAATGCCAAACCTCTCCTATTCTGAATATCTTCTCGCCAACAAAAATGCACTCAGAGGGGGCTTCCCAGTGTCCGGGCAGAACAGCTAACAGTTTGAGGTTGAATCCTGACAAGACAGAAGTACTGTTTTTGGAGGACAGGAGGTGGGTGGGTGTGGAGGACTCCCTGGTCCTGAATGGGGTAACTGTGACTCTGAAGGACCAGGTACACAGCCTGGGAGTCATTTTGGACTCACAGCTGTCCATGGAGGCACAGGTCAAATCTGTGTCCAGGGCAGCTGTTTATCAGCTCCATCTGGTCCAGTATACCTGAAGGAGCGTCTCCACCTCCATCGTTCTGCCCGGACACTGAGGTCCAGCACTGAGGGCCTTCTGGCGGTTCCCTCGCTGTGAGAAGCCAAGTTACAGGGAACCAGGCAGAGGGCCTTCTTGGTGGTGGCACCCGCCCTGTGGAACGCCCTCCCAGCAGATGTAAAAGAGAAAATAACTACCAAACTTTTAGAAGACATCTGAAGGCAGCCCTGTTTAGGGAAGCTTTTAATGTTTAATAGGTTATTGTATTTTAGTGTTTTATTGGAAGCCGCCCAGAGTGGCTGGGGAAACCCAGCCAGATGGGTGGGGTATAAATAATAAATTATTATTATTATTATAACAAGGTTAGACTGCGCCTCTTTCTTGCAGGGAGAAAGGTGCAATACTCTCCTCCAATGCTTGCCGCGGGATCACATTCATCTAGTGCTTTACCAACTGCGCTGGCTCCCGGTGGAGTACAGGGTCAGGTTTAAGGTGCTGCTTTTGACCTTTAAAGCCCTATGTGGCCTAGGACCCTCTTACCTATGGGACTGCCTCTCCTGGTATGCCCCACGGAGGACCTTAAGGTCCACAAATGACAACACCTTGGAGGTCCCAAGTCACAAGGTGGTTAGATTGGTCTCAACTAGGGCCAGGGCCTTTTCAGTACTGGCCCCGACTTGGTGGAATGCTCTGTCACAAGAGACTAGGGCCCTATTATTATTATTTAATTATTCTTGATAAAACCAAACGTTCTGGGGCTATGAGGATCATTTATGGGTTAGGTTTATAACTGAATCACAAAAATTGGAGACATGATTTCCAATAATGAAAAGCACCCAAAAACTTCAGCTTCAGGAACAGAGAGTTCTCCCAGATTCAGGAGTCTTTCTTTCAGGTTTCCAAGAGGCATCTGAGTGGTCAATGTGAGAATAGGATGCTGGACCAGATAATAATAATCATTATACTCCGCCCGTCGGACTGAGTTTCCCCAGCCACTCTGGGTGGCTCCCAACCAAATATTAAAAACACAATATCACATTAAACATTTAAAACTTCCCTAAACAGGGCTGCCTTCCGATATGTCACTGGCCTGATCCAGCCGGCTTGTCCTATGTTCTTAACTGGTCCACAATGTTGCCACCAACCTACTGCCTATGAGCAGAGAGGGAATCTGCCCATGTTTCTCCCACTTTCTCATTTTTCCAACTTTAAGTCCAGTTTTCCACATCAATTTGTGATTATTATTTTTTAAAGAGTGAAAATTCACCAGCATGTGAATTTCTCCTGGGTATTTTTTGTATGGAACTTCCCCCAAGGCAGTGCATTTTCATGCACACTATTCGGCTGGAGAAGCCCACTGCAAAATTCAGCAATGTACAATTTTCGAAGGATTCCTCTGTTTCAGGTTCATTATTTCAGGAAGTACAGATTAGGTGGGTTCGCCCTTACAAGTCAATGGAATAGTATTTCTCTCTCATTCCTGTGAAAAGATCAAACCACTCTGGTCCGAGTTGACCTGCATAGGTCACCTGTTCATTTCTGAGCTCAATTAAAGTTGCTGGTTTTACCATGAAGGCCTTCCTTCTCCTGTTGCAGATTCATCCTTGCAATTTCCGCTCAACACCTGAGATCCTGCTCTGCGTTCCCTGGTTGGCTGAAGTGCATTGACAAATTGCTTCCCCACAATAATGCAAAGCATTCTCTGCACCTTCCTGCAGAAACAGCCGATTTGTCTATAACGATTTGTCAGTCAGAGCAAGATCACACATGCAAAAATAAAATTTATATGCCAGCGAAAGAAAGAGCAAGAACTGGGATTGGCTACAGCTCCACGCTAGGTGACAAATAAGTACTACATAAAATGGCTTGTATAAACTCATTTGAAAGCCTGGAGACATCGATGCGTCAGCGCAGGTGGAAAACCTTCTATGACATCCCTCCATTGAGCTAAACAAACAGAACTTGAATATCATTTGCTCCAAGAAGCTAATTTCAATTCCCCAGAGTCATCAAGTGTGCTTCGATTTAATTGCACTCACACCCTCTTGTGCAAATTCGTATTTATTGCCATGGAACGCTCCAGATAAATAGGCTGTTCAGTTCCTAGGACTATTTGGGTGTTCAGTCATCTAGCTTCGCAGATCATTTTACTCTCATACATATTCATCAGCAGAGCCGGCGAGTGAACCGAGAGGTGAGGAGCTAATGTACTGTTTGCAATTTGCCATTTTGTTCTGTGTGTTCAGTGAGCAACCCTTTTCACCCTTAAAGGTTAAAATTCTGGAAGCTTGAGAGAGGCGGAGGGAATAAAAAGGAAAGATTCCTGTACTAGTTTTAGGATTGTGTTTAAGCACACCTCACTTGCTTTATGTTTGACTCAACGAGGGGCCCCATCACATGTCCTTTTCTCTGTGCACTCATGTTGGGGTGCATGGGGTATCAGGGCAGGGGTAATACCTCTGGTGGGGGACATGTCATGCTCCTTCTGGGGTAGTTTGTTCACCTTGGGTCCCCACGGTGCACTCAGCTCTCACCTGTGGCTCCTGGAAGCTGTCAACATGTGACAGCAGCCACACCCAGCAAAGGGCTTCAACTGGCTGGCTAAACCAGGTGGCGGTAGCCAAAGGGTCTCGAACCCTCAGTGAGTTAGGGATTTCCCCTGCATGTAAAGACAGGCTCCTGCAGATGGAGTGGACAAGACCGAGAGTGGGACCAATGGTCAAGAATGAACTCACGCTGTTTCTTGATGAAACTACCAAGTAAAGCCCGCCTTTCAAGGATCAAATCGTGAACTGAAATGTGAGTAAACTTTTTGTTACTTTACTCAGAAAGTCTCTGGTGTCCTTATTCTTTTGAGAGGGATTAAAGGGGACACCAGGAAATATCCTTAACTAACGAATCTGCAAACTAGCTTCCACCTACATTGAGAGAAATCTGTTCTGCTACATCTTTGCGGACAGGAGGCGGGCAGGTGTGGAGGATTCCCTGGTCCTGAATGGGGTAACTGTGCCCCTGAAGGACCAGGTGCGCAGCCTGGGAGTCATTTTGGACTCACAGCTGTCCATGGAGGCACAGGTTAAATCCGTGTCCAGGGCAGCTGTGTACCAGCTCCATCTGGTACGCAGGCTGAGACCCTACCTGCCCGCAGACTGTCTCGCCAGAGTGGTGCATGCTCTGGTTATCTCCCGCTTGGACTACTGCAATGCGCTCTACGTGGGGCTACCTTTGAAGGTGACCCAGAAACTACAACTAATCCAGAATGCAGCAGCCAGACTGGTGACTGGGAGCGGCCGCTGAGACCATATAACACCGGTCTTGAAAGACCTACATTGGCTCCCAGTACGTTTCCGAGCACAATTCAAAGTGTTGGTGCTGACCTTTAAAGCCCTAAACGGCCTCGGTCCAGTATACCTGAAGGAGCGTCTCCACCTCCATCGTTCTGCCCGGATGCTGAGGTCCAGCGCCGAGGGCCTTCTGGCGGTTCCCTCACTGCGAGAAGCCAAGTTACAGGGAACCAGGTAGAGGGCCTTCTCGGTAGTGGCGCCCTCCCTGTGGAACACGCTCCCACCAGATGTCAAAGAGAACAACAACTACCAGACTTTTAGAAGACATCTGAAGGCAGCCCTGTTTAGGGACGCTTTTAATGTTTGATGTATCACAGTCTTTTAATATTCTTTTGGCAGCTGCCCAGAGTGGCTGGGGAAACCCAGCCAGATGGGCGGGGTATAAATAATAAATTATTATTATTATTATTATTATTATTATTATTATTATTATTATTATCACTTACTAGCGTGAGTGAAGGAAGGATAATACTTATTTAGTATATCCTTTTCTACTATCCATAACATTCCCACAGCCTTGTCCGCCTCTTTTCGGCAACTCCTAGTGCCAACCATCTTGCTCTGCTTTCCTTTGGTCCACCAAGCGTCTTGTAGTCTGCGCAGCCCAGGACGTCCAGACACACTGCCCGGTCTTGCGCCCCGGGGAGGTCACTTTGGCGAATTTGTCTTGAGGTTGCGTAAGACGAGTCCGCACAGTATTTCCTCAGCAAATCTGAAGGCCCAAAGTGGCCTGAGGCAAACTGCAGAGTAGACACTCCCCAAGAGGCAGGCATTACCAAACAGAATGGAAAGGGGACTCAGCGCAATGGCTCCCCGACCATTGAAATATAGCCTCTAAAGCACAGGTGAGGGACCTGGGGCCCTCCAATAGTCTCCAGTTCTCATGGACTGGGACAATGATGGGAGTTGTAATTCAGCAGCGTCCAAAGGACTACAGCTTCCTCAACCCCTTATTTAAAGGCTCTGAATGTGGTCCACTAGTAAACCAGTCAAAGATCATGGCCACTGGGCCCATCACCTCTTGGCAAACTGAAGGGGAAGAAATGGAGGCAGTGAGAGATTTTCCTTTCTTGGGCTCCATTATCACTGCAGATGGTGACAGCAGTCACGAAATTAAAAGACGCCTGCTTCTTGGGAGAAAAGCAATGACAAACCTAGACAGCATCTTAAAAAGCAGAGACATCACCTTGCCAACAAAGGTCCGTATAGTTAAAGCTATGGTTTTCCCAGTAGTGATGTATGGAAGTGAGAGCTGGACCATCAAGAAGGCTGATCGCCGAAGAATGGATGCTTTTGAATTATAGTGCTGGAGGAGACTCTTGAGAGTCCCATGGACTGCAAGAAAATCAAACCTATCAGTAATCAGCCCTGAGTGCTCACTGGAAGGACAGATCCTGAAGCTGAGGCTCTAAGACTTTGGCCACCTCATGAGAAGAGAAGACTCCCTGGAAAAGACCCTGATGGTGGGAAAGATGGAGGGCACAAGGAGAAGGGGACGACAGAGGACGAGATGGTTGGACAGTGTTCTCGAAGCTACAAACATGAGTCTGACCAAACTGTGGGAGGCAGTGGAAGACAGGAGTGCCTGGCGTGCTCTGGTCCATGGGGTCACGAAGAGTCGGACACGACTAAATAACTAAACAACAACAACAAAAAGGAAACCAGTGAAGAAGAAGAAGAAGAAGGAGGAGGAGGAGGAGGAGGAGGAGGAGGAGGAAAGCCTCCCATCACTTTTATTCTTTGCAACATCATTAACAATCTCAACGCCAAGCATTCTTTCCACATGTTAACAAGAAGACTCGGCTAGGACAGATCATAGGGCCCTTGGCTTGACCTCCAAAAATTCCCCATGACAATGTGACAAACAGCTGACAATGATTATCTTGTCAACCAACTTGGCCTAATCAAACCACACACCGAAGGGAAACCTGGAGATCTTTTCGGCAGGCGGCTGCCTCGAGACACGTAAGGCATCTCCTGGTTGTGAGGCAAAATCAAGAGTCAAGGGTTTGGGGTTGTTTTTTTAAGGCATATGGGAGAAAAGGGAAAATGTGTGTGAGCATGTAAAAACCGACAGCTGACCTGAGTGTTTATGCCTTAACAGTTTATAAACTCACAAGATCTCTGTGACTGAAGCAAGCTCACCAGGGCTGGGAATAAATACTTCGATTATATTTTTAGTGCCACCCTGATTTTAAATGGGAGGGGGGGGTCCAGTTTTTGGAATGGCATCATTAGAAGACAATATATAACTAAGGGGGTTCCAACAAGGAAAAATAATTAATTACCTTTGCCATGGCAATGAAGCTGAAATGTATCACCCCCAGCGGTAAGGAACAATGGTTTGATTACATACCCAGGTGCTATCTGGAATCATGAGTATGAATGCTAAGTAATAATAATAATAATAATAATAATAACTGTTCATGTTTGCTGTTCTTTCTGCTTCTCAGGGTGGCAGACACGGAGGGCTACCTAACTGTATCCTCACAAGAACCTTGTTCTGTACATCAACACTGATGACTGCATTGTAAGAAGCAATGGGACTGCCTGGTCGATCCCAGTTCCGCAAAGATTTTTAAATGGAAAATCCTTTAAAGAGGACTTACAAGCCAGTCCAATGGCTGCACTGCTGGCCTGAATCTTCAGAATGGGATATTTGCCCTTTAAACCTGTAAAAACATTGAATACAACCGGCCTGCAACATAAAGCCTATGGGACTCCTTGCCACTGCACACTTTGAATGCAATGGAGCAAGTCCCCCGGGAAGCAACCCATCACTCTTAGGGAGAATTGTATAAGAGGCAAAAACGTGGCCATAATAACTTACGATTTTTAAATAATTTTATTATTTATGCCCCGCCCATCTCCCTAGGTTTCCCTGATCCAATTTGGGTCTTGATTCACCCGGATTGGATGAGGGGAGTTTGCTTTGGAATCCGAGATTGGCGGATTCTTCCCCCACCCCTAATTGTAGGTCGGGATCTCTGGTTTGTTGGCTCTGACGTTGTCATGCGAAGTTCTCGTCTGGTCGGAGGTTAAAGCCAAGACTCCTTTGATCAGATGAATCATGTTTAAAATACGAAGAGGAAGGATCCTTAGCAGAGGTACACTGGCCAAAGTCACCCATGTAAGTTCCACGGCAGACCCAGGATTTGAACTCAGGTCCGTCTGGTCTAAATCAAAAACTGCCCACTACCCCATGCTGGTTCTTAATTTATCTGTCTAAATACCACATTGATACCTTTCCGTGCATTGCACTCTGCAAAAACACACACACCCAAAAACAGTGCAAATCACAACATACACATTAAACAGAAGCCAATAAAAACCAGTCGGAGGATTGAATAAAACAGGACAGCTGTAAAACAGAGATCAGGTTGAAGTCCTATTAAGACGCAGCAAGGAAAACGAACCTGATTCGACGGGCCAAAGAACTGTCTAAATAAAAATGCCTCTATGTGTTGGCAGGAGGAGAGAGGTGGCTCCCTATGACTTAACAGAATCCTGGGGCAGCCACCGAAAAGGCCCTTCTTTTGAGTTCTGCCAAACACACTTCAGATGTTGACAGGACTGAGAGAAAGGCATGTCTGGAAGATTTCGTAGCACAGGCAGGCCCAAAGAGGAGAAGAGCAGCTTACTGGTCATGCTCGGGTTTTTTGAGTTCTGCCATCAATGATTGAATCTACAGACTGCTGGTGATGCTGGTTTAACAGAACAGAGCGATCTATGATGGTGCTGGTGGGCTCAGGGCTTTGGCGGGGGGAACACAGACTCTTTTACTAGCTCTTTTTCAGATGGGCAAGCTAGCCAGGATATTGCTGAAAGGGCTGGGCTAGGAGGCTCAGCAGATTGGGACAAAGGGATGCAGGTGCTTTAAAAAATAAAATTATGGGCAAGAACAGGGAAAACAACATCTGAAAATAAAGTATCCACAGCTACTGCCTGAGCCAAAAGCCCCGAACAGATTCTCAAGAGTGTGCAGTTTTCCTAGTGGGCTTTTCACAGGAGACAACAATCCCCGACAATGACGCAGTGACGTCATTCGTTGTCCTGCCAAAATGTCATCCGAACACATGGCAACAAAGGGAACACCACATACCTGAACCACAAAAAAAACAACTTCCTCATGCCGAGAGTAAAAAAACAACAACCACAGACTGAAACCATATTGCGTCGGACGTGATCCAAGCAAGGCCTGGTTTGCTTAGTCCAGAGTCAGTGACCCAGACAGGTTTTTTTGCTCTCAAAGCAAGTTATTTTCCACTTAGCAAAGAGGGGGGGGGCAGGAATGATTCTCTGCCTTTATGTGCTGCTGCTGCTGCTGCTGAATTACATACCCTTCCAAAATTTGGGGAGGGCAAATTGGGACCAGCACCCTCGCACCATCCCGCTGCCATCGTGCGCCCACTCATCACACACCCGCTCCCTTGCCTTCCTGCCCAATGACTTACAATTTTTGTTTAACCCGCAAGAAAGAAGGGCTTTTTGGCTGGCTAGATTCAATTCTGATCCTTCTAACCTCCTTTGGGGTAGGTTTGCGGGTATGGCAGGAGACAGGATGTGCCCATGCGATGCCCACCTGGTGGAAACTCTAGCTCACATGGCCCTTAAATGTAAAACGTATGATGATCTCCGCCAACAATTTCTAGACCATCTATGTATTCCAACATGGAAACCGGAGACAGAGGTTATACGCTTCTTATTACAGGGGAGAGACCAGGAGCTCACCAAGACAGTAGCTAAGTTCCTCTATTTGATTTTTTGCCACCAAAGTACGCTGCAGGATCCTGCCCTTGCAGGAGACCCACAGAGGTGAAATAGATTGCTCCAGTGGCGTAGCGTGGGTAGTCAGCACCCGGGGCAAGGCAAGTAATTTGCGCGCCCTAACCCGTGGATTTGCGCCCCCTAACCCATGGATTTGCGCCCCCTAACCCTAACCCCCAGATGTTGCACCCAGTGCGGCCGGCCCCCCCTGCACCCCCCACGCTACGCCACTGGATTGCTCGCCTCTTCTTCTCTTTGGCAAATGACTCTACTGTTGAAATGGCAACGAGATCGCACTGGCCTATTTATTCTGAATGTATTCTGAATGTTCTTATGTGATGCCAATCAAGGTTACTTGACTTGTCTTACCCCCCCCCCCAAAAAAAATCTTCTCCTGCCTTCTCCTCTGCCACTGCGGCCAAAGTGCCTTCCTGGAAGGCGACCGTGAAAAGATCGTGCCAACGATGAGGTGGTTTTGCACAACCCTTTGACGGTCGCGCCAAAGCGATCCAAGAAGACACTCTGGTGCCCGTCAGCAGGCTCTGGCACGACCCCGCTGACTCGCACAAGGGTGGCAGTCTTAAAAGGGATCCAAACAGAAGCCGGGATCCGGATCGTACCCGCTCAAAATGGGCCAGTTGCGGGGTATGGAATTATGGAACATGCTGTGATAAAATATTGCACGCAGTGCAGGATTAATTTACAGAACTCGCTGCCACAAGATGTGGCAAGGGCAAGGACTTGAGATGGCGCTGAAAGGGGAGCAGAAAGAGCCACAGACGGCAAGGCCATCAACAAAAGATAAGTAGATTCTCCAGATGCAAAGGCAGCATAGCTGAGAATACAAAATGCTGAAGGCATGTGGTGTGAGTGGTCTGTTGTTTTCCTGCCCTGCCCCCCTGGAAGCACTTTATTGGCTACTGTTTTAATTAGGGAATTGGACTAAAGCAGCCTTTAGACCGCATCTTAAAAAGCAGAGACATCACCTTGCCAACAAAGGTCCGTATAGTTAAAGCTCTAGTTTCCCCAGTAGCGATGTATGGAAGTGAGAGCTGGACCATAAAGAAGGCTGATCGCCGAAGAATGGATGCTTTTGAATTATGGTGCTGGAGGAGACTCTTGAGAGTCCCATGAACCGCAAGAAGATCAAACCTCTCCATTTCGAAGGAAATCAGCCCTGAGTGCTCACTGGAAGGACAGATCCTGAAGCTGAGGCTCCAAGACTTGGGCCACCTCATGAGAAGACTCCCTGGAAAAGACCCTGATGTTGGGAAAGATGGAGGGCACAAGGAGAAGGGGACGACAGAGGACAAGATGGTTGGACAGCGTTCTCGAAACTACCAGCATGAGTTTGACCAAACTGCGGGAGGCAGTGGAAGACCTGGCGTGCTCTGGTCCATGGGGTCACGAAGAGGCGGACATGACTAAACGACTAAACAACAAGCCTTTCTCAACCTGTGGGTCCCCAGATGTTGTTGAACTACAACTCCCATCACCCCTAGCTAGCAAGGCCAAAGCTCAGGGATGACGGGAGTTGTAGTCCAACAACATCTGGGGAGCCACAGGTTGAGAACCGCTGGACTAAAGGGACTCTTGCTCGGCTTCAGCAGAACTCTTCTTATGCAGTCCTGCTCTGGAGGCCAAGACGGTTCCTAGGCTCGCAGAGAGTGATTTATTATCACTTGCCCGATAATAAATGTTGGAAATGTAAAGAAACTGAAGGTACATTCTTTCACCTTTGGTGGACGTGCCCAAGCATTAAGGCTTTCTGGGAGATGATATATAATGAATTGAAAAAGGTATTTAAATATACCTTCTTGAAGAAACCAGAGGCTTTTCTCCTGGGCATTGTCGGCCAATTGGTGCCAAAGAAGGACAGAACTTTTTTTATGTATGCCACAACAGCAAGAATACTCATTGCAAAGTATTGGAAGACACAAGATTTACCCACTCTGGAAGAATGGCAGATGAAGGTAATGGATTACATGGAATTGGCAGAAATGACTGGCAGAATTCGAGACCAGGGAGAAGAGTCGGTGAAAGAAGACTGGAAGAAATTTAAAGACTATTTACAGAAATATTGTAAAATTAATGAATGCTAGAAGAATGTTGGATAGAAACTAAGTGGTTTCCAGCTGTAATGCTTTAAGAGATAGGAAAAAAGGTATGCAAAAGGGTAAAAGCTTAATGGTAAGGATTTGCTGAACCAACAAACTGAAGTGGAATACAAAAAAAGGAGGTATGAGGAGGTCCGGGGAAATAAGTGTAAGGAAGATATGTTATGGAAAATCAATGTGTTTTTTAATTGTTTTTACTTTGTATGTTTCTTTTTATTTTTCATTTTTTTCTGTTATACTTTAAAAACTTTAATAAATATCTTTTTTTAAAAAAAAGAGAGAGTGAGAATCGATATGCTGAGCAAACTGCACAGGGTTCAGCAACCTTTGGCCTGGAAGTGGCCAAAAGGCAGCAGAGTGAAAGTGGACTCCCATCTGTCAGAGTCAGCGTGACTAATGGTCAGGGATGCTGGGATTTGTAGTCCAAAAACATCTGGAAGACCACAGGCTGTCTATCACTGCCTCAACAGAAAGTTCTGCATGCTTAGTTTGGCAGGGCAGGAGAGAGTCAAGAAGAAAAAAGGAAGATATTCAGCAACCTCAGCAAATTATTTGTTGTTGCTGCTGCTGCGCCATTAGATTTGAATACTGCCCTCCATCCGTACATCTCAGGGCAGTTCGCAACATAAAAATAAAAGATAAAATCAGAAAATAAGTTACTGCTTAAAAAAAACACTTTAAGGGTGTGGGTAAAATACTAAAAGAAAATCAATAACACTTGGCTGCGTAATTCCAGGGCACAACTTCTAATTAATTGTGGCACTTTAGGCGCCTTAGATGTAAAACGCATGTTCCTTTTTAAAATACTGCATGATAATGACCTGGATTCACCACAGTAATTCAAGCCCCAGAAGACCAAAAGAAAAGTGGCCTCAAGTCCAGGGAGAAAATTACTATTAAATCACTCGCAGAAATAATTCACTGCTCCTCAGCACATCCCAGGGCTCGGGGGTGGGAAAATGTGTCATATGAAGACGAATTGTTCGCATTAAGGGAACTGAGTGGCCACTTGCCAGCTTCAGATCTTTCTGCTCTGCAAACCTGCTGAGGCCGCTGGCTCGGACGACTCCGATACTTGTTCCGTAAAGGGGAAACCTGTTGTTTGTTTGTGTGTCGCTGATCATTCCGGATTCCCACGAGGACAGCTTCATTTGCAGATTAGAGGAATAATCCAATGTACGGCATCATTGCCCGCGTTTCAGTCGAAGGCTATTTTTGCCTCCCCGCTCAGCAGCTATGTGGCTTTATTGAATTAAGAGGAAGATTTCGCTGCCCTTCAAATGCCTAATAACTGTGACAGAAGGAGGCAGCTCTGTTCATCGCACCAGTTGGCAGGGTTTTCTGAATAATAATAATAATAATGATAATAAAGCAGACAAGCGCATTCTGGACTGTCGCCTATTACAGGGCAAAGCGTGGGCCGCGATTGCACAAACAGAAGCGTTCGCCGTTGTCTGTCTGCTGCAGAAAGCAAGAAATCAACTGAGTGGTTACTCAGCCACAAGCTCTAGGTGGGGTGCTAAGGTTCTCAGAACCTCAGCTTTGCAAATGTGGTCTCCAGCAAGCAGCAGTGAATATTGCAGGAGTGAGGCTCTCCAGACACCCCCAACCTGGTCCCATCCAGATGCTTTAGACTACAAGTCCCATCAGCCCCAGCAAGCACTTGTGAGGAATCATGAACAGTGCAATCCTAAACAAACACACACAAAAGCCAGAAGAATCCAGCAGACCACTCACCAAGGAGTTCCAACAGTGTTTCTCAAACTCGGGCCTCCTCCTGTTGTTGGACTACAACTCCCATCATCCATAGCTAGCAGGACCAGTGGTCAGGGATGATGGGAGTTGTAGTCCAACGATAGCTGGGGACCCATGTCTGAGAAACACTGAGTTACAGCCACACTGGTTGTTGCTTATAAAGCTTATAACCCTCTGGCTCAGATTTGTGATTTGGTACAAATACCGGAGGCAAATCAAAAGTTCAAGGGGACAAACAGTTGAGGGACCTGGGAATGTTTAGCCAGGAGAAGACTGGAAGGTGATATGATTGCCATCTTCAAATACCTGGAGGGCTGTCCTATGTGAAGACGGAGCAATCTTGTTTTCTGCTGCTCCAGATGGGAAGATCTGAACCAATGGATCCGGAGATTCCGACTAACCTTCTGATGGGAGGAGCTGTTTGATGGAGGAACGAATGACCTCAGAAGTGGTGGACCTTCACTGAGAGGTTTGCAAACGGAGGTTGGATGGCCATCTGTCAAGGATGCTTTAGCTGTGATTTCTGCATTGACTAGTTGACCTTTGGGTGCCTCTTCCAACCCTACAATTCTAGGATTCTGTAAGTTATAGCCAAAAGGAAGCTCATGTTGGAGCTCTACAAAACCAGCAAGGGCTCGATAGATTGAAGGACACAGAGCTGACTTTCACCTCTTTGCATGCGCACACTCAATAGCCCCCGAACACTCTGAGCAAGCAGATCTGTGCGGAGGCCCAGTGAGCTCTGCAGACAAGCTCCCAGGAGCTGTCAAGATGACAACTGCCGCCCTCGAAGCTCAATAAGTCTCCGAAAACCGGAGATGGAAATTCCTCCATGCATGGAGGCAGAAAATATCACACCCATCAAATTGTGACACCTGAAGGTGGGTGGGAAAATTCCTCTGCGGATGCGGTTATGCTCAGACTGGCTTCACAGTCCTCTCTTCCCAGGGAACACCAGGAATTGCAGCTTGCGGGGAGAGGGGGAAGTAGGTATCTCCTAACAACTCCCAGCACTCTTAACAAATTACACAACCCAGGATTCGTTGGGGAAAGCCATGACTCTTTAAAGTGGCATGATACCGCTTTCAATGTAGAATTCAAGTGGGGCCGTAATCAAGAGAAACACATATTAAATATATTTGAATATGGGAAGACAGGCTCTGGCGGATTGAGTGTGGTTGCTGTAACCCACTTCCCCAAATTGTTGGACTTTTTGCAATAATAATAATAATAATAATAATAATAATAATAATAATTTATTTGTACCCCGCCCATCTGGCTGGGCTTCCCAGCCACTCTGGGCGGCTTCCAACAAAGATTAAAAAATACATTAAAATATCACACATTAAAAACTTCCCTGAACAGGGCTGCCTTCAGATGTCTTCTAAATGTCAGGTAGTTGTTGTTCTCTTTGACATCTGGTGGGAGGGCGTTCCACAGGGCGGGTGCCACTACCAAGAAGGCCCTCTGCCTGGTTCCCTGTAACCTCACATCTCACAGGGAAGGAACCGCTGTGTCCGGGCAGAACGATGAGGGAGGAGACGCTCCTTCAGGTATACTGGGCTGAGGCCCTTTAGGGCTTTAAAGGTCAGCACCAACACTTTGAATTGTGCTTGGAAACGTACTGGGAGCTAATGTAGGTCTTTCAAGACCGGTGTGATGTGGTTTCAAGACCGGTGTGATGTGGTCCCCAGTCACCAGTCTAGCTGCCGCATTCTGGATTAGTTGTAGTTTCTGGGTCACCTTCAAAGGTAGGCCCACAAGGAAAGTGTGTGATAACACAATTCCATCCAACCTGCCTGCGAAGAAGTCTTCCAATCTCCGAAGCAAACAAATCAGGATGAATGCTCGATATACACAGGAAGTGCCACTTCACAGAGAAAAAAATAAACCGTGATTTCTTGGACAATTTCCCACGTAGTGCATCTTAATGCCATATTTCAGGGGAATATTCTGAAAGAAAATCGACTGTACATTTCAAGTGGAGAGCAATGCCAGAGAGAGAGAGAGAGAGCTAAGTTGAAGTCATCCATATTGGCAAGACAGTTTTTGCAGATACTATCCAGACTGCTCTCTGAAGAAATCTGTGCCAGCTGCAGCATTTGACAGATGGGCTTAGGAAGAAAAGCTTTGGGGCAAAGTTTATTTTTTGTGTGTGTGTGTGTGTGCGCGCTTCAGCTGCTGCTGGTGCAAGGATCAGACTTTAATGGATTCCCTTTTGGGTGGCTTTGATTTTTCACGCCACAAGAGAAGAGATCCTCTGCTCATTTGCAGGTTCTAATCAATTAATACCACCCTTTCAGGAGGCACTGTGTTGGCCTCTTTCTGTCTCAGGCTGCCCTTTGAAAACGTGTTTTGTTATCATCTCTGCTGTCAACAAACAGAGCAGATCCGAAGTGTCGCCCGCAGAAGAGCAACGAGGGACGATGCGTTTATGTTCATGCCCACGGTTGGGACACAACACATTCGAGACATTTCCGGCTACAAGGTCTTAAAAATAGAAATGAGTTTTTGTTTCATCTGACAAACCACAAGTGCCTTAACATCTTTGCTGCTTATACCCTGTATTTATAAAGTGTTTCTAATATATATAAATACACACATATGTAAAGGCACAATAACACATTGTCCAAAACAAAACAAAACTCATGCTGCTATTTAAAGCTTTTCTAAAACGCGGACAGTGGGGGAAGGATATGGGGGAAATAGTTTCTTAAGAGTCATCACTGCAATTAACGTATCCGCCGCTGTCCAGCAAAAATACATGCGGTTACTCTGATTAAAATAAGGCATACAAAAGCTCTCTCTCTCTCTCTCTCTCTCTCTCTCTCTCTCTCTCTCTCTCTGTGTGTGTGTGTGTAGAAAACTAACCAACATACTAGCAGAAAAATTTGGATATAAACCAATTTCTTGAGGCCTTCCTCAACCAAGTGCCCCCTCCAGATGTGTTGGACAACCAACATTTTGGGAGTTGTGGCCCAAAATGTCTAGAGGGCACTAGGTTGACGAAGGCTGCCACGGAAGGATGCATGACTCAGATGCTCTGTGTTATTCACTCCTTGCGGGCGGCTGCCTGCCTTCCGAAGAAGGGAACATCGGAATCGACAGCAGCTTGCCACATGCATTTAATTAACCAGAACCTTTGCTCCCTAGGAAATTCTCCCACATCAAAATATGGCAAGAGAGCAAGGACGCAAAGAGGTGCGTTGTGAATCTCACCAGCAAACGCCTCCCTGGAGAGAGGACTTTATATGAGGACGGTTGCCTTGTAGAAGGGATGGGAGGGGGGGGAGGGCTTTTCGGCCTTCTTCTGGGGGCCGTGTTCAAGTGGTGGGCAGAGGCAGAAGTGGGCCGAGAAACAAATGCATGTCTCCCCTTTGTGCAGCAGGCTAGTTGCTACGCAACCCACTCAAACCTCCATCCAAGGAAGTGAGATGCATTTTCAGAACTGGAGAACACATTTCAGCTAAAGAAAGAAAAACTCAAGGAGGCCACAAAACTGAGCTAGTAGGGGTTGCTGCTGGGGTGAAGTCTGGAGAGAGTCCTGAGGGCCAGACAAATAGATCTGGGGGGGCCAGATCTGGCCTCAGGACCTGAGGTTCCCCAGGCCTGCCATATAACATGGTTGTAATGTCGTCGTCAAGCGCTCATGTTTTTCTACCAAGCCAAGACTGAAATTTTTTAAAGCTTATTCCTAGCGTGGGAATCTTCCCTTCCAAAGACTTGACAAAAACACAATTAGATGTCTGAGAGATAAGAATTGTAGGTAAACAGCCGCACTGGCTGGAACATTTTAGGAGAGGTGTGTGGGTGTTTGGGGTTGCTGTTTTTCGGGCAAAATGTACCTGCTCACCTGTGATTCATAGTGCCTGATTGAAGACAACCTCTGTTAACACACGGGAAGGGTCTCATCATGAGTTTGCCCAAAGGGAGACCTTGGTGGGCGGCCGATAAGGTTCTCTATCCTCAAAGCAGAGATTTCACACATCACGTCAGAGTGTTTACCGATAGCACACGTCCTGGTCTCTCTTCTCTCCCCCCCCCCCCCGGCCTTCATATTGTTAATGCACCTTAAAAACATTCTTCTTTCTCTTATTCAATAGTGCATTGTACACATACCACGGATAATGTTCAGCGCCAAAGAAAATGCCAGATTTTGCAAAGCTCATAATGAGAAACTAATGAAGCTGAATCTTATAACGGTCTTAAGACACAAATCTGCAGAGGAAGCTAGACGACAACTAATAAAATATCTCTCTATCTAAAAACCCATTTCATTTTTCTGCTTTGTGACCATCTTAAACCACACTGACAAAACTCTACTGCAATACCTTCAGTAGAGAAATTCTATCATGTCAATGGGATAAGACAGTCAACAATTCAGATATTTTGTTCTGCAGCAGCTACATATATCCCTACATATGTTTCTGAGCACAATTCAAAGTGTTGGTCTGACCCTGAAAGCCCTAAACGGTCTCGGTCCTGTATACCTGAAGGAGCGTCTCCACCCCCATCGTTCAGCCCGGACACTGAGGTCCAGTGTTGAGGGCCTTCTGGCGGTTCCCTCATTGCAAGAAGTGAGGTTACAGGGAACCAGGCAGAGGGCCTTCTCGGTGGTGGCACCTGTCCTGTGGAACGCCCTCCCAGCAGATCTATTTTACTTTTAAAAGACAACTGAAGGCGGCCCTGTTTAGGGAAGTTTTTAAAGTTTGATGCTGTATTGTTTTTAATATTTGGTTGGAAGCAGCCCAGAGTGGCTAGGGAACCCAGCCAGATGGGCGGGGTATAAATATATTATTATTATTATTATTATTATTATTATTATTATTATTACTACTACTACTACTACTACTACTACATAGGGTGTGTTGCAGTAATTAAAGCCAGCTTGATAACTCAGCTGCTTAGAGCATGCTGCTGATAATGACAAGGTTGCAGGTTCGATTCCTGTGAGGGGAATCCTGATTCTATGATTCAAGGCCACTGTGCCCAACATCAAGAGCAGTGTTTCTAAAACTTGGGTCCCCAGCTGTTGTTGGACCACAACTCCTATAATCCCCTGTCAGCACACCGGGGATCATGGGAGTTGTAGTCCAAAACATCTACAGTGGTACCTCAGTTTTTTTCTTTTTTCTCCATTGACTTTGCCAACGGCCCTTTGCGCCTCGGTTGTCGAACGTTTCAGGAGTCTAACGGTCTTCCGGAACGGATTACGTTCGACAACTGAGGTACCACTGTACAAAGCAACAGGTCGGGGAATTCTGGTCTGTACAGTACTGAGTTATATGGGCATAAGGTGTTTGCAGCTGTCAGAGCTGCTACCAGGTCCCAGCTCACATAGGACCACGCCACACAGCGTCCACTTTAAAAGAGTCTTTATTGAGTTACAGGTTTCATTTCCGAACTGCAGCGTGCAGCTCTACACCTTCTGCTCTAGGTCGGCGAAGACCCGTCTGAGTCCCCGCCTCTTGCACACCAGCTTAATACCCTAGCCTTGCTCCACCTCCTTCGCTTCTCCCTACGTCTCTGGGTCCTTCTGCCCCCCTGGGCCTCCTCCCTTCTACTCTCCTCTGACGCTGACCCCCCTGATCCTTCTGCCTCCTTGCGGCGGGCTTTAGGACCTGGCTCACTCTCCGGGCTGCTTACTGCTCCAGCTTCCGCTGCATTTGAACTTGGCGCGCGCGCCCAACTCTCTACTTTCCTCTTAACCGTTGCCTCGCTCTCTGAGGAGGGCGTGACCACCCCTGACTCGTGCCCTCCCTCCTGCTGACAGCCTCCGGAACCCGATGCCTGGCTACCTTCCTCCCTGCTGCTCTCAGTCTTGAGCGTGGGTCCCGACTTCCAGCTGCTGCCGCCCTCAGTTATGAGCGTGGGTCCCGACTTCCAGCTGCTGCTCTCTGAATCTCCTCTGTTCCCTTCCTCCTGGGGTGTCCCCCCGGATCCCCCCCCTTGCTCTGCTCACTGGGGCTCCCTTTTGGGAGTCCTCTGACTCACTGCTTAGGCTTGGAGATCTCGGGTCGTCATCATCACTCATTCTCCCTTCGGCTTCCTCCCCCTCGCTCTCTGTTTCCACCCTTCTCTGCGTCTCTGCTTCTGAACCCCTGACATCCATCCCCCCCTCGAAGCCCCCCCTTCCCCCCTCCCCGCTGTCAGGTGTGGGTGCTGGGCGCTCCATCATCATGGGAGGGAATGCTGGATACAGGTCGCTCCCCGTGGGTGGCCGCCAACTGAAGACCTCCGAGTCTTCCCCCTCGCGGTCGTCGACGTTGACTTGTTGCTCTTCCATCTCTGTACCGCCGTGCTCGAACCCGAGGTCCTCCCCGAACACGTCCATGTCAGTCTCTGCGTCGGTCGCTCGACCTGGCATCTCCAGCCACTTCCTGCGCCATCGCTCCTCTGGTCGATCGTCCCACCAATACGAGTTGCCTGATGCCGAACCTGCCGGTGAACCTTCTGGGGAACGGGTGCTCCGTGCGGGTTCCCCTTCTGAGTCGAATCCATGGAACGTGCTGGAAGAAAGTGTGGGTGTGAACAACCAGTCGTCGAAGAAGCTCGCTGGCATGGGTTTGTGTGGGAAGAGGGCATGAAACTCGTCCTTGAGCAGGGGTTCCTCCAAAGCGTAGTCTGGTACCCAGCTATTGGCGCTGGCCCGGGTGCCCTCTCTGGCTAAGAGGTATTCGACTCCCTCTTCCCCCCATCTGGAGTCCAAAATCTCCGTGACCTCGTTGATGTGGTCCTGGTGCTTCACCTCCCGCGTCTCCGTCCGTTCCCGGAGCGGACTTGGCGCCGTCCCTGGCTCCTGGAACCTGTGAGGTGCCTTGTAGGGAGTGAGCACCGACCTGTGGAACACCGGATGCATTCTGGAACCCTCCGGCAGCGCCAGTCGGAAGGCTACCGGGTTGATCTGCGCTTCGACTTGGTACGGACCGATCTGCTTGTGCCCCAACTTCTTCTTGGCAAGCGACCTGGTCGGCACTGCGTGGGCTGCCAACCAGACCCAGTCTCCCACTTGGATCACTTCGCCAACCCGCCTGTGCTTGTCAGCTTGCACCTTGTAGGCGTGCTTAGCTAGCTCCAGCTGCCGTCTGAGTTGATCGTGGACCGCCTGCAGCTCTGACGCGAACGCGTCCGCCGTCTGTGGTTCTCCTTCCCCCACTCTCTCCAGTCCCGGGAAGGTTCTGGGATTCCTCCCATTGTTGGCAAAGAACGGCGTCACTCCTGTGGACACGTGCTTCGTGTTGTTGTAAGCGAACTCGGCTAGCGGCAGGTAATCCACCCACGTCGCAGGCTGTTGATTGGCATAGCATCTCAGGTACTGCTGCATGATGGCATTGACCCTCTCTGCTTGCCCGTTGGTCTGCGGGTGTCTTGCTGATGCCAGATTGACCTTGACATTTAGAAAACCCATCAGCTTCTGCCAGAAAGACGAGATGAACTGGCGTCCGCGGTCGGACAGGATAGACCGTGGCAGGCCATGCACTTTGAACACGTGATCTATGAACAGTTTGGCGGTTTGTTCCGCCGTGGCCACCTTCGCACACGGAATGAAATGTGCCATCTTGGTGAACAAGTCCACCACCACTAGCACAGCTGTCTTGCCTCTCGAGTTGGGTAAATCCGTCACAAAGTCCAGGGCCACCCTCTCCCACGGTTCAAACGGTGTTTGCAGCGGTTCTAACAGTCCCGCCGGTGGTCTGTGTACCGGCTTGGCCCTCTGGCAGGTGTCGCACCTCGCGACGTAGTCCGCGACCTCTCCTCTCAGCCTGGGCCACCAGAAGTCTCTCGCGACTAATTCCATCGTTTTCTCTGTGCCAAAGTGACCGGCCGTGGGTGCGTCGTGCAACTGTTGCAGTACCTTGGCGCGAAGGTCGTCTCCTGGTGCATAGACAGCCCCTTTGCGTAGGAGCAAGCCGTCCCGCACCTGGAACTCGTCCGTGGTAGCCGTACCTCTGAGCAGTTCCGCCATCTTGTCTTGCGCGAATGAGTCGTCCCGCAATGCACGTCGCACCGCATCCAGGTCTACTGTAGCTGAGGCACACGCCCACGCCGTCGGTGCGAAGATGTGCATGGCCGCCGCTGGCGTCACCTCTTCTAGGTATTGCGGTTTTCGGGACAGTGCATCCGCCATGATGTTGGTGTCGCCTGGGACGTACTCTATTCGGAAATTGAAGTCAGCAAAGAACTCCGCCCAACGTATCTGCCTCTGGTTCAGGAACTGAGCCGTGCGCCAGTGCTCCAGATTCTTGTGGTCCGTGCAGACCTGCACCGTGTGCTTGGCGCCGATTAGGAAGTGCCTCCACGCCTTGAAAGCTGCATGAATGGCCAGCAACTCCCTGTCCCAGATGGTGTAGTTCTGCTCCGACTTGCTGAGCTTTCTGGAGTAGAACGCTCCCGGCCGCCACACCCCCTGCGGGTCTCGCTGCAGCAGGACAGCTCCCACGGCTCTGTCTGACGCGTCTGTCTCTACCCTCAACGGTTTACTGGGGTCGATATGCAGCAGTTGCTTCTCCGATGCGAAGAGATGCTTGAGCGCTTGAAAGGACTGTTCCGCCTGCTCCGTCCAGATGAATTTCTTTTTTTTGGAGCTGAGCGTGTCCGTAATTGCTGCCGTCTGCATCGCGAACCCCTTGATAAACTTGCGATAGAAGTTGGCGAAGCCGACAAACCGCTGGACCTCCTTCCGGTTGCGCGGGCTTTTCCAATCCAATACCGCACGAACCTTGGTGCTGTCCATGGCTATCCCCTTGTCCGACAACTTGTATCCCAGGAAATCCACCTCCGTCGTGTCGAACTGGCACTTCTCCAGCTTGGCGTACAGTCTATGTTGTTGCAACCTGCTGAGCACCTCCCTCACGTCTCGGTCGTGAGCTTGCTGCGAGTCAGAGAAAATCAGGATGTCATCCAGGAAGCAGACGCATGTCTTGTAGAGGAGTCCCTCCAACACGTGATGCATAAAAGCTTGAAAACAGTGAGAGCCATTTTGTAATCCAAAGGGCATAACTCTGTATTCGTAGGTGCCCAGCGGTGTGAACATGGCCGTCTTCCACTCATCGCCCTCCCGCATGCGGATGAGATTGTACGCCCCTCGCAGGTCCAACTTGGTGAACACGCGTCCCTTGCGCACCGTCGCGAGGAGGTCGTCAATCCTGGGCATGGGGTAATCAGACGGTTTGGTCATCTGGTTCAACAGGCGGTAGTCCACAACTAGTCTTTTTTGGGGCGTGTCTTTCTTTTTCACGAAGAAAACGGGACTGCCCCCCACTGCCTTGGACTCTCTGATGAAGCCACGCTCCAGATTATGCTCGATGAACTGTTTGAGTTCCTGCATTTCATCTTCAGACATGGAGTATAGCCGCCCCTTCGGCAGCGTCGCCCCCGGTAGGAGGTCAATCTTGCAGTCATATGGCCGGTGAGGGGGTAGCTTGTCCGCCTCCTTCTCGCAGAAGACCTCCAAAAAGCTCGCGTATTTGTGGGGGACCGCTTGCAACGTTCCCAACTGCAGTTGTGATTCCTCCTCCTCTCCCTCCCGTCGGGGCAGGATGCAGTGTTCTGCGCAATAAGAGGAGCCGAAGATCAGTTGTCTCTGGTACCAAGCCAGTGTCGGACTGTGCCTGTCCAGCCAACTCATGCCCAACACAATGGGCGTGTCCGACAGTTGGGTGACATTAAAACTGATGACTTCCCTGTGGTTGCCAAGGCGCATCACCATCGGTGGCGTCTGCTTCACCACCTGCCCCCCTAGCAACTCTCTGCCATCCACTGTGACGACTTGCAGGGGCAGAGTGGCAGGCAATAGCTGTATAGCGTGCTGCTCCACAAAGCTCTGCGCTATAAAGTCTGCGTTGCTTCCAGAATCCACAGAAAGCGGCACTTCGATAGTGACGCCGTCGGGTAGCTGGAGAGATGCTGTGAGCTGCACTACTGGTTTGGGTGGGAGGGGATCCGTGGGTTGCAAGATTGCTGGGGACTGCTTCACAGATGCGTCTGGCTGGGCCCCAGTGCCTCCGTCTCCAGCCAGACATTGTCGTTTCCCTGCTGTGGTTCTCCTTGCTGCGTTGCTGCAGTCACCATTGCTGAGGCTGCAGTGTGCTTGTGGAGCCTCCGGGGACACTCCTTCGCCAAATGGCCTGGATCCTCGCAGATGTAACACTTCCTGTTCCCTCTAGGAGGCTTCGCTTTCACTGCTGCCGGTGCTAGGGCTCTGGCTGCTGACTGAGCCCTTGCACCTCCAACCTCCATCGGTTCCCCTCCCCCTCCTGGCGGAGGTGTGGATTGCGCACGCGCTGCTTCCCTCGGAACGAAAGAGAAACTTCTCGCTGCTTCGCGCCCTCCACGTCCTTCATCTCTGCACCATGGACGTTCTTCCAGCCTCACCCCCACAGTCAGCGCCCTTTGGACCACCTCCTGCGTGCTTCGGGGCCTCTCCCCCCTTGCAATTTCATCCTTAACCGCTGAACTTAGACCCTCCCAGAAGAGGTCTCTGACAGGGGGCGAATCCCGATCCCATTCTAAAGCACTGACCAGCGCAAAAAATCGGGCGTGATACTGCCGGACGCTCGCCCTCCCTTGTTTTAGTCCATGAATCTCCCGTCTGGCAAGATCCACATCAATAGTAGACAAAAAACACGCATCCATCGCTTTGATAAAGGCATCTGCATTCTGAAGCGCCGGATCTTTATCCCTCCACAAATTGCGCAGCCAGGCTTTGGCATCCCCATGCAAATGGGACAATATGAACCCCACCTTCTCTTCCTCATCTCTAAAGTCTTTTGCCAGCAGTTGCAGTGCGCACATTACGTCTGCTCTAAAATTAGGGTACTGTTGCAAAGTCCCATCGAAGTGAGCCACAAGCCCTCCTGCTCTCCGTGCCAATCCCACGCCCTCCGGTCTGGGTCCCGGTTGCCCTTGCTTAACAAGCATTTCAAACCTGGCGTGTAGGTCTCTGTAGGCGGCTGTAGTCTCCTCCTCCCGTTTCTTGGAAGCCAATACCTCTGAGGACAACTGGGTCACTGCCTCTTGCAGCGCGGAGATCCTCTGTTCTTCCGTCATCTTGCTAACCTTTGTGAGCTCGCTTACAGACACCCCTCTTCCTCCCCTAGCGGCTTCTGCTCCCGCTGCGAGGTTTCAGGTTTCTGAAGCTTTGAAGGAGACGGGTCTTACTGTCAGAGCTGCTACCAGGTCCCAGCTCACATAGGACCACGCCACACAGCGTCCACTTTAAAAGAGTCTTTATTGAGTTACAGGTTTCATTTCCGAACTGCAGCGTGCAGCTCTACACCTTCTGCTCTAGGTCGGCGAAGACCCGTCTGAGTCCCCGCCTCTTGCACACCAGCTTAATACCCTAGCCTTGCTCCACCTCCTTCGCTTCTCCCTACGTCTCTGGGTCCTTCTGCCCCCCTGGGCCTCCTCCCTTCTACTCTCCTCTGACGCTGACCCCCCTGATCCTTCTGCCTCCTTGCGGCGGGCTTTAGGACCTGGCTCACTCTCCGGGCTGCTTACTGCTCCAGCTTCCGCTGCATTTGAACTTGGCGCGCGCGCCCAACTCTCTACTTTCCTCTTAACCGTTGCCTCGCTCTCTGAGGAGGGCGTGACCACCCCTGACTCGTGCCCTCCCTCCTGCTGACAGCCTCCGGAACCCGATGCCTGGCTACCTTCCTCCCTGCTGCTCTCAGTCTTGAGCGTGGGTCCCGACTTCCAGCTGCTGCCGCCCTCAGTTATGAGCGTGGGTCCCGACTTCCAGCTGCTGCTCTCTGAATCTCCTCTGTTCCCTTCCTCCTGGGGTGTCCCCCCGGATCCCCCCCTTGCTCTGCTCACTGGGGCTCCCTTTTGGGAGTCCTCTGACTCACTGCTTAGGCTTGGAGATCTCGGGTCGTCATCATCACTCATTCTCCCTTCGGCTTCCTCCCCCTCGCTCTCTGTTTCCACCCTTCTCTGCGTCTCTGCTTCTGAACCCCTGACAGCAGCGTTTGAGTGCATTTGTTGATTGACAGCGAGTAGCCCGCTCTGTAGTTTATAAACAGCTCTGATTCTTCATTCTAAAGTTTATAGTTTATAATAGTTTGTTTCATGTAATGTGAGTGCTGTCCCTTGGCCTGGGATCTCTTGCAATAAAGGGTAGGCTGTAAATTCACTTAATAATAATTCTATCACATAAGAACATCCATTCTGCTGCTCTCCTCTGACTCAAAGCCCTGAGAATCTCAGCCCAGCCCATCTTTCCTGGAAAAGGCAAGCGAGCTCAGATTCTATTAGAAACTAATTGACCTAGACACACTCTTTGTCCTCACAATAGAGCATTCAGGGGGATCAACCAGCCAAGCACCAGCCAAATTATTTTTTTTTAAATGACTTTTCTTTTTCTCCAAGGGGGAAAAAAACCCTATGTCTCTGAGAGCTTGAAAGGTCAGAGTTTTTATTAACTCGAACGTGCTTTAAAAAGACATATATTTACAAAGCCTGTCTCATTTGAACCTCAAAGAAAGGATGCACAAAGCAAATTTAAAAGGTGATCGGGGAATAATTAATTCCTCCAGCATTCAACTTTCACCAAGGACCGTTGGTACAAAAGTCACAACATCACACAAACACACACAAACTATACATTTACAGTTAAATGTGCCTCGTTTCCTTTCCCAGTCACCAAAATGTGAACAACTTTTAGCTGCCGAAAATCAGTGAATGGAAAATTGTTAAGAATTGTGTTCCTGTGTGGGTTCTGGTTTTGTGTTGGTTTTTTGCTTAACCATCACGGAGAGACTATTTATTTATTTTTTGCTTTTTTTGCATTAAGGCTACCCTGGTTAAAAGGGATGTGGGTGGCGCTGTGGTCTAAACCACAGAGCCTAGGGCTTGCCGATCAGAAGGTCGGTGGTTCGAATCCCCGCCACGGGGTGAGCTCCTGTTGCTCGGTCCCTGCTCCTGCCAACCTAGCAGTTTGAAAGCACGTCAAAGTGCAAGTAGATAAATAGGTACCACTCCGGTGGGAAGGTAAACGCCGTTTCTGTGCACTGCTCTGGTTCACCAGAAGTGGCTTAGTCATGCTGGCCACATGACTCGGAAGCTGTACGCCGGCTCCCTCGGCCAATAAAGTGAGATGAGCGCAGCAACCCCAGAGTCGGCCACGCCTGGACCTAATGGCCAGGGGTCCCTTTACCTTTACCCTGGTTAAAGGAACCTCGTATCCAGTTTGCAAGGTAATTCTCCCAATCAGATGGCCTTGCAAACACAAGATGCTCCCTTCTACAAAGGCCAGACATTGGTCCACCTAGTACAGAATCATTCAGAGCAGAGGTTTTCAAAGGGTTGCTTGTGAGCACCACTCAGTTGCGGAAAAAGTCAAGACGGTTGACTCACTTGGCCATGGACACAACCCCTGATCATCACAACCAAAGCTGATAAAATTAGTGCCAGATTTACGAAGCAGGCTGGCAAGGCCAATGACGTCCGCAATGGAGCGGGTGCAGTCTGCTAATTCTTCCCCCAAAATAACTCCCTTTTTAAAGGAAAAAAGTGGGCCTTTCTTAACCGGTTGGCCGAGGGCCCACAATTTCCATTGAACGGCACTGTTTTTGATAAAAGAAAACGAAAGTTTGCCAAGTGGTCTGCCAAGACCCCCAGCAATTTTTCAAAGGTTTGCATTAACTGCGAAGTTTGAGGGTTGCTGTTCTATGCAGATGAGCAATAGCTCTCCAGGGTTTTGGAAAGGATTATTTTCCCAGCCTTGTCTGGAGACGTTGGGATATCAAATACAGGTGCTCTTCTGCCAAGTTATGGCCCTTTTCCAACGCAGCTTATCAGGCAGAAATGTTCCAGGCTTTTGTTCCAGTTTACTTTCTTTTATATTTATATGGTGGGGTGGCATAACCTCCCCAGGTGTAAGAGGGAGAGGAAAGCCAGCAGCGCCTTTTGGGACTGGTAGGTTGGAAGACAGGAATAGCCAACTAACTAGCTCCGGTGGTAGAGCACGAGACACTCAATTTCTGGGTTGTGGGTTCGAATCCCAGGTTGGGCAAAAAGATTCCTGTATTGCAAAGGGTTGGATCATGGTTTCTTCAAACTCCGCCGTTTAAGGTTCTGTGAATTCTGTGGCTTAAGGAGCAGGAACCTGATAGGAAGTGTGACCCCCTGGATTGGTTGTGAGAAGGGCAGATTGGTGGGGCAGTGCCCCATTTCTCCAAACAAACCGGCCCCCACTGGCTCAATTTCTGTAGAGGGTTTATCCCAGCAGTTGGGGTGTGTGTGTTAATTTATGGGAGATAAAGAACGGCCCAGTATACCTGAAGGAGCGTCTCCACTCCCATCATCCAACCCAGACACTGAGGTCCAGCTCCAAGGGCCTTCTGGCGGTTCCCTCACTGTGAGAAGTGAAGTTACAGGGAACCAGGCAGAGGGCCTTCTCGGTGGTGGCACCCGCCCTGTGGAACGCCCTCCCATCAGATGTCAAGGCAATAAACAACTATCCGACTTTTAGAAGACATCTGAAGGCAGCCCTGTTTAGGGAAGTTTTTAATGTTTGAAGTTTTATTCCGTTTTTAATGTTCCGTTGAAAGCCGCCCAGAGTAGCTGGGGAAACCCAGCCAGATGGGCGGGGTAGAAACAATAAATTATTAGTATTAGTATTATACAGCAAAGAGATGTTCGTGAGATTCTGTGGGGAAGGATGGGTTGAAAGTAAACTCGTTTTCTCCTGCCGTGGAGGGCAAGACTCAATCCAATGGCTTCAAGTTACAAGAAAGGAGATTTCAAGTTACAAGAAAGGAGATTTCAAGTTACAAGAAAGGAGATCGCAAAGTGATTTCATGCTCTTTATTCAGCTCATAGTGGTGAGGAGGAATGAATGGAAGTCCCCTCCCAGTATCTGCCTTATATACATTATTTACACAATGGGCTGCACATGATTGGCTAATTCCAGAATTCTACTGTAAGCCAATCAGGTTGTGGATTCACTTCAATCTGGAACAGGATTGGGTGGTTCCTGCCAACCAATCATGCTGCTGCATTGTTCCAGGGCCAATCAGACTGCTGCATTCTGAATCCTATTGTTCTAGGACTAATCAGACTGCTGCAATTTGGATCCTATTGTTCTCAGTACATAACACCCCTCCCCTCTAAGTTCCAGTCCTGCCCGGGAGGTCGCATTCATAGTCCTCAAGGTATGCCGGTGGCCTACGTGTGCGTTGCGGCCTGTGGTGTTCCCTGGTCTGGGGTTCAGGTTCTGGCTCGTGTTCCAAGGGTGCTGGCTGTGATGGGGTTGTTTGGTCTGGTGCAACCGGCTCGCTCAGTCGTGGTTCTGGTTCTGGTGTCCTTTCGGCCTCACGGGTCCTCTCTGTATTTACTGATTCTGCCTCTCCTGCTGGCCCCTCTTGCTCTATGGGCCTCACTGCCCCGCTGTTCCCTTGGGACTCCTCTGACCTGTCCTCCTCCTGGGTTTCTCCCGGGAATCGTCGCCGTATCTGGTCGCAGTGGCGGCGCCAGCATTGCCCCCCATCCGTTAGCACCTCGTACGACACTGGGCCAGTGACCCTGGTGACTGTGGCGGGTACCCATGCTGGGCCTGCCCCAAAATTCTTTGCGTACACTGGGTCCTGGGCCTCGAAGGTCCGGGGGTTCCTGCCTTCCCCCACCACTACCTCATCCTGAGCTCTATCGGGGTGAAGGCGGTCCAATCTGATTGCAAGGCGCCGACCCATTAGTAGTTCAGCGGGGCTCCGGCCAGTCGTTGAGCTGGGGGTGCTGTGCTGTGCTAGAAGGAATGTGGCAAGGCGGTACTCCCAGTCCCCTTGCGTCATGCGGCGAAGGGTGTCCTTGGTGGTCCGCACCATGCGTTCTGCTTGGCCATTGGTGGCAGGGTGGAACGGCGCCGAACGGATGTGGCGGATGGCGTTCTGTGCTGTGAAGGTTTGGAATTCTCCTGACGTAAATGCAGTCCCGTTGTCTGAGACGAGAGTGTCAGGGAGCCCGTGGGTTGCAAACAGCCTGCGTAGTACCCGGATGGCTGCGGACGTGGAAGTGGACGGTACCAGTGCGACTTCCAGCCATTTGGTGTAGGAGTCCACCACTATGAAGAATGTTTTCCCCTGAAAGGGGCCAGCGAAATCCACGTGCAGGCGTGACCATGGTGCTCGGGCGGACTCCCAGGATTGGACTGGGGCCCTTGGGGGATCTGGGCGGGATTCTTGGCAGGCCTGGCAGTGTTTGACCCAGGCCTCTATCTCTCCGTCGATCCCTGGCCACCACACATAACTCCTGGCAAGGGCCTTCATTCTTACTACCCCTGGATGTGTCTCGTGTAGGGCTGTGAGGATCCTTTTGCGGAGGGGCTGGGGAACAACGACTCTGCTTCCCCATAACAGGCACCCCTTGTGGGCCGACAGTTCATGTTTGCGGGTTGTGTAGCCGGCGAATTCTGGCCCGGGGCTGCTGCTGGGCCATCCCCTCCACACCCAGTCCAGGACCCGGGAGATGACCCTATCTTTCTTGGAATGGTGTGCAACTTCTTGTGCCTGAATGGGGCGGTCGGGAAGCAGCTCCAGGCTCATAACCTCTTGTGCCGGTGCTGGGTCAGGGCCTGTTTCCGGTAGTGGTAGCCTGCTGAGGGCGTCCGCATGGCCCATCGCCTTCCCAGGTCGGTGAATCAGTGCATACTGGTAGCTGGCAAGGAAAATTGACCACCTGAGGACGCGAGGAGACAGCACTTGGGGGGTCTGCTTTTCGGGGGCAAACAAGCCAAGCAACGGCTTGTGGTCAGTCACCACGGTGAAGGGCCGCCTGTACAAGAAATCATGGAATTTTTTTACTCCCTTCACAATTGCCAGACCCTCCTTGTCAATTTGCGAGTAGTTCCGCTCGGTTGCGTTGAGTGTCTGGGAAAAGTACGCCACCGGTACCTCTCTTCCATCCGGGAGTTGGTGCCCCAGGACAGCGCCAATGCCATAGGGTGAGGCGTCGCATGCTAGCACCACCGGCAGCCTCTCGTCGAAGTGTGCCAAGACAGAGTTTGAGACAAGCAAGTCCTTGACTGCCTGGAATGCGGCCTCCTGGCGCTGGCCCCACACCCAAGGGGCCCGCTTGTCCAGGAGTCTGTGTAGGGGCTCCGCTACCGCCGCCTTGTGGGGAAGGAAGGAATGGTAAAAGTTCAATAATCCCAAGAAGGCCTGAAGTTCAGTCTTGCTCTTGGGCGCGGGGGCATCACAAATGGCCCGTACCTTGTCCCCAGTCGGGTGGACCCCTTCTGCGTCCACCATAAATCCCAGAAAGTCCACCTGAGGCACTCCTAGTAGACATTTTTCCCGCTTCACCTTGAGACCCGCCGTCTGGAAACGGTGCAGAACGGTGCGGAGGCGGTCCTCAAACTCCTCTGGTGTGGGCCCGGCAATCAACACATCATCGAAGAAGGGGGTGACACCAGGAATCCCTTTAAGGAGAGAGTCCATTAGATTCTGGAATATGCCTGGTGCCACGCTGACCCCGAATTGCAGCCGCTTTACTCTGAACGCTCCTCTGTGCGTCACAATCGTCTGTGCCTCTGCTGTGGCCTCATCTACTGGCAGCTGTTGATATGCTTGGGCCAAGTCCAGCTTGCCAAAAATTTTCGACCCAGCCAGGGTGGCAAGGACATGGCTGACCACTGGCACTGGGTATGCGTGGGCCATGAGGGCCTTGTTTATGGTACATTTGTAGTCTGCGCAGATGCGGACCGAACCATTAGGCTTGACGGGTGTGACGATTGGGGTTTCCCAGGGGGCATTAGGCACTGGCTCCAGCACTCCTTGCTCCACGAGTCGGTCCAATTCCTCGTCTATACGGGGTTTCAAGGCGAACGGGACTCGGCGGGCCTTGAGCCTGACCGGTCGTACTGCGGGGTCAAGCTGTAGCGCAATGGGGGGGCCCGTATACTGTCCCAATTTCCCGTCGAAAACCCCTGGAAATTCCTTGCATATGGCGTCCACGTCCACTTGTAAGGTAGTGTGGTTCACCCCGGTGACAGCTAGCCCCAGTGGTCCAAACCATGCCAATCCCAGTAAGCTAATGTAGGGGCCCTTGACCACAAGCAAGTCCAGTTGCCGCGTCCGCCCTCGGTATTGCACCCTGAAGGTCCCCACCCCCATTGTGGGGACCTTACGTTTCTGGAAGTCCCGTAGGGTGAATGGGGCCGGCCTGAGTTTGGGACCCCCAGTAGGACACAGTTTCCTTAAGGTCTTTGCCGAGATTATGGATAGAGTTGAACCCGTGTCAAGCTCCATGCGGCATGGGGCCCCCTCTATCTGTACCTCTACATAAATTTTCTCTACGTTGGGGTGGGGCAACTGGTATACCTGGCAGTCCGTGAGCTCCGTCGAGTTGCCTTGGTGCGTTGGGCCCCGGGACCTGGGGCTCTTGGGTTGGTCATCTGATGCCTGGTGTCGGGTGGGCCGAGCCCGACACACCCGGGCGATGTGTCCCGATTTTCTGCACTGCCTGCACTCTGCGTTGCGGAAACGGCAGGTCCTCCTCTCGTGACTCTCCCCGCAGCTTGCGCAGTTTCCTCCTTCTCGTCGAGGCAGCTGTGGTCTGTGCGCTGCTTGAGTGCGCTGCTGTACTCGGTGCACCTCCTCCCTGTCGGATCCTGAGTCGTCGGTGAGGTCTTCGTGGTGGACCCTTGGTTGGGATGGCAGGCTCGGCCGTGCCTCTTGCGTTGACCTCTCGGCAGCTTCCGTTGCCAGGGCCTCCTCCAGAGCGACCTGGAACGTTAGGTCCTTCTTAGCGTAGAGGCGTCGTTGCAGCTTCTCATCCTTCAGGCCACCGACGAGGCGGTCACGAAGCATGTTCTCCAGCTCTGAGAAGTTGCAGAACCGGGCGGCTTGGCGGAGAGAGGTCACAAACCCAGTTATGGTTTCCCCAGGGGCTTGTCGCTTTGCGTAGAAGGCATTTCGACGAGCCACCACTGAGGGCTGTGGCGAAAAGTGCCCCTTCAGCTGTTCCATTATTGTTTTGTATGGAACAGTAGCGACGTCTTCAGGCGCAAGGAGAGCCCGGGCGATTTCAAACGTCTCCTCTCCGCAGACGCTGAAGAATATTGCCCTCTTCTTGGCGTCTTCTTCGTCGGTGACCCCTTTGGCTTCCAGGAGGAAGGTGAAACGGGAGGCGTACGCTTCCCAGTCTCCAGATGCTGGGTTGAATGGCGAGAAGCTGCTGTTGGTTGCCATTCTGAGTTCCTTGTGTCTCGGAGCTGAAGCCTGGATACACGGTGCGAGGCAGCGGTGCGGCAGGTGGCGGTGCTGCGGTGCTGTGTGTGGCAGTCAGCTCAGCGGGATCCCACCTTCGTCGCCAGTGAAATATACTCAGAGTCGCAAAGTGATTTCATGCTCTTTATTCAGCTCATAGTGGTGAGGAGGAATGAATGGAAGTCCCCTCCCAGTATCTGCCTTATATACATTATTTACACAATGGGCTGCACATGATTGGCTAATTCCAGAATTCTACTGTAAGCCAATCAGGTTGTGGATTCACTTCAATCTGGAACAGGATTGGGTGGTTCCTGCCAACCAATCATGCTGCTGCATTGTTCCAGGGCCAATCAGACTGCTGCATTCTGAATCCTATTGTTCTAGGACTAATCAGACTGCTGCAATTTGGATCCTATTGTTCTCAGTACATAACACCCCTGCTAACCATCAGGAAGATTTTTCTGACAGTAAGAGCTAATTTGACCGTAGGATGGAAGGTTGTGGCCTCTCCTTTCTTGGAGGTTTTTAAGCAGAGGTTGGATGGCCATCTGCCATGGATGCTTCAGCTGAAATTCTTGCATTGCAGGGGGTTGGACTAGATGACCCTCAGGGTCCCTTCCATTCTAGGACAAGATTTCCTAGTGGAGTAGTCCTTTTCACCAGAATTCTGCTTGCAAAAACACCGGATTTCAATTGATCTGTAGGCGGTGGCCTGTTCTAAACTAACCCCAACCCCCTAGACACAGGAAGCTATTGTATACCAAGTCAAGACAACTGGCCCATTTAGCTCATTACTGTATACACTGGCTGGCAGCAGCTCTCCAGGGTTTGAGGCTAGAGACATTCCTACCTAGAGGAGCCGAGGATTCAACTTGGGGGGGCTTCTGTGTGCAAAAGCAGATAATTTAGGACTGAGCTATAGCGCTTTCCCTCCGGAAACTTGTGCGCAGAAAGGAGAAAAAGGAGATGGAGCCTTGCGATAAGAGCAAAGAAATATAGTGCCCGCCACACAGTTTGGACAGAGATGCTCTGGCAAATTTCAACAGAAACATACTGTACTTACATGATACAAAGCCAGGACTGTTGATACTGTACCCCAGTGACTGTCGCTGTGACGCCCTGAATTGTATCTGACAAGAGGTGAACTGCAGAAAAGGGGGAGGAAGAGGAAATTAAATACATTTCGAATTATATTCAAGGACTATCATATATGGAATTACATCTTCATTCAGACACAAACTATTATCTGAGCTTTTTAACAGGCCGGGTCACTCTCAGCCGCTCAATGGCCTTGGTATAAAGAGATAAGAAGCATTAAAAAAAGGGAAATCTCAATGAAACGCCATCCTTGAAAAACCCATTGCAGCTTTGAAGTGTGAAGTTTCAGCCTCTCTCGAGCTGAAAAGAAAAGAGGAACAATGGCTAATGTGGCTTGCTAGGTTTTCCGAGAGGGTAGGATCGGGTTATTCTCCCTGCTCGTTCCATTTTGCAACTTCCTGCTTAATTGGGAAACGAAACGTTCTGGCCAAGTATGGCTTGGACCGAAGACACAAGCGGTGTTATGGGAGACAAAAGCAGAGAGAAAATGCTAGAGGCTAAATCAGTGACAAATGAGTGCGTATATACCATCCCGCTACATATTAGAGAGGTTCCATCTGCATTATATTATGTATATTATCATACACATGTGATAATTTCAATTCTTTTCATATACGCGATAGCTTTAAAACAATGACAACCAGCGACACAAAACCACAGAAACTCATCAGATGCTTATACAGTGGTACCTTGGGTCAAGAACTTAATTCGTTCCAGAGGTCCATTCTTAATCTGAAACTGTTCTTAACCTGAAGCACCACTTTAGCTAATGGGGCCTCCTGCTACTGCCATGTGATTTCTGTTCTCATCCTGAAGCAAAGTGCTTAACCCGAGGTACTATTTCTGGGTTAGCGGAGTCTGTAACCTGAAGCGTCTGTAACCTGAAGCGTCTGTAACCCAAGGTACCACTGTACAATAATGGTAGGTACAATTCTACATAGGTATATTAAAATAACACATAATTCAGGTGAACTTTGTTTCTTTGCAGGTAAGGAGTCGTGCAGGTCATTGGTTGAAACGTATAATAACTGGAAAGTGGGAGTGGCTGCCGAGACCACATAACACCGGTCTTGAAAGACCTACATTGGCTCCCAGTATGTTCCTGAGCACAATTCAAAGTGTTGGTGCTGACCTTGAAAGCCCTAAATGGCCTCGGTCCAGTATACCTGTAGGAGCGTCTCCACCCCCATCGTTCTGCCCAGACACTGAGGTCCAGCGCTGAGGGCCTTCTGGCGGTTCCCTCCCTGTGAGAATCGAAGTTACAGGGCACCAGGCAGAGGGCCTTTTCAGTAGTGGCACCCGCCTATGGAACGTCCTCTCATCAGATGTCAAGGAAATAAACATCTATCCAACTTTTAGAAGACATCTGAAAGCAGCCCTGTTTGGGGAAGCATTCAATATCTGAAGGGCTACTGTATTTTAATATTTTGCTGGAAGCCAGCCAGAGTGGCTGGGGAAACCCAGCCAGATGGGCAGGGTATAAATAAATTATTTCATTATTATTATTATTATTATTATTATTATTATTATTATTATTATTATTATTTAGTTCCATCAGATTGCATGGAATTGTTCTACTAGTCTTTCGGCATGCAAAAATCCCAGCAGTTTATCAGTACCTGTAAGCTAACTTACATTAGGAACTACATTAAGTTCTTTCGACACAAATATTGGACTCTCCTCCTAGCAACTCCTGCAGCCAAGCTGGGGCCAAACATATTGCTCTGCTTTCCTTTGGGCCACATCAGCGAAGCCAAGAGAGGGAACATCCGGGCAGCCCAGGACATTAAATAGACACTGCCCAGGGTTTCCCCTCAGGGTGGGGGTGGGGTCCATTTGGGGCTGCTAATGGAGCTGTGGCAATATAAGAATTGCGCCCTACTGGAAAAAGGCAAAAGACCCTTCTAGTCTAGCACTCCATTTCTCGGGCAGCCAATCAGATGCTCACAGGAAGCTCTGACCCAAGACGGGGACTTCTTAGTGGTGGCACCCTGGCTGGGGAATGCTCCTCCCACCCTCCCAAACATGGCTGGCGTCCCCTAAAACCCTTCCTCTTCCTCTAGAATTAGAGGAGCCTTGGGAGAAGGGAGTATCTGGACTGCCAGGCAAGCAGAGAAAAGGCAAAGCTCTTTTGCAAAACTGAAAGTCTTGATTTGGATTCCACCCTTGCTGTGTTTTACGCTGTTTTGCGGGGTTTTAATGTCACGCTGGTTGAGTCCATTGTGCATGTCCATTTATTATGTAACCCGTCTGAAGAGGACTTGGTGATGAAGAGGAAGGGGGTGGAAGTTTCACAAATAAATAAAAATGCCAGAGGTAGCAGCAGTGCAGGAAAACCTCGCCTTAAAACATCAGACTATTGGGATCATCTAAAGCCACATCCATCCTATGGAGGAGGTGGGGTGGCGGGCTTCACGGGCCCCCCACACGATTGGGGGGGATTCCTGGCCTTGTCACCCCCTGGCCAGCCAATCAGCTGGCTCAGGGGGCGTGGCCTCCCTTATTTAAGGCAGCACCGGCTGGGGATCTCCCTCTTTGCTGCTCACCAGCTGTTCTGTTTTCCCACCCTCCTGCCCTATAAGGTTTTCGTTCCTTGCTATGGACCTTGGCTGTGGACCTTGGCTGGTTGCCGTTGAGGTGCCTGGTAGGAATTTTTCCACTTGGCAAACTGGCACCAGCCACTTGGTTTTCGCCTACCTCGTAGCAAATCGTCACAACTTTCTGGGTATTGGTGGTTAGGCATTGGTATTGTTTAGTAGATGGAAGAGGGGGAGGTAGCGCCATCACCTGCCCCGCATATTGAAGGGTAGTCCGATAAAGGATTCCGGGGGGGGGGGGCGTGGCCCTGTCTGAAGCCTAGGGAGGTGAGGGCCTAAGGCACGCCCCCTATCGGTGACCCCGGGGGAGTTCCTAGTTGATGTGCATCAGCAGGACTCCCCCTACTGGTGGTTAACCCTTCCGAGACTTCAAGCAGACGGGCTGGAGTCGGATATAGTCGGTGAGGACCAATGCCTAAGCCAATACCACTCATCACCTGTAACCAATAAAGTTGTGTCCTTATTTAGGCCATTAACCTTAATAATTGTGTGATTATTTCCACTGGGGGGAGGGCGGGAACTCGCCACGTAACTCTGTGTTGTCGACACTGACTGGAAGCGTCTCCAGGGCTTCGGACTGACACTCGACCTCTTTCAGCTCAGGCAAATAGGAAGAACGAAGAGGTATCTCACCATTCCCTTCTCTGGGGGCTCCCGAATCGGTGAATAAAGTGCTCATGATTTTGTCAAAGTTGCAGCTGGGCTCCGCGTTGTCAGAGTCCTCCGCAAAGTGTTTCAGCATCTCCCGCAGGACATCGTCCAGAGAAGTTGCCGTCTCGTCCAGGATGATGCTAGCTCTGGCGAGGAACCCGTCGAGGTCGCGGTGAGCTCGGACTTCTTCCTCAAAATTCTTTAACTTTAGGTACTGCAATGGAAAGGCGATGCTTTAGAAACGTTTCCCTAGCAATGAGAGATTCATTCTGCTCCATATTTCTAAATTTCTTTTTACCTCAAACCAATTTTTTTCATAATTATCTTTATATAAGTTTATATTTTGTGATGTTAACCATATTGCCTAAATACTTAACCTTTTTATGGACTTCTATCTCAATATCCTTTTTTTCTTCTTCCTTCAAGTTTTTGACTAGTAGTTTAGTTTTGTTCCTATTTAGTTTAAATCCTGCCACTTCCCCAAATTTCTGAATCTTTTCTATTACATTATCCAAGGTAAGAGAGACTTTCTGCTGTTTATCAGGCAATGGCTTTTCCCACCTGCTTTGCCCCACCCTAAAGCCCTAGCAGCCTTTCCCAGACCATGACAAAAGCAGCTGGGAAAGAGAGAAGAGAATGTTTTTTAAAAACACAATTTTATAAGTTGTATGTCCTTGCTCCTCGCCAACGAGTTATGCAAACATCACTTTGAAACAGTCAGGTGCATGCTACTTTCATTTAAGGAATATGCTCAAGCCAGGCTGAGGTCTTGAGCAGCTCAACCCAGATAGGAAGAAATTGATTTATATTTTTATTTTAAAGGAGGCTTAGGAGGTTCTGCGCAAGTCACCCTCCCTCGGCCTCAGTTCCCCAACTGCTTAACGTGAGCGGACAAAGTTCAATCTCCCAGCAGAGGTAAAGGTAAAGGTAAACGCACCCCTGACCATTAGGTCCAGTCGTGGCTGACTCTGGGGTTGCAGCGCTCATCTCGCTTTGCTGGCCGAGGGAGCCGGTGTACAGCTTCTGAGTCATGTAGCCAGCATGACTAAGCCACTTCTGGTGAACCAGAGCAGCACACGGAAACGCCGTTTACCTTCCCGCCGGAGTGGTGCCTATTTATCTACTTGCACTTCGTGCTTTCGAACTACTAGGTTGGCAGGAGCAGGGACCGAGCAACGGGAGCTCACCCCGTTACGGGGATTCGAACCGCCGACCTTCTGATTGGCAAGCCCTAGGCTCAGTGTTTTAACCCACAGCGCCACCTGCGTCCCTCCCCAGAAGAGGTACAAGACAACAAAGAAGGCAGACCCTGAAAAACACCTGGTTTCTGCCTTTCATTCTGAATGCCCACCATCTAGGATGGAGCAGGAATCCCCGTCAGCGCTGCCAACAGTTTGCCCGGCCAGCTCCCCCCTTGGGCACAAAGAGCAAGACCTTCTGAGTTTCAGATGTGCCTTCCTCTCCACCCAGCAAGCAGATAAGCGCCTTATGGGATTTCATGCGTTCCTTGCGCATAAACTGCCACAGCCGCCGAGTGCGGAAGGAAGAGCCTGGGATAGGTTAACAGGCTGGAATATACATCAAAGGCATCGCCCCCTTCGAGGGAGTGGGCTGCAGTGGAAGAATGTCGGCAGAAAAGATTAAAGCTTTAGGAAGGCTGCTTTAATTTGCCAGGCTGCGGAGTTGGCACCGGTGCTTGTGAAACAGGAAATCTAACTTTCCTTTACGGTAATTATGTAGTCATCGCCACACCGTTCGTTGGCAGGGGGCAAATGTTACTATAGCTATACCAAGTCGTAAATAAATACTGGCATCAGCCAGCCAGGATGGGGCACGAGGGACCTGTGGAGAGGGCAACCGAGCTATAATTCATATGTCAGGAGGTGTGATTGCACTTAAAGCGGAAGATGCTTTGTTCTGGAACAGACCACTGGGCCCCTCTACCTCAATGTTGTCTACACAAAGGGATGGGGAAACCTGTGGTCTTCAGGATGCTCTGAGACTACAACTCCCATCATTCCTGCTCACTGGGCATGCTGGCTGTGGCTGATGGGAGATGGAGCCTTTCCAAGCTGGAACTGAGAGCCTTCTGCACAAATACTCTCTGTGATTTGCCAGTATCAGACTCAGGCCAACGTAAGGAGAAACACGCCTTCTCTTCCGGAATAAGTAACCAGACAATTAAACCCCTGTGTTGCAAACAATTATCAGTAATATCCAAGGCATCACGATGACCAAGTACAACAATGCAATATCAATATAAACTCTTTATATAGTCTATATGGAACATTGAACAATATGAGAAACCAGATAAACAGAAATCTTATAAATCTCCGAAAGTCTCTAAATATGCACTCTTGATGGATTCTCTTGAAAACATAGAACCAAATAACTTTATGACCACTGCTCCATAGATATTGTTGTTACACAATTCCATTTACCATATAGATGGGTTTATGAAGCATTTCTGTATCCTTCTGCTGTGCTGAAGAAGAATTCCACGAAACAGTGGGTATATCCGGAATCACTGTTCACTACGTCTGTTTGCAGACCACTTCGGCAGTGTTGGACGTCATAATACAAAGCTTTACGGCTTGTGTTCACCAGATAAGAATCTGACCCATTGCTTCTTTCAGAGACTTGCATAGTCTACAAAGACTTCCAGAGACTTACAAGACTTATGTTTATTTGGTTCTACGTTTTCTTCCAGAATGGCAGAGGCGGTGAATGTTTTTGAGCTCAGGGGCCGCATTCGCTTCTGGGCAACTTCTCAGGGGCCGCATGGGCAGCGGTGGGTGGAGCCAGAGGGAAAAGTGGGTGGAGTAAATGTCACCTTTGTGCAGTAGGCTATTTTCTGCACACCCACACACCCCTCTCTGATCTTTCTCAGATGCACTGCCAGAGTTCAGAGGTGTATTCCAGGTAGGCAGAAACCCTCAAAAAAGATGCAAAGCAGTCCTAGGGAGGGAGGAATCTTGACGGCAAGGAAAAAAACAGCTAAGAGAGCCCACAATTGAACCCTAGGTCTAGGAGCATCTTGTAAAGCAGGAATACCCTGTCAGACAGGTGACATATAAATAATAAAACTGTATTATTATTATTATTATTATTACCATCACCAGCATCATCAAAGGGAGAACTACTGCACTAAGGAGAGTGAAAATCATTATTATTTCAGAAGAACATCAAACTTTAGGGATTTAGGTGAACAGATTTTTAGAGACAGCAAGAGACGCACATTTCCTCTACTCTACGGAAAAGGGAATGGCTGGACAAAGGCTAAACACCTTTCTTTCTGCGCTGAGAGCGTATTAAAGGCAAGTTGTTCTTAAAAGACAACAATAATAAATAAAGACAATTGTACCTACTTTTCTTGATGTGTGTAATAAAACGCACCCAGCGCCTTCGCTTTCTGCTGGAAAAGAAGAGGGAAAGTTGCAATTTTAGGTTCGCAACACACCTACGGGGGAAATCCCAGCTTTGTGACCCATGTTTTCGTATTTAAATGTTCATCCCATTTCATCTCAGAAAGGCCAGCTACTGAGCCAGACAACACATTATGGCGTTTGAGAGCTCTTGGTGAAATTTTCTTTCTGCGGAAGCATCTTTGATTTGGGTTGAGCCATGGGGCGAGGAGCTCTAACCCTTCCCTGATGCGCTGCGCCCCCAAATCTGGTTTACTCCAACCAGGAATCTGAACCCTTGCATTCCATGGTTAATAACAGCTTGGTGGAGAGCTGATCAGGACCTCAACCACCACTAGGTCAGAGCACACCTGGAGTCCTGTGTCCACTTCTGGGGGACCCCAATTAAAGAAGGATATTGACAAGCTGGAAGGTGTCCAGAGGAGGGCAACCAAAATGGTCAAAGGCCTGGAAACAATGCCTTATGAGGAACGGCTAAGGGAGCTGGGCATGTTTAGCCTGGAGAAGAGGAGGTTAAGGGGTGATATGATAGCCATGTTCAAATATATAAAAGGATGTCACATGGAGGAGGGAGAAAGGTTGTTTTCTGCTGCTCCAGAGAAGCGGACACAGAGCAATGGATCCAAACTACAAGAAAGAAGATTCCACCTAAACATTAGGAAGAACTTCCTGACAGTAAGAGCTGTTCGACAGTGGAATTTGCTGCCAAGGAGTGTGGTGGAGTCTCCTGCTTTGGAGGCCTTTAAGCAGAGGCTTGACAACCATATGTCAGGAGTGCTCTGATGGTGTTTCCTGCTTGGCAGGGGGTTGGACTCGATGGCCCTTGGGGTCTCTTCCAACTCTAGGATTCTATGAAATATCTCATGGAAGAGGGAGCAAGCTTGTTTTCTCCTGCTCTGGAGGGCAGGACTCAAACCCATGGCTTCACGTTACAAGAAAGGAGATTCCGACTGAACATCAGAAAGAACTTTCTGGCAGTAAGAGCAGTTTGACAGTGGAACCGTCTCCTATGAAACGTGGTGGACTTTCCTTCCTTGGAGGTTTTTCAACAGAGGTTGGATGGCCAAGCGTCATAGATACTTTCATTTAGATTCCTGAATTGCAGAACCCTCAGTCGTGGGGGAGTTATGGGTGTGCAGGGGGGCGGTTCACCCGGGCGGCACTGGACCTGCAGGGCGTCTGAGCCGCCAGGGCAGCTGTTTACCAGCTCTATCTGTTACGCAGGATGAGACCTTCCCTGCCTGCAGACTGTCTCACCAGAGTGGTGCATGCTCTGGTTATCTCCCGCTTGGACTACTGCAATGCGCTCTACGTGGGGCTACCTTTGAAGGTGACCCGGAAACTGCAACTAATCCAGAACGCGGCAGCCAGACTGGTGACTGGGAGCGGCCGCCGAGACCATATAACACCGGTCTTGAAAGACCTACATTGGCTCCCAGTACGTTTCCGAGCACAATTCAAAGTGTTGGTGCTGACCTTGAAAGCCCTAAATGGCCTCAGCCCAGTATAACTGAAGGAGCGTCTCCACCTCCATCGTTCTACCCGGACACTGAGATCCAGCGCCGAGGGCCTTCTGGCGGTTCCCTCACTGCGAGAAGTGAGGTTACAGGGAACAAGGCACAGGGCCTTCTCGGTAGTGGCACCCGCCCTGTGGAACGTCCTCTCTTCAGATGTCAAGGAAATAAACAACTACCAGACTTTTAGAAGACATCTGAAGGCAGCCCTGTTTAGGGAAGCTTTTAATGTTTGATGCATTACTGTATTTTAATATTTTGTTGGAAGCCGATCAGAGTGGCTGGGGAAGCCCAGCCAGATGGGCAGGGTATAAATAATAAATTATATTATATATATTATATCTTTCCTGGCTGGAGGGCGCCCAGGAGGGATACAATGGCTTGGACTCCCTGCAGGCCCAGCGCTGCCCGAAAAAGCAGCACAGGGCCGGCACATGTCTGGGACACAACCACTCCGGGCTCCACTCTCTTGGGGGCCCCCAAAAAAAATTAAAGGGAAAAAACCTAGATGTACATTTCCGAAATAGAAGATAAAAAAGAAATGAAATTAAACCTACATACAGCAACAGTGTTTTGTATTGTGTAGGCTCCTGTGATGTAAGTCATGGGCCCTGCCTGCTAGCCTGCTCCCTCAAATATCACTGGTTTGCTCATTTCTATATATAGGGTGCCTACATTCTGCATGCACAAATAGTTTTAGATACCTATTAGGTCCATAAATGACCATATAGCATATATTCAACACAAAAAACAGCGGCAATTTGTTGTCGACAAAGGACAGGTGGACATATAATAAAGGGCCCCATTACCTTCAGTAGCTTGGGGCCGCATCAAACCTAAATCCGGCCCTGCCTCGCCTCCATGACATAGAGCTCACATGCATCCCAGGCACCGGCGGGACTTCCTAAGTTGCTGACCGTCAGGATCCCTTCCAACTCTTCTACAATTCCATGATTCCATGCTTCTTATAAAACGAAAATGACTTTGAGAGGTCCAAGGATATGTCCCTTTTATTGCATTGATGATGATTCGTGCTCACGGTGCTTACAAGGCAGTTAGATGTGATGCTGCTTTTAACCAGGTCTTTGGTTGACATGATTGACATCCTATACCCTTTTAAAATGTGGCTCTTTTGGGGGCCTGTGTGTGTTATTGGGTTATTGTATTTGTTTTGATTTTATATGTTGTGATCTTTTCTGTGAACCGCCCTGAGACCTCTGGGTATAGGGCGGTATATAAATTCAATAAATAATAAAAATAAAATAATAGCAATAATACTGCACCTGCAAAGGTTTTGGGGCAGACACAATGATTTGTTTCCAGTCAGGACATGCCTCTCACTCGCTGCTGAAATCCTTCAACTCCTTATAGCACCTGTTGCAGGCTTTTAATCCCCACCCATTCCTGGCTATTTTTTATTTTATTTTATCTTTTGCACTATAGGCTCTTCAAGATGCAGAAACTCTGAGGAAGCACTGCAGAACTACTAATATAGCAGATTGCAGGGGGCTGGACTGGATGACCCCGTGGGACCCCTTTCCAACTCTACATTTCTATGATCTATGAAGACAGGCTGGCCTTCACAGCTTTCCCATGTGAAGCGGTAATATAAGTTTTGGCCCCATTTTCAGAACGATCGCATGCCAGCCATTCTGGCCCAATACAGATGCTCCTGACCTCATGCACTTCTTATTGTTTCATAAATACAGTTTCTTAAAAAAAACCCACCAGCCTTTCGTGACGTGCATTAAATTCCTAGGGATTGCAAGCGGCTATTCATCAGCCCTGCAGCAAAAATGCCTGCCACTTGCCGAAGAAATATTGAAGCGAATATGCTGACAGGAGCAGAACTGCTAACCACAGTCTTGTCTTGTCTTCCTTCAGAGAACATACATTTCCCCCTCTCCTATTGTCTTTTAAAAAAACACAAACTGGTGTGGAGGAATCCAATAAAAATATGCAAATAATTAGATGCAATGCAAGAGGAATCTAGCATGGCTTTGCTGACGAATCAAAATCTGCCTTCTCAAAACCTGAGTGGCAGAATGCCCATGCCATTAGTGTAATTATATGCTGACTTGGGCATGAAATTTATGAAGGATTTTGGGGGGGTAGAAGTGCCTTTGCAGCCCAAGTTTCAGAGGGTTAAAAAGACCAACTTGCTTCTTTAATTCATCAATGGGCAAGTCGGGAGAACCAGATTTAAAATTAGGGAGAGATGAATGGGGAACATTGGAAAGATGCCTTTTGCAGAGGCAGGTGGTCAGTCTCTTGCCTATGCCATAAGAATGGAAGAAGAGTCCTGCTGTGGCCGCTAAGACCATATAACACCGGTCTTGAAAGACCTACATTGGCTCCCAGTACGTTTCCGAGCATGGCCTTGGCCCAGTATACCTGAAGGAGCGTCTCCACTCCCATCGTTCAGCCCAGACACTGAGGTCCAGCACCGAGGGCCTTCTGGCGGTTCCCTCCCTGCGAGAAGTGAGGTTACAGGGAACCAGGCAGAGGGCCTTCTTGGTGGTGGCGCCTGCCCTATGGAATGCCCTCCCATCAGATGTCAAGGAGATAAATAACTACCTGACTTTTAGAAGACATCTGAAGGCAGCCCTGTTTAGGGAAGCTTTTAATGTCTGATGTTTTATTGTGTTTTTAGTATTCTGTTGGGAGCCACCCAGAGTGGCTGGGGGGGAATGAATGAATATTACAGTCATACCTCGGATTACAGATGCTTCAGGTTGCGTTTTTTCAGGTTACGGACCGCCAAAACCCAGAAGTACCAGAACAGGTTACTTCCAGGTTTCGGCAGTCGTGCATGCGCAGAAGCGCTGAATCGCAACCCGCGCGTTCACAGACACAGGTTGCAAACGCTGCGGGTTGCGAACGTTCATCCTGCACGGATCACATTCGCAACCCAAGCATCTACTGTAGTACTATTATTATTATTATCGTCATCATCATTATCATCATCATCATCCGGCCAATGTCCCATCTAGTCCAGCGTTCTGTTCTCACAGTGGCGAACCAGATGCCTCATCAGGGAACCACAAAAGCAGAATCTGTGCACAAAGAGGCCTCTCCCCTCCTGTGGCTTATAGCAACTGGTATTCAGGAACATTGATGTCTCCAACTGTGGAAGCACAGCTTCGCAGTGAGTAGCTCCCTTCTGCCTGCAAAAGAACCACCAAGCAAGGGCTCAGAACAGTTCCCTCTGCCTCACAACCAGTTCCGGTCCGGTCAACATCCTGAACATCTATGCACCCACTATATGCTTTGATGTACAAACCAAGAACCAGTTCTACGAGGAACTGCTCCGGGCTGCCAGGAGGGTCCCGGATTGCGAAGACCTCTTCCTAGCTGGGAGGTTTCAATGCCAGAGCTGGGGACGATCATCACACTCAGGACAACTGCATAGGTCATCATGAATGAGAATAGACCAAGGCTGTTTGAGCTGTCCTCTTAACACAGCCTCTGCATCACAAACACCTTATTCTGGAGTATTGTGTCCAGTTCTGGGCACCACAATTCAAGAAGGACACTGACAAACTGGAACGTGTCCAGAGGAGGGCAACCAAAATGGTCAAAGGCCTGGAAACGATGCCTTATGAGGAACGGCTAAGGGAGCTGGGCATGTTTAGCCTGGAGAAGAGGAGGTTAAGGGGTGATATGATAGCCATGTTCAAATATATAAAAGGATGTCACATAGAGGAGGGAGAAAGGTTGTTTTCTGCTGCTCCAGAGAAGCGGACACGGAGCAATGGATCCAAACTACAAGAAAGAAGATTCCACCTAAACATTAGGAAGAACTTCCTGACAGTAAGAGCTGTTTGACAGTGGAATTTGCTGCGAAGAAGAAGAAGAAGAAGAAGAAGAAGAAGAAGAAGAAGAAGAAGAGGAGGAGTAGTTTGGATTTGATATCCCGCCTTTCACTCCCCTTCAGGAGTCTCAAAGCGGCTAACAATCTCCTTTCCCTTCCTCCCCCACAACAAACACTCTGTGAGGTGAGTGGGGCTGAGAGACTTCAAAGAAGTGTGACTGGCCCAAGGTCACCCAGCAGCTGCATGTGGAGGAGCGGAGACACGAACCCGGTTTCCCAGATTACAAGACTACCACTCTTAACCACTACACCACACTGGCTCTCACAGGTGTGTGGTGGAGTCTCCTACTTTGGAGTGTGGTGGAGTCTCCTCCTTTGGAGGTCTTTAAGCAGAGGCTTGACAACCATATGTCAGGAGTGCTCTGATGGTGTTTCCTGCTTGGCAGGGGGTTGGACTCGATGGCCCTTGGGGTCTCTTCCAACTCTAGGATTCTATGATTCTATGATTCTTCACCAAGGCGAAACACCGAGTGTCCTGGGGAACCTAAACTGCACGCACACATATTCCTAATGCAGCCTGCCTCGCCTTACAGGGCTGTTCTGAAGATTGCTAAAGCCAGCTTCCCCAACATGGTGCCCTCTTCTGGACTCCAATTCCCATCAGTCAACATACACAGCCGATAGCCAGGATGATGGGAGAGAGCTCTGGTCCAAAATACCTGGAGGACACCAGATGATTTAAGGGATGGAAGATATACTCAAAAACACTTGAGATGCAGTAAAGAGCTGCTTAGCTCTGCTGACATTATACAACTGATGTAACTTTTTTCCTTCGCCTGTTTTAATACTTCAAAAGCAGCTCTCATTACTAAAGCCGAGCGAGCTGTTCTGAGATTTCTACCCAGGATCTCTCTCTCCTAGGTCAGAATTAGTCATCCGTTCCTATTTGCAGAAAGAAAACACAAACACCTAATTGGAATCATGCTTAAAAATAGGAAAATAGCTCGCACCTAAATCTGAAGAAAAACAAAAACCGGCCTGTTGTCTTTTGTCTTTTCTGAGCTTTTAAGACCACCTCGCTATTATTCCTTGGTATATATATTTTTTAATTTCAGGGATGCAACTGAGACCTGGGGTGGTGCTGCAGATGTCGCAACAAGGGAGAGAAACAACAGGGATCCTAAGAAATTGCAACCTCTGCCAACCCCGGAGAGCTTATAAGCAGGTGTCTGGAAGCCCATGTCATGTTGAAGGAGGTGTGAAACATCCAATAAGGCTTCCATCGCCCTTTTGGGTCCCTCGCTGAGCCTGGCTGAGCTCTTTCCTTTGCATGCGTGGCGAAGAGACAGCTGTGTTGCCATCGCCAGTTCTAAAAAATAGCAGCCCCTTTCGCTTTCTCGTCGAAAGAACCTGTTGCATCCCCTGAGCTGCGGCTATTTCACTTCTCACCCTGCGGCAGAGCAGGCGGGGCTGAGATTTCCAACCCCCTGGAAGCCGCAGGTTTCATCGCACCCCACAATAACTTGCTCATTCCGTCAGACAGGGAAGGGGAAAAATCCATTCTCCAACGTGCACCGAGAACCTGCATTCTGAAGTGTATACGAGGCTCTGGGGCAATTAAACTGAGACCGTTTGAGGTGGACCTGCCAGGCGACACAAGAGAACGCAAGGAGGGACTGCCGGATCAGGATCAGATGCCTGTGGGAAACTTGCAAGCGCAAGAGCGCAAGAGTGCAAGAGCACTCCCAAATCCTGTGGTTTCCAGCAGCTGATGCTCAAAAATGCAAAATAAACAGCAAAAACAGACAGACCTCAGGGTAACACTCAACATGGAAGTGTTGCACTCAAAATGGAAGCATGGCACTCAAATCGGAAGCGTAACTCTCAAAAGAGAGCACGTCCAACTTCCGAAAAAAGTTCACAAACCAGAACATTTACTTCCAAGTTGTTTGACTACCAAGGCATTTGAGAACCAAGGTACCACTGAGATTCCAATTTAAAAAGAGATGCAACCTATCTCACCATAGAAAAGGAATATGGTACCCAGGTTGCTCGCATCCCTGCTAGGTCTGGTGTTGAGGTGGTTGCAATAGACAAGCAACTTCCACCATGGCCCCTTAAAGCCAGACTAGTCCTGGGCAGCTATTGCAGGAGGGGATGGCTTCTGGCAGAAGACTGTCCCCCTGGCAGCCGAAACTAAATAATAATAATAAAAAAAATTATTTCCAGTAGCACCTTAGAGACCAACTAAGTTAGTTGTTGGTATGAGCTTTCGTGTGCATGCACACTTCTTCAGATACCCTGGCAGCCATTCAAATAGAGGACTGTCTTCTGCAAAGTAGGACACATGGGCACCCTGAGACCAGAGCTTGCCTTATTTGAGCACTGGAAGGAATCTCTAGACCTGGGCAGCGCCTGGCCTCCTCACATACATAGCATTTAATATTTTCATTTACATATATTCATTCGAAATAAGATGGGGTATGTACTCTTTTTCATTACTGTTTGTATTATGGTTTATAATTTTTGTAAAATGATATGTGCACGCAAGCCATCGTCTGTAAAAAATTTTTTTTCAGTTTACGAAGCAGTTCTATATCCTCCCACCACGCTGACAAAGAATTCTACGAAACAGTAGTCAACATCTGGAATCACCGTTCAGTGCTGGACATCATATTTGCTGAATACAGAAAGCTTCACAGCTCGTCTTTCATCGTACAAAGTCTGGTACCTCGCTTCATTTAAAGATTTTCAGACTTTGAGTCTAAAGATATTTTGTACTTGTTATGGTTTGAAGGAATTCTATAGGTAAAGGTAAAGGGACCCCTGACCATTAGGTCCAGTCGTGACCGACTCTGGGGTTGCGGTGCTCATCTCGCTTCTGGGTAATGTGGCCAGCATGCCTAAGCCGCTTCTGGCGAACCAGAGCAGTGCATGGAAACGCTGTCTACCTTCCTGCCGGAGTGGTACCTATTTATCTACTTGCATTTTGACATGCATTTGAACTGCTAGGTTGGCAGGAGCAGGGACGGAACAACGGGAGCGCACCCCATTGCGGCAATTTGAACCGCCGAACTTCTGATCGGCAAGTCCTAGGCTCTGTGGTTTAACCCACCCGTGTCCCAAGGAATTCTATAAAGATTGTCCATTGCGTATGTACATGGTCATTGTGTTGCGTAGACATTGCTGACCTCCCCATATACACAGCAGCCTCTTCTGCAAACTCTACAGAGGCCAGACCATTTTGACTTTCCCCTTGCTCATTTGGGGTTTATCCTGGCCCATCTGAAACAAAACCCTCCGGCCTCCGACCTCGAAATCGCACGCGAGATCTGCGCATAAGCGCTCCAAAGGCTTTAAGCCGGGCGAGCGAAGTTCCTAAGAGACATTTAAATTCTTTCCCCCCCTTCTTGATCTGCCCTTGTCAACCAGGAAGCACGGACAGAGGCCTAACCTATTGGGGAACACAATTGGCCCATCCATTTTCCATTCTCGGAGTCGGAAGCGCTGAAGTGGCCGGCATCCCACCCTGACTTCAGGGTTTCTAAAATAGGATTTATCAGATGGAGCTCGCGGGGCCGGCATTGTGCCTGGCGACATGAAAAGGGCTTTGCTATTAATGTGAGGAAACGCAACTATTGTGTGCAGAATGATACCCATGCCGTCCCAGACCACTTGTCTCTGGACGGCTCTCTCTCTGGAATTCCTTGGCGCCGACAGAGTGGGCTCCTTCTTATATCCACGCAACCCCTCCTTTTTTTTGGGGGGGGGTATCTCAGCAGCGGGACCCACCTCCTGCTCTCACCCCCCCCCCATGTTTTGGAAGCTCTCGCTTGCCGGTTAAGTTTCCCGGTGGTTTGCCCCGGGTGTGCCTGCGATGCGTCTGGAGCGCTTTTCAGGAAACTGTCGATTCAGTATCTCGGCACGGTCTATTGTGTGGAGGGTGGGACAAGCCTTATTAAAAGTGGGTGTTTGTGTGCAAGAAAGTGTAAAGGCTGCCCCATTATTACAGCTAAACAAAGCCACTTCCTGCCTTCCAACTGGCTCTCCACCAAATTGCTACCACCGAGAAAATAATAATAATGATTTAGGAAAAGGGGGGGGTGGACACAACCACTGCCAGAAACTTTTTCCTTTCTTGTTTTCGACCTCAGGCACAGATGCACGGAGAAGCGTTTGCCATTAGCAAACAAGCCAGCTAGTAAAAGAGTGAGCACAGACGGGGGAAATAAAAAAATGACCTGTCCTTGCTCCCATCTTGGTCAGTATTGTCTACACTGACTGGCAGAAGCTCTCCAGGATTCCAGATTGGCCTTTCCTGGAGATGTCAGGATTGGAACTCGGGACCTTCTGCACGTACAGCAGGTCTTCTTTAATGGAGCTACACTCTTCCCCAGCTGGCAATATCCAATATTTAACTTCACAATCTTGAATCTGAGATCAGAAATGGGCTCACCTTTCAGTTTCCCCACAGAAAGCCTCTCAGTCTCAAGTCTGTCATTTTGCTAAAGGAGATGTACAATGAGCTGAAGATGGCTGAGGCAAGGACATTTCGGGGGGTCCCTGCGTCTGGGGAGGGTGGGATACAAATAAATTATTTTTATTATTATTTATTGCTTGTAAGCTGCTTTGGGATTCCTTTGAACAGTGGGGTAGAAATACAATCAATCAATCAATCAATCAATCAAATTGTGCTGTGGAACGAGAAATGGCGTCACCACCGAATAACTTGTGTTTCCCTCCTGTTGCTGGTTGTCTAGGTCTAGGTCTAGGTCTAGGCAAACTAAGGCCTGGGGGGGCGGATCTGGCCCAATCACCTTCTCAATCCAGCCCGTGGACGGTCCGGGAATCAGCGTATTTTCACACGAGTAGAATGTGTCCTTTGATTTAAAATGCATCTCTGGGTTATTTGTGGGGCACAGGAATTTGTTCATTTCCCCCCAAAAAATACAGTCCACCCCCCCAACGTCTGAGGGACTGTGGACCGGCCCCCTGCTGAAAAAGTTTGCTGACCCCTGGTCTAGGACAATGCAAAATGCTTGCAAGTTCAGGGCAGAGGAATTATCCACAGCAGACACCCTGTACCTGAAAGACAGAATGTGTGAATCAAACCTTTTATCTTCAGAGGCTTAAGTTCCAAAGGTTGTGTGGCCATCTGTCCTGGATGTTTCAGCTGAGATTGGGTTGGACTAGATGACCCTCGGGGTCCCTTCCAATTCTACAATTTTCTGATTCTAAATAGCTGCATTATTCTCCTAACTTTGAGCAAAAAGTCTCAGGTCTAATTCCCTGTATTTTTCAATCTGCTGGAATGTTGTAGTAGTTACTGTACACAGAGCTACTTCCTTCCACCACTAAAGCTATCACAAACCTGCAGACTCGTCATATACCTTCCTAAGGACTAGTAATTTCTCGGGCACATAAAATTTAACATAGTTCTATGAATCCGCCTTTGCTCTTAAGACATGGAAGTGGCCCCAGAAACCTGAGAGGCGGACTCAGGTCATATTTCTGAATGCTCTTATCCTTACCCCCACCCCAAAAAAGAAGACCTGCCATGTGTAGGGTACAGGACAGTTCTTTTCCAATACAGTGGTACCTTGGTACTCAAACGCCTTGGTACTCAAACAACTTGGAACCCAAACACTGCAAACCTGGGAGTAACTGTTCCGGTTTGTGAACGTTTTTCGGGAGCCGAACGTGCTCTGTTTTGAGTGTTGCGCTTCCGTTTTGAGTGCCACACTTCTGTTTAGAGTCTTGCGCTGAAGTCTATCTGTTTTTGCTATTTATTTTGCGTTTTTGTGGCTCTTTTTCTCTCTCCTGTGACTGTGTGGAACCCAGTTCAGCTACTGATTGATTGATTGTATGACTGCAGTACATTGTTTATTGCTTTCATTTTATGGATCAATGGTCTTGTTAGATAGTAAAATTCATGTTAAACTGCTGTTTTAGAGGTTGTTTTTAAAAGTCTGGAACGGACTGATCCAGTTTGCATGACTTTCTATGGGAAAGCGCGCCTTGGTTTTGGAACGCTTTGGTTTTGGAACAGACTTCCAGAATGGATTAAGTCTGAGAACCAAGGTACCACTGTATTCAAAAAGTTCCAATGTCAGCCTGGATAGCTCAGTTGTTGAGAGAGTGGTGCTGATCACGCCAAGATTGCAGGTTCGATCCCCGACCGGGACGACTGCATTGCAGGGGCTTGGACTAAGCAATCTTCCAGTTTCCTTCCAATTCTGTTATTCTATGATTCTAAGGTGGGATGGGGGGGGGCATTTAAAAACATAGCGCAGCCCTGAATTCCACAAGACAGACTTCCAATTTGACTAGCTTCAATAAATTGTGCAAGCCCTGTTCTTTTCCCCCTCCCTCTCCTTCACTCCCCCAGGCGAAATTATGCTAAAGTTTAGCACATTGGCAGTTTTAAAAGCAAGCCTATGACAGGCCAAGTATGAGATTTATTATACTTGCATTATGCACATGCATCCAAACGCCTTGAGGCTCTGGGCATGTTTTCTAAACCTAATAAATAACAACATGAACAGTAAGGGGTTGTTGCTTTCAATCGCATGGCTCAGATGAGCCTGTTAGGAGTTAAGTGCTCCCAGAGAGCTCAGAACATAGTTTTAAAGGGTATAAAACGTCTGTTCCCAATGGTCTATTAAAACAGGAGTTGAATGCTATTACAAGAGCGGTCTGACCTATCAGTGGGGCAGGGGGACAACTAGGTCAGTTGTCCATCTAGTCAGTGACTTAGGGGGTTGGAAGGGAAAATGAGAGCAGCCACAGCAAGCTACAAGCCCCCCCCCCAAACCACCAGAAATTCTGCCTTTGCAATAATTGCCGTCATGTTTAAGACCAGCAGAGAAGCCAGAAACGTCACAGACAAAAGGGAGCATTGCAGATCCTCCAAGTGTCCCTGTTTTCCAGGGACAGCCTCAGATTTACAGAAGCCGTCCTGGTTTCCGATTTGATCCCGCAATGTCCCGCTGTACACTTCCAGTCACACCTCGAGTTACAGCCACTTCAGGTTGAGTTTTTTCGGGTTGCGCACCCGCCGAAACCCGGAAGTAGCGGAACGGGTTACTTCCGGGTTTCAGCAGTCGTGCATGCGCAGAAGCGCTAAATCGCACTTTGCGCATGCACAGACGCGCCGAATCGTGACACGCCACTGCAGGTTGCGAACATGCATCCCGCATGGGTCATGTTCACAACCTGAGCGTCCACTATATTTTCATCGGAGAAATGTTGGAGGGTATGGTGTTGGCAACGCTGGGCTTCTGTACCGACGCCGTTTTAGCAATCTAGGTTAGACTACTGCACTGTGCGGCGCTTGGGGCTGCGTTTGGAGACAGTTGCAGAAACTTTGGCTGGCGCAGAATTCGGCAGCCGAGTTGCTGAACGGGACCAGGAGGACCCAAGGTTATAACCTGAATTCTGGCCTGGCTGCGTTTTCTGTCAGTCGGTTTCCAGGCTCAACTCCGAATGCTAATCTTGGTTATGAGTGTTTGACCAGGATCTGGGAGACCCGGATTCAGATCCCGGGCCAACCACAAAGCTCATTGGGGCACTCTTATTTCACTCTAACCTACCCCAAAGGGTCATTGTGGGGATAAAATGAGGAGGCAAAGAATCGCGTGCAGCACCTTTAACTCTTCAGAGGAAAGGTGGGATAAAAATGTAACGGTCATCACTGTAGACTCTCTTCCTCCTGGATTCTGTTCCATCAAGCTGAGGTGTTAAATAAAAAATAATAAAAAACCCTCTCCTGAAAAGGCTTTTAAGGTAGTTTACCATTACATAAGGTAAAGTGATCCCTGACCATTAGGTCCAGTCGTGGCCGACACTGGGGTTGTGGCGCTCATCTCGCTTTACTGGTCGAGGGAGCCGGCGTACAGCTTCCAGGTCATGTGGCCAGGATGACTAAGCTGCTTCTGGCGAACCAGAGCAGCGCACGGAAACGCCATTTACCTTCCTGCCAGAGCGGTATCTATTTATCTACTTGCACTTTGACATGCTTTTGAACTGCTAGGTTGGCAGAAGCAGGGACTGAGCAATGGGAGCTCACTGCGTTGTGGGGATTCGAACCGCCGATCTTCTGATCGGCAAGTCCTGGGCTCTGTGGTTTAACCCACAGCGCCACCCGCATCCCTTACCGCTACATAGCATGGACAAATTTAATGATGAAAAGCCTGCAACTTGAAGCGCCATATCTGCACAGGAGTGCAGCGTGATTTGGCGCTTGTGCGAAGCACAATTTAGCTCTACTGCACATGCGCGAGCAGCGAAACCCAGAAATAACCCTTTCTGGCACTTCCGGGTCACCCCAGGACGCAACCTGAAAAAACGTAACATGAAGCAAATGTAACATGAGGTATGACTGTATACCAAAACTGCTTCTCAGATAGGAGAACGAAGCACTGAGCAAAGACTAGGCATGCCTCCTGAGCACAGATTAAAACTTAACATTTAAAGATTAGCAGAGCAAGGTGTTTCGTTTCGTTTTGACAAATGGTGTCAATCACACCAAAAAAGGATGTCTGTCTCTGGCAATGTTTCAGCTCTCTTTGTGAAAACATTTAATTATTGCAATTGCTCTCACTTGCATCATCTTGCAGATCAAATCTGATTGGCTATGTAGTATTTTGACATGTTCCCTGATTGGCTGAGACATCCATGGACCAATACAGCCAAGGGAGAAATCAGCCACCACCAAATTGGACAACCCTTAACAGGCCTTAGCCTTCCTACCTCAACCAAAATTGCCAGTTTTTGCAGGAAACTGGGACACATTTGTGTGCAGCTGTGGAGTTCAATTAATCATTAATTTCAGAATGTGGCAGCAGCAGTCTAATGGGCAATAACAATAATATTTGAACAGCCTGTGTGCTTAGATTAAATTTGAATGCACTGCATTTTTAAATTGCTCTTCTACAGTGCATAATGATTTGGAAGAGATACTTTAGAAACTAAGCGTGTCGCGCAATTTCTAGGAAGCACTAACGCCCAGAGAAATTTATATTCTAACAGCCTTCTGAAGACTGAGGTTGCATGAGTCATACCTATGAGCCCGTGCATAGAGAGCGGACGGCTTCAAATTTTATTTAACTCTTCATTGTTAAAAGTGAGTCTCTGAGATGTGCAGTGGCCTCTGTGCAATCTGTTCCCAAGAAATTGCTATCAAAGAGATACAGTACCAAACGTTCAAGTAGGAATTTCTCCCTTCCATCAAATAGTGATGGCTGTGAGAACTTAGCCAAAGAACCCCAAACCAAGTCTTTGGTCCAGGGAGCGAGAGAGTCCGTTCGACTCTCCAACAGCTCTTACCACCAGAAAGTTCTTCCCTACGTTTAGTCGAAATCTCCTTTCTTGTAACTTGAAGCCTTGGGTTTGAGTTCTACCCTCCAGAGTGGGAGAAAAAAAGCTTGTTCCCTCTCTCAAGTGACAACCCTTAAGATGCCTATCACATCTCCTCCGTCTCCTCTTTTCCTGGTTGTTGTTGTTTAGTCATTTAGTCGTGTCCGACTCTTCGTGACCCCCTGGACCAGAGCACACCAGGCACTCCTGTCTTCCACTGCCTCCCGCAGTTTGGTCAAACTCATGCTGGTAGCTTCGAGAACACTATCCAACCATCTCATCCTCTGTCATCCCCTTCTCCTTGTGCCCTCCATCTTTCCCAACATCAGGGTCTTTTCCAGGGAGTCTTCCAGGGAGTCTTTTCCTGGTTAAACATACCCAATTCCCTCAACCATTCCTCATCAGGCTTGGTTTTCAGGCCTTTGATCATCTTGGCTGGCCTCCTCTGTACATGTCCCAGCTTGTCCACAGCCTTCTTCCATTGTGGTACCCAGAACTGGAAACAATAGTGGTGTGGTATGACCAAGGCACAATAGAGCAGTACTTCCTTTGACCCTGTCGATGCAGCCTAGAACAGCATTAGCTTTATTTGCTGCTGGATCCACTAAGATCCCTAGATCCACAAGACAAAATATGGAATGGCGGTTACTAGCAGCCCTAAGAGCCCACCAGAGTTTAGGAGGAAGAGTAACAGGAAGGGTGACATGTTATTTTAGAGCATACAAGTCAACTCCTAGGGGCTGAGGTCTTTTCAGCCCCGCCAATAAATTATTTGTGAGGGCCTAGCCTCCCCAAAGTTGACGGCCGTTGCCATTCAAATGGTGTGTGATCAATGATGTGGGGGGGTGGGGCTTATCTGCACCCCGCAATATTTTATTCAAGTTGCCCCCCCCCCCGTTTTAGAGAACGGATTGTCAGTTTCTGGACGTGCATAAAGAGGTGCGCCACCTTCTCCAAAGTGCGCCAACCTCTCTCATGCGCTGTTATTATTTACTTGGGAAAACTTGCAAACTGCTTAATCAAAAAGAAATACCTTGTTTCTCAAACGGCTTAGTTGACGAATAAATCGGTTCCCAAACGCCGAAAACCCGGAAGTAAGTGTTCCGGTTTTTGAATGTTTTTCGGAAGCTGAACATCCGACGCAGCTTCTGTTTAACTGCAGGAACCTCCTGCAGCCAATCGGAAGCCGTGCCTTGGTTTTCGAATGGTTTTGGGAGTCGAACGGATTAAGTTTGAGAAGCAAGGTTCCACTATACATCTCTAGGCAGGGTATATAAAGCGATCATCCATGATGCACAGATAGTAATCAGCAGATTTTTTTAAAAAAAAACCACTAGTGTATATATAACTAAACAATGTGTCTGGGTAGCCTTACTGGCATGGAGTGACGTTTTTAGAAGAAGTCGTAAAAGAGCATAGCAAAAGTGCCTGCCCATTGTTAACAGGCAGGCAGTTCCAGGCAGAACTCAGGTCTAGCTCAGAGGTTTCCCATCGCCGCATCTGGCTGGCCCCTGGATTGGATGAGCCTTTGGCCTGATCCGGCAGCCGGACCTTAGCTGTCAACTTTCCCCTTTTTTAAAGGGAAATTCCCTTATTCTGAATAGGATTCCTCGCAAGAAAAGGGAAAAGTTGGCAGCTATGAGCCGGACTTCTCTCTGCACTGCAAGACAGACGCCTCACAGCTGTGGGCCAAGCGTTATACGGCGCATGTTTGGGTTCAGCAGGCGATGGGAGTCACGTAACTTGCAGCTTGCGAAAGCAGCAGGGGAAACGGCCTTAGACCCGCCGGGGAAAGCTAAGAGCAAGGGGCCGGCATCCTCTATTCATTCCGGCGAGGGTTTTTTCCCTCTGCAGTCAAACAATGCTAATTCACAAGGGCAGGATTTTTCGAATAGCAGAGAGGCAAATAATGGCACAATCGATTGCGTAAACAGAATAGCAAGATAGGGACGCAGCGGGGGCACAATGAGCAGGCCGGCATTCTGGCATTCCTCCATGCACACCCCCACGGGAAGGTGCTAAATTTAGCTGCCCCTCATTTCGCCTCGCCTCGCCCTGCGTCCACCTCCCCACCCAACCCTCCGGGGGCCGCTGGGCTTATTGCATTGTCAGCGCCGGCGTATCTCAAGGTGCAGAGAGAAGAAAGCGCCTCGTGGTGCAAGGAGAAAGATGGAAAGATATACATCGCAGTTCATGGGAGAGAAACATAGCAGGAGCTAATGCAGATGAGTCAAGGAGGTGGTTTCTCCCTAGGCGAAGAAGGGCAGCCTAGCCAGAGACAGTGAGAGAGATGCGCTACACAGGGCCACAGAAACATAAGAAATTGCTTTGTGCCAAATCAGAGCACCGGTCCATTTAACTCAGTGTGGTCTACATTGTCTGGCAGCAGTTTTCCAGCTGAGCTACTGTCATGGACTGGCTGGATGCAGAGGAGTGGGAGGGAGGCAACCGCTGGGAATTGCCAGGGGAAGAAAGCTCAGAGTCAGGGGATTAGTGGTGGGTCAGAGGGAGAAGAGGGAGCAGACTGGGAGGAAGAGGCAGCAGGGTTTCGTGAGCTGGGAGAGTCTGTGGCAGAGAGCAGTCCAGAATCAGAGGCAAAAGCAAAGGTTGGAGAGTAGGGGAGGGGCCAAGAGGCAGCGATGAGGCTGAAGAATCCAGGGAGTATCTCCCTCCTGCTGCAACCAGCTCCCCTCCCCAGTGGTCTCCCAGAACCAGAAGAGGTATGAAGCGGGAGGAGCAAATTCTGGCATGGTGGCATAGTCTCAGATTGCTTGGGAAGGACCCAGGAAGGGAGGAGACTTAGGGAACTGTGGGATCTTCAGTCTCCACAACAGGGGCAAGATCTACCAATTCGAGTTGCTGAGCTTGCTAGGCCTGACCTCCTGCGTCAACCTTGTTTCTGTGAGTAAACAGTTAACTTCGCTGATGCCGTGTGATTTCTTGCTGACCTGCTCCTGACAGCTACAGTCTTTTCTTTCAATTTTAAGAACGAAGGAAGTGCTTTATACTGGACCAGGATATTGGGCCATCAAGCTGACTGGCAGCAGGGGTTCAGATGGGCTTTACAGGGGGTTACCAGTGTGGTGCCCAAGGGCACATCTGCAGAGGCCTTCCCTGGTGCCCACAGTGTCCCCTTCCCCCACCTTTCCTCTTGCTGAAATTAAGCATGGAGGCAGCATTCTGTTGAAGGCAACTGAAGAGATTTGTGGTGTGTGCTTGGTTGCAGTGTGTGTGTGTGTGTGTGTGTGTGTGTGTGTGCAATTCTCACAACAGTTTCCCCCGCCTGGAAATGTATCCATAGGCCCAAAATGTTTGACAACCCCTGGCACGGAACGAGATTTCCCAGAAGCTCAGGCACCTGCTGTTGTGCTAACACAGTCAGCAAACATCGCAGATGGAAGCGAAGACAAGCGGGACATTACGGGGGAAATTATGTATTGTAAAAATGATGCAGACGACTCTTTGTGCCTCTGTTGTGCCCGTGCTTTGTTCTCCTCCTGATGCGATCAACTGTACCATTATACACCTCGTTGCATATAGAAACATGACACAAACGCACATGCAAACAGAGTTTCAAATAAAAAAACCTTCCAATTCTTCTGCAAATAGAAAGCAGCCTGTGTCTTCAAAATTGACTTCCGTAGTCTTAGGTGTGTGTTTTTTGTGGGGGGAGAGCATTCTGTTAAGTCTTAACAATTTAGGGGCTAATTCAGTGTTTCCCAGCTTTTTACAAATCTCTCTCTGGGAAGATGGAAGTATTTTCCAAGTGTGCCAGGAAAAGGATATTTTTTTAAGGGCAGCCTCTTTACCCATCTCTCCCTCTGCTTAGGCCAGTCCACCCAGCCTTGGCTCAACTTGTATTAGTCGCACGGTCACACCTACAGAAGTGAGGCCAATTCCTGTTTGAGTTCAATACACACCCCAAAGAGTCTTCCCATTCTGAACACTTATGCGCCGTCACACAACCGAGTCCTCTAACAGGTGCCAAGACGACCGCCTTGTGCAAAATGAGAAATGGCCCCGTTCTCGTTCGCACAACACTGTAAACCATGGGTAAGCTTAACTATGGTTTAAAGGTGAACTCATAGCCTGGTGTTGCACGGGGAGAAGATCACAGCCGCTACTTGGAGTTGAGACGTGTTTTGGTTTAGTGTTAACATCCAAACAAAGGCTTGTTGGGATAGAGATAAACCATGAGTCTGGGCTTGGATACAAGGTTCAATCAAACCATGGTTTAGTTGCCAGTAGCGTGGCGGCAGCAGGACCAGAGAAGGAGCAAAGGAGGGATGATTTTCTCCCCATCACCAACACAATGGTATCCACCTTTAAGCCATCGTTAAGCTTAAAAGGTAAAGGGACCCCTGACCATTAGGTCCAGTCGTGACCGACTCTGGGGCTGCGGTGCTCATCTCGCTTTATTGGCCGAGGGAGCCGGCATACAGCTTCCGGGTCATGTGGCCAGCATGACTAAGCCGCTTCTGGCGAACCAGAGCAGCGCACAGAAACGCCGTTTACCTTCCCACCGGAGTGGTACCTATTTATCTACTTGCACTCTGACGTGCTTTCGAACTGCTAGGTTGGCAGAAGCAGGGACCGAGCAACGGGAGCTCACCCCGTTGCAGGGATTCAAACTGCCGACCTTCTGATTGGCAAGTCCTCGTCTCTGTGGTTTAACCCACAGCGCCACCCGCGTCCCATCGTTAAACTTAGCTGCGATCTAAAAAGTGATGTGCAAAGCAGGCCATGGAAAACAATTTTACAACCAGACAGGAATTTATGAGAGAGAGACACACCAAGATGGTCTCAGGTCTGAAGGACGCAGCATCCTTACCTGTAACGTTCTGCTGTACATCCAAGTTGACATTCACAAAGAACCTGATGCTGTCCCCGGAGACGATCGAGGAATTGACGGTGTCAAAAAGTTCTTCACCCCCGACTTCTTCTTTGGTCTCACAGCCATCGTCCGTATCGCACTTAAGGTAGCCTGCAAGAAGAGAGAGACTGTTTTATTGCTCACTCTCTGCCACACATCTCAGGGAATCAAAGCAAAGTCTTATCAAGGTGTTTTTTGCAAAGGCAGAACAAAGCAGCCATTTTTGCTCTCGGCGGAACCATGTTGTTCCCACCAGGCACGTTCCAAGCGTATTCTCTGAGCGGGTCAAAGGAATTTCAGACTCAGGAGGGAGAAATAAGAAAAAGGTACCAGAGCAATAAATTGGCTTCGTGCAACTTAAAGGCTGACCAAAGCTTGCCTTTTGTAATTGCTCCTTGAAGTCAAGAGGGTTCAAAACTTAAAGAAAAGAAGAGAGAAAGCAGAGAGCCTCCACATTTTAATAAAATCTTGTTCCAGGATTTTGGGGAAAGTCCAAGAGGAAGATGCAATAAAATGAACACTATAAAGGGAGTTGGAGCATTGGAAGGTGCCTTCCACTGAATCAGGCCACGGGTCCTTCTAACTCAGAACTGCCCACACTGGCTGGCAGCAGCTCTCTGCGGTTTCAGGTCTTTCCCCCAGCCATACCTGGAAATGGGAAGGACTGAACCAGGGACCTTCTGCATGCAGAACAGATGCCCTACCATTTTACTATAGCCCTTGCCCTTGCACAAGAGATCAACGGAATACAGGACAGTTATAGCAAGCTCAGTTGGTTAAAGCATGCTGGTGACAGTGCCAAGGTTGCAGGTTCGATCCCTGTAAGAGACAGCTGCCTATTCCTGCACGGCAAGGGGGTGGACTTGATGATTCTCAGGGTCCCTGCCAACTCTATCATTCTAGGTCAGGCTATTTGGGTGTCCAGCCCAACCTTGAGAGCACGCTGCCAGTGCCTCTCCAAGTCTTCTGGCGTCTTCCATATCACCTGCTACCTTCATCCTTCTGAGATGAACTGAACCTGGAGCTTCCTGCACACAAATCATTTATTTACAGTGGAACCTTGGTTCTCGAACTTAATCCGTTCGACTCCCGAAACCGTTCGAAAACCAAGACATGGTTTCTGATTGGCTGCAGGAGCTTCCTGCACTCAAGCGGAAACTGCGGCGGACGTTTGGCTTCCGAAAAAGTCTGCAAACCGGAACACTTATGTTATGTACTGAGTTGAATAGGATTCAAAATGCAGCAGTCTGATTGGTCCTAGAATAATAGGACCCAAAATGCAGCAGTCTGATTGGTCCACAGGAGCCACCCAATCCAGCTCCAGGTGGAAGTGAATCCAGAACCTGATTGGCCTACAGGAGAATCCCGGAATTGGCCAATCACGTGGGGCCCATTGTGTAAATAATGTATATAAAGCAGACATTCTGGGGGAACTTCCATTCCTCCTCAACACTATGAGCTGAATAAAGAGCATGAAATCCACTCTCGACTCCGAGTATATTTCAACTTCTGGGTTTTTGGCGTTCGGGAGCCAATTTGTCTGTTAAGTAAGCCTTTTGAGAAGCAAGGTACTGCTGTATTTCCATATGCCCATCGCTTTTCTTCCATCTTGGAACCCGGGGCAGCAGCTTACGGTTCCCTTGCAGCCTCCCACTGCTCAGACTCAGACCTGGCTTCCTCCCCAAAGTACAGCTACTACATTTAAGCAGGAGCCCTCGAGGAAATCTGGTTTCTGTGCGTTCCGACGGGAACCGATCCATGTCACACAAAGACAGCAAGCATCCTTTTAAGGCTGCCATCTTCAGGCTGGATTCTGAACACGTCCTTGGACAACTAGGCTGCTCCGCGCCAGTCGCCAGAAAGGTTTCGTTTCAACATTTCCCACTCGCTCCTATTACATCATGCAACGCATGTTCAGCATACAGAGTTTGCTGCTGCAAAGAGGAGACAGAGACAGCCTCCAGCTGAGATGGCTTTGAAAGGCAGGTGAGGAAACAAACTTCACTCGTATATGTTCATCTCACTGGTGATTGGAGGGGATGGGTATTGGTCTAATGCAAAACAGGCAGCTCTTCGTGAGAGCATGCACTGTGCCACAGCGTCCCAAACCACCCGGAATGAGAACTACCAGGAATTTTTGAGATACGGACACACGGGGTTTTGATTGCAGAAACAATACTGGGGGGGGGGGGTGAAGAATCACACCTAGATTGCCAGCCGGATTAAATTAATTAGAAGTGCTTCGCTCGCTTTTTTTAACATCTTGCAAGCACAAATTATTGGCTTGATGTAGACATGCCGCAGTGAACTGGCTCTAAAGGATTAAGCAGCCCAAGTAGTCTTGCAACATGCAATTGGTTTAATAATAGGAGGTTCACGGGCTTTTTCATAAACAATCGCTCCTGGGGAAAGCGAGCTAATGTTTCAAGCGTCACCTAGTTTTTAAACAATGTGGGGATCTGTTTGCTCTTCGGTTATGACAGGGCAAAACGTGGGTGGAGAACAAGAACTACCCCCGTGTAGCTGAGGAAAGATGGGGTGCAAAAGGCAATAACAAAAAAATGTGATTTATTTAGAGAAATATTTCTATACCGCCGTAGCATGAAATAATAATAATAATAATAATACATTTTTATTTATATCCCGCCTTCCCCAGCCGAAGCCGGGCTCAGAGCGGCTAACAACAGTAAAAGTAACACAGTTTACATAAAATCACAATCAATTAATTGACATGCATTCTAAAATCAATTCATTCTAAAATCAATTCAGAATCAAATTAATGGCAACCATTGGGCTAGAGTTCTATGAGAATTGCCAAGGGAGGGGGTCAGACTGTGCCTTGGCCAAAGGCCTGGTGGAACACCTCTGTCTTGCAGGCCCTGCGGAAAGATATCAAGTCCTGCAAGGCCCTAGTCTCTTGGGACAGAGCGTTCCACCAGATCGGGGCCACAGCCGAAAAAGCCCTGGCTCTGGTTGAGGCCAGCCTAACCTCCCTGTGGCCCAGGAGCTCCAAGATGTTTTTATTTGAAGACCGTAAGGTCCTCCGTGGGACATACCAGGAGAGGCGATGCCCAGCGTCAAAAGGTAACACCTTTTTTCAAAGTTAGGGAAGCCAATCTTTTTGCTATTAAGAGCTGTATTCCTGGACAGCCCAGTTCAGTGTTTTCAACCAGTGTGTCGTGGCACCCTGGGGTGCCTTGAATGATGGTCAGTCGTGCCACGGGCAGCACTGGCCTCTGTCCCTCTTTCCATCCCTGATGAACCTCTTGCATCTCTGCCTCCCCAAGCCTTGCACAGCTGTTTCTTGCAGCAGCCCTGGCCACAAGCTCTCCAGGTGAATGGCGTCTCTGGTGCTGGCCAGGGGGTGCTTCCCAGGCCCCTGTGGGGCAGTGTGAAGAGGCATCTCTCTTTGGGGCAAAGGGGGCAGCTTGGGGAGCAGGGGCAGTAGCAATGGCTGCCCAGAGGACTCCCAAGGAGAGGGGAGAGGAGGGAACGCCCCACAAGGGAGGGTTTCAAAAAACATGATAGACCGCCAGCTCCACAGGCAAAGGGGTGACCTAACAGGGCTCCTGAGCCCCACAGGGGAGCCACAGAAAGAATGCAGTTGGTCAAGGGAGCCGTGGACCCAAAAAGGTTGAAAACGTCTGGCTCAGTTTGGTTAGAGAGTGATGCTGATAACGCCAAGGTTGCAGGTTCGGTCCCCGTATGGGGCAGCAACATTTTCCTGCCTTGCAGGGGGTTGGACTAGATGATCCTCAGGGTCTCTTCCAACTCAACCATTCAATAATAATAATAATAATAATAATAATAATAATAATTTATTATTTATACCCCGGCCACCTGGCTGGGTTTCCCCAGCCACTCTGGGCGGCTCCCAACAGAATATTAAAATACAATAACCTATTAAACATTAAAAGCTTCCCTAAACAGGGCTGCCTGTTGATTCCATAAGTCAGGGGTAGGCAAACTAAGGCCCGGGGGCCGGATCCGGCCCAATCGCCTTCTCAATCCGGCCCCCGGACAGTCCGGGAATCAGCGTGTTTTTACATGAGTAGAATGTGTCCTTTTATTTAAAATGCATCTCTGGGTTATTTGTGGGGCCTGCCTGGTGTTTTTATATGAGTAGAGTGTGTGCTTTTATTTAAAACGCATCTCTGGGTTATTTGGGGGGCATAGGAATCCATTCATTCCCCCCCAAAAAAATATAGTCTGGCCCACCACATGGCCTGAGGGATGGTGGACCGACCTACAGCTGAAAAAGGTTGCCGACCCCTACCATAAGAAATCCATTAGGGGGCTGCATGTGGATTGTGCGTGGGGTACCAGAGAAGGAAATGGATGGGGCCACCTCTTTTCTCTTCCAGCCACCCCATTGCCTTTCTCTCTTTTTAAAAAAATATATATTTATTAACTTTTCAAAGTTTATACAAAAAAGACAAAAAACAAAAATACAAAAAATTAAAAACACATATAATCTCACTCACTTGTTTTCTTTTAACTTATTTCTCGGACCTCCTCATACCTCCCCTTTTTGTATTCCAATTCAGATTATTCCTTCAGCAAATCCTCTCCCTTAATTTTCACTTAATTTTACACCTTCCTTTCTTCTCCCCCCCCCCAATTATCTTAATCATTACAGCTAATAACCCCTTAAATTCAGTGGTTATTCTCTCTCTGTGTAGCAGGCAGGTATCACATCATTCTTGCCAGAGATCTGAACTGAATTGTTTGCAGAGAGCTTTTGAAATTAGGGGTTGTTTTTTTTGGGGGGGGGCTTGCAAACATTAGGCAAAAGACATGAGGTTGCCCACATGTTTTAAAGAGATTGGGGGAACAGACAGAAACCAGTCAATCACTTCTTTGAATCTGTATCCCAATCTAATAACAGTTGAACTTAAGACAGAGGGGTTATTTTTCAATTAACCGACAAGCAGCGCAGGGTATGTGTCATAATTGGTTTTTGCAGACACTCATGCTTTTATTTATTTTTTTAAAAAATCACACCCTGCTTTTCACATGTGTCTCAAAGCAGCTGACAAAGAAAAACAAACAAAATCATAAATAAATTTTGCTTTGAGCTTAGAAGGCAAGAGAGCAGATCTGCATCGGCGCTGTGAGTGCATGCAACAAGATTTATGGAATTATTGGCAAGAGATATCAGAAAGGCGGACGTCTGAGCCAGATTTCACCTATTATTAAACACTGCCACTTGATAACCAAAATTGCTTCTGAGCGGTTCGTAAAACAAATAATAATAATAATTGCACAACATTCTGTGCAAATTTCCTTTCGTGCAACGACCACCATCTGTTAAAACTGCTAAGTGGCACATGGTGCTACTTTCTCCCTTTTTTGTAAGAACCACCTTCGACTTCAGTGTCTCGGATCTCTGCTGTATCCATTTCTATTAGGTTTTAGCATCAATCAGACTGTCCTTGCTTCGGCTGCAAAAAAGAATTCTGCGCTTATCAACACTGGCAACCACCCAAAGGCCGGTGAATGATATTTCCTACCTTTCTGCAAGAATCTACAAGACGCAGAAGAATGCATCGAAATCTCTTGGAATTTGGGGAGGTTCTTTCGTTTTAGAATTCTGCAAAACACCTTGGGAGATGGGTGTGCATTGCAAGGGATCATCACCTTGTCGTGGGGAGTGGGCTTGACGTTCCTAAGACCCTTGTGAGCGAAGCCGTCGGGAATCTCGTACTCCCAGCAGGCTCACCCAAGGCGGAAAGGTCAAAGGGAAGGAGGTGGACAAAGAATGATCCAAGAAGTTCTCAATGGAAGAACAGGTGGATGATAACAAGCGGTATGTTACAATGGCTGTGAAGGCTGCAGCAGATAAGAATCTACTGGTCGTGGTGATGCTCATGCCATCGGAATACAGTGGTACCTCTGGTTAAGAACTTAATTTGTTCTGAAACTGTTCTTAACCTGAAGCACCACTTTAGCTAATGGGGCCTCCCGCCGCCGCACGATTTCTGTTCTCATTCTGAAGCAAAGTTCTTAACCCGAGGTACTATTTCTGAGTTAGTGGAGTCTGTAATCTGAAGCGTCTGTAACCTAAAGCGTCTGTAACCCAAGGTACCACTGTAGAGCCTTACTGCGAAGACTGTGCACTGGTCAGTGTGCACTGATCTGCACACACAAAACAAATTCACGCACAGGCGTCTTCCAAAAACCCATTCCTAACCCAAAGTCCCACGGCAATCGGCAATTGATGCAAACCCTCGCCATGCTCAACTCCCACCCGGGAACCAATGTCCCCACTGCGGAAGGACGTGTGGATCCAGAATTGGCCTCCACAGTCGCTTACGAACCCACTGTTAAAACCATGTTTATGGAAGACAGTCTTACTCGACAAAGTGATTGCCGAAGGAAGAAGAAGAAGGAGGAGGAGGAGGAGGAGGAGCTTGGATTTGATATCCCGCTTTATCACTACCCTAAGGAGTCTCAAAGCGACTAACATTCTCCTTTCCCTTCTTCCCCCACAACAAACACTCTGTGAGGTCAGTGGGGCTGAGAGACTTCAGAGAAGTGTGACTAGCCCAAGGTCACCCAGCAGCTGCATGTGGGGGAGCGGGGAAGCGAACCCGGTTCACCAGATTACGAGTCCACTGCTCTTAACCACTACACCACACTGGTGCAGAAGAAGAAGAAGCAAGGGGGAGCAGGAAGAGACATGTCTAACCCAACTCGCGGCAACTGCTTTCCCACTGAACTCTACCCCGCTGCTGCACCAACCCTGTGGGTTCTAGATAAGCACGGATCCAGAGAGCTGTTGGGGTAAGAGAGAAAGGGTTGAAGCACCCTCCTACTGCACCAACATGCAAACAAATCACATGTGTGCAATAAAATGGGGGGGGAGACAGAAGAGTCGGAGTAGCAGGCTTGCTAAGGTGTAAAAGACTGAATCAGGTAAGTGTTGGAGATGCAAAGAGATGGAGGGAACGTTCTCTCAGATGCGGTGGACCTATTAAATGGTAAAAGGGTATTGGGAAATGATCCATAATGAATTGAAAAAAGTGTTTAAAAGGAGTGTTCCAAAAAAACCCCCCAGAGTCCTTTCTTTTGGGGATAATTCAGATGGAAATTACCAGGTGTCAAAAAAGGTTATTTATGTATGCCACTACTGCAGCTTGTGTTTCGTTAGCCCCAAAATGGCGAACGAGCGAGGTCCCAACTAAAGAAGAATGGCAACTTAAGCTGATGGAATACGCGCAGCTTGCGGACTTAACATAAGAGAACAAGAAGATCATACGTTTAGAGAAGATTGGAAAATGTTTATTGAATATATGGGGGGGGGACTGTATACACTTGAAAACGCTGGCAGCATTAAGATAAATTCAACAGTGTAAATAAGTCTTGATGGATGTAACAATAGAATACTGAATGGTTCAGTTTATGTAAAATATGCAGGGATTTATGATATGGAAAATGAAGCATGGAAGGAGAAGAAGGGAAGTCCTTGATATTTTAAGGATGCTTTTTTAAAAGAAAAATAAATAATAAACATCCAGAAGAAGAAGAAGAAGAAGAAGTGGTCACAGTGTATATGGTTATATGGCTGCCTCTTGAGTTGGCAAAGACCGTAGCTCAGTGGCAGAGCACTAGCCGTGCAAGCAGAAGGTCCCGGGTTCGAGTCCTGGCATCCCCCAGGAGGCCTGCCAACTGGTGTAAATCACAAGCGGGGGGGCGCACTGAGAAGCAGCTTCCGGATTTCCCATGGGCATCTGGTTGGTCCCTGTGAGAATGGAGTGCAGGAGCAGAATCCTAGAGTTGGAAGGCACCCAGTGCTCATCTAGTCCAACCCGCTTTGGCCCCATCCAGCGGGCAGGATTTCCTTATGTTCTGAAAAAGATGCTTGAAATGCCTGAACTGGTTCTTCCTTTTTTTTAATCCTGAAAATAATTGTTTGTGTGTCAACACAGCTTGAAGAACCGCACAAACCTTTAAGTCGCACAGATCGCTCGGGATTTGTCTTAAAGTGAGCCCTGCGGCACTATTCCCGACAGCGCTGGAGCGCTGCATTTAATCTATAATCTAGCTCTCATACGAAAGAGAGAATTTGCACGCAAAATCAGAAGGCTTCATCCTCGGCCTTTTCCAGCCAGCTCCGGCTCCCCCAACCCCCCCCCCCTTCACCCTTTTCCTTTTCTAAACTTGTCAGTTTGGCGGCGGGTGGGGAGGGGGGGCAGATGCTTTAAATACAAATCAGACAGAATTGGCAAGACTTTTCGCGAAGTATTCCCAGTATCAACATTCCCTTACCCTCCCCCCCTTTCCCACCCCCAATATAAACAAGCCGGAGAGTCTCAAGCCTTTTCCTAACGGAGACCCCAGAATACACTATAAACTGTAGCCTTCTCCATCTGGTTTCCTTAAGTCTTTGGCTGCAAGTGGGAAGGAATGTAAACCATTCTGCAGGTTTTGAGATGCCTCAAGATGGCATGAAGTCTTAACTACAGGTGAGATGGCAAATGGCAGGAGGCGGAACAGGCAAAACGGAAAAACTGTGGGCACATGTTGCTTTCGGCTCTTTTCGGTTTCCTCGGATCCTTGTCCTTTGCACCATCCTACAGCAATGCTGGGACGCGGGTGGCGCTGTGGGTTAAACCACAAAGCCTAGGACTTGCCGATCAGAAGGTCGGTGGTTCAAATCCCCGCGATGGGGTCAGCTCCCGTTGCTCGGCCCCTGCTCCTGCCAACCTAGCACTTCGAAAGCACGTCAAAGCGCAAGTACTGTATTTTTCGCTGTATAAGACGCGCTTTCCCCCTCCTAAAAAGTAAGGGGAAATGTGTGTGCATCTTATGGAGCGAATGCAGGCTGCACAGCTATCCCAGAAGCAAGAATAGCGAGAGGGATTGCTGTGCCGCGCTCCCTCTTGCTGTTCTAGCTCCTGGCTTAGCCCCTCTATCCCTCCCCCCACCTCCCGGAAAACCCCCAAGAGCCGCACTCCCTTTAAAGAGCCATCAGTGAGGGGCTGCCCTTCTCCCTCCTTGGGGAAAAGCCTGCAAGTGCCACACACACGCTCCACGCGGCTCGTGAAAGGGAGCGCTGAGCAGAGCCTGGGACGCATATAGGCTCTGCTCAGCGCTCCCTTTATTTATTTATTTTTAAAATAATGTTTATTAAATTTTCACAGACAATAAAAAATTTCAAGATTTAAACATAAGGAAAACTTCAAGAATAAAAGCATACAAAAACAAAGCATATAAAAAATACACAGTAACAAACCATTAGAAAAAGAAAGGAAAAAAGAGAAAAACCAAAAAACAGAACAGAGAATAAATTAAGATTTTCATCTCTTATAGTTCATTCGCTAGTTTCTTGACCTCCTCACACCTCCCATTTTGTATTCCAGTTCAAATATTAAATTCAGCAAATCCTTACCCTCTAGCATTTATCCTTTATCAATCTCCATTTACATTTTCTTAAAAATATTTTTACCAATTCCACTTCTTTTCAATCAAATGTCATTTTAACATTCCTTAATTTTACAGTGCTTCTGCAAATAGTATTTAAATTTCTTCCAGTCTTCCTCCACCAACTCTTCTCCCTGGTCACGAATTCTGCCAGTCATTTCTGCCAATTCCATGTAGTCCATCACTTTCATCTGCCATTCTTCCAGTGTGGGTAGCTCCTGGGTCTTCCAATACTTCGCAATGAGTAATCTTGCTGCTGTTGTTGTTCTTTAAAGAAAATTTTTTTCTTGTATTTTTTTTCTTGTTGTTCTGTAAAGAATATTTTTTTTCTTGTATTCCCCCTCTAAAAACTAGGTGTGCCTTATCGTCAGGTGCGTCTTATGGAGCGAAAAATACGGTAGATAAATAGGTACCGCCCCGGCGGGAAGGTAAATGGCATTTCTATGCGCTGCTCTGGTTCGCCAGAAGCGGCTTAGTCATGCTGGCCACATGACCCGGAAGCTGTATGCCGGCTCCCTCGGCCAGTAAAGCGAGATGAGTGCCGTAACCCCAGAGTCGTCTGCAACTGGATCTAATGGACAGGGGTCCCTTTACCTTACAGCAATGCTTGCAATGCAATAGTCCTTCTCTGCATCCCCTCTGGTTAAAGAACCATGCATGCAGCCAGCAGTATGGATCTGCCCTAGAAAAGAGAGCCTGCCATTCCAAGACCCCTTGACAATTCACTGTGTGTATCTGTCTGTGTGTTCATTTGGTAAAACAAGGCAGACAGCAAGGAAATATCCCAGGACCATCTTGAATGGATTTGCTTCAGTAAAGCATTTGGGTTAATTCCACAGTCAGGCAAAGAATTTGGAGAGTTATAAACAAGGCAGACATACCAAACGCAATGACAAAAGTAATGGGGGGGGAATGCAATTCAAAAAGGCTGGGGGGGGGGGGAGAGAGACAGAGGAACCAGAGACAACAACTGGAGTTGTCTGGGGACCTCAGTGCCCTGGAGCAAGACTGCAGCTCTGCATTGCCAGCAAAACCAATTAGTCGATCCCTGAAGTTCGCCAAGACGGAGAGGCACTAAGCAAGGCATGTAACCAGGGAGGGCTGCAAATCGCTCAGAACCATTAATCCATGTTACTTGCAGAGGAGGGAGATGATGAAGGGGTCTCGGAAACCAAGCCTTACGAAGGACAGTTGAGAGCTGGGAAAGAGGAATTGCAGAATTGTAGAGTCAGAAAGGACCGCAAGGGTTATCTATCGTGCAGTGTGGGGCTCGAACTCCCGGCCCCGAGATTAAGAGCCTCGTGGTCTACCAACTGAGCTATCCACAGGAGATGGAGATAACAGCTATTTTCATATTGGAAGGGCTGTCACATCAAAGATGGAGCCACCATGTTTTCTCCTGCTCTACAGGGGAAGACCCAAACCAATGGAGTCAAATGACAAGAAAATAGATTCCAAGTAACTTCCTTGAGCTGTTTGGCAGTGGAATTGATGACCTCAGGAGGTGGAGGACTCATTGGAGGTTTCTAAGCAGAGGTTGGGTGGCCCGGAAACCACAACTAATCCAGAATGCGGCAGCTAGACTGGTGACTGGGAGCGGCTGCTGAGACCACATAACACCAGTCTTGAAAGATCTACACTGGCTCCCAGTACATTTCTGAGCACAATTCAAAGTGCTGGTGCTGACCTTGAAAGCCCTAAACGGCCTCGATCCAGTATACCTGAAGGAGCGTCTCCACCCCCATCGTTCTGCCCAGACACTGAGGTCCAGTGCCGAGGGCCTTCTGGTGGTTCCCTCACTGCAAGAAGCCAAGTTACAGGGAACCAGGCAGAGGGCCTTCTTGGTAGTGGCACCCACCCTGTAGAACACCCTCCGACCAGATGTCAAAGAGAATAACAACTACCAGACTATTGGAAGACATCTGAAGGCAGCCGTGTTCAGGGAAGCTTTTAATGTTTAACAGACCACTGTATATTGCAGGGAATTGGACTAGATCGTGGGTCGGCAAACTAAGGCATGCAGGCCGGATCAGGCCCAATTGCCTTCTGGATCCGGTCCGCAGACGGTCCGGGAATTGCTGCATGGATCGCCAGCGTGCACGTTCCTTCCCTCTCCCTCATACGGTGGGAGTGGCTTCTCCTGGCTTCTCCCCACCGTGCCTAGAGGAGGAAGGGGGCTGGGCCTTGTTGGTGCCAGCAGCAGCTGTTGCACTCGAGCGGCTGCCATTTTAAGCAGCCCCTCTCCAGAGCCCTTTCTCATGCCGCTCATCATTCCGCCGCCACCAGACCCTGCCGCTCGGAAGACACTGGTAAGCAGCCACCGGGGCTCGTGGTGCCTTTGCATCATGTTTGTTCCCCAAAATATAGTCCAGCCCCCCACAAGGTCTGAAGGACAGTGGACCGGCCTCCTGCTGAAAATGTTTGCTGGCCCCTGGTCCCTTCCAACTCTATGATCCCTCCAGGCGAGGGCCATATTCCCCAGAGAAGGAAATCTACTTGCTTCCTGGACCCAAGAGCTCGTAACACAGAGCACCCTCCATCATGCCAGTTTCTATTTATTGGCCCCAATCCATCTCATCGCCACCTCCAGGCAACGGTCAAACACTTGAGCTGCCTTCTCCCGATTCAGATGGTACGGAGAGATGGAGTTGTGTGTCACACCCTGACAAAGTCCCCCGGTGCTTTCATATAACTGGTGAATAGCAATGGAGAACAAGATTAACTCCCCGTAGGACGCTGCAAGAAATGATAAGATTTCTGATTGCTAAGTTCTGGATGAAGGGAGCGAGTCTCCTCCCTCCAGGAAACATTTGGGAACTGCTGCTTTGAAGGAAGAACAGACAGCAAAGAGATAAAATGCAAAGAAGTCAGCCAGCGGGAGATAAAACAAACAAACATGTGGGCTCTGCAACAAGGTGTTGCAGCGCAGAGTGTTGCCATTTGGGCTACATTAGCAGAAGTTGAATTTGCTACTCGTAAGGTAGGATTCTACTTGCCTGTTTCTTCGAAGAAGTAGCCGTTCCTGGACATCGCTGCCGGTGGGCTTTCTAAGAGGAGAAATAAGAGAAAAACAAATTAAGAGGGCATCTCAGACAATTCAGGGGTTTCTTTTTAAACGAATGGACATTTATTCTTTGGCATGCTTCACTTTTCTTCCGGAATGTCTCCGTTACATGGATTTAACATATGAAAACGTAGGTATATTTGCAAGCGCTGGTTTCCATTAGCCTTTATTTATTAGTATTCACTTTATCTCACCCAGGGCAACACAAAAACGACTTACAACCAACCAAACAGACAGGCAAAACCTCCCACAGAGATTCATTAAACCCAAGAAGGGAAAGAAATGGATTAAAAACATCTCACCCACTTCTAAAAGGCCAGAGACAGTCAAAAGCCTGATTATAAAGTTTTTGCCTGGTACCTAAATACATGCTATAAGGGCGCCAGGTGAGTCTTCCTTTGACTACACGCTTCGTGAAAAAGTAGACTAAAGTCAACGTGTTTTTACAGAAATGGCAACTCTTAAACATCCCATGTGCAAGTTGAAGCCATCCTATCCGGATCCGTCCTGAACTTTCGTCTTCATTTCCAGGCAAACAGGCTGCTAGGAATCTCACCGCGATAGGGGTGATGGATGAGCACAATGAGATTCGGAAAGAGAGCAGGCACCGGGAAGGGCACAAAGCTTCGGGGCGACTCACACAAGAGGCTAATGCAACGTGAAACGGCACACAAGGTTTGCCAGGAGGCAGCAAAGAGGCTACTCTCTTTCACCGTTACATAATCCCAGGGTCACCCGGAGGCCCATCTCTGCCTTTGTTTACAGGCACATCCCTCACTTTCCTCCAGGTGCTCGTATATCAAAAAAATGAGCCCTTGCCTCTTAAGGCAAAGATGGGGAATCTGCAGAAGTTGAGGGACTCTGGTATGGTGGGAGTAGTAGTCTAGCAAACCAGGCAGAGCCTTCTTGGTAGTGGCGCCCGCCCTGTGCAAAGCCCTCCTGCCAGATGAAAAGGAGATAGAAGTTCTACATACAAGTTTTTTTAAAAGTAAAGGACCCCTGGTCGGTTAAGTCCAGTCAAAGGAGTCTATGGGGTTGAGGCACTCATCTCACTTTCAGGCCAAGGGAGCCGGCGTTTGTCCACAGACAGCTTTCCGGGTCATGTGGCCGGCATGTCTAAACCGCTTCTGGCGCAACAGGACACCGCGATGGAAACCAGAGCACACGGAAACGCTATTTACCTTCCTGCTGCAGTGGTACCTATTTATCCACTTGCACTGGTGTGCTTTCAAACTGCTACGTTGGCAGGAGCTGGGACCGAACAACGGGAGCTCACCCTGTCACGGAGATTCAAACCACCGACCTTCTGATCGGCAAGCCCAAGAGGCTCAGTGGTTTAGACAACAGCGCCACCCGTGTCCCATGTTTTAGAAGACAGCCATGATTATGTTTTTGTAGCTGATGGAAGCCACCCAGAGTGACTGGGGCAACCCAGTCAGATGGCAGGGGACAAATAATACTATTCTATTATTACCTGGACTAGTGATGTATGGAAGTGAGAGCTGGACCATACAGAAGGCTGATCGCTGAAGAAGTGATGCTTTTGAATTCTGGTGCTGGAGGAGACTCTTGGGAGTCCCATGGACTGCAAGAAGATCAAACCTCTCCATTCTTAGGGAAATCAGCCCTGAGTGCTCACTGGAAGGACAGATCCTGAAGCTGAGGCTCCAAGACTTTGGCCACCTCATGAGAAGAGAAGACTCCCTGGAAAAGACCCTGATGTTGGGAAAGATGGAGGGCACAAGGAGAAGGGGACGACAGAGGACGAGATGGGGGGACAGTGTCCTCGAAGCTACCAGCATGAGTTTGACCAAACTGCGGGAGGCAGTGGAACACAGGAGGGTCTGGCGTGCTCTGGTCCAGGGGGTCACGAAGAGGCGGACACGACTAAACGACAAAAATTACCTGGACAGCACCACTTTGGAGAGGTCTGGTTTAACATCGCACGTGAGCACAGCCAAATTGGAAGCCATTAGGTCCCAGGGCTAGGAATTCGAACAGGTATCTGCTTTGTGGACCTGAGCATGAAGGTGTTGCTTCTGCTCCTCCTGCGTCTAGATGCAGCCCTTATACTTCTTGTCACAGAATGAGGCCGCAATGGACCCCATGCATGAAGCATTCAATAAGAAGAGGATCCCATGCACAAAACGTTCAATAAAGAGATAGAGATCTAGAAGAACAGAGCAATTTGAAGGGCTAACCCTGTGCCTTTAAACGGCAGTGTTTTCAGAAATGTCCCCGAGACAGAACACACTCAAGACATGTTGCTGTGCAAATACCGGAATCTCAGGAAAGCACAAGAAAGCAGAACAAGACACAGGAGCAGGCTTGTCAGATCAATGTTTTTCCAAAAAATAATAATAGTCAGAATATTATTAGCTCGTGTGCGTTCTGCAGTGCTTCTGCGTTGAGCCATTCTGACACGAGGAATATTACCCTGGAATTGAAAACATTCCTTAATAAGGGATGCTGCAAAAGAACGTCTTGAAACTCCGGCCCCATCAAGGTGAAGGGGTCAACTGCAGCTGAGAGACAAGAAGGGATATTGCCTCTCTTTCTTTTCCTCTTTCCATTTCATAGATTTTTCCCCCCTTTCACATTTGCACATTTGCATCCAACAACATTCCGTTATTAAATTCCTCAGAAGAGGAATTCCTCGGTGTCTTGCCAGCCAGCTTCCTTGATATTAAAAACATAACAAAACCTGCAAATTCTAGTCTCCTGAGCTCTGCTATATCCCCAACATAAAAAGACAACCTTGCATTCCCCGAATACTTCACAGAAGCATTTCTAACTTGGGGGCAACCTGAAGGGAATACCTCCCCAGTTCCATGCTGTTGTTTCCACCCATCACGTCCTTTTATTCAGATGCCCAAAATCATTTGCAGTTAAGCCACTGTTCCACGGCCCTGCAAAACTCCCCATTTCATAGGGGTTTCCATAAGCCTTTATTTATTAGTATTCATTATTATTAGTATTCACTTTATCTCACAAAAACAACTTACAACCAACCAAACAGACAGGCAAAACCTCCCACAGAGATTCGTTAAACCCAAGAGGGAAAAGAAATGGATTAAAAACATCTCACCCACTTCTAAAAGGCCACAGACAGTCAAAAGCCTGGTTATAGAATAAAGTTTTTGCTTGGTGCCTAAATACATGCAATAAAGGCGCCAGGCGAGCCTTCCTTTGACAATGCGCTTCGTGAAGAAGTAGACTAAAGTCGACGTGTTTTTACCAAAATGGCAACTCTTAAACGTCCCATGTGCAAGTTGAAGCCATCCTATCCAGATTCGTCCTGAACTTTCGTCTTCATTTCCAGGCAAACAGGCTGCTAGGAATCTCACCATGATAGGGGTGATGGATGAGCACAATGAGATTCAGAAAGAAGAAGAGCAGGCACCGGGAAAAGGAAGGGCACTAAGCTTTGGGGCAGGCACAGAACGGGGTCACCGTCTTGTCTTCTTGCCACCCACCATTCTGTGGCACTTCAGTGACGCCCTTTGGTTTGAAAACACATGAAACTGACTTGGTATGGCCATTGGTTCATCTAGCAACATACCGTCAGTTCTAACTGGCAACAGCTCTCCAGGATTCTCTGGCCTGAGTCTCTCCTGGTCCTTCCTTGAGATGCTCAGGATTGCACCTGGCTGGGACCTTCTACATGCCAAGCAAATGCTCTACCACTGCCCAAAGGGGAAGCAATTCTCTCCAGTGCAAAAGGTGAATGTATTATCTGCTCACAGGATTTTTTATCCTGGAACGCAACGTTAGGCCCGAGGCCAGCACAAGACACAACCCCAAACAGTTGTTGCAGTACCTTTAGGGATCACAACAAAGCCATGCAAGATCTGAGGAGGTCCTTCCCTACTCCCAAGGATACTGGAAGCAGCTGAGCCTGGAGCCAAGGTGACATTCGAACCCAGGTCCTCCAGGTTCAAAACCCACCCTAACCCTACATTTTGCAACAGATTGCTGGGTGCAAACAGCTCTAAATTACAATGAGGGCAGGGAAGAGACAGGGGAATTTGCTGCCAATGCCTTAGTGGGCCTTCACAATACAGTAGTATCATGGTTCTTGAATTTAATCCATTCCGGGAGTCTGTTTGGCTCCCGAAACCGTTCGAAAACCAAGGCGCGGCTTCCGACTGGCTGCAGAAAAACGGTCGCAAACCAGAACACTTACTTCTGGGTTTGCAGCGTTCGAGTACCAAGGTACCACTGTATCTGATTAATGCATAAAACGATTTGCCCACAATATTTCGCTAAGCTTCTGTCTTTACAGTCTCTTTCCTGCACACCCCTTTCCAAAGAGTGGGAGCTGGGAGGTGCACCTTCCAGTCCAACCCTGAACAGACACTGCCAATTTGCTTTTGCAACATCCTATTAGGGTGTCCGTGCAGCCGCTGCTTACAGAACTTATGAGACAAGGTCTGTTTCGGAAAGGGTGAGGTCCACATCCTCAAGGAACAGTGAACAGGCTCACAGACAGCAGCCTCTTCCGGATGCAAGATGCTGGACAGTCTTTATTCATCCATATTTTGGCCTTTTTTTGGCTGTTGGCCCAGGATTCAATAGGTGGACAATTAAGGAAAGAGAGGGTTTGTGCCTACATTTGGCCGGTTATTTCGTACCACCAGGAGGGTGGGAAGGTGGAGTTTAGCGGTTTTAGAAGTTGTGTGTCTTTGTTTGTATAGGCCTTAGTTTGCCTACCCCGGATTTAGGGCTTTAAAGGTCAGCACCAACATTTTGAACTACTCACTTTATTAACTACTCGCTAACTTTGTCACGGGACGTGGGTGGCGCTATGGGTTAAACCACAGAGCCTAGGACTTGCCGATCAGAAGGTCAGTGGTTTGAATCCCTGCGACGGGGTGAGCTCCCGTTGCTCGGTCCCTGCTCCTGCCAACCTAGCAGTTTGAAAGCACATCAAAGTGCAAGTAGATAAATAGGTACTGCTCCGGCGGGAAGGTAAACGGCGTTTCCGTGCGCTGCTCTGGTTCGCCAGAAGCGGTTTAGTCATGCTGGCCACATGACCTGGAAGCTGTACGCCGGCTCCCTCGGCCAATAAAGCCAGATGAGCGGCGCAACCCCAGAGTCAGCCACGACTGGACCTAATGGTCACGGGTCCCTTTACCTTTACCTTAACTTTGTCACAGATCTTAACAATGGGAAAATGCCAACAACTTCGCTTGGGTCAAGACACCGCTGTATTTCCCCAGCAGAGAAGCTAAGCTCATGTGAATGATCATTAATTCTGTTCTGGTTTCTGCTGAAAAAATGCATCAGGAAGCGTTCCCCTCCTTCCTGGTGCCAAACACATCTCCGCTGCCAACACACCTTTGTCAAACTTCAAGCCCTAACCCAGTTTTGCTTCTGTTGCGGCTGAAGAGATTGACAGAAACAGGGAAGGGGAAGCTTCGCTAATGAGAAATAAGAAATGCTGTACAAGCTCGCTAAGTAGGTCAGGCCTCCCTCATATTGCGCGGCATCACTCAGAGCCACGGCTAAGGAGGAATAACACCTGCCCATGAAAATGAAGAGGACGCGGAAACAGCAACACCCAGTCAGGAGGACCCGGGGGCGCCTGCCTGTCAGTCTCCCTCCCTCCTACCTCCCTCCCTTACCTTAATGGTTGCCATTAATTTGATTTTGAACTTGATTTGATTTAATTTTGAACTGATTTTAAAATGAATTGATTTTAGAATGTTGTGTTACTTTTATTGTTGTTAGCCGCTCTGAGCCCGGCTTTGGCTGGGGAGGGCGGGATATAAATAAAATTTTATTATTATTATTATTTATTATTATTATTTATTATTATTATTATGGGCAGAGGGCAAAGGCATCCACAACGGAGCCATCTCTGAGAAGGGGTCCAGCTTGGTGCCTGCCTCCGACAATCCCACAGCAACCCCAGGGGACAAGAAACAGCCTCGTGTTTGGATAGTTCCAAAATTCTGCAACTGGTTGCCTAACCCCCTAATATAGTTCGTTTATTGATCTTGCCAAGCTCTGCGTCTCAAAATGAGATTTCGGTTCGGAGACAGTCGTGGGGGGGGGGGTTACATCTAGGCCAAATCTGGGCTGCTCGCTCCCTAAGCCGAAAACACACCCAATTTTGCTCCTTTCGTAGGACCACTCTACAGGCAGGGTTAGAAACTCAACTCACTATACAGTGGACACTCGGTTTGCTAACGTGATCCATGCGGGATGCACGTTTGCAACCCGCAGCATTCGCAACCCACGTCTGCGCATGTTGTGATTCAGCGCTTCTGCGCATGCGCAAAGCGCGATTTAGTGCTTGTGTGCATGTGCGACCGCCGAAACCCGGAAGTAATCCATTCCGGTACTTCCAGATTTCAGCAGTCCGTAACCCAAAAAAACGCAACCTGAAGCGTCTGTAATCTGAGGTATGACTGTATAAGCTAGGCTCAAAACGGCTCCTTAAACCAGGGTTACAGTCGCCAAGACGGAATGCATAGTTGCCATTTCAGAGGGCAGACAGCTCAAAAGTTGTATTATTTTTCAACACGACTTTCTGGTTGCTCTGATTTCACAGGCAAGGGAGAAGAGTGAAAGGGAGGTTTCGCAGCTCAGCCTCTAGCCCCTCTCATTTCCCAAGCCAGCCAGGCGCCGGCTACAGTAGACCCCCTGCCAGGATCGCTCTCTGCAGGCACTAAAGGGATTGCTTTGCAGAAAGAAGCCGCCTCCGTTTTTTTAAAAATAGCACGGGAACCAGCAGAGGGGACCCTTCTCTCCATCCCGAAGGAGCAACAAGAGTTTTAATTTCCCTCTTTCTTGTTATTATTCATCACACTTCCAGCCTGTCGTTCTTGCAAGGATATTAAGGCAGACGGCCGGCCCTATCCTTAAGCACATTGGGGAAGCTGCCTCAGGCAGTACTCTAGGAAGCCAGTGGGGTTAGGGTGTCAGATGAGGACCTGGGAGATCAGGGTTCAAATCCCCACTCAGCCATGAAAGGTGACCTTGGAGTCAGTCTTAACCTACCTCACGGAGTTGTTGCAGGGATTAACTGAGCGGGAAGGAGACGGCCACGTACTCCCTGGAGAAAAAGGTGGGATATAAAAAGCTCTTCTGCTCACCTGTTTAAGAAAGCTGAAAGGGCCAGCCAGGTGGAGAGGTCAGTCGCCAACCTGAGATCCAGAGATCTCCACGTGGCCACAACTGGACCCACATCAGTTACAAAACATGACAGGCACCTGGGTAACTGGACCTGCGCCAATCTCAAAGAAACCCAGCTCCTGCATGCTGTTTTTGGATATACAGTGGTGCCTCGCAAGACAAAAAGAATCCGTTCTGTGATTCTCTTCGTCTAGCGGTTTTTTCGTCTTGCGAAGCAAGCCCATTGAAGGATTAGCGGATTAGCGCTTTTAGCGGCTTTTAGCGGCTTATCTGCTGATCAGATCAGCTGATAAGCGGCTTAGCGGCTTAGCAAAAGGGGGGAGGGGAAAAAACCAGCAGGAACTCGCAAGACATTGTCGTCTTGCGAAGCAAGCCCATAGGAAATTCGTTTTGCGAAGCACCTCCAAAACAGAAAACTCTGTCGTCTAGCGGGTTTTCCGTCTTGCGAGGCATTCGTCTTGCGGGGCACCACTGTAGATGTGCTGGTGTTTTTTGTTTTTTTAAAGAGTATGCCAGCATCAAATTAGATAGATAATTTATTACGGTCAAATACCAGCTCACATAACATAACACAATAAAAACAGCGTTCATAAAGATAAAATATACAATCAGAGCAGATTGCAGCAATAGCTCATGAGTTAAAATTGAGATATATCCATACACCCGCACAACTGAGATTTGGGCTACCATAAAAAATTGACCCTGAGGCGCTCCAAAGGGCAACTTCAGCATTTCCCTAGTAAGCTATTTTATTCTAGAGGATGATCTGTGCCTACAAATCTGGGCGCAGAATCTGGCTAACAGCCAGGTCGTCTTGTGATCTTTGCCTAAGAGGAGAGAATTAAATTTAGACTCGTCTGAAAGATCGGCGAGCCTCTTCAGCAAAGGATCAATGGTGTCTCTACGAATCTCAACATAAAAAGGACATCTAAAAAATATGTGTTTGGGGCTTCCTATTTCCCCCTAATGGGCAGGCACAAAGTCTCTGTGTGTATAAGACTCTTCTATAGGAGCCTTCCAGAACCGGTGAGGGCAAGGCTGAGCTTCTAGCAAGAGTAAAAGCCCTTCTTGTGTCAGTATGAGATTGCTTCCGGTCGTGTGCCTGCCCCTCTCTGCATGTGTGCTTCTCATTCCTCCATTTGTTCTGTTCCTGTTTTCTAAGTTTGCAATAAATCGGTGACGGGAGTTGTCTGTAGATTTTTGGAACCGTAAAGTTTTCCAGTGCAAACCAGGCATCGTAACTGTTCAATGCACAACATCAGGACCTGCCCTCCCTCTGACCCCACCATGGGTTCTACACAACTTTTCAGCTGCAGACACTGAAAACAACCATGACAGCATCCCAGGCAATGGAAGCAAAGGCCAGGCATCTCATATTGCAGCTCCTACAATGAGCTGGGGTTGAGATAGTAAGACCACATCTGGGTCCTGTTCTGAGCATCACAATTTAAGAAGGCTGTTGACAAGCTGGAAAGTGTACAGAGGAGAGCGACCAAGATGATCAACTCTACAATTCTATGGCTTCTATGACCTCCTGTTGTCTTTGTCCATGAAGTTTTCTTGGCAGGGATACTGGAGTGGCTTGCCGGTTCCTGCTCCGGTGGATCACGTTTGGTCAAAACTCTTAAAAAGCAGAGACATCACCTTGCCAACAAAGGTCCTTATAGTTAAAGCTATGGTTTTCCCAGTAGTGATGTATGGAAGTTAGAGCTGGACCATAAAGAAGGCTGATTGCCAAAGAATTGATGCTTTTGAATTCTGGTGCTGGAGGAGACTCTTGAGAGTCCCATGGACTGCAAGAAGATCCAACCTCTCCATTCTGAAGGAAATCAGCCCTGTGTGCTCACTGGAAGGGCAGATCCTGAAGCTGAGGCTCCAATACTTTGGCCACCTCATGAGAAGAAAAGACTCCCTGGAAAAGACCCTGATGCTGGGAAAGATGGAGGGCACAAGGAGAAGGGGACAACAGAGGACGAGATGGTGGGACAGTGTTCTCGAAGCTACCAGCATGAGTTTGACCAAACTGCGGGAGGCAGTAGAAGACAGGAGTGCCTGGCGTGCTCTGGTCCATGTGGTCACGAAGAGTCAGACATGACTAAATGACTAAACAACAACAAATGACCTCCTAGGTACTTTCCAGTTCTTTACGATGCTTCTGCAAAGCACCGTTCCAGTTTAACCAGGCAAGTGACCTCATGCCCGTCCCTTGCTGTGTCACAGTAATAGTGAGGACTCAATCAGCCTTTGGTACCCAGGTGTACACAGCTTCAAAGGATGATGAAAAACTCAAAGAACGGAGGGCTGTAGCCAAGTTAGGAAGGGTCACAGAAGAGTTCAGGTGGAAAGAGATGGGCAAGGGGGGCAAGTGGAGGCCAGGGCCTTGCAATAAGCTATGTGCCCCATAAGCAGAGACCAGAAAGAGCGCAAATTCCCTCTAGGGAGAAGAGAAGAGGCATTTTATGAAGAGAGAAAGCTGGAGAGAGAGAGAGAGAGAGAGAGAGAGAGAGAGAGAGAACAATCTAATATGCAAAGAGGAAGGAAAGATTTGAATACTGCTACAGCTTGGAGCTCTGCGGGCACAGAGGAAATGAAAAGGATTTGGAAGAAATGATTCAGCAATCCTGCCCAATGAGAGATGGACTGGAGCATGGGTAGGCAAACTAAGGCCCGGGGGCTGGATCCGGCCCAATCGGCTTCTAAATCCAGCCCACAGACGGTCCAGGAATCAGCGTGTTTTTACACGAATAGAATGTGCCCTTTTATTAAAAATGCATCTCTGGGTTATTTGTGGGGCATAGGAATTCGTTCATTTTTTTCCTTCCCAAAATATAGTCCAGTCCCTCACAAGGTCTGAGGGACAGTGGACCGGCCCCCTGCTGAAAAAGTTTGCTGCCCCCTGGACTGGATGGATCTCTGCCTGCTGAAATGCCAAGTGAACGGGGGTAGGAAACGAATTCTGAAGAGGGTAGGAGGAGGACAGAAAAATATAAGTAGAGGGAAGTTGTAGGGGCATGACAATACAGTACTGGACTAAAAAAAACAGGCGCTAAATGAATGCAAGTTCATTTCCTAAAGTTTAGCAATTAAGTTTTCACTCCATGTCTGATGTATGTGTTTATGTATTAGCTGTGCTTTGCAATATGCAGAAGAGAAAGGTTAAAGCATCCTAACAAATTTTGCAGTACGTTAAACGTCCATCACAACGAACACTTTTCATTCCAGCAAGCATTTTATGAACTTAACTGCTTTTGTTTTCACTGGATTGAGTTGCTTGTAAAGACTGCTGCAGTTGAGCAGTATATACACTGTCAAAATAGATAAATGAAATAAATTGGAACCTCTAGGCTGGCAAAACTGACTCTAGAGGAAGCAAGAAAACTGCATATTGCAGGAAACTGAAGCCCCAAGAAGGAACTTCTACAAACCACTGAATCCCATGGTTTTCCTGCTGGAGCCACCAAGAGATCAACTTCAGACTCACAACAACTTCAGACTCACAACAGCCATCACACCGGACAGACAACAGCAGATGTTAATAATAATAATAATAATAATAATAATAATAATAATAATAATAATAATTTATTATTTATCCCTGCCCACTCTGGGTGGCTCCCAACAGATTATTAAAAACACATCAACATCAAACATTACAAACTTCCCTAAATAGGGCTGCCTTCAGATGTCTTCTAAAAGTCTGGTAGTTGTTTATTTCCTTGACATCTGATGGGAGGGCGTTCCACAGAGTGGGCGTCACCACCGAGAAGGCCCTCTGCCTGGTTCCCTCTAGCTTTGCTTCTTGCAGGGAGGGAACTGCCAGAAGGCCCTCGGTGCTGGACCTCAGTGTCCGGGCTGAACGATGGGGGTGGAGACGCTCCTTCAGATATACTGGACCGAGGCCATTTAGGGCTTTAAAGGTCAGCACCAACACTTTGAATCGTGCTCGGAAACGTACTGGGAGCCAATGCAGATCTCTCAGGACTGGTGTTATGTAGTCCTGGCGGCTGCCCCCAGTCACCAGTCTAGCTGCCACATTCTGGATTAGTTGTAGTTTCTGGGTCACCTTCAAAGGTAGCCCCACGTAGAGTGCATTGCAGTAGTCCAAGCTGGAGATAACCAGAGCATGCACCACTCTGGCAAGACAGTCTGCAGGCAGGGAAGGTCTCATCCTGTGTAACAGATAGAGCTGGTAAACAGCTGCCCTGGATACAGAATTGACCTGTGCTTCCATTGACAGCTGTGAGTCCAAAATGACTCCCAGGCTGCGCACCTGGTCCTTCAGGGGCACAGTTACCCCATTCAGGACCAGGGAGTCCTCCACACCTGCCCGCCTCCTGTCCCCCAAAAACAGTACTTCTGTCTTGTCAGGATTCAACCTCAGTGCTGATGCTGATATAGAACATTTTGGTGTAGTTCAGATTCACCAACTGAATACCAAGGAAAATCACTTATCCTCCACATGTCTCTAATAACGGGAAATGGGCAGTGGAGTGTATAGAACAAAAAATGAACTTCAGACCACAAGGCACCTGAAACCTAGTTAGATATCCTTTGCTACTGGATATGGTTTCACAGATGCAGCCAAGCCATCTCCATCTCTCTTCCGAAACTGCATGCAAGCATCCCTAACGAAGAGCACACAGTTCAAAAGCCGCCAGCTGGACCCATTAGAAAGCATCGTTCCATTCACTTTATGTTTCCCCTTTGCCACAGAGGAAGCTTGCAGCCCGGCAGGATCCTGGTCGTAGCAGCTGCTGTGTGCGTCTGCAAATGGAGCCCACGGGAGCCAGAGAGCCAGCGGGAAGAGCAAAAATAACTTCTCTGCGCCCGTTGGTGAAGACTCGGCAGAGAAGCCAATTGCCACAAGTTGAAATAAAAGCACCGGGATGGGGCAGAAATGACTGGCAGAATCCGAGACCAGGGAGAAGAGTTGGTGGAAGAAGACTGGAAGAAATTTAAAGACTATCTACAGAAATATTGTAAAATTAATGAATGATAGAATGATGTTGGATAGCAACTAAGGGGTTTCCAGCTGTAATGATTTAAGGGAATATGAAAAAGGGGTTATAAATGGGTTAAAATCTAATGGTAAGGATTTGCTGAACCAATAAATTGAAGTGGAATACAAAAAAGGGAGGTATGAGGAGGTCCGGGAAATAAGTTAAAAGAAAATAAGTAAAAGGAAAAATGTATGTTTTTAACTGTTTTTATTTTGTATTTTTCTTTTTTCTTTTTCATTTTTACTGTTATATTTAAAAAAAAATTAATAAATATCTTTTTTAAAAAAAAAAGAAAAGCACCGGGATGGAATGAGAAAGTCTGTGCGTGAAAAGGGCAAGCGGAAACGTAAAGGCCCAGTTGTTCGTGGAAGAAGAAAGTGCCGTTTTGAAAAGTGAGAGGGAACAGGTGGTCCACAGCTGGTGCAAAGAGGAACAGGCTGCAGAAAGTGGAAATTGCAACTATCTTAAAGGTAAAGGGACCTGCGACCATTAGGTCCAGTCGTGACTGACTCTGGGGTTGCGGTGCTCATCTCGCTTTATTGGCCAAGGGAGCCGGCGTACAGCTTCCGGGTCATGTGGCCAGCATGACAAAGCCACTTCTGGTGAACCAGAGCAGCGCACAGAAACGCCATTTACCTTCCCGCCGGAGTGGTACCTATTTATCTACTTGCACTTTGTGCTTTCGAAATGCTAGGTTGGCAGGAGCAGGGACCGAGCAAGGGGAGCTCACCCCGTCGCGGGGATTCGAACCGCCGACCTTCTGATCGGCAAATCCTAGGCTCTGTGGTTTAATCCACAGCGCTACCTGCGTCCCAACTATCTTAGACTTGAGTTGAGTTGGAAATGGAAGAAAGGAGCAATTCCAGGTGAGTAGCTTCCTTCTGGATGATGGCAAGAAAGGACAGGGCTCAAATGGCACCCAAACAGCGTCGAGCGCATGAAAGGAATCACAGAACTGTAGAGTTGGAAGGTGTTAAGTTGTGGGTGAACATATCAGACAACACAGCGATTCTTCAAACAGCTCTTGTTTATTCACAGGCCAGAACAGAACTGGGCTGAAGGGTTCAGCCAATCTGCTTATATAGAGCTCCACTACAAAGCAACAGTAACAACTTTCTGTAACTATCCAATCACTGAACGTCACTTTCAATCCCTTATTTGCATATGTGGACCTGAGTGAAAACTACAGTATCCCCCTGCTGGCCCAGGGTGAGAACTTCAGTACATAACAGAAGGGACCCCGGGGGTCATCTAGTCCAACCCCCTGCAATGCAAGATTCTTTTGCCCAACGTGGGGCTCGAACCCAAGACCCTAAGAGCCGCATGTTCTACCGACTGCAGATTACCATTATGTTATTTTTATCTTTTGTTTGTAAGCCGCTTTGGGATGTATTTGAATAAAAAGCAGCACAGAAATAGAATAAAATCAATCAATCAATCAATATTACAGTACTGGCAGTTTCCAGTGCAGATCTGAACGGCAGCAAAACACTGAGCTGCCACAAACTGGTAGGTCGCATCCATCGTAGCATCCATTTAAAGCACATTTCTCTCTCCCCCCGCCCAAGAATCCTGAGAACTGTAGTTTGTTAATGGTACTGGGAGTTGTAGTTCCATGGTGAGTGAACTAGTTCCCATGGTTTTGTCTTTTTTATGGTGTGATATATAAGTATATATATATAGAGAGAGAACACGGCAAAGCGAGCCCCTCATTAAGTCTTGCCCAAACAAGACCAAAAAGGAACACAAAAACTTTGGCAAGTTCGCAGCTGATAATGGAAGGGAAAGGAGAATCTGAAATGTCCATTGCTAAGACCGTTTAAGCCTAATAATAAATAATAATAATTATAATAATAATACAATACATTAGAAGAACTGGCCACAGAAGACAAAGCACTACTGAAAGGAGCATTAAAGGAGGAGACAGCAGGGCAAGGCAGCTGAATTAATTCTTTGTGTCTGCCCTCACTTCAGAAAATGTAGGACAGACAGAATTGCATTTTATTTTATTTTTTAAAGAAGGGAGACTATCGGAGGGAGGGAGGGAAGGAGGGAGGGAGATCCAACAGCCAACAAACTCTAATCTTATGGAATTCCCTCCCCACAGAAGTGCATTCGGCACCCTCATTCTGAAGCTTTCATCACCTTTGAAGATGTACCTGTTTATGCTCTTAAGCATGTGGCGTGTGGTTGTGTGCTGTGGGGTTGGTCTGCTTGATGCCAGAGTCCCTTAAGCAATTCCTGGGGCCCTGGATCCAGGAAGAGTTAAAATCCAATGGAGGCTAAAGATAATGTCAAAAGAGCGTACAGTGGTACCTCACAAGACGAATGCCTCGCAAGACGAAAAACTCGCAAGACGAAAGAGTTTTTCGTTTTTTGAGTTGCTTCACAAGACGAATTTCCCTATGGGCTTGCTTCGCAAGACGAAAAACGAAAACGTCTTGCAAGTTTGTTTCCTTTTTCTTAAAACCGTTAATACCCAGGGTGACTTCGAGGAGCAACTCATAGCACGCGGTGTGGTAGCCTTTTTGAGGTTTTTTGAAGACTTTGGTGAATTTGAAGACTTTGGGAAACCGTGCTTCGCAAGACGAAAAAACTCGCAGAACGAATTAATTTCGTCTTGCGAGGCACCACTGCAAAGCAAAAGACAGACTTCCAGTTAAAATCATGGACCACAGAATTTACAGAAGGGTCCAACTCCCTGCGGTGCAGGAATCTCAACTAGATCATCCATGACAGATGGCCACCCAAGGAAGGATGATATATGATAGTTCAATTGGCAGAGCATGAGACTCTGGATCTCAGGTTCATGGGTTCGAGCCCCACGTTGGGCAAAAGATTCCTGCATTGCAAGGAGTTGGACTAGATGAATCTGGGGGTCTCTTCTGACTCTACAATTCTAGAAGTCTGGTCGCTAGCATTAAAAAGAGGGTCGCTTTGTGCCTGGTGTCTGGACCCCTTCCTCACTTGACTGGTGGTGAGAAGGACACTAGCCAGTAGTTTTTGGAAGCAGGCTGCAGGCAGAAGCCAGAGAGGGGGAGCCACACTCGGCTTCTGCTGGAATTCAAGGCTTTGACGATGGGAGAAGCAAGACCTTCTGGGGTGCTGGTGCCCTGGGCCCTGCCATCTTAGGCTCTGGTTGTATTTTTTGTTCTTTAGTCGTTTAGTTGTGTCCGACTCTTCATGACCCCCTGGACCAGAGCACGCCAGGCACTCCTGTCTTCCACTGCCTCCCGCAGTTTGGTCAAACTCATGTTCGTAGCTTCGAGAACACTATCCAACCATCTCGTCCTCCATCGTCCGCTTCTCATTGTGCCCTCCATCTTTCCCAACATCAGGGTCTTTTCCAGGGAGTCTTCTCTTCTCATGAGGTGGCCAAAGTCTTGGAGCCTCAGCTTCAGGATCTGTCCTTCCAGTGAGCACTCAGGGCTGATTTCCTTCCGAATGGAGAGGTTGGATCTTCTTGCAGTCCATGGGACTCTCAAGAGTCTCCTCCAGCACCATAATTCAAAAGCATCAATTCTTCGGCGATCAGCCTTCTTTATGAGAAGTGGACCAGGGGATTAAATGGGGTAGGGGAAGAACCATCTGTTCCACCATGAGCTCCTTGGAGAAAAAGTTGGGATATAGACTCATAGAACTCTGGAGTTGGAAGGGACCTCAGGGTCATCTAGTCCAACCCCCTGCAATGCAGGAATCTTTTGCCCAACGTGGGGCTCGAACTCGTGAACCTGAGATGCTCGGCCAACTAAACTATCATATGAATACTGGGCATCTGGAAATCTGACATCGTTGCTGGTTTCTTTGTAACTGACAGTATGAGCTGTTTGACAGTGGAACAGACATCCACAAGAAATGGTGGCCTCTCCTTCCTTGGAGGCTTCTAAGCAGATGTTGGAGGCACATCTGTCATGGAGGATCTGGTTGAGATTCCTGCATTTTAGGGGGTTGGGCTAGATGTCCCTCGGGGTCCCTTCCAACTCTACAAATTCTATCTTTCCATGATTTTAACTGGAAGTCTGTCTTTTGTTTTTTACGCACTTTTAACATTATCTTTAACCCTTATTTTTATTGCAAATGCAACAGAAAGAAATGCGCTCTCCCATTTACAATAAGAACGGTCTACGAATCCTGACTTAAACACAGATATTTGCAGAGGCGGCCCATATGCCCAAACAAGATTGTTGATTCTAAGACATATGTTCAAATGTAGCATCGTGTACGGAATAGAATTCGAATGTGGAATATATAAAATAATTGCTGGATTTTGGCACAGGTTGTACCCATTCTTGCCCTGGTGCCTTCGGGTAAAGGGTGGGTTATAGATCCTTTTAATTAATTAATAAGGCAACTTCTGGAGAAGGAAATATATTTTTGTTGTTGTTTAGTCGTTTAGTCGTGTCCGACTCTTCGTGACCATGTGGACCAGAGCACGCCAGGCACTCCTGTCCTCCACTGTCTCCCATAGTTTGGTCAAACTCATGTTCATAGCTTTGAGAACACTGTCCCACCACCTCGTCCTCTGTCATCCCCTTCTCCTTGTGCCCTCCATCTTTCCCAACGTCAGGGTCTTTTCCAGGGAGTCTTCTCTTCTCATGAGGTGGCCTAAGCCGGATGACAGATATTCCTCACAAAGCTGCAAAATTATCAAACCGCTCAAAAAAACGGCACACAATTGGCCTGACCTGCCAATTTCGCGTTCCTAGGATGACAACCTTCACCCGCTCCTGGGAGAGAACAAGTTTCAAATCCCCACTCAGCCATGAAGCTCACTGGGTCTTTTCCAGGGAGTCTTCTCTTCTCATGAGGTGGCCAAAGTCTTGGAGCCTCAGCTTCAGGATCTGTCCTTCCAGTGAGCACTCAGGGCTGATTTCCTTAAGAATGGATAGGTTTGATCTTCTTGCAGTCCATGGGACTCTCACGAGTCTCCTCCAGCACCAGAATTCAAAAGCATCAATTCTTCGGCGATCAGCCTTCTTTATGGACCAGCTCTCACTTCCATACATCACTACAGTGGTACCTCGGGTTACATATACTTCAGGTTACAGACTCCGCTAATCCAGAAATAGTACCTTGGGTTAAGAACTTTGCTTCAGGATGAGAACAGAAATTGTGCTCTGGCGGCGCAGCAGCAGCAGCAGGAGGCCCAATTAGCTAAAGTGGTGCTTCAGGTTAAGAACAGTTTCAGGTTAAGAACGGACCTCTGGAACGATTTAAGTACTTAACCCGAGATACCACTGTACTGGGAAAACCATAGCTTTAACTGCACAGGCCTTTGTTGGCAAGGTGATGTCTCGGCTTTTTAAGATGCTGCCTAGGTTTGTCATTGCTTTTCTCCCAAGAAGCAGGTGTCTTTTAATTTCGTGACCGTTGTCACCATGTGCAGTGATCATGGAACCCAAGAAAGTAAAACCAGAGATCAATTCCTTGCAAGAAGGTTTGAGGGGAGAAGGAAACAGAAGCCTTATTGTCCCGTCCCCCTCTTTTCCATTGACTGCAAAAAAAAAAAAAAAAAAAAATCACATTCTGCAACAGGGAACACCAACCTGATCAAAGCTGGAGTTGTTCAGTAAAGACGGGAAAACACTCTGCACATGATGTGAGGCAAAATCGGTTTTGTTACACTTCCAGGGGTGAGCCAGGAAGAGGAAAACCAGCACTTCTATGCTCAGTTTGGGTAGGGGAGCATTTGGCTCTGAACGAAGGCATAGTTCACGGGCAGAGCATCTGGTAGAAACGGTCTCACGCTCAATCCCCAGGCAAGGCTGGGAGAAATCCCCCATTTGAAATTCTGAAGAGCAGCTGTCAGTCAGTGCAGACAGTACTAAGCCGGATGACAGATATTCCTCACAAAGCTGCAAAACTATCAAACCTCCCATAAAAACGGCACACAATTGGCCTGACCTGCCAATTTCGCGTTCCTAGGATGGCAGCCTTCACCAGCTCCCTATAGAGTTTGACTCGAGTTCAAGTCTTCCTGCCACACACCTACAGCAAAGCACCGCCGCCCCATCTCAGCCTCAGTTTCCCCTCTGTAATAGGAGCCTAGGACGGATCTCTCTCACACACACACACATACATATATACACCGGGAAGCTGTGCACAGAACACAGCGCCTGCAGAACGAATTTTTAAAGGCAGAGAGCGCAGAAACGGGTATAATGATGCAAAGTGGAAAATCAATCTCATCCCCCACCGGCAGAAACAGGAGGGGATTCTCCAGCGGCTGAGGGCTTTGCAGGCAAAAACATCCACCCACACACACCGTGTGTCTGGAGTGGAAACAGGTTGCTGCTGAAACCGGCGGCTCAGCTCCAGCCAACGCTAGGGACAAGAGCCATAACAACAACAACAACAACAACAACCAAGCGAGCCCAGGCAAAGGTGTCCGCGATCCGGGGCTCTTTTTCATAGCAAGTCTGCCTCCCTGAGAAAAGTCCAAAGGGGGGGGGAAACGTCTCCCCGCAACCGAGCGGACTGGGCAGCTGTCGAAAGCAACCAGGAAGCAGCTACGCTTGTTTTTAAATTTTTTATTTCTCCTCTCCCATCCTCCCCATCTTGGCCGGCGTTCCCTTACAGGTGTCACCAAGAAGCAAAGGCCGGCTAGTTTTCCGCCCCCCACAAAACAACAACTCTGGAGGAAGGAACTACAGGGACACAGAGAAAACCCACCACGCCAACTGCTCCTCTTTTTGGCAGCGGACAACAGTGAGTTTTCACAATTGCGAGTTTGATCGGGAAGGGACAGGGACAAGACTAACGGGACAGGCGAATGTCAAGGCCATGGGAACGCACTGGTCTCCTTTCCCCGCTTTTAAAGGGAATTTTATCGGGTGTCAAGTCTACTAGTGGAAACTCAGAAAAGCAGGTCCATGGTTTCTGAAGGGGAACAAGGCAGAAAAACCACCTGATTGGCCTTTGTGGAGAACAGAATGCAAGACTGGATGAATCCCTGAAATGCTTTCTGATCTGAAGTATAATTATTCCTATCAGAAAGGTTATCTCTGCCGCCCTGAATGTGCAGCTGCCATCATCCCTGACCAGTGAGCTAGGCTAGGTGGAGTTCATTTCACTTTTCATTTGTATACCGCCTTTTATTTATTTATTAATATTTTATTAAGTTTTATCAATAGAAAAGTTCAGAAAAATACAAAAACAAAAAAATACAAAATACAAACATTAAACACGAAAAAGAAGAAGAAAAAACACATATAAAAGAAAACAAAACTCCCTCTTTTTTTGATTTCTCATCTTTAGTTAACTTATTTTCCTGACTTCCTCACGCCTCCCTTTTTTGTATCCCTTTTGCAAATTGGTTCAGCAAATTCATATCCTATTAGTTTATCTATTATCAATCCCATCTTACATTTTACCTTGTTGCTAGAACCCCTTCAATTCATTTCAATGTCATCAGCATTCAAAAATTTTACAATGTTTCTGTAAATAAGTTTTAAATTTCCTCCAATCTTCTTCCACCAACTCTTCTCCCTGGTCTCGGATTCAGCCACATTTGTATACCACCTTTATTACTATGCCCAAGGCGATGTACAGCTACAAAATATACAACAAAGAACACATGCCTTATAATAATCAGATCCAATACAAAAACTTTAAAATGGAACGACGTATATCGAATAAAGTCCTATCTGATAATAAGAGTCCAGCAACATCCCCAGAGCCACAGGCTCTGCTACATAAAAACTCAAAAGCCACGCTTTGAAAAGTACCTGGCAAGTTGCATAGTCCTTGGAGGAACACCTGAGATTCTTAGCTACCTCACCTTTGTGTGTTCTGCTGTTTCGTTTCTTTAAAGCCTCCAGCCTTCATGCTTCCAAACAGGGTTTTTTTTAAAAAAGAAATGTGATCATCTGTGCCACACAACCTCTGAACACTTTTCCCCACCGCGGTGTTCACACTATGATCCTAGACAAGCATCCTATGCAATCGTCATAAAATCAGAGAGCTAATCCCATGTCTTCTGTTGACTCAAAGGCTAGGCTGTGGAAGCCCAGGGGATAAAATCCTCCGGAGGAAGGATCTGGATGGGAGAGGCTCCTTGGTTGGGTCGTCTTAGCCTCACAGTACCCTGTCCATGAAATGGGTATAATAACACGAGCCGACTAGGAATAAATAAGGAGGATGCAGCGGCTTGCAGATTTTTAATTGCTACGTAAATTTTGCATGGGCCACAATCTGGTAGGATCTTTGCCTGCACATAAGCTACTGAAAACTTTAAGATCCGAGATCATTCAGGTCCTAAGGGGGTAACTAATTTAACACGCTACATTTAAACGATGAGCAACAGCAGAAATGGACGTATCCAAACCCCTCCGGATCACACAGGGGTAACAAGATGATATGGATTATTCACAGTATAGCCGTCCTACAAGCCATCCTGTTGAACGAGCATTTTTATTTCCCTGATGAAGAAATGTGTATAATTCCCACCCCCCAATAAATGAATAAAAGCACAAGAACCTGCCACAACATTAAAAACAACAACCACCTTCACACTGATTCTAAGACAGGGCACAGGTGTGCCTGCAGCAACAGGTTGTCTGAAGATCCCCACTTAAAACTAAATTAACGAGAGAATTCAAAGCAGATGTTGATCTTCATCTGTAATAGCCAAAGGTACACCAACAAATCCAAAATATACTGAATTTTGGATCCCCCCAAAAATAGAAGATAGTGTTGCAAAACCATTGGAGATAAGAAATTCATGTCCCTAGATGTGTGTGAGGCAGAAGAAAGTAATAATACAGACAGGGAGAGAAATAGCAACGACAAGAAGACGACACCTTGATCCAAACTTGTGGCCATTTCAACTCAGCGGAAACTATTAAGCCACAAAACGAAGATGTATTAGCAGGGATTTGGGAAAGAATCAATCTGGCCGCAATGCTGTGGGCGAGCTAAATAATCAGAGAGCATCACAGACTAGACAATCAGAGTATTCCCACTGTACTTCATGGAATTGGGAGAGGGGTGGACATTGTTTCCAGAGAAGCTGTGTCCTAATATTGGCAAGCTGTGTACAGACAGAAGCGTGAGGAGGAAGATCTCGGGACTACAGGAACTTTAACGCCACCAGGGAAGTGGGGAGTGGCAGCCAGGGTGAAACCCAAAATCTATCCATCAATCCATCCATCTGGTCAGATAAACGTGAACACACACACACCTATGAACAAACAGATAAACTCCCACGCCACGGATCTCGAGAAAGAACTCTGAATTTCTATGCTGGAAATCAAGGTAAGGCAGAATCTTCAGATTCTTGCCCATCAAAACACAAGTCGTACCTTTCCGGGGAGGTGGGGACCCCAAATGGCTAGGCACTTCTGAATTTTCATTCATCTCATACATAACCCTGCGCAGATTAATTAGCCAAGCTGCACAGCTGCAAAGCCACAGGAGCAAAGATTTCAGCATTGGACTGGCACTTTACATGCAGTTGGCCGATCAATTAATCCCATGATCGATGGTGATGGGTCTCCCCCCCCCCTTTATTCTACACGTCACCCTGGGCAGGATCAACAGTGTGCAAAAATCTGTGCTGTTAGGATGTATTAGTTGAGAACACACACACACACACCTTGGTTTATTTCCCTTCACAGCAAACACAAGCAACCTTGTTTTAATAACCCCGATACATTTCCTTTTCGTTCAGCGTCCGGATAGGAATCGACCCAGATGTTTCATTATTAAGGCAGAACGGCTCGTAAGGAAAAACAACAAAGTATCGCCTTACTCTCTGCAATTAAATATTTAAAAAGCTGGCGGATTAAGAGTTCGCGGAATCACCTGTTGAAGGGGACGCATCGCCCGGCAACAGCAGCGCCCAAATCGAAGGTAGGAGATTGTGTGTTTATTCTCAGAGAGAGAGAGAGAGAGAGAGAGAACTTACCTAGGCTGCAACTTTAAAGGGAGATGCTCTAGAGCCAAAAGGCAGGACCGGTCTCTCTCCCCTTTGCAGATCTCCTTCCCCTTAAAGGCTTCAGCCAGCAACACTTGTTCCTCTGGTGACAGTTTGCACCCAGGTGGCCAGGAAAGGGAGTAGCTCGTGGTCCCAGCCGTGGCTTCAATATTAATATCAATCAAGCCTGGGCATCTCTTCTCCTCCCCCCCCCACCCAACTCGATTCCAATTGGAGAGCGGCCGATGGGTGGGAAAAAGAGAACGGACCCGTCAGATTGCAGAAAGGCAAGCCTCGAATCCAGTTTAGAGAGAGGCAGAGAGATGATGCCTCGTCCACAGAGGTCTTTGGAAAACGGCTTCCCAAGCCAAAAGGTGCCAGGAGGATTCGCGAAGCTAATTCCTTGCAAATTTGCATTCCGTGGCACAGCGGATTAGTCCGGGAAGCTGGACTCTCCCTCCTTCCCTAGACGACACTGCCTGCCTCTGCACTTTGCTGGATCGCAACATATTTTTTTTCCTGCCTCTGCTGGTCTATAGGAAGAAAGAGGAGGGGGGGATTGAACAATTAAAGCGACCCTGCACATTTCAGCCGCTGCTTTTAGGTTGGATACCCGGCAAAGCTGGCTGTTTTCTCCTTTAAAAAGCCTTGCAAGATGCTGGAACTGAGAGAGGCATGGTACCCAGAGGAGGGCAGCAGGAGGAGGAAGGGGGTGAAGAGAGGAGGGGGTGGGCAAGGCCGCGGCTTGAGGGCAAAAAGCAGGAGTTCCCTGCCAGTTCTGCTTGCCCACGTTTATAACCCGCCATCTGGGGAAGAGGGGATGGCGCAGAAGAGGACAGCGCGAAACCTCCTTGTGTGCAAGGAACGGCCTCTCTGCCGATGCTTCCACACCTGGAAGCATCTCTCAGATGCGAGGGGAAGCTATGAGCCACTGGGAGGCAGTAAAGCAAAGGGGAAGGCTGCAAAGAATGACAGCCCCTGCTTGCCTCTGGGGTTCAGCAGCACAGGGGCAAAGATCTGGGGCTCAATTCACACAACCACACAGCTCAGGTCACGCCCACTCTGTGCATTTAAAGCACTCCTGCGTCCCTTTAACAGCCCCGGTTTTCTTTCCCCGCCTTGCAAAGGATCCTGGGATCTGTAGTTTGCTTAGGGTGCTGACCTCTCACAGAGCTGCAGTTCTCAGGATCCTCAACAAACTACAGCCTCCAGGATCCCCCACAACTGTTAAAGGGGTATAAAAGTGCTTTGAATGTCCAGTGCGGATGCAACTGCAATGAGAGGGCACCTGTTTTTTGTGGGAAAGGTCCCAGGTTCAGTCCTGCTACCAGATTCTCCAGGTCTGGCTGAGAATGGTCCCGACCTGAAACCCAGTCTCTGCAGTCAAGAATGAGCTAGACAGGACAATGAGATCCCCTGGTATAAGGTAATTATTATTTTTGCGGGGCCTTCTCAGTGGTGGCTCCCAGACTTTGGAACTTCCTTCCTAGGCAAGCTAGACTGGCTCTATCCTTGCTCTCCTTTTGCTGGCGGGTAGAGACTGTTTTATTCCAGCCAGATTTGGGGAGTCTGCCTTTTTTTTTTTTTTAAAGGAACAGGATTTTAAATAGTGCTGCACTGCTTTTCCTATCAGCCTTTTAATACAGTGGTACCTCAGGTTACATACGCTTCAGGTTACATACGATTCAGGTTACAGACTCCGCTAACCCAGAAATAGTGCTTCAGGTTAAGAACTTTGCTTCAGGATGGGAACAGAAATCGTGCTCCGCCGGTGTGGCGGAATTAGGAAACCCTATTACCTAAAGTGGTGCTTCAGGTTAAGAACAGTTTCAGGTTAAGAACAGACCTCCGGAACGAATTAAGTACTTAACCTGAGGTACCACTGTAGAACTGTTTTTCTATTGCTTTAATCCTTTTACAGTTTAAGTACTATTTAAAATACTTTTTCAGCCTTCTGCCTTTTACCGGCATTGTTTTAATTTGTGTAAACCGCTTGGACTCCCGGTCTGGGGGATTGTAGAATATAAATGAATCATAGGGTCGTAGAATTGTTAGAGTTGGAAGGGACACTCCCAGGTCATCTAGTCCAACCCCCTGCACTGAAGGAACCTAAACTAGATCACACATGACAGATGGCCATCCAACCTCTGCTTAAAAAAGCTCCAAGGAAGGAGAGGACACAAATATAACAGCAACTGTAATAAATAAATTAGATTATTAATCTCAGGGTTGTGGGTTCGAGCCCAACGTTGGGCAAAAGATTCTTGCATGGCAGTGTGACTCACAGGATAGCTCAGGATAGAGCATGGTGCGGAGAATGGCAAGGTTGCAGGTTCGATCCCTGTATAGGATAGCTGCATATCCCTGCATTGCAGGGCGTTGGACTACTAGATGATTCTTAGGGCAGTGTTTCCCAAACTTTTTTGGGCAACGGCACACCTGTTTAATGAAAAAAATCTCGCGGCACACCACCATTACAGCCCCGTGACGTCAGCGCACAGCGTCACGCCGGGAGGGACGCACGAAAGTGAAAGTTTTTTCCCTCCCCCTTGCCGGGGAACCTCCAAGCTTTGGGGGTGGGAGGAGGCAGCAGAGTGAGGGACTGAGGGACGGCGGCAACTGAGGCGGCGGCGGCTTTTGTGGTGGTGGCGGCGATAGCGGGCGGAGGAGGGGGCGGCGGCGGAGCTTGAGGAGCCGTCGCCGGGAGTTGCTGCTGCTGTTGTTGCTGCTGCTGCCCGGACATGCCGGCCTCCTCCTCCTCCGCTGTCTTGCGCTCCGGAGCCGCCCCCGGCTCGACGCGGATCCTCGCTGCCGCCGCCTCTCACCGCCCGACTCGCCCGCCTCCCTCCCACGGCACACCAGCCAACGTCTCACGGCACAGTAGTGTGCCGCGGAACACCGGTTGGGAAACACTGTCTTAGGGTCCCGTCCAATTCAATAATTCTACGGCTTGGTTAAAGGGCAGCTCCTTTAGGTCCTATGCCCAACAACCCCTTTCCCCTTTATTGCCGATTTACGCAGCAGGGTTGCACAGTCGTACCTTGGAAGTCGAACAGAATCCTTTCCAAAAGTCAGTTTGACTTCCAAAACGTTCAGAAACCAAAGCACGGCTTCTGATTGGCTGCCGGAAGCTCCTGCAGCCAATCAGAAGCCGCGGAAGCCCTGTTGGACGTTCGGCTTCCAAAAATAGTTTGCAAACCAGAACAGTCCATTCGGGAGCCACAACATTCGGGAACTAAGAAGTTCCAAAACCAAGGTAGGACTGCGCCTAGTTTACAGAGGTGGCAAGGCACTCTGCACATGCTCAAGGAACTCTATACTGGAGTGTGGAGTCTTGGGACCCGAAAGCTGAATAATAGGGGATTAAACCCCAAAGAAAATCACTGATCGGAAGGAGTCAGTATCTGCTTTAATGTTATTCCAGAAAAAGTAAAGCAGAGCAGAATGGGGGTGGAGGAGACATGAAACCCCCAATACCAGACTAAATAGGTCATATATGTATATATGTGCGTGTATCTCACATATCTGCATTAGAAGCATAAACCAGAGAGGAATTTCAGCTTACTTCCCCATGGTGTAGCATTCCTTGCTAGACTACCAGAGGATTCCGTGTTTACTTAAACTCTATACTCCTTTCCCATATAGATGGATAGCTATTCAATGTTTTCTTTGGGGGGGGGGGTGTAAAGGCAACACTATAATTACTAGGCGGTTCTGAGCACTTTTCCCAAGGCTGGCTATAAGGCGCTGGAGGATTAACAAGTCATCTCTAACCCTGATTGGTTAATTTACGGGCTTTTCTGTTTTCCCAAACTGGACGCATAACCGCGCAAACACTTCCGAAACTGGAACTTCAGGTTGAAAAAGTAACCCGCCGCATTCCATCGCTCCTTCCGCAAGAAATTTACAAGAAATCCGAACTCGGGAGCTTAATTATGCCCCGGCCTTAGGCAAAACCATCGGACTCTCTCCATCACTCAGTCCAGCACAGGTATGTGTAGACAAACTGGGGAGAGAGAGGCTGATATTTTTATACTTACGGGTACAAGCAGAAGATAAGCAATGCCACTTAAATCTACGTCCGTGGAGACACCCATAAGCCCATCCCCTGTGCCCCGTAAGAACGCCATGAAATTCCAAACATGAATTGCACATTTGTTCGAAAGCCAATTAAAGCCAGTTTAATTAATTCAACAAAATTGGTCCAGGGACACCAGCTTTTCAAAGTCTGAGAGTCACTTTACACTTCAGTGGCCCCCTGCCACCTCTTAGCACAAACACACCCCCAGTAATTCCCCCCCAGGGGGCAGTAGCAGCCAATTTTGGGAACCGCTTCTCTACAACGTGGGGGTGTGGGGTGCCCAAATTCGACAGCGTTAGTCCTCAACACTTCACTTTCAGACCCTATTGAACTAGACTAGGAAGTTTTATCAGCAGCTATTATTAGCCACGAGGATAGTTAAATGGAGACTCCAGATTCAGTGGCAGTGTATCTGTAGGTGTCACTTGCTGGGGAATAGGCAACCAGGGAAGGACAGACGTCCGCATGGCCTGCTTGAAGGAACATCTGGGAACATCTGGGTGGGTGCTGTGATAAGCAGGGTGTTCGACTAGACCTGAGAGGGGGCATCTGTAGTGCCTTGGAAGTTGCTGGAAGACCATTCCCATCATCCCACAACTATGGATGTTGTGTGATGGGACTGATGGGGAGTCCATCCTGATGGACCTTCCTTGCCCAGACCCAGCAAGGAGAGTTCTCACGTACGAGAGATGGAGGCCCCGGAAACGGAGGCATTTCCAAAGCCAAGCAAATGTGGGGCTTATTAGGAAGCTACGGGAGGAATTCCTCCAGAGGCAGGAGCAACCTGAAACACTGTAAAGAGGGGAGCAGATTCATTTCACACACACACACCAAAAGAGAAGAACTGTGCCTGCACATTTTGCTGGAAATGGGACGGAAGGAAACTGGGAATTTGGGGGGGGGGTATGGTTCACCTAGAATCATAGAATCATAGAGTTGGAAGAGACCACAAGGGCCATCGAGTCCAACCCCCTGCCAAGCAGGAAAGGAAGGAGAGGATTCCCTAATTTCCCCTGCAGTGGATGCCCACATGGGAATTGCTTTGAATCGAAGAATCATAGAATTATAGAGTTGGAAGGGCCTACAAGGCACATATAGTCTTACCCCCTGAAATGCATTGCAGGGGTTGGACTGGATGACCCTCAGGGGTCCCCCTTCCCAACCTCCATCTTCAGGTTGGTAGCAATGCTTATTTACTTAGGGTGAGGAAGAGTTATGGGAGTAGCTCCCTATACAGCTATCTTTGCTCTTCATCTTTGCTTTCACCCTGACCGATCCTCTACGTCTCTTTCCGATTATACTCAGATGCATCTCTACCACAGAGACCGTATAACACCAGTCCTGAAAGATCTTCATTGGCTCCCAGTACGTTTCCGAGCACAATTCAAAGTGTTGGTGCTGACCTTGAAAGCCCTAAACAGCCTCGGTCCTGTATACCTGAAGGAGCGTCTCCACCCCCATCGTCCAGCCCAGACACTGAGGTCCAGCGCCGAGGGCCTTCTGGCGGTTCCCTCACTGCAAGAAGTGAGGTTACAGGGAACCAGAGGGCCTTCTCAGTGGTGGCTCCCACCCTGTGAAATGCCTTCCCAGCAGATGTCAAGGCAATAAACAGCTATTTTACTTTTAAAAGACAACTGAAGGCGGCCCTGTTTAGGGACGTTTTTAATGCCTGACGCTGTATTGTTTTTAATACTCGGTTGGAAGCCACCCAGAGTGGCTGGGGAAACCCAGCCAGACGGGCGGGGTATAAATAATAAAGTATTATTATTATTTATCATCATCATCATCATCATCATCTGCAAGGCCTGAATGCTTGTCATCAAGAGTCCAAACAGTGCCCTCCAGCTCCTTTGGACTACAATTCCCATCATACCTAACTGCTGAGCATGTGCTGGCAGGGGCTGATGGGAGTTGTGCTCCACAACATCTGGCGGAAACCAGGTTTGCAAAGGCAGAGACAAGATGTCCTTTCTAAGCTGGCAGGAACAAGCCGGCAGTAAATCACACTGTGCAAACTCTTCATTAGCAAAAACAGGATCAGCACAGGGGTGTCAGGCCTAATGAGCACAGCAACTCATCTCCGGCTGGTCTTGCCCCCATGAAGCAGTTGCTGAGATGGAAGGTCCCCTGTGTGGTGTAGTGGTTAAGAGCAGTAGTCTCATAATCTGGGGAACCGGGTTCGCGTCTCCGCTCCTCCACATGCAGCTGCTGGGTGACCTTGGGCCAGTCACACTTCTCTGAAGTCTCTCAGCCCCACTCACCTCACAGAGTGTTTGTTGTGGGGGAGGAAGGGAAAGGAGAATGTTAGCCGCTTTGAGACTCCTTAAAGGGAGTGAAAGGCAGGATATCAAATCCAAACTCTTCTTCTCACAGCTGCCTAGATCCCCCTCTTCCACGGGGCTTTTCCCAAGCGATCGGAGACTACGCCTGCATGAAGCCAACCTCTCCTCTGCCCTGTTCATGCCTCTCCTGGTTCGAGAGAGGAGCTGGTCATAGCAAGAGGGGGAGACACCCCTGTGTCATCTCTGCCTCTTGGTCTCCCTTCTTTCCTGCTTCCGATTCTGTACTTCTCTCTGCCACCAACTCCCCCTGCTCAAAAAGCCCTGTTGCCTCCTCATCGTCCGACATCTCCTCTTCCCATTTTCCCCCTCTGACCCCTCATCACCACCCCACCACCAATCCCTGGGCTGAGCCTTCCCCCTTTAGGGGTTCTCCAACTGGTTCCTCCCACCATTCCTTTGCATCCAACCAGCCTGTGACATAAGCTTTAAAAGTATGGTTGGGAGACCCAGGGCGCTCCAGACTCCCAGCTGCCATCACCCCTGCCTCTTGTATTACGGGACCTCCTCTCCTGGTCTGCCCTGCAGAGGACCTTCAGGTCCATGAACAACCATAGTTTAGAGGTCCCGGACCCTAAGGAAGTCAGACTATCCTCCACCAGGGCCAGGGCCTTTTCAGTGATGGCTCCGACCTGGTGGGATGCTTTGTCCCATGAGACCAGGGCCCTGCAAGATTTAACCCCCTTCTGTCGGGCCTGTAAGACAGAGCTATTTCGCCTGGCTTTCAATTTGAATTCAGCCTGATCTTTTATTTCCCTTCTCTTCCCTCCCCTTTTATGAAGATCACCTGCTCTGAGACCCCACAGCTAATTCTCCCCTGGCCTCCTCGCTGGCCCAAGCAGGACTAATTCAGCTAGCTAGCCCTGGTGGTTATCTAATGCTTATTAGATGGATTTCCCCTAAACTGATTTCTGAACTTTGAATTTTATTGTTACAGTGGTACTTCGGGTTAAGTACTTAATTCGTTCTGGAGGTCCATACTTAACCTGAAACTGTTCTTAACTTGAAGCACCACTTTAGCTAATGGGGCCTCCCGCTGCTGCCGCGCCACTGCTGCACAATTTCTGTTCTCAACCTGAAGCAAAGTTCTTAACCTGAAGCACTATTTCTGGGTTAGTGGAGTGTGTAACCTGAAGCGAATGTAACCAGAGGTACCACTGTATTCATGTTTTTCTCCTGTATTTTATGCTGCTTTTACAATTAAGTGTTTTAAATTTGTTATTAGCCGCCCTGAGCCCAGTTTTTGAACTGGGAAAGGCGGGATATAAATAAAAATTTATTATTATTATTATTATTATTATTATTATTATTATTGACCACAGGAGCTGCAGCTGATGGCAGCTGGAGCCCAACAGGTTGCCCCTCCCTGCTGGAAAGTGCTCCTAATCATCCCACAGTCCAGGGATGCTGGAGGGATCCAATAGGCTCCTGGCCAATCAGCAGGCAGCTGTGATTTTGCCAGCCGTGCCCAGGATCTGAAAACTTGGTGGTGCAATCAAAGCCAAGAGGATAACTAGCCTGGCTGGCAAGCACCTTCTAGAACATACATGCCAGGGCTGGACAGAAGTCCAAGTGAATAAATGCATTCTGCAGAAAGCAGCTGGGGGGCCCCAAAGACATGCACTGCCCTGTTTTCCTCCCATGGCAATGCTGAGTTGCAACGGGAACAAGCGGCCAGCCTGAACGATGCTCCTCTGTGCTTCGCCACCAGCAGCTTCTCTAAGCCATGTTGGAAAGCGAGGAAAATATGCAAAACAGCAAAAGCCGAGCAGGAAAAGGCCAAACCCCATCTTCCCGTGCCAGGAATCGATAAGGCAGGTTTCAATATTCAAGTAGCAGCAGCAGCAGCACTCCAGCCTCTTCCAGGAACAACTTGGACGATGTGTTTGCTGACAGTGCGCTCACATTGCTGTGTGCAATGCGAGTAAGATCTCCAGCATTTCCAGAGAATGGCTTCTGAAATGCTGGGGTGTTGGTGGGGGAGCTGCTTACTTCCACCTTCTTCCCTCCATCTAATATTGAAAGGATTCTGGATGTAAGAGCTAAAACGCTCCTGCATGTGGAAGACTCTACACAAACACACATACACAACCCACGCTCTCCACCAGAGCAACATGGCACAGCAGTGACACAACTTAAATATGTCTCTCTGCTGCTTTGCACAGATTCTGGCTTCAGCTGCTGTTCAAAGCCTTCAATGGTCAGAGCTCCCAACCACAGCACTTCATGGACTGGTTGGATGCAGAGGAATGGTGGAAGGAACCAGTTGGGGAAACCCAGGGTGGTTACTTCCGGGTTGCCGCGGAGCGTAACTTGAAAATGCTCAACCTGAAGAATATTCAACCCAAGGTATGACTGTAATGCATCAAACATTAAAAGCTTCCCTGAACAGGACTGCCTTCAGATATCTTCTCAAAGCACCCTCAACAGGTGAGGAGCTGAAGACACCCAGACTGGCAACATCCGGCTCGACAACTCGCACACAGGGCCCCCACAATTCGCTCGTGGGCCTCGCGGTCCACTTTGGGGCAGCCCGTGCCCAGTTAGACAACATTCCTTACTTTGCAACATCCCAGTTATGAAACAGAAAGTGCCTCACAGCTTCTGAGCATCCTTGTTCTGACAACTCAGTCTCCCTGCAATGCTCACGGGGAGCGTCTGTCTGTTTATGTGGTGCCCGCGATGAACCCTTGAGGCAATTGGCACATACCACTTCTCAGATGCTCCCTGTCCCTCCCAAAGAAAAGAAAATGGTTCCATCCTGGACGGCGCTTAGCCACAGGCAGAAATCCAGACCTTCCTGTTCCAAGCGCAGCAGGAACAGCCAACGAGGGAATGCCACAACATGTCGCGCACTGCCCACCTTGACAAAGAACATTGCCTTTCCCTCCTGCCGAAATGTTTTGGGCTACAGTTTCCAGCAGCCTCAGGCACAACAGCCACGCTGGCTTGGAGTCCAAAATATCTGCAAGGTGTCACAACATTATGATGGAAGATTGGGGGAAATTATGGAAAACGGATTTAAAATTCACAGACTGTTCCCTGTTGAAGGAGAACTACATGAAGATGATGTACAGATGGTATGCGACACCAGTGCAGTTAGGGAAAATGTATAAAACTAGTTCAAATATATGTTGGAAGTGTAAGGAAAAGGAGGGGACGTTTTATGTGGTGGGACTGTAATGTAATTTAAAAAATTGGGGAAATGATATATAATGAATTGAAAAAAATGTTCCATCTAACATTTGTTTAAAAACCTGAAGCATTTTTGCTAGGAATTGTAGGGAAAGACCTGCCAAAAAAGCTGAAAAACATATTCATGTATGCGACAACGGCTGCGAGAGTCCTAATAGCACAAGGATGGAAGACTGAAGAAACCCCAACTAAAGAATCATGGCAAGAAAAATTGATGGACTATGCGGAACTGGCAAAATTGACACATAAGCTATGGGACAAGGATAACTGTGATTTTAAAGATGAGTGGGAGCCCTTTACAAAACATTTGAAGAGGCAACAAAGTGAACTGGACTCCTTGGCAGGTTTTGAATAAACATTCACAAACTTTTTATTGATAATAATAAGTCATATAATTTAAGGATCTATACAACTTTGTAACATGCAGAGAACAGCATTTACAGAGAAACCAAAGACTGGAACTGAGAGGGTGGGTTATGTGTGGGAGGAAGGGGAGAGGGAGGAAAAATGGGGGGGGGGGAATTAAGGATGATATGTTTTTGGATAATATGTTTTGTTTAAATTTTCAATAAAATTGTTTTTTTTAAAAAACAACAAAATATCTGCAAGGTTCTTCCTACCAGAGAGGAATGACAAACCAAGCTGATGGGCTGTGGGTGAGGGCAAAGCTGACCGGAAAACTCAGGAACCAAGAGGACAAAAACTTTACAAAAGAATGGGGAAAATTTCTAAGTTATCTAAGAGACCACCGCAAGCCGATGGAAACATTGACAGGATTTTGATTTCACTTGTGGTGTAACAATTACCATGGAAAATACGGACTGATATAAAGAGTCTGGAAGAAGATGCAGTTTTAAATGTTTAAAATGGGACTCCAGGGGAAGTCCTGAGATTTGGAGGAATCGGAGTTAAAGAAAACCTATAAAAATACTTTTGTTAAAAAACCAGAAGCATTTTTACTGGGTATAGTGGGGGAAGAGATACCAAAAGGAGATAAAGAAAACTGTTTATGTATGCAACAACTGCAGCAGGAATTATTTTAGCCCAAAAATGGAAGCAACAAGAAGTCCCAACGAAAGAAAAGTGGCAGACGAAGATGATGGACTTTGCAGAATTGGCGAAGCTGGCGGGGAAAATCCGAAACCATCGTGACCGAGCATTCCAAAAAGATTGGAGTAAATTTATACAATATCTGAAGGACTATTGCAAGCAATTAACAACACTAGCAGGGTCATAAAAAGACTTGTAATGACAACTGTTCTTCCCTTTTTATATTTATTTAAAAATTGTGACATTTTGAAGGAGTGAAACGTAAACTGGAAAACGTATAAATGCTATGAGATAAAGGTTAACTTTGAAAACCATGAGGCGGAAAGGAGGGGAGTCGACAGGCTCTTAAGAGCTAAAGAAGTAAAATGGATAATGATGATGTGTTTAAATATTATATAATGGAGAATTAATAAAAATTAATCTAAAAAGGGTTCGGAGGAATCTCTGTATATGGATATGTATTTGAATTTTTTATAATTTTGTATTGGAAAATTAAAAAAAACGATTTCAAAACAAACAAATGAAAATCTGCAAGGAGCCACCAAGCTAGGAACTCCCCAGGCACGTATTGCAAATGGTGCAGGTCCAATTGAGACCATATGGAGATCTCTGAATGCCCGGTTGGTGAATGACACCTCCATCTGGCTGGCCCCTCCGGCTTTCTTAAGCAGGTCAGCAAAAGAGCTTACCTAGGTAAAGGGTAAAGGGACCCCTGACCATTAGGTCCAGTCGTGGCCGACTCTGGGGTTGCGGCGCTCATCTCGCTTTATTGGCCGAGGGAGCCGGCGTACAGCTTCCGGGTCATGTGGCCAGCATGAATAAGCCGCTTCTGGAGAACCAGAGCAGCACACAGAAACACCATTTACCTTCCCACTGGAGTGGTACCTATTTATCTACTTGCACTTTGACGTGCTTTTGAACTGCTAGGTGGGCAGGAGCAGGGACCGAGCAACGGGAACTCACCCCGTCGCGGGGATTCGAACCGCCAACCTTCTGATCGGCAAGTCCTAGGCTCGGTGGTTTAACCCACAGCGCCACCCGCGTCCCTTACCTATTGAATGTACATCCCACCTTTTTCTCCACGGAGTATATGCTTCACCCCCCACCTCAGTTAATCCCTACAATGACCCTGTGAGGTAGGTTATGAGGCTGTGACTGGTCCAAGGTCATAGCCAAGTGGGGATTTGAACCCTGATTTCCCAGGTCCTAGTCCGACTCTCAAACCACTAAACCACACTGGCTTCCTAGAGTACGTCTGCTATGGGGCAGCTATATAAATTAAGTAGGTAGATAAAATATGGGGAAAGCAAAATATCAGTTGGAGAAGGTCCTGAAATCTTTTCCTTGTGAATTTGTTTCATTCTGGATTTGTTTTATTTGACGTTTGAATGTCTTGCAAACCGCATTGAGATTTTTTCCTTTAAAATAGAAAGCAGTATAGAAATGAAATGAGTAATAATAATAAATTCAATTGCGGGGGAAATGGCGCCTAAACATTCCATTGTGGCAACCTAGGTTTAAGGTTGGTGCTGAAGGAGGCTCTTGAGAGTCCCATGGACTGCAAGAAGATCAAACCTCTCCATTCTGAAGGAAATCAGCCCTGAGTGCTCACTGGAAGGACAGATCCTGAAGCTGAGGCTCCAATACTTTGGCCACCTCAGGAGAAGAGAAGACTCCCTGGAAAAGACCCTGATGCTGGGAAAGATTGAGGTCAGAAGGAGAAGGGGATGACGGAGGACGAGATGGTGGGACAGTGTTCTTGAAGCTACCAGCATCAGTTTGACCAAACTGCGGGAGGCAGTGGAAGACAGGAGTGCCTGGCGTGCTCTGGTCCAGGGGGTCACGAAGAGTCAGACACGACTAAACAACTAAACAACAAGGTCTAAGGTGCCAATTGGCAATTAGCTTATATATCTGAGTTTTTAATGCTGGTACCAAGTCAGAAAAGGCTAAGATAGAGCTACACCAGTTTCTTCTGCAGAAACGAAAGTGATGAGGATCTGAAACTAAAGCACTTCCTCATATTGTCAGTCGAGGCATTTGTGGAATCACAGAATTGTAGAGATGGAAGAGACTCAAAGGGTTATCCAGTCAAGACCCCCCCCCCCAAAAAAATGCAGGAATCACAGCTGTTCTTGCACTGTATGCAAGAATATCCAGCTAACAGAAGACCCACCGGCTCTCTTGCAACTTGTATTTGGGAGCAGATTGTTCCCATTTCACAGATGGAAAACTGAAGCTCTGAAAAAGGTCAAGTTAGCTAACCAGACGTTCATCCCCCCTTGCTTGTGTAATAAGCAGCCAAATTATGTTTGGGCCACGCCTTTGTGATCCATCTAATTAAAGGGCGGAAAACGTCTCTGGAATGATGTGTTATTTCAGACAATAGCAAAACAACAACTCGGGCTGTTGTTGCTTCCCCCTCTGCAACCAAATCCCTTACAAGGAAATTGCCCTCTTAAAGAAAAAAGGTGTTCCTTGGATGACGAGGACGCTTGTTTTGAAAATTGCCATTTGCCGTATATTATAGCCAGCGCCAACTCCGCTCGAACTTATTGGACTTATTGGACAGCCCAACAGGGAGATTTCAAGCATTTGCAACTTTTGTTTTGCAATTTTGAACGGAAACCAGGAAAAGAAACCAGGCAAGTATAGATCTGTCCCTGTGGCACAGAAACATCTGAAGCCGCAGATCCCTTGCCCTCCAGGCATATGGATGTAAGGAACAGCCTCACACATCATTTTTGCAAGTGACAAGAATGAAGAATGAAACGTTGAGACACAAAATCAAAACACAAGTCGGATAATGTGTTTACTGGCATGCGATGGGGGTCAGGCATGTTACCCAACAGTTAATTATGCAAACTGTCCTCAAACGAAGTGTCAGTTGGGAACCTTGCATAAGATCGTACATCAAGCAGTTTGCCTGGGCTCTAGGGGTTTATTTCTGTCATTTCTACGCCTTGCAAAGCCATAGATGGCTTCAGAACTGGAGATAGGCTCTAATGGCATCTTAAAGGCCCACATATCCGGTAAATCTGGCCGCCCAGAAAGTCCAAGGCAATGCATTTTTTAATTATTGACAACTACCAATCCACAAATATGATCGCCACAAACAAAAGCACCAAAAAAACCAGAGGAAATGTGGCATGCCCAATCTTGTCAGGAGTGAGGGGCAGAAATGAAGGAAGCAAAGATTTGCCAGACTCCCCTACAGGTAGATTTGTGTGTGTTTTTGTGGACAAATGCTTCCCTTCCTTATAAGTACGTGACAATCTGTAACAAGAATCATATTCCAGGCAGGTTTGCGCTGAAGGAAAGGGCACAGATAAAAGCAGAACAGAACCTTCAGAAAGAAGACATGTTCTGCAAAAGATGAATAACCATTCACTTAGGAAGACAGGAAACTGCCTTTCGCTGAGGTTGCATCTGCAATATACATTGAAAGCGCGCGCGCACACACACACACACACACTTTTAACAGTCATAATAATAATAACAATAAATTTTATTTATACCCCGCCCTCCCCGGCCAGAGCTGGGCTCAGGGCGGCTAACACTAGTAAAATAACAATAACAACATAATAGGGGGAAGAAAAAAAACCAATTTAAAATACAGGTTAAAATACAATTTAAAAAGCAGCCTCATTTTAATTGTAGCCCACAGATCAAAACCATAAGGGGAGGGAAACATAAGGGTCAGACTGAGTCCAAACCAAAGGCCAGGCGGAACAGCTCTGTCTTGCAGGCCCTGCGGAAAGATGTCAAGTCCCACAGGGCCCTGGTCTCTTGGGACAGAGCATTCCACCAAGACGGGGCCAGTACCTGGCCCTAGTTGAGACCAATCTAACCACCTTGCGGCTTGGGACCTCCAAAGTGTTGTCATTTGTGGACCTTAAGGTCTTCCGCGAGGCATACCAGGAGAGGCGCCCCCCCAAATCCTGGGAACTGTAGTTTTTTCAGGGTGCTGAGCGATGTTAGGTAAGATAAAGGGACCCCTGACCATTAGGTCCAGTCGTGACCGACTTTGGGGTTACGGCGCTCATCTCGCTTTACTGGCTGAGGGAGCCGGCGTACAGCTTCCGGGTCATGTGGCCAGCAGGACTAAGCCGCTTCTGGAAAAACCAGAGCAGCGCACGGAAATGGCGTTTACCTTCCCGCCAGAGAGGTACCTATTTATCTACTTGCACTTTGACATGCTTTCAAACTGCTAGGTTGGCAGGAACAGGGACCGAGGAACGGAAGCTCACCCCATTGCGGGGATTCGAACCATTGACCTTCGTTTGACAATCAATCCCTCTTCCCTGGGAACTCTGGGAAGTGTGGCTCTGCAAAGGGAAAATGGGTTTGCTAACATATCTCCGCACCCGTAACAAACTACACCTCCCAGGATTCTCTGGGGGAAGCCAGTACTACTTAAAGTGGTATGATACAGCTTTAAATGTGCAACACAGATGAGGCCTGAGTCTGACAATTGGAATATCTAAGCTCAGGACAGTCTGCTGGCACGTTTGCAAAGCTAAGCAGGGTCTGGTATGCTTTCAAATTGGATGGGAGACCAACTGTGTGTTGAGATCCCTGCATTGCAGGGGGTTGGCCGAGATGACTCTTAGGGTCCCTTCCAAATCTACAATTCTACGATTCTATGACTGAGCTATGGCCCTTCCCCAAATTATCATTCCTGTACATAATTACAAGTTCTACAAGGGAAGAGGGAAGAGAAGATGAAGGTCAAGGCCTTACAGCCCTACTGTCAACCAAACTCCATCCATATGAGCTGCTTAATGTATCCTACACGCTGTGATTTTGGAGTGACGCCTACAAGCAAGAGGCTTCACTTTAGGAAGTGATGACTGCTCATGTAAAACTGGATATTTACAGCTCTCCATCAGCACAGAACAGTACGTCCTGTGCTTGTTTGAAAATATATTCCCTGAAGCTTGGACAGGTATGAGATTTATTCATTTTGTACCACGGATCTAGGCAATTTGCTTGGCCTTCAAGAGACCAGAACACTCCCACAGAGACTACGGGATTGTCGGTGCCCAACAATTAAAACTCTTGAGTGCAGGTACAGACAGCCGACCAAACTGCTCAAAGCTGCTCTGCAGCTTGGAAATACTGCACCAGGTTTGCCAGCTTTAGTTTTTCTAGGGTAGCCAGCTCTCAAAAACGTTGCAAAATAAAGGCTGCACTCATGCATTACGAAAAGCGATGGTTTCTGGCTTGTCATGGTTTACTGTGAAAAAGCAGAGAACTGACACTGCCCAAGCACTCTTGCATTCCTTCTCCTCTAATGCAAGCAGAAAGAACAAACTCAGAATCCACAACTAACCTTGGCTTCTAGTTATGGTTAAATACTTGGTAGTGGCTGGCTGCTCCTAAACATAAACCATTGTTTGCTGCTGGTCCGATTTGTTCATCTTGCTCTCTCTAGGAGAAGAGCTAAGCCAGAGCAACTGAGCAGCATATACCACCAGTGGGCTACTCGCCGATCGCCGAAGAATGGATGCTTTTGAATTATGGTGCTGGAGGAGACTCTTGAGAGTCCCGTGGACTGCAAGAAGATCAAACCTCTCCATTCTGAAGGAAATCAGCCCTGAGTGCTCACTGGAAGGACAGATCCTGAAGCTGAGGCTCCAAGACTTTGGCCACCTCATGAGAAGAGAAGACTCCCTGGAAAAGACCCTGATGTTGGGAAAGATGGAGGTCAGAAGGAGAAGGGGACGACAGAGGATGAGATGGCTGGACAGTGTTCTCGAAGCTACCAGCATGAGTTTGACCAAACTGCGGGAGGCAGTGGAAGACAGGAGTACCAGGTGTGCTCTGGTCCAGGGGGTCACGAAGAGTCGGATGTGACTAAATGACTAAACAACAACAAGAAACCACAGTTTATTGTGCAAACACAAATCCGAGCCCTCGTTTAAAGCCCTGCCTCATACCCAAACCTTTCTATCAGAAACCAAGGGAGAAATCCAAGAGAGCATTCTAGATCTTTCTCAGCTTCCACCTGCCATTCCGTTTGACGAAATATTATTCATTGTTTTTGAAGAGATAACTCCCCTTTTCTCTCTCGATATAATTGGCCGACCACAAATGCCCCCACCATCCCAACTAGTGATTGTGGATCTCCCTAATTGCAACACCTTTCAGCCTCCTCTGTGACTCATCATCGCTGCAGCCTCAACCCTCAACACCAGTGGGATGCATTTGCTAAATCGTAACGTGCATCGTAATTTCGGTGTCAAACCAACCCATCCTGATGTCCCGGCCTTTGTTGTTTTTTTATTTTGCCTGCCCTCTGCCCTAAGGTCCCAGGGCGGGTCACAACAGTTCAGAAACAACATTTGGAATCGTTTTAAGGCAAATGACAATCCCAGGACAGTGCAAATGAAGATTGTGCTTGTTCCAGATCTCTTGAGCATCATACCTGGGGGACCGCCTTCCACTTACCTGGAGAAGGTGAGACGCTCCGGCTCGCAGTGTTCTAGAAGGAGCACTTAATTTATTACTTAAATTTATATATTGCCCTATAAAGGTAAAGGGACCCCTGGCCATTAGGTCCAGTCGTGGCCGACTCTGGGGTTGTGGTGCTCATCTTGCTTTATTGGCCGAGGGAGCTGGTGTACAGTTTCCGAGTCATGTGGCCAGCAGAACTAAGCTGCTTCTGGCGAACCAGAGCAGTGCACAGAAACGCCATATACCTTCCTGCCAGAGTGGTACCTATTTATCTACTTGCACTTTGACGTGCTTTTGAACTGCTAGGTTGGCAGGAGCAGGGACCGAGCAACGGGAGCCCACCCCGTCGTGGGGATTTGAACCACCGACCTTCTGATCGGCAAGTCCTAGGCTCTGTGTTTTAACCCACAGCGCCACCCGCATCACCCACTGCCCTATACCCGGGGTGCTATGGCCAAGGAGAACAATTTCATGGGAACTGGGCCAGGACACAATCCCCATTTCCTTCCATCCATCCATCCCACCTCCAGAAGCATGGAAGTGGGTTTTGCAAGAACTCTGCATTTCTGCCCGTTACATTCCTCTCTTTAAGAGCTGACGCCGTCATGCTGCCATAGCAGCCCTTACTTTCAAAGTTCTCCCCTCCTTCCTCCATTACTAAGAAGTTCTCTCTTTCTCTCTCTCTTCCATTCCTAATTTCTATTGCTCCCAAGGTCTGGAGCTGCCATTCCCTATTTGATCGCGGTTTGACACAGCCAAGCGGCAGGACACAGACCTTACATGTGTAAGGCTTGCAGGTTCATCACCTTTGTGTAGCTCCAGAAGAAAAGGGGTCCCGGGTAGCCGAATAACAAAAGCCAGGGACTCTGGAGATGCACTGCCAGTTAAAGTATGCAGCACTCAGCTACCCTGAACGAAAAAGCCCCCCCTTCCCCAACATAAGGACAGCTCCAAATGTTCAAGAAGCCAGCTCCCCTCTTTTTTATAGAATCACAGATTCGTAGAGCTAGAAGAGACCATGAGGTTCACCTAGTCTCCAGAGGGTGGAAACATGAGAAAGGGCCTTTTCTGCGGTGGCTCCCTGTTTGTGGAACGCTCTCCCCAAGAAGGCTCTCCAGGCACCTTCATTACATATATTAAGGTGCCAAGCACAAATGCTTCTCTTCTGCCAGGCATTCCAAGCCAGTACGTTTCCGAGCACAATTCAAAGTGTTGGTGCTGACCTTTAAAGCCCTAAACGGCCTTGGCCCAGTAGACCTGAAGGAGCGTCTCCACCCCCATCGTTCTGCCTGGACACTGAGGTCCAGCTCCGAGGGCCTTCTGGTGGTTCCCTCATTGCAAGAAGCCAAGTTACAGGGAACCAGGCAGAGGGCCTTCTCGGTAGTGGCACCCGCCCTGTGGAACGCCCTCCCACCAGATGTCAAAGAGAATAACAACTACCAGACTTTTAGAAGACATCTGAAGGCAGCCCTGTTTAGGGAAGCATTTAATGTTTAATAGATTATTGTCGTTTAATAATCTGTTGTAAGCCACCCAGAGTGGCTGGGGAAACCCAGTCAGATAGCAGGGTATAAATAATAAATTATTATTATTATTATTATTATTATTATTATTATTATTCAGCTGATTAACATTCTATGGCTTTTAAAATGTGTTTATGGGAGGTGGATTATTGCTATGTTTTCGCGTCATTGTGTATTTTGTATCCTCATTTTATTTTTTTATTTATTATTCATTTATTACATCTGTATACCATCTTTTTCTTCCAAGCAGCTCAAGGTGGCGTACGTGGTTCTGCTCCTCCCCCATTGCATCTTCACAACACCCCTGCGAGGCGGATTAGGCTAAGAGAAGGCAACCACCCCAACGTCACCCAGTGTGCTTCATGCGGGGATTTGAACCCTGGTCTCCCAGGTCCTAGTCCAACGCACGATAACCATTATGCCACACTGGCTTGCCCTTCAGATGAAGGGCGGTATACAAAGTTAATAAATAATAGTAATAGTCCAACCCCCTGCAATGTATGGAGTGTGACTGGAGGTCCTCGGCTGCCCAGGTGACAAGACCCCCCCCCCCTCGGCCTCACTGCTGTGGTACAAAGGAAAGCAGAGCAAGACGTACCAACTTAGTTGCAGCAGTTGCCAGAAGGAGGAGTACAAGGCGCCATCTAACTGTCTTAGGGACCTCACTCTAGATTTGTGTAGGGTTCACAGTGATACCTTGGTTCTCGAACTTAATATGTTCTGGGAGTCTGTTCAAAACCCTTCGAAAACCAAGGCATGCCTTCTGATTGGCTGCAGGAGCTTGCTAAGTGGAAGCCACGTCAGATGTTTGGCTTCCGAAAAACATTCGCAAACCGGAACACTTACTTCTGGGTTTGCGCCGTTCGGGAGCCGATTTGTTCGACAACTAAGCCGTTCGAGAACTAAGGCACCTCTGTACTTCTTAGCTCAGAGCATTCCAAACTGTGTCTCAAGACACATTAGTGCGTCAGCGGCAGTGTCTAGGTGTGTCGCACGGACGCTCCCCACTGTGTCGCAAAATGATGCATGTCTAAAAAGTGTGTCACCAACGTGAAAAGTTTGGAAAGCTCTGCCTTAGCCTTTTCGTCTCCCAAAGCTATCCCACAAGACAGCGGAGGTTTAGGACCAGAGCTTTCCTTCTCCTAGAAGGGCTTCCTTCCCAGGTGTTCACATCCCTAACTCAGAAAGGCTTTGAGACTCATTGGCTCAAACCCTCATCTGGTTTAGCAGCTGCAGAATACAACAATCTGGAGAAGCTGACAGTTTCACATGAGGCAAGAAAAGCTGCCTCATCATCAAAGGCTATGCGTTGACCATCATCAACACAAACACTTGTCTTTATACTCAGCTGGATAATCCCAGAAGTCCACTTGGGTTCCGATATTGTGGCTACCCCAGGACAGGTAATTCTAGTAACAAGAGACAAAGAATATAGCTATAAAAAGAGAACAGGTGCACTTGTTTGGAAAGGGCCTCGCAGAGTTAATGGCACCTTTTGCAACTCATATATTGGTCAGCCACACACATCCCGGGACTGGACACCTTACAGGAAATGCTTGCAGCGGTCAAGATTTGTGAGTCCCCAATGAGCTGAACTGCTCTGCCACCTACAGCTCTTTCTGCTGCGGAGCAAAGCAACCAGAACGCCAGAAAAGGGAATGAATGGGATTTGTGCATCCTGCAAAATTAGGGATAAGAATCGCCCCGTTCACTCCAATGGTCTAACGCTGGAGAAGTTCCCCCCACAAGATTATACCGGAGTCACTTTGCTTCTAAGGAAAGGGAGGCGAGGGAGGAGAGAAGCCCAGCAACCTCAAAAAAAAAAAACAAAAAAAAAAGACTCAAGGAAGTGCTGATAACCGCTTTAAAAACCAAAAACAAACTGAATTGCACAACATCCACTGCCTGTTTCGCTTGCAAATAACTCGAAGACCATCAACTACCTTATTTCAACAAGAGCAATTGCAGCAACTAAAGCCCATTATGTTTTGTTTTGTCTTCAAATAGTCAAGTACAGAAAATATCGCTGGATGTTGCCAAAACAGCACACCCTTTTCACTAACAATAGCTTGAAAACCCAGTATTTGACAAAGGCTTCAAACCTCTTGTTCCCTTAAGCTAGGAGCAAAAAGGAGAGCTCGCTGCTCGCTCCGCAGATCTTTGGGGAGTTGCGGCTGGCCAAGAAGAAGCGCCCCCAAACCCTTTAATTTTTGTATGTGCCCCTTCCCCAAGCCCTTGACACGGGCCAGTACAGGATCTGCCTTCTTGCTCGGAGTTGTTTACGCGCAGCGAAACCTGCCCTCCCTTTTGTTTAAATTCCCCTCCATCCTCCTGTCAAAAAAGGGCCGCTTCCCTTTTGCTTCCCCTTCTGCGTGCGCAAAGCGAGCTCGGCTCTTTCGCTGGTTTGCAAAAAACTTTTGCAGAGCCGTGCAAAAGCCAAACTGGAGGGAGACGGTTTTGTGGGCTTTTCAGGGGGTGAGGAAGTCTTCCCAAAGTTGCGGAAGCGGGGGGAACCGTCAGCCCTCTTTTTTTATGAAGAGCTGGGAGTGTTTGCCCCCAGAAACCGGACGGAGCGCGCAGTTGCAAAAGGCGCTCCGGGGAGGAGCTGCAACTTTGCAAGCGAGCTGCAACAGCTGGCCCGTGACCCCGCCGGGCGAGGGGCACCTTCGCCGGCTGCTGCGGCTGCCCGGGCTCCTTCCTGCCTCCGCCCGCCCCGGCAAAAGCAGACGCTCACCGCATGGCTGGAGGTGGAAGACGCGCCTCGCCGTTGCCATCGCCGCCGCCGCCGCCGCTCCGGGGCTGCGCTTCACACCATCGCCGAGGCGCGCCACGCCTGCCGCCTCGCCGCCGCCGTCGGAAGGAGCAGAGCAGCCCGAACTGAAAGCGCCCGCGCATCGGCCCGGGTGGCGGAGGGTGGAAAGGGGAAGGGACGGCCGAGGAGGAGCAGGAGGAGGCGGCGGCGGAGGCGCAGCAGAAGCGGCGGCAGCAGCAGCCGCGCCGAGGGACACACCTCCCTCCCTCCCGCGCCGGTCCTAGCGCGCTTCCCGCGGCGAGGCTCTCCCCAAGGAGGCGTGGGAGGCGGAGGGAGGAGAGGCCCCGGCGACCTCCCGCTGCGCCCGCACCCTGGGGCGCCTCGCCCCTGGCGCGCTCGAGCCCCCTAGGGGCGCTTTCCAAAAGGAGGCGCAATTGCGCGCAGCAGCCGTCGAGCAGGACCCAGCGCCTCTTTGCGCACGAACGCTGCGCCCCAGGATGGGGAGGGGGATACAGAGTCGCCTTGAACTGATCCAAGAGCCACGGGCAGAGTGCCGACTTGGGTAAAATGTTGGGGAGGGGGCCAAGGGCGTAGCCAAGGGGGGGCAGTGGAGGCAGATGCCCCCCAAATCAACAGAAATCAATAAAAATATTGTAGCTGAGGTTCTGCTCCCCCTACCATAAAGCCTGCCCCTCCATCATAAATCCTGGCTACACCCATAGAGGGGGCCGTGTAAGCCCCACCCAACATAATCGATCACAAGATCACGCACAAACACTATTTGTAATGCCTATCAACTTTGAGGGGACCCACTCCCTCAAATATTTCGGGGGGGGGCGAAAGGACCTCGGCCCCTAGGAGTTGGCTCCTATGCCTACGAGGGACGGGTGGTACACAAATTAATTTAATAATAATAATTCGTTTTGCACGGATAAGGAGGGAGAAGCCCTGCGGATCTCGGTTGTTTCAGCTTCCCTTTGGAATTCGGATCTCTGGGGAGCACGCTTATTTTCCCTTATTATTTACCTGTTGTTTATGTCGCTTGTGTGGAAACCTCAAAGTGGTTTTGGAGTTGCCAGAACACCCCAAAATTGTTGGGCTTTTTTCTTTTTTGACAAACCCCAAAGTTGTTGCTGAGCTATTTTTTTTACAAAAACACCAAGAAAAACAGGTGTGAGTTTCATAATTTAACTATGCAATGGGTGGAAAAGCACAACATTCAGCTTCTGTTGGTTGTCTTTGGATTTCAGTACTGGAGGGAGAGAGAGGAGCCACTGCGCTCCACCAACAGGATCTTCGCTGCATTATAGAGGGAAAAGGGACCCCACAGCCCTCCAAAGGCTTGCAGATTACAGCTCTCACCCTCTTATCCCTGAGTGGCCTTGCTGGCTGCTTGAAGTTCATAGATTTGTAGAGTTGGAAGGGACCACCGGAGTCATCTAGTCCAACCCCCTGCAATGCAGGGATCTGTGGGGTTGAATTCATGACTCCAAGGTTAAGAGTTTTATGAGCTTACTCTGTTTACCACCCTGGGCTCCACTAGGGGCAAGGGTGGGATTCAAATGAAATAGATAGATAGATGATAGATGATAGACAGATGATAGATACCAAAATCCAACCCACCCAGCACTCTTTGCAAGAAAGCCCAGCACCCAGCAGATCCCAAGCTATGTCCTAAGAAGACAATAGACCTGGAAACTCCTTCAAAACCCTCTCCAGTTCCGACTCTCAACTGCTCTTAAAAGAAACTCTGCAACAGAAAGGAAGGAAGGAAAAAGAAAAGGAAGGAAGGAATTGAGGTGATTTTTTTTAGCAGCTTTTGACTTTCCCAAGTAAGTGACACAGCTTCCCAAAATGCACATTCAGTTTGCAGAGATCAGAGTTCGCCACTGCAACCAGTAGGGTCCTTGTAAACTTATCAGGGCAACCAGCTGCCCAACAAACCTCCGCCCACCTGCCTGTACCTGTCTTGCTTTGGTACTTACTTACAACCAGTCCAGGGGGTGGCGCTGCCGGCTGGAATCAACCTCCTCCTCTGTGTTGCCTTTGAAGAACTGATTCAGCCTGTGGGACTCTTGGGTTCCTTACTTCCCTCTAGATATGGATCTGCCTTGTGTGAGTGGGAGAGTGGTGCCCCCTTGCCAAAGAGCAGGGGGATATGGGGTATTTAACTAGCATTAGTTGGCTCCGCCTCTCATTGAGCTGTGGCTCCGCCTCTCATTCACGCTGGCTCCGCCTGCTGTGGTCCTTCCCCCCCCCCTTCCAGTCCCAACGGGCAGCAGCCATCGCTGCAGGCGAGTCCAGTGACCGCAGCCCAAACGAGTCTTGTGGTGCTTTATCAGGACTATCAAATATACTGTATTGCGGGAAAAGCTTTTGTGGATTAGGGATGTGAAGTCTTACCTGGATAGCTCAGTCAGCAGAGCATGATGAGACTCGTAATTTCAGGGTTTGGGGTTCGAGCCCCACGTTGGGCAAAAGATTCCTGCCTTTGCAGCAGGTGGGTCTAGATGACTCTGGGGGTCCCTTCCGACTCTACAATTCGATGATTCTAAGAATCATGCAGGATCAGGTCTGCAGCCCATCTAGCCCAGCATCTCGTTCTCATGGTGGCCAACCAGGCACGCATTATGGGATGTCCATAAGATGGACCCAAGTGCAACAGCAGCTCTTCAATTGGGGGGGGGGGAGATTTTGGCATGTATGTTGGGGAGCTAAGCAAAGGCATCTGAGAGGTGGTACAAACTGACCGATATATTTGCCAGGGCAGAGCCAAGTAGAAAAGCAAGACACAAACAAACAGTGGGACTGTGCAAAGAAGAGATGCACTGTCTAAAGAATATCAGAAGCCCCTTGCAGGATCAAAGGTCCAGCACCCTGTTCCCACAGTGGCCAACCAGGTGGGAAAAAGACAGGCAGGTTTCCTTAAACCGTAAAGATGCAAGGAACCCAAAGGATCCTGTAGGAATATGCAGGTGGCCTGTATGGCTATCGAACCCACGACCTTGTCGTTGTCACCCTGTTCTAACCAACTGAGCTAATCTGGCTCCGGCAGGAAGGTAAACGGTGTTTCTGTGCGCTGCTCTGGTTCGCCAGAAGCAACTTAGTCCTGCTGGCCACATGACCCGGAAAAACTGTCTGTGGACAAACGCCGGCTCCCTCGGCCTGTAAAGCAAGATGAGCACTGCAACGCCAGAATCGTTTGCGACTGGACTTAACTGTCAGGGGTCCCTTTACCTTTTAGACTTGCTAAAATGTATAAGAAGTGTCTCCACCCCCATCGTTCTCCCCGGACACTGAGGTCCAGCGCCGAGGGCCTTCTGGCAGTTCCCTCACTGCGAGAAGCCAAGTTACAGGGAACCAGGCAAAGGGCCTTCTCAGTACAGTGGTACCTCGGGTTAAGTACTTAATTCGTTCCGGAGATCCGCTCTTAACCTGAAACCTGTTCTTAACCTGAAGCACCACTTTAGCTAATGGGGCCTCCCGCTGCCGCCGTGCCACCGGAGCACGATATCTGTTCTCATCCTGAAGCAAAGTTCCTAACCCGAGGTAATATTTCTGGGATAGCGGAGTCTGTAACCTGAAGCGTCTGTAACCTGAGGTACCACTGTAGTGGCACCCGCCCTGTGGAACGCCCTCCCATCAGATGTCAAAGAGAACAACAACTACCAGACCTTTAGAAGACATCTGAGGGCAGCCCTGTTTAGGGAAGCTTTTATTGTTTGATGCATTACTGTATTTAAATATTTTGTTGGAAGCCGCCCGGAGTGGCAGGGAAGCTCAGCCAGATGAGAGGGGTACAAATAATAAATCAAAAGGTCCCAAGTTCAATCCTCAACATCTGCAGGCAGTACTAGGAAACTCGAAGCGGTATGCAGCCGCCAGGACCATAGCTGTCAACTTTTCCCTTTTCTTGTGAGGAATCCTATTGGGAATAAGGGAATTTCCCTTTAAAAAAAGGAAACGTTGATAGCTATGACCAGGACCCGTAAACAATGAAGGCTTTTTTCTCTGTGATCCTTTAGACAGGACACTGCCTTATGCTCAAGTCAGACCACTATTCCACAGTACAGTGGTACCTCGGGTTACATACGCTTCAGGTTACAGACTCCGCTAACCCAGAAATAGTACCTCGGGTTAAGAACTTTGCTTCAGGATGAGAATAGAAATCGTGCTCCGGCAGCGTGGCAGCAGGAGGGCCCTTTAGTTAAAGTGGTGCTTCAGGTTAAGAACACTTTCAGGTTAAGAATGGACCTCCGGAACGAATTAAGTACTTAACACGACGTACCACTGTATTGGCTACACTGGCCGGCAGCAGCTCTCCAGGGCTTGAGGCTGGAGACATTCGTAACCCGTTGGACCCAGGAGCTTCTGCGTGCAAAGAGATGTGCTCCCCCTGAGCTCGGGGCCTTCTCGTTTTGCCCTTTATACGGCCCATTTCTAGGACCAGAGGAGGAAGGACCGCTGGGAGAAGGAACGCCCTGGCGCATCCGCACAACCGAACGCCTTCCTTTGCCCCGGCTGCAATGAAACATGTCTCTCCTGCATCGGTCTCTGCAGCCGCAGCAGGTGCTGCAGTCTGCCAACAGCTTGACCTCACCCCCAAAGGCGCACTCCTCCGTTATCTCCCGAGAGAGACGAATGCCAATCCCCAAATGTGACAGCTGTACCGCTATAATAATAATAATAATAATAATAATAATAATAATAATAATAATAATAATTTATTTATACCCCGCCCATCTGGCTGGGTTTCCCCAGGCACTCTGGGCAGCTTCCAAAAAAATATTAAAATACTGTAATACATCAAACATTAAAAGCTTCCCTATACAGGGCTGCTTTCAGATGTCTTCTAAAAGTCTGGTAGTTGTTTTCCTCTTTGACATCTGGTGGGAGGGTGTTCCACAGGGAGGGTGCCACTACCGAGAAGGCCCTCTGCCTGGTTCCCTGTAGCTTTGCTTCTCGCAATGAGGGAACTGCCAGAAGGCCCTCGGTGTTGGACCTCAGTGTCCGGCTAGAACGATGGGGGTGGAGATGCTCCTTCAGATATACTGGGCTGAGGCCGTTTAGGGCTTTAAAGGTCAGCACCAACACTTTCAATTGTGCTTGGAAACATATTGGGAGCCAATGTAGGTCTTTCAAGACCGGTGTTATGTGGTCTCGGCGGCCGCTCCCAGCCACCAGTCTAGCTGCCGCATTCTGGATTAGTTGTAGTTTCCAGGTCACCTTCAAAGGTAGCCCCACGTAGAGCGCATTGCAGTAGTCCAAGCGGGAGATAACCAGAGCATGCACCACTCTGGTGCCTCCATGGACAGCTGGCCACAAAACACCCACGCCTGCATTGCAAACTATTTGTGCATGGAAGCATTGGATTTTTTTACAGACCGCTGCCTCTTTCCGATTTTGTGCAGAGGCCTGTTTCTGTTCACATAGCCAGAGAGCATCCTTGGTGACGTGCCAACAGCCGCATTCTTCTCAGAGGGCCTGGAGCCAGTCGCCTGCAGTCCCTGTCCCACACACACACCCCTTAACATGCAGATTGCAGTCTCTCCCCTAGCGGGTTTGGCAAGATCAGAGGTTAGCCGTTGCGACACAGGGCCCCCGAGCAGCGCTTCTGCAAGAGCCCTGAGGACGTCCCATGCCTGAAAATTTCCCATCCCATCCCTGCGTTGGAAGTGCTTGCACCTGCAAAACGTTCATTGCTCCGCTGGAAAATACCTTCTGCCTCACCTAGGGGCTGAGAACCACTTAAGATTACACACAACCCTCCTTTTGTTCTCCAAGTTTTCTCAGAACAGAGGAGAGCATTTCTTCGCTGGCTAGATAAGGGCCCTCCCAGACATGGGTCAGATCAGCAACAGATATACTGTAAGTTCTACTCATTAACCGCAACAAGGCTCTGGCTATAGCATCTAAACTTTGTTTTAAATACCGGCGGGGAATGACTTGGATAATGGACAGTTTGTGATGTGTTAGGTTTGTGTTGTTCTTTTTTGTTTGCCGTGAAGGTTTAGCAGAAAAATATTAAAAGGGTGCAGCTGGATTATTCTAGCCCACTCCCCCGTTTCCCGTCACGGACAACCAGATGATTATGGGATGGGAGCCTGCAAGGAGGACGCGAGAGAAGGTGTACTGGAATGCGCAGGAATTGGCACTAAGAGGGATGTTGCATCCAATATGGTGAGCTAGCACAGAGCCCATGCTTCCTAAGCAATATCCACTGACAGACACCGATTTGGATGGCTTTAAAAGAGGATTAGGCAAATTCTAGGAGGAAGATAAGGCTATCGCGGCAACTCTGGGGAGGATCCCACAGTTTAACGATTAAAATTTTCCCTTTATCGTTAGCTTCTCTTCTTTCTTTATACACAAAAGACAGAGATGTGGTGAGGAATAGCTCAGCTAGTTAGAGCAAGGTGCTGATAATGCCAAGGTTGCAGGTTTGGTTCCCATAAGGGACAGGTGCATATTCCTTCATTGCAGGCAGGGGGTTGGACTAGGATTCAGGGTTTCCTGAACTTGTCCCTCCAGCTGTTTTTGGACTACCATTCCCATCATCCCTGACCACTGGTCCTGATAGCTAGGGATGATGGGAGTTGTAGTTCAAAAACAGCTGGAGACCCAGGTTTGGGAAACCTTGGCCTATCAGCAGTTCTCAACTTGTGGGTACCCAGATGTTGTTGGAGCTCTGGCCTTGCTAGCTAGGGGTGATGGGAGTTGTAGTTCAACAACATCTAGGCCCACAGGTTGAGAAAGGCTGGCCTAGATCAGGCATCCCCAAACTCGGCCCTCCAGATGATTTAGGACTACAACTCACATCATCCCTAGCTAACAGGACCAGTGGTCAGGGATGATGGGAATTGTAGTCCCAAAACATCTGGCGGGCCGAGTTTGGGGGTGCCTGCCCTAGATGATCCTCAGGGTCACCTTCCAACACTTTCTTTGACCAGATTTTTCTTTCTTTCCACAACAGAACAAAGTTATTGCAACTGATACAAGCAATAAAAACACACATCAAATTCTAACATCAAAAGCCACACAAAGGCGGAATTAAACTGAACTTGAGCACTTGCGGATTTTAGCCAGCCATTTACTAGTTAAGTGATTTGATTTCGTATCCTAATCTTTTGAAGATGCCTTTGTAAGGAGGCTGGAGGAAGGGAGTTGTTGCTTTTCGACTGGGAGATAATCTGCAACCCGGTCTTCAACACATCTACCCGGAATGAGGTCACACTGAGTTCAGGAGGGTTTACTTCCTGATAAGTGTGCTTGTCATGTTGAGAAACCTAGAATATGATTTCCTATTATTAGTAACACATCAAAGCAGCATCAGCAAAACCAACAAGTATTGCAGGAGATCCAGATTAAAGAGATTGTGTCGGCTCCAGTTTTCGTCTGATCATTGTCAGATTCAGTTGACTCTCGTTTTGGATTGCTAGAAGGAAGTCATTCTCATCTCTCACCCTGAAATGCAAAACTGGCAGGTGTTTTAGGGAACAAGGATCCCTGCCCAAAACCACACATCTTTAATTTGCTACCCCCCCCCGCCCCCAACTATGTTAGCATAAGGAAAATGAAATGAGTTTATGCAGATTGAAAGGGATAACTGCTGAACAATCCCAACTCTGCCCATCAACTGCGAGGCAAGGTTCACTCTGCAATTAAAAACACACATAGAGGGAGCAATTCTCAGTGATTAATCTAGCAGTTAATTAAAGCTTGCAGCCCTAGTCTACCTCATGACCCAGGAATCTGGGGGCCGCTTGGTGGGGGCAAGTGTGGTGCTGGAAGTGGAAGGCTCAATGGATGTGGCTTGTACACGAGACGGGGGTCCCCAAGTGGTCTGCAAGCTTCATTCAGGTGCTCCATGGAACATCTACATATCTCCATCACGTTAAATATCCCTAATGATTGCTAAAGCGGGTTTTCCTACATGGAGAGCACGTGTTGCGGTGGGAGCAACCATGACATCCCCTGTTGCTGGGTGGGTTAGTTTGGATGGCCACGGATTTGATTGGGCACCTCCAATGTTGCTGGGGGAAATTGATTGTTGCTATTTTATTTGATTGACGGGGGTGCTATATAGGTACCTGTGTGCAGCGTTGAGCTTCCTCTTTTTGCTGCGCGCATCAGATCACCCGCCCACCCTTCCTTTATTTAGGGTTTGTTTGCGCTGACCTTGCTATACCTGTCATGGGGTCGTCTGCTTTGGAGCAGGGGCCTGGTAGGAATTTTACCATTTGGCTGATTGGCTGGTGCCATTTGGGTTTTGCCTACTGCGTAGCAAATCGTCACAACTTGTAAGATTGCAGGTTAATTTTTTGGGTTGGTGGAGGGGATGAGGTTGGCTGTGCCTGCCCCTCCAATGCTGCTGCTGCTGCTGCTGCAAGCGTATTCCGTTAAAGGAATCCAGGGGCTCGATGAAACAGTTAAATCAGCTATGATTAAGTGGGCACAAGACATTGGTCATAACATCATGTTTGCTGACTGGGAACAGTTGTGGACCACCGGTATAAAGTTTACGGCATGTAATGCCTTAAGAGAGAATATTATGAAAATGATTTACAGGTGGTACATGACCCCAGTCAAGCTTGCAAAGATCTATCATTTGCCCGATAATAAATGTTGGAAATGTAAAGAAACTGAAGGTACTTTCTTTCACCTTTGGTGGACGTGCCCGAAGATTAAGGCCTTCTGGGAAATGATATATAATGAAATGAAAAAGGTACTTAAATGTACTTTTCCCAAGAAACCAGAGGCCTTTCTCTTGGGCATTGTCTGCCAATTGTCGGTGCCAAAGAGGGATAGAACATTCTTTATGTATGCTACAACAGCAGCAAGAATACTCATTGCAAAGTATTGGAAGACACAAGATCTACCCACTCTGGAAGAATGGCAGATGAAGGTAATAGACTACATGGGACTGGCTGAAATGACTGACAGAATCCGAGACCAGGGGAAAGAGACGGCGGAAGAAGATTGGAAGAAATTTAAAATTTATCCTAAGAAATATTGTAAAATTAATGAATGTTAAAGTGTTGTGGTTATATAAAGTAAGGGATTACAGCTGTTAAGGATTAAGTAAAAGAAAAGAAAGGGGAAAAAATGGTTAAATTAAGGGGAAGGATTTGCTGAAATAATTTTGGGAATTGGAATGCAGAAAGGGGAGGTATGGGGAAGTCGAGGAAGTAAGTTTAAGAAAAAAAGGAGTTGAAACTATATGTGTTTGTTTGTTATTGTATGTATATTTTTGTTTGGTGTGTATTGTATGTGTTTTTAAAATGTGCGAAAACTTAATAAATATTTATTTTTTAAAAAAAGAATCCAGGGGCTCGCCATGCTTTTGTCCGTATCCCTGACAAAGGGCTAGGGCCATGCAAGAGCCCCAGGGAGCATTTGGGAAGAGGTGAGAGCCTGGCACCCAGCTTTATTCTCTCCCCAAAATTGCTTACCCTTACTGACTCCTGCACGGGTGTGGCTGTCAGTTCTGTTCCTACTTCCAAGTGGGACCAGATAGTCGCTAACCAATGCCTAAGCAACCATTCACATACTGTAATTCAATAAAGTTGTGGCCAAAAATTATGCCAAAAACAAACAAACAAACAAAATGATGTGTGAATGTGTTTTTATTCAAGGGTATCTTGGGGGTCCACACGCAATTGCGTTTTTATTTTGCATCTTACATTGCCTTTCCGCTTGAATCCTATGGATAAAGTGCAATGCATAAGAAGCGAAAGAAGCCATTAAGATGGGATTTCAGACCATGCAGCATCTAGCACAGCGCATTGCACTTGCTGCGACAGGCAGGAAAAAAATAAAAAAAAAATTAAGTGTTTCGCCGTCAGCAATTTTCAAGCCGCTCAGGGAGAGAAAAACTTGGGAACTGAGGCTGCAGGCTACATTCCATCCTGCACACAAAGGTTTTACCCCAACAGCACACAAGCACTTATCTCCTTCCCAGCAAGAAAGAGACACTATCACAATTCCCAGAATAATAAAATGGTGAGAACGGGATGGTTTGGAGACGACTTCTATCTGACAAAAGGGCACATTCCAGCTGAAGAATGCATTCCTGCCAGGAGGAAGGTGTGAAGCGAGGACCAAGGACCTTGAGGGTTGAAGCCTGGGCAGAAGGATGGGGGGTTGATACATAAAACTATGCCTGGATATTACGGAGAGGTTTTCCTCCTTCTGTCATGCTATTAAGACCCAATAGGGTCATTCCTTGCAGCTGAATGATGGAAGACTCGGGGAAAGAATAAAGGAAGCACGGTAGTGATGGCAACCATCTCAGATGGCTTTAGAAAGTGACTAGACAATGGCTACTGATCACGTTAACTGCATGCCCTCTCCGGGATCAGAGACTGCGTGCCTCCGAATGCGAGTTGCTGGGAAGCCAGTGGGAAGAGTATTCTTGCCCTGTCCATGTGCCCCTTACAGGCTCCTCCATCAACCTCTGGTCTGCCTCTGGTTGAGAATCCAATGCTGGACCAGACAGGCTTTTGGTCTGGCCCAGCAGCCAGGATCTTCTCCTGCCACACCAAATATACCTTTTCATCAAAAAAGAGCATGAGACAAATGTCAACAAGCGTTGGGAGCCTGGGAGAGGAGAACGGCCGGCCAGCTCACACAGAGCTCAAAGCCTCAGGGTAAACAACGCGAAGGAAACCCAACACTGATCCCACGGAATTAAATTAGACGGGGACATAAAGGCTGACATTTCTCGCGCACATTACGTGAGGCAGTTGTTCCGGTATGTGCAGGGCTCAGTTTTACGGGTGACATGCACTTTTCCTTTGTTTTGATCTAGTTTTCAGGAAACGTTTGCTGAGTTTTATTTTTATTTTAAAAGCACTTTAACACAAACTGCTTGGAGAGACTTTATTATATTAAGCGGTACAGTTTTCTACAAATAAATGAAACGAGCAAGCAGGCGAAAGTAGGGTGCTTCGAGGTTGATGTGGCTGCTCTTCCCTGGGCTGGTGTCTGTTGAGCTCAAATTAGGCTGTTCGCCTCTCTCCAGCAAGACGGAAAGGCAGGCCCAGAAATCAGAATAAGAAACTGCATTATACAGAGCGACACCATTGGGCACATCTAGCCCAATACTGTCTACTCAGACTGGCAGCAGCCCTCTCCAGGGTTTCAGCCAGGAAGCCTTTTCTTAGGCCCACCTGGAGATGCCTGGGATTGAACCCAAGAACTTCTGCAAGCACAGCAGATGATCAACCTCTGAACCTGTTGGCATCTCCGATAGACTGCCGTTTCCAATCCCATGATTCTGTTACTCTGCTCTTTTTCAGAGACGTGTGTCTGCTTGCAGGGTAGAAGAGAATCTCCAGGAACCAAGTGGGAATAAACATTGCTCCAGAGTGCTGTGGCTCACGGTTTTAAGCAGGCAGAGCTGTCTCCTTCAAAGGCACAAAAGTCTCTCCATCTGCCTGGAAGCAGAAAGCTTGGCGAGGCTTTAGTCAAGCTGAGATCACGAGGCCGGGCGAAGATAGAAGGCTCATTAGCAGCTTAGAGTGGCCTTCGGGAGACTCCTTGGGAATATGTCACTCCCCCAAAATAATTTAAAATCATCTAAAGCAAAACACCTGCTTTTAGCAGGGGCCTGCCCTCGATGGATCATTTGCCAATACAGAAGTGAATTTTAGTGGGGGGAATGGGGCAAGAGAGAAAAGTGACTCAGAAAATAACCTCATTTAGTTCCAGAAGCTGATCTTGGGCATTTTTCCTGAGCCAGGATGAACAGTTCTGAAACAGATGCAATATTTATAGGGTTTTTGCTTCCCCTAAATTCATTTTCATTTTACTTTCTTGTCAGGGTTACTTCCAGATCCTAGCTCACAGAGGATCACGCTAGCCAGCGATCGTTAAATAAAAGTCTTTATTGAGTTACAGTCTCCATTCTCGAGCTGCTGCGTGCAACCCTACGTCTTATGCTTAGATCGGCGAAGCTCCGTCTGAGTCTCCGCCCCTTGCGCACCAACTTAATATCCTAGCCCTGCTCCACCTTTTCCGCCTGACAGTTCTCCTCTGGGTCCCTCTGCCCCCCTGGGTCTCTTCCTTCCGGGATTCTTCTGACGCTGACCCCCCTGACTCTCCTGTCTCCTTGCGCCGGGCTTTAGGACCTGGCTCCCTTTCCGGGCTGCCTACTGCGCCACCTTCCTGTGCATTTGAACTTGGCGCGCGCGCCCAACCTTCCACTTTCCGTCTAACCGTCACTTCGCTCCCCGATGAAGGTGTGGCCACTCCTGACTCGTGCCCTCCCTCCTGTTGCGAGCTGCCAGCGCTTGCTCCCTGGCGCTCTTCCTCTTTCCTACTCTCTGGCGGTGACGTTGGTCCCGATCTCCAACTGCTCCCCTCTGAGTCCCCTCTGGCTCTTTCTTCCTGGGGTGTCCCCCTAGTCTCCCCCCTTGCCCTGGCCACTGGTGCTCCTTTTTGTGAATCTTCTGATTCACTGGAAAGACTCGGAGATCTCGGGTCGTCGTCATCACTCATCCTTTCTTCTGCCTCCTCCCCCTCGCTCTCTGTTTCCTCCCTTGCCCTCGCCTCTGCTCCTGAACCCCTGACATCCATCCCCCCCTCGAAGCCCCCTCTTCCCCCCTCCCCTCCTTCCGGTGCGGGAACTGGGTGCTGCAGTGTCAAGGGGACGAACGTCGGGTACAGTTCGCTTCCCGTGGCGGGCCTCCATCCGAAGTCTTCCGGTTCTTCCTCCCTGCTCTCGTCGACGACGGTCACCTCTGCTTCCATCTCTGTGCCGCTGTGCTCGAGACCCTGGTCGTCCCCGAAAACGTCCATGTCCGTCTCTCCCTCGCTTCCTTCTGGAGGCGTTGCTCGTCCTGGACCCTCCAGCCACTTCCTGCGCCACTGCTCCTCTGGTCGATCATCCCACCAATACGAGGGTTCTGAAGCAGATCCCGAGGGCGACCCCTCCGGGGAACGGGCGTCTCGTGTCGGTTCCTCATCCGAGTCGAACCCCCGGAACGTGCTGGCTGAAAGCGTGGGCGTGAAAAGCCAGTCGTCGAAAAAGTCCGCTGGCATTGGCCTATGGGGGAAGAGGGCATGAAACTCTTCCTTGAGCAGAGGTTCATCTAAAGCGTAGCCCGGCACCCAGCTGTTGGCACTGGCCGGGGTGCCCTCCTTAGCGAGAAGGTATTCTACCCCCTCTTCCCCCCATCTGGAGTCCAAAATCTCCGTGACTTCGTTGAGGCGCACCTCCTGTGCCACTCCCCATTGCCCGGTTCCCTCTCGGAGCGGACTCGGCGCTGTTCCTGGTTCCTGAAACCTGTGCGGTGCCTTGTAGGGAGTGAGCACCGATCTGTGGAACACCGGATGCATTCTGGAACCCTCCGGAAGCGCCAGCCTGAAGGCCACCGGGTTGACCTGCTCTTCGACTTGGTAGGGCCCCAGTTGCTTATGCCCTAGTTTCTTCTTGGCCAACGACCTGGCCGGCACTGCGTGGGCTGCTAACCAGACCCAGTCTCCCACATGGATCTCTTCGCCAACCCTTCTGTGTTTGTCTGCCTGCACCTTGTATGCGTGTTTGGCCAACTCCAGGTGCCGCCGCAGCTGATCGTGGACCTCCTGCAACTCCGACGCGAACGCATCTGCTGTCTGCGGCTCCCCCTCCACCAGTCTTTCCAGTCCCGGGAAGGTTCTGGGGTGCCTCCCGTTGTTGGCGAAGAACGGCGTGACCCCCGTGGACACGTGCTTCGTGTTGTTGTAGGCGAACTCGGCGAGCGGCAGGTAATCCACCCACGTCGCAGGCTGTTGATTCGCATAGCATCTCAGGTACTGCTGCATGATGGCATTGACCCGCTCCGCTTGCCCGTTGGTCTGCGGGTGTCTCGCCGACGCCAGGTTGATCTTGACGTTTAGGAAGCCCATCAGCTTCTGCCAGAAATTCGAGATGAACTGCCGCCCGCGGTCGGACAGAATAGACCGTGGCAGACCGTGAACCTTGAACACGTGGTCTATGAACAGTTTGGCGGTTTGTTCCGCCGTGGCCACCTTCGCACACGGGATGAAATGTGCCATCTTGGAGAACAAGTCCACCACCACCAGCACGGCCGTCTTGCCCCTCGAGCTGGGCAGATCCGTGACGAAGTCCAGGGCGACTCTCTCCCATGGCTCGACCGGAGTTTGCAGCGGTTCCAACAGTCCGGCCGGCGGTCTGTGCACTGGTTTGGCCCTCTGGCAGGTGTCGCACCTCGCCACGTAGTCCGCGACCTCCCCTCTCATTCCGGGCCACCAGAAATCCCTGGCGACTAATTCCACCGTCTTCTCCTTGCCAAAGTGCCCGGCAGTGGGCGCGTCGTGCAGCTGATGCAGTACCTTGGCGCGAAGTTCGTCTCCCGGCACGTAGATGGCCCCTTTACGGATGAGCAATCCATCTCTCAGCTGGAACCCGTCGGTCGCTGCCGTGCCCCTTTGCATCTCTGCCATCTTTGCTTGCGCGAAGGAGTCATTCTGCAACGCTCGTCGCACCGCCTCCAGGTCCACTGTCGCCGCAGCGCACGCCCACACTGTTGGTGCGAAGATGTGCATGGCGGCCGCTGGCGTGGCGTCCTCCAGATACTGTGGCTTACGGGAGAGCGCGTCCGCCATGATGTTGGTGTCCCCCGGGACATACTCTATTCGGAAGTCGAAGTTCGCAAAGAACTCAGCCCAACGTATCTGCCTCTGGTTCAGGAACTGTGCCGTGCGCCAGTGCTCCAGATTCTTGTGGTCTGTGCAGACCTGCACCGTGTGCTTGGCTCCAATCAGGAAGTGCCTCCATGCTTTGAACGCTGCATGAATAGCCAGCAACTCCCTGTCCCAGATGGTGTAGTTCTGTTCGGACTTGCTGAGCTTCCTGGAGTAAAATGCTCCGGGCCTCCAAACCCCCTGCGGGTCCTTCTGCAGCAGGACTGCTCCGACGGCCCTGTCCGAGGCGTCTGTTTCAACTCTCATCGGCCTGCTGGGGTCGACATGAAGCAGCTGTTCCTCCGATGCGAAAAGACGCTTGAGTGCCTGAAAGGACTGCTCCGCCTGCGCTGTCCAGATGAACTTCTTTTTCTTGGAACTGAGCGTGTCCGTGATGGCCGCTGTCTGCATAGCGAAGCCTTTGATGAACTTGCGATAGAAGTTCGCGAAGCCGACAAACCGTTGGACCTCCTTCCGGTTGCGTGGGCTTTTCCAATCCAACACCGCTCGAACCTTGGCGCTGTCCATGGCGAGCCCCTTGTCAGACAACTTGTAGCCCAGGAAATCCACCTCCGTCACGTCGAACTGGCACTTCTCCAGCTTGGCGTAAAGCCTATGTTGCTGTAGCCTGCTCAGCACTTCCCTGACGTGTCTGTCATGCTCCTGCTGCGATTCCGAAAAGATCAGGATGTCATCCAAGAAACAGACACACGTCTTGTAGAGGAGCCCCGCCAACACGTGATGCATGAAAGCTTGAAAAACGTGGGAGCCATTTTGCAATCCAAAAGGCATAACTCTATATTCGTAGGTGCCCAGGGGCGTGAACATGGCTGTCTTCCACTCATCTCCTTCCCGCATGCGAATGAGGTTGTACGCCCCTCGCAGGTCCAACTTGGTGAACACGCTGCCCTTGCGTACTTTTGCGAGGAGGTCGTCGATTCGGGGCATGGGGAAGTCCGATGGCTTGGTGACACTGTTCAAAATGCGGTAGTCCACTACGAGTCTTTTTTGGGGCGTGTCTCGCTTCTTCACAAAGAATACAGGACTGCCCCCCGCTGCCTGGGACTCTCGGATGAAACCGCGCTTCAAATTATGATCTATGAACTCTTTGAGTTCCTGCAGTTCGTCTTCAGACATGGAATACAGCTTCCCTTTGGGCAGCGCCGCCCCCGGCAGCAGGTCAATTTTGCAGTCATATGGTCTGTGGGGGGGTAGCTTGTCTGCCTCCTTCTCGCAGAAAACCTCCAAAAATTCTGCGTACTTGTGGGGAATCGCTTGCAGCGTGCCTAGCAGCAGCTGTGACTCCTCTTGCTCCCCTTCCTGCTGGGGCATGATGCAGTGTTCAGCACAAAAGGAAGAGCCGAAGGTCAGCTGCCTCTGGTACCAAGCCAGCGTCGGGCTGTGCTTGTCCAGCCAACTCATGCCCAATACAATAGGCGTGTCCGAGAGTTGAGTGACGTTGAAGCTGATGATTTCCCTGTGATTTCCAAGCCGCAGCACCATAGGTGGCGTCTGCTTCACCACTTGCCCCCCTAACAGCTCCCTGCCATCCACCGTGACAACCTGCAGGGGCAGCGTGGCAGGCAGCAACTGTATAGCGTGCCGGTCGACAAAGTCCTGCCCTATGAAGTCTGCATTGCTTCCCGAGTCGACGGTGATTGGCACGTCCATGGTGATTCCATTGGGTAGCTGGAGCGATGCGGTGAGCCTCACTACTGGCTTGGGCGGGAGGGGGTCCATGGGCGGTAAAATCTCTGGGGACTGCTTCACTGACACGTCTGGCTGGGCCCCAGTGCCTCTTCCTCCAGCCAGACATCGTCGTTTCCCTGCTGTGGTTCTCCGTGCTGCGTTGCTGCAGTCACCATTGCTGAGGCTGCAGTGTGCTTGTGGAGCCTCCGGGGACACTCTTTCGCCATATGCCCTGGATCCTCGCAGATATAACACTTCCTGTTCCCTCTAGGAGGCTTCGCTTTCACTGCTGCTGGTGCTAGGGCTCTGGCTGCTGACTGAGCCCTTGCACTCCCAACCTCCATCGGTTCCACCCCTCCCCCTGTTGGAGGCGTGGATTGCGCACGCGCTGCTTCTCTGGGAAGGAAGGAGGAGCCTCTGGCTGGTTCGCGCCCGCTGCGCCCTTCGTCCCTGCTCCACGGACGTTCTTCCAGCCGCACCCCCACCGCCAGCGCCCTCTGAACGATCTCCTGCGTGGTCCGGGGTCTCTCCCCCCTCGCAATCTCATCTTTAACCGAGTTGTGCAAGCCCTCCCAAAAAAGGTCTCTGACAGGAGCCGAATCTCTGTCCCATTCCAGGGCACTGACCAAAGCGAAAAAGCGGGCATGATACTGCCTTACGCTGGCCCTCCCTTGCCTTAGTCCATGCACCTCCTTTCGGGCAAGATCCACGTCAATGCTTGATAAAAAACAGCCATCCATCGCTTTAATAAAGGCGTCCGCATTTAGGAGCGCCGGATCCTTATCTCTCCACAAATTGCGCAGCCATGCTTTTGCGTCTCCATGCAAATGGGACATGATGAACCCCACTTTCTCTTGTTCATCTCTAAAGTCTTTGTGCAGTAGTTGCAGTGCACACATGACGTCTGCTCTAAAGTTGGGGTACTGTTGCAAATTCCCATCGAAGTGCGAGACCAGACCGCCTGTGCGTCTCCCCAACCCAATCCCCTCTGATTTGGGTGTCTGTTGCCCTTGCTTCGTAAGCACATCCAACCTGACCTGGAGATCCCTGTAGGCGGCAGCTGCTTCCTCCTCTCTCTTCCTGGACGCCAGCGCCTCGGCATTCAGTCGTGAAACTGCTTCTCTGAGTTCCGTTATTTGCTGTTCGGTTGTCATATTGTCTGCCGTTCGTGAGCTCTCTTGTAGGCACCCGCTTTCCCTCCTCTCCGCGAGGCCGTGGATGCCCACAATTTGAAGTGACGGAGCTTACTGTCAGGGTTACTTCCAGATCCTAGCTCACAGAGGATCACGCTAGCCAGCGATCGTTAAATAAAAGTCTTTATTGAGTTACAGTCTCCATTCTCGAGCTGCTGCGTGCAACCCTACGTCTTATGCTTAGATCGGCGAAGCTCCGTCTGAGTCTCCGCCCCTTGCGCACCAACTTAATATCCTAGCCCTGCTCCACCTTTTCCGCCTGACAGTTCTCCTCTGGGTCCCTCTGCCCCCCTGGGTCTCTTCCTTCCGGGATTCTTCTGACGCTGACCCCCCTGACTCTCCTGTCTCCTTGCGCCGGGCTTTAGGACCTGGCTCCCTTTCCGGGCTGCCTACTGCGCCACCTTCCTGTGCATTTGAACTTGGCGCGCGCGCCCAACCTTCCACTTTCCGTCTAACCGTCACTTCGCTCCCCGATGAAGGTGTGGCCACTCCTGACTCGTGCCCTCCCTCCTGTTGCGAGCTGCCAGCGCTTGCTCCCTGGCGCTCTTCCTCTTTCCTACTCTCTGGCGGTGACGTTGGTCCCGATCTCCAACTGCTCCCCTCTGAGTCCCCTCTGGCTCTTTCTTCCTGGGGTGTCCCCCTAGTCTCCCCCCTTGCCCTGGCCACTGGTGCTCCTTTTTGTGAATCTTCTGATTCACTGGAAAGACTCGGAGATCTCGGGTCGTCGTCATCACTCATCCTTTCTTCTGCCTCCTCCCCCTCGCTCTCTGTTTCCTCCCTTGCCCTCGCCTCTGCTCCTGAACCCCTGACATTTCTGTTTATTCCTTTGTGAGCCTTAAGCTTCCCTTTTTTCAATTTTAAACACTTCTCGATTTTTTCCTGAACTAATTTCCGATTTGTGCCATTTGGGCTCCTGTTCATCCGTTTCATCTTTCTCAACTTTCCTCATTCGTCCACACAGACTATAATCCACTCCTTAATCTTCAGGTTACACTGCTATAAGGCAGTTTAGTAAACTTTTAACTAGTTTGAACTGATGGAAGGGATTTTTCTGGAGGTTTTCAATCAGGGCATAATAACAATTAAAAAAAAAACTTTATTTGCTAGTCTAACTATGCTTTCCCTTTACAAATCGCTGTCCTCTGCATTATTTTCTCGTGCATTATTTTCTCTCCTTGTATTTCAGATATCGCTGGGTGTGTTTATCTTCATTGTTCCTGCGCTGCGATTTAAGCAAATCTTTCGAATTCATTTTGTTTCTGGTCTGACTCGGGTGCATTTGCGATTGCAACCACTGGCTCACGGGAGCAAATTCACTGGTGCAAAATCTTAGAATCTGTTTTCATGCATCTGCGTGGCAATGCCACGTTGCAGCAGACTATCTATTGTACTTTTCAGAGACTTTATCTTTCTACACCGTATAGAAAGACAGGGCAAGGGGGCAGGTACAGTGGTACCTTGGGTTAAATATGTTTCAGGTTTCATACGCTTCAGGTTACAGACTCCGCTAACCCAGAAATAGTGCTTCAGGTTAAGAACTTTGCTTCAGGAATGAGAACAGAAATCGTGCTCCAGCGGCGCGGCGGCAGCAGGAGGCCCCATTAGCTAAAGTGGTGCTTCAGGTTAAGAACAGTTTCAGGTTACAAGAAAATTGGCTTCCAGGTGGAAAAATCAAAATTAGAAACAGAACTGCTAGAACCCAAAACTAAGATTTTGTCAAAGATGTATAACTTGCTGTTGAAATGGAATACTCAGGATGAAACGGTGAAATCTGTTATGGCACAAGATGTTGGACATAACATAATGATGGCTGACTGGGAACAGTTATGGACCACAGGTATGAAATTTACGGCATGTAATGCCTTAAGAGAGAATATTATGAAAATGATATACAGGTGGTACATGACACCAGTCAAGCTTGCAAAAATCTATCATTTGCCCGATAACAAATGTTGGAAATGTAAAGAAACTGAAGGTACATTCTTTCACCTTTGGTGGACATGCCCAAGGATTAAGGCTTTCTGGGAGATGATCTATAATGAAATGAAAAAGGTATATAAATATACCTTCCTGAAGAAACCAGAAGCCTTTCTCCTGGGCATGGTTGGCCAATTGGTGCCAAAGAAGGACAGAACTTTTTTTATGTATGCTACAACAGCAGCAAGAATACTTATTGCAAAGTATTGGAAGACACAAGATTTACCCACTCTGGAAGAATGGCAGATGAAGGTGATGGACTATATGGAATTGGTGGAAATGACTGGCAGAATCCGAGACCAGGGAGAAGAGTCGGTGGAAGAAGATTGGAAGAAATTTAAAGACTATTTACAGAAATATTGCAAAATTAATGAATGTTAGAATGATGTCTGAATGAAGTTAAGTGGTTTTAGCAGCAATGTTATTAAGGTGTATGTAAAAATGGATTGTTAACAGATGAAAATCCAAAGTCGTAATTTATTAAGTTAAAGGATTAAGATAAAAACAAAGAGGGAAAGGAATTGCTGAATCAATTAATAGAACTGGAATACAAAAAAGGGAGGTGTGGGGAGGTCAGGGAAGCAAGGAAATGAAATGTAAGGTACGGAAAGATTGATGTGTTTTTTTTAATGTTTATTATCTTTTTTCTGTATTTTGTATTTTTTTAAATTTCTTTCTTTTTTCTTTTTCTCTTTTTATTTATGTAATCTTTTCTTTGAAACTTTAATAAATATCATATAATTAAAAAAAGAACAGTTTCAGGTTAAGAACGGACCTCCAGAACGAATTAAGTACTTAACCCGAGGTACCACTGTATTCCTGCCTGTCTCCAGAGTCTCTGACACTTCACCAGACAAAGGCAAAGTCAGGCGCAGAACAGCAAGAGCAAAACCAGCTGCTTTGGAAAGCAAAGTTCCTTTCCTACTGCTTTCCTAGCTAGCAGCCTCAGGTAAGTGACAGAACGCAGGCAATTAAGGTTAAGGCAGCTGCTCCAGCAAGCAGCCCTGTCTTTTTCTCCCTTGCAGAAGTGCTGCCGTGGATAGCTCCTCGTGGTTGCACAATCAAGAGAGCGACAAAGTACAGGGAGAATGAATGAGCAAGCAAGTCACACAAATCAATTAGCTCTGGCTGAGGAGAAGGAGGATTATACAGCATTTTTCCGTGTATAACATGCCCCCGTACAAGACTACCTATATTTTGCAGGACTCAAATTTAAGAAAATGGGGAGGGGGGAGATGGCCCAGAGTTGTTGAGCTTTGAACTTTTTGGGGGGATGATTGCCCAGAGTTTTGGGGATAATAATAATAATAATAATAATAATAATAATAATAATAATAATTATTATTATTATTATTATTATTATTTATTTGTACCCCGCACATCTGGCTGGGTTTCCCCAACCACTCTGGGCAGCGTCCAACAAAGACCAAAAATACACTAAAATGTCACACATTAAAAACTTCCCTGAACAGGGCTGCCTTCAGATGTCTTCTGAATGTCATGTAGTTTATCTCTTTGACATCTGATGGGAGGGCGTTCCACAGGGTGGGTGCCACTACCAAGAAGACCCTCTGCCTGGTTCCCTGTAACTTTGCTTCTTGCAATGAGGGAACTGCCAGAAGGCCCTCTGTGCTGGACCTCAGCGGGCACTGATGGGAGTTGGGGTTCAGCAGCATCATTAGGTCACCTAGGAAATTTTCAAGGTGGGCATGAAGGCGATGGTCAATGTGTTTGTTCTCCGCAACCATCAACAAAGAGATACACTACTTTAATGATGGAGATTCTACTTGGTCCATAAGAATTATCACCCAATGATAGACCCATCTTTCATGATGTGGTCATCAGCAAGTGTTACGGGTCAGGCCCAAGGGTGCCCATCTCATCCAGCACCCTGTTCGCCCAGTGGTTAACCAGAGGCGGGTGGCGCTGTGGTCTAAACCACTGAGCCTCTTTGGCTTGCCGATCGGAAGGTTGACGGTTCGAATCCCCGCGACGGAGCTCCCGTTGCTCTGTCCCAGCTCCTGCCAACCTAGCAGTTCGAAAGCACACCAGTGCAAGTAGATAAATAGGTACCGCTCCGGCGGGAAGGTAAACGGAATTTCCATGCGCTCTGGTTTCCGCCACAGTGTTCTGTTGTGCCAGAAGCAGTTTAGTCATGCTGGCCACATGACCCAGAAAGCTGTCTGTGGACAAACGCCGGCTCCCTCGGCCTGAAAGCGAGATGAGCACCACAACCCCATAGTCGCCTTTGACTGGACTTAACCATCCATCCGGGGGTCCTTTACCTTTTTTAAAAAAACACAACCAGATGCCCATTGTTGGAAGCTCACAAGCAGGATGTGAGCACAACAGCCCTCTCTCCTCCTATGGTTTCCAGCACAGGTGAGGCGACCAGAACTGCAGACAGTATTCCAAATGTGGTTGCACTACAGATTTGTATCCCTGCGTTAGGATTCTGGCACCATTATTCACAGTTCCTTTTATAATGATCCCTAGCACCGAACTTGCCTTGTTCAGAGCTGCTCCCAGTGGGGTTGACATGTTCATCAAGATATCTCCAAGGTCTCATTCCTGGTCCATCACTGCCAGTTCAGAACCCATTTGCATATATGCAAAATTAAGGTTCCCGCCCCCTATCACTTTACATTTGTCTACACTGAATTGCATTCGCCGTTTTCCTGCCCATCCACTTAGTTTGAAAAGAGGTCCTTTTGGAGATCTTCGCCACCTCCTTTTCTTTCAGCAACCCCGAACGATGTGGCTCTTGCACATTCCTGCAGACGAGGTCCCCTGCTCGCCATCTTTTCCAACGTTAAACATGGTCTCTTCCATCCATGGTCCAGCACAGCGGCGGAGGATATGCTGGGGCCAAACAAGCAGGGATTTCCCCTCCGACTTCATGCCAGAGTTTCCTAGGAAATGGGGCTGTTTACTGCTAATTCTGGAATTTATTGGCTAGATCTGCCTTCCCAAAAGGCAGCCAGGATTGCAGTTTCTGGGCCAGCCGGCTGGACACACACGCCAAACAAATGTCCTTAATGGTGCTTTTGTGCCAAAATGCATTCAGGGCCGAGGGTGGCTGTTTTGTTTTATTTTTATGTTGTGAGTAAACGCTGGCTGCACGCTCCTTCCCTAAAAGAGCTAATGTGGGAAGCAGGCCCTTTTTCACAGTGAGAGGGTATCCCTCCCGGGCAAAAGCCAGAACATCTTGAACTTCTTTCGCACATCTCGATTTCTCCCAGCAGGGAGGCCACATCTATGTTAGTGTTTAAGAGAGAAGGGGAGAATGAAATCTGTCAGCATTTACAAGCTCTGTTTTCCCACGAGGAAAACCTCCCAATACAAACAGTGGAACACAATCTGCAACGCCGCAGTTAAGAGTGTCGGAATAGGACCTGGGAGAGCAGGGTTCGAATCCCCACTCAGCCCCATGACACTCACTGGGGAGACCTTGGAGACCAGCCCTTGCCTCTCAGCCTAGCCTAACATACAGGGCTGTTGTGAGCATATAAGAAGAAGAAGAGTTTGGACTTGATATCCCACTTTATCACTACCTGAAGGAGTCTCAAACCGGCTAGCAATCTCCTTTCCCTTCCTCCCCCACAACAAACACTCTGTGAGGTGAGTGGGGCTGAGAGACGTGTGACTGGCCCAAGGTCACCCAGCAGCTGCATGTGGAGGAGCAGGGAAGCGAACCCCATTCACCAGATTACGAGTCCACCGCTCTTAACCACTACACCGTGTACACTACTTTGAGCTTCTTGGAAAGAAAGGTGGTATATAAATATAATAATTGATTATTTCATTCTTATTCTTATTTAACACCTTTGGGATGTAAGAAAGCATCATTTTCCATTCCACCCTGTATAAGTCGCAGGCCGCACTGTTTCCATTCCATTGCAGCTGGTATTCCACCAAAACGTACATTATTTGTCTCGCCGTCCACTGTGGCCAAATTATGTAAGTTACATAATTTACAGAATGAACTAGGTAAATTATGTTGTCAATAAGTCATATTCCACAGCATTCATTTCAGTGCAGAGGAACTGCAATGCAAAGGGGGTGAGGACATAATCAAATACGTTAAATTACTTTTTAACTTCTTTTTTAAAAAAGCTTTTCGTGTTTCATCTCTGTGGTTCTAATTTGTGTAAGCCACCTTGAGTCCCAGTCTGGGGAGAAACGGGATATAAATAACAACAACAACAACAGAGTACCATCATTTGCATAATTGATTGCATTATGGATATGGAACAAATAAGCGAACACCCGCAAATTCAGCTCCTGCTTTCATCAAAAATGAATGACACCTAGTGCTGAATTTCAACAGTACAGTGGTACCTCAGGTTACGAGCGCTTCAAGTTACAAACTCCGCTAACCCGAAAGCAGTACCTCAGGTTGAGAACTTTGCCCCAGGATGAGAACGGAAATCGCACGCCGCCGGCACGGTGGCAGCGGGAGGCCCCATTAGCGAAAGTGCGCCTCAGGTTAAGAACGGTTTTGAGTTACGAACAGACCTCCGGGAGGAATTAAGTTCATAACCTGAGGGACCACTGTAATCTCACAGAACACAGGTGCACCTTTGTGTAAGGAGGAAAAACCCCAAGTACAGTGGTGCCTCGCAAGACGAAAAGAATCCGTTCTGTGATTCTCTTCGTCTAGCGGTTTTTTCGTCTTGCGAAGCAAGCCCATTGACGGATTAGCGCTATTAGCGGCTTTTAGCGGCTTTTAGCGGCTTATCGGCTTATCGGATCAGCTGATAAGCGGCTTAGCAGCTTAGAAAAAGGGGGGGAGGAGGGGAAAAAACCCGCAGGAACCCGCAAGACATTGTCGTCTTGCGAAGCAAGCCCATAGGAGATTCGTTTTGCGAAGCACCTCCAAAACGGAAAACTCTTTCGTCTAGCGAGTTTTCCGTCTTGCGAGGCATTCGTCTTGCGGGGCACCACTGTAAATCAGACCTACCCCCAGTTCTGTTGGAGGGGAGGTAGTGTTGGCGCTCTGCCAAAGACACTCTACTCTGCACATGTTCAAAGAACTTCAAACACAACCCCTTCAAGGAGTTTCATGGGGGAGATTGCCAAGAAGCAGGTGAAAGCCGTGCCAAGAAGCAGTGTTGCCAGGGTGAAACCCATGGCCCAGGACTAGGAAGAGCGTCTGGGTATGCAGATACAATCATAGAATCATAGAGTTGGAAGAGACCACAAGGGCCATCGAGTCCAACCCCCTGCCAAGATGGGACACACGAAAGCAGCTAGGTGTGCCCAATGTCATATGCGTGGGCGAGAATGTGCAGAACCTCTCAAGATGTTGCCGTGGTGCATGCCGTTCCCAGTGAGTGAGCAATCATTCGATAGCAAGCAGCAGCACAGAGGAGGGCTGGTCGATCCTGCGTCAGTCCGTGGCTTCCGCAAAGGCGCTTAAAGGGCAGGGCTTACGTCAAACGAAAGCTTTGCTGGGTTAATAGTTTCAGCTGCTTCGGGGTGGATCAGATGTAAGCCGCAGTGGTGAACGAGCCCTAAAAACCGTGACCTTAAGAAATGTACAGAGAAATCCCCTTTCTGCCCTGGCAGTCGCCATCAGCACAGGAGCAGATCAGAAAGAGGCAGTGTCTGCTTGGGATGCTCTGGTTATCTCCCGCTTGGACTACTGCAATGCGCTCTATGTGGGGCTACTTTTGAAGGTGACCCGGAAACTACAACTAATCCAGAATGCGGCAGCTAGACTGGTGACTGGGAGCAGCCACCAAGACCATATAACACTGGTCCTGAAAGTCCTACGTTGGCTCCCGGTACGTTTCCGAGCACAATTCAAAGTGTTGGTGTTGACCTTTAAAGCCCTAAACGGCCTCGGCCCAGTATACCTGAAGGAGCGTCTCCACCCCCATCGTTCTGCCCAGACACTGAGGTCCAGCGCCGAGGGCCTTCCTAGCAGTTCCCTCCCTGCAAGATGTGAGATTACAGGGAACCAGACAGAGGGCCTTCTCGGTAGCGGCACCCATCCTGTGGAAAGCCCTCCCACCAGATGTCAAGGAAACAAACAACTATCTGACTTTTAGAAGACGTCTGAAGGCAGCCCTGTTTAGGGAAGTTTTTAATGTTTGATGATTTATTGTATTTTTAATATTTTGTTGGAAGCTGCCCAAAGTGGCTGGGGATATAAATTATTATTATTATTATTATTATTATTATTATTATTATTATTATTATTATTTAAGAGAGGAGAGATAGCACAAAATCTTCCTCTGGGGGCATCTCCATGACCCAACACAGGCCAGGAGGGTTTGCAAATGCAAGATCTTCTGTTGGCGAGGGAGACCTGGAGATCACATAGCTAGTTGCAGGTGCTTTCCTGAGAAGCTGGGCGCATGAAAAATGCAGAAGAAGACATTCACATTCGGATTCCAGATGCTGCATCTGCCGCGTCTGTGTTCCACTTGGTTTACAGGGCAAGGTTTGGAGGAGGTTCATTATATTATTTAAGGAAGTGAACTCAACATGAATGCACCATTAGAAAACAGCTGTCACAGAGAGCTGTCACACTTAGCAATTACGGGGAACATCTACCATGCCCTGTCACATGGTGCTGGGTGCATGTACCATGACCGCCTTGTGGCATGCTCTCTGCACTTTGCACAATGCAAATGCATGGCAATTTGTGGCGTCGAAAACCAGTTCTCAGCTAGGGATATGCAAAGCCCCTTGAGACATTCTGAGGGTGTTTCAGCTTCCCTTTGTATGCTTTGCTAAAGAAGACACACCAAAAAAACATGACTTAGAATTTTGCAGCGATTTGCCGTGTCAGCTCCACTGTCTACTAAACAGCCCTTAAGTTGCTAACACATCCAGGACCTGGGTTGCAAGGAGGCAGCAGTTTCTGTCCCGTCCTTTTTAATTTGAAATCGGCGCTCTTTCCATCGTTATGCAGTTCTGCTTCTGCAAAAATGTACATTATTCATCTTGCTATTTTGCTATTGAAAAAGATTTCAATACAGTCATACCTTGGGTTACAGATGCTTCAGGTTGCGTTTTTTCAGGTTACGGGCTGCCAAAACCCAGAAGTACCAGAACAGGTTATTTCCAGGTTTTGGTGGTCGCGCATGCGCAGAAGCGCTAAATCACACTTTGTACATGCACAGAAGTGCCGAATCGCAACCCGCGACTGTGCAGACGCACCACTGCGGGTTGCGAATGTACATCCTGAACAGATCACATTCGCCACCCAAGCGTCCACTGTAATTGCAATTGATGTCAATGCATTTCAGCAGAATGGAAATGTCAGAAACAATGCACAACACAATGTAATTACTGATGAGGTGATCGTGGACTAAAAAAAACCAGTGACCATATCCGCTTGCGTGATTTCCATTCCTGACCTCAAGACGAACGTAAAAACCGAGGCAACGTCCACTCCCATTTCAGTTTCCAACAGAATTCTCCAACACTCAAATACGCTTTGCAGGAGAACGCATTACAATTCAGAGCGGGGCCCCGACTCTACAGACAAGAAATCCCAGGGCGTTTCAACCGCTTGAGTCACTCGCAGAGCACTGTGTTTCTGCGTGGAACTGCGAATGACGAGATCGCTTGTGCCAGGAGGACAAAGAGGTGATACACGAGCCCATGAGCTTGGCAGGCATTTCTGAGTCTTCCAGCTCATCCCAGCCTGTGACTCATCCTGCGCACATGTAGGCTTCATATACACCGAGTATTTAAAGTACATTATGCGACTTCACCCAAAGAAACCTGGGAGCTGGCGTCTGTGAAGGAATTGTAGTTCTGCGAGTGGCAAACTACACGTCCCTAGATTCTAGAGGGCGGGTGCTTTAAATGCACGCCAGGCACGCGGAGCTTTAGTCAGTACCAGGAAGGAAGAGTCTGTCAGAAAATGGCCCCAAGGATCCCTGGGATCCGTAGTTTGTTCAGGGTGCTGGGAATTGTAGCTTTATGAAGCATGAAGTCCAGCTCCCAGGACTCTTAGGGGGGAATTATGTTATAAAAATATGAATTAAAGGCATGGTTTGTACGCCGCTGACATGGGTGGCGCTGTGGGTTAAACCACAGAGCCTAGGGCTTGCCGATCAGAAAGTCGGCGGTCCGAATCCCCGCGACAGGGTGAGCTCCCGTTGCTCGGTCCCAGCTCCTGCCAACCTAGCAGTTTGAAAGCGTGTCAAAGGGCAAGTAGATAAATAGGTACCGCTCCGGCGGAAAGGTAAACGGCGCTTCCGTGCGCTGCTCTGGTTCGCCAGAAGCGGCTTAGTCATGCTGGCCACATGACCCGGAAGCTGTACGCCGGCTCCCTCAGCCAGTAAAGCGAGATGAGCGCCGCAACCCCAGAGTCGGCCATGACTGGACCTAATGGTCAGGGGTCCCTTTACCTTTACCTTTGTACGCTGCCAGTAAAGTAACAAAAGGCTGAAGCGAGTTCAAGAGTTGGCAAGCTAGGATTAATGGGTGGGCTGGTAGGCCATTGACCCCCTGCTTCTTAATGACAGGCTGTGGTCAATCTGTGCAGGGGGAGAAGGCACTCTGTCCATGCTTTAAGGCACTCTCTTCCTGTATTTACTATTCTATTATCGGGTACCAAGGAAGGACTTTCCACAGCTACAGGACTGTCTTCACAAGGAAGCTCCCTGGCTTCCCATTTTGGAGGAGATGCAAAACTTTCTTTTCATAAGGTGCTTTTTAACAAACTGACCTCTTCTGCTGCAACAGTCTCGTTCTGCCAATATCTTCTTAACGATTGTAGAAAATACCAAGGGTTAAGAGTTAAATGTTGTCTGTGTTCTATATGTGTGTGTTGTCCTTCTGTCTGCCCTGTTATATTTAGAGTAACTCCAATGAGTCCAAAAGGCAGTAAAATCCAAACCTAACGGGTTGCCTGAAGAATCTAGATATGGGATTTTGTGTTTCCCTAGGAATAGACTGGGACGCGCGTGGCACTGTGGGTTAAACCGCAGAGCCTAGGACTTGCCGATCAGAAGGTCGGCGGTTCAAATCCCCGCGACGGGGTGAGCTCCCGTTGCTTGGTCCCTGCTCCTGCCCACTTAGCAGTTCAAAAGCACATCAAGTTCAATTAGATAAATAGGTACCACTCTGGCAGGAAGGTAAACAGCGTTTTCGTGCACTGCTCTGGTTCGCCACATGACCCGGAAACTGTGGCTCCCTCAAAGATACCAAAATAACTGGAGTAAATTTATTGAATATTTAAAGAAGAATTGTAAAGAGGTCAAGACACTAGCAGGATTGACATAACACCTCTAATGTACAATAGTACTAATTTGAGAATGATGTTTGTGATGGAAAGAGGATAAATATACCAGTTGTGGGGAGGGAGGGGGGTCGTGACTCGGCAGAGTCAAAGGGAATGTATGGTGCTATTACAATTTGTTGGAAAAGAATATGTAAGGAAAACAATAAAAATTCACTTGGGGAAAAAAAGGAAACTGTGGCTCCCTCGGCCAATAAAGCGAGATAAGCACCGCAGCCCCAAAGTCGGTCACGACTGGACCTAATGGTCAGGGGTCCCTTTACCTTTACCTTTACCTTTACCTAGGAATAGACTGGATTTTCACCTTGTCTTAGAAAAACTAATGTTATAAGTTCCCCCCAATTTTATTTTGGCTTTAAAGGTAAGAGATTTTTTGATTTAAAGGTATTTCTGGACGGCTTAATATTCTTGTAATTTCTAAGCGGTGCACAAACCCACAATATTTAAAAAGCAAAACAGGGATAAATACAGGACTCCAGCCAGGACATCTAGTTTCTCCACATCACACACCTCTATCATAAACCTGCTTACTTGCCTTCCCTCTAAATTAAAAAAAAAAAAAATCCTCAAACTTTGCTACTTGTCCATGAGGGAAGCCCCTTCTATAGTTTTGTTTGCCTTTTCCTGCTGCCTCCAGTCCCCTTGGAAAGACTCAAGGCCTAAACAAGCTGTTCTTGGAAGAACTCAGAGCAGACACTCCGCGTTGGAGCCCCCACAGCTATTTTCCCACCGTCGCATGGCAAAATTGTGAACTCGGCTCCGAAGCCGAAGGCCCCGGTTTATCAGGAAGCCCTTTCCACACGCCCTCACCCCATGGCACATCCCCAGGGCTGGAGCCACCTCCTGGGTGCTGGAACCGCAGGGGACGGGTCCCATTCAACTGTCGGGGGAATGCTGCAGAACGGGATCTGCGGAGTCAATCAGCAGCAACAAGAATCTCTCGGCTCCAGCCTTGCTTTCCGTACCCATCCTTGGTTTCCTTCTCTGTTGCAGCACTTAACAACTACCGGAGCCCCTCTTCCATATTTTCACAGGTCATTAGCCTAGCAGAACATCACGTCTCCGGCCAAATTTTATTACGCCGTGTGCCCCAGCAGCCACTACCGTCTGCTAGTACACAGAGCTTTTTGGCATAGCAGGTGGGCAAAGATGCTTCCAGCTCTATCGCAACTATTCCGCATGGGTGTTTGTATTGGAGAGCTTTGACCGCAAGAGGGTTTCAGATACGATGTGGGGTTTAATGTTCTTGCATATGCTGTCTGCATTTATTCCTCTTTGGTGATCACTCGTAGCTGAGTAAGATTGTCTTCCATGAACACGGTCTTAACAGTGAGTCCGTAAGTGACCGTGGAGGCCAATTCTGGATCCACACGTCCTTCCACAGTGGGGACATTGGTTTCCAGGCGGGAGTTGATCACGGTGTGGATTTGCCAAGTGTGCCTTCCTCTTAACACATTTCTTCCTTGCATTCTGAGTTCGAGTATCTTCAAAGCCCATGACACCTTTGGTAAAGGCTGTTCTCCAACTGGAGGGCTCGCAAGCCAGTGTTTCCCAGTTGTCTGTGTTTATACAACATTTTTTTTAGATTTTCCTTGAGAGAGTCTTTAAACCTCTTTTGGTGACCACCAGCATTACGCTTTCCATTTTTAAGTTCGGAATAGAGTAGTTGCTTTGGAAGACGATAATCATGCATCCGCACAACATGATTACCAGTGTCAAAGCTGTCTGTATATTCCTTATCTAGCTGCGCAACTGCATCTCACCCCAGAAGAGAACTTTGCTTTCCCCCAATTTCCAGAGAGGTAGCTCTGCTGGTCTACAGCTGCCAAACCAGTCAAGAGTCTTGAGGCATCTTAAAAGGCACAATAAATTTATTACGGCAAACGTTTCTGTTGACCGGAGTCCACTTTCTCAGAAGCGCAACCTCGCTCACAAATGTTTATAGAGTGGCTCTGTCCATTTTCGTTTCTCATTTTTCAGACACAGGTTCTGTTTGCCTCATTTCAGCGTCGCTTTCTGAATGTTTTATTTAAAATCCTCCCAGTGATTCCTCAGTGCTTTAGCATCCATTAATCCTAACACGCATATTTTCCTTTGCAGTTTTGCCCAACGTGCAGATTTTGCAAGTGATTTCCCCTAACACAGTGCATCTTCCTATGTTTTTCTCACTAATATATGCGTTCTTAAGCACACATTCCCATAATATGCACATTTTTTATGGTTACAGAAGTGCAGATTTTGAATAGTTGCATTTTGTTTCACATACCGCTTCAGGACACACGGATTAATTAGATTTGCATCCAAATGCAAACAAGACCTAATTCCTTTTTCTATCACTAGTCATAATACCATTCATTCCTCTTTAGAAGTGACAAAATACCTTTCTGCTTTCGGTATTATGAACCAAGCTAACAAAATCAAAAGGCCCTTATATTTCAGTTGTAAGATAAAAATAAATTGCTTACATAGCCCACTAAAAGCTTTGCAAGCTTGAACTTTGTATCCTTCGGGCAGCAGAGTTCAGACCGAAGAAGAAAACAGAAGTAGAGACTGATGTGCGTGCATCTGCATGCATCCAGATTCTGGATTCTTATATTTGTAAAAGATAAACCAAATCTTTGCAGGGCATTAGAAATAGGAACTGGTCCAAAGATATGTTATCTGTTAGGATCTGATCCACAAAACAGGGCCAAAATAATTACTAATATTCAGTTCTTTTTGTACAATCCCCATTGCATCACAGGGACACGGGTGGCGCTGTGGGTTAAACCACAGAGCCTAGGACCTGCCAATCGGAAGGTTGGCGGTTCGAATCCCCGTGACGGGGCGAGCTCCTGTTGCTCGGTCCCTGCTCCTGCCAACCTAGCAGTTCGAAAGCACCTCAAAGTGCAAGTAGATAAATAGATACCGCTCCAGCGGGAAGCTAAATGGTGTTTCCATGCGCTGCTGTAGTTCGCCTGAAGCGGCTTAGTCATGCTGGCCACATGACCCGGAAGCTGTACGCCAGCTCCCTCGGCCAATAAAGCGAGATGAGCGCCGCAACCCCAGAGTCGGCCACGAGTGGACCTAATGGTCAGGGGTCCCTTTACCCTTTACCTTTAATGTTCAGTTGGGAAATGGTGGGCTTAAGCTTTTGGTGGGAACAGGTGAAGCAGCTGATTGAAAAGTGAGTTCCTCCTCGGGCCAGATGCTCTCAAGGAAATGTACACACCTGTAATAACCCAGGTTTGCCAAATGATTTGGGGAAACGGCAGCAGCAGGGTCGCCAAAATGTGCTGCTGCAGCACCGAACTTCTACTTTCCGGGGTGCAAAGAATGAAAGGAGCAACGGAAGTGCCCCAGCTCAAGTGGGTTATATAAAGCTTCCTTCGTCCAAGGCAGAATACGTCAACAGATGCTCGGAAAGCGGCTCTCACTGGAGGAGAAAAACGTAAATCCCATCCAAAGCCGTATTGCCAATTCTCCTGTGCAAGAGCTGAATTTAAAGCTTCGCCATCCAGGGTCTCCTTGTCAACATCTCCTTTCTCTTTCCCTCCATGCTATTTCGCTATGACTCAAACCGAGGGAATGCATTCCTGCTATTGCCGGAGGCATCCTTCGCTAGATAAGGAGGGTAGTTATTTTTAAAACGGAGGGACAATAAGAGGCTCCGAGTCCAAGATTTCCTGCTCTTAAACATAAAGTGCAGAGGCACAGCGCATATTCAGCAAAAGCAAAAAGGATGCTTGAAAAGAGCCTTAATTGCAGCTGGAAGCCACAACACAAGAGCACTCTCCTGTTGAGCACCACAACCAGAGGGGGAAAACAGAGTCATGCCCCAGTTACTGAAACACACACAAACATTGGTTTCGTTTTTTCAGAACGAAAAGCATGGCACTATTTTTTTGTTCAAATTACTTCTCTCTCACACACACGCACTCACACACAAATATTGGAAAATGGGAGGGATTTCACTTTACCCGATATTGTCACGAACATCGTGTCACGGAGTGCTGGGACCCACGGCGCATGACGGTTGCAACTGGCGACCAGAGCGTGTGCCCCAAACAGCGAGAGGCAGCCTAACTTTCCAAGCCATCTTCTGCGCCGAAAGATGGACCCGAGAAGCCAAGAACCTCAGCCGATGCCCACAAAGCAGATCTGCCACTCATGTGCAACTCAGAGCCGTGTGCGAGCTCTGCTCAATTCTACTTCCGAACATTGAAAACAAGAATTGTGAGAGCCTGGGATGTGGTTTCGAGAAACCTTCAGACTTCAGAACATCGCCTTTTATCTCGCTGTCACAGCCTTAACAGCTGCTGACAGGTCGGAAGCAGCATGCAGAACGCAGCGAACACTTGGTACATGCCAGCCTCAAACGACACTGAATCAAGAAGGGGGGGGGTTGGAAAGCATTTTTTTAAAGGGGGTGGGAGAGAATCAGAAGGTTTTGCTTCCCCAACTCGTTGAAAGAACAGCACTGTAGGTTCTCAATTCCTCTCATTCCACACGACATATTTCATGTTAAGAAAGTGCATCAGAACTGCGCATGCATTGCTGAAAATAATTTAGGTCTGGAGACCAGGATAGTTGCCTCCACAAACAACGACGCTGAAGTCCTGCTCTGCTGATGCACACCGATGACATTTATGACTTAAGATCTGGTACCAACTGTTTTTAAATGAAATAAGCCTTTGTAACGTAGTTGTTAGGGATGCGGGTGGCACTGTGGGTTAAACCACAGAGCCTAGGACTTGCCAATCAGAAGGTCAGCGGTTCGAATCCCCGCGACGGGGTGAGCTCCCGTTGCTCGTGCCAACCTAGCAGTTCAAAAGCACGTCAAAGTGCAAGTAGATAAATAGGTACTGCTCCAGCGGGAAGGTAAACGGCGTTTCCGTGTGCTGCTCTGGTTTCGCCAGAGGTGGGTTAGTCATGCTGGCCACATGACCGGAAGCTGTACGCCGGCTCCCTCGGCCAATAAAGCAAGATGAGCGCTGCAACCCCAGAGTCAGCCACGACTGGACCTAATGGTCACGGGTCCCTTTACCTTTACCTTTAACATAACTGTTGCCAGCCAACCCAAATGGGGATGAATATTGTGCCGTTTCTATGCTTTGCTCGCACCTGGCACCCAATATTGAAGGGCACAATGCAAAAGAATCCAGCGGACTTGGATTGAGACCCCGATTTCGCCTCCTTCGTCCTTTATTGCAGGGGTGGCTCACCTCCGAGCCTCCTCACGTGGCTGGACTACAACTCCCATCATCCTTGGCTACTAGCCCATGCAAGTTGGGGGTGATGGGAGTTGGAGTCCAGCAACATCTAGAGAGCCACGTTAGACACACACACACACAAACACACACACACACACACACACACACACACACACACACACAGAGTACAAGCTTCAGCTCTGTCCTACACCGCTTTGTCAGCTTCTACCATGGCTTCTACTATGAACAGGGCTGGCCTACAACTTATTTAAAGAGCTGGGCCTTTTCTGTGGTGGCCCCCCAGTTGTGGAACGCTCCTCCCAGAGAGGCTCGCCTGGCACCACCATTGCACGTCCTTAGGTTCCAGGCAAAAACATTCCTCTTTCCCCAGGACTATTAAATAATCTACGGCCTTTGAAAGTGTGCAAAAGTGGACTGTTATTATGATGACTATTTTATTATTATTATGCCTTTTATTATGTTTTTATCACTGAAGTTCTGCAATGTGTTTTTAATGTTGTACACCACCCTGGGATCTTTTGATAAAGGGCAATATATAAACTGAATAAATATAAATAAACAGCAGCACAAGACTGCCAGCAAATCACACGGATCCTTGGACTACATAATATATTCAGATCGTGTTCTGCTAGAGGCAAGAGCGCAGAGTGCTTGTGGTTCCGGGGAGTGAATGATGGCAGCGATCGCTTGAGCACCATCAACTGTTTTAAGTGAGGAACTATTTAAATGCACTCCAAACTGCTTGACACTCCGGAATCAAAAGCTCCCATGAATGCAGAACAATCCCATTTCTGTGCAAGTTCACCCTAAAGCTGAAACTTCCAGAAATAAAAATTTTAAACCCTGTGGTTTCGTTTAAGTCTCACCACGACAAAACTGGTCTACACAGGATTGTTCCATCAAAGCTCTTATGGGCCAAGCATGATTCCCCCCTATGGAAGATGAATGCCAGCTATTGAACGTGGAATTGATTTCATGCTAATTCAGAAATGGGAAGAGTGGCACGACATGGGCAGGAGGACTCTTTGGGACTGGGTTGTTCTCATTGATGTTGTGCCATGCATTTTTGTGGTTTTACACTGTAAACCGCCCTGTGATCTTCTGGTGAAGGCTGGAATATAGATATTATTATCTTAACAAAAAGAAGTGCCAGAACTCGCCATGAACACCTCTCCTGTTCTCTTAGATTGGCAATGGCACCCACCGGAGAGGTGCTGGAACTAAGGGGCTTCCCCGATCAAAACCAAGGCTGGTATTGTTGAGAGAAGGCAACAGAAAGCAGAGACTGCAACTAGCATGAAACGAGTGTGCTGTGTCTGCCCTGCCGAGGCTCACAAAATGTATTCCTGGTAAACAGACACATTTCGTAGAATATTAGAATCATCGTCTCATAGAGCTGAAAAGGACTCCAACCTGACCTAAATTTGTACTATGACTCAGTCTGCTTAGATTGGTTGAAAGAGTGGATAACATTACAAGATGGAGACCTATTGGATTTGGAAGGGTTTAACAACCGTTATGGGTGGCATGCTTATTTAGGATATGAAAAGGTGAAAGTCCACAGGGGATTTCTTAATCACATCATAAGGACACCAATATATAGAGTATGGGTAAAATACAAGGAATTACTGGAACCTAAGACACCCTGGAGGGACGTGGGTGGCGCTGTGGGTTAAACCACAGAGCCTAGGACTTGCCAATCAGAAGGTCGGCGGTTTGAATCCCCGCGACGGGGTGAGCTCCCGTTGCTCGGTCCCTACTCCTGCCAACCTAGCAGTTCGAAAGCACATCAAAGTGCAAGTAGATAAATAGGTACTGCTACAGCGGGAAGGTAAACGGCGTTTCCATGCGCTGCTCTGGTTCGCCAGAAGCGGCTTAGTCATGCTAGCCACATGACCCAGAAGCTGTACGCCGGCTCCCTTGGCCAATAAAGCGAGATGAGCGCCACAACCCCAGAGTCGGCGACAACTGGACCTAATGGTCAGGGGTCCCTTTTACCTATGGGTGGCATGCTTATTTAAGATATGAAAAGGTGAAAGTCCACAGGGGATTTCTTAATCACATAGTAAGGAAACCAATATATAGAGTATGGGTAAAGTACAAGGAATTACTGGAACCTAAGACACCCTGGTGGATTTCACCTTCAGAAGCGATAAAGGTAAAAAAGAAAAACATGGAACAAAATTGGGCTACATATAAGGATTTACTAAAGGAAAAAGGACTCCAAGCGTCCTCTAGCCCAACCCCGCCTGATATGCAGGAATCTCAGTTAAAGCATCCATGAGAGATGGCCATCCAAGCTCTGCTTAGAAACCTCCATGAAAGGAGAGTCCACCATTTCCCAAGGGAGTCTGTTCCACTTTCCAGCAGCTTCTACCGTCAGAAAGTTCTTCCTGATGCTTATTATTATTATTTATTGAGTTTATATACCGCCCTATACCCTGAGGTCCCAGAAAAGATGGCAACATATATAATCAGAATAAAAACAACAACCCAATAACACACACAGCCCAGAAAAGAGCCACGTTTTCAAAGGGCATCAGATGTCACGCAGATCAACCTGGTTAAAAAGATTGGTTAAAAAGGAACGTTTTTGCCTGGTGCCTAAAGGTGTATAATGAAGGCGCCAGGCGAACATCCCTAGGGAGAACATTCCACAGACGGGGAGCCACTGCAGAGAAGGCCCTGTTCTCGTCTTGCCACCCTCCTGACCTCTTGAGGAGGAGGCACACAAAGAAGGGTCTCAGAAGATGATCTCAGGGTCTGGGTAGGTTCATATGGAAAGAGGTGGTCCTTGAGATATTGCGGTCCTGAGCTGTTTAGTCCTTCTTTGTAAAGTAAAGGTAAAGGGACCCCTGACCATTAGGTCCAGTCATAACCAACTCTGGGGTTGCAACGCTCATCTCGCTTTACTGGCCGAGGGAGCTGGCATACAGCTTCCGGGTCATGTGGCCAGCATGACTAAACCGCTTCTGGCGAACCAGAGCAGTGCACAGAAATGCCGTTTATCTTCCCGCTGGAGCGGTACCTATTTATCTACTTGCACTTTGACGTGCTTTCGAACTGCTAGGTTGGCAGGAGCTGGGACCGAGCAACGGGAGCTCACCCCTTCGTGGGGATTTGAACCGCTGACCTTCTGATCGGCAAGTCCTAGGCTCTATTGTTTAACCCACAGCGCCACCCGCGTCCCTTCCTTGTACCTTGAAGCTATTGGTTTGAGTCCTACCCCCCCAGAGCAGGAGTTTAAAAAAAAGCCTGTTCCCTCTTCCATGTGACAGCCCCTGAGATACTTGAACATGGCTCTCAGTCTCCTCTTTTTCAGGCTAAACAAACCCAGCTCCTTCAACTGTTCCTCATCAGGCTTTGTTCCCAGACCCTTAATCATCTTGGTTGCCCTCCTCTGCACACCTTCCAGCTTGTCAGCATCCTTTTGCAGTTGCAGCTCTTGGAGCGTGTCCTCGAAGACACTCAGCGCATCACGATAACCATCAAATGCACATGCATTAGAACACACTTCGAAACATGATACCTAGAGGCAGCTGTGCAAGACCTTGGCACGACTGTGCTCAGAGATCATCGAAACAAGGTGTGGCTGACTTCTAGCAGAAGAGAACGCCCTGGACTGCAATGACAAACTTGCTGCCCCCATTTATTAAAATGGGCGTCTTTTGAATAGTATCGTCAGGTGCTTATGGGACGAGTTCTTGCAACAGTCATTAGCAAACCTGAAAGTGGTTACTATGCGCCGACGCTATTTAGTCTTCCTTGTGCCTCACCCCATCCTGAAGACTTGGGCAAGGAAGTTAATACCCTACTGATGTCTGGGGAGTGGCGGGAGGAAATAACCCCACATGTTTAGGGGCCAAAGTAGATTTGAGGCTAGTTGCTCAAATGGAATTAATACGCACATTCCTAATTTAATGTAACTGGTGCCCAAGAGCCCTGTACAATCTTGGCACCACAACAGGCAGCGAGTATTTAAAATGAAATTTTAAAAATCTCTCCCTCCTTGCCATGATCCCAACAAAAATAGCCTAAAGGAAGACGCCATTTTTCATTGCATATTTTTAGGCGCCAGGAAAAAGCATTTCTCTTCAACCAGCCGTTCGGCGTCTATGGCCTTTTAAATGTGCCGGGGTGTGCGTGTTACTGGTTTGTTTTGCTTTCATTTCATTCTGTATTTTTGTGTTTTCGTTTTGCACTTTTTATCTGATCTTCAGATGAAACATGGTATACAAATTCAGCAAAGAAGTGAAAAAAATGTTTGCATTTCAAGGTAGAGAACGAAACTTCTTCATCTCAGGATTGTCGTTTCGAGTCCCGTTTTGAGCAGAAGATTCGTGCATTACAGAGGTGAAATCAATTTAACGTCTGAAGATTAAACGGCGCCAAGCTATTTCGGCGGGGGGGGGGCAGAAATCACTGACCTGCCTTAACATGAAACAAATTGATGCGAATTACAATTAAAATAAAGAGCCCTTTGCTGAATGGGGCAGTAGCTGGAGGGTGGGATTGAAGTTGCTAGGAGATAACAATTCTACACTTCGACGCTGCTCACAAAATCCAGCACACAAGGACAACGAAGTGAATAGTGATTTATTAAGTGGAAGCGCGAGACAGTGTGCATTTATTGAGGAAATCATCTCTCCCCTTTCTTCTGTCTCTCCAAAGCACATCGTGAATTCCTGGGATTTTTTTGTTTTTCCCCCTCCTAATCCTGCTGTATTTGTTGTCACGATGTTGACAAGAACATTTTGGAAACTCCCAAGGCTGTAGAACCTTAGATGACTCCGAAAGATATCCAAGCGTAGAACGTACTTGGTTCTTCAGCCTGGAGGGCAAATGTGGACCCCCAAACCTATCTCTCTCTCTCTCTCTCTCTCTCTCTCTCTCTCTCTCTCGCCCTGGGACCACCCCCAGGCTGCCCCCCCTTCCCAGACACACCCTTCACTGGCCTTTTTTTACACACCCCTTGAATATTGTTTTTTTCCAGAATGGGATGTGTCAAACTCTGATAATGTCTCTTGCTGGCCTGGGCATAAAATGGAGAGGGGTGTGTTAGTCAAAACCAGCCTCCTCTTGTACAAAGGTAAGCATTGCATTCCTTGCTCCACCCCCTTTTGTCTCTCACCTCACCCACCCCTGGCGTAGCATCACAGAACTGGAAGGGACCCCGAGGGTCATCCAATCCAACCCCCAGCCGTGCAGGAATCTAAGCGCGTGGTTCTCCCATCCAATTTGAAACCGGACCGGACTGTCATGGTCAGGTCTACGGGCGATCCAAGTCCCAGCTGAGGATGTCGGGACCGGGGGCAAGATGGCGGGGTGGGAGCAGGAACAAGAGTCCAGAAGCCAGGGGTCCGAGGGTCAGGAAGCAGAGAGTCACGAAGTCAAGGGTCCAAGGGTCGAGATGCAAGGAGTCATGGAGTCAAGGGTCCGAGGGTCGAGACGCAAGGAGTCACGGAGTCAAGGGTCTGAGGGTTGAGAAGCAAGGAGTCAAGAAGTTGAGGTCTGAGGGTCAGAAGCAAGGAGTCACAAGGTCAAGGGTCCGAGGGCCAAGAAACAAGAAGCCAAACACCGCAAGGCAGGAAACGTGTTGCTGTGATAAAGAGCCGAAGGGAAATGCTGACCTTATATACCTTCCCGGCTCTTGCCACCAGGTGCAGCAAGTTACCAATCGGCTTCACCTGTGCGGCCACACCTTGCCTCTTCAGAAGAAACTTAGGAAGGTCCCTGTCCTGTGAAGCCCTACTGGTCACAGGGCCTGGCTCCTGCACGCACTCCTGACACGGACCCTGCTTAACTTTGAAAATGTGCCTGCAGTTTTAAAGCTGTGCCCCTAGGAGGGTGGCTTCTTCAAAAGCTTGCCCGCCATTTTGTGATTCATTTATTTATTTGCCCTAGTATGCCGAAATAGCCACAAGTATTAATTTTGTTAGGCCTGTAATGATCCAAGGTATGTACCGATAAAGCCCATTCGCGCGCGCCCCCCACCGAAAAAAGAAGTCCTTAATGAGGCATTTCTCTCTTCCCAGAGGTGTTTATCACTAGTTATATTGCTCATTAATGTCTACATTCGCCTTCTCTGTAGTCACGCAAATAACAGCCGCAGTCTCTCATCCTTTAGTTAACAGCCAGAAAAGTAGGAGACGCAAATCCATCAAAGCCCTGTTCTCTTCCTACTTGTCATCTTTATGAACTCCAAGGGAATGATGTGTAGATTTAATGAGATCCTGGTATTTTAAGCAGAGGTTGGATGCTTTTGCTGATATTCTTGCATTGCAAGGGGGTGGACTAGATGACTCTCGGGGTCCCTTCCAACTCTACAATTCTATGAAATATAGGCAAAGATATATTTTTTTAGTTTTTATTACACTTTCCAAATTTATAGGTAAAGGTAAAGGTACCCCTGCCCGAACGGGCTAGTCTTGCCAGACTCTGGGGTTTGTGCGCCCATCTCACATCTATTGGCCGGGGGCCGGCGCTGTCCGAAGACACTTCCGGGTCACGTGGCCAAATTTATACCAAATTTATACCTATCATTAATTTCACAATTATTTTAACGTTTCAAAGTTTGACTTCCTTCCCCCTTTTTCTGCAGTTCCTTATTTTTTAAAATCTTCTGCATATCCAAATTCATTTAATTTGCTCATTGAATTACCTAAATATAAACTCTTACGAAACCGTGGGTTATTACGATAATCCTCCCAATGTTTTTACCTGTTTGCAATTCATCTGTAAGTATTCGATAAACCATTTCCATTCTGTTTTTTGTTGTTGTTTTTTAGTTTGTTTACTTGCTTTCTTATCTTCCGGTGAGTTTTGCCATTTCTGCATATCCCGTAAGTTTTTGCATCCATTCTTCCTTTGCTGGGACTTCTGCTTCTTTCCATTTTGGAGCGAGCAGCATTCTTGGCCAAATGTAATCCAAGGATACTCTGATCATGCCATCCATCGGTCAGATCTAGATTCCCCCCCCCCCCAGATTTCCTGGTGTCTGCCCTGTGCAAGCAGGGAGGCTATAGAACGAAGAAAGAGTCTTCAGTTCAGAGACTAGACCTTTTCAGAGCCTGAAGCTCTCTAACAAGGAGTTGCAGCCTGGAAGAGGCGGTCTCCGGAGCGTTATGCCTCTGTCTCAGTCAACTCCCAACTTTTATCAGAGCTCTTTGCTCATTCGGAGCTGTCCGTGGTCTAGAAACATTTGTCCAGCCTTGCCTGTTTCCTGCGTTTCCCTGCGTCTGTGGGAAATGACAGAGATCAGAATCGCAGAACTGTAGAGTTGGAAGGGACCCCAAGGATGATCTAGCCCAAGAATATTTTTGCCCAATGTGGGTGTGATGGCCTGGGACTCGGACTTGGAGCCAGAGGAGTCTCAGTCTGCACCAGATCCTTTTTTTTTTTTTTAAAGAGATTTATTAGAGTTTTTTAAAATATAACAATGAAAAAAATAAAAAATAGAAAAAAACAAAATACAAAATACAACATAAAAACAGTTAAAAAACAAATAATTTTCCATAACATATCTTTCTTACGCTTATTTCCACAGACCTCCTCATACCTCCCTTCTTTGTATTCCACTTCAATTTGTTAGTTCAGCAAATCCTTACCATTAAGCTTTTACCCATTTATAAACCTTTTTTTCCCCCGTATCTCTTAAAGCATTACAGCTGGAAACCCCTTAGTTTCTATCCAACATCCTTCTAACATTCATTAATTTTACAATATTTCTGTAAATAATCTTTAAATTTCTTCCGGTCTTCTTTCACCAACTCTTCTCCCTGGTCTCGGATTCTGCCAGTCATTTCTGCCAATTCCATGTAGTCGATCACTTTCATCTGCCATTCTTCCAGAGTGGGTAGATCTTGTGTCTTCCAGTACTTTGCAATGAGTATTCTTCCTGCTGGTGTAGCATACATAAAATAAGTTCTGTCCTTCTTTGGCTCCAATTGGCCGACAATGCCCAGGAGAAAGGCCTCTGGTTTCTTCAGGAAGGTATATATATTTAAATACCTTTTTCAGTTCATTATATATCACCAGATCCTTTGCCTCAGGCTTCATCTGAACCGAGTCTGGGGCCTGATTCTGAAGAGTCCCAGTCTGCACAGGTTCCCCTGCAACAAGCCCCAGCTGGGCCAAGTCAGGGGCCTGAGCCTGCCCTGGCTCCAGATGCGGGAATGACCTCGTTGCCTTCAGCTGGGCCATCGCTTACAGCTGCTCCACTACCAGTTGGGTCAAGGGAGGCTGAGGCGGTCCCTGGGTCTGGTAACCCACCGACGTCTCCCAAGCTGCAGAGACTCAGGTCTGAGAGAAGAAGAGACCTGAGTACTCACAGGAGGAGTGCTCGCCTTCAGGCAAAACAGGGAGGTGAGTCGCCGGGGGGATCAGGACCGGCCGTTACCCTAACAAAGATAAAAGGCTGTTGGACCCACCCCAGGTTGTGGGAGCAACATTGCTGTATGCCAGATCCTGTACCTGTCCTTGCCTGGTTTCCTGCCTTGGTCCTGTCACACTGACTCCCAGCAGAACCTTCGGATTCTGGACCGGTCCTGGACCGCGTTTCACAGGTTACCCCCACGCCCAGCACAGTGGGGCTCAAACCCGCAACCCTGAGGACAAGAGTGTCCTGCACTACCAACAGAGCTATCCCAGTTGTCGAGAAATGATGGCGATCTCTGCATTGCAGGGTGCTGGACACTTGGGGACACTTGATTCAACGAAAACCCAAAATTGCACCCAAACTCGGAGAGACAGACAGAAAGAGAAAGTGATCTTCTTCTCTTTGCATGTTCTTTGCAGAAAGAATGGAAATGTGTCTGAAAGAGCAGATTCCTCCTCAATCCCAGCCCCAAGAACAGAACATGACTGCTCACGGGCAGAAGGGAGCCAGAACTTTCTAGAAAGGCCCTGTTTTGGTTTGCATAAGCTAGGGGGTGCATAGCTGAGGTCCAACTAACATCAGCATTAGCCAACTTCTGACAAATGTGGGATTAGAAGCAAGGGGGGGTTGAAATTCAATTCCATTTGCATTTAAAGGCAAGCCTACCTAATCTACAGGGATGCGGATGGCGCTGTGGGTTAAACCACAGAGACTAGGACTTGCCAATCAGAAGGTTGGCGGTTCAAATCCCCGTGACGGGGTGAGCTCCCGTCGCTCGGTCCCTGCTCCTGCCAACCTAGCAGTTCAAAAGCACATCAAGTTCAAGTAGATAAATAGGTACCACTCTGGCGGGAAGGTAAACGGCATTTCCATGCGCTGCTCTGGTTCACCAGAAGCAGCTTAGTCATGCTGGCCACATGACCCGGAAGCTGTACGCCGTCTCCCTCGGCCAATAAAGCGAGATGAGCACCGCAACCCCAGAGTCAGTCATGACTGGAGCTAACGGTCAGGGGTCCCTTTACCTTTATGACAGCTATTCTCTACGCCCCCTCCTTCAACTCAAAATGATAATGCCACACTATCGTTACTTCTGTCCTCTGTCTCCCAACATGCCACAACTGCAGCCACTTTCTAACTTGCTGGATTGCTTCCAATAAATATTATTTTTTCTTCCTCCTAAGAACAGTTCTGTTAGCAAAGAGCATTGTGAGCTTTGGGTGTTTCCAGGAGGAGACTGTAAGCACACCTTGCCCAATGCAACCAGGAAACCCAGGAATTACTGTATTTTTCGCTCTATAACACGCACCCGACCATAACATACACGTAGTTTTTAGAGGAGGAAAATCCGTAGGCATGCCACCCGTAGGCATTTCCTCCATAACACGCACAGACATTTCCCCTTACTTTCTAGGAGGAAAAAAGTGAGTGTTATGGTGCAAAAAATACGGTACTTGGAATTTTAATCCGGGTAAGGAATGCATTCCTTTTTCTGGCTGCTGCACCTTTTGTTTTGTATTAGTGTTGCCAAGTCAGTTTTCACTGGCATGCAGGATGTTCCTCGCCTGAAACTACCCACGGCAGCCAAGATATCAAGCCACACTAGTTCTTGAGAACCGTAAGAGAGACAAATGCACACACATATTTTGTTATAGGAAATCTTAACCGTGTGTGGTAGAAATGTGTCTGGGTCAACTGAAAAGCTCATTTTTCTTTTTCCTGATTACTTACATTAGACTTTAACTTCTGTCGGCTTGGTTTTTAAAATGAAACTGGCCCTTAAAGAAGGAGGGGTCCAATGTCCTCTCTGGGAACTATTATTATTATTATTATTATTATTATTATTATTATTATTATTATTTACTAGCCCTTCACCCGCAGGCCCCAGGGTGGGTTACATGAATTTAAAATTCCAACTTGGAAACAGTTAAAACTGAATTAGCCTATGTCAGGAGCAGGGAATCTGTGTCTCTCCAAATGTTGCAGAACCACAACACCCATCATCCCTCACCGTTGGCCAGATTGGCTGGTGCTGATGGGAGCTGTAGTCGGGGGTGGGCAAATAATATGTCCGTTCTGGTCCATCTCAGTTCCTCATCTTTCTCTTCTTAATTTCAGGTCTCCACATTTCCTCACCAGTTTGCAATGAAAACATATAGCTCTCATGAAAATTCATTGGTGTGAATTTATTCCAATACGCGCATTTTTGCAAAGCTTCCCCCCTCCTAATATTTATGCATTTCAGTACGTCGTTTTCACAAAGGCATGGACTGCCGTACATACTTTACCCTTTGGCTTTTGCGTCTTTCTTGGTCGGAGAGCATCACTACAAAATTCAGTGAATTTCGGATGGCTTCGTGTTTGCTTCGCACAGTGTTTCAGAAAGTGTAGATTAGGTCATTTGCAAAGTCAGACTGTGCATACGTAGCAGTGACCAAAGGAGACATGTCCGCTGGTATAAGACCCCTGGACAGTTAAGCCCAGTCAAAGGCGACTTTGGGGTGTAGAGCTCATCTCACTTTTCAGTCCCAGGGAGCCGGTGTTTGTCCACGGACAGCTTTCCAGGTCATGTGACCAGCATGACTAAACCACTTCTGGTGCAATGACACTGTGATGGAAACCAGAGCGCACGGAAACACCATTTCCCTTCCTGTCTCAGCAGTACCTGTTTATCTACTTGCACTGGCGTGCTTTCAAACTGTTGCTTTCAAAGTTGGCAGGAGCTGGGACCGAGCAACGGGAGCTCACCCCGTCGCGGGGATTCAAACCACCGACCTTCCAGTCGGCAAGCGCAAGAGGCTGAGTAGTTTAGATCACAGCGCCAGCCGCTTCCCTAATGACTGCTGGGAGGACCGCAGAGAGAAGAAACGCTGTGATGTTCAATTGCTGTTTTAGGGGTTGTTTTTTAAAGTCTGGAACGGATTAATCCATTTTGCATGACTTTCTACAGGAAAACGCGCCTTGGTTTTAGAACGCTTTGGTTTTGGAACGGACTTCCGGAACGGATTAAGTTTGAGAACCAAGGTACCACTGTAATTCCTTCCCTTCAAAGAATAGCATCGTGATATTTTTATGAAAAGGGCCATCACGGTTTTAAAAAGCAGGCCAATAATCCAGCAGCAGTAGAGATTCCCCCTGCTTTTCCAAGCTGGGCAGCGCTATTGTCATTTGCATGCCAAAATCACTCACCCCAGACTGCTGTATATTAAAACACACCAATTGTGCCCGCTGCGAAGGCATCTTCGGCTATCGTTAAAGGAGGAAGCTTCCCTGCAAGGCATTGCATTTTCATCAAAACAAGAAAGGGCACCAACTCAGCAGCATTCATTTCCTTTCTGTGGTCAGAAATTATTCCCCCGCTCCTGCGAGAACAATGGAAGTGCAAAGAGCCAGCTGAGAGCCCCGTACAGGGTGTCCTTCCTTATCCTCAACATTACGAAACCTCCTTTGACAAGATTTATGCGCTGTACATCTAGGACTGGTGCAATTTAAGTGAAAAAGCAATACAAAAGAACCCTCTCTTTTTTAAAAAAAAAAGAAAAAGAAAAACCAATCTCTTCCTCTATATAAGCAATTTTTAAAAAGCTGACATTTTGTGCATTATGCAGAATGAGCAGAGAAGGAACTATCAGTAGGGATGAATGGATCTGTCAGTCTCTGTTGCTGTTTTTCAGTTTAGTTCAGTTCTCTACATTTCTTCATCGGGTTTGCAACTTTCTCTTAACGTCCTCATAAAAATTCACCAATATTTTGGTGCAAATTTCTCCTCGTAGATTTATTTAGGTATGCAGTTGTATCTGACATGCATGCATATATTTAAGCAATATTCCCCCAATATAATGCATTTTGCATGTTCTATAGCATATACATTTAAAAGCACACTTCCCCGTAATATATAAATATATAGTATTTGATTGAAGAACTGTGCCACAAAATTTGGGGGAGTGCAAATTTCAGAGGGTGGCTCACATATTGTCCTGGAAGACGTGAAATATGTAGGTTGATGTTAAAAGCCTAAGCAAATTTATTTCCCGTCCCTAATGATCAAGCAGTGGTTGGTGGGAGCCTGTTGAATGAGGCCAAATTATTCAGGAGCAACAACTAGTAGGTCTCTTGTTTTTAGGAGCATGTATGCAAGGAGCATGTATGCAAGGATGTCTTATTTTTCAAATGATGGGCTATGATTAAAGGGTAAAGGTAAAGGGGACCCCTGACCATTAGGTCCAGTCGTGACCGACTCAGGGGTTGCGGTGCTCATCTCGCTTTATTGGCCGAGGGAGCCGGCGTACAGCTTCCGGGTCATGTGGCCAGCATGACTCAGCCGCTTCTGACAAACCAGAGCAGCGCATGGAAACACCGTTTACCTTCCTGCTGGAGCGGTACCTATTTATCTACTTGCACTTTGACGTGCTTTCGAACTGCTAGGTGGGTAGGAGCAGGGACCGAGCAACGGGAGCTCACCCTGTCACGGGGATTCGAACCACCGACCTTCTGATCGGCAAGTCCTAGGCTCTGTGGTTTAACCCACAGCGCCACCTGCATCCCGAGCTATGATTGCTTCTCAGTTAAACATCTGCCTAGTTCAGGTGGCAACTTTGAGCCAGGTTAAGAGCTTTGAGAACTTAATGAAAAGTCCCTTGATCCAGGGACCGTCTACATATATATTGTCCAATTCCGACTGCTTTTTCTTAAAGGTGACATGGACCATTCGTAACATAAGAATATTCCTCACAACTGTGAGCAGGGCAGTGGGGCAATTGTCTTAGACAAGTTACAACAATTAACTATACCATTGTTCACTGCCCCTGCTCAGGCTGCACAGAAAAAGCAATTTGGTTCCTAAAATTCATTCCGATTGTGCATATAAAATATAACAGATAGAATTCTACAGGATGTGGTATTAATGTGTGAAAAACACTGTCCCTATTTTCCAGGGACATTCCTAATTCATCCTGGTACCTCTGGATGCGAATGGCATCCGTTCCAGTGTTCCGTTCGCATCCTGAAGCGAACGCAACCCGCGGCCACGCATCTGCAATCACGCTTTGTCGCTTCCGTGCATGCACGTGACATCATTTTGAGCATCTGTGCATGTGCAAGCGGCGAAACCCGGAAGTAACATGATCCATTACTTCTGGGTCGCCACGGAGCACAACCCAAAAATACTCATCCCGAAGCTACTTCAACCCGAGGTATGACTGTATAGTAGGCTGTCCCTGTTTTCGTTGGAGAAATGTTGGAAGGTATGGAGTTATCCAGCCCCCAAGCTGTCTGAAAGCAATCCTGTATAGGGAAGGTTTAACATTTTAAAAATGTTTAATGTTTTATTATGTTTTTCTATATGTTGGAAGCTGCCCAGAGTGGCTGGGGCAACCCAGCAAGAAGGATCTGCGTACAAATAGTAAAATTAACATGATGGAATGGGCTGTCCCTATTTTCATCGGAGAAACGTTGGAGGCTATGAAAACAGTCCAGATCCAACGATCCCCAAATGGTGGAGACTTCAGGAGCCATCCTGGCCCCCAAACATCTTCAAACCTGACTGGGAGCCAGGTGCAAAATTCACCTGGTGAATTTTGAATACTGATGTTGCAGCTAAACATGCCCTGGACCGATTAGTCGGTGGATAGGATAAATGTGATACTGGGGTGGGGGTGGCAAGAAAGATGAAAACATATATCATGGACGGGGGAACCTGTGGCCCTCCCAAAGGTGCTGGACTATCTGATCAATAAAACGAACAGGAACACATTTCAGTTGCTTAAAAGGTGAAAACAAGGCAAACCTGAAAATATAGCCCCTTTGTTTGCAGGCAGATTAAGCAATGCTAATAGACGACACTATTGCTATTTAATGAGCATTCTTGCAAGTGACCGCAGTGCCTGGAGACAGGCAGCCAAGTCGTGTATCCACAACAACAACCAGAGGAGGAATGACTGCTGGGAGGAGCGCAGAGAGAATAAACACTCCCTGGTGCATCTGCAACAGCACAACTGGACACCTTCGCCTGTGGATAAGAGTAAGGTCAAGCTGTTGGACGGTTGCAGAGCCTGCTGTGACCATAGAGACCGATATGGGAGAGACATGTTTTGTTGCAGCTGGGGCAGACGAAGGCATCCAGTTGTGCTGCTGCAGCTGCACTAAGGCGTTTCTCAAATAGCAGTCAAAGTAACACAAAAAAAAACCATATTGAATTGAGGGAAACTGCTTGCGAAAATGATTACTTTTGGAGAAACGTACATTAACATGCACTAAAATGTCTGTGAATTAAATATATATATATATCACAAGTGGATGAGAAAATGTGGAGAACTGGAATTAAGATTGGAAAAATGAATTACCCAAGTTGACAAAAGCATCCATCCCTCTCTAAGCCCCTTCCCACTTTTCAGGGCGGGTTTACAATCCCACCAGCACTGGCAAAACGTGCTTTCGCCACAGATAGCCCCCCGATTTTCTCCATTCAATCTGCAACATAGTCCCAAAGTTGTCCCTTTGCCGTGAGGGCTAATTCTAGCAAGTGGCTGTACATGTCACATAAACATTGCTTCCTTACGGGAGAGAGAAGGCAAGAGCTGAATAGAGCCATTGTTCAGCCGGGTTCACAAGGTAGGCTATTATTTAACTACTCCAAAACAAAAGCAATTTAAAAGGAAAGCAATGTTTTGAGTAGCACGGGCTCAGCGCTCTACCTGCCCGCTCTGGATATGTGTTTGAACACAGCACAACCCTAAACAGCAATTGTTGTGGTCACTATTAATCCTGTCCAACCCCTACAGACACACCCGGATTCCTTTTCCTGGATCTTGGATTAGTTGGCTTTGGGCCCGGGCCCGGGTCCAAGAGCTTGCTTTCGACCTCGGTCAACAGTCCGCATCTGGCGAAATCAACTCCTGTCCACGGAAGGCGACGCCATAATAAATTGCATCCAGTAAGTTGTATCCCATTTGGCACGGGTTCCAGTCACAAAAGAGGATTTCCCCAATTTCTCCACGAGATCCTACAAACATGTGCCCCAAAGAACCTGCAGGTTTTAAGGGTGCATAGGAGACTGAAGGGGGGAGAGGGGAAAGGGAAATACCATTGCAAAAGTCTGTTCCGCTGGGGCCGCAGCAGCCCTGAGTCTTCAAAGCAGCAGCACGACACTTGGCTTTTTTACTTTCTATCTAGATCAGGGCAACACAAAGTCTTTGCAGCCTGAGGGCCACCTTGCGGGGGCCGCACGCAAGTATTGGGCTAGCCCAGGGGCAAAAGTGGGCACAGCAATGAATCATAGGTTCATGGAATCGTAGAATTGTAGAGTTGGGACCCCAGGGGTCATCTAGTCCAACCCCCGCAACGCAGGAATCTCAGCTACAGCATCCATGACTGATGGCCACCCAACCTCTGCTTAAAAACCTCCAAGGAAGAAAAGTCCACCACGTTTCATTTGAGACGGTTCCGCTGTCAAATGGCTCTTACTGTCATATGTTTTTCCTGAAGTTTAGTTGGAATCTCCTTTCTTGCAACATGAAGCCTTGGGTTCGAGTCCTACCCTCCAGAGCAGGAGAAAACAAGCTTGTTCTCTCTTCCTCGTGACAGCCCTTGAGATATTAGATGATGGCTCACATATCTCCTCTCAGTCTCCATTTTTCCAGGCTAAACATACCCAGCTCCTTCAACTGTTCTTCATAAGGCTTGGTTTCTAGACCTTTGATCATCTTAGTCGCCCTCCTCTGCACACGTTCCAACTTGTCAACATCCTTCATAAATTGTGGTGCCCAGAATTGGACACAGTATTCCAAGTGTGGTCTAACCAAGGCAGAATAGAGCAGTGCTATGATTTCCCTTCATCTGGACACTAGACTCCTGTTGATGCAGCCTAGAATAGCATTTGCTTTTTTTGCTGCTGCATCACCCTGTTGACTCGTGTTCAACTTGTGGTCCAGCAAGACCCCTAGATCCCTTTCACACAAACTACTGACCTGTAAAGCCCTAAACGACCCCACCCATCTGGCTGAGTTTCCTCAGCCCAACAGAATATTAAAAACACAATACAGCATTAAACATTAAAAACTTCCCTAAACAGGGCTGCCTGCCTTCAGATCTCTTCCAAAATTCAGGTAGTTGTTTATTTCCTTGACATCTGATGGGAGGGTGTTCCACAGGGCAGGCGCCACTACCAAGAAGGCCCTCTGCCTGGTTCCCTGTAACCTCATTTCTCGCAGCGAGGGAACCGCCAGAAGGCCCTCAGCCATAGCTGTCAACGTTTCCATTTTTTTAAGGGAAATTCCCTTGTTCCGAATAGGATTCCTCACAAGATAAGGGGAAAGTTGGCAGCTATTCCCTCAGCGCTGGACCTCAGTGTCCGGGTTGAACGATGGGGGTGGAGACGCTCCTTCAGGTATACTGGACCGAGGCCGTTTTGGGCTTTCAAGGTCAGCACCAACACTTTGAATTGTGCTTGGAAACGTACTGGGAGCGAATGTAGGTCTTTCAAGACCGGTGTTATATGGTCTCGGCAGCCGTTCCCAGTCACCAATCTAGCTGCTGTATTCTGGATTAGTTGTAGTTTCCGGGTCACCTTCAAAGGTAGCCCCACGTAGAGCACATTGCAGTAGTCCAAGCGAGAGATAACCAGAGCATGCACTACTCTGGCGAGACAGTCCGCGGGCAGGTAGGGTCTCAGCCTGCGTATCAGATGGAGTTGGTAGACATCTGCCCTGGACACAGAATTGACCGTCACCTCCATGGACAGCTGTGCGTCCAGAATGACTCCCAGGCTGCACACCTGGTCCTTCAGGGGCACAGTTACCCCATTCAGGACCAGGAAGTCCTCCACACACGCCCGCTCCCTGTCTCCCAAAAACAGTATCTTTTCCCCAAAACTGATTTGTAACCGTGCATGCCCAGAAAATATGGAGGAGGGGGGAGTCAGCAAAAGAACATCGCCACAAAATAATAAGAGTAATTTTAAACACACTGCGTGCTATCGAGAGAGAGAGAGAGAGAGAGAGAGAGAGAGAGAGAGAGAGAGAGACTGGAAGATGTCTGAACAGGCATTCTCAGTGACAGTTTCATTGGGTGAGTGAAGGGGACTCTGAACATTTGTGATTAATTTGTTAGAACAGTTAATGCATGTGCCAATTAATGCATCTTGCCAATTAATGGCTTTGGTCCTAATTGGTTCAGACACGAATTTAATATGTCCATTAAATTGGTTGGTCATTAAAAAAAACTAAAAAAAAAACTACTATGGGTTGGGCAAGCAGTTCTGCTTCCTTTAAAACTCTGCTTTGCGAGAGAGAAGCAAAATGACTTTTCTTAGATGGTGCCAGACATCTGCGGCGTTTCTAAGCACTGATATTAAAAATGTCTTTCGGTTTTAAAAACACACATGGCCCAATTAAATAGATACACCTTGTCAGTTTATTTGCAGGTTTCTGATCCAATAAATCCAGCTAGCTGACTAATCTAAGGGTCTAATTAAAACACCTCAAAAGATAACGCAAATGCATACTGAAAGATTCCCAACTCTGTCTCTGTGTGTTCACTTCCTTTAATTTGGGAGTGTTTTCTATAGGCGCCAATAACGGGGGGAAACTCAGCTGGAAGTAGCAATGGGAGAACCGACCCCATAATCGCTTGCAGTTTCTTCACCAAACAGGGAGTCTGGAGAAGACCCCAGATTTATTTGCCCCTCAGGTGCACCCCTTAGACGTCGTGGTCATGGAATAAAAATAAATAAATAGTTGCAAACAGGGTGGATAAAAATCTATGATCTTTTTTTTAACAAAAAATAAAAGAATCTGATTTTTTTAAATTTAAATCAGTTTTTTTTTATTTAAATTGGATTTTTAAAATAAAATGCCTTTGGAGGAAAAATCTTTCTAAAGTTAGTTTTCTATTTAAGTTACATTATAGTCCAAAGGCTATTCAGCAAGAAATAAGGATCTGTTTAAGTTTTTCATGTGTGCTAAAACTCAGTCTGTTTAAAACAAAAAAACCACCACCGTTTCACCAAGTCAGTTAAAAAACATGGATACATATGCTATAATGTTATTGTTTTAGTTAAATAAATTGTTTAAATTGTTATTAAGGAAATGATCATTTTTCTCCTTCCAATAAAGGACAGCAGAAAAGTTGTCCAAATATAAACAGTTAACTTCTTAAACTTCACAATAATTTCATAATTATCTGTTTATGTTTTTCTAATAGTATAACCAAATCAGTAATTTTTGATATAAATGTAAAAGCTACTCTGAAAATTTATTATTCCAAAAACAAAAGCTTCATCTGTATTCATTTGAAAATATTAAGATTATACCAGCAAGAATGCGCCTTTCTGTAAAAAAAATACGATGTAAATCAAGTCTCACTGATGTGATCATATCCACCCTGATTGCAAAGTCTGTATTCCAACAAATGGAAATTCTTAGGCAACTTTAATATAATTGTTATGTGGTATTGGTATTAATTTTGCCCTAATCCCTTTTACATTTCTTAACAAAAAAAATACTGTTTCTTTGAGGGTTTGGGGGTTTTCCTTCCCCTACTTTGTACAGAACCCCAGTATCTGTTGTTGGAACCTGATGGACCATTGATGCATAGCTGTCAGCCGTCACCTATTTGGTGGGAAACTCCCTTATGCCAGCTCCGTGTCCCGCTGCTGTCCCTTATTGATGATGTCCCTTAAATTTCCCGGGTTTCAAAGGAAGCAGCTCCTCTCCATCCCTCCCTCCCTGCAGGCCAGGGAGGAGGGAGGCTCCAACTGTGTTGCTTGGCTGCTCAGGGAATTAATAGTGCCACTGTATTCTGCTCTGGTCAGACCTCACCTGGAGTACTGTGTCCAGTTCTGGGCACCACAGTTCAAGAAGGACACTGACAAACTGGAACGTGTCCAGAGGAGGGCAACCAAAATGGTCAAAGGCCTGGAAACGATGCCTTATGAGGAACGGCTAAGGGAGCTGGGCATGTTTAGCCTGGAGAAGAGGAGGTTAAGGGGTGATATGATAGCCATGTTCAAATATATAAAAGGATGTCACATAGAGGAGGGAGAAAGGTTGTTTTCTGCTGCTCCAGAGAAGCGGACACGGAGCAATGGATCCAAACTACAAGAAAGAAGATTCCACCTAAACATTAGGAAGAACTTCCTGACAGTAAGAGCTGTTTGACAGTGGAATTTGCTGCCAAGGAGTGTGGTGGAGTCTCCTACTTTGGGGGTCTTTAAGCAGAGGCTTGACAACCATATGTCAGGAGTGCTCTGATGGTGTTTCCTGCTTGGCAGGGGGTTGGACTCAATGGCCCTTGTGGTCTCTTCCAACTCTATGATTCTATGATTCAGCCCGGCCCCCTGCAGCCTCCTCTCACCAGCCTTGGCCCCCGGGATCCCCTCCCTGCTGGGACTGAGGAGCCTTGAGAGGAGAGCGAGAAAGCAGTTCAGAGAGAGGAGGCGTGGGCAGGTGTTCCAAGGGCTAACCATATTGGGGGAAAGTGGAGGAAGGACCACAAGCACTTCTCCCATAGATTTGTAGTGGTAGACTAGCATAGATGGTCTGATCTGCGGGTTTACGCCCTGCCTGATGGAACTGAGAGCTGCAGATGGAGCACGAGAGAAAAGATACAGAACAGCAGCAGCATCTTCGTAGCTTGGACTTTGTTTTGTGCAAAAAGTGGTTGCTGCTTGTAGTTATTTAATTGCAGTGTTTCATCAGCTGGTGTCTTGAGCAGCAACCTCTGGAAACGAAGGGCTAAAAACCGGAGCTGCTCTCCAAAATTATCTGGTCCCTTTTAACTTCGTATTTCAGCTGGTTGACTAAAATCCCTTATTTTGGCTGCGGGTCCCTTATTTTTGAGGCTGCTGGTCCCTTATTTTCAAACTGTAAGTTGACAGCTATGCATTGATGAACCTGGGCAAAAGCATCCTGCTTCCCAAGCGCCACTTTTGAAATTTATTTATTTGTCTTACTTATACTACACATTTATAAACCGCTTGGCCGCCTTGAAGTCCTCGAAGCTGTGTACGGCAATAAAAAATGAGATATGAAACTGCCTCCCCAAAAGTTCTAAAAATAAATAAAACCGTTCCTACAAATGTGCAATTAATGTTACACCGAGGACGGGGACCTTCGGGAAAGCCTTCTTAGACGAAAACAACTCCATTAGGCGCCAAAGCATTGCGACACAAGTCGCCTCATTCCCCAAGGGAATGCCGAAAGAAAAAGCTCATTCCTTTCCTGGTATTTAAGTTTTCCCACCAACAAGGGGAGCTGGATAGCGGAAAGTTCGGATATCAGAGGAGACTGCATTCATCTCCTGGGTGATATCGTGCCCAAGAGCTGCCGTTTAATTTCTTTATTTTTTTATATAATTATTATTAAATTTTCTGTTTTACAGTTTAGAATACAGTGGCACCTTGGTTCTCAAACTTAATCCGTTCCGAAAGTCCGTTCCAAAACCAAAGCGTTCCAAAACCAAGGCGCGCTTTCCCATAGAAAGTCATGCAAAACGGATTAATCCGTTCCAGATTTTTAAAAACAACCCCTAGAACAGCAACTCAACATGAATTTTACTCTCTAACGAGACCATCGATCCATAAAATGGAAGCAATAGATAATGTACTGCAGTCACACAATCAATCCATCAGAAGCTGAACTGGGTTCCACAGTCACGAAAACAAGAGCCGCAAAAACAAAAACGCAAAATAAATAGCAAAAACAGACAGATCTCAGCGTAACACTCAAAAAAAGAGCACATTCGGCTCCTGAAAAAAGTTTGCAAACCGTAACACTTACTTCCGGGGTTGCAGTGTTTGGGTTCCAAGTTGTTTGAGAACCAAGGTACCACTGGATTCATATAAAAAACCTTAAAATATCAATGATTTCTCTTCTTCTCTTTCCATGGTTCATTTTACATAGCATAAATCCCTGCATATTTTATATAAACTAAGCCATTCCGTATTCCATTATTACATCCATCAACACTTATTTACACTGCTGAATTTATCTTAAGGCTGCCCATGTTTTCAAGTGTACACTATTATCCCCCGTATATTCAATAAACATTTTCCAATCTACAGTGGTACCTCGGGTCACATACGCTTCAGGTTACAGACTCCGCTAACTCAGAAATAGTACCTCAGGTTAAGAACTTTGCTTCAGGATGAGAACAGAAATTGCGTGGCAGCAGCAGGAGGCCCCATTAGCTAAAGTGGTGCTTCAGGTTAAGAACAGTTTCAGGTTAAAAATGGACCTCCAGAACGAATTAAGTTCTTAACCCGAGGTACCACTGTATGTTCTTCTTGTTCTCTTATTCTGTAAGTTAGGTCCGCAGGGAGATTATGGGGGACGGACTCAGAAGTTGAAATTACTCATGAACGGCGAAACGTTCTATGGGGAAAAAAGGACCTTTAATATTGGTGCTGGCTAAAATGATGGAAAACTCGTTAAACTTCTTCATGGATGCCTTTAAGATTGTCGCATAATAATATAGATCTCAACTGCTGGAGGGTATGTGTGGATCAAACGTCTCATTTTCGTATGTGATTGAGTTGTAGTCAAATTTCAACTATGGTTTTCAGAGAAATAAGCCTCGTTTCCAGGACAAATGTTATCGTGCCAGCATTGCTCGGGTTATGGGAAGAAAAACCTCCAAGATGGATTACACATAAAGACCTATTAAGGTTTTCATTTGTAGCTGCTGGGATGGAAATCACTCAATCCTGGCGGAGGGACAAGGGTCTTACTTCGGACACACAAGACATAAGAGTTTGGATAATAATAATAATTTTTAATACCTCACCCATCTGGCTGAGTTTCTCCAACCACCCTGGGCAGCTTCCAACAAAATATTAAAAATACAATAAAACTGCCTTAGCAGAAAAATTAACTAATCAGATTAGAGCTGCTCAAGGGAAGTCAAATCACTTTTCCTTTCACAACAGTTGCCAACCATTTCTAGACTACGTAAAAAACAGAAGACAATGAAAGATCACCTCTGCAGTCTGTATTGTGCTTGTGGAATGATCTACTGAACTGTGTCAATACCGTTAAAGTTTCATTCTTGCAGGAGCTTGTGACGACCAATATGTTGTGATGATCTTTTGTTAGTTGCGTAGTTATGTGGACGAAAAAAAGGAATAAAAAAAATTGCCTTTCTTTCTTTCTTTCTTTCTTTCTTTCTTTCTTTTCTTTGTAAACTGCCTTGGGCCTGGTAGGGTTTCAGAACCATAGGCAATATCAGGGTAAAAGAAATAAGCCTGTCGTATTTTGTGCCAATGGAACAACGTCGCGCATACATCCCCTTGAGTCGTCTGGGTATATAGTCTTTCCTCCAGCCACGGATTAAAGGCAGAGGGATTTTTGTTTTATTGGGGTGGGGAGAAAGAGATGGAGAATGATTCAAAATAGGAGCTTTTCGCCTGAAGGAATAACTGGAGCCAATTTGGGAGGAATGCACCTGTAGGAATTCTGAGGGAAGCCAGCAGGTTTCGCAAAAGAGGCGTCGAAAGCAAAAGAGAAATCCAATTGCCTGCCTGTCCGCTGTTCGCAAATTCTCACTGACAAACCTCTTCCAGCTTTGCAGGGCTTGGCAAATGTGTCCCGGTTGGGTTTTAAACAACGACAGGAGCCAAAAAAAGAAAATAATGACCCCGAGGGTTGGCAGAAGAAAACCCTGACCCTAAACCTCCGCTGCCTTGTGGGATATCTTTGGGAGAAGAAAGGGCCAAGGAGGAAACCGTACACAAATCTGGAGTGGAGTCCGTAAGATGGTTGGATCGCACCTTGTATGCCTCCTTCCGGCAACTCCTGCCCGGGGAGGTCACTTCAGTGCTGCTAAAACAGCTGTTTGACTTCAGCCCTGGAGGAGAACTCCATCGACGCTCAAGACAGACGGATGCCAGCAGAATAATAATAATAATAATAATAATAATAATAATAATAATAATAATTCATTATTTATACTCCACCCATCTGTCTGGGCTTCCCCAGCCACTCTGGGCGCCTTCCAAAAAAATATTAAAATACCGTAATGCATCAAACATTAAAAGCTTCCCTAAAGAGGGCTGCCTTCAGATGTCTTCTAAAAGTCTGGTAGTTGTTGTTCTCTTTGACATCTAGTGGGAGGGTGTTCCACAGGGAGGGCGCCACCACCGAGAAGGCCCTCTGCCTGGTTCCCTGTAACTTGGCTTCTCACATGGAGGGAACCGCCAGAAGGCCCTCGGGAGATGGACCCAGGTGTCCGGGCTGGACGATGGGGGTGGAGACGCTCCTTCAGGTCTACTGGACCGAGGCCGTTTAGGGCTTGAAAGGTCAGCACCAACACCTTGAATTTTGCTTGGAAACATACTGGGAGCCAGTGTAGGTCTTTCAAGACTGGTGTTATGTGGTCTCGGCGGCCGCTCCCAGTCACCAGTCTAGCTGCCGCATTCTGGATTAGTTGTAGTTTCCGGGTCACCTTCAAAGGTAGCCCCACATAGAGCGCATTGCAGTAGTCCAAGCAGGAGATCACCAGAACATGCACCACTCTGGCGAGAGTACTTTCTTTTGCCTGTTTTTCATTTTCTGACACCCAGCTCAGCTCAGTCTCCCTGAGTTCTACTATTATTCCTATCCACTTTTCCCAGGCCCTGAATAATTCTGTACGCCTCTGTCGCATTCTGCCCTGGCACACCTTTCCCCCTAGACAGAACCAAAACAAAAAGGCCCGGACGCTGCTTATTTTTTACGCATCCCTTGCAACTAGGATGCTCAGGCGCATCTTTTATTGCGACGAGCGTTAGGACGGCGGCACGCTTCATAAACGCCGGCGAATGGAAAACACCAGAACGAGAACAGCGACTAAATGGAGAAGAGAAAGTGCTTTTCATTCTCCCGCACTCACTGAGGCAGCAGATGCTATCAGTTTACATAGCAATTGCCCAGGGAATATTCCTTACAACGAAGACTAACAAGCTTGTTATGAAACTGGCCGCAGGGATGAAGACAGTCCAGAGTTAGGGCAGTGTAAGCAGTTCTTCCCCACACAAGGCACCAAATCGAGGGGGCACAAAAAAACAACAACCACCTATATTTATACAAGAATAAGAATAACCTATATCTATACAGGTAACTACTGAAAAGATCCATAAAAAGCAACTGGACCAAAATGAATTATTGTGAAAATTATAATAAATATCTGGGGAGGGGAAAGTTTTGTCCTTGCTCAGGGTGCCATATTAACAAAGTTCTCCCCTGAGTCCAAGTAAGTCAGCTCTGCTTTGAACAATCTCCTTGCTGCTTGAATCCACACCGTGTGCTTGACCTTAACCACTGATTTTCCAATAATAATAATAATAATAATAATAATAATAATAATAATAATAATTTATTTATACCCCACCCATCTGGCTGAGTTTCCCCAGCCACTCTGGGTGGCTCCTAACCGAGTGTTTAAAAAAATACAGCATTAAATATTAAAAACTTCCCTAAACAGGACTGCCTTCAGATGTCTTTTAAAAATAGGATAGCTGCTTATTTCTTTGACACCTGATGGGAGGGCTTTCCACAGGGAGGGTACCACCACTGAGAAGGCCCTCCACCTGGTTCCCTGTAACTTGGCTTCTCACAATGAGGGAACCGCCAGAAGGCCCTCGGCGCTGGACCTCATTGTCCGGGCTAAACAATGGTGGTGGAGACGTTCCTTCAGGTATACTGGACCAAGGCCGTTTAGGGCTTTAAAAGTCAACACCAACACTTTGAATTGTGCTTGGAAACATACTGGGAGCCAATGTAGGACTTTCAGGACCGGTGTTAAATGGTCCCGGTGGCCACTCCCAGTCACTAGTCTAGCTGCCGCATTCTGGATTAGTTGTAGTTTCTGGGTCACCTTCAAAGGTAGCCCCACATAGAGCACATTGCAGTAGTCCAAGTGGGAGATAACCAGAGCATGCACCACTCTGGCGAGACAGTCCGCGGGCAGGGAGGGTCTCAGCCTGGTAAACAGCTGCTCTGGACACAGAATTGACCACTGTAGAATTGTAGATTTGGAAGTTACCCCAGGATTCATGTAGTCTAGGCATGGCCAAACTTGGCACTCCAGCTGTTTTGGGACTACAACTCCCACCATCCCTAAGTAACAGGACCAGTGGTCAGGGATGATGGGAACTGTAGTTCCAAAACAGCTGGAGGGCCAAGTTTGGCCATGCCTGATCCAACCCCCTGCAATGCAGGAATCTCAGCTAAAGCATCCAGGGGGCCATCCAACCTCTGCTTAAAAGCCCCCCATGAAGGACAGTCCACCACCTCCAGAGGGCATCCGTTCCACTGATGAACAGCTCTTTCTGTCAGGACGTTCTTCCTGATCTTTAGTTGGAATCTCCTTCCTCGTAACTTGAAGCCATGGGTTCGAGTCCTACCCTCCAGAGCAGGTGAAAACAAGCTTGCTCCATCTTCCCTGTGACAGCACTTTAGATATCAATAGATGGCTCTCATATCTCCTTTCAGTCTCCTCTTTCTCAGACTAAACATACCCAGCTCCTTCAACTGTTCCTCATAAGGCTTGGTTTCCAGACCCTTGATCATCTCAGTCTCACTCCTCTGCACACCTTCCAGCTTATCAACATCCTTCTTAAACTGTGGTGCCCAGAACTGGACACAGTATTCCAGGTGTGGTCTGGCCAAGGCTGAATAGAGTGGTACTATTACTTCCCTTATGGTGACAGCAGTCGCGAAATTAAAAGACGCCTGCTTCTTGGGAGAAAAGCAATGACAAACCTAAACAGCATCTTAAAAAGCAGAGACATCACCTTGGCAACAAAGGCCAGTATAGGGAAAACTATGGTTTTCCCAGTAGTGATGTATGGAAGTGAGAGCTGGACCATAAAGAAGGCTGATCACCGAAGAATTGATGCTTTTGAATTCTGGTGCTGGAGGAAACTCTTGAGAGTCCCATGGACTGCAAGAAGATCAAACCTCTCCATTCTGAAGGAAATCAGCCCTGAGTGCTCACTGGAAGGACAGATCCTGAAGCTGAGGCTCCAAGACTTTGGCCACCTCATGAGAAGAGAAGACTTCCTGGAAAAGACCTTGATGTGGGGAAAGATGGAGGGCACAAGGAGAAGGGGACGACAGAGGACGAGATGACTGGACAGTGTTCTCAAAGCTACCAGCATGAGTTTGACCAAACTGCGGGAGGCAGGAGTGCCTGGCGTGCTCTGGTCCAGGGGGTCACAAAGAGTCGTTCACGACTAAACGACTAACAACAACAACATTACTTCCCTTGATCTGGACACTAGAATTCTGTTGATGCTGTCTAGAATACCATTAGCTTTTTTGCTGCTGCATCACACAGTTTAAAAGCATTATATAGTAGCATGCATTTTTGAGGGAGGGGGGTGTTTATAATGTCTGTAGTTGTTTCAGCTCCGAAATGCTTCCCCCTCTGCACACATAATGAATTCTTAAGATCCCCAACATAATAGTGAGAACTTGAGATCTCATCTCCCCCACGACAGTGCTTACTCATAAGTGCTTTTCATTAGGCGGCAAAAGCATGTATTGAAAGAGAAATGTTTATGGAGCGGGTAATTTTCACCTCATAAAACTAACGCATGATCAAAAGTGGCATTTAAAAAAGGGGGGGGGAGAGAAACACCTTAACAGGAAATGTGAACAACCTGCAAAGGAGAAGTGCTAATTTAAAGCATCTGCTAAAGGACTGTTAGCACCCAATTATTTTAGGCTGTTATTTCTGATAAGCGACAAAACCATCTCAGCCCTTAACACCACCATTAACAGTAATCATGATACAGTACAGACGTCTTGTTAACGGTACAAGCCATGCTATAAAGGAGGATGAACAAGGGTCCATGGCTTTTTTTAAAAAATACAGAGCAATGACGTCACCTGCAAGAGCGCCAAAGTAACTGAGGAACCCTCCTTGCTCTGGACAGGGAATGGAGTGATAACGAGGCTTTCAAGTTCTATATAAAGTTGGTGGCAAACTAGCACAAATACCAAATTAGCTAGATGCCTCTTCTGTTTGTTGGGATTCCTGTTCCATGCCAGCTGTTTAAATGGAAGTGCTCTACTGCAACAACCTCACTCCTCTCTCCCCTCCAACACTGGAATCTTTGCACAAAGCAAAGTCACAGGGAAATGTACTGGAAAGTGTGGGGCAACGTTTGCTTGGTCCAATGTCATGAACAAATCAGAATGAATGCTTAATAAAACATCATTCGGAAGTGGTCTTATAATAACTAAAGACTAAAAGATGAAGCTTTCTCAAGGGCAAGTGACTGACTGATGGTTTCCAATTCACTGGGGAAAGTAATTTGTCAAGACTCCAACTTTAATCAATAATAAGCACCACTCCTCCCAAGATGGTTATAGGATAGGTGGAAATACCAACTGTGCTTCTATATAAAACACTTGGAGTTAGCACACTGCTGTTAGCAGAACTTGCTGTTTAGGTGAAATAGATTGGAATAGTGACTTACAGTTTCTGGAGTTCAAAGGCTTTATTTATGCAGGTACTGTTTGCAGGATGAGTGGAGATGAAAGAAATAGCAGATATATTCTCTGAAGAGAACGACAAACAAAATGGCTAGAATGTATGCAAATAAAATAATCTGCAAGTTGAACGAGCAAAATTTTCAACTGTGGAAGTTCAAATTATAGAATCTCCTTGGTAAGGAAGATTTGTGGCAGAGCTATTGCTGACCCATGCCCAGCTGCTAATTGTGAACAATGGGATAAGCAAGATAAGCAAGCAAAGGCCATTATCTGTCTTTCAGTGGAAGGCTCGCAGATCATACAAATCAGAAAATTGCAACGTGCCTTCAGAGTAATTCTCTGAAGGAGACTATATTCAATTAGGCTGAAACAGGATGCAGATATTCAAACTCAGCAAATGCCATTTTGTTTGTTATTCTCTCCAGAGAATATTTTCTCTCTCTCATCTCAACTCATACTCATTGGCCAAATATTAAATCCTCACTGTGCAACTGAAGTCCACCCATGCTTTACACTTTAACCTAATAAAGCGGGTGGACCAAATTATCTGTGCGAATGTTCAGGGTGGCAGGAGAAGATATATTGTTTATTAATATCCTTCCTAACTTGTGCTAGCAAGTTCCTTTATTTAGCAGAGTTTACATTCCCCTTTACATGCACAGCAGATAGCTGGTTGCAGGCTTGTGTAAGCCTCTCACTATTATACAATTCAGTCTGTCTCAGATTGAATTGTATAGTTCCTGGTAAATTTCCTTTAATCCCTCATAAAAGAATAAAGACACAACAATCTTACCTAAACTCCCTCCTTTAAAACAAACTTTTCCCCACACCACTGCCACTGCTATAGTTACCTCTCCCACCCCCTCCTCTTCTTCCCTTGTCTCCTCTTCCTTCTCTCTTTTTCTCTCCCCCCCCCCTATTTAAAGAAAACACATACATACACTCATACACACACACACCACTGTAGTATACTTTTCCCTCTCATACTATAGCTAAAACTATCACTGCAAACAATCTTACCTAAAGTCAATAAAAGAAGTTTACTCACATCAGTTCACAGTTGGATCCCTGAAGGCAGACTTAGTTACAAATATGTACATGTGGATCTACCCCATATGGGGGTATAATCCAAGTGCTTATGCTAGCTGAAAGCTAGCATAGAAATCCTTAGCTAAAAAGCTGGTCCAACGAATAAGGAAGTCAAAAAGAGAGAGAGTGCTGCGTGACTCGTCCTTTTTGTTACCTGGACAGGTAAGGTCACGCCCACTTCTAGTCACATGCAAGGAAGGATGCTCCAGCCCAGGAGGAAACAGGAAGCTTCGATTGGCTGGACCAAACATCCCCTTGCATGTCCACTCTAGGAAAACAAGGAATGTTGTATTTGACTGCTCCCAGTGGATTACATCCCCCATTATCATTTACTGAAAACTTATGCTCTGCATGTACTTCTAGTCTGAGCTTGTTACTGCATGCATAAAACCCAAAAGGGAACATTTATCTATGATTAATCCATCGGGAATTAAAGCTGCCTAATCCAGTGTGCATAACCCTCAGAGATAATACGGGGCGCTCTATAAATGAGGCGGCAGCATGCGCCATCAATCACAGTCGCATCTTATCGACAACCCAAGAAAATAATTCCATTAGCTCCTTGAGTCACAAAAGCTGGAGGGAGTTCAGCTATCGGTTTTCTTCTTACGCTGTGCGTTGCTAGCAATGCTTAAATGGCAAAGCCACACTTTCTGGGCTTGATAAATTAACAGGGTTGATCAAAGGTTTGGCAGGCCTTACACTTGCTTCTCTCTCTAGCTAGGCTTTTAATCAAAAGTATTTTTAAAGTACATTAAGGGAAAAGCCACTGGTAGTTAAATTGCAGGTGCAAATCTTCCAAAAGGTAGCAGTTTGACACTCGGCATTCCTGTCGAGCTGCCCTTACAAATCTCATGTCTAAGTGCCCAGAAAAGCCCCTGTACTACTGGAGAGCTTGTTCTTTTCTTTGAAAATATGTTTTTTTTCCACATTGACTTACATTCAGATCGCGTAACATACAATTTACAGTGGTGCCCCGCAAGACGAACGCCTCGGAAGACGAAAAACTCACTAGACGAAGGAGTTTTTCGTTTTCTTAGCCGCTTCACAAGACGCATTTCCCTATGGGCTTGCTTCACAAAACGAAGCTTGCCCCGCAAGCTCCGGGGATAGCGGGGAAGCGCAGCGCGTCTCCCCCGCTGTCCCCGGACCTCTTTTGAAGCAAGGGACGGCGGGGAGAAGATTGCTTCTCCCCGTTGCCAGCCCTGCAATCTCCGGGGACCTGTTTTGAACCAAGGGGCGGCGACGGGGAGAAGCGATTCTCCCTGCTGCCCCTTCCCTTGCTTTAAAACAGGTCCGGGGACAGAGGGGAAGGCGCGCGGCGCTTCCCCTCTGTCCCCGGACGGTCTCCATAGCAACACATTGATTGATTTTCAATGCATTCCTATGGGAAACCGTGCTTCGCAAGAAGAAAAACTCGCAAGAAGAAAAAACTTGCGGAACGAATTAATTTCGTCTTGTGCGGCACCACTGTACATCAAAATCTATTTATCTTGGTGACTTCTCATCCTTACATCCATGAGGGTCTCGTTCTCTCTCCTGCCTGCTGCCAGTCCAACTTCTTAACCTTACCTATCCACCTAAACCATGGGTAGGCAAACCAAGGCCCGGGGGCCGGATCCGACCCAATCGCCTTCTAAATCCGGCCCGCAGACGGTCCAGGAATCAGGGTGTTTTTACATGAGTAGGATGTGTCCTTCTTTTTTAAAATGCATCTCTGGGTTATTTGTGGGGTCTGCCTGGTGTTTTTACATGAGCAGAATGTGTGCTTTTATTTAAAATGCATCTCTGGGTTATTTGTGGGGCATAGGAATTTGTTCATTCCCCCCCCCCAAAAAAAAATATATATAGTCTGGCCCTCCACAAGGTCTGAGGAACAGTGGACCGGCCCCCTGCTGAAAAAGTTTGCTGGCCCCTGACCTAAAACCTCTATTACAATGTTTTTCTATTTTCTTTCCATTGCTCGTAAGTCAAAACCTGTTTGAACTTTTATTTGGCTGTATTGTGGGCTTATCTAGACTGAAAAGAGTCTCCGTTCTTCCAAAGATATTTCATCTTTCTGATTTCTTATTTAAACCATGAGTTCCGCCATTTCTGTGTGCCTCATTCCTCTCGAGTACTCATTCCTCCTTTGTTGGGATTTCTGATGTTTTCCATTTTTGTGCGTAGAGTACTCTTGCTGCTGTGGTGGCGTACAGAAACCATTTTACTGGAGAGCTTTTAGCACTGGCCTGCTAAGGGGGTGGGGGTGGGGGTCATCAATATGGCCAACTATGCAAATCGTCAACTCACAACACATAATCAGTCAGGCTGGCTGACACCACTACTGAAAACCCTCCCAGTGGCATAGCATGGGTTGTCAGCACCCGGGGCAAGGCAAGTATTTTGTGCCCCCTAACCCGTGGATTTGCGCCCCCTAACCCTAACCCCCAGATGTTGCGCCCGGTGCGGCCGGGCCCCCCTACACCCCCCACGCTACGCCACTGCACCCTCCAGAAACTGGGTTTTGCCCCCCAAGCCCTTCTAAGTCTGGGATTGGGCCAGGCAAAAGCTACAGTCAGGTAAAGAATCATAGACACCGAGAGACAACAGGACTGCTCAAGGTGCCCCGACTATAAAATTGGAGAAATTGAGAGAGAGATAGCCGCACCGGCAGCATATTTCTTCTTTCTCGTATCCAAAAATGCTAGAAGGGTTAGAAGCTCGGCTTTGCCCTCGCCGGTCCTGGAAGGAGCCTTTAAAAAAGTCCCATATGCTCAGAGATTTTGTGCCTGTTCATTGGGGGAGATAGGAAGCCCAGAGCACTTGCTCTTTAGATGTCCCTTTTTATGAAGAGGCACCTAGTAAGACCATTGATCCCCTGCTGGTGAGGCTCGCTGACCTCCCGGAAAATTGAAATGGAAATAAAATTGAAATGGAAATACTTTATTGTCACTTGTACAACTTGTATACAGTGAGATTACACGAGCACCCCCCAAAATTCGACCTTTTCCTGTTAGGGAAAGATCATAAGACGACCTGGATGGTCGGCAGAATCTGTGTACAGATCTGTAGGCGCAGACCGTCCCCCGACTCAAACTAGTTCGTGAAGAAAATCCCCAAACTCGGTTCCATGGGTGACTCTGGGTCAACTCTCTGCGGTAGCTTAGTTTTAAGTGTCTATATGCTTATCGCATTTATAAATTTTAAATTTATTGTTGTACATTGTTTTAACTGTTTGTTTTCTTTCTAGGATTTTACCCCCAAGTGTGTTTTATAAGCTGGTCTCTGACTGTAATAAATTATGTATCTATCCACAACACATAAATCACTCTTGGGAGGAACACAGTTGGAAGGGATCCTGTGGATCATCTAGCCTGACCCCCCTGCAGTGCAGGAATATGCAGCTGTACCATACGGGGATTGAACCTGCGACCTTGGCATTATCGGCACCATGCTCTAAGCCACTGAGCTACTGCACATCTTATCAGAAACCGGGATGACTTCTGTAAATCTGGGATGGTCCCTGGAACATAGGGATGTTTGGAGGGCCTGTACTCTTTGAATAAGGGACGCGGGTGGCACTGTGGGTTAAACCACCGAGCCTAGGACTTGCCGATCAGAAGGTTATGGTTTGAATCCCCGTGACAGGGTGAGCTCCCGTTGCTTGGTCCCTGCTCTTGCCAACCTAGCAGTTCGAAAGCACAAAAAGTGCAAGTAGATAAATAGGTACCACTCCGGCGGGAAGGTAAATGGTTTTCCGTGTGCTGCTCTGGTTTGCCAGAAGTGGCTTAGTCATGCTGGCCACATGACCCGGAAGCTGTACGCCAGATCCCTCGGCCAATAAAGCGAGATGAGCGCCGCAACCCCAGAGTCAGCCACGACTGGACCTAATGGTCAGGGTTCCCTTTACCTTTACCTTTACTCTTTGAATGCCGGTTGTGGGAGTCACCTGTAGGGGGGACCCCTGCTTCGCTCCTCCCCACTTGAGATCCCCCACTTGCGAAACATAAACTCTCTGCTTTTTTCGCATTAGAAAAGCTGAGCCCTTGGATGCTGAACGATAATAAACTTTCCAGAGCTTTAAACCAACAGACCAATTTGATGTGGCATTTTGCCACGACAGCCTGCCCACTTCAGCGCTCTGTTTTTAAAGAACACTCGCTCTCAATCATCGGTGGCACTTTGGAACGGTTTTGTTCCAAATTAGTTTACTTTCACGCTTTCCATCATTCCAGCTCGGGTGGCGGAGAATCCTCGCTATCTTCGTTTTTCTCCCGATGTCTCCTATGCTATAGAAAGGAGTTGGGGAGGGAGGAAAATGATGGAACATTTGCTCCCCAGACAAAACGGAACGTTACACAAGAATTGCATTTTGACACCCCAGAGTCTGCGGTGTTAAAACACTTTAGTGCACCAGAGATGGTGTGCAAAGGGGCAAGCGAGGATGCCACGGGCTGGACTGGACTGTATCCTCCGGGATTGTACGCGGGACGGGATCTGAAGTGTGGCATTATGCTCCTAACCCACCATACAGGGCTGGTTTGTTTGGGACGTTCAGCTGGTTTGCAAAGCACTAATTTATTTAACTTATATGCAGAATTCATCATGCGAAAGGCTGGGCTGGATGAATCCCAAAACGGAATTAAGATTGCTGGAAGAAATATCAACAACCTCAGATATGCAGATGACACAACATTGATGGCAGAAAGTGAGGAGGAATTAAAGAACCTTTTAATGAGGGTGAAAGAGGAGAGCGCAAAATATGGTCTGAAGCTCAACATCAAAAAAACCAAGATCATGGCCACTGGTCACATTACTTCCTGGCAAATAGAAGGGAAAGAAATGGAGGCAGTGAGAGATTTTACTTTCTTGGGCTCCATGATCACTGCAGATGGTGACAGCAGTCACGAAATTAAAAGACGCCTGCTTCTTGGGAGAAAAGCAATGACAAACCTAGACAGCATCTTAAAAAGCAGAGACATCACCTTGCCAACAAAGGTTCGTACAGTTAAAGCTATGGTTTTCCCAGTAGTGATGTATGAAAGTGAGAGCTGGACCATAAAGAAGGCTGATTGCCGAAGAATTGATGCTTTTGAATTCTGGTGCTGGAGGAGACTTTTGAGAGACCCATGGACTGCAAGAAGATCAAACCTCTCCATTCTGAAGGAAATCAGCCCTGAGTGCTCACTGGAAGGACAGATCCTGAAGCTGAAGCTCCAAGACTTTGGCCACCTCATGAGAAGAGAAGACTCCCTGGAAAAGACCCTGATGTTGGGAAAGATGGAGGGCACAAGGAGAAGGGACAACAGAGGACGAGATGGTTGGACAGTGTTCTCAAAGCTACCAGCATGAGTTTGACCAAACTGCGGGAGGCAGTGGAAGACAGGAGTGCCTGGCGTGCTCTGGTCCACAGGGTCACGAAGAGTCGGACATGGCTGAACGACTAAACAACAACCAGTGAGGAACCGGCTGAATGCAACTCACCAATCCATTCTACATGATGGAAGGCCACACTCCCTCACTGGCCCAGCTCTGAGTGGTTTTGCATGGTCAGGATTTGCTCTTTAATTGTTGCATTATAAAATCACAGAATCGTAGAATTTGAAGGGACCCTGGGGGTCATCTAGTCCAACCCCCGGAAATGCAGGAATCTCAGCTAGATCATCCATGACAGATGGCTATCCAACCTCTGCTTAGAAAGCTCCAAGGCAGGACAGTCCACATTTTATTTATACATCATTTTTTGGTAGGTAAGCCCCCGCAGAAGAGAACGTCCCATTAATACAAGACCAAGATGTAACAAAACGGCAATCAATGCATCAAATAATATGAAATAGCAAAATCATAAATTGCCCACTACGCTGGATATGTGCAATGCCTCTTGTGTTAAATGTGGTGCAGAAACTCCTGGTTTTTGCACGACTGTATTGTATACGCACATATCTACAACCTGAGCCTGCAATGGAAGGGTTCACAGCATTAACACCCCAATCGAGCAGAAATCAAGCATGTATCCCCCTCTCAGGTTCCAGCCTGCCTGTTCCTCTAGCTTCTAGCACACTTAACTCAAAATTGCCAACTCTGGGCTGTTTTTCTAACTACGAGCGAGTTGAGGGAGGGGGAACCCATTCGCCTGTCATCTGGCACGGAGCCACTTCCTTTGTTACCTTAATGACCCATACTTAGAGCCAATACCTCACCATGAAACTAGCCTGACTATTCCGGGAATTAGAAGGGCCTCCGCGTACAGCCTACCCCTCCCCAAACTCATAACGCAATGCACGGACTCTCAGTTTCAATAGCAAATGATGCCCCTTTGGGCATTTTTTTTCAGTAGTGGCAAACACGGAACAAGAACAAAATTGTTGCGGATTCATACTGGACCGTCGGCACGACATTCTGCTTTACTGGTTGTTCTGCAATGCTTCCCCAATGTTACCACAATATCGCCGTCCGGAGGGGCGGTCTTGCACTATAAAGCATGACGAAAGCGGGACACAAAATAGATAAATAAGCGGGAACATATTTGTGGTATAGAAAGTTACAGGCTTTCTGCTGTAGGCTACAACAGACACGAGTGGAAATTTAGCAGAGCGAAACACGTTCCTCACTGGATACTTAAATTTTACTGCTCTTGTCGCTTCCAGAACTATTCCCTTTGTCCATGTTTGTTTGTATTTTCGGATCTAAGTCGTCACACTCCACAATATAGCAAATTATTGGTCATAGTTATTGATTTGCTTATACAGTTGGTACCTTGGTTCTCAAATGCCTGGGTACTCAAACGCCTTGGTTCCCAAACAGCAAAAACCCTGAAGTAAATGTTCCGGTTTTCAAACGTTTTTCGGAAGCCGAACGTCTGTTGCGGCTGTCAGCTATTGTTTCTGGGGCACCTGCACCAATCAGAAACTGCGCCTTGGTTTTCAAACATTTTGGAAGTCAAACAGCGTTCTGGAACGGATTAAGTTTGGCGCTTTTGCTGTTTATTTTGCCTTTTTGTTTTTGAGGCTTTTTCGGTTAATTTGTTTTTGTGACTGTGTGGAACCCAGTTCAGCTACTGATTGGTTGCTTGATTCTGTGACTGCAGAAATGGATAAAAGCCCCCAATCCAAACAATGACTAACATCAGTGCAGCTAAGAAAAAAATTAATTTTAATTTTTATCATCTACAATACAGTACTGTCTTTTTTATTGGGACATGGGTGGCGCTGTGGTGTAAACTACTGAGCCTCTTGGGCTTGCCGATCAGAAGGTCGGCGGTTCTAATCCCCGCGACGGGGTGAGCTCCCGTTGCTCGGTTCCAGCTCCTGCCAACCTAGCAGTTTGAAAGCATATCAAAGTGCAAGTAGATAAATAGGTACCACTCCGGCGGGAAGGTAAACGGCGTTTCCGTGCGCTGCTCTGGTTCACCAGAAGCGGTTTAGTCATGCTGGCGACATGACCCGGAAAAACTGTCAGCAGACAAACACTGGCTCCCTTGGCCAGTAAAGCGAGATGAGCACTGCAACCCCAGAGTCATTTGCGACTGGACTTAACTGTCAGGGGTCCCTTTACCTTTATACATTGATTATTGCTTTCATTGTATGGTTTCGTTACATAGTAAAATTCATGTTAAATTGCTATTTTAGGGGAGATAGATAAACTTTATTCACATTAGCCAACGGCCATAGCAACATATAAAAGCAATATATACAATTAAAAAGACAACGATGGGTAAAAAGGGGTTGTTTTTAAAAGTCTGGAACGGATTAATCTGTTTTGGATGACTTTCTATGGGAAAGCGTGGCTTGGTTTTGGAACGCTTTGGTTTTGGAACGGACTTCCGGAACGGATTAAGTTTGAGAACCAAGGTACCACTGTAATTAATTACAGGTAAAAAACTAAGGGTTTGTGCATGTTATATATGAGTCTTTTATATTATGCCTTGCCTTCATCCTTACATTTCCCTTAGTAAAAATATTTGAAATGCAGTTATCTGACATCTCTGGATCAAGCCCATCCATTTTCGGTAGATGTCAAGGAGATAAAGAACTACATAACTTCTAGAAGACATCTGAAGGCAGCCCTGTATCGGGAAGTTTTTAATGTTTGGTGTTTTTATTATGTTTTTAGATATGCTGTGAGTCGCCCAGAATGGCTGGGGAAACCCAGCCAGATGGGCAGGCTATAAATAATAACTTTGTTGTTGTTGAATTAATTAAACTAAATAGTTTTGGCTGGGTGTTGTTGTTGTTGTTGTTATTATTATTATTATTATTATTATTATTATTATTATTATTTACAAACAATTGTCAAACCACCAAAACAGAAAGCATGCTGCTCAGATGTTACTAGCCCAAGAGATGGAAAGAAGATATAGTCCCTACCAGAGAAGAATGGCAAATTAAACTGATGGATTTTGCTGAAATGGCAAAAATGACCGTAAGAATTAGAAACCAGGAAGACCAAAATTTTAATCAGGAATGGATAAATATATATAATTTACTTTAAAAATCATTGTAAACATTGTAAACAATTAAAATTAATAGGAGGACTGGAACGTAGTTGAACGTTGGACTATGGTTGCAGTGGAGATTTAATAGAGTAGATTAATACAGAAGATGTCCATGGAAATTTAGGGAATTATCTTTCTGTTTTGGTTGTTTGATGATTGTTTGTAAATTTCAAAATCTTAAAATTAAATTAAAAGAGGAAGAAGTTTGGGCTGGGTTTTGAGCAGAATGTGCAATTGACCTTTGATGTTCTGAATTCTATTGTCGAAATAAAAAAATTCCTTCCAGTAGCACCTATTGTGTTATTGTGTTATTCTATTGTTATTGTTATTCAATTGTTATTGTGTTATTCTATTGTGTTAGTGTCCTCCTTAGGGTTGGGGATGAATTTACAGAACCGAGGTTGGTGGGGACGAACCAAAAAAAAAGAAGTTTGAGAACCGCTTATCAAGAGGAATGAGAAGACTTTCCCCAAAGGGCCTGTTTCTCCCAGTTGAGTCTCCATCTATCCAGGCCGCCATTTTGTTCGCTCGCCTGCTGCAACAACTCTCTGAGCTCTCAACACACAACAGTCTTTTATGCATGCATCTCTTTACCACACCTGTTTCAACAGTGGCTTTTTGCTGCTTGCAGGCCTAAAAATAAAGAAATGCTTACCTTCCACTACAGGCAAGAGGTAGCTCTCACACACGGTCCTCTCTGAATCAGGCTTCATTTTGCCCAAAGTGCACTGCTTTGCAGAGTGTGGAAATGGCAAGAGCAGGCCGGATTTTCTCCTTGGAAAAGCCTTGGGGGACAGGAAATGATGCAATAGAAATAGGTTTTTGTGGGGGGACCTTCAAAGCCCCGCACTTTATTCTGGAAAAATGATGCACGCACAATTTCTCTTTTTTGTTTCCAAATAAATATTCTCTTCTGTTTATTTAGTACAGATTATCTAGTACATCACTAGTGACTGTTCTTAATTTTAATATTTTATTGAATTTTACAAGAAAAGAAAAAGAAAGAGAATCAAATAACAATACATAACACTGTAAACACATTTTTTTCCCCTTTTCTTTCTTTTTTAGTTTGCATTTGGGGAAACATGTATATAGATGCACGGACAATTTCAGCTTGCGGCCGATGACGTGTGAAGGGGAGAATAACACACACACGGTATATATGCAGAGACACACAATAAAACAGCTATGATCCTAGGATGGGGTCTGTGTTGCAAGAGGAAAGGGGTGTGTGGGTTTTCGGGTGGCTCTCACGGCCTTGCAGAGCAAGGGTTAAATCCATGCACCCAGGACTGCAGCTCCAAGTCGTTTGCAAACAGTTATTTGCATTTACAGATAGGTAGCCGTGTTGGTCTGCCATAGTCAAAATAAAAAAATTCCTTCCAGTAGCACCTTAAAGACCAAATAAGTTAGTTCTTGGTATGAGCTTTCGTGTGCATGCACACTTCTTCAGATACACTGAAACAGAAGTTGCCAGATCCTTCTATATAGTGAGAAGGTGGGGAGGGGTAATACTCAGAAGGGTGGTGGGAATGGGAGATTGGCAGATAGCTGAGATGAGCCTGTTGACGACTCTTAACGACTGTAATAGGTCTTACAGGAAAAGGCTTTTTCTCAGCTATCTGCCAATCTCCCATTCCCACCGCCCTTCTGAGTAATACCCCTCCCCACCTTCTCACTATATAGAAGGATCTGGCAACTTCTGTTTCAGTGTATCTGAAGAAGTGTGCATGCACACGAAAGCTCATACCAAGAAGTAATTTAGTTGGTCTGTAAGGTGCTACTGGAAGGAATTTTTTTTATTTTAGTTATTTGCATGCCTTTGTTTCAAAGAGGAGGAGGAGGAGGTTGAGAATTAATGCAGAAGTTTTTGCAAGAAGCCAGCCATTGCAGAGACTGGTTTTCCCCTCTCCCAAGTCCACAAAACGTGGAGCAGGCCTCTTGACAAATGGGTGTGCAGTCACAGGTCTGAGTTTGGAGAAATACCTGCTGAGGGAGTGTGCCGAAATCTGCAGACAGAGCGGGAAATAATGTAGGCCTAAGGTTGCCAACTTTCCTACTAGGCCGGCTCCGGTGCCTGATAGATACGCACTTCGTGAGGCCAGTTCCCCACACTCCTTTATCCCCTTATCAGGAAAAGGCTGCCTGCTGTAACTTTGTGTGTTCAGTAGGATGCTTTTCTAACAGCAAGGCGGCAGTAAAAAAAAGAAAGAAAAAAAGTTTGTGGGGCTCAGGCCTGCACCCACCGCAAAACCAGTGGTTGAAATGAACAGGCTGTGAAAGTAGGTCTCATAGTTCTTAGGTTACAAAGCACAGATCCACATGGATCCTCAGGATTTTTGCATTGGGTTACCCCAAATTCACCATCAGATCACATTGCATGTCCATGGCTACAGACTGCACACAAAAACATCCACTGTTTCGTGGGGCTACAATGGCGCAAAAACATGGTTACAAAGCACGGACCCACATGGATTTTCAGGATTTTTGCATTGGGCTACGGTAAAGGTAAAGGGACCCCTGACCATTAGGTCCAGTCGTGGCCGATTCTGGGGTTGCGGCGCTCATTTCACTTTATTGGCCGAGGGAGCCGGCGTACAGCTTCCGGGTCATGTGACCAGCATAACTAAGCCGCTTCTGGCAAACCAGAGCAGCGCACGGAAACGCCGTTTACCTTCCCTCCGGAGCAGTACCTATTTATCTACTTGCACTTTGACGTGCTTTTGAACTGCTAGGTTGGCAGGAGCAGGGACCGAGCAACGGGAGCTCACCCCGTCGCAGGGATTCGAACCACCGACCTTCTGATCGGCAAGCCCTAGGCTCTATGGTTTAACTCACAGCACCACCCGCATCCTCACCATCAAATCACATGTCTGTGGCCACAGTATAACCGCAAAAATCATGCATCCACTGTTTCGTTCAGAATATTTATTTTTTTTTCTTGTTTTCCTCCTCTAAAAACTAGGTGCATCTTATGGTCAGGTGCGTACTGCGGAGTGAAAAATATAGTAAGTTGTTAGCATCCTTCTGGCTTGAGAGACAATGGAGTGAACCTCCATGGGTGAAGTCAAATAGACTGTTCTTGTCTTTTGGTAAATCTTGACCTACAATACCTAATTAAAATGCTTCACGTCTTTTAACAAAGGTTATCTTGAACATTTTTTTCATTTCATTTCACAGTAGTGCCTTGCAAGACAAAATTAATCCGTTCCGCGAGTCTCTTTGTCTAGCGGTTTTTTCGTCTTGCGAAGCAACCCTATTAGCGGATTAGCGCTATTAGCGGTTTAGCGGCTATTAAAGGCTTAGCGGCTATTAAAGGCTTAGCGGATTAGCGGCTAAATGGCTATTAGCGGCTTAGCAGCTTAGAAAAGGGGGGGAGCGGAAAAAAAATCGGAACACTCGCAAGACGTTTTCGTCTTGCAAAGCAAGCCCATAGGGAAAATCGTCTTGCGAAGCAGCTCAAAAACAGAAAACCCTTTCGTCTAGCGGGTTTTCCGTCTTGCGAAGCATTCGTCTTGCGGGGCACCACTGTAAATCATATCCCAGTAATTTCTAATTATTTTACAGTTCCACCGCATATGAAAAAGGTACCTCCCTTTTCTTTACATTTCCAGCACTTGTTGGAAGTTGAGTTGAAAAAATAATTTGGAGCAGAAATGATATGCAGTTGAAAAGAAAATTTAAGGCACCAGGGATGGGGATGGAGGGAAGACATGGGGTTCAGAGAATCCCATTTTATGGATTTGATATTGTTTTTGTGTATACTTTTTTTGTTTGCTGTTGTAGTTGGGTATGTTATTGCTTGTTTTGTTGGGGGGGTTGTTGAAAATTTAATTATATATGCTTTCGTAGATTTTCACGGGTACAGGAATGCAGGTTTTGGTGTCTTCGGGTGTCTTCCCGTGTAAGAGTCGGGGTGTCTGTGCGACGTTTCGACGAGGTCTCACTCGTCATCTTCAGGCTGGTGCTTTCGGCTTCTTGTTACTGGAACAGAGCAGAATCTGGTGTTTGAGTTCCTATAAATACTGCTGAGGGGTGTGGTGTATAGCCTCCAACGTTCTGGGCAGAGAGGAAGTTCCTAGATTAGTGTGCCTTTTCTTCTTTTGTTCCTTAATTACTTGAGGGATATCTTGAGTGATTTCATGAGTGATATTCTGAATACCACTGGGTGGGTCATTAAGTGTAGATTAGTTGCTAAAGCTTTTGTGTCTTGACCTCTTGAGCTTGTGAAGAGTTTTTCTGAGAAGATGGCTGTGCTGCATTTAGTTGTGCTCTGGCTTGGCTTCGTGTATAGGGGCGAGCTGTGGTTTTGTGCTTTGTGCCAGCCAGATCTGTGTAGGGATTGCAGGGGGGTGCAGCATCCGGAGGTGCCACTATAGTTTGGCTACTGGATGGAGTCTGTAATATGTCTGTGGAGAGGGTCTGGGTTTGGGTCTGGTGTGGTTGATTGGTGACGGCGTTCTGTGTGCCTCTGGTTCTGGTGTCGGTTTTTGTGGGGAGGGCTAATTTCCAGATGTCTGGCAGGCGGGACGTGTCGTCACGCTTGTTCATGTTGTGAGGGTGTTTCTCTATCTCGATGGCTTCCATGATTATTCTCTTGTGGTGATGTTCCATGTTAAAGAGCAATTTGGAATCTGCAAAATTAATTTCGTGTCCTGTTTCTTTCATGTGTTGGAAAAGAGAGGAAGTTTTTTCTTCTTTTTTGACGGCATTCTTGTGTTCTGCGATACGTGCATTTATTCGTCTGTTTGTTTGTCCAATGTACGTGGCTGGGCAGACTTTGCAGGGTATTTCATAGACCCCTTGGTTTTCCAGCTGGATTTTGTCTTTTGGGTTTCTGAGGATATTGGCTATTTTTTGGTTGGTGCAGAAGGCTGTTTTGATATTGTGTTTATGGAGGATTTTGCTGATTTTGTCTGTAGTGCCCTTGATATAAGGAAGGAGGGCCATGCCATTGTTTTCTTCTGTGTCTTGGTTTTTGGGGGGTGTTTCTTTTTGGATTAGCTTCGTAACCCTGTTTTTCTGGTATCCATTGGCGATTAACACATTTGAGAGATTCTGTAACTCAGTTGTCAAGTGGTCTTTGTCAGCCAGGCGTTTGGTTCTGGAGATGAGAGTCTTGGCTACGGAGTTTATTTGTGCAGGGTGGTGGTGTGATTGTGCATGTAAGTAGCGGTTGGTGTGTGTTTTTTTCCGGTAGATAGTGTGTGTGTGTTTTTTTCCGGTAGGGTGGTGTTTTTTCCGGTAGGGTGGTGGTGTGATTGTGCATGTAAGTAGCGGTTGGTGTGTGTTTTTTTCCGGTAGATAGTGTGTAGACACAGAAGAAAACAATGGCATGGCCCTCCTTCCTTATATCAAGGGCACTACAGACAAAATCAGCAAAATCCTCCATAAACACAATATCAAAACAGCCTTCTGCACCAACCAAAAAATAGCCAATATCCTCAGAAACCCAAAAGACAAAATCCAGCTGGAAAACCAAGGGGTCTATGAAATACCCTGCAAAGTCTGCCCAGCCACGTACATTGGACAAACAAACAGACGAATAAATGCACGTATCGCAGAACACAAGAATGCCGTCAAAAAAGAAGAAAAAACTTCCTCTCTTTTCCAACACATGAAAGAAACAGGACACGAAATTAATTTTGCAGATTCCAAATTGCTCTTTAACATGGAACATCACCACAAGAGAATAATCATGGAAGCCATCGAGATAGAGAAACACCCTCACAACATGAACAAGCGTGACGACACGTCCCGCCTGCCAGACATCTGGAAATTAGCCCTCCCCACAAAAACCGACACCAGAACCAGAGGCACACAGAACGCCGTCACCAATCAACCACACCAGACCCAAACCCAGACCCTCTCCACAGACATATTACAGACTCCATCCAGTAGCCAAACTATAGTGGCACCTCCGGATGCTGCACCCCCCTGCAATCCCTACACAGATCTGGCTGGCACAAGGCACAAAACCACAGCTCGCCCCTATACACGAAGCCAAGCCAGAGCACAACTAAATGCAGCACAGCCATCTTCTCAGAAAAACTCTTCACAAGCTCAAGAGGTCAAGACACAAAAGCTTTAGCAACTAATCTACACTTAATGACCCACCCAGTGGTATTCAGAATATCACTCATGAAATCACTCAAGATATCCCTCAAGTAATTAAGGAACAAAAGAAGAAAAGGCACACTAATCTAGGAACTTCCTCTCTGCCCAGAACGTTGGAGGCTATACACCACACCCCTCAGCAGTATTTATAGGAACTCAAACACCAGATTCTGCTCTGTTCCAGTAACAAGAAGCCGAAAGCACCAGCCTGAAGATGACGAGTGAGACCTCGTCGAAACGTCGCACAGACACCCCGACTCTTACACGGGAAGACACCCGAAGACACCAAAACCTGCATATATATATATATTTAAAGCATGTGTTGTGGGAGCTTTAGAGCAGTGCTACTCAAAGGGGGACTCTGGAGAGTCCCATGGACTGCAAGAAGATCACACCTCTCCATTCTGAAGGAAATCAGCCCTGAGTGCTCACTGGAAGGACAGATCCTGAAGCTGAGGCTCCAAGACTTTGGCCACCTCATGAGAAGAGAAGACTCCCTGGAAAAGACCCTGATGTTGGGAAAGATGGAGGGCACAAGGAGAAGGGGACGACGGAGGACGAGATGGTGGGACAGTGTTCTGGAAGAGACCAGTATGAGTTTGACCAAACTGCGGGAGGTAGTGGAAGACAGGAGTGCCTGGCGTGCTCTGGGCCATGGGGTCATGAAGACACGACTGAACGACTAAACAACAACAACAACAACTCAAAGGGGTGGAGTGGGGTGGGGTGTTAAGGGAGGGCTGGCACCTCTGGTGGGGGACACGCCATGCTCCTTCTGGGGTAGTAGGTCTAACTTTGATGTCCATCCTGCACTCAGGTCTCACCTGTGGCTCCTGGAAACTGCCAAAATGAGACAGCAGCCACAACTAGGGAACGGCTTCGACTGGCCATCTAAACCAGGTGAGGGTAGCTGATGGGTCTCAAACTCTCAGTGAGTTAGGGACTTCCTCTGCATGTAAAGACAGGCTCTGGCAGATGGAGCAGACAAGACCAAGAATGGATCCATTGGTCAAGAAGGCGGGTTCTGCACGTGATTGTAGAAGGAAGTGAGGGGCAGATGGGGAACTATCAACCTGGGGAAGTAGCCCATCTAGGTGAAGGAAAACTCTCACCCTAAACTTTCACTGCCTTGCAGGACATCTTCAGGAGAAGAAAATGCTGAGGAGTAAACCCTACACAAATCTGGAGTCCCTAAGGTGGTTGGATGGCACCTTATACGTCTTCTTCCAGCAACTCCTGGTGTCAAACGCATTGCTCTGCTTTCCTTTGGACCCCATCAGTGTAGCTGACAGGAGGGTATTGTCTTCTGTGCAGCCCAGGACCTCATCCACACTGCCCAGGTTTGCGCCCCAGGGAGGTCACTTCAGTGCTGCTAGCTGGCTAAATGAGTCCTATTTGGGCCAGCGAGGAGACTAGGGGAGAATTAGCAGAAGAAATCTTAAGGCAGCTCTGTTCAGGGAAGTTTTTAATGTGTGATTTTAGTGTATTTTTGGTTTCTGTGGAAGCCGCCCAGAGTGGCTGGGGAAACCTAGCCAGATGGGCGGGGTACAAATAAATTATTATTATTATTATTATTATTATTATTATTATTATTATTATTATTATTATTATTATAGCTGTGGGATACCAGAGCAGGTAATCTTCATAAAAAGGGGAGAGGGAGGGAAAGAAGGGGAATAAAAGATCAGGCTTAGTTCACATTGAAAGCCAGGTGGAATAGCTCTGTCTTACAGGCCCTGCAGAAGGAAGTTAAATTCTGCAGGGCCCTGGTCTCCTGGGACAGAGCATTCCACCAGGTCAGAGCCATCACTGAGAAGGCCCTGGCCCTGGTGGAGGATAGTCTGACTTCCTTGGGGCCCAGGACTTCTAAACTATGGTTATTCATTGACCTTAAGGTCCTCTACGGGGCAGACCAGAGATGCAGCCCATTGTCTCTCGAGGCTGACGGATGCCAACAGCAACTCAAAGTGATGGTCCACGGAACGGTACCAGTTCACAAACCATCAGCTGACCATTCATCGTGATTCCACCACAGTCCAGGTTGAGTGGGACACTTCAGTGATCTGATATGGTGCCTTGCTGTGGAACATTGGGGGTGGGAATAACTGCTGCCTCACCACACCAGAGAGCTGAGAAGCTCTGCTTTAGAGCACACTGCAAAATGCGCACAGGAACAGCATCACTTTCCCCCCTTCTATGTTGTTCTTGTTCCTCATCCAAAACCTGTAACGTTATATCCCAGGCAAGGACTTGCCCTCCGCCTTTGTCTCTGCTTACTTCTTTGTGAAATCACGCCTATCAGATGAACGCCTTGGCACATCAAATAAATGCCAGCACATTCGCAGGTGGGAAATAGCAGGCCTTTCCAAATTTGCACTCGTTTGATTGCTTCGTGGGACCTGCCACGTCCTTCAAAAATTCTGGCATTGGCTGCAAACCTCAATCTGCTCTTTCCAGAGCATTGCACTTTTGCAACTGGCTCTCAGGGCTGGTTTTGGAGGAGGGAGGTTGGAGGACAAGAGACTAACCCTATTGCAATCAGGCAAGGCATTGTCTTGCGAGCAACAATAGAGTTGGCCTAGACACTTGATCTTGCTTGCGCAGTAACTCAAAGAGCACACAGACCGCAGCGGAAAGAATGGGCTGGAGTCACGTAACTGCGATGCTTTTGTGCCCATTACATAACATATTGCAAGCATGCGCAAGCTTTACGTTGTGTTTACCATGTCAGTTTAACAAAGAAATGAACTTGGAAAGTTTAAGCAAACTTTTTGTTTTCAGTGCTTCTTTCCCTGCTCCGCAGCGCATGATGCTACCTAAACAGAGGACAGGGTGCATGTGTTGCTGGGTGTGCAACAGCAAGGATCATTCAGTTTGTTACTTGAGGGTTAATTCTGTTATTACTAAGTCAGCCATGAAGATCATGGCCACTGGGCCTATCACCTCCTGGAAAATAGAAGGGGAAGAAATGGAGGCAATGAGAGATTTTACTTTCTTGGGCTCCATGATCACTGCAGATGGTGACAGCAGTCAGGAAATTAAAAGATGCCTGCTTCTTGGGAGAAAGGCGATGGCAAACCTAAACAGCATCTTAAAAAGCAGAGACATCACCCTGCCAACAAAGGTCCGTATAGTTAAAGCCATGGTTTTCCCAGTAGTGATGCATGGAAGTGAGAGCTGGACCATAAAGAAGGCTGGTCGCTCAAGAATTGATGCCTTTGAATTCTGGTGCTGGAGGAGACTCTTGAGAGTCCCATGGACTGCAAGAAGATCAAACCTATCCATTCTGAAGGAAATCAGCCCTGAGTGCTCACTGGAAGGACAGATCCTGAAGCTGAGGCTCCAATACTTTGGCCACCTCATGAGAAGAGAAGACTCCCTGGAAAAAGACCCTGATGTTGGGAAAGATGGAGGGCGCAAGGAGAAGGGGACGACAGAGGACGAGATGGTGGGACAGTGTTCTCGAAGCTACAAACATGAGTCTGACCAAACTGCGAGAGGCAGTGGAAGATAGGAGTGCCTGGCGTGCCCTGGTCCATGGGGTCACGAAGAGTCGGACACGACTAAACGACTAAACAACAACAACAACAACACTAAGTCAGCCAACCGGGGGTGGGGGGCGGGAACTGTTGCTTAGCAGCAAGAGCGACATGATCTCTACTGAGGTAGCATATGCCTTGTTGCCTTGATTGGCTGAGTAGTTCTGAGCGAGTTTTCTTCTGTGTTTAGTTGAATGTTTCCTTGCTACTTACCAGGCCTCAAGTAAGAAAGACAAAGTCTCTCTGTTTACAATTTCTCCCAAAATTATATAATCAAACCTCAGTTGTCGAACTTAATTCGTTCCGGAAGCCCATTTGAAAACCGAGGCATGGCTTCCAATTGATTGCAAGATTGTTGGACATTTGGCTTCTGAAAAACGTCCAAAAACCAGAATACTTACTTCCGGGTTTTCGGCGTTCAGGAACCAAAACATATGATAACGGAGGCGTTTGGGAACAGAGGTTTGACTGTACACTGCTTTTGGACAGTTTCCATTCCTAATTCCTGTTAAGTTGTGGGCGAACATATCAGACGACACAGCAATTCTTCCAAAGCAGCTCTTTATTTGTAAGCTGGAACAGAACTGAACTGAGGAGCTCAGTCAGCCTGCTTATATAGAGCTCCAGTACCTCGTTACTGTAACAACTTTCTAAAACTATCCAATCATTGAACGTCACTTTCGATCCTTCATTTGCATAACTATCTACAGTATCCCCCTGCTGGCCCAGGATGAGAACTTCAGTACATAACAATTCCTTTTCTCTACACCCCACCTGTGTTATTTAAGTGATTTTACTAACCTTCACGACTTTGATCTCAAAATCCAGTGGTCTTAAGGGTATAAATTTTGACATGTAACAAACAACCACCCTCTTTTGACTCAGTTTTTTTAAAAAAAAGATTCAGGAATTGGTTCCAACAAAACATGCCACCACTGTTTTGGAGCTGGGTAGGAGAGGAATGGAATCAATATTGTGATTTTTTTGCTTCTGGAACCTTTAAGAGTTGTTGCCAAATAGCAACCCACGCAAGACTGCTTACAGGATTTATTAACAACCCTTAATAAATTGTTCCCCGACCTTTTTCCTTTCTGCATATCCCCTGTGACAGTTAATGCACAGTCCAGGTTGCAAGGTCACGCGACTCTTCCAATAAGCCGTTGGGTCAGCGTCAGCATCTGTCGGTCGATCGTCGTCCCGATCAATCAAGCCAATGCTCTGAGCAACCTCCATCGATTGGAAGTCCCTGTTCTGAGCAATTTCCCATAAAAAAACAAGCAATGGCTGGCTTCTTTGCGAAGAAAGGAGAAAGGGTGCCAAATCTTTTAGTCAGGGGTGGAGTGGAGAACCTCAAGTCCAGGTTCCTGAGGAATAGCTGTGTTGGGTAGAACATGGCAGTGCCAGATAGATGTGTTGGGTAGAACATGGCAGTGCCAGATTTACATATAAGCTAAACAAGCTATAGCTTAGGGCCCCACTCTCTTGGGTCCCCCAAAAAAATTTAAAGGAAAAAAAAACCTGGATGCACATTTCCAAAATATAAGATAAAAAACAAATAAAATAAAACCTACGTGCAGCAACAGTGTTTTGTGTTGTGTAGGCTCCTATGAGGATGTGGGTGGCGCTATGGGTTAAACCACAGAGCCTAGGGCTTGCCGATCAGAAGGTTGGCGGTTCGAATCCCCGCGACAGGGTGAGCTCCCGTTGCTCGGTCCCTGCTCCTGCCAACCTTGGTTTTTGAACGCTTTGGTTTTGGAACAGACTACTAGAACGGATTAAGTTTGAGAACTAAGGTACCACTGTATATAGAAATGAGCAAACCAGTGATATTTTAGGGAGCAGGCAAGCAGGCGGGGCCCATGACTTACATCATAGGAGCCTAAAGGTAAAGGGACCCCTGACCATTAGGTCCAGTCGTGGCCGACTCTGGGGTTGCGGCGCTCATCTCGCTCTACTGGCCGAGGAAGTCAGCGTACAGCTTCTGGGTCATGTGGCCAGTATGACTAAGCCGCTTCTGGCAAACCAGAGCAGCGCACAGAAACGCCATTTACCTTCCCGCCAGAATGGTACCTATTTATCTACTTGCACTTTGATGTGCTTTTGAACTGATAGGTTGGCAGGAGCAGGGACCGAGCAACGGGAGCTCACCCCATTGCGGGGATTCGAACTACCAACCTTCTGATCGGCAAGTCCTAGGCTCGGTGGTTTAACCCACAGCGCCACCCACGTCCCTTTTTAAAATATATTCTCTTATAGAATTGCAGGTTGTGACAATAATCCTGCCAATGTTTCTATCTGTTTATAATTTATCTGTAAGTATTCAATAAACCGTAGAATCATAGAATCATAGAGTTGGAAGAGACCACAAGGGCCATCGAGTCCAACCCCCTGCCAAGCAGGAAACACCATCAGAGCACTCCTGACATATGGTTGTCAAGCCTCTGCTTAAAAACCTCCAAAGGAGGAGACTCCACCACACTCCTTGGCAGCAAATTCCAATGTCGAACAACTCTTACTGTCAGGAAGTTCTTCCTAATGTTTAGGTGGAATCTTCTTTCTTGTAGTTTGGATCCATTGCTCTGTGTCCGCTTCTCTGGAGCAGCAGAAAACAACCTTTCTCCCTCCTCTATGTGACATCCTTTTATATACTGTATTTGAACATGGCTATCATATCACCCCTTAACCTCCTCTTCTCCAGGCTAAACATGCCCAGCTCCCTTAGCCGTTCCTCATAAGGCATCGTTTCCAGGCCTTTGACCATTTTGGTTGCCCTCCTCTGGACACGTTCCAGTTTGTCAGTGTCCTTCTTGAACTGTGGTGCCCAGAACTGGACACAGTACTCCAGGTGAGGTCTGACCAGAGCAGAATACAGTGGCACTATTACTTCCCTTGATCTAGATGCTATACTCCTATTGATGTAGCCCAGAATTGCATTGGCTTTTTTAGCTGCCGCGTCACACTGTTGGCTCATGTCAAGTTTGTGGTCAACCAAGACTCCTAGATCCTTTTCACATGTACTGCTCTCAAGCCAGGTGTCACCCATCTTGTATTTGTGCCTCTCATTTTTTTTGCCCAAGTGCAATACTTTACATTTCTCCCTGTTAAAATTCATCTTGTTTGTTTTGGCCCAGTTCTCTAATCTGTCAAGGTCGTTTTGAAGTGTGATCCTGTCCTCTGGGGTGTTAGCCACCCCTCCCAGTTTGGTGTCATCTGCAAATTTAAACCATTTCCATTCTTTTATTTTTTAAAAAATTGTTATCTTGATTTCTTATTCTTCCAGTGAGTTTTGCTATTTCTGCATATTCCATAACTTTTTGTATCCATTCTTCCTTTACAGGGACTTCTTGCTTCTTTCCGTTTTTGGGGAAGTAACATTTTTGCCGCTGTAGTAGCATACATGAATCAGTTTCTATACATTTCAGGTAGTTCTGTCCCTATAATTCCCAAAGAAAAGCTTCTGGTTATTGATAGCCCTCTTCTTATTCATGAATTTTTCTAATGCTCTTGTAAAGCCATCTAGATTGGTGGCCATTGCTGCCTACTGTGGCAGGGAGTTCCATAGTTTAACTATTCCCTGAATGAAGGAGGACTTTATTTTGGCTTAATGCCGTTTGTTTCCTATGCTTCCCTAATAAGTGTGTGCAAAATTCTCCAGCTGAAATCAACGTAAAATAAAATACGCCTCTTGCTGTCGATATTTTGGTAAGGCTGCCTACAAAAGTGTGTTAGAAAAACTACTTTGTTTAAAAAGAAAAAGTCTGGTGGGAGTCTGGCGAAGAGCAAAGCATGGACAGTACCTACCTGCTCACAGCTGGGGAGTAAATCTCTTCCTTCTGCACACTCAACATTCCTTAAAGATTGGGACTTTGTAAAACACAAAAGGGAGGGAGGGAGGAAAAATACTTATCATGGTACTTCAGATCCAAACGTGATGCTTGTCTCCTTTTGACTGACAGTTGTATGACAAAAGACTGTGAAACTGGAACATTCAAAGACCTTGGTGATGTTCCAAGGCCGTTTCTTAAACAATGATCGATGCAGAATAAAACAGACTAGTGAACATGGTACGTCTTTTGTCTTCTAAACATTACATATGGAAATCTTTGCAAATCTTGCCATTATGCGGCAAAGAGACCTGCGGAACATTCAGCTCTGGGCTTTGTGACGTATTATTATTATATATGCAAGCAAAAGACCTTTCATTCCTTTAATTAAATGCCTTTATATTTGACACCCCATCCTTTGATTTAGTCTCGCTCCAGCTCTCTGCATTGTGGAATTATAAGCGATATCATCAAGATCTAAACCTCTGTTTTCAAATTTAAAAAAGAAGTAGCAGAGAGTCGATAAAACAGCTTGTTGTTCCCTTGAAAGGTGATCGGCACTGATGGCATTAGGATAAGTCAGGAGCCTGGCCGCTCAGTCAGCAGAGCATGAGGCTTATAATCTCGGGGTTCTGGGTTCGAATCCCATGTTGGTGGAACATTCCTGCACTGCAGGAATTGGATTAGGTGACCCCCCCCTTCCATGAATTATTCCAATCCTCTTTTAACTCCATCCAGGCTGGTGGCCATCACATCCTTTTGTGCGAGAAATCGGGTCCTCCCTTAAAGAGGGCACACATTGCGGAGAGACCTGGAAAAACCGACACCCTGCGTTGTGGGCGGATACGATTGGTCAGCCACAACACCCGACTGATAGGTCCCTCGAAGCTGGGTGCAATCTGGCCAATGGGACGGAGTCCAAACAGTTCAAGGGACCTATTTATTCCCATGCACGTGACCCAGAGCTTCCTCTTTCGGCACGTGCATTTGGAACACCCGCCCACCTCTCCCTATATTTAGGGCTGTGCACTTGACCTTGCTATGCTGTCGTGTGTCGTCTGTCTTTGGGACAGGGGCACAGCAGGAATTTCCCCCACTTGGCTGATTGGCTGTTGCCATTTGGGTTTCGCCTGCTGCGTAGCAAATCGCCACAACTTGTAAGGTTGCGGATAGGCTCTGGTTCAGGTGATAGGGATGGGAGAACGTTCTCGCCATCCCTATGTGAAGGTTATTCTGGTAAAGGAATCCAGGGACTCAATGGTTTGGTCAACCCCTGAGAGGGGGCTGTGCCCGTGCCTGAGTCCAGGGAGATAATAATAATAATAATAATAATAATAATAATAATAATAATAATAATAATAATTTATTATTTGTACCCCGCCCATCTGGCTGGGTTTCCCCAGCCACTCTGGGCGGCTTCCATAGAAACCAAAAAAACACTAAAATATCATACATTAAAAACTTCCCTGAACAGGGCTGCCTTAAGATGTCTTCTGAATGTCAGGTAGTTGTTTATCGTTTTGACATCTGATGGGAGGGCGTTCCACAGGGCGGGTGCCACCACCGAGAAGGCCCTCTGCCTGGTTCCCTGTAGCTTTGCTTCTCGCAATGAGGGAACCGCCAGAAGGCCCTTGGCGCTGGACCTCAGCGTCCGGGCAGAACGATGCGGGTGGAGATGCTCCTTCAGGTATACTGGGCCGAGGCCGTTTAGGGCTTTAAAGGTCAAATTAAAGGTCACACCAGCACTTTGAATTGTGCTCGGAAACATACTGGGAGCCAATGTAGGTCTTTCAAGACCGGTGTTATGTGGTCTCGGCAGCCACTCCCAGTCACCAGTCTAGCTGCCGCATTCTGGATTAGCTGTAGTTTCCGAGTCACCTTCAAAGGTAGCCCCACGTAGAGCGCATTGCAGTAGTCCAAGCGGGAGATAACTAGAGCATGCACCACTCTGGCGAGACAGTCCACGGGCAGGTAGGGTCTCAGCCTGCGTACCAGGTGGAGTTGGTAGACAGCTGCCCTGGATACAGATATTTGGGTGGCGGAGTTAGCCCGTTCTCGGCTTAACGTTTATCCAGGTGTTCACCCTTGGCTCACCAATGCTGGAACCCTGGGTCAGCGCTACCTGTATGGCAGGGAGCTAGTCGAACCAGAGCCTATGCAACCAGTCACTTTCTGTAATCAATAAAGTTGTGGCCTAAATTCTGCCAAAAACCAAACCAAAATTTGAGTCATGTGTGAATTTATTGGGGGGGGGGCGTTTCTGGGTCCGAACTTGCAAAGCTCCATAGCCCATCTAGGAGCTGTCCAGAGTGGCTGGGGAAACCCAGCCAGATCGGTGGGGTCTTGGGTCATCTAGTCCAACCCCCCTGGAATGCAGGAATCTCTGCTACAGCTAAATCTCTTCCTGCACAAGCCTGCAGATCTTTTCTTGTCATTTTTCTGAACGCTTTGCCCACCGCGGAATGAGGTTGGGTTGGGGAGAGGTGCTTTGCCTGTTATTGTTGGGAGACCAGGATCTGAGCGTTGCAAGCTTTTCTTCTGTGAAATGGGCATTTGGTGGTGCCCAAGAAAATCCTTTAGATTTTCAGGTGTAACCCCATCCCAGGCCCCCAAAAAGTTCAAAGACTACTGCTCCATACATTGGTGTCCTGTCCCAAGCCCAGCAACAACCCTTAGAAAGAATGATTGATTGGGGGGCCACCAGGGGGCGCATTGGAAGATGGCCGACAATAACATCTCTCCGACCCACACGAGGTAATTGAGAGACTGATGTGGGAGTATGCAACCTCCCTTGCCCCCAAGGGAATGGGGGGTACTACCTTGCCTGCTGTGTCCATAATTCACCCCCAGATTCGAAAGAACGGGGTGAGGACACTAGGCACAAAGCCCTCAGGTGGAGTCGGCTCTCCCGGACGCTGTCTCCGAATCGCGCACTGGTTTGCATCAGCTCGAAATATATAATTGGAAATAGAAGCAAATGCACATACTTCAAGTGAAGATCGGGAGTAAAGACTGCTGATTAATGGGATCTCTGTGAGCGGAGCGATGGGTTGGACAATAAATCAAGTGAAGACTCATCATTAAAAGATCGGTATGTCGGAGCGAAACAGAAGGGGGGAGGAAAAACTTTTCTTTTTTTGTCTTATGTGAGTACCCAATAATCCTCCCTCCCAGAGAGAAAGAATCGTTGCAAATTACTAATCACAAGAAGGAGATTAAGAACTGTGTGGAAATGAATTACTGATCAAAGAGAGGACTGGTGGGAACGTCGGATGGAAAGAAAGCTTTGTGACGCAGTTTCAAATGGAGATTCGTTAAGACAGGCCTGCCCACAGGAGGACGAGGGGGAGGAGGACCATGGTCATCGGAATGTAAATGTATGGTTATCGGAATGTGGATTTGACCTGGCAGGGCCCCCCTGAGATATAGATTCGCAGGCCTGTGGAAATCAACGGACAGACTGTGAGAATGTTCTTTGCGGAGGTGTGGAAATGGCGCCTGTCCTTTATGTGATATGGCTCTTGGAGAGTGTAAAATCCACACAGGATATGTTTGTTTTCAACCTGCTTGTGAAGATTATCAGAGATCACAAAGAAAGGAATATATGATAACAAGAAGATGAGGAAAATAACAAAGAGACTATCTGGACAGAATTGGACAGAACTGTGTAATTAAAGCAGCAACAAGAGTGATGTTTTGTCAGGGAACTGACATCGGAGGGAGAGGTGAAGGGGAGGCTCCCAGATGATGCTGGTGAAGGACCCAGCAGCAGGGGGAGAAACAGCTCAGTAGAGGGGGAAGCCAATCAGCGCAACACCAGGGATAAAGGGGGGCAGACGGGGGAATTGGAGAGAGGGCTCCAGGACTCTTCACTGGACATCAGTGAGGAGAGCCCAGGTCCTCCGCTACCCACGCCTTCCCTGCGCAGAAGACTCCCGCGCAGTGAGAGGAGGAGGAGACTGGGTGTCAAACAACTTTTATGTTGGAAGAGGTTCAAGAAACGCCCACTGACGGATTCTGCCAGTGACTGAGGCAGCCACGATGAGAAGGGGCTGTGCAGTCAGAAAGGTTTAACAAGGCAAATTAACCGAGAAAGGCACCAGCTTACGCACGAGTAACTCATACCTATTACATGATTGGATCCCTTTCGGAGCTCGAAGTATGGGCACCCCCAATAAAATTTTTAAAATTTGGCTGTATAATTTGGAACTAATGTGATTTGGAATTAATGTGATTTGATTGGCCTGTTAATAAAAATTATTTTTTAAAAAATAGAAAGAATTATTGATTGACAGTTCCGGCTGTTTTCTTAACTGGGACTCAAGGCGGCTTGCACAAATCAAAACAACAAAAAGCTAGAAACATATCAGAGGCAATTGTTAAAAAAATAATTCAAATCTAATAGAATCAAAGGTCCATATAGTTAAAGCTATGGTTTTCCCAGTAGTGATGTATGGAAGTGAGAGCTGGACCATAAAGTAGGCTGATCGCCGAAGAAGTGATGCTTTTGAATTCTGGTGCTGGAGGAGACTCTTGAGAGTCCCATGGACTGCAAGAAGATCAAACCTATCCATTCTGAAGGAAATCAGCCCTGAGTGCTAACTGGAAGGACAGATCCTGAAGCTGAGGCTCCAAGACTTTGGCCACCTCATGAGAAGAGAAGACTTTTCTTCTTGGGAAAGATGGCAGGCGCAAGGAGAAGGGGACGACAGAGGACAAGATGGTGGGACAGTGTTCTTGAAGCTACCAGCATGAGTTTGACCAAACTGTGGGAGGCAGTGGAAGACAGGAGTGCCTGGCATGCTCTGGTCCAGGGGGTCACGAAGAGTCGGACACGACAAAACAACTAAACAACAACAAATTGAATCAAAGCAGATCTATTAAAGATATTAAAAACAGCACAGCACTATTTAAAACCCTCTCCTTTAAAAAACAAACAAACACAGTCAGTTGCCAGAAGCCTGTTGGAACAAGAAAGTCTTCAACTGCTGGCAGAAGGACGAGGAGGGAACCAGTCTGGCTTTTCTAGGGAGGGAGTTCCAAAGTCTGGGAGCAGCCACCGAAAAGGCCCTCACCTGGGTCCATATCAAGGATGCCTGGCAGAGGGGCAGGACCCAGAGAACAGCCTCCCCTGAGGATCTCAGAGCCTGGGCGCATCCATATGAGAAAATACAGTCCTTCAGGTGGCCTGGACCTACGCTTAACCCTATTTTGACCTTTTGTTGCAGGGATAGGAGTTGGTATAGCCAGTCCTGGATCCCCGACGCGTCCCTAGACTTTGCTCCTTCTTAGATTCTGAGCAGAAACACCTTGCAGTTTCGATTCGCTTTGCGAATGAGCCATGCAAACCTCCCTTGTTCTGCCCAACTTGTCCTTCACAAAGGCTTCCCCTTTCCTCCCCTCGGCTTGTTTGCACAGCTTTCCAGGCCTGCCCATCAGGTGTGGGGATTGTTCTCCGGCAACTCGATCCTGCTACACACCCTGCCAGGGCTTCTGGCTCCAAATGCTGTCAGACGACTGGGTGGAGGGTTTTGCTATTTCAGGAAAGTCAGCAGGGAAGAATCGGCCTTCTATTTAGCAGTCCTTGATTGGGATTCATTTTATTTATGGTGCTTTTAAATGCTTTTAAGTGTTTTCAGTGCTGCTTCTGATAGGTTTACTGATTAAACTGTTGTCATTGTGTGTGTGTTTTTTAAAAAAACACTTATATTTATTCCATGTTTTCTGTTGTCTCTCTTTTCGTTTGTGCTGTGAGCCATCTGGACACCAGACTTCTGTGGATGCAGCCTAGAATAGCAGTAGCTTTTTTGCTGCTGCTGCATCACCCTGTTGACTCACCTTGCACTTGTGGTCCACCAAGACCCCTAGATCACTTTCGCACCAACTACTGGCAAGCCAGGTGTCCCCTATGTTACATTTGTGCATCGGATTATTTCTGCCTTACATTTGAAATTCATTTGGTTAGTTTGGGCCCCATTCCCCCATCTGTTCAGGTCATTTTGAATCTCGATTAACCAGTTTTAAATTAAATGTTGTATTCATTGAGTGCCATGTATATACTGCACATGTGTATTCAGAGAAGCTTAGAATCATAGAATTGTAGAGTTGGGGGGGACCACGAGGGTCATCTAGTCCAACCCCCTGGGAATGCAGGAATCTCTGCTCAAGCATCCAGGACAGGTCGCCATCCAACCTCTGCTTGAAAACCTCCAAGGAAGGAGAGTCTGCCACCTTCAAAGAGAGACCGTTCCACTGTTGAGCCGCTCTTATGATCAGAAAGTTCTTCCTGAAGTTAAGCCACAATCTCCTTTCTTGCGTGGCAAGTCCCCTCCCCCATGTGAAATGAAGACACTGGACACTTTATTTAAGGTTAATGGGCATAAAAAGGCCACAACTTTATTGATTACAGAATTGAAAGGTATTGGCCTTAGGCATTGGCTCCTATCGACTACCCGGCATGGAGACCGGGAAGGGTTATCCACAAGCCGTGGGAGTCCTGTTGAAGTACGCCAACTAGGATCCCACGGGTGTCACCGCTCGGGGGTGTGCCGGAGGCACTTACCTCCCTAGGTTTCAGACAAGGCAACGCCCCCCGGAGTCCTCTACCGGACTACCCCTTCACATTGGGGGAAGGTGATGGCGCTTCCTTCCCCCCCATTCATTTGCCTAAGAATAAGCCCCTGCCAATGCCTAACCGCCAATACCGCGGAAGTTGTGACGATTGCTACGAGGTAGGCGAAAAAACCAAAAGGCTGACAGTGAGCCAAATTGGAAAAATTCCTACCAGGCCCCTTGCGGCGACCAACCGGAGTCCATAGCAAGGTCATAGCTAGCTAAGCCTAAGGGTGGGTGGGATGGGAAAACCGCTCAGCTGGAAAGGGGAAAGAGGGCGGTCCCCGGGCGTGCCTGGCCTTAAGTAGGCTAGGCCACGCCTCCCCAGCCCGCCGGTTGGCGGGCCGGGTCGCGGGCACACCCGGGGATTCCCTGGATCTCGCAGGGGCAAAAGGCCAGCCCCCGCGTGTGTGAGAGGGGGGTAACCCGCAACCCCCTCTCCTCCCAAGCTCGGAAATGGCTTTGCGTGGCAAGTCCCCTCCCCCATGTGAAATGAAGACACTGGACACGTTATTTAAGGTTAATGGGCATAAAAAGGCCACAACTTTATTGATTACAGAATTGAAAGGTATTGGCCTTAGGCATTGGCTCCTATCGACTACCCGGCATGGAGACCGGGAAGGGTTATCCACAAGCCGTGGGAGTCCTGTTGAAGTACGCCAACTAGGATCCCACGGGTGTCACCACTCGGGGGCGTGCAATCCATTGTTTCAAGTCCAAGCAATGCACAGCAGAAAAGCTTGTTCCATCTTCTGCATAACTGTGGAAGGATTACATGCAGCGAGCGCTGGCACATTTGAGCAAACGGGGCAATGCCCTATCACTTCCTTATGCCAGAGCCCTCCTGCCTCTTTGCCTTTTGAATTGCAAGCAGGACAAGGGGTAGCACTGACTATGAGCTTCCTCAGCGCTGCCCTTCTGTGGCAGGGAGGATAATGAAGAGAAAATCAGAATTAGTTGTCTGGGCCTTATCATTTGCCATCTGCCCTACAAGTCTCTCCAGCCATAACTGATCACGGGAGATTTTTCTCTTGGATTGTGGCCCACTGAGTTTTATTTGCATTTAAAAAAGAGATGATGATTTCAGCTTCCATTTTAATGGGAGCTCCCCATGAATGGTTCTCTCCTTTTTCTTTTGGGGGGTGGGAAGGGGAGAGAGAGGAGGAGGAGGAGGAGGAAATAATAATAAAAGAATAAATTATTATTATTATTATTATTATTATTATTATTATTATTATTATTTATACCCCGCCCATCTGGCTGGGTTTCCCCAGCCACTCTGGGCGGCTTCCAACAAAATGTTAAAATACAATAGCCTGTTAAACATTAAACGCCTCCCTAAACAGGGCTGCCTTCAGATGTCTTCTAAAAAATAAACCCACACAATTGAAATAATTCCTTCAAAAATCACAAGACACAGGACATTTTGCAAACTTCTGAGTAAGAAGAATGGCCGGAAGTCTCCCTGGAGCAGGAAGCAATGAAAAATTACTAGGAACATCCCCAGAAGATGGAAGCAGATTAACGAGAGTCACACAGGAGGAACCCACAAGATAAAAGCAACGGGAGCAAGGCTGCTTCTGGTTCCTAAAGAGGATGCTGCTGTTGCCTTGGCAACAAAAGGATACAGTGATTTGCACACTCAAGAGGACTGGTACCAGAGGGAGGAATCTTGACAGGTAGTACAACCTGCAGGTCTGCAAACACCTTGAGAATTCGCAAGAGGTTCTGCTTCGGGTTTTAAACATGTGCCGCAAAAAGTTAAATGCGTCGGCATTCAAATAATAGAATCGCAGCATTAGAAAGGGCCCTGAATGTCAATTAACTTAACCCAGTACCCATTGCAGGTGTATAGAGCCTCATTTAAGAGCCTCATTCAATTCTGGACAATGACAGTGTTGGGCATCGGCAGAGACAAAAGCTGGTGGATCAAAGAATGTAATATGTGCCTTTGTACAGTAGATGAGTTTCTAGACACACAAATCTATCTAACCTCGATCCACGGATTCATAGAACCATAGAATTTGTGGAGTTGTAAAAGGACACGGGTGGCGCCGTGGGTTAAACCACAGAGCCTAAGACTTGCCGATCAGAAGGTCGGCGGTTCGAATCCCTGCAACGAGGTGAGCTCCCGTTGCTCGGTCCCTGCTCCTGCCAACCTAGCAGTTCGAAAGCACAAAGTGCAAGTAGATAAATAGGTACCACTCCAGCGGGAAGGTAAACGGCATTTCCATGCGCTGCTCTGGTTCGCCAGAAGGGGCTTAGTCATGCTGGCCACATGACCTGGAAGCTGTACGCCGGCTCCCTCGGCCAATAAAGCGAGATGAGCGCCACAACCTCACAGTCGTCCTCGACTGGACCTAATGGTCAGGGGTCCCTTTACCTAAGGGACCACGAGGTTCGTCCAACAGCCTGCAATGCAGGAATCTTTTGCCCAGAGTGGGGCTCAAACCCACAACCCTGAGATTATTATTATTAATAATAATAATAATATTTACTGAATTTATATCATGCCCTAGATCTGGAGGTCTCAGGGCAATTCACAGAACAAAATCAAAATATTAAACCACAAAATATATACAGTGGTGCCCCGCAAGACGAACGCCTCAGAAGACGAAAAACTCGCTAGATGAAGGAGTTTTTTGTTTTCTTAGCCGCTTCGCAAGACGCATTTTCCTATGGGCTTGCTTCGCAAAACGAAGCTTGCCCTGCAAGCTCCAGGGATAGCGGGGAAGCGCAGCGCGTCTTCCCCGCTGTCCCCAGACCTCTTTTGAAGGAAGGGGCGGCGGGGAGAAGATCGCTTCTCCCCGTTGCCAGCCCCGCAATCTCCAGGGACAGAGGGGAAGGCGCACACGCCTTCCCCTCTGTCCCCAGACCCCTTTTGAACCAAGGGGCGACAACTGGGAGAAGCGATTCTCCCCGCTGCCCCTTCCCTTGTTTTAAAACAGGTCCGGGGACAGAGGGGAAGGTGCGCGCGCCTTCCCCTCTGTCCCCGGAGATTGCGGGGCTGGCAACGGGGAGAAGCGATCTTCTCCCCGCCGCCCCTTGCTTTAAACAGGTCCGGGGACAGAGGGGAAGGGGCGCGGCGCTTCCGCTCTGTCCCCGGACGGTCTCCATAGGAACGCATTGATTGATTTTCAATGCATTCCTATGGGAAACCGTGCTTCGCAAGACGAAAAACTCGCAAGAAGAAAAAACTTGCGGAACGAATTAATTTCGTCTTGCGAGGCACCACTGTAGTCAGAATAAAAACAACCAAATAACCCCCCCCCCAAAAAAAAACCCCCACCAACAGAGCCATCCCAGCTAGCTAAGCAAAGGGCATAATGACAATCCAATGACAGGTCTCAGGGAAGCAAAAACTCTCCAGGAGGATGTGAAGTTAGGCTGGTGAGGTTTGTGAGTTAGTCACCTGGAGAGGGTTGCGAGGGCCAAAAACAGAGGCCTGCGTTTGGGAGAGAAAGTGATTAGAACCATCTCACTGACCACGTCTACTACTTTGCCCTTAGACTCGCCTAACGGCATTTATGGGGCTATTTGAGTCAAAGAGTTAAGCCTCAGGAGCTAATAGGGAAGGTAACAGTCACTGCTCGCCTGCCAGTTGCACAAAAATGGGAAAATAGGTCAGCCTCAACAACGAAAGAATAGCCGGCAAAGATTTGAACGGGAGCGGTAAGGTATAAAATTACAGGATTAATAAGACTGAGGGGTGGTAAACAAGAGGGAGGAGGAATTAGGCAAATGGAATCCCTTAATCGAATACGTAAAGAAAGAGATGCAAGATAAATATTGATGAGTACAGCAGTATTCCTATGTGGTAAATGAAGAACATTTTACAATTATTGCATTATAGTATTGGTAATAATGGTATTTACGTCTATGAGCTATAGATAGATAGATAGAAAGAGAGAGAGAGAGGTGGTAGATGATAGATAGATAGATAGATAGATAGATAGATAGATAGATAGATAGATAGATAGATGATAGATAGATATAGAGATAGAACATGAATCTGGACCCATATTTGTATTTATTATAGATAGGTAGCCGTGTTGGTCTGCCATAGTCAAAATAAAAAAATTCCTTCCAGTAGCACCTTAAAGACCAACTAAGTTAGTTCTTGGTATGAGCTTTCGTGTGCATGCACACTTCTTCAGATACACTGAAACAGAAGTTGCCAGATCCTTCTATATAGTGAGAAGGTGGGGAGGGGTATTACTCAGAAGGAAGGTGGGAATGGGAGATTGGCAGATAGCTGAGATGAGCCTGTTGACGACTCTTAACGACTGCAATAGGTCTTACAGGAAAAGGCAAGGGGTGAGAAGGTGAAAAATGGCTTAGTCATTGTCAGGGTTGCTTCCAGATCCTAGCTCACAGAGGATCACGCCAGCCAGCGATCATTAAATAAAAGTCTTTATTGAGTTACAGTCTCCATTCTCAAGCTGCTGCGCGCAACTCTACGTCTTATGCTTAGATCGGCGAAGCTCCGTCTGAGTCTCCGCCCCTTGTGCACCAACTTAATATCCTAGCCCTGCTCCACCTTTTCCGCCTGACAGTTCTCCTCTGGGTCCCTCTGCCTCCCGGGGTCTCTTCCTTCCGGGATTCTTCTGACGCTGACCCCCCGGACCCTTCTGTCTCCTTGCGCCGGGCTTTAGGACCTGGCTCCCTTTCCGGGCTGCCTACTGCGCCACCTTCCTGTGCATTTGAACTTGGCGCGCGCGCCCAACCTTCCACTTTCTGTCTAACCGTCTCTTCGCTCCCCGATGGAGGTGTGGCCACTCCTGACTCGTGCCCTCCCTCCTGTTGTGAGCTGCCAGCGCTTGATCCCTGGCGCCCTTCCTCATCCCTGCTCTCTGGCGGTGACGCTGGTCCCGATTTCCAACTGCTCCCCTCTGAGTCCCCTCTGGCTCTATCTTCCTGGGGTGTCCCCCTAGTCTCCCCCCTTGCCCTGGCCACTGGTGCTCCTTTTTGTGAATCTTCTGATTCACTGGACAGACTCAGAGATCTCGGGTCGTCGTCATCACTCATCTTCTCTTCTGCCTCCTCCCCCTCGCTCTCTGTTTCCTCCCTTTCCCTCGCCTCTGCTCCTGAACCCCTGACATCCATCCCCCCCTCGAAGCCCCCTCTTCCCCCCTCCCCGCCTTCCGGTGCTGGAGCTGGGTGCTGCCGTGTCAAGGGAACGAATGTCGGGTACAGTTCGCTTCCCGTGGCGGGCCTCCATCTGAAGTCTTCCGGTTCTTCCTCCCTGCTCTCGTCGACGACGGTCACCTCTGCTTCCATCTCTGTGCCGCCGTGCTCGAAACCCTGGTCGTCCCCGAAAACGTCCATGTCCGTCTCTCCCTCGCTTTCTTCTGGAGGCGTTGCTCGTCCTGGACCCTCCAGCCACTTCCTGCGCCACTGCTCCTCTGGTCGATCATCCCACCAATACGAGGGTTCTGAAGCAGATCCCGAGGGCGACCCCTCCGGGGAACTGGCGTCTCGTGTCGGTTCCTCATCCGAGTCGAACCCCCGGAACGTGCTGGCTGAAAGCGTGGGCGTGAAAAGCCAGTCGTCGAAAAAGTCCGCTGGCATTGGCCTATGCGGGAAGAGGGCATGAAACTCTTCCTTGAGCAGAGGTTCGTCTAAAGCGTAGCCCGGCACCCAGCTGTTGGCACTGGCCGGGGTGCCCTCCTTAGCGAGAAGGTATTCTACCCCCTCTTCCCCCCATCTGGAGTCCAAAATCTCCGTGACTTCGTTGATGCGCACCTCCTGTGCCACTCCCCGTTGCCCGGTTCCCTCTCGGAGCGGACTCGGCGCCGTTCCTGGTTCCTGAAATCTGTGAGGTGCCTTGTAGGGAGTGAGCACCGATCTGTGGAACACCGGATGCATCCTGGAACCCTCCGGAAGCGCCAGCCTGAAAGCCACCGGGTTGACCTGCTCTTCGACTTGGTAGGGCCCCAGTTGCTTATGCCTTAGTTTCTTCTTGGCCAACGACCTGGCCGGCACTGCGTGGGCTGCTAACCAGACCCAGTCTCCCACATGGATCTCTTCGCCAACCCTTCTGTGTTTGTCTGCCTGCACCTTGTATGCGTGTTTGGCCAGCTCCAGGTGCCGCCGCAGCTGATCGTGGACCTCCTGCAACTCCGACGCGAATGCATCTGCTGTCTGCGGCTCCCCCTCCACCATTCTTTCCAGTCCCGGGAAGGTTCTGGGGTGCCTCCCATTGTTGGCGAAGAACGGCGTGACCCCCGTGGACACGTGCTTCGTGTTGTTGTAGGCGAACTCGGCAAGCGGCAGGTAATCCACCCACGTCGCAGGCTGTTGATTCGCATAGCATCTCAGGTACTGCTGCATGATGGCATTGACCCGCTCCGCTTGCCCGTTGGTCTGCGGGTGTCTCGCCGACGCCAGGTTGATCTTGACGTTTAGGAAGCCCATCAGCTTCTGCCAGAAATTCGAGATGAACTGCCGCCCGCGGTCGGACAGAATAGACCGTGGCAGACCGTGAACCTTGAACACGTGGTCTATGAACAGTTTGGCTGTTTGTTCCGCCGTGGCCACCTTTGCACACGGGATGAAATGTGCCATCTTGGAGAACAAGTCCACCACCACCAGCACAGCTGTCTTGCCCCTCGAGCTGGGCAGATCCGTGACGAAATCCAGGGCGACTCTCTCCCATGGTTCGACCGGAGTTTGCAGCGGTTCCAACAGTCCGGCCGGCGGTCTGTGCACTGGTTTGGCCCTCTGGCAGGTGTCGCACCTCGCCACGTAGTCCGCGACCTCCTCTCTCATTCCGGGCCACCAGAAATCCCTGGCGACTAATTCCACCGTCTTCTCCTTGCCAAAGTGCCCGGCAGTGGGCGCGTCGTGCAGCTGATGCAGTACCTTGGCGCGAAGTTCGTCTCCCGGCACGTAGATGGCCCCTTTACGGATGAGCAATCCATCTCTCAGCTGGAACCCCTCGGTCGCCGCCGTGCCCCTTTGTATCTCTGCCATCTTAGCTTGCGCGAAGGAGTCATTCTGCAACGCTCGTCGCACCGCCTCCAGGTCCACTGTCGCCGCAGCGCACGCCCACACTGTTGGTGCGAAGATGTGCATGGCGGCCGCTGGCGTGGCGTCCTCCAGATACTGTGGCTTACGGGAGAGCGCGTCCGCCATGATGTTGGTGTCCCCCGGGACATACTCTATTCGGAAGTCGAAGTTCGCAAAGAACTCAGCCCAACGTATCTGCCTCTGGTTCAGGAACTGTGCCGTGCGCCAGTGCTCCAGATTCTTGTGGTCCGTGCATACCTGCACCGTGTGCTTGGCGCCGATCAGGAAGTGCCTCCACGCTTTGAATGCTGCATGAATGGCCAGCAACTCCCTGTCCCAGATGGTGTAGTTCTGTTCGGACTTGCTGAGCTTCCTGGAGTAAAACGCTCCCGGCCTCCAAACCCCCTGCGGGTCCTTCTGCAGCAGGACGGCTCCGACGGCCCTGTCTGAGGCGTCTGTTTCAACCCTCATCGGCTTGCTGGGGTTGACATGAAGCAGCTGTTCTTCCGACGCGAAGAGACGCTTGAGTGCCTGAAAGGACTGCTCCGCCTGCGCTGTCCAGATGAACTTCTTCTTCTTGGAGCTGAGCGTGTCCGTGATGGCCGCTGTCTGCATAGCAAAGCCTTTGATAAACTTGCGATAGAAGTTCGCGAAGCCGACAAACCGTTGGACCTCCTTCCGGTTGCGTGGGCTTTTCCAATCCAACACCGCTCGAACCTTGGTGCTGTCCATGGCGAGCCCCTTGTCAGACAACTTGTAGCCCAGGAAATCCACCTCCGTTACGTCGAATTGGCACTTCTCAAGCTTGGCGTACAGCCTATGTTGCTGCAGCCTGCTCAGCACTTCCCTGACGTGTCTGTCATGCTCCTGCTGCGATTCCGAAAAGATCAGGATGTCATCCAAGAAACAGACGCACGTCTTGTAGAGGAGCCCCGCCAACACGTGATGCATGAAAGCTTGAAAAACGTGGGAGCCATTTTGTAATCCAAAAGGCATAACTCTATATTCATAGGTGCCCAGGGGCGTGAACATGGCTGTCTTCCACTCATCTCCTTCCCGCATGCGAATGAGGTTGTACGCCCCTCGCAGGTCCAACTTGGTGAACACGCTGCCCTTGCGTACTTTTGCGAGGAGGTCGTCGATTCGGGACATGGGGAAGTCCGATGGCTTGGTGACACTGTTCAAAATGCGGTAGTCCACCACGAGTCTTTTTTGGGGCGTGTCTCGCTTCTTAACAAAGAATACCGGACTGCCCCCCGCTGCCCTGGACTCTCGGATGAAACCGCGCTCCAAATTATGATCTATGAACTCTTTGAGTTCCTGCAGTTCGTCCTCAGACATGGAATACAGCTTCCCTTTGGGCAGCGCCGCCCCCGGCAGCAGGTCAATTTTGCAGTCATATGGTCTGTGGGGGGGTAGCTTGTCTGCCTCCTTCTCGCAGAAAACCTCCAAAAATTCTGCGTACTTGTGGGGAATCGCTTGCAGCGTGCCTAGCAGCAGCTGTGACTCCTCTTGCTCCCCTTCCTGCCGGGGCATGATGCAGTGTTCAGCACAAAAGGAAGAGCCGAAGGTCAGCTGCCTCTGGTACCAAGCCAGCGTCGGGCTGTGCTTGTCCAGCCAACTCATGCCCAATACAATAGGCGTGTCCGACAGTTGAGTGACGTTGAAGCTGATGATTTCCTTGTGATTTCCAAGCCGCAGCACCATAGGTGGCGTCTGCTTCACCACTTGCCCCCCTAGCAGCTCCCTGCCATCCACCGTGACAACCTGCAGGGGCAGCGTGGCAGGCAGCAACTGTATAGCGTGCCGGTCGACAAAGTCCTGCCCTATGAAGTCTGCATTGCTTCCCGAGTCGACGGTGATTGGCACGTCCATGGTGATTCCATTGGGTAGCTGGAGCGATGCGGTGAGCCTCACTACTGGCTTGGGCGGGAGGGGGTCCATGGGCGGTAAATTCCCTGGGGACTGCTTCACTGACACGTCTGGCTGGGCCCCAGTGCCTCTTCCTCCAGCCAGACATCGTCGTTTCCCTGTTGCGGTTCTCCTTGCTGCGTTGCTGCAGTCACCATTGCCGAAGCTGCAGTGTGCTTGTGGAGCCTCCGGGGACACTCTTTCGCCATATGCCCTGGATCCTCGCAGATATAACACTTCCTGTTCCCTCTAGGAGGCTTCGCTTTCACTGCTGCCGGTGCTAGGGCTCTGGCTGCTGACTGAGCCCTTGCACTCCCAACCTCCATCGGTTCCACCCCTCCCCCTGTTGGAGGCGTGGATTGCGCACGCGCTGCTTCTCTGGGAAGGAAGGAGGAGCCCCTGGCTGGTTCGCGCCCGCTGCGCCCTTCTTCCCTGCTCCACGGACGTTCTTCCAGCCGCACCCCCACCGCCAGCGCCCTCTGAACGATCTCCTGCGTGGTCCGGGGTCTCTCCCCCCTCGCAATCTCATCTTTAACCGAGCTGTGCAAGCCCTCCCAAAAAAGGTCTCTGACAGGAGCCGAATCTCTGTCCCATTCCAGGGCACTGACCAAAGCGAAAAAGCGGGCATGGTACTGCCTTACGCTGGCTCTCCCTTGCCTTAGTCCATGCACCTCCTTCCGGGCAAGATCCACGTCAATGCTTGATAAAAAACACCCATCCATCGCTTTAATAAAGGCGTCCGCATTTTGGAGCGCAGGATCCTTATCTCTCCACAAATTGCGCAGCCATGCTTTTGCGTCTCCATGCAAATGGGACATGATGAACCCCACTTTCTCTTGTTCATCTCTAAAGTCTTTGTGCAGTAGTTGCAGTGCACACATTACGTCTGCTCTAAAGTTGGGGTACTGTTGCAAATTCCCATCGAAGTGAGAGACCAGACCGCCTGTGCGTCTCCCCAACCCAATCCCCCCTGATTTGGGTGTCTGTTGCCCTTGCTTCGTAAGCACGTCCAACCTGACCTGGAGATCCCTGTAGGCGGCAGCTGCTTCCTCCTCTCTCTTCCTGGACGCCAGCGCCTCGGCATTCAGTCGTGAAACTGCTTCTCTCAGTTCCGCTATTTGCTGTTCGGCCGTCATAGCGTCTGCCGTTCGTGAGCTCTCTAGTAGGCACCCGCTTTCTCTCCTCTCCGCGAGGCCGTGGATGCCCACAATTTGAAGGGACGGAGCTTACTGTCAGGGTTGCTTCCAGATCCTAGCTCACAGAGGATCACGCCAGCCAGCGATCATTAAATAAAAGTCTTTATTGAGTTACAGTCTCCATTCTCAAGCTGCTGCGCGCAACTCTACGTCTTATGCTTAGATCGGCGAAGCTCCGTCTGAGTCTCCGCCCCTTGTGCACCAACTTAATATCCTAGCCCTGCTCCACCTTTTCCGCCTGACAGTTCTCCTCTGGGTCCCTCTGCCTCCCGGGGTCTCTTCCTTCCGGGATTCTTCTGACGCTGACCCCCCGGACCCTTCTGTCTCCTTGCGCCGGGCTTTAGGACCTGGCTCCCTTTCCGGGCTGCCTACTGCGCCACCTTCCTGTGCATTTGAACTTGGCGCGCGCGCCCAACCTTCCACTTTCTGTCTAACCGTCTCTTCGCTCCCCGATGGAGGTGTGGCCACTCCTGACTCGTGCCCTCCCTCCTGTTGTGAGCTGCCAGCGCTTGATCCCTGGCGCCCTTCCTCATCCCTGCTCTCTGGCGGTGACGCTGGTCCCGATTTCCAACTGCTCCCCTCTGAGTCCCCTCTGGCTCTATCTTCCTGGGGTGTCCCCCTAGTCTCCCCCCTTGCCCTGGCCACTGGTGTTCCTTTTTGTGAATCTTCTGATTCACTGGACAGACTCGGAGATCTCGGGTCGTCGTCATCACTCATCTTCTCTTCTGCCTCCTCCCCCTCGCTCTCTGTTTCCTCCCTTTCCCTCGCCTCTGCTCCTGAACCCCTGACAGTCATGTATAATGAGATAAGAATACAATGTCTTTGTTCAGACCAGGTCTCTCCATGGTTTTAAGTTTGGTAATGAGTTGCAATTCAGCAACTTCTCTTTCCAGTCTATTTCTGAAATTCCTTCTGAGTAATACCCCTCCCCACCTTCTCACTATATCGAAGGATCTGGCAACTTCTGTTTCAGTGTATTGGAAGAAGTGTGCATGCACACGAAAGCTCATACCAAGAACTAACTTAGTTGGTCTTTAAGGTGCTACTGGAAGGAATATTTTTATTTTGTATTTATTATGTCATTGCAATGATTGAAATTTCTAAATTAAAGAAAAGAGGCCCCAGCCCTGACTTGCAACAAGCAAACCATAGAAAGGAAGACTGCATTAATGCAGACTCCACGCTCCCTTTCTCAAGCCTCCAAATCCTATAAAATAATGCGCTGGAATGAGCAAGGCGAACCCCCTGAGGCTTCCCTTTTCACCTCACTGCTGGGGATAAGCTTCTCTCCAGAGAGAAATTCACGGAGGCGCTTGTGGGTTCAAGCAAGGATGTGTCTGCATGGATTAAGCTGCACAGCCTGCTTTCTGCCGCGCCATTTGCTCTGCAGGCAACTGCTGACCCGCCAAGCAGCCGCCCTCTCCTCACCACTAAAACATTTTGCAAGGTATATTTCCTGGAGCTCCAGAGTCTCGTCTTTCCACCTCCTTTAGCTGAGAGTTTGCCCTGAATGTCACAGTCCAGTCTATGGGCAATCGAAGTCCTGGCGGAGGACGTTGGGACCGGGGACAAGATGGCAGGGTGGGAGCAGGAACGGGAGTCCAGAAGCCAGGAGAATATGTTGCTGTGGCAAAGAGCCAAAGGGAAATGCTGACCTTATATCGCTTCCCGGCTCTTGCCACCAGGTGCAGTGAGTTACCAATCGGCCTCACCTGGGCGGCCACGCCTTGTCTCTTCAGAACAAACATAGGAACACCCCAGTCCTGCAAAGTCCTATTAGTCACAGGGCCTGGCTCCTTCATGCACACCTGACACTGAACTCTATTCCATCCTGCCTGCATGCCCCACAAAAACCCAGGACTTGATGGAAGAAGCCATGTTCGCTCCTGAGGTCTACACAGTACACTACGGCCGGTATGGGTGAACCTTTTTGGGCTTCCAGATGTTAGCCCCAGCCAGCAAGGGAAATGGCCGGAGAGCTGGCAGCTGGAGCTCAGCAACATCTGGAGGGCAACAGAATGGAACAGCAGGGAGGCAGAATAGCTTTTGGGGACTTACTATATTAGTTTCATATGACAGCAGCTCAATTGGTTAGAGCAAGGTCCTGATAATGCCAAGGCTGCAGGTTCGATTCCTGTATGGGACAACTGCATATTCCAGCATTGCAGGGGGTTGGACTGGAATTTACGGTTTCCCAAACTTGGGTCTCCAGTTGTTTTTGAACTACAGTTCCCATCATCCCTGACCACTGGTCTTGCTAGCTAGGGATGATGGGAGTTGTAGTCCCAAAACAGCTGGAGAGCCAAGTTTGGGGAACACTGGACTGGATGATCTTCGGCATAGGGTCCCTTCCATGTCTACAATTCTATGATTCTGTGACTAGAAATCTTGCCATCAATCTGTCATCTTCCCAATTAGTAGTGGCTAATGGAAGTAGAAGGGATGCGGGTGGCGCTGTGGGTTAAACCACAGAGCCTAGGACTTGCTGATCAGAAGGTTGGCAGTTCGAATCCCCATGACGGGCTGAGCTCCCGTTGCTCGGTTCCCTGCTCCTGCCAACCTAGCAGTTCGAAAGCACGAAGTGCAAGTAGATAAATAGGTACTGCTCCGGCGGGAAGGTAAACGGCGTTTCCGTGCGCTGCTCTGGTTCGCCAGAAGCGGCTTAGTCATGCTGGCCACGTGACCTGGAAGCTGTACGCCGGCTCCCTCGGCTAATAAAGCGAGATGAGCGCCACAACCCCAGAGTTGGTCACGACTGGATGTAATGGTCAGGGGTCCCTTTACCTTTACCTTAATGAAAGTAGAATTCATGATGGTTTCCACCCCGCCCCACTGACCTGGAAATTATTAACATGGGCCCTGCACAGATGCTGAGTGGTGGGTTTGGCTGCCCAGTTCATAGTATGTCTACACTAAACTGATCATCAGACTCCAGGGATGTAACATGGCCTTTATGGTTGTGGCCCCCACCTTGAAAAGACTATATATGATGATGATGATGGTGATATCATTTTGTACATCGCCTTGAACACTTTCCATGGTAGAAGGCGACTCAAAAGCCTATTATAATGATCATACATTCTTATGCAACTTATATAAAATAAAGCAATATTCAACAATCTTTTAAAATATAATAGTACACAATAAAATAAAATATCAGCAAATAAGAAATTCACTCTTAACAATTGTGATAAATTACTAAGCTACAATCAGTAAAAATAACAGCAAGTCACAGTGCACTAAATACCACAATACATACAAAAAACCGTGTAAAAAGTTTTATATATATATATATATATATATATATATGCAGGTTTTGGTGTCTTCGGGTGTCTTCCCGTGTAAGAGTCGGGGTGTCTGTGCGACGTTTCGACGAGGTCTCACTCGTCATCTTCAGGCTGGTGCTTTCGGCTTCTTGTTACTGGAACAGAGCAGAGTCTGGTGTTTGAGTTCCTCTAAATACTGTTGAGGGGTGTGGTGTATAGCCTCCAACGTTCTGGGCAGAGAGGAAGTTCCTAGATTAGTGTGCCTTTTCTTCTTTTGTTCCTTAATTACTTGAGGGATATCTTGGGTGATTTCATGAGTGATATTCTGAATATCACTGGGTGGGTCATTAAGTGTAGATTAGTTGCTAAAGCTTTCGTGTCTTGACCTCTTGAGCTTGTGAAGAGTTTTTCTGAGAAGATGGCTGTGCTGCATTTAGTTGTGCTCTGGCTTGGCTTCGTGTATAGGGGCGAGCTATGGTTTTGTGCCTTGTGCCAGCCAGATCTGTGTAGGGATTGCAGGGGGGTGCAGCATCCGGAGGTGCCACTATAGTTTGGCTACTGGATGGAGTCTGTAATATGTCTGTGGAGAGGGTCTGGGTTTGGGTCTGGTGTGGTTGATTGGTGACGGCGTTCTGTGTGCCTCTGGTTCTGGTGTCGGTTTTTGTGGGGAGGGCTAATTTCCAGATGTCTGGCAGGCGGGACGTGTCGTCACGCTTGTTCATGTTGTGAGGGTGTTTCTCTATCTCGATGGCTTCCATGATTATTCTCTTGTGGTGATGTTCCATGTTAAAGAGCAATTTGGAATCTGCAAAATTAATTTCGTGTCCTGTTTCTTTCATGTGTTGGAAAAGAGAGGAAGTTTTTTCTTCTTTTTTGACGGCATTCTTGTGTTCTGCGATACGTGCATTTATTCGTCTGTTTGTTTGTCCAATGTACGTGGCTGGGCAGACTTTGCAGGGTATTTCATAGACCCCTTGGTTTTCCAGCTGGATTTTGTCTTTTGGGTTTCTGAGGATATTGGCTATTTTTTGGTTGGTGCAGAAGGCTGTTTTGATACTGTGTTTATGGAGGATTTTGCTGATTTTGTCTGTAGTGCCCTTGATATAAGGAAGGAGGGCCATGCCATTGTTTTCTTCTGTGTCTTGGTTTTTGGGGGGTGTTTCTTTTTGGATTAGCTTCGTAACCCTGTTTTTCTGGTATCCATTGGCGATTAACACATTTGAGAGATTCTGTAACTCAGTTGTCAAGTGGTCTTTGTCAGCCAGGCGTTTGGTTCTGGAGATGAGAGTCTTGGCTACGGAGTTTATTTGTGCAGGGTGGTGGTGTGATTGTGCATGTAAGTAGCGGTTGGTGTGTGTTTTTTTCCGGTAGATAGTGTGTCCTAGGGAGCCATCAGGTTTTTTGTAGATTAGGACGTCAAGAAAGGGGAGTTGGTTGTTGTCTTCTATTTCCATAGTGAATTGTATTTTGGGGTGTAGGCTGTTGAGATGTGTGAGGAAGCTATCTAGTTTTTCTTTCCCGTGTGGCCAAATTACAAAGGTGTCGTCAACATATCTGAGCCAAAGTTTGGGTTTGTGTTCTGACTTGTCTAAAGCATTGGTTTCAAAGTGTTCCATGTACAAATTTGCGATGACCGGTGAGAGGGGTGATCCCATAGGTGCTCCTTCTATCTGTTTGTATCTTTGTCCATTGTGGATGAAGTACGTGTTGGTTAGGCAGTGGTTGGTCAGGTCCAGGATGTATTTGGGGGGGTTGTATTTGTTTTGAATGGCTGTCAAGGCTTCATTAATGGGCACTTGAGTGAAGAGAGATACAACATCGAAGCTCACAAGTAGGTCATCGGGATGTAGGTATTGTTTCTTTATTGTTTCTATGAACTGGAAGGAGTTAGTAACGTGTGAAGCGATGGATTCTGCATAGGGCTGAAGTTGCTTAGCGAGAAATTTAGCGAGATTTTGTAGAGGTGAGCCTATGGAGCTGACTATTGGTCTGAGTGGTGTTCCTTCTTTGTGTATCTTGGGGAGACCGTAGAGTTTGGGGCATCTGGATGATTTTTCTCTGGAAACTTATTTATAGGAACTCAAACACCAGACTCTGCTCTGTTCCAGTAACAAGAAGCCGAAAGCACCAGCCTGAAGATGACGAGTGAGACCTCGTCGAAACGTCGCACAGACACCCCGACTCTTACACGGGAAGACACCCGAAGACACCAAAACCTGCATTCCTGTACCCGTGAAAATCTACGAAAGCATATATATATATATATATGTGTGTGTGTGTGTGTGTGTGTGTATATATATATATATATATATATATATATATATATATATGTGTGTGTGTGTGTGTGTGTGTGTATATATATATATATGCTTTCGTAGATTTTCACGGGTACAGGAATGCAGGTTTTGGTGTCTTCGGGTGTCTTCCCGTGTAAGAGTCGGGGTGTCTGTGCGACGTTTCGACGAGGTCTCACTCGTCATCTTCAGGCTGGTGCTTTCGGCTTCTTGTTACTGGAACAGAGCAGAATCTGGTGTTTGAGTTCCTATAAATAGGAATCCAGCTGGAAAACCAAGGGGTCTATGAAATACCCTGCAAAGTCTGCCCAGCCACGTACATTGGACAAACAAACAGACGAATAAATGCACGTATCGCAGAACACAAGAATGCCGTCAAAAAAGAAGAAAAAACTTCCTCTCTTTTCCAACACATGAAAGAAACAGGACACGAAATTAATTTTGCAGATTCCAAATTGCTCTTTAACATGGAACATCACCACAAGAGAATAATCATGGAAGCCATCGAGATAGAGAAACACCCTCACAACATGAACAAGCGTGACGACACGTCCCGCCTGCCAGACATCTGGAAATTAGCCCTCCCCACAAAAACCGACACCAGAACCAGAGGCACACAGAACGCCGTCACCAATCAACCACACCAGACCCAAACCCAGACCCTCTCCACAGACATATTACAGACTCCATCCAGTAGCCAAACTATAGTGGCACCTCCGGATGCTGCACCCCCCTGCAATCCCTACACAGATCTGGCTGGCACAAGGCACAAAACCACAGCTCGCCCCTATACACGAAGCCAAGCCAGAGCACAACTAAATGCAGCTCAGCCATCTTCTCAGAAAAACTCTTCACAAGCTCAAGAGGTCAAGACACGAAAGCTTTAGCAACTAATCTACACTTAATGACCCACCCAGTGGTATTCAGAATATCACTCATGAAATCACTCAAGATATCCCTCAAGTAATTAAGGAACAAAAGAAGAAAAGGCACACTAATCTAGGAACTTCCTCTCTGCCCAGAACGTTGGAGGCTATACACCACACCCCTCAACAGTATTTATAGGAACTCAAATACCAGACTCTGCTCTGTTCCAGTAACAAGAAGCCGAAAGCACCAGCCTGAAGATGACGAGTGAGACCTCGTCGAAACGTCGCCCAGACACCCCGACTCTTACACGGGAAGACACCCGAAGACACCAAAACCTGCATATATATATATATATATATATATATATATATATATATATATATGCTTTCGTAGATTTTCACGGGTACAGGAATGCAGGTTTTGGTGTCTTCGGGTGTCTTCCCGTGTAAGAGTCGGGGTGTCTGGGCGACGTTTCGACGAGGTCTCACTCGTCATCTTCAGGCTGGTGCTTTTGGCTTCTTGTTACTGGAACAGAGCAGAATCTGGTGTTTGAGTTCCTATAAATAAACTATCAAATCTACTCCAAGACCCTACCTACCAACCTATAAAAACAGATCCCACCACCTATCTGGAAAAAACCACCAAATCCAAAATAAAAGCCTCTCCTATCAGTGAAGAAATCCAGCTAAGAATCATCCCCAGAGAAAAATCATCCAGATGCCCCAAACTCTACGGTCTCCCCAAGATACACAAAGAAGGAACACCACTCAGACCAATAGTCAGCTCCATAGGCTCACCTCTACAAAATCTCGCTAAATTTCTCGCTAAGCAACTTCAGCCCTATGCAGAATCCATCGCTTCACACGTTACTAACTCCTTCCAGTTCATAGAAACAATAAAAAAGCAATACCTACATCCCGATGACCTACTTGTGAGCTTCGATGTTGTATCTCTCTTCACTCAAGTGCCCATTAATGAAGCCTTGACAGCCATTCAAAACAAATACAACCCCCCCAAACACATCCTGGACCTGACCAACCACTGCCTAACCAACACGTACTTCATCCACAATGGACAAAGATACAAACAGATAGAAGGAGCACCTATGGGATCACCCCTCTCACCGGTCATCGCAAATTTGTACATGGAACACTTTGAAACCAATGCTTTAGACAAGTCAGAACACAAACCCAAACTTTGGCTCAGATATGTTGACGACACCTTTGTAATCTGGCCACACGGGAAAGAAAAACTAGATAGCTTCCTCACACATCTCAACAGCCTACACCCCAAAATACAATTCACTATGGAAATAGAAGACAACAACCAACTCCCCTTTCTTGACGTCCTAATCTACAAAAAACCTGATGGCTCCCTAGGACACACTATCTACCGGAAAAAAACACACACCAACCGCTACTTACATGCACAATCACACCACCACCCTGCACAAATAAACTCCGTAGCCAAGACTCTCATCTCCAGAACCAAACGCCTGGCTGACAAAGACCACTTGACAACTGAGTTACAGAATCTCTCAAATGTGTTAATCGCCAATGGATACCAGAAAAACAGGGTTACGAAGCTAATCCAAAAAGAAACACCCCCCAAAAACCAAGACACAGAAGAAAACAATGGCATGGCCCTCCTTCCTTATATCAAGGGCACTACAGACAAAATTAGCAAAATCCTCCATAAACACAATATCAAAACAGCCTTCTGCACCAACCAAAAAATAGCCAATATCCTCAGAAACCCAAAAGACAAAATCCAGCTGGAAAACCAAGGGGTCTATGAAATACCCTGCAAAGTCTGCCCAGCCACGTACATTGGACAAACAAACAGACGAATAAATGCACGTATCGCAGAACACAAGAATGCCGTCAAAAAAGAAGAAAAAACTTCCTCTCTTTTCCAACACATGAAAGAAACAGGACACGAAATTAATTTTGCAGATTCCAAATTGCTCTTTAACATGGAACATCACCACAAGAGAATAATCATGGAAGCCATCGAGATAGAGAAACACCCTCACAACATGAACAAGCGTGACGACACGTCCCGCCTGCCAGACATCTGGAAATTAGCCCTCCCCACAAAAACCGACACCAGAACCAGAGGCACACAGAACGCCGTCACCAATCAACCACACCAGACCCAAACCCAGACCCTCTCCACAGACATATTACAGACTCCATCCAGTAGCCAAACTATAGTGGCACCTCCGGATGCTGCACCCCCCTGCAATCCCTACACAGATCTGGCTGGCACAAGGCACAAAACCACAGCTCGCCCCTATACACGAAGCCAAGCCAGAGCACAACTAAATGCAGCACAGCCATCTTCTCAGAAAAACTCTTCACAAGCTCAAGAGGTCAAGACACGAAAGCTTTAGCAACTAATCTACACTTAATGACCCACCCAGTGGTATTCAGAATATCACTCATGAAATCACCCAAGATATCCCTCAAGTAATTAAGGAACAAAAGAAGAAAAGGCACACTAATCTAGGAACTTCCTCTCTGCCCAGAACGTTGGAGGCTATACACCACACCCCTCAACAGTATTTATAGGAACTCAAACACCAGACTCTGCTCTGTTCCAGTAACAAGAAGCCGAAAGCACCAGCCTGAAGATGACGAGTGAGACCTCGTCGAAACGTCGCCCAGACACCCCGACTCTTACACGGGAAGACACCCGAAGACACCAAAACCTGCATATATATATATATATATATATAAAAACCACACATTTCTCCTTTCTGTTGCTTCTTCTTTTCTTAAATAACGCGATCTGTAAATAACTCCTGGGGCTGGAGGGAGGAGCAGGGCAGGTGGAAAAAGCCATTGCCCATCGGCCAGCACAAAGTCTGTCTCCCCTCCCCTTAGCCTGAGGTCTCCCAAGCTCAGGACTTCTGATTGGCCATGGCAATGGGTCATCGTGATTGGTCAATGTCACATGTCATTCTGATTGGGTTGACCCTGTGTGGAGGAGTGACTAGAGTGCTGGACTAGGACCTGGGAGACCTGGGTTCAAATCCCTGTTCAGTCATGAAGTCCATTAGGTGACTTTTGGCCAGTCAATCTCTCTTAGCGTAATCTACCTCACAGGGATGTGGCGGGGATTAAATGAAGCAGGGGAGAAAGATGAATGTCACCCAGAGCTCCTTGGAGGAAAAGGTGGGGTGGAAATTAGTAATAAATAATTATATGATCTATGTAACCCCAAATGGGAGTGCCTGGTCACCTCATCTGTCTCCTGAGAAATCTTTATGTGGGACAAGAAGATACAGTTAGAACTGGATATGGAAAAACTGATTGGTTCAAAATTAGGAAAGGAATACGGCAAGGCTGTATATTGTCTCTTTGCTTATTTAACTTATATGCAGAATTCATCATGCGAAAGCCTCGGCTAGTCCGTATAGTTAAAGCTATGGCTTTCCCAGTAGTGCTGTATGGAAGTGAGAGCAGGACCATCAAGAAGGCTGATCACTGAAGAATTGATGCTTTTGAATTATGGTGCTGGAGGAGACTCTTGAGAGTCCCATGGACTGCAAGAAGATCAAACCTCTCCATTCGGAAGGAAATCAGCCCTGAGTGCTCACTGGAAGGACAGATCGTGAAGCTGCGGCTCCAAGACTTTGGCCACCTCATTGAGAAGAGAAGACTCCCTGGAAAAGACCCTGATGTTGGGAAAGATGGAGGACACAAGGAGAAGGGGACGACAGAGGACAAGATGGTTGGATAGTGTTCTTGAAGCTACCAGCATGAGTTTGACCAAACTGCGGGAGGCAGTGGAAGACAGGAGTGCCTGGTGTGCTCTGGTCCATGTGGTCACAAAGAGTCGGACACGACTAAACGACTAAACAACAACAACAAGTAACCCCAACTTTTTTGACAGGGAGAATGAAATGTACACCCACTCACAACAGCACATGTAGAGTTTGAGAACCATTCATATCTTTCTCTCCTCCCCCCGCCCCCAGTTTCTGAGCAGGTCTTAAGATCCATGGCTCTTTTTTTACTGTATTCTCTCCCCCCCCCATACAATATTTTATTGGTTTTTTCCATATTACATCACAATATAAATAAACCAAAGCCATCACCACATCCTCCCCATTCCCCCATATATCCATCAATCAAACCTAATATTCTTTTGTCCCTCCCCCCACTCCCCTCCGCCCCCACTCGATTTCATCTACATTCTGAGATTACGTTTATCTTCTCAAATCTTCTATATATTCTTATTATCTTTCCTTACTAATTTACCTTCCCTCAGATACTTTACATTTTAATCTAGGCATATTAGCGCATTTTTTTTGAGCAATATTTTACCATATATTCGTCCAAACATCCCCACTCCTTTTTTGATTTGATTGGTTTCTTATAATAGCTGTTCGTTTTGCCAGAGTTAAGTATTCATTTAGTTTACAAATCCATTCCTCCCTTAAGTTTGTGACTTCCACTTAGCAGCAATCACTACTCTAGCTGCTGTACTTGCATATATGAAGATTCTTTGTTTCCCCCCATGGTATCTCTTACCCTATTAATCCAAGGAGATATATCTCTGGTTTTTTATTATTATTGATATTTTCAACATCTTCTTTAATTCTTCATGTATTATTGTCCAAAATTTATTAATTTCCTCACACCTCCACCACATATGTATTGTTGTTCCTATTTCTTTACCACATCTCTAACAAAGGTTGGATTTCAATTTGTATATCTTTGCCAGCTTAACTGGTGTTAAATACCAGCTATGGAACATCTTAACAAAGTTTTCTTTGATTGTATATGAGGCGGTAAATTGTATATCTTCTCGCCAGAATTTCTCCCATTGCTCTAGATAGATAGTGTGACCGACATCCTGGGCCCATTTAACCATTTCTTTCACTTCTTCATCCATCAATTCCCAGTCCATTAAAAGATTATATGTTTTTGATAGCAATTTCTTATTGTTCTGAATTATTATAGCATTGAATTTTGAATCCTCTTTTGCAAAGCCTTTCTTTTGATCAGAGATGGATCTTTTTAATGAGCTCATTAACCTTGTCCCCCCACTCCCCACCCCACTTTAATTCTCTTTCCCTCAAAACAGGCTTCCATTAACCATACCTAAATTTGGAAGAGTTTGTTGTTCTTTCGAGAGAGACAGCCATGACTCGCTGTAATTCGATTTGTCTTTGGACTGAAGGCAATAGGATACAGGGCTGAAAGTATAAACTTGCAACAGCAACAGGAAACCAGATCCAATAAGAGTTAATCTCCATATAGGGTTACATGGACGCTCTCTCGAGATCTACTTCAAATGCATTCTCAGAATGTCTCCAGGTTAGCCAGTCTCAAATGCTGGAAGCGCTGCGCATTTCAGGTACCGGTCGCACACACATCTACCTGGGAGTAAGTTCCATTGAACTCTATGGGATTTGCTTCTAATCAGGCATAGAACTATAGATGCCTGTGCGTCAATTTGTTTTATGTGTGTAGATCAGTGCATGCTGACCAACACAGAGTCTTCGCAGAGAGGCTCTGTTCCGATGGCATGAGTATCACGACAATTGGTAGATTCTTATCTGCTGCTGCCTTCACAGCCGTTGTAACAAACTGCTTGTTATCATCTGCCTGCTCTGCTGTTGAGGACTTCTTGGATCATCCTTTGTCTAGCTCCTTCCCTTTGATCTTACATCCTTGGGTGACCCTGATGGGAGTACGAAATTTCATGGCGAGTTCCACCCCCCCCCCAGTGGAAATAAAGACACATGACACAATTATTAAGGTTAATGGGATAAATAAGGCCACAACTTTATTGGTTACAAGTGATGAGCGGTATTGGCTTAGGCATTGGTCCTAACCGACTATATCCGACTTCAGCCCGTCCGCTTGAAGTCCGGGAAGGGTTAACCTCCAGAAGGGGGAGTCCTGCTGATGCACATCAACTAGGAACTCCCCCGGGGCCACCGATAGGCGGCATGCCTTAGGCCCTCACCTCCCCAGGCTTCAGACAGGGCCACGCCCTCCGGAATCCTTTAATGGACTACCCTTCAATATGCGGGGCAGGTGATGACGCTACCTCCCCTCTTCCATCTACAAAACAATACAAATGCCTAACCGCCAATACCAGGAAAGTTGTGACGATTTGCTGCAAGGTAGGCAAAAAACCAAGTGGCTGGTGCCAATTAGCCAAGTGGAAAAAAACCCTACCAGGCCCCTCAACAGCGACCAACCAAGGTCCATAGCAAGGTCAAGGAACAAAAACCTTACAGGGCGGGAGGATGGGAAACTGGAGCAGCTGGAGGCAGCAAAAGAGGGAGATCCCCGGCCGTGTCTGCATTAAATAGGGCAGACCACACCCCCTGAGCCAGCTGATTGGCTGTCCAGGGGATGACGCAGCCGGGATTCCCTCGATCGCTCGGAGGCTGGGAGCCAGCCACCGCGCGCATGGTGGGGGCATGAAGCCCGCAACACGACCTCCTCTGAAGGCGGAAGTGGCTTTCCCGACGGCTTTGCTCACAAGGGTCGTAGGAACGTGTAAGCCCACTCACCACGACAAGGCGATGATCCAGCGACTGAGTAATGCTGGTGGCTGGTGGTCAACAAAAGAGGTCCAAAGACTCTCTCAAGGCAAAGTTTAAAAAATGTAGTATAAACACAAACAATTGGGAAACACTTGCCTGCGAGCACTCCAATTGGAGAACATCCTTTACCAAAGGTGTCCTGGGCTTTGAAGACACTCAAACTCAGGACAAAAGGGAGAAACGTGCTAACAGGAAGGCACGCTTGGCAAATCCACACCGTGATCAACTTCCGCCTGGAAACCAAATTCCCCACTGTGGAAGGACGTGTAGATCCCTGTTTAGGGAAGTTTTGAATGTTTGATGTTTTCTCGTGTTTCTAATATTCTGTTAGGAGCCACCTGGAGTGGCTAGAATCATAGAATCATAGAATCATAGAATCATAGAGTTGGAAGAGACCACAAGGGCCATCGAGTCCAACCCCCTGCCAAGCAGGAAACACCATCAGAGCACTCCTGACATATGGTTGTCAAGCCTCTGCTTAAAGACCTCCAAAGGAGGAGACTCCACCACACTCCTTGGCAGCAAATTCCACTTTCGAACAGCTCTTACTGTCAGGAAGTTCTTCCTAATGTTTAGGTGGAATCTTCTTTCTTGTAGTTTGGATCCATTGCTCCGTGTCCGCTTCTCTGGAGCAGCAGAAAACAACCTTTCTCCCTCCTCTATATGACATCCTTTTATATATTTGAATGTGGCTATCATATCACCCCTTAACCTCCTCTTCTCCAGGCTAAACATGCCCAGCTCCCTTAGCCGTTCCTCATAAGGCATCGTTTCCAGGCCTTTGACCATTTTGGTTGCCCTCCTCTGGACACGTTCCAGTTTGTCAGTGTCCTTCTTGAACTGTGGTGCCCAGAACTGGACACAGTACTCCAGGAGAGGTCTGACCAGAGCAGAATACAGTGGCACTATTACTTCCCTTGATCTAGATGCTATACTCCTATTGATGCAGCCCAGAATTGCATTGGCTTTTTTAGCTGCTGCGTCACACATATGCGGAGGAGGTGATGACGCTACCTCCCCTCTTCCATCTACAGAACTATACCAATGCCTAACCGCCAATACCAGGAAAGTTGTGACGATTTGCTGCAAGGTAGGCAAAAAACCAAGTGGCTGGTGCCAATTTGCCAAGTGGAAAAAAATCCTACCAGGCCCCTCAACGGCGACCAACCAAGGTCCATAGCAAAGTCAAGGAACGAAAACCTTATAGGGCGGGAGGATGGGAAACTGGAGCAGCTGGAGGCAGCAAAAGAGGGAGATCCCCGGCGCATCCTGCTTTAAATAGGGCAGACCACGCCCCTGAGCCAGCTGATTGGCTGTCCAGGGGATGACGCAGCCGGGATTCCCTCGATCGCGCAGAGGCTGAGAGCCAGCCACCACGCGCATGGTGGGGGCATGAAGCCCGCAACACGACCTCCTCTGAAGGCGGAAGTGGCTTTCCCGACGGCTTTGCTCACAAGGGTCGTAGGAACGTGTAAGCCCACTCACCACGACAAGGCGATGATCCAGCGACTGAGTAATGCTGGTGGCTGGTGGTCAACAAAAGAGGTCCAAAGACTCTCTCAAGGCAAAGTTTAAAAAATGTAGTATAAACGCAAACAATTGGGAAACACTTGCCTGCGAGCGCTCCAATTGGAGAACATCCTTTACCAAAGGTGTCCTGGGCTTTGAAGACACTCAAACTCAGGACAAAAGGGAGAAACGTGCTAACAGGAAGGCACGCTTGGCAAATCCACACCGTGATCAACTTCCGCCTGGAAACCAAATTCCCCACTGTGGAAGGACGTGTAGATCCCTGTTTAGGGAAGTTTTGAATGTTTGATGTTTTCTCGTGTTTCTAATATTCTGTTAGGAGCCACCTGGAGTGGCTGGTAAAACCCAGCCAGATGGGTGGGGTATAAATAATAAAATTATTATTATTATTATACTGAATCAGACCATTGGTTCATCTAGCTCAGTGTTGTCTGCCCTGATCTCTCTTTCCAATGGGGCATCTCTCAGCCCTGTCTGAAGATGCTGTGCATTGGGATGGAATAGTTGGGTCCATTGACCTGATGCTGGAGGCTCCTCCTAAGTTCTTGCCTGTACATTGTGAGTGCCTGGCCTTTCCGAAATGTGCTTCCTACAAGGGCACCCAACCAAGAGCTTGGACTGGCTGCGGATCTCTCACGGGATCCTCTCAGAACCAACCCAGGATCTACTGTGCGTGAAATAGCCCTTATGAAAAGCTTCACCTGGTGAGGGTACACAGATTCAATTTCTTCATTGCTGAGGAAAAAAATGTATTTGTTCCTTTGGGCCTCCTGCAAAGTTTTCTTTTTTTGGCAAGGCTTCAGCTAATCAGACATTGGTTTGTGAGCTGCTGGAAACAATTTGGTTGAGAGCCTTGAGGGCGGCAAAGGTGGTGGCGGTGGGGGGGGGAATGGCAGCACGGGTGCTGATGCTGTTTCCACGGCAACCGGCTAAAAAGGATGTCAACATCTCTCTTTAAAGAACCTCCATTCAGAAATTGGGAAGGCGTCCAAATGGCCAAGCCAAGGAGTGTCTACAAGCATGCTTCCTTTTCGGTGAGCTGTCTGGGTGCAATTACTTTAACTCCGACTTGATTGGAAATTAATTATCGCAGGAATCAAGTAACTGGAGTAAATCTCTCCCCCTTTTCGAGAAATGAATTAAATCAAAGCGAGAGGCAGCAGGCTCCAGTCTGGGCTTCATTAAAAATGGACGGCAATATTCTAGGCTGCCAGCGGGCACCGTGCCATCCGCCAGCAGAGCATGAGCTTGTAACTTGCCCAGGAACACATCCCAGTTGCAAGTGCCATCTTCAAAGCCAGCCTGCTGTGCCAGAGAGCCGTCCTGAGTTGGCCGAGGATGACACAGAGACAACAGAGCCTCGTGGCACTCTAAAGACTAACAAACCTACCCTGTTTTCCCGAAAATAAGACAGCGTCTTATATTAATTTTTGCTCCCAAAGATGCGCTAGGTCTTATTTTTCCATGAAGAAGAATTCTGGGGAGGCCTTGTGTTCGGGGGAGGCCTTATTATCAGGGAGGTCTTATTTTTGGGGGATGCCTAATATTACAGCGAGAGGCAAAACTGGAAGTAGGTCTTATTTTGGGGGGATGTCTTACTTTCAGGGAAACAGGGTATTACTGGGCAAGGCTTTTCTGAACTCCAGCTCACTTCCTCAGATGCACAAAGGGGGAAGGAGGAGGAGGAGGATGAGAAGAAGAAGAAGAAGAAGAAGAAGAAGAAGAAGAAGAAGAAGAAGAAGAAGAAGAAGAAGAAGAAGAATTTATTATTTTTACCCCACCCATCTGGCTGGGTTTCCCCAGCCACTCTGGGCAGCTCCCAAGAGAACATTACTATTATTAATAATAAAGCAATAAAACATAAAACATTAAAAACCAACCTAAACAGGGCTGCCTTCGGATGTCTTCTAAAAGTGGGACAGTTGTTTATTTCATTGACATCTGATGGGAGGGCATTCCACAGGGCAGGCGCCACTACCGAGAAGGCCCTCTGCCTGGTTCCCTGTAACTTGGCTTCTCGCAGGGAGGGAACTGCCAGAAGGCCCTTGGAGCTGGACCTCAGCGTCCAGGCTGAACGATGGGGGTGGAGACGCTATACTGGGCTGAGGCCATTTAGGGCTTTAAAGCACCAACACTTTGAATTGTGCTAGGAAACATATTGGGAATCAATGCAGATCTCTCAGGACCGGTGTTATATGGTCTCTGTGGCCACTCCCAGTCACCAGTCTAGCTGCCGCATTCTGGATTAGTTGCAGTTTCCAAGTCACCTTCAAAGGTAGCCCCACGTAGAGTGCATTGCAGTAGTCCAAGCGGGAGATAACCAGAGCATGCACCACTCTGGCCAGACAGTCTGTGGGCAGGGAGGGTCTCAGCACATGTACCAGATGGAACTGGTAGAGCCCTGGACACAGAATTGACCTGCACCTCCATGGACAGCTGTGAGTCCAAAATGACCCACAGGATGCACACCTGGTCCTTCAGGGACACTGTTACTACTACTACTAATATCAATAATAATGGAACAGGGCATCCCTATTTTCATTGGAGAAATGTTGGAAGGTATGCAAGTCTCTTGGGTGCTCAGGGTCAGTAAGCAAAACTGACCCAGAAGTCTTTTCTGTGGATCAAGAAGCATCACTGGACTTGATCAGACGTCGGTGGGTTACTAGACCCAGGGGCCACCTCAGCCTCCCCTGACCCAACCGGTAGTGGAGCAGCTATAAGTGATGGCCCAGCTGGAGGCAACGAGGTCATCCCCACATCTGGAGCCAGGGCAGACTCAGGCCCCTGACTTGGCTCAGCTGGTGTTTGTGGCAGGGGAACCTGTGCAGACTGGGACTCTTCAGGATCAGGCCCCAGACTCAGTTCAGATGATGCCCGAGGCAAAGGATCCGGTGTGGACTGAGACTCCTCTGGTTCCGAGTCCTAGCCTGAGTCCCAGGCCATCACAGGCTCAAACCCACAACCCTGAGATTAAGACTCGCATGCTCTCTTTGAAGAGCTCTTCACTTGCCTTCAGTTTCTTTTCTCCCACATCACAGGTCAAATCTGGGAGCAAAAAACAGGCAAATTATTTGGATGGGAATTGCAGAAGTACAAAAGGAAACATCAGTCTGCGATGCTTTTTTGTTTTGTTTTGTTTTTTGCGTAGACTCCAGCTATTTGCTATATCCTAACAGGGACAGAGTTCTCCAGGTATTATCTATTGTGTATCAACAAAGACATTGCTATGAAGTCATCTCCCCTTCATAAAGCCGAGGTTGATTATTAGGAAGGAGCCTGGTCTTAATTAGGCAAGTTTCCTAATGAGAAACTGGGTGAAGTCAACTCCGCTGAGGACTTTCCAGAGCTGGTAAGAGGTCTGCCATGGAAACTGCCTACTCTCCTAGGGTGCTTGCTGCTGTAGAGACATGTGAGCCTCAGCAATGAGGAAGAGGTTTGTCTGAGTCATCCTGCCTTTGAGAACAGCCTTGCCACATCCAATCCAAGCCCTGTCTAGTTCGTATGAACATGAGAAGAGCACAGGGCTGCCTTCAGATGTCTTCTAAAAGTCTGGTAGTTGTTTATTTCATTGACATCTGAAGGGAGGGCGTTCCACAGGGCGGGTGCCACCACCAAGAAGGCCCTCTGCCTGGTTCCCTGTAACCTTGCTTCTCGCAGGGAGGGAACCACCAAAAGGCCCTCAGAGCTGGACCTTAGTGTCCGGGCAAAACGATGGAGGTGGAGATGCTCCTTCAGGTATACTGGGCCGGGCCGTTTAGGGCTTTGAAGGTCAGCACCAACATTTTGAATGGTGCTCGGAAACGTACTGGGAGCCAGTATAGGTCTTTCAAGACCGGTGTTATGTGGTCTTGTTATGTGGTTCAGATATCTTAAGGGCTGACACATGGAAGATGGAGCAAGCTTGTTTTCTCCTGCTTTGCAGGGAAGGACACGAACCAATGTCTTCAAGTTACAATAAAAAAATTCCTTCCAGTAGCACCTTAAAGACCAACTAAGTTAGTTCTTGGTATGAGCTTTCGTGTGCATGCACACTTCTTCAGATACTTGTTCAAGTAACAAGAAGGCGATTCTAACTAAATACAGTGGTACCTCGGGTTACATACGCTTCAGGTTACAGACCCCGCTAACCCAGAAATAGTGCTTCAGGTTAAGAACTTTGCTTCAGGATGAGAACAAAAATCGTGCTCCTGCGGTGCGGCGGCAGTGGGAGGCCCCATTAGCTAAAGTGGTGCTTCAGGTTAAGAACAGTTTCAGGTTAAGTACAGACCTCCGGAACGAATTAAGTACTTAACCCAAGGTACCACTGTAACAGGAAGAACTTTCTGACGATATGAGCTGTTCAGCAGTGAAATGGACTCCCTTCACTGGAGGTTATTAGAATCATAGAATCATAGAGTTGGAAGAGACCACAAGGGCCATCGAGTCCAACCCCCTGCCAAGCAGGAAACACCATCAGAGCACTCCTGACATATGGTTGTCAAGCCTCTGCTTAAAGACCTCCAAAGTAGGAGACTCCACCACACTCCTTGGCAGCAAATTCCACTGTCGAACAGCTCTTACTGTCAGGAAGTTCTTCCTAATGTTTAGGTGGAATCTTCTTTCTTGTAGTTTGGATCCATTGCTCCGTGTCCGCTTCTCTGGAGCAGCAGAAAACAACCTTTCTCCCTCCTCTATGTGACATCCTTTTATATATTTGAACATGGCTATCATATCACCCCTTAACCTCCTCTTCTCCAGGCTAAACATGCCCAGCTCCCTTAGCCGTTCCTCATAAGGCATCGTTTCCAGGCCTTTGACCATTTTGGTTGCCCTCCTCTGGACACGTTCCAGTTTGTCAGTGTCCTTCTTGAACTGTGGTGCCCAGAACTGGACACAGTACTCCAGGTGTGGTCTGACCAGAGCAGAATACAGTGGCACTATTACTTCCCTTGATCTAGATGCTATACTCCTATTGATGAGGCCCAGAATTGCATTGGCTTTTTTAGCTGCCGCGTCACACTGTTGGCTCATGTCAAGTATTAAGCAGAGATCAGATGGCCATCTGTCATGGATGATCTAGCTCAGATTCCTGCTTTGCAGGGGGTTGGACTGGATGTCCTTTGGGGTCCCTTTCAATTCTGCGATTCCATGAAATCTATTTTTTCTTCCTTCTAAGTAGCAGCCTCTGTCAGTGTGCCTTGGGCGGGAGCCGGGACGCCGTCAGTGTCCTCTGGCTGCTTTGCTCATCCCTGATGACAGACTCTTCTCTGCGCACAGCGCAGGTTGGCTGAGGACAGCAAATGGAAAAGGACAGAAACCCTAGCTGGAAGGCAAGAGAGCATGAGGACACGGGGTGAGATTCTGCTCGGCTCGGGAAAAGTAAAGTAAGCTTGGAAGCTGCGCTGTAGCGGCAGCTGAGCCACGCAGGGTGCCATTTGCCCTGAAGGTGGTCCTTGCTTGAACCACGTGGCCTGGGACTGAGTTTGACGTCTCTGTCGCTGACAACTCCATGGTGAATCAGTCTCCCTGAGGGTGTGTTCATTGGAGCTCCGCTGCAGGGAGGTGTGTGAATGGTGTATGAAATAGGTTAAAAGCAGTAAAAGCTAGTGAGCAGGTAGTAGTAGTAGTAGTAGTAGTAGTAATAATAATAATAATAATTTATTTATACCCCACCCATCTGGCTGGGTTTTACCAGCCACTCTGGGCAGCTCCCAACAGAATATTAAAAACACGATCAAACATTAACGACTTCCCTAAACAGGGCTGCCTTCAGATGTCTTCTAAAAGTCAGATAGTTGTTTATTTCCTTGACATCTGGTGGGAGGGCGTTCCACAGGGCAGGCGCCACTACCGAGAAGGCCCTCTGCCTGGTTCCCTGAAACCTCACTTCTTGCAATGAGGGAACCGCCAGAAGGCCCTTGGAGCTGGACCTCAGTGTCTGGGCTGAACAATGGGGGTGGAGACGCCCTTCAGGTATACTGGGCTGAGGCCGTTTAGGGCTTTAAAGGCCAGCACCAACACTATGAATTGTGCACGGAAACGTACTGGGAGCCAATGCAGATCTCTCAGGACCGGTGTTATGTGGTCCCGGCGGCTGCTCCCAGTCACCAGTCTAGCTGCTGCATTCTGGATTAATTGCAGTTTCCGGGTCACCTTCAAAGGCACGTAGAAAAACTACCTTATTCTGAGTCAGGTTAAAAGCAGTAAAAGCTAGTGAGCAGGTAAAACTACCTTGTTTTGAGTCAGACCCTTAGTCCATGTAGCCCACAATATGAACTTTGACATAGGGTGGTTCTCTAGGGTAGAGCTGGGGTGTTGGTGTACTGTGAGAAATTGGTTAAGTTACACCCTGGGCTCGTGTCTTGAGGAGCACATCCCCCACATCTGGATGTTCAGATATAAGATACCAGGTGCATTGGGTTACCATAGCAACACCGGTGACATCAAATATAGGACTTGCTGAGCCTTTCACCCTCCCAAGTTGTTGGCACCCATCTGTCTCGGGAGACAATGGGGGAGTGCGCCCCATTGTGAAGTCAAACCGCTGCCGTGGCTGTAGAGACTGATGCAGGAGACATGTTTTGTTGCAGCTGGGGCAGGTGAGTTAGTCCCACCCCACCCCTGTCCAACAATTTGTACTCTCAGGTAAAGGCACAGTCTGAAACATTCTTACTCCAGAGCTTTTTTTAAAAAAAATGAGCTAAAGGGAAGCATTTTAAGAGTTAAAGGATTGCAGCGTGGAAATTTGTGCGTGTTCTTCCGCAGATCCCATGAACGTCAGTGCACACCGGGCCAAATCCTGGCCAATGTAGATTCATTGGATTGCAATCAAGGTTTGATTTTGTCCACTAGCAACCCCATGGAATAGAGAGAAAAGCTTACACAAGTCTACAGTGCAGAATACAAATACAGAATAAATAATAATAATAATAATAATTTATTATTTATACCCCGCCCATCTGGCTGGGGTATAAACAGTAGTCTATTAAACATTAAAAGCTTCCCTAAACAGGGCTGCCTTCAGATGTCTTCTAAAAGTCTGATAGTTCTTCTCTTTGACATCTGGTGGGAGAGAGTTCCACAGGACGGGCGCCACCACTGAGCAGGCGCTCTGCCTGGTTCCCTGTAACTTGGCTTCTTGCAGTGAGTGAACCTCCAGAAAGCCCTCGGCGCTGGACCTCAGTGTCCAGGCTGAACGATGGGGATGGAGACGCTCCTTCAGGTATACTGGACCGAATATCTATAGGATGACTCAAGCTGCAGATTCCCACAGACTGTTGGATAGCTCAGGCAGTAGAGCATGGGACTCTTAATCTCAGTGCTGTGAGTTCGAGCCGCACGTTGGGCAAAAGATTCCTCCATCGCGGGGGGTTGGACTAGATGACCCTTGTGGTCCCTTCCAACTCTACAATTCTCTGAAGCAAGAATGCCCAAAGTCTAGAAGACCCTGCAGAATCCAGATGGATCTATCCATTAATCGGGACTTGAGTTTTCTCTGCGACCAGTAGGTGGCAGATGGGAAGCCGGATGAGTAAAGCAACGGAAGGAAGAAGCAAAAAATTATAGATGTGGATGCCCTGTAGTGGATTGTAGGGCCCGTTTATGTTAATTGGGCAAGCAGCCTGGGTGTGTTGCGTCCTTTGAGGCTGTCAGGGATCTGTTGCAGAAGATATTTGTGTCCTCCCCATCCCAGTTAGATGGTTTGCACCACCTACTTTACAAATAGTGTAGTTCCATAGCTAAAAGAGGGGACGTGGATGGTGCTGTGGGTTAAACCACAGAGCCTAGGGCTTGCTGATCAGAAGGTCGGCGGTTCAAATCCCTGTGACGGGGTGAGCTCTTGTTGCTCGGTCCCTGCTCCTGCCAACCTAGCAGTTTGAAAGCACGTCAAAGTGCAAGTAGATAAATAGGTACCACTGCGGCGGGAAGGTAAACGGCATTTCCATGCACTGCTCTGGTTTGCCAGAAGTGGCTTAGTCATGCTGGCCACATGACCCGGAAGCTGTATGCCGGCTCCCGTGGCCAATAAAGCGAGATGAGCGCCGCAACCCCAGAGTCGGTCATGACTGGACTGAACAGTCAGGGGTCCCTTTACCTTTACCTATAGCTAACAGAACTTCTATGTTCAGAAGCAGTCTGCTACATCTGAATGTCTTTCTTATTTATTTATTTATTTATTTGGTTTTTCAAATTAAAATTTTACAGATATATCAAACATAAATCATAAAAACATAAAAACTTCCATCCTCCCCTTTGTGGATCCAATTATTAATCATTTCCTCCCACATCTTTTATGATGATCCAAATCTTTTACAGTGGTACCTCGGGTTAAGTACTTAATTCGTTCTGGAGGTCTGTTCTTAACCTGAAACTGTTCTTAACCTGAAGCACCACTTTAGCTAATGGGGCCTCCTGCTGCCACCGCGTGATTTCTGTTCTCATCCTGAAGCAAAGTTCTTAACCTGAAGCACTATTTCTCGGTTAGCGGAGTCTGTAACCTGAAGCATATATAACCTGAAGCATATGTAACCTGAGGTACCACTGTACATCTCCATTGTGCCCAGAATTCACCCTTAAACTACCAGGGATATTCCAATCCAACTGACGAGTTTTACAATGGTCTTTAAGATAAGTTATACATTTCCCCATCCTTTATTAAAATTTTGGTCTTCCTGATTTCTGACTCTTCCAGTCATTTTAGCCATTTCAGCATAGTCCATCAAGTTCATCTGCCATTCTTCTCTGGTAGCGACTTTATCTTCTTTCCATCTCTGGGGCCAGTAACATCCGTGCAGCCGTGGTCACATACATAAAAAGTCTTTTCTGCTCCCTGGGGATTTCAGCACCTAGAATTCCTTTAAAAAAAGCTTCAGGGTTTTTTTTAGCAAAGGTTATTTTAAACATTTTTTCCCCACTCATTATATATCATTTCCCAAAATCCTTTTGCTACCTTACAGGTAGCATTCAGAAGGTACTACTTTTGAATATCAATTGCTGCAGACAAACCAGGAGGAAGGGCATAACTCTGCTTGTGAGCTTCCAAAAACCTCTAGTGTAGCACCCTGCTTGTGGTTAACGCTTAGCTGGAATGAAATATTCAACGCAGCAATAGAGAAATTAAAATAATTATTTATTTGTCAGACAAATAAATGAGAGGCACAGTGGTATATGGTTACCAAGCTCTGGCCTGGCCTCCTGCCATTATGGCCAGCACTTATATTCCCTCAATCCAGCCCCCTTTGCTCCTCCTGTGGCTACCTCTGTCCAATCAGCCTGGTTGAATTTCCTATTGGCTGATTGCTAGAACCAATCCTAGAAGATACACCCATATCCTCCTGTCCTTATATGGAACACAAAGAGCTATATATTGTTACATCTATAAATGACAAATAAGTAGTAATATATCTTACATGTGTCTCAACAAGGCATCTTAATTACCAGCTCACCTCTTGCCCTCCTTGCCCTATTGCCTTCTAAAACAAATGGTTAATCTTAAATTTTTATCTTAAACATATGTCAAGGATCTTGAGTTTCACATCAACATTGAAAGATCTCCCTCATTTGAAGGTTTCTAAACAAATGTTTGACAACTAATAAATCAGGACTGCTCGGATGGCGTCTTCTTGTCTGGCAGGGCTAGGCTGGTGGCTGACTTAATTTAACTCTTACAACTATATGAAATCTAGCATTTCTCAAATCCTTTGCATAATTACATTTAAGACAATATATTTAATACATAACATAGGTAGCCTTTTAAAAGGAATAAGGCCTTTTGTAAAGTAGAAAAGGAACTCAGTAAAAAGGAACACAGTAAAAAACCGCTTTAAAAGAAGCCTCTTCCCCTGTTTACAATTCCCCCCCCCTTCTCCAGCCAGCTGCTTTTTCCATTAGCTCTTCCCAACATTTATTGCCCTTTAACTCTCTTCAGTTTAAGAAAGAAACAGTTTTAAAAAAAGACTTGCCAGCTAGATGCTTCTCCATTTGGTCTTTAACCTTGGAAAGAAGATCTGGCTCATTTTACTGGGAGGCACATTGGCATTATTTTACTATTTACTCATTCCTAATTATTTATTTCTGCCTTTTTTATCTTCTGTAACATATAGGGTCAGTGTCCTCACTCAGTCTGTAATTCCAGCTTTTACGACTTTGAGAATTGTTTTCTGCTATCAATCAAAGGGGCCCTTGTCTAGAAGAATAAACATTACCAAGGTTGTAAACTGCTGGTCTTCTGGCTTGAAACTTTTGAAAATTTAAGCTCTCTCTTTAATATACAAGTCCTGATCAAACATTAATAAAATGCAGGCTTATGCCTGATGCCTCATTCCCCCCTTTCAAGCTCAAGGACCTTCATCCCAAGTGTCCTTGATAGCTTGACCTTCATCATGTTCCTGAGGTAAAGCTCTGTATAGGGCCATGATATGAGGTAGAGTTTCATTTGAAACCATCTTGCTAATTGTACTTCTAAAACATGAAATGATACATGGCATCATACATAAAACCATTACCACTACTGTCAAGAAAAACAAGCAAGACAATAGTATCCCTTTGAGTCCTGTGACATTAGGTAACCAATTGGTGAGCCATCCCATATCCCATCCTTCCCATGTTTGTACTGGGACATGTGCTATATTCTCCATCTTTGTGGCCAACACACGGATTGCCTCACCATTATCTGAAATGTTAAAGCAACAGGCATTCCCTGTCAAGTTCAAGACTCCACATAGGCCTCCCTGCTTGGCAAGTACATAATCCATTCCCATTTTCAGCTGCAAAATGGCGGCTCTACTTTCATCCAACTGTTGTGCAATAAGTCTCAAACTCTGGGCCGTTGCATTGGTTACAAGTTCCACTACTGCTTGCAATCGAATTATTCTGTTTAGATTATAAATAGGATCCCGTGCCCCTTGTATGAGCTCACCAGGATTCCAGGAGGCAGGATCATAATAGGCTATAATACGCTCTGGTGGCCAATCATCAGTACCGCTCCAACTTTGGGTACTTCCTCCTGCTATATGAGAAATATCAGCGTTTCTTCGTGTACGCTTGGCCAAATTAGTGGGCATAATCCACATTGGTGGTAATACCCATCCCAGGAAACAAGTCCCACTCCATTTGGAGGGGAGTTTCTTGTATGCCCATTCTCCACATATCCACCACAACCATCGGGTCTGAGGTTTTTGGTACGTGGAGTACAGAAGGCGAAATAGCAAAAGAGGTAGAGAGTTCACAGTGCAGTATGTTAGATTGCCTTTTTCTGTCACAGTTATGTTCCATACCACTTTCCATGCATGAATAAAAGGAGGTGCACAGGGCAAGGCATTCCGAGTTCGATAGGTAGTACCGTGTGCCCAGGTATTCTTAATATTATCCCAAGTATAGCGACAATGAGAAGAGCCTATCATGATAGAATCAGCTGCATCTGATGATTTATGTACACAGAATTCCCCTTGTACAGGTATAACTCGTATTGGTTTAGTTGAGTTCCATCCGGGGAAATTCTGTATTTCTGTTTGGTGTGGTATTTCGCTTACCATACCAATGGCATCTAATGGTATCGGTAATAAGGGCATACCTCCCTCTGAATCATCTGGCCCAAGAGAGCAAACAAGGCAATTGGTCCTATTTGCAACATTGGCTACCATCTCAGCTAAACCTACCCACATATTGTGGTCATGGCGGAATCCATATTTAGTCAATTTGGTCAGATTCAAGGACCCTTCCCCTTTCCAAGGGATCAGGATTAATAATAAAATCATGTTGATGTCTAGCATATGCATTCCTTCCACAAAAGATTACCTTATTGTGATAGCAGATAAATATTAGTCCCAATATAATTCCCCCAGTGTCAGAAATGGGGAACCACCAAGACCAAAACATATATCCCGAGGATCCCCAATGAGTAATATCTCTGATAATTGTTCCACAAGGGGGGGGCAGTCAATTAATTGTATAAGAGAATCTTTCCTTTCACAATCGCTGGTTCAGATGCTCCTCAAGCTTCAGGCGTGCGCAGGTCAGCCAGCTTCCAGGTTGTGGCTGCAGCAGGCCGGTCGTCTAATGTTGCCCGTGACCTAGCCCGTTCCCGGTAGGGCTAGATACAGGGGTTTTTGGAGAGAGTCAGTTTAAGAGGATTAGAGGGGTCACCTTTGCACGTCCAACTGCCTTCGGACTTCTTCAAACGGGAGTGATGAATCCAGGGGGTCACCTCAGCTACCTTCACCGCTGTTGGAGTAGAGAGCAAGACGGTGTAAGGTCCACGCCACTTAGGTGCAAGTGGATCACGTTTCCACTCTTTCACCCATACGCTATCGCCAGCCTGGAACTGATGAATCGGCTCGGCAATGCTGCACAGCGTGCGCTCGAGGGCCCACCTGTTAAGAGAAACAAAAACACGGGAGAGAGATTGCACTTGTCCCTGTGTCACATGGTCTCCTATTTGTTTAAGGTCAACTGAAATATCCTGAACAAAGGAGGGCGGTCTCCCATACAGGAGCTCAAAAGGTGACAACTTAAGTCTTTTTGTGGGTGCACACCGAACACGAAACAGTGTTATGGGTAACACATCTACCCATCCCAATCCCGTTTCCTGGGTTAATTTTGCCAATTGGGTTTTCAGAGTCCGATTCATTCTTTCAGTTTTCCCTGAACTCTGAGGCCTATAGGCTGCATGCAGTCTCCATTTCACTTGTAGGACTCGACATACTTCTTGTACTACTTGATCAATGAACGCTGGCCCATTGTCACTTCCAATGCATCTAGGTAACCCAAATCTCGGGATCAATTCAGTGAGGAGTCTCTTAGTTACCTCTCGTGCCTTTTCAGTTCGGGTGGGAAAAGCTTCAACCCATCCGGTAAGAGTATCCACAAACACAAGGAGATACTTGAATCCCTTAGAAGGGACCAGCTCTGTGAAGTCCACAATTAGGCTTTCCATGGGGACATATCCCACATGTTGGATTCCAGGAGGTTGTACCGGTCCCTGCCTGGGATTGTTTTTAGCACAAAGAACACATTTCTGTGAAATGCAAGTTGCTAATTGTGATAGATTAATAATATACAACTTCCGACTGAGACTCTCTCTGGTTGCAGTACCGCCAAGGTGAGTAGATTCATGATAATTTCTTACAATTGTGCCTGCTAGATGATGAGGTACATAAATCCTATTGTCCGGCAGGATCATCCAACCGTCCTTCACAACCGCTCCTTCCTGTTCAGCCCACTTCCTCTCTTCTGGGGTATAGTGAGGTTTAACTTCTTCTGGAACTACCTCTGGTATGAGGGCTGCTATAAATCCTCCCACAGGCTTTTGGGCTGCCTCTCGAGCTGCTTTGTCAGCAGCATGATTTCCTCTGGTTATTGGATCCCTTCCTCGTCCATGACCTTTGCAGTGCATTACAGCAATCTGTTCTGGAGCCCATACTGCTTCTAACAGGATTTCTACTTCAGGTCCATATTTCAAGGCCTTCCCGTGGGCTCCTATTAGACCTCTTTCTTTCCATAGAGCACCATGTGCATGCAGGGTTAAGAAGGCATATTTAGAATCAGTATAGATGTTTGCCTTACATCCGGCTGCCAATTGCAGAGCTCTAGTTAAACCTATAAGTTCAGCTTTTTGTGCTGAGGTGCCAGCAGGCAAAGCTTCAGCTTCCACAACTTCCTCATTGGTGACCACAGCATATCCTGCTCGTCTGGCACCTTCATGCAGGTAACTGCTACCATCAGTATAATATACAACATCTGGATTTTTCAATGGTTCATCTTTCAGATCGGGTCTACTGGAATAAACTTCATCCATTATTTGGAGACAATCATGTGATTCTTCATCATCTACCTCTGGTAGGGGCAGCAAAGTCGCTGGATTGAGCATATTCACTACTCGTAGATGAATCCTGGGATTTTCACACAATAGGCCTTGGTACCTAGCCATCCTTGGGTTCGTTAGCCAATAACTACCCTTATATTCCATGAGTGTCAGAACAGCATGAGGTACATTCACGTACATCGTCTGGCCGAAGGTAAATTTATCAGCTTCTTTGACAAGGCTTGCAGTGGCCGCTACTGCCCTTAGGCATGGAGGCCATCCTTTTGCTACTGAGTCCAATTGTTTTGACAAATAAGCTACTGGACGGTTCCAACTTCCTAATCTCTGGGTCAGGACTGCCGCTGCAATCCCATTCTGTTCATGTACATACAGCTGAAAGGGTTTTTCTGAATTAGGCAGTCCAAGGGCTGGGGCCTCCATAAGTCGTTGTTTGATAACTAAAAAGGCTTGTTGCTGCTCAGGTCCCCATACGAATGGGTCCTTTTCTGCACCTCGAGTGCTTTCATGTAAGGGCTTGGCCAGACTGCTGAAATCAGGTATCCATAGTCTACAAAACCCTGCTATTCCCAGGAATCCTCTGAGTTGTTTCCTTGTGGTGGGTTCCTTGATAAGGCAAATAGCTTCTTTCCTCTCTGGTCTCAATGCTCGTTGTTGGTGTGAGATGTCAAAGCCCAAATATTTGACCTTTTCTAAACATAACTGTGCCTTTTTCTGGGAAATTCGATAGCCAGCTTGCCAGAGCAAGTGGAGCAGTTCCTCTGTACCTTCTTTACAGGTATCAAAATCCTTTGCTGCTAGTATAAGGTCATCTACATATTGCAGAACCACCTTTTCTCCAGGTATTGAGGGGTAACTTGTTAGATCCTTCGCCAAGGCAGTGCCAAATAAAGTTGGGGAATTTTTGAATCCCTGGGGCAATCTTGTCCAGGTTAGCTGGCCTTTTGTTCCTGTCAAAGGGTCTTCCCACTGGAAGGCAAATATAGGTTGGCTCTGTGGTGCCAGCCGGCAACAGAAGAATGCATCTTTCAAGTCCAATACAGTAAAAAATGTTGCTTCTGGTGGGATCAAACTCAGCAAGGTATATGGGTTTGGTACATTTGGGTGCAAGGTCTCGATAGCCTGGTTTACGAGCCTCAAGTCCTGCACTGGCCTGTATTCATCTGTCCCAGGTTTTCGAACAGGCAAAAGGGGTGTGTTCCATTCTGATTGGCAGGGCTTAAGCAGACCATATTTTAATAGGCGGTCCAAATGTTTCTGGATGCCCTCTGCTGCTCGCCGGGGTAAAGGATATTGCTTTACAGATACAGGGGTAGCCATAGGTTTTAAGGTTACTACAATTGGAGCTATATTCTTGGCCATTCCTGGTGGGCTATTTTCGGCCCATACTCCTGGTGGCACCTGTAGGGTTCGGAGGAGCTTGTTTAACTCTGTATCCAATGTGGGTTGGACTTGCAGGGCTGACATTAGGCGCCATGATTGTTCCTTAGGTACTGAGAGGGAAATTATTCCTGCTGCCTTTGATGGCAGTTTCATTTCTGGACCTCGAGGAGTGAAGGTGATTTGGGCCTGCAATTTGGACAGCATATCTCTACCTAAGAGAGGTATTGGACACTCAGGTATATACAAAAACTGATGGGTTAAACGATGTCCCCCAATCTGGCATTCCAAAGGTTGGAGGAAAGACCTCTTAGCTGACTGACCAGTGGCACTTTTAATGACTACACTTTTGGATGCCTTTTTCTGCAATAGTTCTGGGAGTACTGAGTATTCAGCCCCAGTATCAATCATAAAGTCTATTAAATGGCTTCCTAATTGAATCGTGACCGTGGGCTCCTGGAAGCCTAACTTTATGGAGTCCGGTCTTTCCTAGTCTTGGGTAAAATCCTCCTCTGCCAGTCCAATGAAATTGTCTCTACTCTGTCCTTGTCCAGGTCTCTGATATCTTCCATTTCGGATCATTCCCCGTCCCCGTCCCTGGTTTCTTGGGCCGGAGCCTGGGCCTGGGCCTGGGCCTGGGCGTACTTCTTCCAACCTCAGAGGTTCAGGACATTCCCGCTTCCAATGACCCTCCTTCTTGCAATTCGCACATTGATTCCTTCCCAGTGGTGGATTCCTTCCCCGCCCTCTTCCTCCATTTAAGGGGCGGTAGTCTTGCTTCACTGCTGTGGCCAGCATTACCATCTTTTCCTTCTGCCACTTCTTCTTCTCTTGCTTCTCAGCCTCATCCCTATTCCGATAAACTCTGCATGCAATGGCCATAATTTGGCTCATCAGCATCCCTTCCCATCCTTCTGATTTCTGAATTTTCTTACGAATGTCGGAAGCGCACTGGGCCACAAATGTAGCAGTAATCATTCTACTGTTTTCAGGGGCTTCAGGGTCAAAAGGAGTCCATATACGATAGGCTTCTTGCAGCCTCTCTAAAAAGTCTCCTGGACTCTCATTTGATTTCTGTTCTACTTCTGAGACTTTAGACATATTAGTGGGCTTCTGGCATGCCCTGCGGATACCTTGCACAAGCGTCTGGCGATAGGTGGTAAGTCTGGCCAGGTGAATTACATTGTTTGGATCCCAATTAGGATCTTCCAAGGGAAAGTGGTCTTGGAGATGACGGTCAATATTATAAATATTTCCCACTCTGGCCTGCTCACGCAAATATATCTGTGCCTTTTCAATTATGTCTCTCCTTTCCTCAGTGGTGAACAGAGTATTCAGGAGCTGGCGGCAATCTGTCCAAGTAGGACTATGAGTGTTTATTATTGAAGTCACCAAGTCCATCATAGCCTGAGGTTTTTCTGCAAAAGATGGGGTGTGTGTTTTCCAGTTCATCAGATCCGTAGTTGTGAATGGAATGTACTGGAGGGTCGAAGTTCGAGGTGGCCGTGGTCCGGGTTGCCCGTTAACCAGCACAGGCTCCTCAAGTGCATCAAATACTCTTCTGAGAGGGGCTAGTACGTGATCTTTCTCTTCGCTTTGCTCTAGGGGCCTCAAATCATAGGGGATGGTATTTGTCCCAAGGCGTTCTTTTAGCAGCCTTATACGCCTGGCTGTATTGCTTGCTGACCGATTAAGGTCTCCCTGTAACTTCTGTAATAATTCTCTAGGACTTGGATGTACAGGAGTTTGGGGTAGGCAATCAGTTATTCCACTAAAAGAGACTGTAGATGGAGTTCTACTGGGACTCACAGGTGGAATAACCACTTCTGCTTGGGCTTTATTATAGGCCTCCAATGCCTCCTGAAGATATTTATCATAATCTATCAAGGAATCAAGTTCTGTGACTCCAGCCCCATTATTCATTCCACTTTCTTGCCTTGGGGTTACAACTGGTGGAGTGTTTGGATTAGGCTCCCTTCGATGTGGAGCATAGGGTGGAGGTGGAAGCAGCTCTTCCTCTGGTCCCTCAAAAATGGGTTTGAGTTTATTTGGCAAGATTCCTTTCCTAGCTTCGGCTTTTACAGCCAATAATTTGCATCGTTGGACTTTGCATTCCCTTATCCATGGAGGATTTTTATTTAATGTGCTCAGCCAAGAATCTATATATGAAAATTGTTCTGGGCACCCTCCAGTTTCTTTGGCGATGTTAGACCAAAGTTTGCTTACTAAATTTATATCAAAGGTTCCTTGAGATGGCCATTCAGTATTTTGCTTCGGCCACTCTAATTCACATAACGTTCTCAGGCGCTCTGGCGTCATTTTGACTCCATACGCCCCTGAGAAGGCTTTCTTAAAATTATTTAACATACATTCAAGAGGTGTATTTCCCCCCTTTGAACCCCCAACTCCCATTGTATGGCCCTGTGAAGTATCCACTCAGTCACTCACACACACGCTTCGTGGGTTTCCTTGCCTGGTGAAGTCGCCTTACCAGGAACCGAAGTACTGCCCACTCCACACTCAGGTCAGCTACAGATTGCTCTGTACTTTCTCACACATACAATGCGCTAGATACTTCACCACACACTACCTCCCATTCTTCCCTTTTCCCCCACCAGACCACCATCTGATATACCCAACCACCTAGCGTACTCAGTTCCCACTTACTGAGACGCAGAAGTTTGATCAAGACTTCTCTTCCTCCCAGTTAATTGGAGGGCCAAAAATCCCTTTGTGCACTTACCCTTGGTTGGTTCCGTTTCCCCCCGGTCCGTCGCCGCCAGTGAGCAGGGTATCAGACAGATGAGACTTCTGCGTTCCCCTGGAAAAAAACTTTCCAGTGCGCGCTGGGTAGGCAGTGAGTGGTCCTCTCTCTTGTACCCTGCCCAGTAGGGCGAAGGGGCTGCGTTCCAGCAGACCACTTATCCGAGTCGCAGGCACCATAAAATGTAGCACCCTGCTTGTGGTTAACGCTTAGCTGGAATGAAATATTCAACGCAGCAATAGAGAAATTAAAATAATTATTTATTTGTCAGACAAATAAATGAGAGGCACAGTGGTATATGGTTACCAAGCTCTGGCCTGGCCTCCTGCCATTATGGCCAGCACTTATATTCCCTCAATCCAGCCCCCTTTGCTCCTCCTGTGGCTACCTCTGTCCAATCAGCCTGGTTGAATTTCCTATTGGCTGATTGCTAGAACCAATCCTAGAAGATACACCCATATCCTCCTGTCCTTATATGGAACACAAAGAGCTATATATTGTTACATCTATAAATGACAAATAAGTAGTAATATATCTTACATGTGTCTCAACAAGGCATCTTAATTACCAGCTCACCTCTTGCCCTCCTTGCCCTATTGCCTTCTAAAACAAATGGTTAATCTTAAATTTTTATCTTAAACATATGTCAAGGATCTTGAGTTTCACATCAACATTGAAAGATCTCCCTCATTTGAAGGTTTCTAAACAAATGTTTGACAACTAATAAATCAGGACTGCTCGGATGGCGTCTTCTTGTCTGGCAGGGCTAGGCTGGTGGCTGACTTAATTTAACTCTTACAACTATATGAAATCTAGCATTTCTCAAATCCTTTGCATAATTACATTTAAGACAATATATTTAATACATAACATAGGTAGCCTTTTAAAAGGAATAAGGCCTTTTGTAAAGTAGAAAAGGAACTCAGTAAAAAGGAACACAGTAAAAAACCGCTTTAAAAGAAGCCTCTTCCCCTGTTTACAATTCCCCCCCCCTTCTCCAGCCAGCTGCTTTTTCCATTAGCTCTTCCCAACATTTATTGCCCTTTAACTCTCTTCAGTTTAAGAAAGAAACAGTTTTAAAAAAAGACTTGCCAGCTAGATGCTTCTCCATTTGGTCTTTAACCTTGGAAAGAAGATCTGGCTCATTTTACTGGGAGGCACATTGGCATTATTTTACTATTTACTCATTCCTAATTATTTATTTCTGCCTTTTTTATCTTCTGTAACATATAGGGTCAGTGTCCTCACTCAGTCTGTAATTCCAGCTTTTACGACTTTGAGAATTGTTTTCTGCTATCAATCAAAGGGGCCCTTGTCTAGAAGAATAAACATTACCAAGGTTGTAAACTGCTGGTCTTCTGGCTTGAAACTTTTGAAAATTTAAGCTCTCTCTTTAATATACAAGTCCTGATCAAACATTAATAAAATGCAGGCTTATGCCTGATGCCTCACTAGTTGCACCAGGATTATGGGATAGATCAAGACTTTGGTCGGATCCAGCAGGAGTCTGCTGTTTTGCTAAAATAAAACACAGCTCTTTATCCCTAGGCTGGCTTCATCTTCTTCTTTTTAAAGAAGCTTTTAAACTTTTGTTTAAGAATCAAATAGAAATCAGAAGCTGAACGTTCCTCTATTGCATTTTTTTACAAAAGCAAATTATATATGAACCACCCACAGATCTGCAGGTTCTGGGCAGTCAGTATACGACAACCCTGTGAGATAGCGTAGACTGAGAGGCAGTAATTGGCTCAGCCTCTTTTTTAAAAAAAAGCTTTTTTAGAACAATACCTACAATTTGTGGGGCATAGGAATTCGTTCATTCCCCCCCCCCAATATAGTCTGGCCCCCCACAAGTTCTGAGGGACAGTGGACCGGCCCCTGCTGAAAAAGTTTGCTGACCCCTGCTTTAGAGAGTATATAAAACAGTACTGTAAAAATCTAAATGCTTTGATGGGTCTGGACTGAATCTTGCAAGACAATAGAGGAAGAAATAACACAGTAATTTTAAATATTTAGAAAGAAGAAATATAGAAGTGTGAAATGAAAAATGAAGGGGATGAATGGAAGTCAAGAGAACATGTGAGGTTTTTGGTGTTTCGGTTTGTTGTTATTGTTTTCTTTTCTTTTGTTGTGTTTTGTTTTTGTAAAATGTATAACCTAGAGATGCATTTTAAATAAAAGTACACATTCTACCCATGTAAAAACACCAGGCAGGCCCCACAAATAGCCCAGAGATGCGTTTTAAATACAAGGACACATTCTACTCATGTAAAAACACACTGATTCCTGGACTGTCTGTGGGCCGGATTTAGAAGACGATTGGGCCGGATCCGGCCCCTGGGCCTTAGTTTGCCTAGGGACATTCCATTTTTTATTTAATCTCTGTTTTGAGTCGTTTCTTAATCTTCCCGTCATTTTGGCTAATTCTATATATTCTATCATCTTTACCCAGCTCAGCCTCAAACTCATGACCAATTGAGTATTTGGAACCCAGTCTCCCAGGCTTTTGCCCGGCACTCTAACCACTGTGCCGCACTGCCTCTCCTCGACACACCACTCCCCCCCCCAATGTTAAAAGTTCAGCTCCTGTTCTGAATCTTGCCGCGTCCGCTGAATGATCACAGGGAGCCGTTGCACCTCTGAATGCCAGCTTCTGATAATATTCGAAAATAATCTCCGATTTCGCCCGCTATCAGGCCCCGTGGAGTGGTCGCTCGGTGGAAAGTCTGTGCTGAGTCCTTCGGGGCTTTGTAATATTTTTAGACCCGTTGGCACCGGGGAGGTGAAGATCAGGACAGCCGAGGCCCCGGCAGGGAGGGAAGGAAGGAGGCTTGGTACATATAGAGCTTCCCGCAAGGACCTTTCGCTACCCTGGCAGAAGCACGGTGCCTGGAGATCGCAACGGCAAGAAGAATCAGACTAGACTGGCATCCAGGGACCAGGCAGACGGTTCCCTGAGACATCCAAGGATGAAACCGGGAGGTAAAAGCATGCGACGAATGGCTTTTGCCCAGAGAGAGGGCAGGCAGAAGGTCTCCGGCTCAGTCTGAGAATGAGAACTCTGAACAGCCACTGCCAATCAGAGTAGACAATACTGAGATCAGTGGAGGTCTTGGGGCTTTCAGATTCCAGCAGCGATGCCAAAATTTGGCACCTCTCGCCTTCCGGTCTAAGTCATTGCTGTACCTCCCTCTTGGTTTAATGCCCAGTGCGGGCAAACAGGCCGCGCTCCCCTAAATTCCCTAGGCGGGTAGTATAAGGCCACTTCCTGTAGGGCTTTAGCTCAGTGATCAGGGCATATGCTTGGCATACGGAAGGTCCCAACTTCAACTCCAGGTAGGGGCGGGAATCGTCCCTTGTGAAACTCTGGAGAGCAGCTGCCAGTCGGTGTGGACAGTATGGAGGCAGGTGGGCCAATGTTCTGACTCTCCAGAATGGCAATTTCCTCTGGTTTGGGGGAGGTAGCTCAGTGGAAGAGGGTCTGCTTTGCATACCGAAGGTCCCAGGTTCAGTCCCAGACATCTCCAGGTAGAACTAGCATTTGTTCCCCTGCCTGAAACCCTGGAATGCTGCTGCCAGTCCGTGTGGGCAATGCTAAGCCAGTTAGAACTATTGGTCTGCGTACAGCTGAAAACGCCGGGAGAAACGGAATGGGTGTGAGTGCCTGCGGAATTTTAAGGGAGCGGCTTATATTCGGGTGCGGCTTATATTCAGGCCAATGCGGTACTTAGTAAGAGGTGCCCTCCATGGGGAAGTTTTCACCTTGGGGGGCAAGAGAAGGAGCTATGAGCAGGACCCCAGTTCTGCAAGCTCTACTCTTCCCAGAAGCAGCTTCCTCCCTTGGAATAGGGGGACATTCATACTGGCTTCCCTTGCAGTGCTCTCGCTGTCAGGACTGCCATGAAATCGTGCTCTGAACAGTCAGAAGTGCCATGTGCTTTCAGTGGCATCTGAGATCCTTGTAAAAAATTCCTTCCAGTAGCACCTTAAAGACCAACTAAGTTAGTTCTTGGTATGAGCTTTCGTGTGCATGCACACTTCTTCAGATACACTGAAACAGAAGTTGCCAGATCCTTCTATATAGTGAGAAGGTGGGGAGGGGTATTACTCAGAAGGGTGGTGGGAATGGGAGATTGGCAGATAGCTGAGATGAGCCTGTTGACGACTCTTAACGACTGCAGTAGGTCTTACAGGAAAAGGCAAGGGGTGAGAAGGTGAGAAATGGCTTAGTCATGTATAATGAGATAAGAATCCAATGTCTCTGTTCAGACCAGGTCTCTCCATAGTTTTAAGTTTGGTAACGAGTTGCAATTCAGCAGCTTCTCTTTCCAGTCTATTTCTGAAGTTCCTTTGTAGTAAAACAGCTACTTTGAGATCTTGTATAGAATGTCCTGGGAGATTGAAGTGTTCTCCTACTGGTTTCTCTGTTTTGTGATTCTTGATGTCAGATTTATGTCCGTTTATTCTTTGGCGTAAGGTTTGGCCTGTTTGTCCAATATAGAGAGCTGAAGGACACTGTTGGCATTTGATGGCATACACAATGTTAGACGATGAGCAATTAAATAGTCCCGAGATGGTATGTGTGATGTTGTTGGGGCCAGTAATGGTGTTGTCCGGGTGTATGTGGCAGCAAAGTTGGCATCTGGGTTCTCATACCAAGAACTAACTTAGTTGGTCTTTAAGGTGCTACTGGAAGGAATTTTTTATTTTGACTATGGCAGACCAACACGGCTACCTATCTGTAACTGAGATCCTTGTAATTGCCTTTGCTGCTCTTTTTTAGTTGCAATTTTTAATCTCTCTCTCTCTCTCTCTCTCTCTCTCTCTCTCTCTCTCTCAATGGCTGTTTCTATTTGCTGCTGGCTCTCTTTTAGCACTTTACATTATAATCTGGCTCCAGGCCATCTGGCGAGCAGGCAGGATAGAAATTCTGCGCTAAGATAACTGCTAAGTATTATTCCTTTCTTTATTTCTCGTAACGACATCCTGCCTTTCTCCTGCGAGGGGCATTTGCAGAAACCATAGGCATTTGCTGGCTCCTCCACAGCTGCCCACTCACTGGCTTTTGCAGACCAGTCTCTAACAAGCCCCCAGAGAAGGAAAGTTTAAACACAGACACACCCCACACTTCATTCTGATCAGAGGAATCTGCAGAGATTCTGCTATGTTCTTTTTACAGCTTCAAGAGAAAGCGGAAAAGCTCTCTGTAAATAAATGTTGTTGGCATCTGTCTGTCTCGAGAGACAATGGAGGGTGCCTCCGGGGGTGTTTGCAGCACCAAAGTGACTTTCCCGGGGCACAAACCTGGGCACTTTTCTGATGGGGTCCAAAGGAAAGCAGAGCAAGATGTTTGGCAGCAGCTTGGCTGCAGGAGCTGCTGGAAGGAGACCATTTAACAGCTTTAGGGACTCCACTCCCAATTTGTGTAGGTGTTTTTGTGGGATGTGAAACACAAGAGCAGTCAAGTACAGCATCCTTAGAGTGGACATAAAAGGGGGTGTCTGGACCAGCCAGTCAGAACTTCCTGTTTCTCCCAGGCTGGGACAGACTTCCTCTGCATGTGACTAGAGGTGGGCATGACCTCACCTGCCCAGGTAACAAAAGAGCAGGACTGGTCGGTCAGCCATCTCTCTCTCTCTGACCACATTTGTCGAAGAAGCAACATCTGCTTAGCCTAAGATGCTTCCAGCCAAGAGAGGACAGAGGAGCTGTCTCCTTATGGGATAGTTTCCACATGTATATTACTTTTGTAACTTAAAGTCTGCCTTCTGGGATCCAGTTGTGAACAGAATGTGTGAGTAAACTCTTTTTATACTTTTATAGAAGACTGTATCGTGTCTATCTTTTTATGAGGGACTAAATGGGGAATTACCAAAAAGGAAAACACATTTTAGAGGCTTTAGCGAGCCTGAGCAAACGCATCGGCTGTGCAAGTTTAAAAAGGGGAATGTTACTCTGCTAAATTGTAGAACTTGTTAACACAAGTTGGAAAGGATATAATCAAACAATATATCCTCTCCTGCATCAATGAACATTCTCACAGGGAAGACAGGGGGCATTGCAAGCCCTACCGGGAGATGCTGTGAGGGACTGAAACCTTGGACCATGCAAATCAGACGCTATACCCCTAGGGTTTGGTCCGTGATCTGCTTGGAGCAGATTAAGAGGACTGAGGCAATGAGGATGAATCTGTGGCAGCCGATGTGAACAGTCCTTCCCTGAAAGTCGTATAGCCTTTACAGTTTGCATTGTTTTTTCTGTTGGCTGTAGGAACCAAGTCTTATTCTGGCCTGAAGCCCATTCTGTAAAACTCTTACCTCTGTTTATTACAGCACAACTCTAGACAAGATCTGAGGAAGCTCTTCTCAGGCAAGAAAAGTCTCCTGTGAAAAAAGGGAGGGTGAACTAACAGGCCATCTCCACTCCACGCCAGTCTCAGTGGGAAAGGATGAAGCGAGATGGGCACCAAAGACTTACCCAAAACACAGAGGACATCATGGTGCCCTTTATCAGCCCATCAGCAACACACCGCAATGCCAACTGGGGCTGTCCTGCTATAAACAAATCAAACATCTCAAATTGCAGAGGGAAAATGGCACAGACCAAGGAAGATGCCATCTCGTCCACTGCTAGAGAGAGTCAAATGACGGACATCTGCAATGGCAACTTTCCCAAGGGAGGAGGAGGACCCTCCGAAGCTCTCTGCAGTTGGTCTTTGGCGGTCTCCTGCCAAAAGCTTCCAGGAAGCAATGGAGGGAACAAGCAGCTTCGACATTTTGGCCAGCGGTGCAAAGAAATCCCGCCCACCAGAATTACCCAGCAAGGTTTCCCCAGAAAGGACGTATTTCTGTTCTGGACAAAGAAAGCTGGCAATGGCAACGAGATGGCCCCATGGAGATCAGGCTCCAAAAAGGCACACCAGGTGCAAGAGATGATGGACCGATGTGAGGAACAAGACGCAGAAGACTCAAAGGGAAGATGCTGGTCTCCTCCCACCAGCCCTGAAACAACCCAGCGGAAGAGGCGGAGAGATCTTTTCCCAGACTCAGAGGTTTTCAGACAGCTGGACGCCCACGTTCTTCGTGTGAGTGAGCAGGTGGGTGGAGAAAAGAACGTCCCAAAGTTCTACCATTTCTCCTTTCCGCTAGAGCTGCAGGTGGTCTTCCATTTGTGTGTCGAGACCCTGAAGCCACCCCATCGTTGAGAAATAACACACACAAGGACACAGACATTAGGTTACTGTTATTGGGCAAATTTTGGCCACAGCTTTATTGGTTGCAGAATGTGAGCGGTATTAGGCATTGAATGGACCCGACTATATCTGACTCCTGCCAGATGCACAGGAAGTCCAGTAAGGGTAAACCACTGGAAGGGGGAGCCCCGTCGATGCAGACCAACTCGAGTTCCCCCTGGTGTTCCTGTTGGGGTCGTGTCATGGCCCTAGCCCTGCCCTGGGCTTCGGACAAGATCCACACCCTGGATTCCTTTAACGGAATACCCTTAAGCTTGGAGGGGCAGGTGATGGCCACACCTCCCCTCCCCCATCACGAGGTCAAACAATGCCTAACCGCAACCCTAACAAAGTTGTGACGATTGCTACGAGGTAGGCGAAAACCAAATGGCCTGTGCCAATTTGGCAAGTGGAAAAATTCCTACCAGGCCCCTCAAGTGTGACCAACCAAGGTCTATAGCAAGGCCAATGACTAGAACCTGCAAAATAGGGAGGGAGGACGGGTGATTGAGGAAGCGAGCCAAAGAGGAAGCCCTCTGCTTAAATGGTCCTGGCCACGCCCCCTGGCCAGCGGATTGGCTGACCGGTCGCTGATGTGGCCGAGATCCCCCGGGCAATGGGAGACTAAGTCCCCCACCCCCGGAGGAAAGTGTGTGGCCACGCGGTCCACTGCAACTCCTCCACATGGGGAAGTGGAGCGGACTTAAACGGTCACTGGCTAAAGCTTTTAAGCTCAGATCGAAATCAGCAGGGCTAAGGTTGAAGAGCTCATACCCAGAGGCAGTCTTCCACCGACTCCCAAACACAAGCTGACAGTGGGGCAGGGAGCTGCCCCCTTCAAAGCCTACTTGGGGGGCATTTGGCTGGCCATAGTGGGCGAAAGCATGCGAGGCTAGGTGGACCTTTGAGTTGGTCCTGCTACCCAGATGGGTCACAGATGATCAATGTGTGGTCCCTCCAGGCACTGTTGGACTCTGACATCCATCAGCCCCAGCCAACATGGAAGGTGGATGGGAGGATGATGGGATTTGTAGTCCCGCGACATCTGGAAGGGCCACAGGCTGCCCAGTTCCTTCATCCAGGCATTCTCTACAAATGCTGAGCAGAATTCCAGCTGGGATGGGACAAAGTAGCCTTCACCAACCTAGCGGCCTCCAGAGATTTTGACTACAACCAGCATGGGCTGGCTGGGGCTGACGGATGTCCTCATCCAAAACATCTAGCAATGGCTAGATGTTGGCAATGGCTGGGCTAGACAAATGAATGGCTGCTTATCCTATGAAACAGATTGCTGCTGATTGTCCAAATCCCAACCTATCTTCCCTAGCTGAAAACCAACCAGGAATCCTGGTCCGTCCAGACCATCGTTCCACTGATTACCAAAGGAGCCAACAGCCAGCTGGAGAAGGCGCGAGCCATATGGATCTGGCTGTGCCACAATATCGGTAAGTATGTTCTCATGCAAACCTCCTTTGGGGGTATTTTTAGGGGGGGCAGTGACGTATGGATTTCATAAGCCTAACCCACCTTTCTTCCAACACAAGCAAGACAGATGGGGTGCTTGCTATCGTAACAACCTCTTGGTAAAGCAATGTTTTGATTTTGTTCCGCAATAGAGTACGATGTCAACGGCTTCTTGGGGTTCTCAGAGAAGATCCACACCCCTGAGCAGGTCCTTCACACCAGGAGAGGCGTGTGCTCTGGGTATGCCCATCTGTACCGTGACATGTGCAGGTATGCGCTGCTGTGGCTTTTAACATGTCCCATCTCAAGGGCTGTCACATGGAAGAGGGAATGGGCTTCTTTTCTCCTGCTCTGGAGGGTAGGACTCGAACCCAAGGCTTCAAGTTACAAGAAAGGAGATTCTGACTAACCACCAGGAAGAACTGGTGTTCAACAGTGGAACGGACTCCCTCGGGAGGTGGTGGACTCTGTCAGGAGTTGAGCCTACACTCAAGTAGGACTCTGGCAGAAACACATGCCCTTCTGGCATGTTCTCTCCCTCCTGGTCGATCGTTCAGGGGCTTCAAAAGCTTTCTTCAGCCCGAACATTACAGCGACCGATGCCAACAGAAATCGGCACACTTAGGGATCCGCAGAGTTTGTGCAACTTGCGTGACAGACCTCAGCAACTCAGCATTTTGGCTAATCTACTTTATTTACATATAAACACACGCGGAGTAATGAAACATGGCTCCCTCTCTCTCTAGCATCAGACAGCAAAGAGAAAAAGAACAAAGGACAATAGTCCCACTTCACGGAACACAGGAACACAAACATCCTGTTTCCATCACTTCCCACTCTGTGGAGACAAAACATACACCATCATGTGACAGACAACAATCCTATGACTGCAACCATGGAGCAGGAATTCTAACAGACTCTCCTTCCTCAGTGGCTTTTAAGCAGAGGTTGGATGGTCATCTGTCATGGCTGCTTTAGCCGAGATTCCTGCATTGCAGGGGGTTGGACTAGATGACCCCTGGGGTCCCTTCCAATTCTAGGGTTCCATGATTCTATGATCCACTTCCTTAAAGCTTAGAGCATCTCCTCAATGTAACCATTTAAATATGGAACAGATGGCACATACGGGGAAAACAGTCCAATATCTATCCTCGGCCATTCATAGCCTGCTTCCAGGCCACTTCCACTATTGCGCAGGCATGATTTCATTGTATACCAACAAATTCTGGTTGTGCAATTACAGGTGAAACTCGAAATATTAGAATATCGTGGAAAACTTCATTTATTTCAGTAACTCAACTTAAAAGGTGAAACTAATATAGGAGATTGACTCATGACATGCAAAGCGAGACATGCTTCTACTTCTCAGAGGTCCAGTCTTGCTCTGTTTGCAATCCTTGTTTTGCTGATTTCATTGAATATTCTAATTTTCTGAGATGGTTAATTTGGGGTTTTCACCAGCTGTATGCCATGATCATCACAATGATAACAAATCAAGGCTTGACATATCTCGCTTGGCATGTCATGAGTCGATCTCATATATTAGTTTCACCTTTTAAGTTGTATTACTGAAATAAAGGAACTTTTCCACGATATTCTAATTTTTTGACTTTCACCTGTAAAATGAATTCAGTGCTCTTGAGTACTTGCGCAATCCTCTTCCAAAATAAACCCCCAATGATTATTTATTTTATTTTATTATATCTTTTGGCGGTGATAAGAAAACGCACAGGAAAGTGTGGGGATAATGGCAGACGTCATAATATAAGTGTCAGTTATTATTGACCAGGGCCTCTGATACGAAAGCGAGCCAGCCAGTTAAGAAATGCAGAACGTACGAACACATGAAATGGCCTTATACTGAGTTAGACTCTCTGGCTTCTGGCTTCAGACTGGCAATGGCTGTCCAAGAATGCAGGTGGGGGTCTCTCCCAGCCCAGGATAGTGCGCACCCCGGAAATGATCTCTTTCAGCTTCTGCCTTCTGGAAGAAGGTACAGGGTTATAAAGACTAGGACCAGCTGCCTGAGAAACAGTTTCTATCCAGATGTGATTTGGGTTTTAAACGCAGTGTAAGGTAGTCTCCAGAAGGGTGGCGCTGTGGGTTAAACCACAGAGCCTAGGACTTGCCGATCAGAAGGTTGGTGGTTCGAATCCCTGTGACGGGGTGAGCTTCCGTTGCTCAGTCCCTGCTCCTGCCAACCTAGCAGTTCGAAAGCACGTCAAAGTGCAAGTACATAAATAGGTACCACTCCGGCGGGAAGGTAAACGGCGTTTCCGTGCGCTGCTCTGGTTCGCCAGAAGCGGTTTAGTCATGCTGGCCACATGACCCAGAAGCTGTATGCTGGCTCCCTCGGCCAATAAAGCGAGATGAGTGCCACAACCCCAGAGTCGGCCGCGACTGGACCTAATGGTCAGGGGTCCCTTTACCTTTACCTTTAAGGTAGTCTCCGTGGGAGCATATTGTATTTAATTATGGGGTATCAGAGTTTTTAGGGGATTAACCAGGCTGGGAGAGCTGGCTTGTGAGTTTTTGAATGTCTGATGCAATTTTTTTCAATTTCGTTGTTCTGTATGGGACAATGACAATAAAGATTATCGTACCCGGAAATACTTCTGGGGATGGATGCTCTGCCACTGAGCCATGCTATGATCTGCACCTGGAGTCCAAGTGCAAGGAGCAACTTGGCGGCACCGTAACTCTTGTATCCAGCTGCCCACCCCCGTACGTTGAGTTTGCCCAGCCTCCGTGCCCTCTTGTGAATCCTTACAGGGAAGCGGGCTTGACCTGCGCCGAAGTTTCGGGATACGGCCGAGGGGCCGGGTACAGCCGAGGCCAGAGCTGCCTGCAGAAGAAGTCCGACCACATGTGGAACGCCGTGCAATTGGGAGCCCAGTGGTTCCTTCTGGACGTCTGCTGGGGAGCCGGCCTCGTGGATGTCGAAAAGAAGCTGTTCATCCCTCGGTGAGATCTCTCGGTGTTTATAAGTTCTAAGCCCTGGTGTGGGGAAGGCAAGAGCAGCCCTGTCTGATCAGACCACTAGCCTGTGGTTCAGAATTTCCTAAAGCAGGCTTCCTCAACCTCGGCCCTCCAGATGTTTTTTTTTATTTAAAAAAATCATTTTTATTGATTTTCCAATAAAAAACATCCAATTAAATAAAAGGTAAAGGTACCCCTGCCCGAACGGGCCAGTCTTGACAGACTCTGGGGTTTGTGCGCCCATCTCACATCTATTGGCCGGGGGCCAGCGCTGTCCGGAGACACTTCCGGGTCACGTGGCCAGCGTGACAAAGCTGCATCTGGCGAGCCAGCGCAGCACACGGAACGTCGTTTACCTTCCCGCTGGTATGCGGTACCTATTTATCTACTTGCCCCCGGGGGTGCTTTCGAACTGCTAGGTTGGCAGGCGCTGGGACATTAAATACCCAGTCAGAATACAGTGGTGCCTCGCAAGATGAAAAGAACCCGCTCCGTGATTCTCTTCGTCTAGCGGTTTTTTCGTCTTGCGAAGCAAGCCCATTGACGGATTAGAGGATTAGCGCTATTAGCGGCTTTTAGCGGCTTATCAGCTTATCGGATCAGCTGATAAGCGGCTTAGCGGCTTAGAAAAAGGGGGGGAGGAAAAAACCCCCGCAGGAACTCGCAAGACATTTTCGTCTTGCGAAGCAAGCTCATAGGAGATTCGTTTTGCGAAGCACCTCCAAAACCGAAAACTCTTTTGTCTAGCGAGTTTTCCGTCTTGCGAGGCATTCGTCTTGCGGGGCACCACTGTACTTCAATTAAAATAAAAAAGATCAAATTATAGTCCAAATTGTATTTACTAATTTCTCAGAGCTCCCCACGGTCTGGATCTCTGAAGCATATCTCCACATCTTAGTCCTGCTTCTCCGGCCCTCCAGCTGTTTTGAGACTACCATTCCCATCATCCCTGGCCACTGGTCCTGCTAGCTAGGGATCATGGGAGTTGTAGGCCAAAAAACATCTGGAGGGCCAAGGCTGAGGAAGCCAGTCCTAAAGTAAGAAAACCAAAACGCATGTTCTCCTGGCCTAAGGTTAAAAGCAACTGAGAGGCTGCCTTAAGCTTTGTCTTTGCAGGTTGCTAATATTTTAAGACTAGGGTTGCCATATTCAAAATCCGGACACAAAAGTTGTGGAGCTTTCTCCCTCAAAATCTCAGTAATAATAATAAAAAAAAAAAAATTGAGGGTTTTTTTAGGAAACTCACAAAAAAACCCACTACAGACATACCTCGGAAGTTAAACGGAATCGGTTCCGGAAGTCCGTTCAACTTCCAAAATGTTCAGAAACCAAAGCACAGTTGCAGCCAATCGGAAGCCCCATCAGACATTCGCAAACCGGAACACTCCTGAGTTTCGATTGTTCATGAGCCGAGTTGTTTAGGAGCCAAGGCGTTTGAGATCCAACGTACGACTGTACTTCCGATATGGGCTGCCATACGCCGGGATTTTCCCGGACATTTTAACCGATTTCTGAAAACTCCACCCAGACACTATTTTTGGCGGATGAATCCTGGATATGTCCAGGAAATTCAGACAGCCCTTAAATTATTCCCCTTTTAAGAGCGAAACCAGAGTTTTCAGAGCATGCGATTGGGGATGGACAAATCTGCAGAGAGCAGCCAATCTGGCCACTAGCCGGCCTCTTATAGTTGCAAATAACTTTGGATCGGATGCTCTGCTTCTTCCCCTTCATTGCTTTAATTAGACAGCAGAGCCACCCTTTGATAAAATGATTAATTTCCCGCTCCCCAGCAGGTTTATTAGGTGGCCTGAGATGTAATTACGCGAGCCTCCTCCACACGTTTCAGACCGAGAGTAAATAATGACTTGCCTCAAAAATTATTAATCGTGTTAAATTATTTTCCGCTAGATGCATTATGCACTTGTCACTTTCCAGCCAATGCAAAATAATAAGAGCCCGTGTGGCATTTGCAACATCTAATCATGTTATGTGGAACAAATTTGCTCTGGGGTGTGAGTGTGTGTGTGTGTGAGCATGCATGGGGAAGAGAGATCGATTTGTTGTTTTGAATGTGCAAGGTGAGAGAAGCAAGGCCTTGAAATGGGAAGAGTTAAAATGCGACTCTGGAGATACTTTCCGGGGACCCACATTTTCACATTTACTTTCAAGCTGAGCCCACACTTCCCTTTAAACATGCATTTCCTCAATATTTTACATTAGGAGATGGCTGCCTCAAGAGGTCTGGAGGGCGGCAACATGAGAACAGGGCCTTCTCTGCAGTGGCTCCCTGTCTGTGGAATGCTCTCCCCAAGGAAGTTCACCTGATGCCCTCATTACACACCTTTAGGCGCCAGGCAAAAACAGTCCTTTTTAACCAGGTCTTTGGTTGACCTGACTGACTCTTTTGAGTGTGTGTGTGTGTGTGTGTGTTAGTTATTTGGGTTGTTGTTTTTATTTTTATTTTATATATTGTGATCTTTTCTGTGAATCGCCTTGAGGCCTCCAGGTATAGGGCAGTATAGAAATTCAATAAAAAGAAATAAAAAGAAATAAATAGTAGCATGCTGACTGAGCATCATGTACCGCAAAGGATCTTGGGACTTCTTCTAGGCTGCACACCTTGTTCATACAGAGCTGTTGGGGAGAGCAGTTGTTGTGCTTATGTCCCGTTTGTGGAATTTCCTTTGGGGCATCTAGTCAGTCACTATGAGAGCAGGGATGATGGACTAAATGGGTTCTTGGCCGGACCCAGCAGGGTACTGTTGTAAACAAAATCTGCCCTTCTTCCCTTATGGGGTATCCAAGAGCCTTTATAGAGTCCTTTGCAGGTTCTCCATCAATCGGAGAAAATAACAGAGGCCAACCAGAGAATATTGAGAAGCACAGCAGCTCGTAAGCCTGATCTTTATTGAACTGTTGCAACAGGGTGCTCCCCTCACACGCAGGAAAGGAGGAGGACCCCGAACAAAGGTGTACCCGCCCTTATATAGACATTTTAAATTCCCTGCCCTGGAGCTCAAGACCACCCCTCCATACATCGTACATACATCACAGAAAAGGCGGTCTACAACAGAAATTTGAATGTTGTTTTTCCTGTTGGCCAGGTTATCTAATGCCTTATCTGATTGCCTTTCCTGGTAGTCTGGCCATTCCTTTGAGATGGTGATTACCCAATTCCTGAGACAATGGGAAGGTTCCCTCACCCCCTCCCTCCTCGCAGAGAAAACATTTGGTCAGTTTGGGAGTCAAAATGGTTTCAGGGCGATCTTCCTGTACTGCTCCAGACATGTGGTCCACATATCTATGTACGTGCTTGGTTGATACATTTATGAACATTTATTATATATATAAGACCTTAATTTTTTTATTACAGTACTCCTTACCCATCAAGCCACCCACTTTTCATCTTTTAACAACAGACAAGCTATTAGCCTCCTGCCCCCTTCCTTGTTTGCCATTCTGGAATGTGCTTTGTTTCATGTGATGTCTAAGACGCCCCCCATTTCCCCCACTCCCCCAGGCACGAGGATTTTTTCTTCCTAACCGACCCTGAAGATTTCGTCGAAAGCCACTGGCCCGATGAGCCAAAATGGCAGCTCACTCAGCCTCCCGTCCCACTGCAGGTTTTCGAAGGGAGAGTTTTCAAGACGCCAGAGTTTTTCAAACTTCAGCTTGCCCTCCTCTCTCCAGACACCTCCAGGCTTAAAACAGGTATGTTCACAGAAGGATGCATTGGGTTGCTTTGGCACACTCAGAAATTTAATCCCGCTGAAAGGAAGTGGCATGGCGTCGGTGGCGTAGCGTGGGTTTCCAGTGCCTGGGGCCGTGCAGGTTGGATGGGAGGGAAAGAGAAGGAGTAAGCATGTGCATTCAGTTGCCTAACGGCGTCTGTGTCACCCAGGGGATCACAGCTGCATAAATTAAGAAAAGAAGAGTAATTCCGTTGCTGGAGAGGTCACTTCCTGGTTCACATGGAGAAGCTGTTTTCAATGGAGCCCAGGGACAGAAATACAGAACTATATTGAGGCAGCAACAGAAGTTGAAATTTTGAGCCCCTAACAAAAGCTCGCTAAAATTTCAGGCAACCTTCCTCAAGTTGATGCCCTCCAGATGTTTTGGACTATGACTCCCATCACCTGAGCCAGGCCAAAGCATCTGGAGAGCAGCAGGTTCGGGGGGTGCTGCTTTGGGGGTGTTTAGGGCAAATACATACCCAAGGGAAGAGTTAGGCAATTGTGGGACTGCAGTAAAAAAAAACCCCAAGGTTAACTGCTCTAGTGTGGTGCTCTGCAGTTAAAAACAGGCAAGAACAATCCCTCTCCCCCTTCCTTTTCACAGACCAAGGGGAAGCAACCATTTCGTTAGCAAGTGCCCGTTCAACAGAGTTCACTTACCAGCTGTTGAAGCTTTGCCAGGACGACGACAGCAAAGAGGATATGGGCAAGACTCACGGGATGTTAACCATGTCTGACAAAAAGATGGTCCTCAAAGTCTTCCCCCCAACAGAGGGGCTCTTCGAACTGCAAATCTTTGCCCGCCCTTCCGATTCCCCGGAGCCGTGCACTTGGGTGTGTTCCCACCAGATCGAGTGCCTGGAGCCCCACCGGCAAGAGGGGCTGCCGGATAATCCTTTCGCTTTCTGGGGGCTCCACCCCAAAGCAAGAGAGTTTGGGATTGAAGAGTGCAACTGGGAAGAAGACCTGATCGTTGCCACCACGGGGGCCCTGAAGCTGGCTTTGCAGACCCAGAGGCCTCTCTTGGCCACCTACGAGTTGGTTCACCCAGAGATGGACAGCTCTCTGAGCAGGAAGTGTTTGGTGTCCCAAGTGGAAGAGCAGAAACTCAGCTGCCACATCCTCTGTCCTTTCGTGGGCCACTACAGGCTCTCGGTGTTTGTCAAGGAGCTTGACGAAGACAGGTTCAAGAACGCCGCAAACTTCCTTATACGCTGCTCCAGCCCCGTCAACCACAACGAGCTCTTCCCGTCGGGTCTCAGCGCACATTGCGGAGCTGGGATCAGCTCCCAGTGGAGAGGTCTTTCGAATCCCAGCCACATTGCCCCCATCATCAATACCAAAAAGGGACGGTGCACTGTCACTTTTCGTACTCAGCCAGGCTTTGAAGTCACCGCCACTTTGGGCAAGGACAAAATCACCAGCAAAACGTACCCGATGGAACGGTTCGTCTTGGTTACCCACCTGGAGAATAAGGTGAGTGTCTCCGTCTTGCTCCCTGAATCGGGAGTCTACAGGCTCAGCTTGTATGGGAGGGACGCCGAAAACAAAGAGTTTGTCCACGTATGTGATTACATCATCCGCTGCTTCACCAACCCCCAGTGGCTCCCCTTTCCCCGGGTCTACAGCTTGTGGAGGAAGGGGTGTGTCCTCCTAGAACCCAGGTCAGGAGTCCTGCAAGAGAAAAGCTGGGTGAGGTTTCGGATCAAGATGCCTGAGGCCTGCAGCGCTCACGTTGTCGGTCCTTCACGATGGGAGCTGCAACTGGGCCAGAACAAAGTGTGGGAGGGAGAGGTCTACACTGGCCTCGCTGCGACGATGCTGAAGGTGGCCGTCAAATTCTCCCGGGACTCCCCAAGCATGGACGTCATCCTCTCGTTCAACGTCGAAGGCAGTTCATCGACTCTAAGCGACGCTTCCGGGTAAAATGGTCCAGGGGTCTTTGAACTCTCAGGAAACCTATCTCTCTGCCCCACCCCAAGTCTCCAGCTGGATTGGACAGAAGTCCTGGGCCAGGTTCCAGCCAAGCCATGTGCACAAGGGCCACCAAGGTCATCAAGGGTCTGGAAGACAAGCCTTATGAGGAACGGTTGAAGGAGTTGGAATGTTTAGCCTGGAAAAGAGGAGACTGGGAGAAGATATGAGAGCCACCTTCTAATATCTCATGGGTGAAATCGATTGTCTTTCCTTGGTAATGGACAGGATGAGAGCCCACAAACTGAAACTCAATCCAGATAAGACTGACGCTCTGTTCGTGCGTGGTTCCCTAGAGGGGTGGTTCCCTATTGATGGGGTTACACTTCCTCTGAAGGAGCAGGTTCGTAGCTTGGGGGTAGTCCAGGATCCTGTGCTGTTGTCTGAGGCTCAGGTGGCCTCAGTGGCCCAGAGTGCCTTCCATCAGCTTTGGCTGGTGGCCCAGCTACTCCCATATCTGGACAGGGATAGCCTACTGTTGAATATGCTCTAGTAACCTCAAGATTACTGCAATGTGTTATATGTAGAGCTGCCTCTGAAGATGGTTCAGAAACTTCAGCTAGTGCGGAATTCAGCAGCCAGGTTGCTCACCGGAGTAAGACTGTTTGAGCATCTTACACCGATCCTGGTCTGACTGCACTGGCTGCCAGTTAGTTTCCGGGCCCAATTAAAAGTGCTGGTTTTGACCTATAGAGCCTTAAACAGCTCAGGACCGCAATACCTCAAGGACCGCCTCTTTCCATATGAACCTACCCAGACCCTGAGATAATCTTCTGAGGCCCTCCTTCGTGTGCCTCCTCCTCAAGAGGTCCGGAGGGTGGCAACACGAGAACAGGGCCTTCTCTGCAGTGGCTCCCTGTCTGTGGAATGCTCCCCCCAGGGAAGTTTGCCTGATGCCTTCATTATACACCTTGAGGCGCCAGGCAAAAACGTTCCTTTGTAACCAGGCCTTTGGTTGATCTGTTTGGCATCCTGTACCCTTTTAAAATGTGGCTCTTGGGGGGGGGAGGAGTGTTATTGGGTTGATGTTTTTATTTATATATGTTGTGATATTTTCTGTGAACTGCCCTGAGACCTCCCTCCATATATAGGGCAGTATATAAACTCAATTAATAATGATGATGATGATGTAGAATTAGCAAATTTAACTAAGAGAATAAGAGATCAGGAAGATTGAGTATTTAAGGAAGAGTGGGAAATGTTTGCAGAATATCAGAAGAACTATGTTAATCAGGTTAAAACGTTAGCAGGGTTAGTGTAAATTCAGTACTGTTAAAGTATTAAAAGATATAGGGGGAAGGGAGAAATATGAATATATGGGGAAATTAGAATATGCAGCCTTAACGGATAAATAAATAGAACCACGGAAGGGAGCGAAGCGAAGAAGTCAGTGATTGAATGTATGGTTGTAATCAATGAAATGTGAAACATTATAATGAAAAATGATAAATAAAATTAGAAATCTGATACACACACAAACACCGCGGGAAATGTGCTAAGTTTCATGAGTGCAGCAGTTCATCCCCGGTAGGTATTCTGCTATGGACCAGTCCCCACCTCCCCACAGCCATCTAAGGAACAAAATCAAGCCATATATGGGGCTCTGAATTCTCCCCATCAGATAGTTTTTAGTAGACCTTTTCAAGAAGGGCAAGCCCTTCTTTGCCAAGCCCTCAAACGTATTCCACTCCCCTCCTCTCAAAAACTGCATAACTTGACTTACCTGTTTGGAGAAACTGGGTCTGCTCTGCAGTTCATTGCAAAGCACCGACTGATGCCGTGGGAGGTCAGGATTGCACCTGTTGACCCTCAAAGCTTAGGGGGCAGGGGTGGTATAGTCTTGGCAAGGGTCTGCACATGTGGACCCTGAGTGTGGGGTCTGCATCATAAGCCCCTGGGCCCAGGGGTCAGCAAACGTTTTCAGCAGGGGGCCGGTCCACTGTCCCTCAGACCTTGGGGGGGGGCAGACTATACTTTTTTGGGGGGGAGGATGAATGAATTACTATGCCCCACAAATAACCCAGAGATGCATTTTAAATAAAAAGACACATTCTACTCATGTAAAAACACGCTGATTCCCGGACCGTCCACAGGCCGGATTGAGAAGGCGATTGGGCCGGATCCGACCCTCCTCTCTCCCTCCTCCAACACATATGTTTTCTGACAGTCAACACAGGGTTTTCCCTCACCCCAACCAATCCTCTTCAAAATAAGGCACACCCACCAAAACTAGGTTCAAAGACACCCTAGCAAAGGAAACATCATTTGGGAAAAGTGTCAGCGCCCATATCTGGCCACTGAGGGCTTATCATATAGGAACATGGAATTGTAGAGTTGGAAGGGACCCGGGGGTCATCTAGTCCAACCCAATCTCAGCTAAAGCATCCATGACAGATGGCCATCCAACCTCTGCTTTGAAACCTCCAAGGAGAGACCGTTCCACTGTCAAACAGCATCTACTGTCATAAAGTTCTTCCTGATGTTTAGTTGGAATCTTCTTTCTTGCAACTTGAAGCCATGGGTTCGAGTCCTGCCCTCCAGAGCAGGAGAAAACAAGCTTGCTCCCTCTCCCATGTGAGAGCCTTTGAGACATTTGAATATGGCTCTCCTATCTCCTCTCAGTCTCGTCTTTCCCAGGCTAAAGATACCCAGCTCCTTCAACCACTCCTCATCAAGCTTGGTTTCCAGACCGTTGATCACCTTGGTTGTCCTCCTCTGCACACCTTCCAGCTTGTCAATATCCTTCTTAAACTGTGGCGTCCAGAATTGGACACCGCAATTAAGAACCGGCAGCTAATGAGTTGCAATCCCTGCATTGCAGGGGTTTGGACTAGAAGTGGATCCCTTGCAACTCTACAATTATGATTCTGCTAAAGAAAGAGGGGAAAACAGAATGTGTAATGGAGGAGAGAGGTCAAAATCTCTCCTCCCCCCACAAAACCACCCCCTTGCTCTCACCCCAACTGCTTTATTAGCACCTTGCTATCTCCCTCCGCAACTTAGCAGCAATTTCAGTAGCAGGATTGCAAGGTCGGCTTTGGCAGTTCATCACTCCCGGGCAGGAGATAAAGGGAGTTCTGGACAAGACAGATTTCACCAGCCACTGTGGCAAGCAGCCCAGTCCCCTTGCTAAGGACACATGGCTGAAGGTGTCTCTCTTCCTTCAATGGGAACAGGCGGGGGCCTACCTGAGGGGCTGGGGTGGATGGCCACCAAGAGAGGCTTGTCTTGACCCCCCTGCCTGGCGATCTTTCTAGGCGTCCAAATTGGAAATAAGCACCGCCACCCGCTACCGTTCTCCGTCCTGGGCTGTGCAGAAAGCGGTTTGTTGTATCTGTTTTTGGGGTGGGAAAACCAACTTGGGCAACTGTTTTTGCAGCTGGGAAAGCTTCCTCTGCAGCCCTTTTGCCCGAGTGTTGGATGAAGGGATCTTAGTCCAGCCGTGCAAGCTGGGAAAGAACCATTTACCCTGGCTTTTGACCCCTTGAGGAGCGGGTAACGCTGTGATCTAAACCACCGAGCCTCTTGGGCTTGCTGATCGAAAGATCAATGGTTTGAATCCCCACGACGGGGTGAGCTCCCGTTGCTCTGTCCCTGCTCCTGCCAACCGAGCAGTTCGAAAGCACACCAGTGCAAGTAGATAAATAGGTACCGCTCTGGCGGGAAGGTAAACGGCGTTTCCGTGCGCTCTGGTTTCCGTCACGGTGTCCCGTTGTGCCAGAAGCGGTTTAGTCCTGCTGGCCACACGACCCGGAAAGCTGTCTGTGGACAAACGTCGGCTCCCTTGGCCTGAAAGTGAGACGAGCGCTACAGCCCCATAGTCGCCTTTGACAGGACTTAACCGTCCAGGGGTCCTTTCCCTTTTTTAAACGTTTTTAGGACCTACCTTATTTTTATAGTTGTAAGTTATTCTGCATTGTTTTTAATTTTGCGTTTTAATGCTGTAGCCTGATTTGGGACCTTCAGGTGAAGGACTAATAATAATAATAGGTTTACCAAACAGTATAATGTAATAGCTGAGAATAAGAATAAAAAGAACAAGGAGGGAGGGGTGGGAAGTCAAAAAGCAAAATGTAAGTGAATGATATATTATATAATGCATATGCAGCAAATTTGCTAAAATCTTTGAAAATCTAATAAAATTATTATTATTATTAAATGTGGGCAAGAGTTCAAAGAGGCAGAATCAAAAGTGAATCCACACTGCCTGAAATATACTTGGAGTCGAGGGTGGATTTCATGCTCTTGATTCAGCTCAGAGTAGTGAGGAGGAATGGAAGTTCCCCCAGAATGTCTGCTTTATATACATTATTTACACAATGGGCCCCACACGATTGGCTAATTCCAGGATTCTCCTTTAGGCCAATCAGGTTGCGGATTCACTTCCACCTGGAGCTGGATTGGGTGGCTCCTGTGGACCAATCAGACTGCTGCATTCTGGATCCTATTGTTCTAGGACCAATCCAACTGCTGCATTTTGGATCCTACTGTCCTAGGACCAATCCGACTGCTGCATTCTGAATCCTATTGTTCTAGGACCAATCAGACTGCTGCATTTTGGATCCTATTCAACTCAGTACATAACACCGCCCTAGGCCACCAGCTGCAACCAAGCAGCCGCAACCCACAAGAAGGTGCATGCAGAAAAAACTAGCACAATATGACTCAAGCAAGTGAACCAATCAGCATTCACACACACGCGCACACGTACACACACACACACACACACACACACACGCACACACACACACAAATAAACTGATAGAAATGATGGATATAATTTATTGGGCTTTTTTTAGAATCGCATCCAAGTTACAAGTGTAAAAAATAATAATCACAAACAGCAGGTATAAACGTGTAAAACAATACAAAAATAAAGGGAAAGGTACTTTTATATATTTACTGAATCAAGTAGTGTAATAAATACAAATAAGCAAAAAAGCTTCATTCACTCATTTCAGTTTAACTGAAGTTACAGTAGAGTTTGTAAAAATAACATTTTACTGAACGTTGCAAATATTAACGGGTTGAAAACTAGTATGAAAAATTAATTTTGGCACCTGGTAAAAAAAAAAAGAAGAATTTGTTATGTGAGTCTTTCACAACTAGGTAAAAGGACAAAGCAGTTTCTTACTAGTTTTCTGAGGTACATCTAAAATTAGATTTAGCAACGCAGTTCTAACAACTCACAGTTTACGTTTTTACCTTCCCTCGCTATGCTAGTTACAATTTTCCCTTTTGAGGATACCCGAAACGGTATTCCGGAGCTTATTAGCTGTGCAAAATTCAGGAGTGAGAGAAAAAAAATGATCTCAAAAGAGAAAAAAGAACACGAGGAACACTTTCAGCACACAAACTGACTCTGTGCTGCTGACTCGGGCGTCCCAGGCCGACACTGTCGCGTTTCGGTGTCTGCAGAGGATCCAGAGGGACAGAATCGAAGTGGGTGAGGGAAGTTCTCCTTCATAAGTCCCACTGGGATGAAAGGCAGACTTGTGAAGGAGAACCGCGCCCAGGATCCCTAGCTGACGGGAGAAGTAGATTCTGCATACGCAAAAACCCCAATCACATGCAGGGCTCCCTGCAAAATCTAGATCTGGCGTCCCTGTGTCGCTGCAGGAGGGCGGCTGCCATTTTCAGCGGCAGCCCCTTGTCTCACCGCAACACCCGCCCCTAGCAGCACAGAGTTCGGATTGCAAATGTACCCCTTCGCTTTTCCAAAGTTTGTTGCAACCCCTCCCCTCCCTCCCCACCCACAATATAACTTCAGCGATTTCTGACCACACTCATTCTCAGGTGATATGAAACCACACAGGCTGCTAATGGGAAGGTCAGCAAAAGCAGAGAGAAACCCCTTGAGGACTCGATTTGTGCATTTCCACGGGAAAAACACACATACACAAGGAAAGCTCCAACTCTTGGCACTGCTGCCGTTTTTTCCTTTTCTTTTTTTCACCGCAAACGGCTGCAGTGCAAGAACAGTGTTAATGGCACTTTGAATAGTTGCAACTAGAACGGTGCTCTGCGTTTTACAGTAGCTTGAAACATTTCAAAACTAGATTATTTTATTCGGCGATGCAAGTCCCGCCCCCCCCTTGTAAAAAAAACAAACAAACGAGTTAGCTCCCCAACCCACCCCTTTATAAAAATGTTGCCGGGTCATTGAAGCAATTCCCTAAATAGAATTGCCTTAAGAATGCCGGCAATATCAAGTATTTCAATCGTTTTCAGTCCTCAAAGAGTTTTCTTTTTTAAAAAAGAAGACACAACAAACCCGAACAACTTAACCATGTGTGCTAAATATTCTCCGCTAGGTGGAGAGTCCTTTCACCAAAATGGTTTTTTCTTCTTCCCTTCAAAAGAGGGAGCGAGCAGCAGGAACCAATGGCGCCCGCCTGCTTGAAAAATTTGTGCCGCGTCGGCAGCGGTGCCGTAAAGCAAGGCACTGATATGTCTCGAACAGGATCCCATTGTCACAGTTTCGATATTTTGGCTATTTTATCCCCTTCCCCAACACTCCCCACCCCCTTTTAATTTCTTTTAAAAACAAAATCACAGTTGAACGTTAAGGAAATTGAGGTAATCGAGAAAATTTCGTCAATACCAAAATAGAAGTCATTGCAGTACCAGAATGGTGAAAGGCCTTTGTAGTTATTACAGGGGTATTGTTCTTACTTAGCATGCAGTACAGCGTATACATATAGAGATATATATATATGTCTCTCTCTACCATGCCTCTGTTCTGCTAAAACTCTGACTTGTCTGTGCAGCCCCACTGGGATGGGCGGGAGATTCTAGACACCCACACCCTGCCCATTCCTGCTTGGTCCCCACAGCTTAGGGGTCCCACTGCAGAAAAGGCCCCTTCGGAAGCTTGCCCAACAGCTGTTGGCAAGTCATGGGATGGAGCCTAGGGCATGGCCCTGTGCCAATGCCCCAAACAGCCCATTTGGTGCCCCCGGGGGGAAAACGGAGGGGCAAAACAAACCCAGCAGCCTCTTCCTCCTCACAGTCCGCCCTGCGGTCCTCCTCACCGGCTGAGGCAGCCTCCCTGCCTGCGCAGAGGGACTGAGCTGCACTGAAATGAGCTGCCTGACCTTAAAGTGAGGATTGCTCTCAAGAGCGTTCCTGGTGCCTCATTGATGCCTGCCCAAAAGGGATCTGCCCATTTAAGGCCAGCGCATCTTCTGTGGCCGCTACAGAAATCATTCAACACAGCGGATATCGCCAAACCAGGATGATGTTCGAATGCAGAGGCTCAGCCTAATTTCTGCACACCGCTAGAGGCAGCCAAGGAGCAAGATCTCCAGCAGTTCTTCCTGGTTTGAGGCCTCTGCGTGCTGTAGGATCCCAACTTCCACCAGCCCCAGCCAAAAGGTCTGGATGGCACGCGGTGGCACAGAGGAAGTTGTGTGTGCCAGATGCTGCTTGCCACACTGTCCCATGAAATGCTGTTGCCAAGTCTACAGCTGCGAGGCATGGGATTGCCCTGAAGCAAATTCTCGGGGCAGCCTGGTGAGTCTCTTGCAAAAGCAGCTCTCTTGGCTGAAAAAGGCAATGGTTAGAACCAGCCGCCGGAGGATCTGCTCTTTGGGATCTGCCCAGGCTTCTGTCTTGTAAATTTCAGAGTTCAGCAGAGCTAAGTAAGCTACAATCTCTTCACCTATTTTAATAACAATTGCACTTAAAAACCTACGATCATAATCCACGAAGAAGGTGAGGCAACACATCCAAGTTGCGTTTGCCTCATCTTCCGAGAAGCTGCGTAGCAAACGCGGTTATCTCTATATATGGCTTTTGCAGATCATTAGACAATCTAAGCTAGAGAGGAGCAATTGGGGTTTGTGCTAAACTATGTTGATTGGGGGGGGGAGCTGCTTAACACCCTCTCCACCCATCGGCTTTGGCACAATCCACCAGGAACCCTCACTGGCATCAATTTGGAGCCTTGCAAGAGGGTTTCCAGTGGATCATGGCCTTTTATCCCTCCAGAAAACTCCAGACACCCCAATTCTTGATTGGCTTATGTGATCGAGCTGTGGCTGATCTGAAGGTGCTTTGCCTTTGGCATGCTTTTAAATATTTGCCACACTTGGCAACAGTTTGGGCCCGATACACGAATGAGCACATGTTAGAAATCTGGAGTTTAAGTGCGGAGAAGCAAGCCAAAGGCAACAGAGGAATTCAGCCCTCTCCCCGGAAAGCCAGGCTTTGCTGCCTGAACTCTTGTCACCAGAGAAAGACTTTAAACTTGCCAAACAGCCACAAGAGGGGCAAATTGTGTGCCACCTCCGGCAACCGATACTTGGCCTCCTTTTGCCAGAATCTCTCTTTGCTAATAAATCTTGCTCTTGACAGGCCCATATTCAGGACTGGATTCTGCCAGAGACTGGGCACAGACCCACAAACTCAGAACCCTCCTGGCCCACGACGGCTTCTCGCTGGCTTCCATGGAAGAAGCCAGCTCCAAAGGGGGAGGAAGACAGGAGAGATTGTGTAGCCCCCCAGGAAGGGGCTACGCACCACGCTCTTAATCTGAGCAACAGGATAACACAGGTCCACGGTCACTCGATACACCCATGCCAACCTGTGCGCTAGCTCCTGAGAAGCTGCTTCTCAGTATTGCTCTCTTTTCTGGAGGGATGATTCAGAAATTGGTTTCTGTTTCAAAGCGTATGGAGTAAGGTCAGGCGTGAGTTTCTCCCTGCTCGCTGTGGGAGCCACCTGAAGAGAACACCTTACCTTTTCACATGTTCCAGCCAAGCTGGCTTAGCTCAAACACACCAACTGCCCCTCCAAAATTAATTTGCTAGTTACCATTTATACTACCAGGCACTATCAGTATATTATTCCAAGAGTTAACTAAGGTAATGGTCATGCATAGATAAATCCACAATCCTTAGGAGGATGCCCTATTACCTGTAGTACGGGCATTTATGACCCCACAGAAAGCTTAAAATAATATTTAGTCAACAAGGAAAAAAAGCCGGCCTTCAGTTTTACGGAAACCGCTTCATGCCTGTTCAAGGGCCCATGGAGTGAAACAGTAATTTAGGCTAGGGAGGAAAAACAAACTTCAACAGGCATAATGAAAACATATGCAAACATTCAAAATCTAAGCTGCGTCACCTAGAATGCTAAGCTGGAGCTCTTTTTCTAAGGATGAATCCACCAGGAGTGAAAGATGCTCAACTGGGGATACAGAGTACGCTACCCAACGAGGCTTCCTCTCTTTATCATTTACTGGAGATTAAGAATTTTGCATCAAGTTTTTATAGGAAGCCGCAGGCCGGTTCAGCTTTTGGAGTCCAGCCGTATTTCTGTTATTTCCGATGGATAAAGCAGGTTGATTTGACACGCTTGCTTTTCTACTTGAGTTTTAGAAGCGCCTCGCAGGAGGCGGGTCTTTGAATCGCTCCAGCTACCAAGATGCACATACTGCGTCCTGCCATTCAGCCTTCAGTTCTCAGGAGGCCACGGCAGCCGCAAAAACCACCAAGCAACTGCTTTCATGTGGTTTGGACTCCACAGCGGACACACATGCAAACCGTCACTGGGCGGCAAGATTGCGGGGTTTGCACCTCCAGGCCCGTCTTTTGTGCATGCGCTGGGTCTACACAGGAGTCATTTGCACAGGCCAGAACCACGCAGGAATGAGCCCACAGAAGACTCAAGACATGGGGTCTGACTCCAGCGCACACACAGAAACCGTGCCAACACAACAGCCAATGAATCTAACAGGAAACGGTCCCATCCTGCCCAAAAGCGGTAAGCAATTTATCCAAGCTGGCCCTGAATGCGTTGCAACTTTCCCAACACTGCAAAGATGTGCATCTTTGGGCACTTACTGGAAACGCTCTTAAAGGCATGCTCTTAATACTCAAGTAGAACTCTTAACACTCAAGAAGTGACTGCGGCTCTTAGTTCAGCCTGGAACAAACTGACACGTTGCTGTTAATGTACCAAACAGAAGCACAGATGTTCTGTTTTACAGCAAGGGTACAGTCACAGAAACTGCAAGTGTGACACCAACTTTCACTTTAGCATTTGTGTTCCCCTATTTCTCGCCCCAAACCACCATGTTGGTTAAGAGAAGTCTTCAAGAGCTCACGTGTTCCCCCACTTCTCGCTTTAGGAACACCCCAAAAACCACCATGTTGGTTAAGAGAAGCTCTCAAGAACTTACATGTTCCCCCATTTCTCGTGTTAGGAACACCCCAAAAACCACCATGCTGGTTAAGAGAAGCTCTCAAGAACTTACGTGTTCCCCCATTTCTCGTGTTAGGAACACGCCAAAAACTACCATGCTGGTTAAGAGAAGCTCTCAAGAGCTTACGTGTTCCCCCATTTCTCGCTTTAGGAACACCCCAAAAACCACCATGTTGGTTAAGAGAAGCTCTCAAGAACTTACGTGTTCCCCCATTTCTCGCTTTAGGAACACCCCAAAAACCACCATGCTGGTTAAGAGAAGCTCTCAAGAACTTACGTGTTCCCCCATTTCTCGCTTTAGGAACACCCCAAAAACCACCATGCTGGTTAAGAGAAGCTCTCAAGAACTTACGTGTTCCCCCATTTCTCGTGTTAGGAACACCCCAAAAACCACCATGTTGGTTAAGAGAAGCTCTCAAGAACTTACGTGTTCCCCCATTTCTCGCTTTAGGAACACCCCAAAAACCACCATGTTGGTTAAGAGAAGCTCTCAAGAACTTACGTGTTCCCCCATTTCTCGTGTTAGGAACACCCCAAAAACCACCATGCTGGTTAAGAGAAGCTCTCAAGAGCTTACGTGTTCCCCCATTTCTCGCTTTAGGAACACCCCAAAAACCACCATGCTGGTTAAGAGAAGTCTTCAAGAGCTTACGTGTTCCCCCATTTCTCGCGTTAGGAACACCCCAGGGGCAATTTGGACAGGGGCAATTGTGGGACGTCAGAAAACTACGGTCAGGACCAGCTTCATAAACAAGGAAATGCAGCTTTGTAATTTAAAACAAGAAGCGAGCCACACATCTCCTTTCCACTGTAAGCCAAAGAGAATTCAAGGACCGAGAGCTCAACATTAACGTGGAAGTGCATCAGCATTTCTTAAAAAAGAAAAGAAAAAAGGCCAACTTTACATGAATGGAAACTAAATATTAGAAGAATAGTTGGAAAACGGATGATTTCATTTTCCTTTTAGCCAGCAAGGACAAAAAGCGTTTCTTGGTCGCTGATGTTTGGCCCCAATCTCATCAAGGGTTTTGTGCCTTGGCACAGGCGGGTCTCGCTTAGGTCTTCTGCTCAAAGAGGTCGTGGTACTCCAGTTCCTCCAGCTCTCGGTTGTACTCTTCAATCTCACGGTTCGCCTCCTCCAGGTAGTCGTTCATGAACTGATCCATCACTGGGGTGAATCGGCTGTTAAGGAGAAGAAATCCTGCCAGGAGCCATTTAAGGTGGGGGGCTTTAAAAATACACAGAAGCTCCTGAAGGATGGTCAGAAGTGTGACACCGCTCGCCCACCCACCCCGTTTTAACATGGGACCCAATCCACTGGGAATTTTTCCTACAGCCCTTGCTAAAAAGATCAAGAGTTGCACAGAGGCCCAACAAGCGCTGGAGGGCACGTGGATCTGCTTCCGCCACCTTCTGCTCAGTGGCAGGGCTCGCTTGCTGGATCCACTGTGGAAGGTTGCTGGCTTGTATCCAGTTAAAAACACCAGTTTGCAGAAGGAAGGGAAAAGGACACACACTCTTTTCTCTCTGCCTGAGACCCTGGAGGAAATATGCTGCCAGATAAGAGTAGACCGGGGGGAAACCAACATGTTGGTTGTCCAACTAAGACTCCCCAGCATCTATTATTATTATTGGCCTTGGAGGCAGTTCAAGAGCATGTGGATGGCACCACACAGGCTTTCTCAGGAGGAGGCAATCCCAGGCAGGAGGAGCAAATAGTGTGATCTCTTATAAGGCAGCTTCCCATATACTGATACTCTATCTGATCGAAAAGGCCTGCAATTTCCTGACCTGGCTAAAATCTGATCTGAAATCACTGAATCACAGAACTGCAGAGTTGGAAGGGACCCTGCGGATCATCTGGTCCCAACCCCCTGCAATTCTGGAATAGGAATCTGGATCAAACCTGCAACCTTGGCGTTATCAGCATAGCGCTTTAACCAACCGAGCTATCAAGTCAGAAGTTGTCAAGTCTTGCTTGCTGGAAGGTCCACAGCGGGACTCTGGCCTGGCAGAATGTGGCTCTCCAGGCCTATCTGCCCGGCTCGCAGAACTCTTCCCCACCCCCCCAGAAGCCTTGCTTCACTCCTTAAACTGTTTCTGCCAGGCTGGGAGGTGTTCTTGGACTCTGATAATGCCTCGTGCTTGGCCTGGGTGGGGGGTGGAGAGGGGTGTGTTTCCCGTGTGCAAGTTAGCGTAGAAAGTGAAACTGTGCGTTCGTTATTGCCCTGCCTAATTTTGCTTCTAGCCCTCCCTCCCACCGGCACGTGGCCCTCAGAAGATTGCACACAAGGCAAAGCGGCCCTCAGCCTGGAGACAAATGCCTCACCTCGGCTTACAGCCCACGTTTGAGTTTGTCACAAGCAAACTAGGCTTTCTTTTCTGTAATGAAACAGTCTGCTGGAAGCAAGGACCCAGAGCTCAGCACCGCAGAGGAGATCGAATGAGACTATTCGGGGTCTTCTGCACACCTGCCTCCACTTTGTGCCACCCTAGGAAACTGCCTGGGACGCGGGTGGCACTGTGGGTTAAACCACAGAGCCTACAGCTTGCCGATCAGAAGGTCGGCGGTTCTAATCCCTGCGACGGGGTGAGCTCCCGTTGCTCGGTCTAGCTCCTGCCAACCTAGCAGTTTGAAAGCACATCAAAATGCAAGTAGATAAATAGGTACCACTCCGGCGGGAAGGTAGACGGCGTTTCCGTGCGCTGCTCTGGTTTGCCAGAAGCAGCTTAGTCATGCTGGCCACATGACCCGGAAGCTGTACGCCGGCTCCCTCGGCCAATAAAGCGAGATGTGCGCCACAACCCCAGAGTCGGCCACGAATGGACCTAACGGTCAGGGGTCCCTTTACCTAGGAAGCTGCCTGCTGTTACCCAGTTGCTTTTAGAGACAGTCCAAAGCTTTACTGGTACAATATGGCTCCAAAGGGTCTGAAGAGCTGAACAGATTGCAGAGTGCACAGATGCATGCTTTTCTTTTCTTTTTTTAAAAGGATACGTGGATGGTAATCCAACTTGTCGCCAAAGAAATTCACAAACTGTGTCCCGTTGTAGAAGTAGCCAGCTGGAAGAGGATCCAGGTGGCGTTTCACCTGCATTGGAAGGCAAAGCTATCACTCAAGAGCCGCTCTCTGAGCTCGCAAGAACGCACAGTCATATTTCAGGAGTCGTTTGTCAGAACTGCTGACGGGGCGAGTCCCCGGCGAGAGAGAAAATGTGCACAGCTAAGCAGCTATGCTCAAGGAAGGAAATCTTTCACAGAGGCTAAAAATAGCTTCGCTTTCTATATGCGGGGCTCTCTTGTTTCTTCCGGGTGGTATCCTGCCCTGAGTAGGCCCGCTGAAATTAAGGAACGTGACTAAAGGAGGTCCATTAATTTCAGCATAAATCTGAACATCACCCTCTGCGTTTAAAGAGCAGGCAATATGGCATAGTGGTTAGAGCGTCGGCTTCGGGCTTGGGAGACCAGGGTTCGAATCCCCACTTGGCCAGGAGGCTCCCTAGGTGTTCTCGGGCCAGTCACTGCTTCTCAGCCTCGCCTACCTCACAGGGCTGTTGTGAGGATGAAGTTGGGGAGGGAAAAGATCTGTGCAGGCCACAGTGAGCTCCTTGGAAGAAGGTTGGGATATCAATGTAATAATAATAATAATAATAATAATAATAATAATAATAATAATAGGCAGTTACAGGAATCACTGCTTCAGTGGGAGGGACTTTAAGGCTGCCTTGCATCACTCCTGGGAGCACACTCTCGTCCCCTCATTAGTCATAGAATCAGAGAATTGTAGAGTTGGAAGGGAACCCAAAGGCCATCTAGTCCAACCCCCTGAAATGCAGGAGTCTCAGCTAAAGTCCTGCCCACTGAGCTAAGGTTGCCCCCTGCCCTTGAATAGGAAAGGCGTAGTAAAAAACTTCTCGGAAATGATATATAATGAGAGGAAAAAGATGTTGAAATATACATTCTTAAAAAAAACAGAAGCATTTTTACTTGGTACTATAGGCGAGGATATTAATAGACAAGATGTTAAATTGTTCTTATATGCAACAACAGCGGCAAGAGTATTGATAGCCCAGAAATGGAAGCAAGAATAAATCCCGATGAAAGAAGAATAGCAGACAAAATTAATGGACTACGCAGAATTAGATAAAATGAGAGGAAGGATTCGAAACCAGAGATTTGCAGAAGATTGGAAAAAATATACGAACTATTTGAAGGACAATTGTAATCAACAAATTACAAGAAGTTTTGTAAGGAAAAATACATGAAATATTGCAAAATAGAGAAAGAAGAGAGATTAGTTATAGGATTTAAAGGTAATAGTGAAAGTAAGAAATGTGTATTAAGTGATTAGATTGGAAAATTTTCAGATGTGATTGATGGAAGTCCAAAAATTGTATAAGATGTAAAAGTATGTTTAATTATTTGAAAATGATATGTTAAAAAACTAATACAAAATATTTTTAAAAAATGAATAGGAAAGGCGTATTTGGCTTTGACTTACATGGATGTTCTTGATCTCCTGCGAGGTCAGCATGCCCCGGGTTTTCAGAGCCTTCCTCTGTGGTTTCTGTGTTTGGATAAAGACACCAGAAAAGCCCAGTTCACTGCTTCCGAAATTGACAGTGTGACATTATCAGAGCAAGGGTTTCCCAGCTGTCTGTTGGACTACAGTTCCCATTATCCCTGACCACTGGGGTCCTGCTAGCTAGGAATGATGGGAGTTGTGGTCCAACAAAAACAAGTTGGAGACCCAAGTTCAGGGAACCCTGCCTTAGAGGAAGACAAGGGAAGTGTGCTTCAAACACAACCAAAGGGAAACTGCTAAGGCTGAAAAACACACAGGGCAAAAGCTTCTCTGGACCAAAGAGCTGTCAGGAGAAGACTTGGAATGACAACTGGGAGAGATCAGGGAAACCAGAGCAAGCTGGGTGATGCTCCCTGAGCTACGTGAGGCGGCTTTCCAGTCAGATGTGCTTGTTGTCCACAGGATTATCGGGGGCACCCCCTTCACATGTTGTCTGGAGAGCCTGCTCTTTCATCTCAACTGAAAGAAGCTGCTTCTCACAAGACCATCATTTCAAAGAAGCCACACAGTTCCCCATCACTGTGAATACCGTATTTTTTGCTCTATAAGACTCACTTTTTCCCTCCTAAAAAGTAAGGGGAAATGTGTGTGCGTCTTATGGAGCGAATGCAGGCTGCGCAGATATCCCAGAAGCCAGAACAGCAAGAGGGATTGCTGCTTCCACTGCGCAGCAATCCCTCTTGCTGTTCTGGCTTCTGAGATTCAGAATATTTTTTTTCTTCTTTTCCTCCTCCAAAAAACTAGGTGCGTCTTGTGGTCTGGTGCGTCTTATAGAACAAGAAATAAGGTATTTATATAGCTCTCCGACACTGTGATGATGGGCACACTGGAGCCCTGCTCAGCCCAAAGGCTCTTCTGTGTAGGTTTGCAGCCTTTATATACAAATAGCCGCCATCGCAGTGTCCTCGTTCACGTTTTGTGGATGGAGAAAACGAGGCCGGGTGCAGCACCCAGCGCTTCAGGACTGAGCAGTTATAAAAACCCAAGGCCACCCTAGAACCGTAAACCATTTGGGCCGACTGAACCGAGGTCACAAACACAACACTTATATAAAGCACTCTTGGGCAGCCGTGCAAAATCCTGGGAGCTGCGCTTTGCTAGAGGTGCTGGGAAGTCGGAATCCTTAAAGAACTACAGTTCCCAGGATTCTTTTGGGGGCGGAGAGGCATGATTGTCGAAGTGCTGTAAGAGTGCTTTAAATGTATGCTGCAGATGTGACCAGAATCCCTTAGAATAGCTCAAATGCAATCTGTGAACAAGCTATACGGCCTAGGACCCTCGTACCTACAGGACCGCCTCTCCTGGTATGTCCCACACAGGACCTTACGGTCTTCAAACAAAAGCATCTTAGAGGTCCTGGGCCACAGGGAGGTTAGGCTGGCCTCAACCAGAGCCAGGGCTTTTTCAGCTGTGGCCCCGATCTGGTGGAATGCTTTGTCACAATAGACTAGGGCTCTGCAGTACTTGAAATCTTTCCGCAGGGCCTGCAAGACAGAGCTGTTCCACCAGGCCTTTGGTTAAGGCACAGCCTGACTCCCTCCTTCGGCAATCCTCACAGAACTCTAGCCCAATGGTTGCCATTAATCTGATTTGAAGTAATTTGATAATGAAATGATTTTAGAATGTTTTATCATTTTACTGTTGTTAGCCGCTCTGAGCCCGGCTTCGGCTGGGGAGGGCGGGATATAAATAAAATTTTATTATTATTATTATTTTAAAAATTACAGTACTGTACACAGTATGACCTAATGCAGCAAACTCTCAAAAGATTTTACTTTTTAAAAATAAAGACCTAACATGCATCGAGGGCAGAGCAATCCCGCTTTTAACTTGATTAAGGTTGCAGATATTCATTTCCATGCGATATGTGGAACTGACAAACATTAATTATCTGAATCACAGCTGCTGGATTGCGATCTTGTTACCAATGCTGTTTATGAATTTTTAAAATGTCAAGCTTCTAAGGGTGTTTTATCTTTTATATGCAAATTGGGTAGATACGTAACTGTGTCTGGTGGGTGGGTGTGTGTTTAAGGGTGGGGGGAAGGGGGAAGAAACCCAACTGTGGAACTAATCCACAAAACAGGAGGAAGGCATTGTGCTTTGAAGCCCTTGCGCTTTGATCCCACCCACTCCTCAGTTTGTGTATCAGAACGGCAAGCGGAAATGGAGAGGAATCTATGGTCACCAGAACCTGGCAATCAGACGGTGCTACACAAATAATTCTTCCGGTATTTCAATGCTCCAAGGCTGGAAATCTAACATGAACATCTATGAGACAGTGTGGCGTAATGGTTAGACCAGAGTGCTGGACTATGACCTGGGAGAGCAGGGTTCGAATCCCAGTCACCATCTCTTAGCCTAACCTCCCTCACAGGGTTGTTGAGAGGATGAAGTGGGGAGGAGGAGGAGAACTATGTACACCACCTTGAGATCCTCGGGAAATAAAGGTGGTATATAAATGTAATAAATAATGACAACAGAGAAGTGCTTCCGATTCAATGCATGCACTGTATTAAGTTCAAATGCAAAGAAAAGCAGATTAATATACCACTGTATATTAAAACATCAGTCATTAAAAACTTCCCAAAACAGGGCTGCCTTCAGATGTCTTCTAAATGTCATATACAGTGGCACCTTGGATTAAGTACTTAATTCGTTCCAGAGGTCCGTTCTTAACCTGAAACTGTTCTTAACCTGAAGCACCACTTTAGCTAATGGGGCCTCCTGCTGCTGCCGCGCCGCCAAAGCACAATTTCTGTTCTTATCCTGAAGCAAAGTTCTTAACCCGAGGTACTATTTCTGGGTTAGCAGAGTCTGTAACCTGAAGCGTATGTAACCTGAGGTACCACTGTAGTTGTTTATTTCTTTGTCCAGTAAGAAAATATTCCAGCCCTGCATAGAGTTCAGAGTCTCTTTGCATCCCTGCCCTGTTGTCCTGTCCCATCCCCCTCTTCTTCATCCCTAGCACATCCCACCCAGGTGTCCCAGGGAGCAGGCCATGTTTCACACATGCCTCTTCATGTGCAGGGCCAGGTGATCATCCCTGACCAAAGTCTTACTAGCTAGGGATGATGGGAGCGGCAGTCCAGCCTCACCTGGGGACCCAAGTTTGAGAAAAGCTGGTATAAAGGCTGTGTGCTGACGGAAATGCCCTCAGAGACTCTTTGACACTCTGTCTGGTAATGCGTTACTCAATGAAGTCTGACTAATTGGGAGTTAGATGTGAGCCTCCGTTGCTGGACCCCCAAAAGGGAATTTTCTCCCAAAAGGAGACGGTCACTCACCTGCTTTGCAGTTTGCCTCAGCCAGTCCTTGATGTCATCCTCCTTGAGGGAGCAGCCGACAAAGACCAGGAAGTACTCCTGAGGCCCGCCGTGATCGCGGCCATCGTTTCTTGAATCAGGAGGGGGGAAAGGGGTTGGCCCCTCCTGAACAGGCACCAGGCTTAAGGAGTTGGACGAGGTGTTGTGGCAGACCTCGATTGTCCGATCTGAATCTGACGAAAAGAGCAGGAGGGGGTGTTATTCCTTAAGAACCCCAGTTTCATTTTTTTTATTTTTTATTTATAAAATATTTATTAAAGTTTCAGAAAGAGGAATTACATAAAAACAAAAAATACAAAGGTAAAAGACAAAAATAAAAATTCAAGAAAGATACAGAATAAAAAAGTAAGTACACTTACAGAAAAAAGGGGAAAAATAAAAATAAAAAAACCCAATCTTTCCATATCTTACATTCATATCCTTGTTTCCCTGACCTCCTCATACCTCCCTTTTTTGTGTTCCAATTCAATTAATTAATTCAGCAATTTCTTTCCCTCCTTATTATCCTGATCTTTAATCTTAATATATTGAAGAACCCCAGTTTCATTTAGAGAGGAACGGTGGGCGAATCGCTCCCTAGCGAGTTCTGCATCTCAGCCGGCACTAAGCAAAATTTCGATTTACTGAACTCCCTGCCTCACTTTAATATTTATACAGCGGTACCTCTAGTTATGAACTTAATTTGTTCCAGAGGTCCATTCTTAATCTGAAACTGTTCTTAACTAGAGGCATGCTTTTGCTAATGGGGCCTCTTGCTGCCGCTTTGCCACCGGCACACAATTTCCGTTCTCATCCTGGGGCAAAGTTCTCAACTCGAGGTAACTCTTCCAGGTTAGCAGAGTTTGTAATCTGAGGCATTTGTAACTCGAGGTACCACTGTATATATAAATGTTTCCTAATGCTAGCAGGCAAACCTAGTAATATGACTTCATAAAAGGTAAAGGTAAAGCAACCCCTGACCATTAGGTCCAGTCGCAGACGACTCTGGGGTTGCAGGGCTCATCTCACTTTACTGGCCGAGGGAGCTGGTGTACAGCTTCCGGGTCATGTGGCCAGCATGACTAAGCTGCTTCTGGCAAATCAGAGCAGCACACGGAAACGCTGTTTACCTTTCCGCCGGAGCGGTACCTATTTATCTACTTGCACTTTGACGTGCTTTCGAACTGCTAGGTGGGCAGGAGCAGGGACCGAACAATGGGAGCTCACTCCATCGCAGGGATTTGAACCGCCAACCTTCTGATCGGCAAGTCCTAGGCTCGGTGGTTTAGACCACAGCGCCACCCGCGTCCCAATATACTTTACACAAAATGCAAAACACTACTTTTTTCTAAGCAAAAAAGCAAAAAAACAAAAAAACAAAAACAGGGGGGCATGGTATTAATTCTGTCAACGCTCTAATGAAACAAACTTCTTCCACGGCACAATAAAATAAATAAGTAAAGAGAGAGAGAGAGACAGAGAGGAAGACAGATCTCCCCCACCTTCCAGGGGAGTTTCAGTCCAAGGAACTTCAAAACAATGCTGTAAAAGCTGAGATATAAAAGCTTGGACGCAAATGAAAGGACTCCTCCTGTAAAAGGAAAGGATCCCAATCCAAGGGAGGCTCCCAGTGATACGGAAGCTGGAAGTAGAGGTGACCTTCACCGGCTCCCCCTTGCAGTTCCCATCATCACGTCCTCTGCTGTTTGAAAGCATCCCTAAACACTTTGGAGCCTGTTTCTTTGGGCGAGGGGGAGGCATAAGAGGCTGCAGGAGGAAAAGGGAATTGGCAGGAAACCCCCTCAGGCCCCCCCCCCATCTTGCAGCAGGAGTATCCGTGAGCGGAGTTTGGGGGGAGGTTGGCAGCAAAGGGTCCCACCCCATAGCATTTCCCTAAGGAGATAAATGGTGACCGATCACTCGCCCGTTACCTGAAAACTTAACTTTCCCCAAAATGTGGTACACGTTTCCAGAGAAAGGACTTGACTTTTTGGAGGACTTCAGGGCTGTTTGAAAACAGAAAGACACAGAGAAAACGCAGGCAAGTGACTTAATCTTTCTTGACTAAGGAGGCGGTGCAGTGGGAAATGAAAAACATTTGCAAGGCCTATTTCACCCTAGAATTAATTCTACGAAGGCTAGAAAATATGTATGGGAGAAATAAGACACTTGCATAGCTTTAGCGTAACCCTTTATTGAGCACCTAGCATGCCGCAAACTTTAAGGCAGTCCTTAAGGTGTAGTCATAGGTATATCAGTGTATTCAAATCTGAATTGTCAAATTATGTTGTTATTGTTAGTATGGTTTTTGTTGTATGTGTCTTTTGCGGTTGATGTTTGTATCGAAAAAATGATTAAACAATTTTTTTTAAAAAGGCAGTCCTTGACCATGTACTACTCTCTAGACGTTTTGGGGTGCAATTACTATCAGGCCAGGGGCAACATTGGCAAAGCCTGTGTTAAACATACAGGAAACAAGAAGGTTTTGCTTTTTTAAAACAATCCCCTTTTAAAGCAAGCGCCTTCTAGGATCAGATACGTGAGCAAGGTAACACGAGCAAAGCAGAGATTTAATACATGCCATTGCTAGGCAGAGATTATGGTATATAAAACGATACAAGGATGTGTGTTGTCATACATAGAAACTACTGGGCTTGAGATTTCATGCCAAAATCTGGGACCTGGTGGTGTGGAAACCGAAGCTCCCTCAAATCTCATTTTTGGCTTAAAAGAGTTTCTAGCCCTCATGGTTAAGGGAGCAATTTTTTCAAATGCTCAGGAAATTTTTGTACCTAATCGCAGCAATGTGCGTGCTAAACTGAATTTGGGCAAAAACCCAACACCAAGGCATCCCTTTCCCTGACATACATAATTGGCTTTGAGCACGCGACACAGCAGGAAGGTTTGCGGTTGCAGATTTTCAGGCTTCTGCTTGTGGAAACGATGAACAGGTGCAAGGATGTGAAGTTTTTGCTGGCTATGCTGGGCGTAGGTAGGGTGGCATGGGGCAAGGGCAGCCCAGGACCCTTGGCAGCAGGTGGTGAAGAAGCAAAGAGGACCCTTTCCCCAAATCAAGGTGCACAGGACCCTCAGCTGGGTCAATATATTTTTGCACTCAAAACAACACCCGGGTCATTAAAAATAAGGCAATAAAAAATAACCATTAAATTTCATGACACCTAAAATCAACTGTAAAGTGTGTGTGGAGGGGGAGATATTCTGGCCACTAATGTAATTTGCTAGCAATTTCAGGGAGAAAACACGACACTAAAATTAATCTCTGCATTCAATTGCTTCTTACCTTTACACTTGGCCACAAATCGTGTTTTCTCCAAGGGACGGTTAAACCACACACAGATCTGAACCATCGGGGGAAAGGTGGAACCTGCACAGAATTTGCCCTCGTACCTGAAGAGGAGGAGGAGAAGAAAGGAATCATGTCAGTGTGTCAATTTTCCAAATTTGGTCCAGTCCCAAAGCTCTTGCAACCCGCTGTCGGATGAGGATCAGGTCATGAAGCAGACCTCTTTTGCTGGTTCTTAACAGGCACCCACCTGTTTTGGATTTTGGCTTCCTTGAAGTTTGAGAGTCACAAACATTTTTAGTGGCACTGAAAAAAATATTGTGTTCAAGACAGAAGAAGGTGGCCAACCAGACTGTGAATAGGGCTCAGTCCTGAGGTAGCTGAGTCAGCAGAGCATGAGACTCCGAATCTCAGGGTTGTGGGTTTGAGCCCCATGTTGGGCAAAAGATCCCTGGATTTGCAGGGGGTTGGAGACCCTTGTGATCCCTTCCAACGCTACGAATCTGTGATTCAAAGCGCCACAGCTAGTCCGGGATGACACAGCAATGCACGCTTCTTAGATTGCTTGCTTTCTCCAGCAAAAGCATGAACGTACAGTGGAACCTCGACTTACATATGCCTCGTCTCGCGGATGTTCCAAGTTGCGTCCGTGGCAAACCCAGAAGTAAACACTGGGTTTGCCATGATTCGTGCATGTGCGGAAGTGGCTTCTGCTGTCTGCATGCGCAGAAGCGGCTGCCGCCACCTGCGCAAGTGCAGAAGCGTGCCACCGCCGAATGTGCATGCGCACAAGACGCCTCTTCTAGCATCCCGTTTTGACCAGCGGCCGGACCTCTGGAACGGATTATGTCCGTAAGTAGAGGTTCCACTGTATGTGCTGGAGGGAGGGTCAAAGTTTCACAGAAGAGCACATGACCTGCGCATGGAAAGTCCTGGATTAGATCTTTGGCATTTTCAGTTAAAGCAAGAGTGGGGAACCACCGGCCCTAATGTTCACGTATGTTCACGGAGTGAGGTTAAAAACCTAACACTGGAATGGCAAAGAGTTCAAATGTGAAGAGCATAAATATGTGCATCATTCCTCTCATTGCAACATACAAGTGATGCCTGTATGTGGACTCCCTCGGGAGGTTGTGGACTCTCCTTCGTTGGAGGTTTCTAGGCAGAGGTTGGATGGCCATCTGCCATGGACGCTTTAGCTGAGATTCCTGCAAAGGACTTGATGACCCTCAGGGTCCCTTCTGACTCTGATTCTAGGTGAATTTGAGTATTGGAGGTATTTAAATACAAGGCGCTGCATTCAAACAGGAGATCAAGAGGGGGAAATAAGCGATATGATGTCCAAGATATTTGGCTTCTTGCAATGCATCTGTAAGGAACACCCCACAAAAAAACCCTCTTATTTCCCTCTTAGCTCATGAATGCCTCCTAATTGCAAACTGGTTTCCAAGCGTTCAACTCCCTTTTGTTGCCCAAACAGCAAAAACCACACTAATGAAGACGTGGCCATGCTGAAAAGAGATGGACTAGGAGACCTTTCAGAGATTCCGTCCCTGTTTGGTGAAATTTCTACAGTGCTCTCCAGTTCGGGCAGCCATCTTTTAATTAGAAAATGGGGCTGGAGAACAACAAGACAACTGAATGGATTTCTCTAAGAAACTAATTGCACCATTTCATTACCGAAGTGATTTATCTGGGCAGATTAAACGGAGGGGAAAATAAATCTAGTAGTGCTTTATAATGCTCATGTTTATTAAAGGATATTGCACTTGAAACCTTTTTACCAAAAGGAGATACTTGCCAGCCAGGGTAGGTTAAGTAGCGAGTCGTCAGCATCTGTGGAGCTGAGAAACTGTTTTCAGATAGGATTAGTTCGATGTCTTCATTCCTAGCAGGAGAGAGAGTGAGGTTTCGTTTGGGGGGGGGGTCACCTTTAAAGTGCACTTTCCCAGAAGCAGAGGCAACCATCAGGATTTAAACCTGATTCCTACCCACCAGGTGAGTCAGATCAACCTGGGGGGGGGGCTTTTCTGGCTTGCCATTTTAATGTAACAGCAGGTGCTTTTTGGCTTCTAGTCTTCCTGATCCTGGAGACAACAAAAAGCTGTCTTCAAACCCCTAAGAACCATTTTCTTCTTCAAGATCCAAAGCATTTCGAACCCGTTTTCCCACAACCCTCCGAAAGAGAGCTTGAGTGTAGCTTGCGGCCCTGTTAATGTAATGTAAACAAGGATTTAAAACTCTCAGTGAGTCATAGTCTGGGAACATCTGGTTGGAGAGCAGAAACGGAGGAGGATATGGAAAATGCCAGCTTGCCGCCAGCAGCGGAGGCGTCTCGTCTGCAAAATGGCAGCCCAGGCAACTGAGAGTTCTCACATCTGCTTCATTCCTGTGCAAAGCGCCCCAAAAGGACTGGCGTTTCTCTCCACTTCTGTGGCCCACGTGGAAACATCCAGGCTTACCTGGTCACGACCCCGTTTTCTGCCAGGATGAACGACACAGTGGGGTTCGCAGCTCGGATGAGGTTCTGGAGCTGAACAAGGAGTGGGTGTCTCTGCTCGGCTGTATGGCTTGTGAAGACCACATTGCTCACCAAACCTGGGGGGGGGGGGGAGAAAGCAAACAGGGTCAGCTGTCTTAGGGAATGTCTTCACCAGCCACTGTGTGCTCTTGGGAGAGCATAAAGGTGGTAAGCCAAGGCAATCAGTAAAAGGACAAGACTCTGTTGTGGGTATTTAAAGGTCAGCTCAACGCTCCTCCCTGAAACTGCTGTCACACAGCAATCCAGCTCTCCTGCTCGTTTGACAGTAGAGATTGCTTGTCAGGCTGCCACCCTCTTGTCCATCAGGACCCACTTTTTAAAGCTTTCCTTAAGCTACCAGACACTTCTGTGAGCAGCTCTCTACGTTGCTGTTTGCTACTAAGTTTTCAGTGCCTGGTCTCCTGCTGCATCCTAATTCTCGACGTCCGCTAGGCAGATATATGGCTGGCCAACACCACCCCGTACGGCAGCAGTCTCCACAGGACACCTTAAAGGCTTATGGCTTCATTCCTGAAAGGAAATGTGCATCTTACTTTTGCATACAGAGATTTTACCTTGTGAGCACTGGTCCAGGAACTTGGGGAAAAGAAGCCTGTAAAATACAAATGCATTAGCGTTAAGAGTGTTAGGGATACAGGCAGATGTCGTCTGCTAGTCTTCCAAGCCCCCTGAAGCTACCACACCCTCAGGAAGATCACTGGTTCCTCAAGCATAAGGTTATCTACCTCAATTGATCACAGCGCTCAGGCAAGATCACTTCCCAGAGAAGACCCTTTCAGCCAAGACATTTCTCCGGATAAGACATGCTACGACCTTTCTGGTCTCATCTAGGAAAGCTCGCAAGGTGTGGCTTCCCTGGCTACAGAAATCTGTGACTTCTAAGGCAGCTGGCATGACAACGGTGCAGGTACACGGGGAAGAAATGTCTGTGCCATGCATGCAGGGGCTTGCAAAGGGGTACCTGTGTTCCATGTAGCAACTCAGTGGCTCGACGCAAGTACTGATGGCTCCAATAACGAAAGCAGCCTTCACGTCAGCGTCTGGGTGAGTCTGGAGAGCCTGCACAACGTCAATCACGTCTGTGTATCTGCAGATGGAATGAAAGCAAAGGGTTGTGATGTGATGGGGAAGAACAAGGACTATGGCTGCTGCCAGCCTAGGTGGAAAGAGACAGTGGTTATACATGAATGGCGCAATGAGCTTCGATTCTGAGAAAGCACTTCTTATCCAAGTCCTGGGGCAGGGAGGTAAAATGGCTCTTCTCTTGTGATTTGCACAAGGGCACCTCTCCCTTCCCACAGTCATTCACAAAAAGACACCCCCTGCAGTATATCGAAGAGGAACCTCCAGCTGTGCAGGTTAGGTGGTGATGGGAGTTGTAGTGTGGAGCATTTAGAGGGTACCTGGTTCTGCTGGGGGGTGACTGCCATTCACATCTGAACATCAGGTGCGCAGCAGGGAACACACAACAGGGACATCTGCTACCGCCTTAGGCAGCTGGCAGAGAGCAGGATTGTGGCTTAGAGAGACCCTTGACTCCAGCCAGCAGGGGTCTTAAGAGCATCATTCTCGAGATGCAGGCAAAGAGAGGAGATGCAGGCAAAGAGAGACAGCAATGGAAAAGGACAAGAGGTCATGCACCAATGGGTTTGTGTCCCACTCTCACCCCCCTGGTTTCCATTGTGTTCATCTCTTTCTCAAAATGCCAAAGGTGACGATCTGATCTGCTGCAAACAGCTTTTCCAAAGGCTTCTTGCCATCCCTTGTTCTGCGCTGGCGGGCAAGGTATACTTGACCTCACTTCCGACATTTCTTAATAGAAATGCCTTGGTGCGTTATTGTAAAGGGCTTCCGTGTTGGGTCCATAACTCCCCTCAACTGAGCAGCACTTCCCTTGGAGAGCGATTTCATGATGCTTTGAATCAAGACCAAAACAATGCTTGCCAAGGCTGCTCCTGCCACCCAGTCTGATAAAATGTGCTGTGTGGGAGCTTTCAGGCAGGAAGGAAGACAACGAAGGCCTTTCTCCTTGCTATCTTGGGGCTATTTAAAAGTTACAAAAACAGTCTCTCTCGCTCCAAACTTAATGTGTGTGTGCGTTCAACTGCGTTCATGTGTGTTATTTTGGATTTTTCTGGAACATGTAGCCATGTACCAAAGCAAAAGGCTTCTGAACACTCTAAAAGCATCCCTTTATATCAAGGAGAAAAGTCCATCAAGTGCCTCTCTTTTTGTGTGTGGGGGGGGGTGTAGGTGTCCTTTGCCTACAAGATGTTGGCTATACTTTTGAATAGTTTGTTCGAGTATTGCTACCATTCTCTGCAGGGGTAAGCAGGCTTCAGGCTTGTGGGAATTACTTCACTTTTTTAAAATTAAAAAAACAAAACTAGAATCCTAAGATCCACCAGCCGAAAGAGTATCTCAGCTGGGTGGACATACACTAAGAATTAAATAAGAGGAATGCCTCAGAGTCAAGGTATCTGTGATCAGGATCTTTCACAGAAAAAATCCACTCCTGGTTCCCCGCTCCAAGCAATCATTTTTCAGCAATCCTGGTTTTGTGTGGGGTGGGAGAGGTGACTTTCAGTTGCTGCCACTGTAAGACAAGTGGGAGCCAGAAACTGTTATCAACCTAGTGCACATCATCCAGAGATCTACCAGAAGATCCCATTCTACCTAAACCCACCTCCCACTTTACAGATCTGAGGTCAAACGCATCTCAAAGTGGCAATATGAAGATGGCAGATTGCTAAAAGCTCACGCAGATCTAGAAGCAGTCTCTTACCCTTGCAGAACCACCAGCAGCCTCACTTTCTTCCTACTGTAAGCCGAGAGACGAGCACTTCGGCTGTGCTGGGGTTCAAGGACGCTTGCCAGGAACCGTTGGAAATGAGCTGCGCTGAAACATTCAGGGCTGTCCATAGTCTGGCGATAAACAAGCCACCTAAAAGAGCATAACGAAGTCAGAACAATGCTGCCTGCTTCATTGTCAACACCGTCCGCAGCATCACATATCATTAATACAGTGGTACCTGAGAACTTTGCCCCAGGATGAGAACGGAAATCGCACGGCAGCAGGAGTCCCCATTAGTGAAAGCGCGCCTCAGGTTAAGAAAGGTTTTGGGTTAAGAACGAACCTCCAGATCGAATTAAGTTCGTAACCCGAGGTATCACTGTATGTTATCATCAGCACATTGTAACTTATTTTGCCCTGGTTTTTTTCACCGGCTCTTTCTTCCTGCAATTTAACAGTGTTGTACACCGCCTTGAGACTTAACATAAGGTAAAGGTAAAGGGACCCCTGACCATTAGGTCCAGTCATGACCGATTCTGGGGTTGTGGTGCTCATCTCGCTCTATTGGCTGAGGAAGCCGGCATACAGCTTCCGGGTCATGTGGCCAGCATGACTAAGCCGCTTCTGGCGAACCAGAGCAGCGCACGGAAACGCCGTTTACCTTCCCGCCGGAGTGGTACCTATTTATCTACTTGCACTTTGATGTGCTTTCGAACTGCTAGGTTGGCAGGAGCTGGGACTGAACAACGAGAGCTCACCCCGTCGCGGGGATTCGAAACGCCAACCTTCTGATCGGCAAACCCTAGGCAATGTGGTTTAACCCACAGAGCCACCCATATCCCGAGACTTAACATAGGAGGTGGTAAAACAAATGCCTTTAGAGAATACGTGGTGATAAATAATAATACTTCCCACCCACCTCTGCTTTGTCTAAATCAGGACTGGGAGGGAGGAAAAACCACTCTGTGAGTTGCCCTCAGTAAAAGGCCGCAGCTTTGTGGCCACAGGATCCATCCCACGAATCTCCTGGGAGGGCAGGGAAAGACCCCTGCCTGGAACCATGGGGCTGATGGGGGCTAGTCGTAACATCTGGGCAGTGTCAGGTTGGCAAAGACTGGGATAGACCATTCGAGCACCTCAGTAGAACCAGGCTCCAAGGCAGAGAGGTCATACTTGGAGAAGGTCCTGACCACTAATTGCTCCCCTACGAACAGCTTTAGCAGGACATAGTTTCCCATCAGCCACCACTATTTTTTAAAAAGAGGAGGAGGAGGAAAACAGCAACAAAGTAAATCGCAACTAACCTTCCATATTCTTTGTTAAAAGTGACCAGGAAAGAACAGAGATCACTCGAGCGACATCCCGGGAGACCGGTTAAGATGGTGATCACCACCTCAAAGCAGGAGAAGAACTAGTTAAATCATTGCCATCATTACTGACTGCGCTGCTAGTTTTCAAAGGGGCTAAAATGGGTCTGTGGGCAGGACGAAGTAATCATGTATGTACGTTATGTTTGAAAGAGGCTATTTTAAGGGCAGGAAAGCCAAATTTGAAAAGAAGTTTTTTTTAAAAAAAATGGCAGACAAGTACGTAAAACCCCTTGCAATCAGGTTGCCAAGATGGGTTACACTGGAGGAAAATGCACGAAAATGAAATAAAAACACTGTAATGCAAACAGAGGACCTTTAAGAAATGTCGCAGGTCTCAGATTAGCTGTCTTACCTTATCATTCTCCGCCTCGTTGTCAGGAAGCGCTTTGGACTGCTGCAGCAACGTTGGCAAATGGGCTCTCATCACTGGCTCACGGCTTACGCTGCTGACCGTAAAGTGCTGTAGAAATCTTTGGAGGAAGAAGACAGCGCAGAGTTGTTCGTGGCCATACTTACTTTTCAGGAGGAACCCCTGGAGGCCTGCATGGCTGCCATTGAGCCCACAAATATGCTGAGAATCCAGCAAAGGCCCAATTTATATGGAATCATCTCGGTCCAATAAACCTTAGTTTTTTGGACCAAGTATAAGCCGTGCGCTTGGCATACCAGCCTCCCTTCCTCCACACACCCCATTATCTCTGTTTCTCGAAGCACATTCCCCCATTAATTTCAAAACCAGCCAATTTGTGGCTTAAGAACTTGCTCCATAACAAGACCCGATTCCCACCCAGAGTTGGAGAGACATGTGCCCAGCTAACAAACAACTGGGATTCCATGGGGTAACTTGTCCTTTGGTCAGCACAAAACCACTTCTGAACTCAAGAGGAGGTGGAGTTACGGGCTTCACACCCTCTCCACGTGCGCTGGGGCTGGCTCTCAGCCTCCACGCGATTGAGGGGATCCCCGGCCGCGTCATCCCCTCACCAGCCAATCAGCTGGCCTGGGGGGGTGTGGCTTGCGCGATATCACACTGGTGCAGCCGGGGAACTCCCTCTTTTGCCGCCTATCGAAGGGTAGAGGATTCCGGGGGGGCGTGGCCCTGTCCGAAGCCTATGGAGGTGAGGGCCTAAGGCACGCCCCCGAGCGGTGACCCCGGGGGAGTTCCTAGTTGATGTGCATCAGCAGGACTCCCCCTACTGGTGGTTAACCCTTCCCAGTCTTCAAACAATCGTGCTGAAGCCAGATAGTCGTTTAGGACCAATGCCTAAGCCAATACCGCTCATTCCTGTAACCAATAAAGTTGTGGCCATTTTTTGCCCATTAACCTAGTATTTGTGCCATGTGTCTTTATTTCCACCGGGGGGAGGCAGGAACTTGCCACGCAAAGGCTATTTTTGAGAAATCTCACCTGTCCAGATCTGGGAGGCTGACCGATATTCTCAGCTGGCTCCATCTTTCTCCAGGGGGACAGGACAGGACGGTGAAAAGCTTCTGCATGCTGGTATGCCTGGAACAAGGACACACATTTAGAACTAAGGATCTGGCCGTAGGAAAATGCTCTCTCCGTTTCCTTCTAGTCAACGTGCACTGCTGCAAAGCCAAACCACCACGTCTCAAACTCACCTTTCAACATGAGGCCAAGGGAATGGTCTGGCAGGGGAGTGAAATACGCCACTCATTCAATGCAGCTTTGTACAAGAGACCTTTGCTCCTGCCTTGTGCCCAGGTAATATAATCGCTCTCTCTTCAGCCTCTCTCCCTCCTATAGTGTTCTCCTTTTCACTTCTTCCCTCCCTCTTGCCAAAAGACAGCTGTGGCTCTGCTGGAGCGACCACTCAGGCCAGGCTGCGACCAAGAACACCTCCAGGTACCCTTTGCATTCTACATGCAAGATGATTTGTGCTCGTGATGGCACTGGGTGGAAAGATGCAACTCCCCTTCAACACTGTTTTTCCATGCAGAACTTCAGGAGTGGAAATCCTGCTGTGTTTCCAATCAGCGCAAGCCTAGGAGCTTCCGACTAGAAGCCTGTAATTTTCTCCACTGTATCTCCTATGTGGACGGCACAGTATAAATCTGCTGCGAATGCACTATGACTGCATCAGCGTGGATCAGGACAGCTAGCCTTCAAACTTTTTGGAGCCAGGACACACATTTTAAAGGCAAACTTCAGATTTCTTCATGCACACACTCGTTCCCCCCCTTCTTTTTAGGGTGACTGAACGGCAAAGGGCAGCAGACCTCTGAAATTTTAAGAGCTTTTAACAGAAGAGGGAATTGGGGGAGGCAGCTTAGAAAAGATGAACCTATAAATGGGCTCCTATTAAACTATTGAGTGACTCTCCTCCATTGCACTGTTACCTGTCTTTCTCTCTCTCTCTGCATTTGTGCTGCTGTTTAAAAAGAAACCCATGCAAAAAGGAAAATGGCTTTGGCATTCTTGCGACTCACCTTAGGCTGCAGGGAGACTTTCTCGCGGGTCCTGACCCACCAGCTGAAGGGCCAGTGGCCTCAAAGGAGGCCAGAGGGACCTCCACTAATATAAGCTGGCAATGCTAACTCCACAAGAGAATAAATGCAATGGATCAGGGGACGGGAGAGGAATAAGCAACTGCACACACCAAGCAAACCAGAAAATGGCTTGATATTTAGTTTGCGTCAGCGTGAAACACACATGGAGGGACTCCACAGCACACAGAACCTTCTACAGATTCATTATGAGTGAATGTGCTCTCTAGTATGGATCCTTATCTTGCCAAAGCAGCACCACTTGCACACAAGGGGGAGGAATGAGCAGGGACAGGAGGAAACCCTAAGGTTTGCAGATGAATGTAAAATCCTTGGGGGCGGGGACAAGTGGTGGCTGAGCTCAGCAGGGGCTAAATGTGCTCACTGAATGCTGGCTGACTGGTGAAAAATGGAAAAGCTGAGCGGGGAGATGGGATGGAATGGAACATCCTAGAAAAGGGCATGGCTGGCAGGCAAGCCTCCTGGGACAGGAGCACTCCACCCTGCCCTGTTTTCTTGCGGCTCCCCCCTGTTCCATGCCATTCTATAGAGGGGGAAGGGCCATCTGCTCACAATTTCTCCTGTTCTACAGGCAGGCAGCCATCCTGGGTCATCTTCAAGGTTACTCCCGAATTCCCCCGCTGTTGCCAGACAGAGCAAACCTACAAGGAAGAACACAAAACATTCAAATTACACAGTTTAATGCTGCATTTAATAGTTGCAGCAGAACTACGAGGTGGTATTTGTTTTGGAAGGTGAACCGCCACTGATAGCTAACCCAAGAGGATTCCTGGGGTACTACTAGTTATTAACATCTGTAATTAGGAATCCTCTCTGCGGAAGGCGTTTAAAAACCGAACTGGACTTCCCAGAACAACTGGAGCCTGCTGTCATCCATGGTAATAAATGCTAACACTAAGAGATGGAAACTGAACAGAGCTGCAGCGCTTTAAATGGTTTATTTAATAACGAGGAAAATGAGCTATTTTTCATGTCAGCATTAATGAGATTATGCTTTGCTTTTCCTCTACCAGTAATCAACAGTAGTTAAATCATTACTCTGGAGAAGAAGGTTAATGTGTCAGCATGGCTCATGCTCATCAAGATACGCTTTTTTAGGGGGGGTTACTGTCCCCCAACAAACAAATGGCACAATCTGTACTATATTAAAAAACTTCCCTTTGGATTTCGGGCTTTGGTGGATTAGTAACTCCCAAGATATTTTAAAATCTGATTTTACTTCAATTGACTCATTACCCATTTTTATTCTGTATTTGTAAAAACTCTATTTATTCTGTATTTAACAAAACTCTATTAATACAAAACATTGCCTCTTCTTCATAGAGCCAAAGGCAGATTCTCTCTCTCTCACACACACAACACATACATACAAACAAAACCACACAAACACTACTCTCTCACCACACAGTTTACCGCTCAACAATTTTATGATTTTTGCCTCCACTGAAAAGCCATCGCTCTGAAGACAATGTGAACACGCTGTCAGTGATGTCTGACTTGCAATGACCCTTTCACGTGTGCAAATTATTACTTGCACGTTCAGACCATCGGCGAACACAGTATCTTGTGTGACTTCAAAAGACAGTCAACGACAGAGAAGGCAAACAGCAGTGGCAAAGGAGGTTCATCACTCGCTTGTGTCAGAGTAAACTAGAGGCATTTTGACCAAGCCAAGTCCCAGGGTTCAGCCCTGCCCAGACCTCAAACCTGAGGTCTGCACAGAGGAAAAGATGCATTTTCACTGTGACCCTGAAGAGGAATTGCAGTGGTGTCAGACACAACAACTTCCATCATCTTTGGGTGTTCACTGATGGAAGATGGAATCCAGCAACATCTTGAGAGAGCACACCACGTTGGTTACCCTCAAGCTAGTGGATCTGGATATGCCAACCCCAAAACTGGAAGTCCCCATGCCAACTGCCCATATTCCTGGCTACCTCTCGGACCACTCCCATCACCCCCAGGGCCACAGGAACAGAGCAGGTGGAAAGCCAGGAAAGAACTTCAGAGCCGCAGCTGCCAAAATCCATGGCTAGCTCTCTGTGAGGTTACTTGGGAGAAAAAGGATGTACATGGAAACAGCTGCTCGGATCAGGGCCCGGCTGAGAGGCAGGAAGGGGCAGAGCCCCCAATGGCTTCATCCCTCCCCCCGAACCTTCCTGACCCGGGGAAACCAACTGCAAGGGGGAGTCGACCGGCAGAACATCGTAACAACACTCTCTCTACAGGGCGCCCCTTGCCCACCGTATCGAAAAGGGCATTTTTTTTACTTCTAGATCGATCTCTTGTTCATGTCACCTGTGAGTAGAAAGCTTTATAAAGCTTTGACTTTGGGAAAAGCGCGATCACCAGAGAGTTGCCTGGAGTGTGGAGCTGGACTGGCAGGTGTGCAAGCAGGGAGCTCTTGTAGTCGATAAGGAGAGCGGCAACAACACTTGTGGAGTCCTAGGGAACAGGAGAAGGAAGAGAACCACTTCTGAAAGGAGGCGGGTGGGAAACTGGCTCTCCAAGAGCCCCTGGCCACCCCAAAGGACGTCCGCCATATATAAAAACCCGACATCATGGACATCCTTTTGCATATACTTCCAAGGTTTGAAAACAGTTGGTTAGAAAGAGACTTTGTACAAGAATGCAACACTACCATCTACCTCTGTTTAAAAGGGATGTTGCAGTACAGCATTTGAGTCCATGAAAGACTGAATGGCCTGATCCTGGATTAGCTCCCTGATGGGGGAGATGCACGGGGAGGTAAGCCCCCTGTTTAGTTGCCACCAGCCCATTTTACCTTTACCTATGTCTGAACCTGGTCAAGAAGAAAAACCAACCAACACTGAACCAAAGTGAAACCGACCGGGAGCTTATGATTGCTTTTGCAAGCAGGTTCTCTGAAACTGTTTTTAGCATCCTGGAGGTTCCCTCTGAAAGTTGGTTTCTGGAACACAGCGGCAATGTGCAAACACTTCAAATATGGCACTGCTGATTCTGAAACACCCCCCTTTTCCCAGATGGTTATCAAGAGAAATGGTCAGCGTAAAGTGGGGGGGGGGGAGGCAGCTTATAGAATATGCCGCTAGGGCGCTGATTCATTTAGAGATTAAAATGCTTATCTCTTCCTGTATATCTGCATTATTGCTAGGCTACAGATGTTCCCAACTATCGCCACCTCTCATCTCATTTGTGTTATTTTTAGCTCTCCAGCCTCATGCCTTGCCAGGTCAGTGAAACAATGCAAATTCCCTTTCGGAGTTTTTGCTCCGCGCAGAATACCTGGCAGCCGTTCAGAAGCGATAGCCTAGGCCCCATAAATAGCCAGAGGTTTATAGGAGTTGGGTGTCTTGAAGCCAAACAATAGAAGGAAGGTCAGGGCCCACACAGCCTGCAATGCTACAAAGGGGCAGGCAGGCAGGGGGAGAAAGGATTCAAAGGGGCATGTGCGTTCATAGCCTTTGAATCTGGAGCTTTTCAAGTTTAACCCCTCCATTATGCATTGTTCTTCACGTATAATAAGCCACGCTTCCACCAAATGCTTTTGCAGATTGTGGAGTGGTGATGTAATCAAAGACTCGAGGCAGAAGGAAACACACACATACTTTGAGCACGTCTAAAAGTTCCCTACTTAAACTGTTGGGTGCAGGGCAAAAGAGCACACGATCCCTGCTGATTCCACTGCCACGCCAGTCCTCCTTCTACATGAGGCTGCATTTTAAACTGCATTTTAACCTGTATTTTAAATTGGGTTTTTTCCCTATTATGTTTTTACTGTAATTTTACTGGTGTTAGCTGCCCTGAGCCCAGCTCTGGCCGGGGAGGGCAGGGTATAAATAAACATTATTATTATTATTATTATTATTATTATTATTATTATTATTATTATTATTATTACAGCAGGCAGCCCCCCTGGCACCACCTGATGTTGTGGGACAGCAACACTCACCACTATCCCACTCCCCATTTTATTGCAATTCATCCCCACATCTCCCCAGTTTTCAAGGCTGTTTTTCTTCTTACACCTGCCCTCAGTGAACTGAGACAGAGGAGAGTCTGGCCAACTTCTGGTCCTTATTATTCCCAAGCTTTGGGGGGGGGGTATTTCTGCCCTGTAGAATTCTGGATTGCACGAGTCTGGAGAAAGTTTTTCCGCCTGCATGGACCGGTTGCGGCAAGAACAGAGCTTGGACTGGACCAGCACTCACCCCATCGTAGAACCTGATGGATGTCATGTGAGCCTTGGAAATGGTGATGCTTCCGTAGTGCGGGTGGCAGAACAGAAGGCCCTCTGAGAAGAAATAGAGCTTACCTGCAAAGGGAAGCAGGGGTGGGGGTGGGGAGGAGAAGAATATATGAGGTGCTTCATGCATCGGCTTAAAATCCCTCTGTATAAGGAGCCAGGCAGATCTTTTTGCCAAGACCACATGACACCGGTCTTGAAAAACCTACACTGGCTCCCAGTACGTTTCCGAGCACAATTCAAAATGTTGGTGCTGACCTTTAAAGCCCTAAATGGCCTTGGTCCAGTATATCTGAAGGAGCGTCTCCATCCCCATCGTTCAACCTAGACACTGAGGTCCAGCACCGAGGGCCTTCTGGCGGTTCCCTCGCTGCGAGAAGCCAAGTTACAGGGAACCAGGCAGAGGGCCTTCTCGGTGGTGGCACCCTGTGGAACGCCCTCCCACCAGATGTCAAAGTGAACAACAACCACCAGACTTTTAGAAGACATCTGAAAGCAGCCCTGTTTAGGGAAGCTTTTAATGTTTAATAGATTATTGTATTTTAATATTTTTTTGGAAGCCGCCCAGAGTGGCTGGGGAAACCCAACCAGATGGGCGGGATATAAATAAATAAATTATTATTATTATTATTATTATTATGAACTCGAGGATCATGCACAGTACTGACCACTATTAGGCTGAACTGAACATGAGGGAAAGAGGCAACGGTCCCAACGAGAGCAGGCCCGGACGCTGCCTTTGGACACAGCCACACTACACTAGCTTTAAATAAGCAAACTACTTTTGTGTTTCAGATGCATTGCTCCATATATCTGTACACTGTCTTTTAAGGGCAGTGAAGTGTGGCGAAATTCCTTTTAGGGAAACTCATTCCTATAAAGTGACGCCACAGAAGCTGAATCTGAGACAGAGATTGGGAAATGCAACTATGCAAAATGTGCCCTTTTTCTTCTGCATTTCTCAGTCACTCTCCCATTAGAGAGTAGAGTTGTAGTCACAAATTAAATCTTTCACCCTCTTCCCACTTTTCTTTTTTAAAAAACGTGAACGACGCATAAAAATTCACTCCGATGATTAAATCCACCAGATCCTGGAACTTACCAGAGTCAGTATTTACTTTTAAGGCAGTAATATTTTAGGAGCAAATGCTACCCTTTGGAGGGCAAAAGCACATTTGCAGTTTCACTTTGTCGCTTAAACCAAATACGGCAAGCTAAAACCTTGAAGCCCACGCAGTGCTGGGTTATCTGAAAAACCTTTTGGATAAAGAGGTCTAAAGGAGATTTCCTAAAGTGAACATCTTAGTGCAAAGGCTTTGTCAGAGAGGCTCAGGTGGTACACCATGTGTGCATTTGTTTGTGTGTGTGTGTGTGTGTGTGTGTGTGTGTGTAAATCCAAGTTAGAGTGCCAGAATGGCGTAAATAGATAGGCATCTGGGACTGACTCAAGCTGAAAGGGGACTCAGGGAGGTCTTTACGGTTAAGGGACAGAGCGGCTCTGCTGATCCATGGGGCTGATTTGCACCCCCAAGGAAATGTCGCCACGAGTGGCAACGCTGAGCTTGAAACTCAGAGCAGTTTCATACTGAAACGGGTAGATGACAAGATACAACTAGCAGCACAACAAGGGGGTTTATTTGAGAGGATTCCATTTCATAATAAAACAATTGTTCTAACAGGAAAGAATAAAGACAAAGCACTAGCTGAGGATGAGGACTAGGACCTAAGAATTATTTCAGATGGGTCAATAACTGATGGCATTTTATTACCTCCTGCCACGTCAAAAGCTGTGCCTGAAGCTCTCTGTTTTTTTAAAAGAGGCTTGCTGTTCAACAAGGAAGGGGCTGCTCCTGAAACCGGCACACACGTCCAGGCACAGGGCTAGACGTGAGGTCCTCTGAATCTTGACCGCTACATTTCACTTGAGATTCAAATTCGCGGGTGTCAACAAAATGGCAGACTTTCCGAAACGGAGGGAGAATCAAAAAGCAGGGAACTGGAGAAACCCAAGGCGAATGTGTATGTGTGTGTGTGTGTGTGTGTGTGTGTGCCTCTCCTTTCGCTGCCTGTTCATTCAAATGTCCCATCAGGGCAGGTCGCTTACCTTCCTCTGGTCTACACAGGGAATTGCTGGAAGCAATATAGGCTCCGTCGCCTCCCATCAGAAAGGTTCCCAGGAAAGATTCTTCTTCCTATAAAGATGGGGAGTTTTTTCAGGATCAAACAATGGCAACAGAGTCTCTGAACTGGACCAATTATATTTGAAAGATACTCTCTCCCTATCGGCTGAACGTTGATCCACAACACCCCTTAGGAACACTGGAAGGTGCCTGGTACCAACTCGGACAATTTGTCCATCCAGTTCATCATTGTCTGACTGGAGGAGGTTCTCCAGAGTTGTTTTCTCAGTTGCTATGTGATCTTTCAAATCGCTACGGAAAGTACATGCTCTATGAGCCATCCCTGAACCAATGGCAAAACCTCTTGTCTTTTCTGACTGTACCCGACATGAGGAATGGGCAACCGGTGGCCCTTGGTTTTCTCTTGGTCTCCCATCACCCTCAGCCACATTTGATGGGCAGGATCTGCAGGGCCATAGATTCCCTATCCCTGCCCCAGTGGTTCTCAGAATGATTGCAAGGCCTCCCCTTAGGAGGTATGGAGCTCCTGGAGGGAGGAGTGCTGGGTTTTAGAGAGAGGTCACGTCCAGAAGCTAGGGCTGTCTTCTGCCTCCATCAAGCAGGACTGTGTGTGCATAAAAGTGGTCTGAATGTCCCCTCATCTAAACTGGATGCAGGGCAGAGGACTGAGCCCTCGATGGCCCTTTAGCCTCATTTTGTTCAAGGACAGGCTTAGAAAAGTTGCTTTTAGCCTTCTCATTGTGCATGCAAACCACATCTAAAGAGCTAAATCTGCAAAACAAGTGGTGGGGAGGAAGAGGACAAGCACTGAGACAGAAACGGACAATATAACACAAAGCTTAACATTCTTGGGAACCTCCACCAGCATAGCGTTGACTCAGACACACTCACACACTAACACGACCTCAAGCTTAATCAGCCGGCCAAGTTGCGTTACAAACCTTCAGGATTTGCTGGGCCTTCTCTGACAGTTTCACTTCGTTATCTTCAACCTGTAAACAAAGCCAACAATTGCTTCAGCTCAGCGCATTTCCTTTGCAAACTGGAAATCCTGTAATGTGGATGCAGTGGATCTCTTGCAGCTTCTGCCGCCTGAACTGTTTCAAGGTGCGCAACTTAGAACGACAGAACTGTAGAGCTGGAAGGGACCATGAGAGTCATCTAGTCCAACCGCCTGCCGTGCAGGAATCTTTCACCCAACGTGGGGCTCGAACCCATAACCTTGAGATCAACAGCTGATTGCTCCATCGACTGAGCTATCCCTTTGGACTACATGGGCTCAACTATGGCAATAATCCATGGCCGCAGTTTTATGGAGCAAGCATAAAATGGTCTTCAGCCACAGTGCCATATGACAGTTTTACTCGGGTGTCGGGCTTAAGCTGAAAGACAGTGACTGGGCAAAGGTAACCTTAATAATAAATTTTATTTATACCCCGCCCTCCCTGGCCAGAGCTCAGGGCAGCTAACACCAATAAAATCACAGTAAAAACATAATGGGGGGAACGGGGGAGGGAACCAATTTAAAATACAGGTTAAAATGCTATATAAAATGCAGTCTCATTTTAAAGTAGCCGATAAATCAAGACCATAAGGGGAGGGAAACATAAGAGTTTGGGTCAGAGTGAGTCCAAACCAAAGGACAGGCGGAACAGCTCCGTCTTGCAGGCCCTGAGGAAAGATGTCAAGTCCCGCAGGGCCCTCGTCTCTTGTGACAGAGCGTTCCACCACGTTGGGGCCAGTGCTGAAAAGGCCCTGGCCTTAGTTGAAACCAATCTAACTTCCTTGAGGCATGGGACCTCCAAAGTGTTGTTAACCTTGTGATTCTCAAGGCTGAGTCTCTCCTGGGTCCTAGTCCAGGCATAGGCAAACTCAGCCCTCTAGATGTTTTGGGACTACAACTCCCATGATCCCTAGCTAACAGGACCAGTGGTCAGGGATGAAGGGAATTGTAGTCCCAAAACATCTAGAGGGCTGAGTTTGCCTATGCCTGTCCTAGTCCATCTCTCTATGTGTCACACCACAGAGCATCTCTTCATTTGTGTGATTCTCACACTTTGTGCCAAAGTCTCCTCCTATCTTGGAATCCCCTCTACTTTTCATTTCCTACTGGACAAAAGCACTTTGGCTGAATTTGCACGCAGGAAAAGTTAACACAATTCAGTCCTCGGTCCTATTTAATCAGCTTTACATCTAGTATCCTTGACTAAGATTGCCAAGTACAGAATCCATTTCAAGCACAATTTCACAGTTGCACTTGGAACAAGCTCAGCAGAGTAGTTTTCCTTGCTTTCGGCACATTCGTAAGAAAAAGTTCCACAATGATATCACTAAAAGAAAAAAAGGGGGGGAGGTTAAGGGAATGAAGTCATACCTACCAGCCAAGAAACAGATCTCGGGATAGCTGCAGTGAGAATGACGTAGCTGGTTTCTGTGCTAATGCTGCCATCTGCAGGAAAGCAAAGAAAAGCATAAGTAGCGTAGCTCCCGAGCGTCCGGAGATTTAACATCGTGCATGACTGTGGCTCAGTGGAGCTGTTTCATTGGAGGGATTCATTTCCTAAGCCATGTACAGTCAAACCTCGGTTCTCAAACGGCTCCGCTTTTAAACATTTTGTCTCCCGAACGCCAAAAACCTGGAAGTAAATGCTCCGGCTTACAAATGTTTTTCGGAACCCAAACATCTGACGCAGTTTCCGCTTGAGTGCAGGAAGCTCTTGCAACCAATCGGAAGCCGCACCTCTGTTGTCGAATGTTTTGGAAGTTGAACGGCCTTCCAGAACAAAATACATTCGACAACCGAGGTTTGACTGTAACAGGAAGGGGACAGTTTGTAGATGTTGCCTCCAGCGAACTCTGCAAATCAGAGAGGTTGCCAAGAGGGAGATCTTAGGTCCACTGGGAGCATAGGATGTGATTGGATCAACAATCCATTCAGCTCAGTACTGTATGCACCAGCCTTCACCAACATGACATTTTCCAGATGTTTTGTGATGCTGGCTGGGACCAATTCATGGTCCAAAACATCTGGACAGAGCCAGGCTGGGAAAGGCTGGTGTACAATGACTGCAGAACGATTTCAAACAAGGAGTCTTCCCCAGTCATGCCTGGAGATGCTGGGGACTTAACCTGGGTCTTTTTGCATGCAAGGCAGAAGTCCTACCACTATGACTCTTCCCTCCTGGCTCATGTACCCGTAAGTGGAAGGTTCCTAAAGGTAAAATAATTTATCACGTGCTCTAACTCCGTGCCATGATAAGTTCAAGAAACTAGCTTGGTGCGGACAGGCTTGTGAAGGCAAATGGGGGCAGGGGGCGGGAATGCCTCCCCAGATAAATAATATGCAGACTTCACAGTGAAGCTGAGGCATTTGCTAGTGTGTGCTTGATAAGAATTTAGCATTTACCGTATTTTTCACCCCATAGGACGCACCGGCCCATAGGACGCTTCAAGTTTTTTGGGGGGGAAATAAAGGGGGAAAAATTATTTTTCCCCAGGCGCTTGTGGGGCCAGCAGCGGGGAGAAGCGCTCTTCTCCCCGCCGCCCTTCAGATCAGGTCCGGGGACAGCGGGAAGACGCGCTGCACCTCCCCCACTGTCCCCGGAGCTTGCGGGGCTGGCGAAGGGGTCTCCCCGCCGTCAGCCTCCAAACCACTTCGGGAAGACAGCAGGATGGCGGCGTTCCACCTCCCTCTGTCCCCCGACCTTGTGGGGCTGGCGCTGGGGCTCTCCTGAAGCCTGGAGAACGAGAGGATTTGGTGCGCACCGACCCCTCTCGCTCTCCAGGCTTCAGTGAAAGCTTGCATTTGCCCCATAGGACGCACACACATTTCCCCTTCATTTTTGGAGGGGAAAAAGTGCATCCTATAGGGCGAAAAATACGGTACTCATAGGGTTGGTTTGCATGAAATGCTAAGCCATCAGCCAATGAATGGAAGAGCCTTGGGGGTCATGTGACGCCCATTCTGCTTAATCTGCCCTCCCATGTCCACTCTCTTCTGTCAAACTATAGGTTGCTGTAACACCCAAACAGGCAACCTATAGTTTGTGCTTGCCCTCTATACCAGAACGGTCAAACTATAGGTGGAACAGCAAGCCATAGTTTATTGTGAAAGAGAGGCAATCCAAATACGCAAGAGGAAAATAATAGGGGGTAGGAGGAGTCTGCAAGCCCAAAGTTTGATCACACACTGTCCAAGCTGGCTTGGTGTTACGCGTGATCCAAAAGCCATTCCACACGCAACGTAATTTGACGTTGCATTTGAAAGAGCTCCCCCCCCCGGCAGGTTTTCTTGGGCGACAAAAATACCTTTTTCTTTCACAAGAATTTGTGATGCCAGGAATGATTCTGAGAAGATCACCGACCCAAGGCAACCCCTTCCGCCAAGCAAGTCAGGAATGTCATAGACTGTCATGGACACCTGCAGCAAACCAAGGGAGCGGGCGGGGAGAAAAGGAGCAGCAAAAAAGAGCTTGGGTCAATACTCCCACTTTTATCCATCACAGCCCCCAGCTAAAATAGAGTTCACATTTTTTTGACTGAAGGAATTCTATGGAACAGCTGGGTGGGGAACTTTTTCAGCCTGGGGGCCAGATTCCCTTCAGAAAACAACCTTCTGAGGGCCACATGTCAGTGCTGAGGCCAAAGGCATAAGTGGGAAAAGCAATGAATGTTAATTTTATCTTGGTACCGTAGGCTAGTCTGGAGGCAGTGAAGGCCACCAACTTGGATAGCTCAAAAAAATTAGATAAATTCATGGAGGTTAAGCGGCTACTAGCCAGAATAGCTATATTCTACCTGCACTGTCTATATTCTATAGCTATATTCTACCTCCACTAGAGGGACGCGGGTGGCGCTGTGGGTTAAACCACAGAGCTTAGGACTTGCCAGTCAGAAGGTTGGCGGTTCGAATCCCCGCGACGGGGTGAGCTCCCGTTGCTCAGTCCCTGCTTCTGCCAACCTAGCAGTTCAAGCACATCAAAGTGCAAGTAGATAAATAGGTACCACTCCAGTGGGAAGGTAAACGGCGTTTCCGTGCGCTGCTCTGGTTCGCCAGAAACGGCTTAGTCATGCTGGCCACATGAACTGGAAGCTGTACGCTGGCTTTCTCGGCCAGTAGAGCGAGATGAGCGCCGCAACCCCAGAGTTGGTCACGACTGGACCTAATGGTCAGGGGTCCCTTTACCTTTCCCTGCATTGTCAGAAGCAGTAACAGTTGCTGGAAAGCCCAGGAAGCGAGACTGCTCTTGCACTCAGGCCTTGGGCTTCCCATTGGCCACCGTGAGAACAGGATGTGGGACCAGATGAAACACTGGCCTGATCCTGCCGCCTCTTCTTGTGTGACTATGTGGTTTCTGCAGACTCAACTATCTCTATGTCCTCCATGCAGGCAAGTATTAAGAGACACATTCCCACTAGGCAAGAACTAGGGTGGAAGCAAGGCCAGTGAAGGATGTGGCTTGGGGGGAGTCCCAAGGGACCGAGAGGGAAGCCTGGGGGGCTGCCTTTGGCTCCCAGCCTTGAGGCTCCTTGGGGTACATAGCACCTCCTCTGCACCTCTGCCAGGTATAAGCCCCTGTGCACAATGTGGCTCAGGCAGGAGGCCGGAGGATCTCCTGAGCCTTCCTGAACTTGCCAATACCTCTCAAGGCATTTTAGTAAAAGGACATGAACATCTAGGAAGCAGCAAACTTTAAATTCGACTCACTGTTTTCACTAAGTAGAGGCTGTCCTCATTATCCAGCGGAATAATTCTGGAAGGATAAACACACTGTTAGAAAACTTCCGTTGCAGCTTGAAACTGCCCTACCAGCAAAAATTGAGAAAACCAACAAGGCAATTTTTTGCTGCTGGCATCCGTCTGTCTTGAGAGGCAATGGAGTGTGCCTTCCGAGGTGAAGCAAAACCACTGCATTATCAGCACCAAATGACCAATCTGGAGCACGAGCCTGGGCAGTGTGGATGGAGGTCCTGAGTGGCTCAGACCACAAGACCCCTCTCTCTCTCGGTCTTGCTGATGTGGTCCAAAGGAAAGTAGAGCAATATGTTTGGCACCAGTTGGCTGCAGGAGTTGCCGGCAAATGAGGAACATTTTAAAAAATACCGTATTTTTTGCACCATAACACTCACTTTTTTCCTCCTAGAAAGTAAGGGGAAATGTCTGTGCGTGTTATGGAGCAAATGCCTGCAGGTAGCGGGGGGGATCTGCTGCAGTCGTGAGCAGAGGATCCATGGTTCCCCTTCCTTCTCTCCTCCGTGGCTCGCTTTGCTCGCTTTGAAACAGCAAAGAGGGAGAAGAGTCACTGAGTGGGGAGAAGAGAGGGACAGAGAGCCTGGTTACAAAGCATGGATCCACATGGATCCTCAGGATTTTTGCACTGGGTCACCCCAAATTCACCATCAGATCACATAGCATGTCCATGGCTACAGCTTGCACCAAAAAAATCACGCACCCACTGTTGCCCGGGGCCGCAGTGGTGCAAAAACGTGGTTACAAAGCATGGATCCTCAGGATTTTTGCATTGGGCTACCCCAAACTCACTGTCAGATCACATGTCTGTGGCCACAGCGTGAACCACAAAAATCATATATCCACTATTTCATTTAGAATATTTTTTTCTTGTTTTCTTCCTCTAAAAACCATGTGCGTGTTATGGTCTGGTGCGTGTTATAGAGCGAAAAATACGGTACATTCAGAGAATGGAGTCATAGGATCAGCTGAGCCAGCCTCTGTCCATGTCTAAGTACTGCTGCCCCTTGGGAGCGTTTCATGATTGCAGGAGCTTAAAAAAGAGCCACCGTTTGTAGACCTCTCTGGACATTACTAAGAAGCAGCAGCAGAAGGAATTGTATCTGCCAAGTGTGTTCCCAGAGACGTCTGAGTAGCATCATATGCAGTCAGAACTGGCCCTAGAGCAGCGCTTCTCAACCTGTGGGTCCCCAGATATTGTTGGACTACAACTCCCATCATGCCTGAGCTCTGGCCTTGCTAGCTAGAGGTGATGGGAGCTGTAGTTCAACAACATCCGGGGACCCACAGGTTGAGAAAGGCTGCCCTAGAGACTCCAGCAGTAAATCATCAAGCACAGAGTTCAAAATCTTGTCATGACCCAAGGAAGGCTCACTTGGCTCAATCACTGCTCACCTTTTTGCTGTTTATGGAGCCCTTTGAGACTATTTAATATTCTGCTGCTCAACTCCCTATTAGCAAACGTAGTGTAAATCGTTTTGAGGTTTGTTTGCTTTGACAATCAAGCAGTATATATATTTTATGAAATAAAAATAAATAAAAGAAGCTGTTTTTTGCCGTTTCCCCCTATACATTTTTACAAACATTTTAGTGCTTAGGATGAAATGCTGCAGGTAAATACATATTTGCCCAGTTCAGACCATGATTAAGCCAAGGAATGTAGGGACATTTTGTTCGAGCGCAGAGATGCTTTGCCTCTCTCTTCATACATGCTGTAAATCAATTAAGAAAGCCTCCAATTAACCCGTTTCCTGCTTCACCAGAACTGGGAAGCAATGGCTATCATCTACAGAACAAAACAGGATATTGAACCCATTTGATTTTTGGTTTAGCATGATCGCTTGCTTCAAAGCAGGTGAAATAGGAAACCATGGCTAATTAGGAACTTCCTGAATTAACTGCAGCTTATGGGGGGAAAGCAAAGGAGCTGCAGACGTGTACAAGAGACTCATCCAAGATATCATTGAATGAATGCAGCCATTCATGTTACACTGTGACCCACCCCAAGTCCTCCAGAAATTGTAGACGGCACATTTAAACTACTATAATATGACTATGATCTCAAGGTGTGAACATTCAGTCAAGACTGAAGCCACGAAGCAAGGATATTTCTATGCAAGCTTCCATTTTTCCATTGTTTTATTTCTAGATGACTAAGTGGTTTGAAGAATACCCATGCTATTCATCTGGCAACCACAGGTATCACGGCACCAAGCGCTTTATTTGTTCTGCTTCGCTTGGTTAGACTAAAGGCAAACTCTGTTCTCTATTAAGCTGTCGGTTCAAAAAGACAAGCAGCCTTCTGAAAGTGAAGCATAAAGGAACTGACCTTCCATGGTTGTTCACAGCTTGAATCTGAAAATTTATTCTGGTGCTGTAAAGGAGAAAAGCGGGGAAATCAAGAGAATATCAATTTTTTTTACAAAGGCTTATACTCAAACGAGTGACATTGGTGCAGCTTGAAGGGCAAACCACATTTTACACACTGCCAGGCTTGTGAAACTGCCCTCCTAAGGGCACCACACGTCTCTGCTCCAGATTCCACCAAAACCTTTCCCCAAAAGTTCCAGCTACATATTTACTCCTGCGAAATGCATGCTTATAATTATAATAGGATTGTGTGGCATACTCTTCTTGTAAACACAGGCGTCTGTTGAATACAGCACCATATAAACTCAAAGCAGTTTAAATATTTTTTAAAGGCTCCTTCTCGTCTTATAATAGGAATACATCCATATCTTACGAACACCCAGATTTAAAAGATACTCTGAGAACTGAGAAAAACAGTTTTGTTTAGACAAGCCTACCCGAGGCTCAGAGTGTTGATATGTGCTTTAATCTATTTCTAGTTCATTGCTGACCTTCTTCAGAGTGCTTTCAATGGTCGTTCTTAACTGTTTTTACTGAGAATTTTATCGTTTTGTTCTGTTTGTAAAAAAACCACACACCTCAAGGTGGTTTGCAAGCATGTACAAATCAAGTATGCCAACCTTACGAAATAAATATACAAGGCTGATTTTTGTGAATGCAAATATTTCCCAAAGCTTATTTATTGTTGCTATTTAATAAGTTTATTTACCACCCTTCATCTGAGAATCACAGGGCAGTTTGCTACATGCCCCCCCAACTCTTCGCCCACCCAAGGACAGCAAAGAGCAGGATCACCAAAGCCACCTCTGAAGTTGTTTTTATTTTTATTTTATTATTATTATTATTATTATTATTATTATTATTATTATTATTATTATTATTATTATTATTATTCGCCCTATACCCGGGGGTATGGGACGCGGGTGGCGCTGTGGGTTAAACCACAGAGCCTAGGGCCTGCCGATCAAAAGGTCGGCAGTTCAAATCCCCGTGACAGGGTGAGCTTCCGTTGCTCAGTCCCTGCTCCTGCCAACCTAGCAGTTCGAAAGCACGTCAAAGTGCAAGTAGATAAATAGGTACCGCTCCAGCAGGAAGGTAAACGGCGTTTCTGTGCGCTGCTCTGGGTTGCCAGAAGTGGCTTAGTCATGCCGGCTGTATGCCTGCTCCCCCGGCCAGTAAAGCGAGATGAGCACTGCAACCCCAGAGTCGTCCACGACTGGACCTAATGGTCAGGGGTCCCTTTACCTTTACCTATACCTGGGGGTATAGCTTGGAGGTGGAGCAGGCAGCGCCAGCTGTTGCCTCAGACAAGACACCCTCTCAGTCGCGCCATCTGCAGCCTCTCCATGCCTTTCAACAAGCAGACCTAGGGACAGCATCTGCCCTGGTGCCCGCAGACAATGAGAAACGCCTTTTGCTTTTTTTAAAAAAAAATTAATTAATTAATCTCAAGAAAATTCCGCTTACCGCAACGGAGTTTTAAAGTAAGCCAGTTCAAAGGCATCGAGAATACTGAAGAACGTTTGCTCGGCTACTTCCTTTGCCTGCAAAAGACAAAGAGGGGAGGCAGAGAAAGCGACGTCAAACCATCTCTGACCAAGAAGTTGTGAGAAGCAGCGGGAAAAGAGGAGCGTTCCCTGGGATCCAAGGCCCAGAGGACTTTCAAACAGGTCCACATGCCCACCTTACACCTTAAAAAAAATAAATTTAAGTTGCCTGTTTTGGTATAATGCAACACATGCATTAACAGCTAATCACCACAAATAATATAGATAATAAGGGGGAGGAGATATGAAAAAGTCACACAATGCAGCTATTTGAGAGCAAGGAAAACAAAGGATAACGAGCCCCAATGATGCCGCTGGGTTTTAGGGGGCCTTGAGAAGCAGGCCCTGCCATACTACTTTCAATTTCCCCATATCCACTCTGCAGTGGCTGGGGTCATGAGTGTCTTTTTTCTTTCACTCACCAGTAAGAAAAGGGTCTCTTTCTCCCACCACCTCTTACCAGGCAGTGGAAAAGCAAGCATCCTTTCTTCCAAACTTATTCCAAGGTTGTTGATGCGCTGCCTCCAGCATGCCCAACAACCTCTCTAAAAACCTCTGGAGGAAGTTAGAGGAAAGGAGGAAGGGTCGGTTTCCGGTATAGGAAGAAGCATCAGTACCTTGCTGATATTGGATGTTCTTGAATAGGAGTCTATACCAGCCAGGACAGCCTCTACGGCGGCAGCATAGATTTGAGAGAGCAGCTTGCTAGAAAATAAAAAGGAAAAAGGAAATGGAGTACAAATTACGACACTCAATGGGCATTTCAACTGAGACACAGGCTCCTAACCTAACGCAAAGCTGAATACTTTAAATACAACAGGGACACATACGTAAGTTTCACGAAGGATTAAAATAACTGTTTACAGCAGTGATAAGAGTTTAGAATCATGAAGTAGCTGAACGGAGTCACACTGAAAGCTAGAAGCATCAGAATGTTAGTTGTGGAACATACCCACTGTCTAGGAAAGTGAAAAAAGCCATCAAGGCTTCGTTGATGCACCACGGGCAACAGAAATTGGTGCACGTTCTAACTGTGTTAAACTGACGAGCCAATAACGTATGAAACAGGCAAGAGAGTAGCATAAATGGAAAAAACTAAAAACCAACTTACACTTGTTCGGCTTTCTTTTCCATCTCATTGTCATTGCCTGTTATGAGCCAAAGGGAAGTGTCATTTTTGATTTCTTAGATTTATGTGCTGCTTTTCATTCACATGAATTGCAAACGATAAATAACGATAGTGCAATAGGACATCAAAAACGGAACATAAATCATATAGAATACTTAACACATCCAGAGCACACCAAATAGAGGAAGGATGACTCTTGGAATACCTACATCCTTGAATTTTATCTGTTCTCTTCCATTCCTGTTTCAATCCATTTATTCTTATTTTAATTTGGAAATGTGTGTGTGCGTTTGTATGGACTGCAACCCACCCCAAGGCCCAGGAATTACAAAGGCTAGCAGGGTGTGTGTGTGTACGGACAAGGACAGACACGCTAAGGCACGAACAGAAAGAGCAGCTGAAACTGAACTTACCAAGGTAAGGCGTGTGAGTGGCTCCAAAGAAGTAGGTCCTGGAGCAAGCCAGAGGTCCCTTTGGAGAGACACACTGCACAACCTGGTCGCCAGCAAACACAAAACGCACAGGTGGGTGACAAGAATGAAGGGTACTGCATACTCTAGCCTTCCCTAACCTGACACAGTTTGGCATCTGAAGAACAATTCCCACCAGCCGCAGAAAGCATGAACGATGAGAGTTGGAGCCCAACAACTTCTGCAGGGCATCAGGAAAAGAAAGGAGGCTATATGCCCTGTGCCCCAAAAATTGCTATGAACAGTGGTTGAACTGTAAGTAACTGCTCCCTAAAGGGTGAGGATCCAAGCTCCAATGCAATAACAACAAACAACAACAACAACAACAACAACAACAACAACAATTTATTTGTACCCTGTCCATCTGGCTGGGTTTCCCCAGCCACTCTGGGTGGCTTCCAACAAAGATGAAAAATACATCAAAATGTCACACATTAAAAACTTCCCTGAGCAGGGCTGTCCTTCAGATGTTTTCTAAATGTCAGGTAGTTGTTTATCGCTTTGACATCTGCTGGAAGGGCGTTCCACAGGGCGGGCGCCACTACCGAGAAGGCCCTCTGCCTGGTTCCCTGTAGCTTTGCTTCTCGCAATGAGGGAACCGCCAGAAGGCCCTCGGCGCTGGACCTCAGTGTCCGGGCAGAATGATGGGGGTGGAGATGCTCCTTCAGGCCTTTGAGGCCGTTTAGGGCTTTAAAGGTCAGCACCAACACTTTGAATTGTGCTCAGAAACGTACTGGGAGCCAATGTAGGTCTTTCAAGAGTGGTGTTATGCAAGGCCCGTGTTTGCCATTTAGGGCCTGTTGCCAATTCAAAGGCATCTCAGGGACACACCAACCCCTCTTGTGATACTGTTCGTGCCTGCGAGGTCTCAAGGTGGTCGTACTGCTTCATCACCGCACACCCCAAAACTTCCTGCTGCAATTCTGTTAACTTATCATACCGCAAATGTTCCACTTTTGTCATGCTCCAGTGCCAGAGCTGTCCTCTCATTGGCAATGATGCAGTGAAACTGGGGAAGTGTCACAGAACAATGAATGATGCGGGAGGATGTGTGGACAGCCCTGTACAAATCCTCCGCTGATTCACTGTTGTACCAAAGGTAAAGGGACCCCTGACCATTTGGTCCAGACGCAGAGAACTCTGGGCTTGCAGTGCTCATCTCGCTTTTATTGGCCAAGGGAGCCGGCGTACAGCTTCTGGGTCATGTGGCCAGCATGACTAAGCCGCTTCTGGCGAACTAGAGCAGCACACGGAAACGCTGTTTACCTTCCTGCAGGAGTGGTACCTATTTATCTACTTGTACTGGCGTGCTTTCAAACTGCTAGGTTGGCAGGAGCAGGGACCGGGCAAGGGGAGCTCACCCCGTCGCGGGGATTCGAACCGCCGACCTTCTGATTGGCAAGCCCTAGATTCAGTGGTTTAAGTTACAATGCCACCCGCGTCCCTTGTGCCAATGGTACATTGCAGAATATATGTGCATGTAAAGAAAGAACACACCAGTCTGGAAGATCATGTAGCTCTTGGGTTGGAGAACTGTTCACAGGTGGCATTATCGCAGGGCTATTTTAACAGGTGCCTATCAAAACCTCATCGGGTGATGCTTACCATGTGCTTAGCAGTGCTTCCGCCAAGACCCGTGTTGCGAAGCAGGTGCCCCTCAGACGGGAAATTGAAGTTGCCAGAGTTCAGGTTCTCTTTTGAGGAATGGGTGCCAAACAGGACAAATGGCTGCCTGCTGGGGCTAATCACACACACACAAAAACAGCCATCACCACCAACACACTTGCACCATTTATTGCAGTTTCAGGAATCAGCTTTTCCCGGGGCAGAGTTTACAGTTTTTATTTTTATTAAGCGCGAACTACACACAGCTCAAACAAAGGAGAGCGTGTAGTTTGTGGTACAGCATTTTCTTTGCATGAAAGAAGCTGCCAGATTCAAACTCGGGGATCTCCAGTTAAAAGATTCAGGTAGCAAACAATATGGAAAACCTCAGTTTTTTCATATCACCTGCTATTTGGGGAAGGGCCATAGGATATCTGCCTTACACTGGGCTTCTTCAGGCAGGATCGGGAGAGACCCCTTGTCTGAAATTCTGGGGAATGGCTAACAGTTAGAGCAGATGATCCTGAGCTGGATTTGACTTCTCCTGCACTGCAGGCGGTTGGACTAGATGACCCCTTGGGTCCCAACTCTACAATTCTATGATTCTTATGACTGGGGGAAAGGCAGTTTCTTGTGTTCCTTAAGAACTTAGAGAGCTGCTGGAAGTCAGGTATGCATACCTAAGTTCCTATAGTAGAGGCTTATTTGCAGAAGCAATTGACTAGGCATGTTGGTTGTATCAGCGTTATACTCTGGAATGTTTGCCAGCTAGAAAGATAAGCCACATAAATAAAGACTCCCCGACAAGCTAATAGATACTCTGGCTTTGGCTATTGTCGAAACTAAGGTGACTGCCAACAGATTAATGGGAAAAATACATAATCACAGTTATAGCAGAGTGCTTTCGGTTTTAGAGATGCAAACACTCTTTTACATGCTGTGCTTTTATGAAATGCATTATCCTGTACCGTATTTGCTCAAGAACCTGTCAGTTAGAGTACCTGTTGTCCGTGATATGGCTGGAAATCATCCCATGGCTGAAGTAACTTCGGAATGGCTATGGAAGAAAAGATATTGAATATTAGAAATTTCTTTTTTTAAGAAAAGCAGCTTGTAAGAAATAATTGACACATCCAAGCAACAGCAGAAATGTGTAGTGGTGCATTACAAACTATTTCAGACTGTGCATAGGGCATATAATTCCTTGATATTTATTTCTCCCCTTTCTTATTCAATGAACGCTCATGGCATTTACACCACCCAAAATATAATGACAATCTCATGCACATAATTAGTGGCAGAAACATTATGGCGATTTAGGTAATTTACTGCCTGGTTCATAACTTGTCAGCCAACTGATTAATGTACAAGGGTTTTACACCTCTCTATACCTAAAAAATGTACTTTCTTTTGGATCCCGGATGAAAGTTTGCTCATTGTGAGAACAAATTTATAGTCTCTCAATCAACTGCTGTGCTACTTTAGCCATGACCTTATGTACACCAGCTGGTTAATTCCACCCCCCACCCCCCCCGACAAGCATTAATGTGTTCACAAGGCACCAGTGACGCCTTGGATGCTTAAAAGCGTGGGTAGGCAAACCAAGGCCTGGGGGCCGGATGCGGCCCAATCGCCTTCTCAATCCAGCCTGCAGACAGTCCAGGAATCAGCGTGTTTTTACATGAGTAGAATGTGTCCTTTTATTTAAAGTGCATCTCTGGGTTATTTGTGGGGCCTGCCTGGTGTTTTTACATGAGTAGAATGTGTGTTTTTATCAAAAATGCACCTCTGGGTTATTTGTGGGGCATAGGAATTCATTCCTTTCCCCCCAAAAAAGTATAGGCCGCCCCCCCCCACAAGATCTGAGAGACAGTGGACTGGCCCCCTGCTGAAAGTTTGCTAACCCTTGCATAAGAGAGACATAATGTTCTTGCCCATGTTATTTTAGGAAATGTGATTTTTTTAAACAACGCCCCCCCCTTTTCACATAGTTTAGATTTTAGTGTATGTTTTTTTCAAATTAGAGATCAAAAACTTTAGCTGCAATCAATGGAACTTGTAAGATTTAGAGGCAGGCCAAAAGAGTAACTCCCTTAAATGATTCCCTTCCCAGTGATGCACGATAGCTAAATCCCTTCCCTAACAAGACTTGTTAAATACTATATGTGCACTATAATTTGGGGGTGGGCAGATGGTTAGACCTACGATCCACTGGTAGATCTCTGGGTGACTTGCTGTAATTCAGCAAGGATTTCTTTGTCTGAATTGTTGAAGAGTGGCAATGGCAGTGAATTCACCGCTTGTTCTGCCTTAAAAGAGAATGTTATGAAGATGGTCTATCGTTGGTATCTTACTCCCACCAAATTGGCAAAAATGTACAGAACTAGTAGTAAAACTTGCTGGAAATGCAAGGAAAAGCATGGCGACTTCTTTCATATGTGGTGGTCATGTAATAAATTAAAAGAGTTCTGGGAATCGATTTATAACGAGTTAAAAAAGATGTTTAAGTATAGCTTTCCCAAAAAGCCGGAAGAATTCTTGCTAGGTTTGTTGGGAGAAGATATTAAGAAGACTGATCAAAGATTATATTTGTACGCAACAACAGCAGCTAGAGTTCTGATAGCTCAAAAGTGGAAGCAACAGGAGATGCCGACAATAGGAGAATGGCAGATAATACGCTGAGATGGCTAAATTGACACACAGAATTCGCAATCAGGAGGAGACAAAGTACCAAAAAGAATGGTGTAAATTTTTGATCTATGTAAGTGAGAACTGTACAAATTTGAAAACCTTGGCAGGATTGAAGTAAATCTTATGTCATGTTGTAATCCCTAATCAAAGAAACTGTGAACTATAGAATAGAATAGGAAAACTGATGGAAGGGAAGGATGGAAGTCAACAGCTCTATGGAGCATAAAGTAGGATATTTGTAATAAGATTTGATGTTTTACTGGTGTTGGTGGGTGTTGGTGGGTGATCTTAAATCTCAATAAAATTTATAAAAAAAGAGTGGCAATGGCAAAAAGGCACCCCTCCTCCTCCCCAAAAATGGGTTTCCGAAAAAGAGAGTTTCCCCTTTCGCGTAACGAGATACATACCTCTCCTGCCTGTGACTCTGACAGCTCCAGGATGGAAGGGATTTCGGTGTCAAAATTGGCAAAGAAATTGGTCCACTGATGTTCAAAAGTCATCAAATCCTGAGGAGAGAAACATATCAGCCGTTAAAGGAGATTCCTTTGCATCTGTGACAGAGTCTGCAGCATACAAAAATCCAATTAAACAGAGCAGGGGGTAGTGTGGATCCAGAACTGGCCTCCACAGTCACTTACAGACTCATGAGTGATCGCCAAAGAAGAAGAATATTTTTAACCCTCTTTAAGAACAGCCACTCTTTCACAAGTAATACTGCCCAGACTGTTAAGACACCAGAATGAGAAGGCCTCTGGGTTTGCAGTAGTCATTTTAAGAAAAGCGCAAGGATCATTGCATGTGTGGAACTGAAGGAGAAAAAACAGCAATGGAGCTCCAATACACACCCTGAATGCTCTGAGCTTATGCAAAGGTCACTGTGGCAAGTGGGAGAGAGGTAGAAAGGCTTAGTCACACAATCAGCATTTTAAAGCAAGAAGACAGATTACTGGTGACGTCTCCCTCTGTGGTTTTGCACAGGATCTCATTCATTCCATAAAGTTCTGCACACAAGGCATTCCTGGTGGCTTCTGCCCATGCAGTCTAGGAGTAATAAGGCCAAAGCCACAGAGTACATACACAATGAGCCAATTCAGATATCGCAATAAAACGTGATTGATCCTAACGGGAATGAGATAACGGGAGGCCTTAGGCTCAATTGCTACTCCTCTCCCGACTCTTCCTCCCGTGCGGTCATGAGGCGATGAGAAGCTTTCCCCCTCTGTATCTGAACATGACAAACTCGTTTGAAACGAGCCAATTTAAAACCATGTATTACTAAGATGGCTTGTTTCAACAAACCACAGTGTGGGGTTCCGAACAGTGTAAGATATGAAAGCGAGGAGCTAAATAGCACCTTAAACCGAGGTTATGGGTGCAACAACAGAATGTACAGGCACGCTTTTTGAATAACGAGAATACAAAGCTGAAAATGAATGAACCGCAGCTAAAATATTATGTTCATTTTTCCACATGGTCTAGTCCTTCCCCTGCCCACCCCCCTAATATTCTTAAGAGGGTCTCTTCTCCAGTCTTCAGAGAGGAGCTGGAAGTGGGGAGGCAGAGAAAGGTCCTCCTTTCCTTCAACTCTGCAGTTTTAATCTGAAATCTTAGGCAGAGTACTGCGCTCAGAGCTTAGAAACTGCTCGCGCTAATGAAATTCCATGTTGCAACATGCGCCTAGAACAATGGGAGTTTTGAACACTGGTTCAGAAATAACCCCAAACCGAGGCTAATAAATGATGTGAAGAAACAGAACGGGAGAAGCACAAAGCTCCAAACTCACTGCAATCATTGGGGGGGGGGGAGACTATGGTTTTTCATGACATTTGAACTGACCCAACGCCATTTTATGGGATGCAGAAATGACTCAGCATTTCTCAGAACCATGGACGTTTGGCATCTTGCCAAGATCATCCGCAAGCGGGGACACAGTTTCTCAAGAGACAGATTGCCTACTACCGCCGATCTTCCCCAGCCATGTGTGTAACAGGTGAGCATCAGGTATGATGCAGTGTGTAGTCTTGAGTTCACGCTGATACCCAACAGGCCTTGCTAGCACTTTGTGGAACTCTGTAGGGTGGGGTCAGTTCCCACAGCATGTCCCAGGGCACCCCAGGCTTCTCTGAAGGTCCACACAAAAGCCATTTCCTGTAGAAAGTCCTTTTAGTTCTAAACATGTTAAAAGGGAAACCGAATAAACCACAGCATGATGAACCATCAGAATACCAGCACCCCTCTCTCCATGCAATCATACAGCTAAATACATGGGCTTATTCTCTGTCAAATTTGCCTTGGGGGTGGCAGTGAAGGGGAAGAAAAGTCTGGCACATTACCTCGTAAAGTAAACTCTCCAGAGAAACAGGATCAATCTTGCTGTAAGTTTTCCACAAGTCCACACTGACATCCATCAGCTGCAAAGAGAAAGAGTTCTGAAAGGGGCTTGCACATTCCGTGCTTTTAATAAATAATAATAATAATAATAATAATAATAATAATAATAATAATAATAATAATAATTTATTATTTATACCCCGCCCATCAGGCTGAGTTTCCCCAGCCACTCTGGGCGGCTCCCAATCGAGTGTTAAAAACAATACTGCATTAAGTATTTAAAACTTCCCTAAACAGGGCTGCCTTCAGATGTCTTTTAAAGATAGGATAGCTGCTTATTTCCTTCACATCTGAAGGGAGGGTGTTCCACAGAGCGGGCGCCACCACCGAGAAGGCCCTCTGCCTGGTTCCCTGTAACCTCACTTCTCGCAGTGAGGGAACCGCCAGAAGGCCCTCGGCGCTGGACCTCAGTGTCCGGGCTGAATGATGGGGGTGGAGACGCTCCTTCAGGTATACAGGACCAAGGCCTTCTATTCTCAAACACTGCCTTCCTCAACAGCTGGGTTGGGAACGGGGAATTATAGTTCCAAACATCTGGAGGGCGCCACGTTGGGGAAGGCAGCTCAAGCGTTACAGTTCTTCCCAAGGCCAAGCAGGCAACAATGCTGGGATGATTGAAAGGGGCAGTAAGAACACAGAGCAGTCACCAAAATGCTTAAGGAGAAGGCGCTTGGTTTCCTTTCCGTTTGGAAAGAATCATAGAATCATAGAATCATAGAGTTGGAAGAGACCACAAGGGCCATCGAGTCCAACCCCCTGCCAAGCAGGAAACACCATCAGAGCACTCCTGACATATGGTTGTCAAGCCTCTGCTTAAAGACCTCCAAAGTAGGAGACTCCACCACACTCCTTGGCAGCAAATTCCACTGTCGAACAGCTCTTACTGTCAGGAAGTTCTTCCTAATGTTTAGGTGGAATCTAAGCCAGTGTGGTGTAGTGGTTAAGAGCGGTAGTCACGTAATCTGGGAAACCGGGTTCGCGTCTCCGCTCCTCCACCTGCAGCTGCTGGGTGACCTTGGGCCAGTCACACTTCTGTGAAGTCTCTCAGCCCCACTCACCTCACAGAGTGTTTGTTGTGGGGGAGGAAGGGAAAGGAGAATGTTAGCCGCTTTGAGACTCCTGAAGGGGAGTGAAAGGCGGGATATCAAATCCAAACTCTTCTTCTTCTTCTTCTTCTTTCTTGTAGTTTGGATCCATTGCTCCGTGTCCGCTTCTCTGGAGCAGCAGAAAACAACCTTCCTCCCTCCTCTATGTGACATCCTTTTATATATTTGAACATGGCTATCATAATCACCCCTTAACCTCCTCTTCTCCAGGCTAAACATGCCCAGCTCCCTTAGCCGTTCCTCATAAGGCATCGTTTCCAGGCCTTTGACCATTTTGGTTGCCCTCCTCTGGACACGTTCCAGTTTGTCAGTGTCCTTCTTGAACTGTGGTGCCCAGAACTGGACACAGTACTCCAGGTGAGGTCTGACCAGAGCAGAATACAGTGGCACTATTACTTCCGTATGACACAATCCCCATTCACAGAAGTTGCCCCGTATGACACAATCCCCCTTCACAGAGACTCCATTCAGCTGGGAACGTTCACAATCTGCCATTATGGCTGGTGAATAGTGCCATGAACGTGAAGCGCTGTTGTGTTCCTCAGCACCCGGCAGTTTCTGTAAAATAACTATTACACGGCTATGTTCCCTTTGGGGCCACGGCAGACAACAGCCCCGACAGCTCACAGCAGAGATGAAAGTGTAACTCTGCAATCTGGAAGAGTAATAATAAAAGCTAATTTCTGTTACTAGGGTTTTTCTCAGTTGCTCGGCTTGGGAAAAGGAAAGCATAACACAGGGGTTTCCAAAATAGATGTTGAAAAAATTGTTCAGTGGGCATTCCTGAGAACGGTGGCGCACTCAAGACATAGCAACACAAGATTCCTATTCCGTGCTTTTGGCTTACACAAAGCAAAATAATATATACATTAAAACAGGAACAGGGAGATGCTGTGTAAGTGTGGAGCCTGAAACTAGGGACTCCATAATAAAATGAAGAGGTCTGGGGTGCTCTGGAATACAATGTTGATGAAATAAGTCTTCCCCGGTCACAGTCTTTCCAGCGCCTCCAATGAACCACAGCAGGGAGAAAAGTCCTGGCTTAGGGGGACTCGTGATGGGCTTGTTGTTCAGCCAGGAAACCTCCCTCCAGCCTCTTACCTCATATTTCATTGTGAAGAAGCCATCGCCGCCGATTCCTTCCAGGGCAAAGGCCTGCACGATCGGCCACTTTTCAACAATGAACATGTCAAATATCTGCAGATGTCCTGAAGAAACAAAGCAATTTTATTTGGGTGGGTGTGCAATTCCTCAGCTTTTGTTATGCAACTGCAGCACTGTCCATGTATATTAATGCAATGGTTCTGCTTATCTAGGGAGGGCTCCCTTGCTGGTGTGGTTCTGTTGGTTATATATAAAGATTTTAGGCTGCCTTATGCTCTAATGGAATCAACTTGATCCCCTGCCCCTCTTTCCTTTTTCCTTTCTCTTTCTGTGATGGAACTCCTATTTGGGGACTTCCCTGGCTTTTTCTGGTCCATGTAGAACCAGTCTGGATAGTTGGCCTTAGTGAAGATTTGACGTTTTCATCCCCAAAAAGTTTTTGATTTGAGTTTCTACTGAAATGAGGCTGCATTTTAATGTTGTAATTTAATCTTGTTTTTTTAAGTTGTATTTTAATCAATTGTTTTTATGTCTGGTGTTGGCCGCCCTGAGCCCTGTCTTGGCTGGGGAGGGAGGGGTATAAATAAAATTATTATATTATTATTATTATTAATGTAAACAAAGACATACTCCTAGAATCACAGAGCTGTCCCCGTTAACAGCCAGACCCACTGACCCATTGCACCACAGGGTCCCCATGCAACCATGTTAAGAACTTTAAATATGAAAATAAATAAATAAATGCAACCTTTCAACAGGGAGAAGCATTTATACATGGAAAAAAACCCTAACGTTTTCCATTTTGCTGAATCAATATATTCAGAAGATCATGGGATTAGGATGTGAGTGTGTGTGGAAGCATGAAGCTGACACACAGGATGCCTCTTGGCCAAAAAGAGGATGTGGAAGTAAATGCAATAATGCACTAGGCAATGCTCTCCTTAAAGGGGGAAAATATAATTCCCCACCCTTGGAGAAGCGCCCTAGATCTCTGGCAGAGCAGCTGCTTTGAATGCAGAAGATTTCAATTCCAATCCCTGGTATCTCTATGAAAGTTTGCAAAGGACCCTCAGCCAAGACTATGAAGAGCTGCTGCTGGTCAGTGAAAACCAAAGGCCGGGAACCTCTGGCCGGGAACCTCTGGCCTAGTGGGACAAAAGCAATCACACACCCCAAGGCCTTTCTGCCCAGCCCTTGGTCAACATCCTTCTCTCCCACACCCTCCTCAAATGCCTGCCTGGGATGCAGCCTTCAACTGTGATCATGCATCTAATTTGCTTGGGTGGAGGATGAAGAGAGGGTGATGTTTGTGTATGGAACCCGCTGATGTGTGTGGTCAAAATGGTGCCGGTTGTAGAAAAGGAAGAGTCACGCCCATTGCTGCAGCACTCTGGCCTGCTCATCACGCAAATATGGCTCCCGAAAGGTTGGCCAAGCATCCCACCCCTGGTGTAGACAATACCTTGCTATATGGACCACTATACTCTGACTCAGTAGAAAGCAGCTGTGGCAGAAAACAAGATTTGGGCTTATTTATTCATTTTTGCTTACGTGCATATTTCATTTCCAATAAAGAACGCTTTTAAATCTAGAATACTGCAGCAATTGTTTATTGTGGACTACCTTTCTGGTTTCTTTGCTGCTGACGCATGACTCCGTCTTTCTTCCTTATGGCTGCCATATTAAAAATCACTTGGAAGTCTCCCCAGTTAAAACACAGACCCTCTCCTACACTGTGACACATCTGCACAGAACGCAGCTGCACTGCGTTGCCAGGTCCTCAGCAAGGAGGCATTGCTAAGTTTGTGCATGTTCTGGACTGAGATGCCTTTGCTAGTTGAGACCAGCTCAGTTCCAGTCAGCAGCCAAGTTTCCATTCCCCATCTATTTAACCTGGAAAAGCAGATATCATTTGCTTCTTGGTTTTCATCACCGTCTGAAAGACCACTGTGTGCCAATGTAACTTCAGTAATTTAAGTCTGCAGTCTAAGGCCAACTCAACTAGAAGATGCTTAATTCTGAAGTTGATGATTCCCAATACTTTTTTCCTGTAACTTTTTTTTTTAACTGCACATTTCCCGTGAACTTCGCAGGTATTTCTCAAAGTCCAATGCAGGACAAAGAGGAGACAACTGGTATGGCATACGAGTCATTGAGAGAGAAAATCACCGTACAAAAAATCGCTACTGAAAAGAAAAACGAACAACGTCCAGCACAACCACTGTATTCCAAGCATTTGCTCAAATGTTCCCTGCACCATTACAAAAAGCAGCTGTCTTCCCTCAAGGGTGCCAAAAAGCCTCTCGTTGAGACCAGTGGAATGCCTAGTTTTGAAAAGCAGGAGCGAGGAATTGAGGCAGGCTCAGTGGCTCAGCCCCATAGCTAGGATGGTCACCAGGGGAAGCCCGTTGCTGGGGAAACCCACAGTTGATGCAACTATAAATATACTCCTCTCTGTTCATAGTTCTTTCTTTCTTTAATGGAACTACAAGCAAGACGCTTGTTGCAGCTTTCTTGCATCAGCGTGTTTGCTGGTTATTTCCAGCAAAACAAAATCAAGACTGTGCTGTGGCTTTCTATCCCAGCTTCACATAATTAACAGGAAGGTTTGTTTCCTGTTCTAAAAAGGGTGCCTATTCTTTCCCTACATAAAGGAGGAGTTACATGGAAGAACTCCTCATGTGGCACACACAGAGAGCTTTGTTTGTTGAACCACACATACCATGTTTAATATAAATAATGGACCCCAGCTACTCATTTTTCCCTGTCCCTGACTTAAAAGTATTATAGGAGCCCAGAACTGTGGAGTTGGCACGTCATGTACTGCTGTTCAAGGTGCGCATGGCTTTTTCAAACCTACCCTGTGAGCTGAAGGGAATCCCGATTCGGCTGCAGTCACGAACCATGTCTACGAAGCTGGAAATTTTGAATTCCTCCGCAGCCTCTTCATCTTCGTACTAAAAGAAACAGACCAGGAGAAAGAAAACCCAGCAAATCAATACTCAAACCACTGCCCAAAGATTTGGAAAATAATGCCCATGTTGCAATGCCTTTCTTATTCCGCCTGTAACGCTCTCAGCTCACAGCAGTCGCCATCTTTAGTCGATCCACGCTATATTTTAAGCACAGCCATTTTGGGCTGGAAAGACCATGTTCACACTGATAACAAGCACAGAAGCCAGCAGGGGATGGGCTCTGTATAAAGTGAAGCAAGAGCAATCACTGTGCAAGGAAAAGCTGATCCATGTTCCATTGTGAACATGGTGCCTGCAAGCTCACGGCAAATATTATTATTATTCATTGCATTTAAATCCCACCTTGTTCTCCAAGGAGCTCAGGGTGGCATATATTGTTCTTCCTTTCCTAATTTAATCTCCACAACTACCCTGTGAAGCAGGTTAGGCTGAGAGGCGGCGACTGGCCCAAGGTCACCCAGTGAGCTTCAAGGCCAAGGGAGGATTTGAACCCAGGTCTCCCAGGTCCTAGTCCTACACTCTAACCACTGTGCTGCACTGGGTCTCCCTGAAGTCGGCAGAGACCAACTCAAAGCCATGGCAGCCATATGCAAAAGGCACGTCAGTTTATGAGCTCCGTCCAGAGCACTAATTCTCTTGCAGTTAAATCTGAAAGAAGCTTCTTCTGTTATCACCTTCTCAAGACTGGAAAACAGACCAAGCTGTAGGCACGGCTCAAGAATCTTCTCTCAAGCACAGCCATGTTTTTCTGTTTTCTTCCCTCCAACCCCCAACCAAGGAGTTCAGGGCAACTTGAAAGCTCAGGTACTGCCTTGTGAACATTGCCTACTGCCATATAAAATGAATTATATGAGGCTGTTAATGGTGTTGTTTTAAAGAGAAAGGATAAAGGCAAAAAGAGCTTGTTTGCTATTTCCAGGGGAACACTGCGAGTCTCTTCAGTTAAATCATATGCCTCTCATATGCTGGGTCTCTATTCTGCGGGTGCCAAAGCTCCATGAAAGAACTCGTTTTCATTGTGGTTAGTACATCATTATCCAGTCAGCCCACTTAAAAAACCATGTGGTGCAGCACTGGGCAGAGTGGGGGAAAAGAGGCACAGCAGAAACATTCGTATTGGAAGAGTGGCAAATGAAGGTGATTGACTACATGGGACTGGCTGAAATGACTGACAGAATCCAAGACCAGGGGAAAGAGACGGCGGAAGAAGATTGGAAGAAATTTAAAATCTATCTTAAGAAATATTGTAAAATTAATGAATATTAAAATGTTGTGGTTATATAAAGTAAGGAATTACAGCTGTTAAAGATTAAGTAAAAGAAAAGAAAAGAAAAATTGGATAAAATTAAGGGGAAGGATTTGCTGAAATAAATTTGGGAATTGGAATGCAGAAAGGGGAGGTATGGGGAAGTCGATGAAGTAAGTTTAAGAAAAAAAAGGAGTTGAAATTATATGTGTTTGTCTGTTTTTGTATGTATATTTGTGTAATGTGTTTTGTGTGTATTGTATGTGTTTTTATAATTTGTGAAAATTTAATAAATATTAAAAAAAAAAACATTCGTATTGCAAAAAGCTGACTGGTTCAACCCAACATGAGTGCCTATTTTGCGGCATACGAGAAAACCCAATTACAAGAAGCAAAACACAGTAATTGCACCAGTAATTTCTAAAGTGCTTGCAAAACAAAGCCCAGCAACCAGAGAGGGGTCCTGCTCACTCTCAAGGCGTTGCCAAATTTGGAAAGCCTGATTTAAGAGTCCTCGAAGCAAAGTAGCACCCTTAAAAAACTACGGTTCCCAGAATTCCATGGGAGAAGCCATGATGGTTCAAGTGTGATAAGAGTGTGTGTTGAATACATGGTACGAAAGTGACCTAAATCATTAACGTATGAAACTTCAGTGGGAAAGAGGTGCTCACAGATCGACTCTAGGCATCTCTCTCTGGAACACGAGACAGAACCACCAACAGAATACAGCCCTCTGCAGAAAACTCTTGCGTTACATTACTACTACAACTATTACGTTACAATAAATAATGGGCTGAGTTTTACTCAGAGTACGCTCACTGCAATTAACGAACATGACCAAGTCACTGAGTCCACTGTTAGTAAAATTTCACTGAATGCCACCCAATTATTTTACAGAACATTAAAATGTATGGTTGGTAGAAGGAAGGAACACTGAGATGGCAGCTGAGTTTTAAAGTGTGTTGTTTAAATTGTTTTTCAGGTTTGTGATTTTTTAAAATGATTTTGTTTACTGTTTCTTACAGTAACAGCCACTCTGGGTGGCTTCCAACAAAATATTTAAAAAACATAATAAATCACCCAACATTAAAACCTTCCCTATGCAGGGATGTCTTCAGATGTCTTCTAAACTGTTATATAGTTATTCATCTGCTTGACATCTGATGGGAGGGCGTTCCACAGGGCGGGTGCCACCACTGAGAAGGCCCTCTGCCTGCTTCCCTGTAACCTCACTTCTCGCAGCGAGGGAACATTGGAGTTGGACCTCAATGTCCAGGCTGGACGACGGGGGTATACAGGTATTCAGGTATATAGGGCTGAGGCCATTTAGGGCTCAACACCAACGCTTTGAATTGTGCTCAGAAATGTACTGGGAACAGACACCACAGGGTGCGCTTGGCTCAGACGAGCAGAACGTACAACACGGTTATGCAGATCATGTTCTGTTCTCACTCTCTGAGCGGCAGAGCCAGATCACAGGACAAAAGAACAAACAGCACTGTTGAGTTTTAAGGGAGGGGCTGGATAATCTAGACAGCGAGAGAGTATATATGCAGATAAAGGAGGGAGCCCGTCCTGCCTCTCCTGAAGGCTGTGGGCGTTTAAATCCCAACAGGCCTGGAGAGGTGTTTGGTTTCATCAGGTGCTAGAACATAATGAGCCTGGCTCCAAGTAATGGTTTTCGGTCCAGAACCACCAGGCTTCAAAGGCAAAAGCATTGTGAACTATGTGAAAGGTGCTTCACTTAATCTAACTGCAGCAAGCCTCCAGGTCCTTTCCAAGGAGAAGATTAACTGGTGTCGCAACCCACCAGTTCCTAGGTGTGCAGAAGCTTCCTTATTCTCTCCTGTGGGCCATGCAGAACGGGGAGCCCTGTGCGTACACCCAAGGCATTTTGGGGTAGTTTTATTCTGGAAAGGTTCTTTTACAAATCCCAAATGACAAATGAGCGGGTTGGACTTCAGATCACACGGAGCCCTAGAAGCTGGGTGTGTCTGGCAGCTCAAAGGCTTACTGGTGTGTTGGCCAAAAGGCAAGTATTTAAGCCCCAGGTTGAGTGTGCTCACTTAACTGCTGCACCGGGGTTATTTTGACAGGAAAGGGATGTTTTAAGCCCCCCTCCATGGAGTTTTGATGCAGCTACCAAGGCAAGAAAGGATTGTTCTGCTGACATGTATGGGATGAATTGGTCCTGTGCCCCAGCTGTTGAGCAACTTGAGAATTGAGGCATAACCACCAGATGAGATCAAGGCTCAGACTCAATTATTTGGTCTCTTTCTTCCCTTTCTGTATTCTCACAAAATGATCCAAATGGCAAGAACTGTGGAATAGCAACAAGAAAGGGTTCAGGTAGGTAGCCGTGTTGGTCTGACCAGATGAAATAAACAGATAAAAATTAAAAAATTGTCCACAAGCACCAAGTTAGTTCTTTCGTATCTGAGGAAGCTTATACCCAGAACTAACAAGAAAGGGGTTCGCTATGCCTTTTCAAAGTCACCATCTTGACGTAATGGTGATATGAAGCAGAGATCACGGCTGCTATCCTGTGCACGCTTACTCGAGAGTAAGCCCCTCTGAACCCAGGGGCACCTCCACGTGATATTGCACAATATCAAGCTGCAAGTCAGGCAAATCTTCCGTTTTTATTTTTTAGCCATTTTTAATTTAAATTCCATGAAAGAGAAGGGAGTCGGGAGTCTGACCACTGCAACAGCATCTCATTGGATCATATCAATTCCACAGAATAAGGAGACCTTCTGCAACGCCAAAGGCCTCCGTGGGAAGCCAGAATTGCTGCAGCTCAGGGTGGCCTCAGACAAATGCTGTTCCTTCTATGTTTGCTACTCGGCCACTCACCTCGTTTTCAGTCAGGCAGTGGAAATGCAAGTTTCTCCAGAATGCTACATATGGCAAAAGGTAGTTGTAGTTGACAGGGTTGCAATAGAGATGGACGCTGTCTGGCTTTATTAGTAGGATCACATCTAAAAGGAGCAAGAAATCAACCTAATGTTATTTTCAAGTCACTAACCTGTTTGTCCTCCTGATGCAACACTCAGACAAGTCCTTACTTATTTAATACATTTTTACTCGCTCTTCAGCTAATGGGGCTCCCAGAGCAATTTATGAAAGATCATTAACAAACAATATAGTGTCTCCCCTCCATATGGTAACTGGAAATACGTGACACAAAAGGAAAAAGAGATGGGGAGGGTAAAGGAAAACAAACTCAGGGACTTTGGGTTTTTTGTTCTAAGTCCTTGTGATCCCTCCCTTCTAAATGACAAAATATGGAACAGGCAGGGGAGTTAGAGGGCCACTATGCACTCAATGTTTTCCTTTTATGATGCTCAAAAGGTATGTGTTGGCATGTGTAAAAATCACACATAGTATCCAGGCTGGCACAATCACCTACAAAGGAGGTGGAGGAGGCAGTTATGTAGGAAACAACCCAAGGGAGCTCTTTGCTCAAGGCCACCCAAAAAGTTCATGGTGGAGCAACCGCATTTTGTTTTTTGCACTGGTGGCCCCAAGTCCGCCTGGAAGTTAGTGCTCCTAGGCTTTTTGGGGTGGTCTTTGGGCTTTTGAATGGATTCTGGTGTCTTGACAATTTTTTTTTTCTATTTTAAGGCCTGCCTGCGTTCAATTGTCTCCATTACATTTTAACCATTTTTAACCTATGTTGTCCAGAGAACTTCGGTTAAGGTGCAACACAGAAATGCCACAAATAAAAACAATTAACTAAATAAAATGGAATACCTGTGGGAGCCAAGTGGAAGAGGGTGGGTTGAAACAATGTCCACAAAGACGTTTTACGAAAGAATCAGGAGCACTAAACTGTCTAGCCTCTTCCTTGCATACAGTACACAAGGAGAGACTCAAAGGAGGCAATATCAACAGAAGTGAAAGAAAACCAGCCATATTTGGCCCCTTGAGTGATCATCTTAAAATAGCACACAGCACCACTTTCCCTTACCGTCAAGGACCTCTTCAGGAAACCCCGATCTTTCAAATTCATTGTTGCTCTGGTTGTACAAGCCAAAGAGAAGGTAGTTTGCCAGTTCCCGGCAGCCCTCATTGTATCGGCTGTCAATCCCTGCAGAAGGAAGCGTAAGGAATGCACAGTAAGGTCATAGGGAGGAAAGAACCAACAGTTCCGATTCCAAATCACAGAATAACCAACTAAAACTAGGGAAATGTTTGGAGTCCCTGCCTTCCTCCTAAGTCTCCTATGCTTTGGAAGCAGGCTGCAGCTTCCAACATACCCTGACCACTAAAACAAAGGAATACATGAGGGTGGTGATGGTGGGAATTAATTTTTGAAACTGCAATAGGTCCTGAAGAGCAGCAGGGGGAATCTCTAGCCCATGGGCCTATACAGTGGTACCTCTGGATGTGAACGGGATCCGTTCCGGAGCCCCGTTCGCATCCTGAAGCAAATGCAACCCGCATCTGCGTGTGCACGGGTCGTGATTTGCCGCTTCTGTGCATGCGCGTGATGTCATTTTGAGCGTCTGTGCATGCACAACTAAACCCAGAAGTAACGTGTTCCGTTACTTTCAGGTTGCCACGGAGCGCAACCTGAAAATGCTCAGCCCGAGGTATGACTATATAGGTCTGACACAGGTCCCAACTTGTGACATCAGGAGTGGTACGTGAATTGATGCAGCAACCAAGGAACCATTGGGAGCCTCAACTGAGCTCCTAATGGTTGCTTTGCAAAATCAGGGCTCCTTGTCAGCTAACAGCCACTGATGGGGAAGTCCCATGTGGAGCTGCTGTCTAGGAGTGTTCCCTATGAGGGACTCTTCTCCCAAACCGCTTGCTCCAAACAAACCATCAATTTGGATTCAATGTGCTTCCAATGAAATGGAGTGGCTCGCTCCACCCCTCGGCAGAATCTAAACCAGGCTTCCTCAACCTCGGCCCTCCAGGTGTTTTGAGACTACAATTCCCATCATCCCTGACCACTAGTCCTGGTAGCTAGGGATCATGGGAGTGGTAGTCCAAAAACATCTGGAGGGCCGAGGTTGAGGAAGCCTGATCTAAACTGCTTGTTCCATAGTGACTTTGAAGGCACGCTCCCAGAGTCAATCAGCTGATTGAATAAGGCGAGGCAAGCCGACAGTAAGCAATCCCTGAAATCAAGAGGGCAAGCCAAGGACCTACAAGAAGCTAGGAAACCAAGGTTCCCAGAAAGCCTAGTCATGAAGAACAGCTCTTGTGGTGGCATCAGGCCTTCAAATATCTATAACGCTTGCAGCAGCCACAAAATGCTCGTAACGGATGACAGTGAGCCAAAAGAGAGAATGAAGAGCAGCTGAAAGGGGACACTGGAAGAGAGATGCAGTCAGGTGCAAGCCGCTTGAAAAACAATGAGCAGAAAAGCCTTGTGGCACAATGCTACAGAAGCAATTTAAGGAGGCGGGCGGCACTTCATATTTATTTCCCCCACACTAAGCCACAAATCCAGCCCAGAGCTGCCCCTTTCAGAAAGGGATTGGCAACGCCGGTTGACCTCAGGCCACTACCCAGTTTGGAACAATTGTGCATCATTTTTCCCCCAAAATCCCTTTATGATACACTAAGCCGAAGAACAGCGAGTGCAGAGCTGGGAATTGGGACGGCAAGGTCAACCAGGGAGCACTGGAGGACAGTTTGGAAGGAGAGAGAGCTTCTGAGCAACAGATGGTGTCAGGAACAAATGAAGAGGAGGATAAAAGCATTTTTGAACGGTGCTGCCAAGGTCACGCCCCACCTTTCCTTGTGTGCGAATAATCTGTCCCCAAATCCAAAATACTTCAGCCTTTGCTTCAACATTTGCGATTGCCGTTTGAGGCACAGAACTGGTCCCCTGTGTGTTTGGATCTCTCTGCCTTCTTCAACGGTGGATCTAGTTCAAGTGGGGCTGTGTGCTTTTTTCACCCCAGGTCCATCAGTGGCTACTGGCCAAGATACCCAGGAGAGTGACGTCCATTTTCCCAGTCTCTCTTCCTCTCCTTTCTCCTGCTCCCCAGCCCTTAATTGCTAGATACGAGCCACTGAGGACAAAGGATGGCTGCTTCCATTGTGCTCTGTTTCTGAAGTTCCTCCCAATGTTTGGCTGGCGACCGACAGGTATCAGTAACTGGAGATCTGTGGGCAGCCTGCCCTGGGCTTCCACTCTCACGTGGATTAAGGCGACACAAAACCATTACCTATCTGGGTCATGTTGGGAATTGCCATACACAAATCCAGATCTGAGCTTCCTGCTTTCCAAACCAGGACTCCAAAGACTAGTTTTTGGAAATGCCTGACCCACGAGAAACAGAAGATAATACACTGGAAGCCAGAGAAGGTCAGAAGGCCAGGCTCAGTCCAGTCTTTATATCAAGGTTTGGCCAATATAGGATCCTCATAGTGCCCGTCAATTGCAGGGGCTGATATCTGATATGCTTCCACTCTGTTTCCCAACATACATGTCACGGATAGTTCATTAGCGTGGTGCTGATAACACCAAGGATGTAGGTTCAATCCCCATTTAGGACAGCTGCATATTCCTGCACTGCAGGGGGTTGGACTGAATGATCCTTAGGGTCTGTTCCAACTCTACAATTCTATGATTCTATGTATATCACACTCCACACAGCTGTGTCCATTAAGTCGTCTCTCAGATCAAATGCTACTGCATCCCAGCACATCCTCCCGTTTCCCATTGCTAGTGTTATCTGCATAATCCTCATGCTTTAAATATATGCTTTAAACAGAGCCTAGGGCTTGCTGATCAGAAGGTCAGTAGTTCGAATCCCTGCGACGGGGTGAGCTCCCGTTGTTCGGTCCCAGCTCCTGCCAACCTAGCAGTTCAAAAGCACGTCGAAGTGCAAGTAGATAAATAGGTACCACTCCGGCGGGAAAGTAAACGGCGTTTCCGTGCGCTGCTCTGGTTCACCAGAAGCGGCTTAGTCATGCTGGCCACATGACCCGGAAGCTGTCTGCGGACAAACACCGGCTCCCTCGGCCCATAGAGCAAGGTAAGAGCGTAACCCTAGTGTTGTGTGCGACTGGACCTAATGGTCAGGGGTACCTTTACCTTTACCTTACCCATCCCATCACTGACTGAATTCCCCAGACAGTGGGGAGAAGAGCAGGATGCTACAGACTGTCCAAACCACGGTGATGAGCAGCAGGGCACTGGGGGCGCTTCCCTAATCGCTCCACATCTGCTTCTGAAAATACCATTTCTCCTTAATTGATATGCTGCTGATTGAAGCTTCCTATTAAGCTAATCTGGTGACCTAATTCTTCCAACGCAAGATTTATGATTAAAACATGAGCCCATGAGAATTATGGAATAAATCCCTGAGTCACGGCAGGAGAGAGCTGACAGCTTTCCAAGAAATAACCTCCAGCTTTGCAGAAGGCAAATGTTAAGAGTAATCATCGCAAGGGGCTGGCCGTGCTGAGGGGGCAAGGTGAGAGCCAAAGGCTCGGGAGAAAGACCCCCAAGGGAATCTAGTCCCACTCGCAACATGCCACTTCAGGTTAATTTCAGATTTTTCTTTTAAATAATCAAACTTCATTTATATATATATATACTATACACACACACACACACACACACACACACTAGAGCATACAACAAATATTACATACACACACAAATACACACACACACACACAAAACAAAAAAGAAAAGCATCCTTCTTATAATAGAATCTCACACACATTTCAACTGCCAATAACATTTTGTTCTTTGCATTTTTCATTCATAGCTATCCTTTCTTGAACTCATGTTTCTATAACACAAAGCAGTCTACACCACCACCTAAAATACCTCTTTTCACACAAGCTTTTAACAGACTCCATTATTTGTTTCTTCTAGATAATTAACCCCATTCCTCAACGCCACTCACAATTTAATCAAGTTCAGTTGTTTCCATTTTTTCCTGATGATATCCTTGCCCTGTTGGTTTGCATGCAGCTTTCCCACATTTTGGCCCATAACAGCCCTGAGTGGTCATAACATGCAGAATCTGGATCTTATATGAAAAAAGGGACCAACTTTTTACAGAATTTGGTAAGCAGATGGGGGGGGGTGTTTAATGGTAGCTCTGGTGTGGTGGAAAGCTTCTCCCTATCCTTTCAAACATGCAGTTCCAAACCTCCTTTGATTTTATGCAAAAAAGAACCAAAAAACAACAACAAACCCCATGAATGGAAGAAATTTCCAATTGTGGCGTCACAAAACCAGAACATTAGGTTAATGACAACACAAAAGCAAAGGGGTACCAGGAGAAGGAGGGTGAGCCTGGAGAAAAGGGGGGGCATTTCACTCCACGGTTAGTTAGAGCTTCATTCTTTGTTTTTTGGGAGGGAGGTATCTTCACTTGCAGAAATGCACTGAACAACGTATGGGGAGGAAATAATGGATTCCAGCTACCAACAGCTTTAGGATGGTGGCCAAGGAAGTGACCCAACTGATTAGAAAGCCATCCATGCTTACAGAATATATTTACAGGAATTTCACCGCAGCTTTTGCCCAGATGTTAGTAACACCGAGGCAAAGAATACTTTATAAATCAGGTCTAAATCATTCAAAGAAGCCCATCAAACCACACAATGCCCTCCTGCATGGACACGCAGATACTGAAGGGAGGGGGGCACACACCATGCGTCAGCATCAAATATGGTGGCCTTGCCAATAGGTCTACTAGCCAGCCTACCTACACATATCTACACATATTGGTATCTGAAGAAGTGTGCATGCACTTGTTGTTGTTTAGTCGTTTAGTCATGTCCGACTCTTCATGACCCCCTGGACCAGAGCACGCCAGGCACTCCTGTCTTCCACTGCCTCTCGCAGTTTGGCCAAACTCATGCTAGTACCTTCGAGAACACTGTCCAACCATCTCATCCTCTGCCGTCCCCTTCTCCTTGTGCCCTCCATCTTTCCCAACATCAGGGTCTTTTCCAGGGAGTCTTCTCTTCTCATGAGGTGGCCAAAGTACTGGAGCCTCAGCTTCACAATCTGTCCTTCCAGTGAGCACTCAGGGCTGATTTCCTTCAGAATGGATAGGTTTGATCTTCTAGCAGTCCATGGGACTCTCAAGAGTCTCCTCCAGCACCATAATTCAAAAACATCCATTCTTCGGCAATCAGCCTTCTTTATGGTCCAGCTCTCACTTCAATACATCACTACAGGGAAAACCATAGCTTTCACTATACGGACCTTTGTCGGCAAGGTGATATCCCTGCTTTTTAAGATGCACCCAAAAGCTTATACCCCAGAACAAACTTAGTTGGTCTCCAAGGTGCTACTGGGAAGTTTTTTAATTTTTTTATTTATTTCATACATATATCTCAGTTAGCAAATCTGCACAGATATCTAAATAAGCAAATCTGCATCCCCCAAAAAGAGAGAGAGAGAGAGAGAGAGAGAGAGAGAAAGAGTCACCAGTTAGTGTAAGGCTTATATGCCCGGTCAGCTAGAGCAAATTATTTTGATTATGACTAGGGGAAATACCTCCAGAACATGTGGTTACCCAGGAGCCTAAAATCAGCGGTGGAACTGTGGGGGTCTCAAATTTCCATGGTGCCCTGTGTGACGCCAAAATTTGGTGCCCCCCCTCTCACTTTCCATTCTACATCATAGCTGCAGCGCTCCCGAGGCTCTGCACCCGGGGCGACTAAACCTGTCGCACTCCCTTAAATCCGCCTCTGCTACAATTCTTATACTGACCGCAATGCATTTAAAATGCATTTTCCAGCTTCGAGTTGAAACATTTCCCTAAGGCTGAGGACTGCAGCAGATCCTCCCCAATGAAACAAAAGAAAAGAATAGAAAAATGAAACCCAGCTTAAGAGGAGAGGAACAGAAGGGGGCAGAAATTCCCAGGCTTGGGTTGACATTCCCCCTCTTTCAGGAGAAGCTAGCTGGAAATGCAACAGGGGTGCATTTGGGGGAATGGCTCACAAAAGGGTTTCAGATGGGACCAAGCACAGAAAAATTTGATATGTCGTGCCGTAAGCATTTAATTAGCCCATCTAGCCTGTGCTACCCGAGAAAGGATGAATGCCGTCCAGGATCTGATCACAGTTAATATCTGGCGGCCTCTTTCGTGGCTGGAACCAGCTGCAGCTCTCACAACAGCCTGGCTTCCTGTGTCACTGTTCTGTCTCGGCTTTCACACGGGGTTACGCTGGGATACAACTCAAAGGCTGCCAGTAAATCCAGACTTATAAGCAGGGGCCAGACAAAAGCCCAGGGAGACCAGGGCAAGAAATCTAGGGCACTCAGGTGCCTCTCAGAGTTGCACAGGGCACGGAAGTTAGAATCTTTATATACAAGTTCGGAGGTTTTATATTCTGCTCATTCGTCGTGCCCCAGGCGTGGGCTTGACACCTGACGGGTTTCCCTACCTCCCGCCCATTTTTAATTTAGCCTCTGAAATCCACGAGCCGTAAAAAATATTAAGACCTATCACAATACAGTGGTACCTCTAGTTGCGGACTTAATCTATTTTGGGGTGCCGTTTGCACCCCAAAAAGTCTGCAACTAGAGCGCCTCTTCTACACATGTGTGCGGCGCAATCAAGCGCTTCTGCACATGCGCAAAGCACACAGATCGCTTCTGCGCATGCGCAAAGCATGCAGATCGCTTCTGCGCATGTGCGGGCGGCAAACCCAGAAGTAAACACTTCCAGGTTTGCCGTGTTTGTAAGCTGAAAGTCCGTAACAAGAGCAGAAAGCAACACGAGGTATGACTGTAATGCAGCAATAATTATAACATTCCCACGTATATACACGCCAAGCACTCTTTTTCTGCAATGTTGCCAGCCCAGCTCTGCGTTAATTTTATCATTGCAATTCATGCTGTACGTTCAGGAGGTTCTCCCCATCTTGATACTGCAGCAGCTCCACTTATTTTCGGGTCTTTGCCCCCAGAGATACAGCTGAGTGATTCCTAGCTAAGGCTCCCAAGTCCTGATACACCTCTATTAACTCCTGATCTAAGCAACATTTGCACCGTTCATAATATACAGATCTGCGGAGGCAAGCCTTGTAAATTAATTCTGGTCGGCTGTGCAACCTCCTTTCATCATGGAAGTACCTAAAAGCTACTCTGTAGTGCCAGGGGGCAATTCTAGAGATAACTCATATGGGGAAGGGAAGGGGCACAAGAGGTCATTGCTGGGGAAGAATGGATTTTATTATTTACAGCAGTTTTAGGCTGCTCTTCCGCTGAAAAGGCTCCCAGGCCAGCTGACAAAGATTAGTAAGTCAGCCACAGCCTTGACATGTATACTCTTAAAGACATGACACAAACGCAAAAGGGGTTTGGAGGGTGGAAGAAAAATGTGAATACAGGCACACCTTCTTATTTATTTGTTTAGAGCAGGGTTTCCCAAACCTGGGTCTCCAGCTGCTTTTGGACTACAATTCCCATCATCCCTCACCACTGGTCCTGCTAGCTAGGGATGATGGGAGTTGTAGTCCAAAAACAGCTGGAGACTCAAGTTTGGGAAACCCTGACTTAAGAGCATTTTTACCCTACTCTTCAGATGAAAAAAGACTTCCAGAGGTGCTAAGATACAAGTCAAGAAAAATAGCACACTTTTAAGGCTTAGCTGCAAAGCGCTTACAATGACCAGCTGGCATGAAACAGTTCAAAGAAGAGGAGGAATCAAAAGCTGCTGGTTTTGCAGTTGAGCTGACAGAGTGGTCCCACTTCCCTTCCTCTGCAGCCTGATGGAACGGCTACCGCCAGGTGGCAATTGATACAGGCAGCAACCTGACTGGCAGCTGGCTTCTCACTGCAGATGGTGGAGTGGCCCTGCTTGCCTTCTTCTCCTGTGCTGCCCATTAGCACTTTGCAAAATAATAATAATAATAATAAAAAAATTTATTTATACCCCGCCCTCCCCAGCCAAGGCCGGGCTCAGGGCGGTTAACAACCAGTAATAAAAACAAGTTGATTGGAATACAACTTTAAAAACTAGGTTAAATACAACATTAAAACATTAAAATGCAGTCCTCCTGGGTTGTCAGTTTTCTTCACAGCATTCAGCTATTTTTTACTAGAGTAATTATAGTTCAGTCTCCACAAAGCCTCTTGTCACATTCCTAGTGTCCTGCAAATGGCTTTAACTTCAGAGAGTTATCAAAGTTTGGGTTAAGCCACCTAAAAGCAACTTTCTGGTTAGGGTCCAGGCAAGTGCCCTTCTGCATGGCTTAGATTTCACCAAGAAATCCAGGGCCAGCTAGAAGTGGCACATCATGCAAACTGCAAAGTTTTCCCCCAAGGCATTCCTAAATTGAGCCTTAGCCTGCTTAATTGTGTTTAGCCGTTTCCCTTACCACAGAGATTTCTCCCTGACTCATGGATGGATAATGTAAAGTGCCCAGAATGTTTAACTACTCAGACAAAACCATGCATCTTTTTTTCTTCCAAGCTGCACCTCATTTAATCTTCCTCTTTCCAACCCATCTGCTAGCCAGTTCTTGGTGCATGTTCACAGTTAAACGCAACGCAAGTTCGCACATAAATTTTACAAACTTGAAACACAGAAGAAGACAGTGAAAAACAAGCCTTCTTCTAATGATACGTTTTGGAATGAGGACGGGGAGGGAGAAAGGAAGCAGGAAAGTGTCTCACATCTCAACTCACTCCACCGTCAGCCTTACTCACGACCGTCCAGGAAGCATGACCAGATTGCTTGAAAATTTTCCAGCACTGCCTCCATGTTTAGAGACAAATCTCTCAGTCCAGTCACATTATTCAGCCTCCAGTACTCAAGAGAGATTCACTCTTTTTTGTAGTACAGTCATACCTCGGGTTACATTCGCTTCAGGTTGCGTTTTTTTTGGTTATGGACTGCCAAAACTCAAAAGTACCGGAATGGATTACTTCCGGGTTTTGGCGGTCACGCATGCGCAGTAGCTTCAAATTGCAACCCGCATGTGCATAGAGGCGGGTTGTGAACGCTGCAGGTTGTGAACGTGCATCACGCTCACAACCCAAGCGTCCACTGTATCTGTCTTTCAACAACGAAGGCTGCTCCAGGTATGCAGACTGTAAGGCTTGTCTCACTCAAGTCTGTTGATTGTTCAGCATTCGAGCATTCTGCCCCCACACTTCATCCTGTGACCTGTCTTCCATGTCCCAACACCACTTCCCTGGCTCTGAGCCTTCCTCTTCTGAGGTTTCCCTAGCAGGCATGGCCACACTTGGCCCTTCAGATGTTTTGGGACTACAATTCCCATCATCCCTGACCACTGGTCCTGTTAGCTAGGGATGGTGGGAGTTCTAGTCCCAAAACATCTGGAGGGCCAAGTTTGGCCATGCCTGCAGGGGGTTCTCTGGCAGAAGCCGCCCACCATTCTTCATCATCTAGCAAGTCCCTGACACCTGACTTATTTTATCTGGAGCTCCGCTCTCCTTGAAGCAGCAAACACACTTCTTTCCATTTCCGCACACTGGTCTTTTGGGAAGAGCCCGTTTCAAGTCCAGGGATAAAAGGCCAGGCATCTCCCTACCTTACCTTCTCAATTAGAGATGACATGGATTGAACCCAGAGCCTTCCAATGCCCAGCATGTTCTCCATCATGGAGCCACAGCCCATCCTCAATGTTTGCCTTGTCTCTATGTGCTTCTTAGGAGACCACTAAATCCTTAAAAGCACATGGGTCCTTGGCATTAGCCAGAGATTTAAAACTGTGTGACCTCTTTGTTCCATTCATTTCTAAGGGGCTCTGCATTCAACTCATCAACACATTTCAGCTGCTATGGGCAAGTAACATTCCTCAAATGCTTGAGCCCTCTTTGAATATTTCTAGGATCCTGAAACACAACTTCTGGCTTTAGCTTGCACATTTCAATAATGCTGTCGGTGCGCTTGAATAAGTAGGGAGAACTTACCCAAAATGCACAGTATTCCATCTGGCTGGGATTTGCTGCTCTGCGTCAGGATGTTCTGAATTTGTCGAAGGCGGCTACAACTGTGAAGAAAAATGGGAGACGGTTAGAGGCGATGCTAAAAAAGGACTTCAATCTGTTGGGAGCCAAGGCTTGCAGAAAGAGATCTGTTTTCTGGCAAACCAGTACTGTACCAGGAGTTCTGAAACTGTCAGTATTCATATACACTTAGTGGAAGCAGGCCTTTGCTCTTTCCTCATCATTTTGCAAAAAGCTCTCTCTGTCTCCAGCTATCAGCCCACTCACTTTCCCTCTGTGATTTCTGCATCTTCACTTTAAAGCATTTCTACCAGTTGGGTGAACTTATCTTCCACCTTTTGTGCCTGCTGAAAACAAAAGTATTTTTCACTCAATTCAGGGCACTTGGCAAAGTAGGCGATAGATATCACGTGGGCAGCACAACTGCTACCAAAACACCATTTTGCCACCAGGAGGTCACCGACACATTTGTGCACTGGAACTCATGCTGAGCGTCCACTGCAAGCCAGGGTGTGCCTTGTGCTGGCCTGTGAGGTCCGGAGGATTGGCTTTCTCTTTGAGTACTTCCAGAAGGAGTTTCATTCCTAATCTGAATTGCAACACATTCCCTTTGATCATAAACACCAAGTAACCCTGTCAACAGACCAGTGCATGATTTTACTCTCAAGCCACACCAGGCTGGCCAAACAGGCAAGCCTTGACATGCAAAGAGTTGACCTTTGTTCTGAATGCAAAGAGCTAACGAACATAATGCAAGAGCAGCCCATAAAACTAGCAACAGAGAGTTATGGCTATCATCCACCTCTCACATTCATCAGACAAAGTTCAGAACTGCATGGGCATGTCCAACTGGACTTCCCCCCTTGCAAAGAGGGGGCCCTCCATGCTTGCCCCATTATTGATTTTTGAAAGACAATTTGTGATGTGAGAGACCAGAGTTATGGGAAAGTGTCAAAAGTAATTATTACTTCAACCATTTATATATTGCTGAATTGCGATCATCTCTACAGACAACCACAGTTAGCTGTGTGGTCCCCGGATGACAACCTTTATCTAACATTTGCAAAGCCTGATCATTTGATCAGCATGTATACAATTTGCTATTATTCAATTATCTACAAGGTGGGAAAAATAATGCTGTAATTCTGAGCAAACAGTGTTATATACAGGCTTAGAGGAAGGGGTTTTCCTGTGAACTTCCCTAACTGAAAAGTTCAGTCAGTCAGCTGGATGAGCTGCTGGCCTGGTGAAGGAGTCACTGACATGTTTCTTCCTGTTTATGCAGAAACAGCATCCTGCACACAAAAGAATTTGCTTGCAAAGTTGACAAGCCAAACAGCACAGTTGCAGCAAGGAGATCAGGCATAGGCAAAATTGGCCCTCCAGATGTTTTGGGACTAGAACTCCCATCATCCCTAGCTAACAGGACCAGTGGTCAGGGATGATCGGAATTGTAGTCTCAAAACATCTGGAGGGCAGAGTTTGCCTAGGCCTGCACTAGATCATGGGATGAAGGTGCATGCTCAATGTCTGATGGTGCAGGAGAAGATAGACTGCACATTATTATTATTTTTAAAAATGGGGTGGAGAGAAACAATAAGCAGGTGTGTAAGATTATGGATGGTGTGGGGGAAATGAATAGAAAGAAGTTTTTCTCCCTCTCATTTAGTACCGGAAGCTGGGATCAACCCATGAAGCTAAATGCTGGAAGAGTCAGGACAAACAGAAGTACTTCACATAACAAAGTTAGAATTCGCCACCACAAGCTGCGGTGGTTCCTTACTCCCCTTTTAAAGCTATATCGGGGGCCAAGTCATGTAGGATAAGGCTATTAGTTTATTGATGGCTTCACACTTCCCGCAACATCAGATGCTGCATGGCTGAGAATACTAGTTGCTGGGGTACAATGGGAGAGGGCTATTGCCTTCATGTTCTGCTTGAGGCCCTCCCCTTGGGGGGGGGGTTGTCTGGTCAGCTATTGTGACAACAGGACGCCGGACTAGGAAGGCCTTTGGTCTGATCCAGCATGTCTCTTATGCTCACTTGTTCCATGCTTTAAGTAAATGAGGAAAGTATTGCACAGATCTCTTAGCACTGGAGGTTAGTGGGGGAAAAACATTTCACCATCATTTCCTAGTCCTGTATTGTACAGTGGTACCTCTGGTTACGTACTTAATTCATTCCGAAGGTCCGTTCTTAACCTGAAACTGTTCTTAACCTGAAGCACCACTTTAGCTAATGGGGCCTCCAGCTGCTGCTGCGCCGCCGGAGCACGATTTCTGTTCTCATCCTGAAGCAAAGTTCTTAACCCGAGGTAATATTTCTGGGTTAGCGGAGTCTGTAACCTGAAGCGTATGTAACCTGAAGCGTCCAGAGTGAGTTCCTCCTCCAGGTCCGGAGGCAGCTGCGGGACCGGCATGCAGGGTATTTATATTTTTCAAAATATAGTCCGGCCCCCCACAAGGTCTGAAGGACAGTGGACCAGCCCCCTGCTGAAAAAGGTTGCTGATCCCTGACTTAAGCTACTTTCAGTACGTCTACTCTGAGTATGACTAACACCAAATACTGCCCTAACAAATTTATTGTGGCTGAAGTTTCTATGGAATAGAGTCCACTTCATCAGATACACTCAATGTTGTTTTCGCTTGGCAGAGATATATAACGAAAGGGTGGAGAGAGATGTTTTTGGAGATATCAACAGAGCCAGCCGGCAAGAAGCGTGTCTCACTTTCATCTCAAGTCTTTGTGCGGATAAAGTCAGCCAACAGGCTTTGCTACATTTGATACGGATGGCCACAGCGCTATCTAGACTGCCTGGGAAAAATAACACCACACCTATGGGTATACGAGGTCAAGTGAGCTAGCAACAGTTGTGGACTTATTTGCAAGGGTGTTTTACTAGGGCATACTAGGGGTGCAAAAGAATCTGGGGTGCTTCTTCCCCCAAAAAGCCATTCTGTAGCAAAGGGAAAGGCAGAAGATAGGGCAAGATCTACTACTGGATCACTGGGTGATTTGTAGTAGATCAGGGATTGAACCTGGAACCTTCTGCATACAAAGAAGATCCCCAGGCACTGAGCCATTCCCCGGGGGTAATTAGGAAATGATTTGTTTTTTAAAGTTTTTGCACCCAAATCCAGTTAGTAGATCTTGGGATGTCTAGTATTCACTGCAAGCCAAAAGTCTCCCTTCCCCTGCTGCAGCAGATATTGCAGTGAAAGACTCCTATAGTAAGGGGCTTCCACATAGCAGCTTCTATCTCTAAGATCAGATGCCAAGCTGGAGGAAAAGCAATCCTAGAAAAGAACAGGGAGAAGTATGGTGGTGGAACTGCCTAGGTCAATGGTGGGGTTGCAGCCTAGGAGACCATCAAAGAAGGAAAACCAAAGAGACATGAAAAGGGATATGTTTGACAAAGAGAATGAACATCCAAGATGCTCACAGAGTCAATTCAGCTCAGCATCGGAGCAAACCAACATATGGGTTGAGTGGAAGAGGTATGAGTTGACCATGGACTGAGCACAGACCCTTATCTTGCTATAGCTCCCATAAAGTCACTGGGTAAAGAGGTGGTCTGGGGAAAGAGAGCACACATTTGAACTTCAGCAGAGATCTGAACATGCTTCTCCCACCTCCAGGCCCAAGCTCAATGCTATATCCACCACTCCACTCCCAGCAGCAAAGAGAGCATGCAAAGAATGGGAGGGTATTTATTATAACTGGTTTACTGAGGCCTGGAAGATCTCATTAAGGAAAGGACGCCAGCCATGTAGACCAGGGTGGGCTTGCTAGAGAGACCCCCATATGCAGGAAGGAAGGAGACACGCCACTGTAACATTTTCCTGGGCTCCAAATGTCTTCACGGTTACTGTCATTTGAAGAGGGAATTTATAAATTTAAATAAGCTCTCATGCTTTATGGGAGCTGCGCATTCAGCGGTTTAACGGAATTTTATTTAAGGAACATGGAAAATGTTTCCCTTTCCCTTTTGACAGGCAGCCAGGACTTTTGGCTGTTTGCGTGCCAAACTCTAGCTCCAGCCCGCTCATTTTGAAGTGCTTGAAAGAGACACAAGAAATATCATCTTGTGACATTTCTCCAGTTGTAGCCTAGGAAGACAGGCACAGAGAAACACAGCCAGTCTTTGTGCAAACACTGTTATATTTGCTCATTTAGCAACCCAGGAAGTACATTTTCTGCAGTGAGGCAACTGCTTCTCTCTTAGCACCATTTGATTTGCAAAGTACCGTTAAGTTAAACAAGGAATGGGGGGTGGAATTGGAATGGAATGGAATGCCATTGCGATCTGGGAGGAGAATGTGAACAGATGACATTCTAAGGGGCGGGCAAATGTTGTAGGCTGCTCACTACTTACATCTGTTTCTCCAGAACAAATCCCCAAGGTAGCTCTGAAACAGCAGCTCCTTTCCCAAGGTCATTCGCTCTGCTAAGCTAATAGAGCTTCATTAGAAGCCATTTGCTTGCTTGCTTTTTTTTTTTAAAAAAAAGCTTAAATAATCAGAACTCAGAAGAAAAAAAATCAGAAGCCAAGTCTTGCATTCTTTCCAATTACTGAACAGGAATTATTTGGAGACGGGGCTTTTCTCACACGAACAACTGTAAAACACAGGCCTGCAGACGATTCCCCCCTCCTAGGCATCTCCCCCCCTACACACACACTTGTGACTAATTTAATTTGCCACCCCACAAGAAAGAGGAATTTAACCTTCACACAGGCAGCCATGTAAACATATTGCAAAGAGAAAGGCTGCTATTCTTTGTGCCTGTCTGGGAGGGCTTAAGAGGCATGCGCACACACACTTTTAAGAATTTGATCTCATCCTCGCTTTGTGGATTTGCTATGAAAGGAGAGGGGAGGCTGGGAACAAAAGAAAAGATGCTGGGAAATATTTTTGCACGTTCCAAGACTCCAAAGGGATATCTTACCAAAACGCCTTGGCTTTTATCTTAGCCTGCTTTAAAGGATGCATTGCCCTGCCTTTGCAGTGGTACAGGACCTCATCCAGCTCTCTGCAAGCGTATTTAAATGTCATTGTGTTCAATATTCCAGTTCATAATATTGTTGCCCAACATACTCAACGTTCATCCAAATGACAGAGGAGAAGCAGCAGCAGTTCCAAAGGACGGCTGCTTTCATTGCATGCTGTCCTTACAATCTCTCCCCTAAAGCATATCCTCTCTACATCCTTTCCCCCAAAGTAACCACTTCAAACATGCACCCGCCCAAACTGCCCCATCCTACAGTCCCATAACCACCACAAGCCACCTCCTTATTAGAGCCTCCACCAATCTGACCGTGTCCCAAACATTCTGAACCCACCACCACAGCTTTCTCCACCTCCCTCCATCAGCCTATCCTGCATGAAGAATGGGGAAATAATCCAAGAGACTACGTGTTCCCAAGTCTTATTTTCAGTCCCACAACAACATCAGCCATTTTCCATCACACTCTTTGACTCCCTTGAAGACTTCCGTCTTGAAACTGTACTGGACCCAAGGCATCCAGCCAAGACTCTTCTCTCCTCAACCCATGATTCTATGTTTTTTACCTGCTAGATTGATAACCAACTCGAAAAGGTGCCAGGAGAGCTCAAATGCATCCACAGGGCACTGCTTACTGGCCCAGACACTGCAACACTCGCACAACTCATCCTACTAGCTGCCTTCAGTAACTGGTATCTCAATGCACATTTATCTCCAACCTCTGTTATCAACCTAACTACTCCTCCACATAGGGGTTGGGCCCTGGGCAAACTCTTAGCCCTCTGAATACACTTTGGCGGGGGGTGGGGGTGGAAGAATAACTAGGAATTTGATCTACTACCATAAACTTGCCTGGAACCCAAATCAACAGGATCTGCTCCCAAGGGTATGCTCAGGTGAGATAGCAATGAGACTTTAATTTTTTTGAATTATTTGGTTCCTGAAAAAGGGTTCCACGAAACCAATGTGAGCCCTGACAGAGAAGGCCAAATGCAAACTGGTAAGCCAGCTCCCCAGTCTTGCATCCACACCCTTCCTGCCTCTGGGTGCCCCCTATGCTTCCTAAAGGTAAAGCATTAGGTCCAGTTGTGGCCGACTCTGGGGTTGTGGCGCTCATCTCACTTTATTGGCCGAGGGAGCTGGCGTACAGCTTCCAGGTCATGTGGCCAGCATGACTAAGCTGCTTCTGGCGAATCAGAGCAGCGCATGGAAACGCTGTTTACCTTCCTGCCGGAGCGGTACCTATTTATCTACTTGCACTTTGACGGGCTTTCAAACTGCTAGGTTGCCAGGAGCAGGGACCTAGCAACGGGAGCTCACCCCGTCGCGGGGATTCGAACCACTGACCTTCTGATCAGCAAGTCCTAGGCTCTGTGGTTTAAACCACAGCACCACCCATGTCCCTCTATGGTTCCTACCCCACACCAATTTCCTGTATTCTGTAAACATCTACAACAAAGCCCTTATGCTTCCTGGACCCACCACCCAATCCAGGCTCCTTACAACTGTCCCCCCACATATTCTGCGCTGAGATGACCCCACGTTGGCCATACCAACCTCCACCTAGACCCAACAGCCCCTCTCCTTCATTGACCCTCTGCATATTTCTGCAGCAAGGCAGACCCTCCAACAGAACCCACCTCAGCTCAACCCAAAGCTCATGTCCATCCCCTCACCATCTGCCTGCAGCCCTTCCCCACTCCCTGCCCTGCCTCCCTCAAGCAGCACCTACTGCCAGTGCCCCCTAACCCTTCCCAACCTCAGCTCTTGCCTGCACAACTCCCCTATTCCCAACCTCCCAGCAATCCCTGCCCTTATTGACACCCCTAGATATTCTGCACCAGAATGCATTCCGATTCTGCACCAAAGCACCCCTTCGCCAGGCACCCCTCACCCTACACCAAAGCAACCCTCCCTGAATATCTGCACCATGGCAGTCCCCACCCCTTACACCCCACACGACCCTAACCCTCTGACAGTTGTTCAGGAAGATGCGATTTTTTTTTGCAAGGCCACCTCCTTTGTTGCTTAAGGCCACATGTTCTGGCTTTGTTTCATTGGATTTTTGGTTTTGTGCGGTGGCAACCTGCCCTGGGACCTTACGGTGGAGAAGAAAATATATACATATATGTGCGTGTGTGTGTGTGTACATATGTGTGTGTGTGCATTCAAATGCATGTATAAAATAATGCATGCTCACTCCACCCCCACTTTTGCACAACCTTCTCCTCCACTCCCTCTAGACCCCACCCAGGGCAGCCCCACCCCACCCCCTGCTCCCCTCCCCTCCCCCCGCGTCCCCCTCCTCGTCTCCCCCCCGACCCCTCACTCCCACCCCTCCCCCTCTGTCCCCCACCCCTCTCATTTCCCCCTCTCCTCTCCTCAGACCCCACCCAGGGCAGCCCCCCTGTCACCTCCCCCCTCCCTCGCCCCCCACCCCTCCTCACCTGACGCTGGGCTGGGCCCCTCCTCGGGCCTTGGGGCGCCCCCTTCGGGCCGGGGGCAGCAGCAGGGGGTTCCGTGCCGAGGGGAGCAGCGCCATTGTCCTGTCAGCCCAGCACCCGCCGCCGCCTCCGCTTCGCCTTCCCTGCGGCACCGAGCGGCGGCGGAGGGGGGGGTAGGAGCGGGGAACGCACCAACTCCGCCTCAGCTGGAGGGAGAAAGAGGCGAGCCGTTGCTCTTCCGCCCCGCCCACGGCGCCCCCCGCCCGCCGGCTCTTCTCGCTGCGCCCCCCCCTCCTCGCTCGCTCGCAATGGTACGTCCCGACAGGGCCAGCTGTTCCATGGGAGGAGGAAGGAGGCGCGGAACGGCCCCGCCCCGCGGCAATCGTTGCCGGGCAACGCGCCGCCTAGCCCCGCCCCTGGCAACGCGCACTCTCCTTAACGCGGACGCGGAAGAAGGGCCTCCCCTTAGCAACGGCCCTCGTCGTCAGGATGTCGCCTTAGCAACAGGGGCTGCGAGGCTGGCGCTAGGCCTCCCTCAGCGGAAAGGGGGCGCCCAGCCCTGCCTCGCTTTCCTTATTGTTATTGTTATTATTATTAGCTATTAAATTTGTATACCACTCTATACCTGCAGGGCGAGCCCCAGATGAGAAAGAAGTTCCGTCAGCCACTTTCTCATTTCATTCATTGCTTTTTTTATTCACTTTTTTATCTTTTCGCCAAAAAGGATTAACAAAGAAAAACGTGCATACATACATTAAAACCTGGCGGGGTGTGTGTGTGGCGGAATACATTAAAACATCCTGCCGGCTTTGAAGGAGAGGCACCTGAAGATACGTTGTAAAGATAATTGTTCCACAAACGGAGCCACCACTGAAAAGACCCTGTTTTCATGTTGCCACTCTCCTAGCACTGGATTTAATGCAGTCGAGACAGATCCCACGCACAGGGCACCAAGCCCAAGGGGCATAAATCTGAGAAAACCTATAACTGAGAAGATCCATTTGGAGACGCCAAATGTTAGCCTCGCACAGGATGCCATATTACAAAAGATTATGAAAGTCTGTCCTTGACCCCCCCCCCGGGTACTTTTGTGGAGGGGGCACACGAAGAAGGGCCTCGGATCGTGATCATGGGGTCTAGGGTGGTTCATATTGGGAGAGGCAGTCCTTATTGTGCTGGGGTTCTGACTTCTGAGTAGTTGTACTGAGGACTGTGCCACTATGTACCCATATAAAAGTGTACAGCCCTCATGGCACTCCCTTGAATATGTCATATTTTTATTACATCCCTACCATCATTATCTTACTGTGTATATATACAGAGAGAGAGAGAGGCTTAATCCACAATAAGTTTGTGTTAGTTTGCAGAGTACCATGGGACTCTTTGTGGTTTTAACTCAGGAAAAAAAGCATCACCATACGTCCAGAGGATGACAGTCTGAAATAGGCCACCTTTAGAGTTTCGGGTTTTCTATTTTTAATAATTTCTGCTAAATTGATAACACAGAGTATGAAAGCATGATAACATCCCTCTTAGCTATGACTTTGCTAATACAATATTGCTGCTAGCTAACCTGTTGCCAATGCATTAAATAACCTGGCAATAGAGAGCACTGTGTATAAGATGTAATTCCTAAGAAATTAAATTATTGGAGGCATAAGCTCCTGTAAGCATGCATCAGATCCACAGGCGGTTATTAAGATCATCCTAATCTGAACCACTGCAGAGTTAAATTTAGAACGTCCTGTTATCATGGGCTGGATCTAAACACCATCACCACCAGGTTAGACTTTTCTTTACAGTTCCTTTCAGTTTATGCAAGTGTTATTCTAGCAATAAGCAGTGTGTGTTGGCTGACCTGCACAGGAGAGTGTTATGTTTTATTAAGAAGGCAGTTCTACACACACACACACAAATATTTATTTATGCTCCCTGTTCCAAAAGAAATTTACCTTGGAGAGGCCATTCCATCAAGTCAGGGAAGAATAAATGCTGCTGCAATGTGCAAGATTTGCCATACCATGACACTTCCAGGTCCCTTGATGCTGACTAAGCTGCCGAGGTTGGCTGAGCCATTCCCTTTACCAAAGACCCCGCTTCGTAACCTCGGGCCCAGCCTCTGACCTACTAACCGCCGAAAGACCCGTGCCTCCTTTTCTGTCCGATTATTCAACGGAGCTGAATCTGTGAGCTTGCAGATCTTGTCATTATACCAGCCGAGGGACAAAGGCGTTTTGCCCTGGCATCACCCCAGCAATCGCAGAGCGAGTGTTCGGTTCACAAAGAGGCCTCTGTGTCAGCCAGTAAATGTCTTCAGGCTGCAGTCCTGCCCAAATCTACTCGGCAGCGTCCTAATGAATTCAAGGGGGCTTACTCCTAGGTAAGTGGCGATCTCAACAGCTTTCGTTGGTGCATCAACTACAGTACGTCCTCTCCTGGATGAGGATAGCTTGGCTACTGAGAGTTATCTATGAGTAACCTTAATTTTAGACCACTGTATTGTGTCCTAAGTGAGGCATCCCTTACAGTTGGTCCAGACACTACAGAAGAACACTGGGTTATAAGCAGGGCATACCCTCCAACATTTCTCCAGTGAAAATAGGGATGTCCTATTCCATCATCTTCATCACTCCATGATTTATACCGCCCCCATCTGACATGGTTGCCCCAGCCACTCTGGGCAGCTTCCAACACATATAAAAACATAATAAAACATTAAACATTAAAAAAAAACCTTCCCTATACAGGGCTGTTTCTAGATGTCTTCTGAAGGTTGTGTAGTTACTTATCTCCTTGGTTTGGGGGGATATATAACTCCATACCCTCCAACATTTCTCTGATGAAAATAGGGACATTCTAAGGAAAAGTGGGACATTCTATAATAATAATAAATAATATTTTTTTATTTATACCCCGCCCTTCCCGGTTCAAAAACCAGGCTCAGGGCAGCTAACAACAAATTTAAAACACTTTAAAACACTTAATTATAAAAGCAGCATAAAATACAGTAGAAAAACATGAATAACAATAAAATTCGAAAATCAAAAATCAATTAGATAAGCCCTAGGGCTAGCTGGCTGAACTGGTCCTACTTGGGCCAGCGAGGAGGCCAGGGGAGAATTAGCTGTGGGGTCTCAGAGTGGGTAATCTCCATAAAAGGGGAGGGAGAGGGAAGGGAGGGGAAATAAAAGATCTAGGATCGATTCAGAAACTGGAATGGCTTCTGTAAATCTGGGACTGTCCCTAGAAAGTAGAGTCACTTGGAGGGTCTGGCAGTACCCCATAACAGGAAAAAGGCTTCTGGTTAGTTTTGGTGTGTCCAGCTGATATTAATCATACCCTCCAGGTGTCCAATTTTCCAGGGGCAGTCCTGTAATTATGAAAGCTATCCCAGCTTCTGATTTGATCCCGGAATGCCCCTATTTTCCTTGCAGTTACAGCAACACCAGCGAGAGAGAATCCCATTGCCTCTCCTTGGCCTCTCCATGGCTGCGGCTTGAAACCTCTTCCTTTGGCCAGCTCAAAGTGGTTGCTGGACGGCGGATGAGGAGGAGAAGAGGCTGTAGCAGGCAAACACGTACATAAATATATAAACCACATGTCTGAAGCAGCACAGGGAAACAGTTCGGAAACCATTTTGACTCCCAAACTGACCAAAAGATTTCTCTGCAAGGTCAAGGAAAATGGAAAAGCCTCCCCATTGCCTTTTCCTTCACAAATCCTGTCATAAGGGTATGTCTGTGTACGAATAGGGTGAGCCTGTGACCTGGCTCAGGAACAAAGTACAGTATTTATCATTACAAAAGGTTGGCCAGGCTCCCCAGGGTGTCCAATTAAGTAAGCATTAACAGGTAACCTGCCAGACAGGAGGTAAACAACGCACTCAGATTTCTGTTGTAGACCGCCCCTTCTGTGATGTAGGTATGATATATCTGGGGGTGGCCTTGGACTCTAGTGCGGGCAATTTAAAATGTCTATATAAGGGCGAACACACCTTTGTTTGGGGTCCTCTTCCTTTCCTGCGTGTGAGGGGAGCACTCCGTTGCAACAGTTCAAGAAAGATCAGGGTTACGAGCTGCTTTGCTTCTCAATATTCTCTGGTTGGCCTCTGTTATTTTCTCCGACCGATGGAGAACCTGCAAAGGACTCTATAAGGGTTCTTGTGTCCCCCATAAGGGAATAAGGGCAGATTTTCGTTTATTACACCAGTAAAAATATTGGGCCCCTTCATGGATCACTGCCTTGCCGTGGCGAAGGGGCTTGAAGAACTCAGAGAAGCTATGAACTACGCCGAGCAGGGCACACAAGATGAACAGGTCATAGTGGAGAGTTTTGACCAAACGTGATCCACCTGGAGTAGGAATCGGCAAGCCACTCCAGTATCCCTGCCAAGAAAACTCCATGGACAAAGACAACAGGCATATAAAAGTTATGACACTGGAAGATGAGCCCCTCAGGTCGGAAGGTGTCCAACATGCTACTGGGGAAGAGCGGAGGACAAGTACAAGTAGATCCAGAGCTGATGAAGCGGCTGGGCCAAAGCCGAAAGGACGCTCAGTTGTGGATATGCATGGAAGCGAAAGGAAAGTCCAATGCTGTAAAGAAAAATATTGCATAGGAACCTGGAATGTAAGAACCATGAACCTGGGTAAGTTGGATGTGGTCAAAAATGAGATGGCAAGAATAAATATTGACATCCTGGGCATCAGTGAGCTAAAATGGACGGGAATGGGCGAATTCAGTTCGGATGACTACCATATCTACTACTGTGGGCAAGAAACCCGTAAGAGAAATGGAGTGGCCCTCATAGTCAACAAAAGAGTGGCGAAAGCTGTACTGGGATGCAGTCTCAAAAATGATAGAATGATCTCGATACGAATCCAAGGCAGACCTTTTAACATCACAGTAATCCAAGTTTATGCACCAACTACTGGTGCTGAAGAAACTGAAATTGACCAGTTCTATGAAGACTTACAAAACCTTATCGAAGTGACACCAAAGAAGGATGTTCTGCTCATTATAGGGGATTAGAATGCTAAAGTAGGGAATCAAGAGATAAAAGGAACAACTGGCAAGTTTGGCCTTGGAGATCAAAACGAAGCAGGGCAAAGGCTAATAGAGTTCTGTCAAGAGAACAAGCTGGTCATCACAAACACGCTTTTTCAACAACACAAGAGACGACTCTACACATGGACATCCCCAGATGGGCAACATCGAAATCAGATTGATTATATTCTCTGCAGCCAAAGATGGAGAAGCTCTATACAGTCAGCAAAAACAAGACCTGGAGCTGACTGTGGCTCAGATCATCAGCTCCTTATAGCAAAATTCAAGCTTAAACTGAAGAAAGTAGGAAAAACCACTGGACAGGTAAGATACAATCTAAACCAAATCCCTTATGAATACACAGTGGAAGTGAGGAACAGGTTTAAGGATTTAGATTTGCTGGACAGAGTGCCTGAAGAACTATGGATGGAGGCTCGCAACATTATACAGGAGGCAGCAACTAAAACCATCCCAATGAAAAAGAAATGCAAGAAAGCAAAGTGGCTGTCCAACGAGGCCTTACAAATAGCGGAGGAGAGAAGGCAAGCAAAATGCGAGGGAGATAGTGAAAGATACAGGAAATTGAATGCAGATTTCCAAAGAACAGCAAGGAGAGACAAGAAGGCCTTCTTAAACGAGCAATGCAAAGAAATAGAGGAAAGCAACAGAATGGGAAGAACCAGAGATCTGTTCAAGAAAATCGGAAATATGAAAGGAACATTTCGTACAAAGATCACCATAATAAAGGACAAAAGTGGTAAAGATCTAACTGAAGCAGAAGACATCAAGAAGAGGTGGCAAGAATACACAGAGGAATTATACCAGAAAGATATGGATGTCTCGTACACCCCAGGTAGTGTGGTTGCTGACCTTGAGCCAGACATCCTGGAGAGTGAAGTCAAATGGGCCTTAGAAAGCACTGCAAATAACAAGGCCAGTGGAAGTGATGGTATTCCAGCTGAACTGTTTAAAATTTTAAAAGATGATGCTGTTAAGGTGCTACACTCAATATGCCAGCAAGTTTGGAAAACTCAGCAGTGGCCAGAGGATTGGAGAAGATCAGTCTACATTCCAATCCCAAAGAAAGGCAGTGCCAAAGAATGCTCCAACTACCGCACAATTTCACTCATTTCACATGCTAGCAAGGTTATGCTTAAAATTCTACAAGGAAGGCTCAAGCAGTATGTGGACCGAGAACTCCCAGAAGTGCAAGCTGGATTTAGAAGAGGCAGAGGAACCAGAGACCAAATTGCAAACATGCGCTGGATTATGGAGAAAGCCAGAGAGTTCCAGAAAGACATCTACTTCTGCTTCATTGACTATGCAAAAGCCTTTGACTGTGTTGACCACAGCAAACTATGGCAAGTTCTTAAAGAAATGGGAGTGCCTGATCACCTCATCTGTCTCCTGAGAAATCTCTATGTGGGACAAGAAGCTACAGTTAGAACTGGATATGGAACAACTGATTGGTTCCAAATTGGGAAAGGAGTACGGCAAGGCTGTATATTGTCTCCCTGCTTATTTAACTTATATGCAGAATTCATCATGCGAAAGGCTGGGCTGGATGAATCCCAAGCCGGAATTAAGATTGCCGGAAGAAATATCAACAACCTCAGATATGCAGATGACACAACCTTGATGGCAGAAAGTGAAGAGGAATTAAAGAACCTTTTAATGAGGGTGAAAGAGGAGAGCACAAAATATGGTCTGAAGCTCAACATCAAAAAAACGAAGATCATGGCCACTGGGCCCATCACCTCCTGGCAAATAGATGAGGAAGAAATGGAGGCAGTGAGAGATTTTACTTTATTGGGCTCCATGATCACTGCAGATGGTGACAGCAGTTACGAAATTAAAAGACGCCTGCTCCTTGGGAGAAAGGCGATGGCAAACCTAGACAACATCTTAAAAAGCAGAGACATCACCTTGCCAACAAAGGTCCGTATAGTAAAAGCCATGGTTTTCCCAGTAGTGATGTATGGAAGTGAGAGCTGGACCATAAAGAAGGCTGATCGCCGAAGAATTGATGCTTTTGAATTATGGTGCTGGAGGAGACTCTTGAGAGTCCCATGGACTGCAAGAAGATCAAACCTCTCCATTCTGAAGGAAATCAGCCCTGAGTGCTCACTGGAAGGACAGATCGTGAAGCTGAGGCTCCAATACTTTGGCCACCTCATGAGAAGAGAGGACTCCCTGGAAAAGACCCTGATGTTGGGAAAGATGGAGGGCACAAGGAGAAGGGGACGACAGAGAATGAGATGGTTGGATGGTGTTCTTGAAGCTACTAGCATGAGTTTGATCAAACTGCGGGAGGCAGTGGAGGACAGAAGTGCCTGGCGTGCTCTGGTCCATGGGGTCACGAAGAGTCGGACACGACTAAACGACTAAACAACAACAACAAAAATATTGGGAGGGGGGAACCCTAGAATCGCAGAATTTTGAGCAGGTATTCCATTAAGAGCTGTTTTTTTCCCCAAAGAGAAGGGGAGCAAGACAAGAAAGGAGCTAGATGCTGATTACCGGTTCTTCCCGCTGCTTCCTGACCTAGTTCTCCTCCGACATGCAGCCGCAGAATCTAGGTTAAGTACACATCCTTAGGGAACGCCTGACCTCAAGCAGCGAAGTCTGCAAAGGACCTTGAGCACTTGGGAGCTGAGCAATTTGGTTTTCCCCCATTGGAAAAACAAAACAAAAAGGAAATTGATTCTTTGTTTAGTAAAAATCTCAGTTGCGCCTGCAAATAAAACAGCGGGGACAAACATGGCTGTTGTTGACACAGTGGCTTGTAATCTAAATTCATCTATGCCAACCTTATTTGGAGCTTTCCCAGCAGATGGTATCTTTTAGGTGTGTATGCTTACATCCCTGAAATATTTTATTGTGTCAGCCACAGGGCCAGTAAAAACACTGGCACTCCGAACTGCTGCTTAATTGGGACTGCTTTTTTAATTTTTTTTACCCAACATATAAGGTTGCCAACTGACCACAAAAATCTCAGCCTAGACTGCTCTTGTGCTTTTAAGCAGCCGCTTGATGAGTATAGGAGCAGGTGCTGAGATTTTTTCTTCTTCAAGAAATTGGAGCTGTCCTCTCATCCACCGATCCCTTAGTCAACACTGGAACAATAAGGCTCAGGAGAAGGGGTCTGTGTTAAGTTGAGGGTGAACATATCAGACGACACAGCGATTCTTCAAACAGCTCTTGATTATTCACAGGCCCAGAACACAACTGGGCTGAAGGGTTCAGCCAACCTGCTTATATAGAGCTCCACTACAAAGCAACAGTAACAACTTGCTGTAACTATCCAATCACTGAATGTCACTTTCAATTCCTTATTTGCATATGCGGACCTGAGTGAAAACTATCTACAGTATCCCCCTGCTGGCCCAGGGTGAGAACTTCAGTACATAACAGTCTGATTCCCCCTTCCTGATTAAAACTGCCCCAAAACTTGTCCCTGAAGACCTTTGAGAAGTAAACGTTTTAGCTCTTCAAATGAAATGAAATTGGGATTAGCAGCTGCTTTTGCTCTCCAGTTTTGTTTTGTTTTATTCTGCTGTTGATGCACTGTTTTGTTTTTATTTGTCATTATATTGTTTTACTTTTATTGTTTAATTCAACTGTTAGGTAGGCAAGTGGGTGGGAAGATAGACAGGACAGAGGAGACTTTCAGGAGATATGCCAGCCAACTTCAGAAAATTGTAAAATGCTGCACTTGGAGGGGACCCAGCGAGGGCATCCAAACCTACAAATCTCTTCTCCCAATCCTATAATAACAAGCTTACCCTCCGCCAAAGACCTTAACCTGTAGTTTGTATGTACCAATAAAATGTTAGCCATGAGCAGAGGTCAGAAAACTAGGGCTGTCCTTTGTATATACAGAGCACTGTGAAATAAAAAAATTAAGGTCTAATATAAATAATAAATGTTCATAAATGTACTAAGCAAACACGTACATAAATATATAAACCACATGTCTGAAACCCCACAGAAAAAGTCCTGAAATCATTTTGTCCCTCCCAAATTGACCTCAAATATTTCTCTGCAAAGTCGAAGGAAATGGAAAAGCCTCCCCATTGTCTTTTCATTCACAAATCCTGTCTTAGGGGTATGTCTATGTATGAATAGGGTGAGCCTGTGACCTGGCTCAGGAACTAAGTATTTGCCATTACAAAAGACTGGCCAGGATCCCCAGTGTATCCAATCAAGTAAGCATTAACAGGTAACCTGGAGGTAAACAATGCACTCAGATTTCTGTTGTAGACCGCCCTTTCTGTGATGTAGGTATGATGTATCTGGGGGTGGTCTTGGACTCCAGGGCGGGCAATTTAAAATGTCTATATAAGGGCGGGCACACCTTTGTTCGGGGTCCTCCTCCTTTCCTGCGGGTGAGGGGAGCACCCTGTTGCAACAGTCAATAAAGATCAGGCTTACTAGCTGCTTTGCTTCTCAATATTCTCTGGTTGGCCTCTGTTATTTTCTCCGACCGATGGAGAACCTGCAAAGGACTTTGTAAGGGCTCTTGTGTCCCCCATAAGGGAATAAGGGCAGATTTTCGTTTATTACAACTGGAATCTACGTGGCTGGACTAACAAATGCACACAGCTCTTGTCCCCGTATGTGTTTGGACATATATCAAAGAGGAAGCAATTGCAGCCAATTTTCATCATTAGTCCCCAAAAAATAAAAAATAAAAAATCCTGGGGAGAAAAATGACTCAACCTCAGTGGGGAAGAAAGAAAGCAAAGAAAGAAATGTTCTTGTCTTGCCAAGTCTCACCCAGAACTGATCGCTTGTTTATTCCTGAGATTGGGGCGAGAGCTGGACACTCTCAGAGCTTCAGGCAGCAGCTGCTTTAGCCATCTGAATGTTTTCTGCAAACAGCTTTTGCAGTGATTCCTGGAAGCCCTGAGCTGGGTGGGAGGGGAGTGTGTCTGCGGCTGTTGCCATCTGGAAGGAAGAGGATGAAAAGACAGTGATGCATAGTGATTAGAGCGCTGCGCCAGGAGCTGAGAGAGCAGGGTTCAAATCCCGCCACAGCTCACCGAGTCACTAGGGGCCGATCGATCTTGCACAGAAACTTGCCTCATTATTTGACATCGTTCTGACACACACCGGGGATTAAGCCCCATTGTTTTGGGGAAAATATAAGGCTTGCTTCAAGCATGGCAACATTTCTCCATGCAGGAAGATTTTGGAAAATGCCGTGCAAGACCACACCTAGTGACCCACCTAACTGCAAATCCCTCTGATCCGTCGATTGCCTTGGCAGCCATGGCCAATGAAATGCACCTGTGGCAAATGCACATCTTGAAAATACAAAAAAATAAGATCTCCATGGTGAGCTCTTTTGCGGTGAACTTTGCACGGGGTTGTAGCTCATTTGAGAGAGAGAATGAAATCTCCCAGACTCCAAATTTAAGGAACTGTTTGTTTCAGCGCTCACTCTCACACAAATATAACACAAGCTATATTTAAATACCAGCCCTTTATCCCGTCTCCATTTTTAAGCAGCTAATTTTGTCTTTGTTATCAATGACAAGATGATTCCTTCAGCTGGGCTATTCAGCGAATCCCAGATAACAGTCGCTTCCTTTTTTTAATCAGGCTACCATCAGACATTTGGAGACAATCCTTCCTTGGAGAGTCTCAGATGGGATGAATGCTATTTGTTCCAACGTGGAGGATGGTCCTTGTTATTTAAATAACGCATTCAGCATGCATTGTTTTGCAAGAGACAACACTTAATTTTATTTTATTTTAATAAATGGGCCCAGAAATCTGTGTTTTCCTGTGCAAAGCAGAGCAGTTAGAAATAGAACAGCAGACAAAAGGATATCTTTCCTTCCAGCAGAGGTTTAGCCAGGAAATGAGCAAAGATAACGTATTAAATATAGCTGTGTTGCTCAGCAGAAGTAAGAAATATTGTGCCTAGGGGGAGAAATAATATATCATTTGTCACTCGCAGGGGATCCGCTGGGGGAATTCATGGGAAAGGTCTAGGACAGAGGAGAATTATAAACAGGCCTTTTCAGACCAGCTGGACAAGGCAGGAAATGGGGAAAATAGATCTTGGAAACATGGAAGGATCAGATGTAAAAGAAAGGGGGTCGCAGAAGCTTAGTTATTTGTGAATTCTGATAACCAGTGTGATTCGGGCAGAGCTATGGGCAAAAACACTTCTATCTCTCTGAATTTTGCAGCCCAAGGCTCTATGGTGATAGGTGACAGTATGCAGTTGTTAGAGTGGGAGTCCAGGGTTCAAATCCCCACTGGTGACCATGAAGCTCAGTGGGCGTCCTTGGGCCTGGCACGGGTGGCGCTGTGGTCTAAACCACTGAGCTTCTTGGGCTGGCCAATCAGAAGGTTGGCGGTTCAAATCCCTGTGATGGGGTGAGCTCCCGTTTCTCTGTCCCAGCTCCTACCAACCTAACAATTCAAAAGCACTCCAGTGCAAGTAGATAAATAGGTACCGCTGCGGTGGGAAGGTAAACGGTGTTTCTGTGTGCTCTGGTTTACACCACGGTGTTCCAATGCGCCAGAAGCGGTTTAGTCCTGCTGGTCACATGACCCAGAAAGCTGTCTGTGGACAAACGCCGGCTCCCTCGGCCTGAAAGCGAGATGAGTGCCACAACCCCATAGTCGCCTTTGACTGGACTTAACCGTCCAGGGGTCCTTTTCCTTTACCTAGGTAAAGGTAAAGGGACCCCTGCCCATTAGGTCCAGTCGTGACCGACTCTGGGATTGTGGCACTCATCTCGCTTTACTGGCCGAGGGAGCCGGCGTACAGCTTCCGGGTCATGTGGCCAGTATGACTAAGCCGCTTCTGGCGAACCTGAGCAGCACACGGAAACACCGTTTACCTTCCCACTGGAGTGGTACCTATTTATCTACTTGCACTTTGACGTGCTTTCGAACTGCTAGGTTGGCAGGAGCAGGGACCGAGGAACGGGAGCTCACTCCGTCACGGGGATTCGAACCGCCGACCTTCTGATTGGCAAGTCCTAGGCTCTGTGGTTTAACCCACAGCGCCACCCGTGTCCCTTGTTCCTTTACCTACCTTGGGCCAATCTCTGCCTCCCAGCCTAACCTACCTCAAAGGGTGTTGTGGGGATTGAATGAGGTAGGGGGATGAACGATGCATGCCGCCTTGAGCTCCTTGGAAGGAAACTAGCTTTGCGCTGGCGACCTCGTGTTTCTGCCTCATGCAAAATCCTTTTCTTTGCCCTCTAAGCCTTCCTGGAGTATGTTCGCTGTGCATTTGACTACAGTGGTACCTCGGTTTAAGAATAGCCCTGTTTACAAACTACAGTCATTCCTCGGGTTACAGATGCTTTGGGTTGTGTGTTTTTGGGCTGCGCACTGCGCCGAACCTGGAAGTACCGGAACAAGTTACTTTCGGGTTTCGGCGCTCCTGCATACGCAGAAGCGCTAAATTGCGCTTTGCACATGTGCAGAAGCGCTGAATCACAACCCACGTGTGCGCAGATGCGGCGCTGTGGGTTGCGAACGTGCCTCCTGCCCGGATCACTTTCGCAACCCAAGCGTCCACTGTATTTGGTTTACAAACTCCGCAAAACCAGAAGTAGTGTCCTGGTTTGCAAACTTTACCTCGGTCTAAGAACAGAAGCTGAATGGTGGAAGGGCATCGACAGCGGGAAGCCTCATTAGGGAAAGTGCGCCTCGGTTTAAGAACGGTTTCAGTTTAAGAACGGACTTCCGGAACGGATTAAGTTCATAAACCGAGGTACCACTGTATATCTTGCTGGCTGCTACAAAGTGTGATTGTTGGCACCTATGCGCTTCCTATCCTTTTGTACACTGCACTGAGATTTTGGGTGCCCAGGGGCCTATAAACATTGCATTATTATTATTAAAAGAGTTTGGATTTGATATCCCGCCTTTCACTCCCCTTAAGGAGTCTCAAAGCGGCTAACATTCTCCTTTCCCTTCCTCCCCCACAACAAACACTCTGTGAGGTGAGTGGGGCTGAGAGACTTCAGAGAAGTGTGACTGGCCCAAGGTCACCCAGCAGCTGCAGGTGGAGGAGCGGGGAAGCGAACCCAGTTCCCCAGATTACGAGACTACCGCTCTTAACCACTACACCACACTGGCTCTATATCCGTTTTTATTATTTTATTATTTTTTATTTTATTTATTTATAATAATTTTTATTTATAATTTATTAATTTATTTTTAATTTATAATTAATTTATTTATAATTTATTTATTTATTTATTTAATATTTTTTATTTTTATTTATTTAATAATTTTTATTTATTTTATAATAATTTTATTTATTTATAATTTTATTTATTTTATTATTATTGAAATTTTAAAACAAAGCCTAATCATAATGAATAGTCAATTGTTCAGGAGGCGCCTCAACCGAGTGCGGAAGCTGAGCTTAATCGGATGCCAATTACTCTGCCGGCACAAGGAGGCAGCAAATGCCCAAGAACAAGGCAGTGCTGCGGGAGATGACAACTGCACACAACTTTTCCCCACTGCCGAGAATGTCCCCGGCCAAAAAAGCAGAAACTGTCTGCCCTGTCTGAGAAACCTCTTTCCGGTCCAGGCGGGAGGTGAAGGGAAGGCCGGCCAGCTGTTTTTCTGGCTCTGTGCTCTTGGGCCAAGGAGAAAAATGTGCCAAAATGCGAGCAATTCTTGGAGAACTCTTAGAAGTCCGGAGCTGGACAGGGAGGGGGTGGGAAGGGAGTCATCTTAGTGGTCAAGCAGGAGTAGGGGGGGGAGGGAGAGTGATGCCTTGTGTGCCTCCTTCTCCCTTTCCACAAGTAGCAGGAGAGAGTAAAAATTATATATATATATTATTATTCTGAATTAAGTTTAAGATGTATTTTAATTAATTAACTGATGACTGTTTTTATGCATATTGTTGTTTTTTATGATGTTAGCCGCTCTGAGCCCGGCCTCTGCTGGGGAGGGCGGGATACAAAAAATAAATTATTATTATTATTATTATTATTATTATTATTATTATTATTATTATTAAAAATAGGGTTTAATGAGAAACTACTTAATTTGCCCTTTTTGAGCTAATGCAACAACCAAAACACAGCTATCTTTCAAAATTTGCCCATCTCCAAATTTTGCAATGCAGTTCTCAAGCCTGTTGTGTACAAATAATTATAATTCTTTCATAAATAATTTCATTATTTATACCCCACCCATCTGGCTTGGCCTCCCCATTCACTCTGGCCGTTTTACTACATATATAAAAACACAGCAAAACATCAGACATTAAAAACTTCCCTAAACAGGGCTGCCTTCAGATGTCTTCTAAAAGTTATGCAGTTCTTTATCTCGTTCACATCTGAAGGGAGGGTGTTCCACAGGGAGGGCACCACTACAAAGAAGGCCCTGAAAAGCTAATGTTTTAGGAGAAAGTGAAAAATAACACACAAAATGTGCTAAGTTGGGAGAGATTGCTTACAAAAATGTGTGCATGGGTCAAAACGGGACACAAATATGTGTATATTATGAGAAAATTGCAATGAGATGCTGTTGAAGTGTGGAGGATGAACTGTAGGGTGGAAATGTGGAGATTCAGCTTAACGATGGAAGTGAGAGCTGGACCATAAAGAAGGCTGATCGCCGAAGAATTGATGCTTTTGAATTGTAGTGCTGGAGGAGACTCTTCAGAGTCCCATGGACTGCAAGAAGATCCAACCTATCCATTCTGAAGGAAATCAGCCCTGAGGGCTCACTGGAAGGACAGATCGTGAAGCTGAGGCTCCAGTACTTTGGCCACATCATGAGAAGACTCCCTGGAAAAGACCCTGATGTTGGGAAAGATGGAGGGCACAAGGAGAAGGGGACGGCAGATGTTGAGATGGCTGGACAGTGTTCTCGAAGTCTGACCAAACTGCGGGAGGCAGTGGAAGACAGGAGTGCCTGGCGTCCAGGGGGTCACGAAGAGTTGGACACGACTAAACAACTAAACAGCAACAACATGGTGTGAATAAGTCCTTTTATTTTGTTTGTCTCCGACTCTTCCAGCGTAAAGGCACTCTGTCCCAACAAATCCGCTTTTAGAAAGAATTAAACTTTTTGTGATTTGGAAAGCGAGAGAGAAATGCACTGGAAGGTGTGGAAGGATTGCCAGGGAGATATATAAGCCCCATGCAAGGAAATGATGATGGTTTCAGGACAAACACTTACTGCTGTTTAACCGCTGCATAAACAAATCAGAACAAATGTTCAGGAAAGAGGGGATATAATCTATCCTGCCCTTGAGCTTGTTTGGCGGTTCTAGCAGAACAAAGCAGGGCCTCACAAGGAAATATATCCATATGTTATCCAGGAACTTAGATCAACATTGAATGAGTTGGGAATCTCAACTCTAGAGGAACTTGGCCTGGACAAAGTGTAAACATTATTGATGAGCTTCCTGTGGGGTTGTTGTTAATGCTATTTGATTGTACAACAATCGCCTGGAATCAGACGTTAAAATATTGCTTATTTGAAATTACTACTTCCTTTTATTGAGTCCTGGAGTATGTGTTGTGAAGCTGGACGTAATAAAGGGGAACTGGTAAAAAAATATCTATTCTGCCCATGAGCTCTGTGCAAACAAAGGAGGTTGAACGCTCAATAAACAGGTTGCCTGGAGGAGGCCTAGGAGAATTTACCAGTACCTGGAATTAGAGGTGAAAATTAGATCTGCTTAGGTCTATTTAGTTTCTATATTGCTTCCCGCTACAAAAAGGTATCTGAAAGCTATTTTAGAACCAGAGCAAAAATTGTTGCTCTGTCTCGAGAGACAACGGAGGAGGGTGCCTTTGCGGGTGAAGTCAAACTGTTGAAAGGTTGCAGGCAGCGCCTATTGTGGCTGTAGAGGCCGATACAGGAGAGACATGTTTTGTTGCAGCTGGGGCAGATGAAGGCGTCCAGTTGTGCTGCTGCACAACTGTGACATTTCACCGTGACATTTCTTTTCCCTGCGCTCCTCGCAGCAGTCATTCGTTCTCTGGTCATTGCTGTGGAAACAAGACCTGTCTGTCCGGAGGCCCTGCGAGAATCAATAATACAATAATAAATCATAGGACCATCGAATTGTAGCTTTGGAAGGGACCGGGAGAATCATCTAGTCCAACCCCCTTGCAATGCAGGAATACTTTGCCCAACGCGGGGCTCCAAACCCTCAACCCTGGGATTCAGATTCTTATGCACTACTAACTGAGCTAGGCTAAATAAGAGCAAAAATGTAATAATAAAAATTGCACAGCTGCCATTAAGTCCTTCCCTGGTGGTGCTGAAAAAGCATTTGACCAGGTTTCCTGGAAGTTTATGGAAAAAAATAATCCAATAAATTGGAATCGGCAAAAATCTCTGTGAAGGAATAAATGCCATATATTCGGAACAATCAGCTAAATTAATCATCAATGGTAAAATCACAGATGAATGCAAAATAAGTAAGGGGACCCAGCAGGGCTGCCCACTGTCTCCCCTGATATTTATTATGATAATGGAAGTCCTAAATATCCGGATGCGAGAGGACCAGTTGGTCAAAGGGATAACACTGGGAAATAAATCTTATAAACTTTGCTGATGACCTATTAATAATGACCGAGAACCCCAAAGAAAGCTTAATGAGAATATTGGACTTGATTCAGAATTTTGGTGAAGTTGCTGGTTTTAAACTGAATACTCCAAAAGCAAAATTATTGGCTAGGGCGATACAAATTAAGGCTGCGATCCTACGTTCATTTACTTGTAAGGAAGCCCACTTGAACCCAGGGGAATGCACTTCCAAGTAAGCAGGGGCAGCACCACGCTGCAAGCTTTTTTCCAGCAATTTCTTCTGACTCTCTGCGTCAGCACAACCCAATACATATCAAGGCTAAAGTGGTGCTGAGCTGAATCATGGCTTGTTAGATTTTTAGACTCTTTTACAAAAGGATTTAGAGGAATCGATGGGCTCCTGCGCAGCGTTGAAGAGACGGAGGTCAATAAACAGCAGCAGAGACAAAGTGCCGTCCTTCTTCTCCCCAGGAACAGACAGGTGCTGAAACCGTCACAGGTATCGAGTTGTAATGGGGGGAAAGCGAGGTTTTAAAAGGGTTGTCAGTCATTGCCAGCCAGTGTTATTGACCCAGGGAGCCGCTGCTCAGGAAGGAGGTGCTGGTCTAGCAGAATGCAAGAGTGCCCAGTCATCGTCTGTCTTGAAACGTGCAATCTCCCAGCTTCTCATTTCCCACAAAAAGAAACGGCTCGTTTTAATACTTCTGGCCTCCGACAGCATCTTTGCCAAGCCGCCTTGTTGAAAGAAGAGTAAAAGAAATGAAGGGCAGTGCTTGCCAGCCTCTGTCTCACCCGCTGTTTCCTTGCTGTGCACTATGGATGCTCTGTCCTCCCCGAATTCAAAATAATGAGAGTCAAATTTCCATTTCTACGACTGGCATTTTTTAATTAATTAAAAAAAACTATCTGCTGCAGCTGAGAATATTATCTTCTCTCTCTCTGTTTGGCTGAGGGGATGGTGGATGTGCATTTATACAAACATCCAGAACATAGCTGTCAACTTTTCCCTTTTCTTGCGAGGAATCCTATTCGGAATAAGGGAATTTCCCTTAAAAAAAGGGAAACATTATGATCCAGAACTGTTCTTTCAAAGCTTCATGAGAAGCAGATGATTCCTTGGCCTGCAGGTGTGGTGGTAGGAAAGGCTTCACTAATATGAGCTAACGAAAAGTTGTGACGTTCTTTAACTTTTGTTGTGATTTCTGCATTGCAGGGGGTTGGACTAGATGACCCCTGGTGTCCCATCTGCAGTTCTATGATCCTATGAACATCTTCACCAACCTGTCAGGAAAGCAAATTACCGTATATGTGTGTGTGTGGGGGGTACCTGCTCTCCTGGTTCCCCTCTGAAAAAAAGATGGAATATCGACACTTTAAATAAAATAAAATTTCCAGAATAGCTGGGAAGTTAGTAACTACCTCCAGGAAATGCTCTTGTAAAGTGGTTAGCACTTAACTGGCCGTCCTGCTTGTACCTCCTGAATACAACAGGCTCTGAAGAGTATCTTGCAGAGTTAAAACCCAGGTGTGTGTTGTCACTTCATTAAGGACCTGTGGTTTCTAGAAGTTGCCAGCATGTGACCATAGCCACACCCTGGAAATGGCTTCAACTGCCTGGCTAAAGCAGGTGAGGGTAGCCAATGGGTCTCAAACCCTCGGTGAGTTAGGGACTTTCTCTGCATGCAAAGACAGGCTCTGGCGAATTGAGTGGAAGAGAGAAATAGTAGGTCCGTCCGGGTGGCGCTGTGGGTTAAACCGCAGAACCTAGGACCTGCCGATCAGAAGGTTGGCGGTTCGAATCCCCGCGGCGGGGTGGGCTCCCGTTGCTCGGTCCCTGCTCCTGCCAACCTAGCAGTTCGAAAGCACGTCAAAGTGCAAGTGGATAAATAGGTACCGCTCTGGTGGGAAGGTAAACGGCGTTTCCGTGCGCAGCTCTGGTTAGCCAGAAGCAGCTTAGTCATGCTGGCCACATGACCCGGAAGCTGTACGCCGGCTCCCTTGGCCAATAAAGCAAGATGAGCGCCGCAATCCCAGAGACGGCCCCACTCACCTCACAGCGTGTTTGTTGTGGGGGAGGAAGGGAAAGGAGAATGTGAGCCGCTTTGAGACTCCTTCAGGTAGTGATAAAGCGGGATATCAAATCAAAACTCTTCTTCTTTTCCTTGCCCTTATACTTTCCTGGGCAACCAGCCGGGAGCAGCTGACAGCATCCTGACACACCCCAGGGAGGTCACCTCGGTGCTGCTAGTGCAGAGCTTTGACTTCATCCCCAGAGGCCCACCCTACTGACTCTCAAACCAGACGGATGCCAAGATTTCAGCTTGGGCTGGGGATGGCAATGACCAAAATCGGCTTCTTAGAGCATTTTCTTCTGTAGAGAAAATGTCCTTTCACTCGTTCATAGGGTATAGGGAACAACCTGGCCACTATAAGGAAATTCTGCCCTTGGTACGTTCATTTTCCACCTCTCCATTTTGATTCTCTGGCCCCATATCTGCACAACTTATTATCCCAAAATACAGACGTGCTTTTACACTTGCAAGACTGGGTGTTTTGCCATCTGCGATACTTGGGGGTCGATTCCAAAAGATCCTGCCTGAGAAAGGTCTTTGCCCCTGTGGAGATGGTAGCACCGAAACAGCGGCACACGTCCTCCTGTCTTGCGCTCTCTACAAAGACCTGAGGGACGAGATCGTCACCCCACTCGTACTAACCATCCCAGGGCGCTCAACCACTGCCACAATGTCCTTTCTTCTATCAGATCAAAATGAGCAGATAACAGCAAAGGTGGCTAGGTTCATAGAAGAGGCAATCAGAATAAGGGCCACTAACTGACGGCTGATTCAGGACTTTAAATTGTGCTCTTATATCAAACTTCCTTTTCTGTGTATACTGTAATGTTTTACTGTTGCTATGGCCATTGGCTAATGCAAATAAAGTTCTATCTATCTATCTCCCGTATTTTTCGCCCTATAGGACGCACTTTTTCCCCTCCAAAAATGAAGGGGAAATGTGTGTGCGTCCTATGGGGCGAATGCAGGCTTTCGCTGAAGCCTGGAGAGCAAGAGGGGTCGGTGCGCACCAAATCCTCTTGCTCTCCAAGCTTCAGGAGAGCCCCAGCGCCAGCCCCACAAGGTCGGGGGACAGAGGGAGGCGGAACGCCTCTATCCCGCTGTCTCCCGAAGTGGTTTGGAGGCTGACGGCGGGGAGACCCTGCCGCCAGCCCCGCAAGCTCTGGGGACAGTGGGGAGGTGCAGCGCGTCTCCCCGCTGTCCCCGGACCTGATCTGAAGGCGGGCGGCGGAGAGAAGAGCGCTTTTCCCCGCTGCCTGCCCCGCAAGCTCCGGGGACAGCGGGGAGGCGCAGCACGTCTCCCCGCTGTCCCCGGACCTGATCTCAAGGCGGGCGGCGGGGAGAAGAGCCCCACAAGCGCCTGGGGGGATAATTCCCCCCTTTATTTCCCCCCAAAAAAACTTGATGCGTCCTATGGGCCGGTGCGTCCCATGGGGCGAAAAATACGGTACTTCACACAGTGCATAATGAAATTCAGTTAAATTCAGACTGATGCCAACTCTCATCAGTTGGTCTGTAGCTGGCCATTGCCCCTGCTGACCGGGGCTGCTGGGAGTCCATCAACCTCTGGAGGAGTCACAGATTCCCCCCCCCCGATCTGATGGGTGAGCCATGTTTAAATTTCATCGTATGCCCCTTTGCTACACGTCCTGCTTTTCTTGGGTTCCCATCAGAGGCATCCGAGCCGCCCCGGCTGGTCCTTTGCTGAGGTTCCGAAAAAGCTGCTCTCCTGGAAAATCCCCCCAAGGCTTTTGAGTGATGGAGTGCTTCCCTGGTCCTGTTGACCTCGCTGGTATTTTTAATTAGGCAATCTGTCTTTGACTTATTGGAGCGCTTTCTAATTAAAGCTGGAAGGCAAGTCACCTGTGTGACTGTAACACAGTTGGCAGCGGGGAAAATCCCAATGCAGCTGCAGTTTTCGTGGTCCGGGTGGATTCTGAACTGCAAAGTTGGAAGGGAATCCCTGAGGGTTATCTCATCCAACCCCCTGCCATTCAGGAACCTCAGCTGAAGAACCCCTGACAGATGGCCTTCCAACCTCTGCTTAAGCCTTCCCATTGCCTTTTCGCTTGCAAGTCCTGTCTTACGGGCATATTTGTGCATGAATAGGGTAAGCCTGTGACCTGCATTCAGGAACTAAAGTATGAACCATCACAAGAGAATGGGCAGGCTGCCTATGTAAGGCAATCAGTGACCATTATCAGGTATCCTGGCAGGCAGGAGTTCTGCTGTAGACTGCCTCCTTCTGTGATGTATGTATGATGTTTCAGGGGGGTGGTCTTGGGCTACAGGGTGGGCAATTTCAAAGGACTATATATGGGCTTGCGCACCATTGTTCTCCTCCCTCCTGCGTGTGGTGAGTGGTGACAATTACTTTAATAAAGATCAGGCTTACTAGCTGCTTTGCTTCTCAATATACCCTGGTTGGCCTCTGTTTTCTCCTACCGATAGGGAAAACTACTTAAGGACTCTATACAGGCCCAAGAATACCCCATAAGGGAAAGGGAGCAGTCTTCTTATAACATAGTAGGAACCAAATCATGAGTTTTAGGGTAGGAGTGTTGAATTATAGAATCCTAGAGCTGGAAGGGACCCCAAGGGTCATCTAGTTCAACCCCCTGCAATGTAGGACTCTCAACTCAAGCATCCATGACAGGTGGCCATCCAACCTCTGCTTGAAAACCTCCAAGGAAGGAGAGTCTGTCACCTTCCGATCCCCCTTCTTCAAGGGATGTAACTGAGGATCACACAGAGCCAGCCCTGCAAGCTCTTCCACCAGATGTGTCTGTGGGTTCCCTTCTAACCCAAGTATGTGGCTGTTCGTGGACTTGGAGGACTCCATTTCTGGAACCCCAGTGATGCCAGAGGCTGCATCGCAATAGGAGATTAATGGAGAGGGCTGGACCACTTTCATGAATGCAGCCCCTTCCAGTGTGGGTGGGGCTAAGAATTGGGATACAGCAGCACAGGACGCAGTCTGTTTGTTTGCTGAAGCAAAATAATAATAATAATAATAATAATAATAATAATAATAATAATAATAATAATAATAATTTATTTATTATTTGTACCTTGTCCATCTGGCTGGGTTTCCCCAGCCACTCTGGGCGGCTTCCAACAAAGATTAAAAATCCATCAAAATGTCACACATTAAAAACTTCCCTGAACAGGGCTGCCTTCAGATGTCTTCTAAATGTCAGGTAGTTGTTTATTTCTTTGACTTCTGATGGGAGGGCGTTCCTCAGGGTGGGCGCCACTACTGAGAAGGCCCTCTGCCTGGTTCCCTGTAGCTTTGCTTCTCACAGTGAGGGAACCACCAGAAGGCCCTCGGTGCTGGACCTCAGCGTCCGGGCAGAACGATGGAGGTGGAGACGCTCCTTCAGATATACTCCTTCAGGTATACCAGACTTCTGTATCCCCTGTTGGTCGGTTTGGTAAAAGGAAAAGAATAAAAGCTATAGCATAATAAAATGAGAATTCCCTGGAAGTCTAGATCCAGGTTTGGGGTAAGTACTCTTTGTTGATAGAACCCCAGCAGAGATTTAAAATCATGGAATAACATGGAAATATGGGCTGTTAGTCCTTTTAAAACACCCCCTTCTAAATTGCTGCCAGAATTCCCCACTTCCCTTAGCATAGAAAGAGGCCACGTGTTTTGTAAGTTAAAATTGGTTTACTTGCAATCTCTTCGGTCAGATTCATGTCCTTTTCTACACAGCTGCAAGAAGAGAAAGGCAGTATAACTTGGGTTCCAAAATGGTAAACATTTCTAAATTATTTGTGTAGAAACACAAAGATGGCTTGCTGAAGCCATGTGGTCTAAGCTTGGAGCATTCAACTGCCTACAACACAATGCCTGATTCCAGTGGGTGGAGAGTGGGGAAGGGACCCTGAGTTCACTGATCTCCAGGCACTGGCAAGATCTTCTCAATAGTCTATGCCTACGTACAGCTTGTCTGTTTATTACCAAAAAATAAAATAAAAAAATCCTTCCAGTAGCACCTTAGAGACCAACTAAGTTTGTTATTGGTATGAGCTTTCGTGTGCATGCACACTTCTTCAGATACCAATAACTCATACCAATAACAAACTTAGTTGGTCTCTAAGGTGCTACTTAGGGACGCGGGTGGCGCTGTGGGTTAAACCACAGAGTCTAGGACTTGCCGATCAGAAGGTCGGCGGTTCGAATCCCTATGACAGGGTGAACTCCCGTTGCTCGGTCCCTGCTCCTGCCAACCTAGCAGTTCGAAAGCACATCAAAGTGCAAGTAGATAAATAGGTACTTTTCCGGTGGGAAGGTAAACAGCGTTTCCGTGCGTTGCTCTGGTTCGCCAGAAGCGGTTTAGTCATGCTGGCCACATGACCCGAAAGCTGTATGCCGGCTCCCTCGGCCAATAAAGCGAGATGAGCGCACAACCCCAGAGTCGGCCACGACTGGACCTAATGGTCAGGGGTCCCTTTAGCTTTACTTTTAAGGTGCTATTGGAAGGAATTTTTTTATTTTGTTTCGACTACGGCAGGCCAACATGGCTACCTAGCTGTAACTAGAACATCTGTTTATTACCTCCATGTCTACACGTGCGCGTTGGATTGGAAGTGTGTGCATGGTTGTTCCACAACTAGTGTTTCCAGAAACAAAGTGACATGGGGTAACAGAAAACAGATCTCCTGTGCCTTCTTAATAACATGTACTGTTTCCAGGAATGCTCACCTGGGCGGTGCCAGCTCTGTTATCTTTTAGGTACCAGGCAAAGTCCACCATGTTATCTCGGGCTCTTAATGACCTTAGAGGTCTTTTAATGGCCCTTTATCTGCTCACTGTTGTACGTTATCATACTGTGTCTGCTGATTTACTGTAATTTTATTGTTTGGAATTGAATTTATCGCTGTGTATTTATTACTGAGGGCGATTTGCGGAGAGAGGCAGAGAAGAGATATTATAAAGAAATGTTTTGCATCGGGTATCGGGACCAAAGAGCACTAGGAATGTACCAGGGCTTGGAATGCGCCAGCCTCAAATAGGAAGCCCTTGATAGCTCTCCCTGCCCAAGGGCTCTGGTGGCCACTCCAGGAAGAGTAGATATTTGGTTGCCTAGACCAGCCTTCCCTGGCCTTATAGCTCTTTGGACACCTTGGACAAAAACAGAGCATGTCTTTTGGCAACCAAAACAATCAAGAGGATGCCGTGATTTTGCCATGATGAAAGATTCTGGCATTTGGGGATTTTAGTTTAGAGGAAAGGGTGACATGATATAAATTTATAAAATTATGCATGGCACAGGTGCCCCCCAGAATTCGGTGCCCGGGTGCCCCGCAACCCTTGCACTCCTGGGTAAAGACGGCCCTGGCTGGATTCAAAGCTGTGACTAATGTTGTTGTTTAGTTGTTTAGTTGTGTCCGACTCTCTGTGACCCCATGGACCAGAGCACGCCAGGCACTCCTGTCTTCCACTGCCTCCCGCAGTTTGGTCAAACTCATGCTGGTAGCTTCGAGAACACTGTCCAACCATCTCGTCCTCTGTCGTCCCCTTCTCCTTGTGCCCTCCATCTTTCCCAACATCAGGGTCTTTTCCAGAGAGTCTTCTCTTCTCATGAGGTGGCCAAAGTCTTGGAGCCTCAGCTTCAGGATCTGTCCTTCCAGCGAGCACTCAGGGCTGATTTCCTTCAGAATGGAGAGGTTTGATCTTCTTGCAGTCCATGGGACTTTCAAGAGTCTCCTCCAACACCATCCATTCTTTGGCGATCAGCCTTCTTTATGGTCCAGCTCTCACTTCCATACATCACTACAGTGGTCCCTCGGGTTAAGTACTTAATTCGTTCCGGAGGTCCGTTCTTAACCTGAAACTGTTCTTAACCTGAAGCACCACTTTAGCTAATGGGCCCTCCTGCTGCCGCCGCGCCGCCACAGCACGATTTCTGTTCTCATCCTGAAGCAAAGTTCTTAACCCAAGGTACTATTTCTGGGTTAGCGGAGTCTGTAACCTGAAGCGTATGTAACCACTGTACTGGGAAAACCATAGCTTTGACTATACGGACCTGTGACTAATAGAGAAGCAAGATCTCTTGGGGTGTTAATGCTGTGAATCCCTCCAGCTAATGCTTGGGTCGTAGATATGTGTAACTAAAAGCCTATATCCTAAACACATCACAGTCTCCGCTGACCTTCATCCAAGGAAAACGAACCCTGAATAAGTGCCCTGGATTATTTCATTGCTTTGAGACTGGGATGGTGTGTGTCAATGACCTTCCTGCCAGTGGCGTAGCGTGGGGGGTGCAGGGGGGGCCGGCCGCACCGGGCGCAACATCTGGGGGCGCGCGCTTGCACTCGCAGCTCTCTGCCCCTACCTGGCTCACTCACTCTCTCTCACTGCAGTGCTGGCTGTGCGAATCCGATCCGAGCCGCTGGGTCGCCGCCCACTGTGGAGGGGGTGGGTGCCAGGCGTGCGGTGCGGAGAGAGAGCGAGGGACTATCTGGGGGAGGGACAGTGCAGCGGCCGCCCAGCGCAGCGCTGAGCGCGGGAGAGAACCACACCAGACCAGACCAGGCAGCAGCAAGAAGAAGCTGGCAGCGACGGCAGGTTAGGGGTTAGGGGGCAATCACTTGCCTTGCCCCGGGTGCTGACAACCCACGCTATGCCACTGCTTCCTGCTGCTAGCTGGGCTCCTGCGGAGCTGCAGAAAGGAAGCTTTCCCTTGGACTTTGCAACGTGGACTGGACAGGGCTCCTTGCAATGACTTTTTGAGGATATTCTTGCAGGAGCTGGGATAGACTGGCTGGCCTCATCACACACGGCTGGGGCTTTTGTTGTCCTTCTCGACCCATCGTGCCTTTCAACTTGTGCAAAGCCATCTCTTGGAAGCGGCGAGAGAAATGACGCCGATTAATTGCTTGCAGAACGCAAGAGGAACAGAAAACGCCCCGGGGCAAGTGGACGGATAAATGCACGGCTGGTATTCATAAAGATTTTAATAATTCAGTACCGGCAGATGTATATATATAAAAAGCTTCCACTCTGCTTCCCCAACCAGTTTTCAAGGACGACTGAAAAATGTGACAGTTCCAAGCCAAGATGAAGAATCGCCTGCTTTTATTTTGGGGGTGGGTGGGCTGGGACTCATATCATGCTGATACAAGGTTTTCGGGGAGGGGGCTATGTGGGAGGAGGAATTAATCAATAACAAAGGGGCAAGAGAAGAAAACACTTAAAAGGAACATTACAGCAAAAGAAACATGCAAGAACGAGAGCCATGGAAATCCAAGTACATTTAACCTTCGTAAATTGCCACATGGAATCACAGAGGGAGGATGTACTCAAGCGAGTTGTTCTTTGCAAGTCAACTTCTGGCTTCATTTGTTAGGGCAGAAATGCCTCAAGTGGCTAGATCCAGACCCCCAAGAGAATGGGTCAGCAAACTTTTTCAGCAGGGGGCCTCAGACCTTGTGGGCGGCCGGACTAGATTTTGAAAAATAATAATGTACGAAATCATTTGCCCCACAAATAACCCAGAGATGCAATTTAAATAAAAGCACACATTCTACTCATGTAAAAACACGCTGATTCCCAGACCGTCCGCGGGTTGGATTTAGAAGGCGATTGGGCCGGATCCGGCCCCTGGGCCTTAGGCTGCTTACCCCTGCTTTAAATCAACTCTCTTCTCATAGTTTCCACACCTTTTAACAATTACTCTGTAATGTTTTCTATAAATGCTTAGTGTCATCTACGAGCAGAAAAACTCAGTTTTCCTGGTCATAGATGACACTAAGTATTTATAGAAAGCATTCAAAGCACCTCCTTGACGTTGCCTTGCAATCTTTGTAATTACCCTGCAAGATGAGGTGAGTATTAGCCCCATGTTATTTAAGAGAGGGAGGATGAGAGCTAAGGTCACCAGACAAGTTCATAGGAGGGGCGAGATCTGAACCAGGACATTTCCTGGTCTTCTGCACAAACAGCCAAGGCATCAGCACTTACTTGCATCATGTATTTTGAATGCAATTTTCACATGTGCTCATTCCCAAGTCATTTTAAAATCATACTAGAAACCCCAAAGATCCATTCTCCTACTTTTTCTTTTCTTTTTTATCTCTGGCAACCTACAGCAGGGGTTGCTTTTCTGGGCCTGAGGGCCACATTCAACCTTGGCCAACCTTAGGACTTCCGGGTTAGCGCCTCTGGCAATGGCGGATTTCCTCTGACCGGGAGGAATCCGCTTTGTGAAACTAGGGTCTGGACCACCACGGCGAGGCGGAGACCCACTAAAAACCACAGGCGGGAGAAGCATGTGGACGTGGGATTTGGCCGGCACCTTTTGCGCCTCCCCTACTCGTGGGGAAACCCGGTTTCGGGGATCCGGAGTGACGTGGGGTGAGCGGCGTGGTGCTTCGAATCGACTGCTCTTTTCACGGAGTGAATTTTTTGTAAAATTAATGAGTGTTAGGAAAAATGTTGGAATGAAACTATTTGGCTTTAGTAGAAATGCTTTAAGGAATTATGTATAAATAAGTTTTAAGTTTTAAGCTTTAGGGCTTTTTATGGTAAGATAAGGTTAAAATAAATTAAGGTAATTTAATGACAGAATATAGTGAAAGATGGAAAGGATTTGCTGAGATAATTAATAACTAGAATACAAAAAAGGGAGGTGCAAGGAGGTCGATGAAACAAGTTAATGAAAGATAAAGATTTGGGAATATTGGATTTGGTTTTTAAATTTTTTATCTGCTTTTGTTTTTGGTTTTGATGTATTGTGTGTTTTGTTTTTTCCCTTTTTTCTTTTTATTGACTTGTATTGTTGAATTCCTTTTTTTTGTCTACGTTTTTTCCTTTTTCCTTTCCTTTCCCCCCCCCTCCTCTGTAATTTTAAATTTTCAATAAATATCATTAAAAAAAAACAAAACACACCAACAACCTTGGCCAACCTTCCGGGGGCCGAATGCCAATGTTGGGTGTAACCACCCACTCTCCTGCCGGTATACCTGCAAAACATACACACCTACAAGCACAAAGCAGCACCACACCCCTCCCTCAACTGGTCTGAAGGAAGGGGGTTTTCAGACTTATTCCTCACTCCTAGCACCACAAAATGTCTCCAGCATTGGCTTTCAGATCCCAAGAGAACAGATATCTCTGGTTTTCTGGCAGTTACCTGGGCCAGAAAGTTCATTGCTCCCAAAGGCTTTTTGCAGCGGCACCCGGTGGTCTCCCTGCCACTCATGTTTCACTCTGCATCAGCTCAGCTGGTACAGCATGAGACTCTGAATATCAGGGTTGTGATTTTGAGCCCCATGTCGGGCAAAAGATTCCTGCATCACAGGGGTCAGACTAGAGGACCCTCAGGGGTCCCTTCCGACTCTACAAGGCTTTGATTCTGTGATCATCGTTGTGGCACCTCTGAGGCTTCGCGCCCAGTGCGGCTGACCTGATTGCACTCCCTTAAATCCGTCTCTGATGGTGAGACTCTTTGGAGAGGAGATGCAGCCGATGGAAAGGATGGGAGAGGGAGAATTAGGATACAGAACGTCTCAAAGTGCCACGGACTGGACTGGGAATAAGAACAACAACAACAATTTATTATTCATACCCCGCCCATCTGGCTGGGCTTCCCCAGCCACTCTGGGCAGCTTCCAACAAGATATTAAAATACAGTAATGCATCAAACAAAATGGGACGCGGGTGGCGCTGTGGGTAAAAGCCTCAGCGCCTAGGGCTTGCCGATCGAAAGGTTGGCGGTTCGAATCCGTGCGGCGGGGTGCACTCCCGTTGCTTGGTCCCAGCGCCTGCCAACCTAGCAGTTCGAAAGCACCCCCGGGTGCAAGTAGATAAATAGGGACCGCTTACTGGCGGGAAGGTAAACGGCATTTCCGTGTGCTGCACTGGCTCGCCAGATGCAGCTTTGTCACGTTGGCCACGTGACCCGGAAGTGTCTCCGGACAGCGCTGGCCCCCGGCCTCTTAAGTGAGATGGGCGCACAAACCCCAGAGTCTGTCAAGACTGGCCCGTTCGGGCAGGGGTACCTTTACCTTTACCTTTAATGCATCAAACATTAAAAGCTTCCCTAAACAGAGCTGCCTTCAGATGTCTTCTAAAAGTCTGGTCGTTGTTCTTCTCTTTGACATCTGGTGGGAGGGAGTTTCACAGGGCGGGTGCCACTACTAAGAAGGCCCTCCGCCTGGTTCCCTGTAGCTTTGCTTCTCGCAGCGAGGGAACTGCCAGAAGGCCCTCGGGAGATGGACCTAGGTGTCCGGGCAGAACGATGAGGGTGGAGACGCTCCTTCAGATATACTGGACCAAGGCCGTTTAGAGCTTTAAAGGTCAGCACCAACACTACTGAATTGTGCTCGGAGACCACCCTCCCTCCTCCTGGACCTTCCTGAGAAGAGGAGGACAGTATAGATTTACAACGGTGGTTTGCAGAAGGTCATGACTCTGAGACAGAAGAAAGACAGAGCTGGGAGGTAACGGAAGGGGGAGCAGCAGAGCCAGAACAGCTGGCTGACACAATATCATTAGAAAGCATTCCCAAACCCACTTCTCCTAGGATAAGGTTACCAGATTTTTTTCAATGAACCCGGAGACAATTTAAATAAATAAATAAATCACGTTCGGGACGTTGATGCTTCAGCGATGGCGGTGGCAGAGGGGCGGCCGCTGCCTTGACCTCAACCACCACGTTTCCCCTTCCTCCAAAGCTTCTATCTCCTTTCTCCATGAGCCTGGGCAGCCCCTGAGTTGTTGGTTCTTCGGTGGTGGTGGTGGTGGGGGGAGCGGTGTGCAGTGGGTCAGGCACGGAAGACGGAGAAGGAGGGCCGAGAGCGGTGGCGGTGAGGCTCGGGCAGCGCGATGCCTCCCTTCCCATTGGAGCAGGAGGGGGCAGAGATCTCTTGGTTAGGCAATGGGAAGCGTCCCTTCCCAGCTGAGGGATCCCCACCCCCTCCTGCTTGCACCCAAATAGGAGTTGGGAGGCTGCTCCGATAGACAGCACGAAGCCTCCCTTCGCAGCTTAGCTGCTGGGGTCAGGGAAGGTGGAGGCAGCCCGGAAGCTGCGTCTTAGAGCCCCTGCGCCACCATCATAGGGGGACTTCCCAGCAGCTCCTGAAGCCAGCCAGAGCCAACTGCTCCGGGCTGCTGGGACTGCCGCTGCTGCATTTCCCGGGGACACTAGATGAAATCCGGGGACATTCCGGGGATGGAATTTGTCCGGGGACTTATTCGCAAATCCGGGGACTGTCCCCGAGAAACGGGGACGTCTGGTAACCCTATCCTAGAACCAGGAGGGCTGTGAAAATGGGAGAGCAGGGAGGGAACAGACAAAGGGCCTTACGCAGCCACCTTATAAGCTGTTGACGACTGAGAGTAAAAGGTGGGGAGGAGATTATTTGGAGCAACACCATCGCTGCAATGTAGAGGCACTTTTCAAAGCCTCCCTCTGTGAATATTGAATAAAGGACTTGGTAAGAACGCTTCTTGTTCCTTGGCTGCCCACCGTGGGAGGGATCGGATTCCCTGAAACCGGACACAAAGTGAGTGGCACTTTGCGTGTGAGTGGCACACACACACACAAAACTGCACTCAAGGCATTTACAATCTGAATGCTGATAACAGAGGAGACAGCAGAGGGATGGGCTGTGAGTTAAGCGCTGAGAGCACCCAGATGATTTGCTAAAATGAAGCAAGCAATAGTTCATGACTGTTGAAGCATGCCTGGATCTTGAGTTCAAAACCACGAAAGCTTCTGAGCCCGTGTCCCTCATAGCCACTTATTTCAGCAGGGTTTCATTGACATCCATAGGTCGGCCACAAATAGTTCCTCACAGATTGGCGAGAAAATTTGTTGTCGTCCCCCCACCTCAGTACAGTATACCCAACTGTAATCACTGTGTCTCGCCCATCCCTCGCTGTGTCCTACCCGGTGCTTTTTTTGAATCCAGTTAAGCCTGTTTGCCAAAACTGAGGTCAGCTTGTTTGCTGTGGTTTGGATCTCAGCTTGGCAAGAATGAAGAAGAGCCCTGAGTCACCCAGTACCAGTGGAAAAAACACAGCTAAGCTCCCACTACCACCACCAACATAATTTCAGGAGGCAGTGACTCAGCAGTTGCTGCCCAGGACATTCCTAACTGCCCCTCTCATCCTTGTTTAGTTCTCAACATTTACATACCGCTTGCCTGTAAAAAAAAACCCCAATGCCCTCAAAGCGGTTTACAAAAAAAGGTAAGACAACATAGTCCACCCGTCCTCAGTTTTGTACTGCAATCCAATTCCCTGCTACCAACCGGATGCCCACTAATTTCTTTTTAAAATGCAGGCGGGTGGCGCTGTGGGTTAAACCACAGAGCCTAGGACTTGCCGATCAGAAGGTCAGCGGTTCGAATCCCCGTGACGGGGTGAACTCCCGTTGCTCGGTCCCTGCTCCTGCCAACCTAGCAGTTCAAAAGCACGTCAAAGTGCAAGTAGATGAATAGGTACCGCTCCGGCGGGAAGGTAAACGGCGTTTCCGTGCGCTGCTCTGGTTTGCTAGAAGCGGCTTAGTCCTGCTGGCCGCATGACCCGGAAGCTGTACGCCAGCTCCCTTGGCCAGTAAAGCGAGATGAGCGCCGCAACCCCACAGTCGGTTATGACTGGACCTAATGGTCAGGGGTCCCTTTACCTTTTAATCACGTATCACACCCTTGTTTGGCTCAAGGGAGTCTCAACTTCGACGAAGTGTGGTCCTTGCCTAAATCTCCCACATGAGAAATGGATCTTGTTCTTCTCTGCCCTTTGCACATCCTGCTTTTCTCCAAAGCAAATTCCTCCTCCCCGCTTCCCCGCTTTCTGATCACTGCTGCACGAAGCCTCTATAAAGTGGAAACTGTTCTGACCCAGGCAAAAGCCACTTCTAAAATCAAAGAAGCATCTTCATTTAGCAAAGAAGAATCCAAACACGGGCTTTATTCTGAGCTAATGCACTATCTCCTCTGCCGGGCTTGGAGTTCTTCTAGGGCTAAGGGAGAGGTCTTTCCCAGCCTTTCAACCCAAAATCCTTTTGATCTGGAAATACTGGAGCTCTGGGCATGCAAAGCAGGTGATCGGCCAATTTGCTGCGGCCTCTGTTCCTCCTATAAACCTGCAAGCAGAATTGTCCCCTGGGAATTCTTCTTTCTGCTGGTGCCATCAAAGACAACGTGAAGTCCACTAATAATAATAATAACAACAATAAGAATAATTTTTATTTATACCCCGCCCTCCCCAGCCAGAGCTGGGCTCAGGGCAGCTAACACCAGTAAAACTACAATAAAAACATAATAGGGGGGGGGGGGGAGATCCAATTTAAAATACAGGTTAAAATGAAATTTAAAAAGCAGCGTCATTTTAAAACTAGCCCATAGATCAAAACCATAAGGGGAGGGAAACATAAGGGTCAGACTGAGTCCAAACCAAACGCCAGGTGGAACAGCTCTGTCTTGCAGGCCCTGGGGAAAGATGTCAAGTCCCGCAGGGCCCTAGTCTCTTGTGACAGAGCGTTCCACCAAGTCGGGGCCAGTACTGAAAAGGCCCTGGCCCTAGTAAAGACCAATCTAACCACCTTGCGACTTGGGACCTCCAAAATGTTGCCATTTGTGGACCTTAAGGTCCCCCGTGGGGCATACCAGGAGAGGCAGTCCCCTAGGTACGAGGGTCCTAGGCCGCATAGGGCTTTAAAGGTCAAAACCAGCACCTTAAACCTGACCCTGTTGCACTTTGCTTGAACTGATAAGGCCTTGTCTGTTTATAAGGCACGACCTACAAGCACAGAGAGGCAGTGTGTCATGTAAAATGCATAAGAGCTTGCCACGGAAACATAGATTTTTTTTCTTGCAGACTGAGAGGCAATATCTGATCATTGACTTGAGCTGTGCGAGGCATCGATGTCAGGTTCCCGATCAGGGCTTGTTTGTTTGTTGAATTCAAAAGGTGTTACCTGTGAGCCAGAAAAGAAAAGATTATGCCTCATTTGGGAGGGAAAAGAGTTCAGTTGCTGTGGTATTTCAGCAAAGCAGGATTAAGTGGTTTGGGTCATGCAAATTTGTCTGTGGGGGGGCTGCCCTTCAGGACAAGAGTCTCTGGGGCTCAATGCTGGGGATTTCATGGGAGTTTGTGAATGATACTGGGCACCACAGTTCAAGAAGGACACTGACAAACTGGAACGTGTCCAGAGGAGGGCAACCAAAATGGTCAAAGGCCTGGAAACGATGCCTTATGAGGAACGGCTAAGGGAGCTGGGCATGTTTAGCCTGGAGAAGAGGAGGTTAAGGGGTGATATGATAGCCATGTTCAAATATATAAAAGGATGTCACATAGAGGAGGGAGAAAGGTTGTTTTCTGCTGCTCCAGAGAAGCGGACACGGAGCAATGGATCCAAACTACAAGAAAGAAGATTCCACCTAAACATTAGGAAGAACTTCCTGACAGTAAGAGCTGTTCGACAGTGGAATTTGCTGCCAAGGAGTGTGGTGGAGTCTCCTACTTTGGAGGTCTTTAAGCAGAGGCTTGACAATCATATGTCAGGAGTGCTCTGATGGCGTTTCCTGCTTGGCAGGGGGTTGGACTCGATGGCCCTTGTGGTCTCTTCCAACTCTATGATTCTATGATTCTATTATTCTATGATACGAGGGACAGCTACATATCCCTGCACTGAAAGGGGTTGGACTTGATGATGATCCTCAGGGTCCTTTCCATCTCTACAATTCTATAATTCTAAGTTCAGGTAGGTTGATCTGACGCAGTCAAAATACAGTGGTTGTGAACGGGATCCGTTCCGGAGGCCCGTTTGCAACATGAGCAGAACGCAACCTGCGTCTGCACATGCGTGGGTCGCGATTCGCCGCTTCGCCGCATGCGCATGATGTCATTTTGCACGTCTGCACATGCGCGAGCAGCAAAACTCAGAAGTAACCCTTTCTGGTACTTCCAGGTCGCCTGAAAACATGCAACCTGAAGCAAACATAACATGAGGTATGACTGTAAATAAAAAAATAAAAAAATTGTCCAGTAGCACCTTAAAAAAACAGGTAAAGGACCCCTGACAGTTAAGTCCAGTCGTGAACAACTCTGGGGTTGCGGTGCTCATCTCACTTTACTGGCCGAGGGAGCTGATGTTTGTTCACTGACAGTTTTTCCGGGTCATGTGCCCAGCATGACTAAGCCGCTTCTGGCGAAACCAGAGCAGCGCACGGAAATACGGTTTCCCTTCCCGCCGGAGTGGTACCTATTTATCTACTTGCACTTTTTGGCATGCTTTTGAACTGCTAGGTTGTCAGGAGCTGTGGCAGAGCAATGGGAGCTCACCCCTTTGCGGGGATTCAAATGATCGGCAAGCCCTAGGCTTAGTAGTTTAGAGTACAGTGGCACCCGTGTCCCTAGCACCTTAAAAGGTAAAGGGTAAAGGGACCCCTGACCATTAGGTCCATTCGTGACCGACTCTGGGGTTGCGGCGCTCATCTCGCTTTATTGGCTGAGGGAGCCAGCGTACAGCTTCCGGGTCATATGGCCAGCATGACTAAGCCGCTTCTGGCAAACCAGAGCAGCGCACGGAAACACCGTTTACCTTCCCGCCGGAGCCGTACCTATTTATCTACTTGCACTTTAACGTGCTTTGGAACTGCTAGGTTGGCAGGACCTTAGAGACCCACTAAGTGTGATCACACTCTTGCCAGCAGGTGGCAGTAATAGGGCCTTTCCTTGACCTTTCTTAACCATTAAATCCCAACCTTTACTGGAGAAAGCTGCTCACCCTGGTCCTGAAACGTCTGACCTGCCTTGCCCTGTGGGCTCCGACACCCAACAAATATTGAACATACCTGTCTCCTCTCCTGTCCCAGAATGCAGGAATAAATTCAGGCCAACTCTGTGTTACAAAAATGTCTGCCAACATGACATGAAGCATGGCAACATCAGCCCTGCTGTGTGGGAATCCCTTGAAGACAATCACAGTGCCTGGGAAATATAATAAAAAAATTGTCCAGTAGCACCTTAGAGACCAACTAGGTTTGTTCTGGGTATGAGCTTTCATGTGCATGCACACTTCTTCAGATACACTGAAACAGAAGTCACCAGACCTTTATATATAGTGAGAAGGTGGGTTTAGGGGTATTACTCAGAAGGGTGGTAGGAATGGGTGATTGGCTGATAGGTTTGGTAAACCTGTTGACGACTGTTAACGACTGCAATTGGTCTTACAGGAAAAGGCAAGGGGTGAGATGGCTAATGGCTTTATCATGTATAATGAGATAGGAATCCAATGTCTCTATTCAGACCAGGTCTCTCCACGGTTTCAAGTTTGGTAATAATTTGTGATTCAGCAACTTCTCTTTCCAGTCTATTTCTGAAATTCTTTTGTAACATGACAGCGACTTTGAGATCTTGTATAGAATGTCCTGGGAGATTGAAGGGTTCTCCTACTGGTTTCTCTGTCTTGTGATTCCTGATGTCAGATTTATGTCCATTTATCCTTTGGCGTAGGGTTTGGCCTGTTTGTCCAATATAGAGAGCTGAAGGGCACTGTTGGCATTTGATGGCATACACAATGTTAGACGATGAGCAATTAAATAGTCCTGAGATGGTATGTTTGATGTCGTTGGGTCCAGTGATGGTGTTGTTGTGGGAATGTTCTGGGGTGCAGGAGAGGATATATTGTGGGATTATATCCTTATCCAACTTGTGCTAACAAGTTCCCAAAATATCAGCAGAGTTTATAGACATTCCCCTTTAAGTTCGCAACGGTAACACTTGCACAGGTTCGCTAGAACCTCTATAATAATTACTCTGGTAATTTCCCCTTTGTTCCCTCTTAAAATACAAGACACAACACAGTCTTTATAAAAGTATAAAAGAGTTTACTCACGTTCTGTTCACAATATGATCCCAGAAGGCAGACAGACTTAAAAAGGTTACATACATTCAGAATCTATCTTGTAGCAAGATAGACCTTATCTCCTCTCTTGGCTGGGAGCCAAGAGAGCATCCTTAGATGTTTCCTCATTGAAGGAAAATGGCAGCGAGAGAGAGATGGCTGCCTGCCCTGTGCTTTTGTCATTACCTGCACAGGTGAGGCCACACCCACCTCTGGTCACATGCGGAGGAAGTCCGTCCCCAGGAAGTTTACCTGCTTGCTGGACAGACATCCCTCCCCATGTTCTAACATGTACACTCTAGGAATGTTGTCATTGACTGCTCCTGTGTTTACATCCCACAGTTGTCTGGGTGTATGTGGCAGCAAAGTTGGCATCTGGGTTTATTACAGGCTCTGGTACAAGTGTCCATGTTAAGTCTGGTTGCTGTATTATTATGGGTGAGGAGTTGTTTGAGATTGGGTGGCTGTCTGTAGGCAATGAAATGTCTTCCTCCCAGAGCTTGGGAAATCTAGAACCTGAATCTAGAACAGTGCCAGGGGACAGACAGTCAGGTTGTGCATCCACAACAGTGACCAGAGGAGGAAAGACCACTGGGAGAAGCACAGAGAGAAGAAAAGCCCTGGTGAATCTGTATCAGCACAACCGGATGACTTCATCTGCCCCAGTTGCAACAAAACATGTCTCTCCCGTATTGGTTTCTATGGCCACAGCAGACACCGAAATCTTCCAACAGTTTGGCTTCACCCTCAAAGGCAGACTCTTCCATTGTCTCCTGAGACAGATTTTCATTCTCTTCCTTTCAGAGAATTACAGTTCCCAGCATAACTGGTTTTAGTGGGTGGTGCAGAGACACCCTTGGTTACTGCCCATCTGGTTCCCATAAATGAGAGACTCCACCCTCTCCTGGCCTAGCAGAGCCCCAAGATATCACCAACATTTAATTGCATATCCCCCCCCTTTTTGGTCTTAAGCTAGAAGAGATGCTGCGGAAGACAGACAAATATGCAAAACCCAAAGCCAGCTTCCTCTAAGCTTGGGCAGACTCGTGTTATTTACAGCATTATCTCAACCAAGGTCAATCTCCAGAATTAATCACGGGAGGAAAACAAAAACTTTTAATCAGCCTCCAAGCAAAGATATCTATCTAAATACAAGAAACTCCTTCTCCTTCCTTAATCCTGTTTAATCCTTCTGTCTATTTGCAGGAGGTGTCAGATACAGAAAAATTGTATGGTGAGCCTGCCTGTTGGATTTTGTGCTTGATTACACTGCAAGGTGACTGAGAAGGTCTTGTGTTGGCAGGCAGGAGTAATGGAATCAGAAGCTTGCCATCTCCCTTCAGGAAATGCTCTTCAGGGGGAGCCATGTTCAGCCCCTGCCTTAGACGTTACAAATGTCCCTGAGAACTTGCAGGAACGGAAACGAACCTTCAGTTTTCAAAAAGGTTCTCTCCGCCACTGCTTATTCTCCATTCACAACATTCGCGAGTGACCCATTTCGGGCCAGAAGCGAACAGGTGCAGGGCGTACCTTGGCCAAAATGACCTTGTGAGCTAAATAGGGATGCTAAAGAAGTCTGTGGGCCAGAGGTTCCCCACTGTGGCTAAAAGTCATTCCCAGCATTACATCTGTGGAAGAAGAATGCATGTGTGTCTATCTTCCTATATACATAGAAATGTAAGCTGTCGTCACCCTCTGCAACTGCAGAGGCTCCGGCGAGCTGTTAATGGAGGGAGGGGAGAAGCTGCAAAGATTTAGCAAACTGCTGCAGGGAACACCTACGCCCTCTGTGAAATGCACCTGCAGTTTAACAGGGGTGGAGGGGAGGTGCCTCCCCTTTTAAAAAAGGGTAGGTCTTGGGCTGGGAGGGGTGGGCTGTGGGGGGACAGGGTGGGGCAAGATTTGGGGGACAGATGAGGGCGTGGGTGGGTTGTAAAGGGGAAGGAGGTTGGGGCACACACAAACACACACACACACACACACACACACACAGGCGCCTGCCACTGTCTTGACTGGTCTGTCCTGGTAATTCAGGTCAACAGGACCAGTGGCACCACTGCAACCATTCCAAGGGTTCTGGGCCTATGTAAAGGAGGCATGGTTTTCCCAGTAGTGATGTATGGAAGTGAGAGCTGGACCATAAAGAAGGCTGATTGCCGAAGAACTGATTGATGCTTTTGAATTCTGGTGCTGGAGGAGATTCTTGAGAGTCCCATGGACTGCAAGAAGATCGAACCGATCCATTCTTAAGGAAATCAATCAGTCCTGAGTGCTCACTGGAAGGACAGATCGTGAAGCTGAGGCTCCAAGACTTTGGCCACCTCATGGGAAGAGAAGACTCCCTGGAAATGACCCTGATGTTGGGAAAGATGGAGGGCACAAGGAGAAGGGGACGACAGAGGATGAGATGGTGGGACAGTGTTCTTGAAGCTACCAGCATGAGTTTGACCAAACAGCGGGAGGCAGTGGAAGACAGGAGTGCCTGGCCTGCTCTGGTCCATGGGGTCACAAAGTCAGACACGATTAAACGACTAAACAACAACAACAACAAAGGAGGCAACCACCATTGCCCAACTGTTCTAATATAAACTAGCTTCCCACAACTAGCTTCATCTTTCCCCAACTCTCCCGTTGAACCTGTGCAGCCTTGTTAAAAGCTGTATAAAGCAGTGGGTGGCATAAACTCCAGTCCCTGCAACAATCCTTTGCTTATCACCTGTCTCTATAAATCAAATCAGAAACGGTTTAGCGAGGGTGAGAAATGCATCGCTTGAGGTTGCTAGCTTAGGGGCACAGCTATCTGAGAGCCTGCTGGCTGCAAGCCACTGGCAGAGAAGCGAGCCTGGGCAAGTCTTTAAGGATGAACAGCTTTTTAATTCCCGGGGGGGGATTTGGCTGTTTGTGTTTTGCAATGTGTGCAGACACACTGCAGCCTTCCCCCAGGAGCCTGAGAACTGGCCACAAAACAAACAAAGCCGGGCAGCTTTGCCCTTCAGACAGCTTTTGATCTGGTGAAGCTAAAATAGGTGGGCCAAAATGTTGCCTTCTTACCTCACCCCAATTCATCCCCAGTGAGAATCTGGAGCAGGTGGCGATGGAGGATACTCTCAGAATACGATAGGATACGATACGATAATCTTTATTGTCATTGTCCCATACAGAACAACGAAATTGAAAAAATTCTACATCATACATTCAGAAACCAACAAGCCTGCTTAGCCCCCTAAAAACTCTGATACCCCATAATTAAATACAATATATTCCCATAGAGACTACCTTACACCAAAATCGTATTTGAATAGAAACTGTTTCTGAGGCGGCAGATTCTCAGAACTTTGGGAGGTGGTTGCCTTGCCTTAGAATATGAGGTGGCCAAATAAATGAGAAGGACCCTGATTAACCAGAGTGTAAAATTAGAATGAAATTAGTAGGGAAAAGTGGGACTGTTGAGAGAAAAGCACAGATAGATATAAAACAAAAACAGGAAAGAAGAGGAAAGATTAACCACAAATACTGCCCTTGCTAAAGCACTGTCTTCCTAGAGATCTACTTGATTACTCTTACAGCTCAATCAATAGAGTACGAGACTCTTAATTTCAGGGTTGTGGGTTCGAGCCCCTGCATTGAAGGGGGTTGGACTAGATGACCCTCAAGGTCCCTCCCAACTCCATAATTCTGAGAGTCTTAGATTGTCTTCTTTGTAAATTACATTTGAAGGCAATAAAAAATTCATGGGGGAGAGAGCTATCCATGGCTATGTTGTGCACAATGCATCTGAATACCAGTTTCTAAGGGGTCTTTTATTCAGGCTCGCTTTCAGGCTTCCGGTTGGCCCCTGTGAGAACAGGGCGCTGGACTAGAGGGGCCCCTGGCCTGATCCAGCAGGACTCTTCTTATATTCTTAATAATAATAATAATAATAATAATAATAATTGTATTTATATCCCGCCCTCCCCAGCCGAAGCCGGGCTCAGAACGGCTAACAACAATAAAAGTAACAGAGTTTACATAAAATCACAGTCAATTAATTGAAATGCATTCTAAAATCAATTCATTTTAAAATCAATTCAAAATCAAATTCATGGCAACCATTGGGCTAGAGGATTACCACAGGAGGGGGTCAGACTGTGCCTTGGCCAAAGGCCTGGTGGAACAGCTCTGTCTTGCAGGCCCTGCGGAAAGATGTCAAGTCCCGCAGGGCCCTACTCTCTTGTGACAGAGCGTTCCACCAGATTGGGGCCACGGCCGAAAAAGCCCTGGCTCTGGTTGAGGCCAGCCTAACCTCCCTGTGGCCCAGGAGCTCCAAGATGTTTTTATTTGAAGACTGTAAGGTCCTCCAAGGGACATACCAGGAGAGGCGGTTCCGTAGGTATGTGCCCTGGAGTTCTTTGGAGGAAAGGCAGGATAGAAATGGAACCAATATATATACATATAAATGAGAACTCATGAATGCTAATGTGCTGTGTTGTGTGCATTTTGTGTTTCACACACTGCAGCTGGGTAAGTTTAACTTTGAACTTTCAACAGCATACAATGGGATAATTATGTTTCTTCTTCTTCTTCTTCTTCTGGTATATCTTTAACCGAACAAACAGCCTCTTTACTTTCAGATCCGTGCCGTTACACAGCTACGCACTGGGCAGAGGAGTTTTCAGCAACGCCAGAAGGCGAGCAGAGTCATGCATCCTCCTCTGTGTGGAAAACAGAGGTGTGACTGGGCTGGGAGGGGAGAAACCCCTGTTTCCATGTGTAAACTCTCAGAGAGGGTGTGGTTTGGATTTTCCCCAGAGCTAAGTCAAAGTCCCTTCTGCACAACAATGTTTTTGTGGAGGCAAAGAGCACATTGCCACAGGCTGGTTTACTTATGGCCATTTCCTGTTCTTTCTTCCCTGGAAGTCTGCAAAATAAATTAACCCCCCCTCCCCCGGTGTGGAGAAACTCTTGGCTCTGGGGGTTTCCATTATTCACTTGATATTTTGCCGAACATCCTTGGGGGACACCTTGGAGAAAAAAGTGTGAAGCCAACTTCTCCTCCACCTCTTCTGGTCCTGGGAGACAAGAGGGGAGGGGAGCCTGTCGCAACAGGAGGGGGAGAAACCTGTTCCTCTTCACCAGCCTTACCCCTCTTGGCCTCCTTCTTCTCCTGCTTCAGCTTCTGTCTATGATTCTGGACTGCCCTCTGCCACAGACTCTCCCCGCTCACTAAGCCCTGTTACCTCATCAGCTTTCGATACCCCCTCTTCCCAGTCTTCTGTGTGGTGTAGTGGTTAAGAGCAGTGAACTCGTAATCTGGTGAACCAGGTTCGCTTCCCCGCTCCTCCACATGCACCTGCTGGGTGACCTTGGGCCAGTCACACTTCTCAGCAGTCTCTCAGCCTCACTCACCTCACAGAGTGTTTGTTGTGGGGGAGGAAGGGAAAAGAGAATGTTAGCTGCTTTGAGACTCCTTAGGATAGTGACAAAGCGGGATATCAAATCCAAACTCTTCTTCTTCCTGTGACCACTCTTCGTCATCCAATCAGCACTCCCCGGGCTCTGAGCCTTCTTCCCCTTGGGGGTTCCCCATCTCGTTCCCCCCCCCCACCATTTATCTGCATCCAAACAGTCCATGACACCAAGCTCGCGCTTTCTTGGAACCCATCTCAAGGTGGTTTCCTGTTTTGCTTCCTCAGTTGGACTATTTTTGTTGGTTCCTCCAGCTGGAACGAGCCGCCCAGGAACTTCTGTTTCTCTTGATTTACTTGAGTGCCAGGGGCCTTAATCCACCCTGCAGGATCCCTCTGAAATGTGTGGCATGTGAAACTTCAGAAGAGTAGTAAAGCAGCTTCAACGTGCCATACACTCTCCTCCAAAAGACCTGTGTGCGGATTCTTAAAGCATCTCATTTTTCTTCCTCTTCTTCCATGCAAGGCTCCTTGCAGCTGTTTGGCAATACTACAGAATTGGCTTCCCTGGAGAGGAGGTTATTTCTATACAAACGAAGCCCTTGGGTCTCTGTTGTGCAGAGATGCTGCCTCATTATAATGTAAAAGGGGCCAGGGGACAGTCAAGTCCCCCCCCCCCTTTGTATAATAATTCTCTTGGGTTTAATTCAAAATTCAGTGAAGAGTTTCTCCCTCCCACTCCAGTTGCCTTTGTTCTCTCCATGTCTTGGTTGCAGCACAAGAACGACGATGGAGCTGTTTTAAAAAGTGTGGCGTAGTTAAGAGGGGAAGAAGCAGAGTGACTCCTTCCAGATTTCCTTGGAGAAAAAGAGCTGCTTCTCTTTGGGTGGATTAATTGGGTCAGTTTTAATCTGTAAAGGTTTGCTTGATTGGTCTGCTAGCTAAACCTTAATCTGTAAATGATTCCAGATAGAGAGAATTGGAAGGCCACTTTCAGCATCGAGAATTTAGGTAACTACCTCTTGCCCTCTGATGAGAACAGGGACATCCTATTCAATTTATTAATTATTTTTATTATTATCTGCCCATCTGACTGGGTCACCCCAGCCACTTTGGGCGGCTTCCAACACATATAAAAACATAATGAAACATTAAAGATTAAGAAATTTATCTATACAGGTCTGCTTTCAGATGTCTTCTAAAGGTTGGATAGCTATCGCCTTGGTTTGGGGGTTGCATAACCCTCCAACATTTCTCCAATGAAAATAGAGACATCCTAAGCAAAAGTAATGGGATGCGGGTGGCGCTGTGGGTTAAACCACAGAGCCTAGGACTTGCTGATCAGAAGGTTGGCGGTTCGAATCCCCGCAAATGGGGTGAGCTCCCGTTGCTTGGTCCCTGCTCCTGCCAACCTAGCAATTCGAAAGCACGTCAAAGTGCAAGTAGATAAATAGGTACCGCTCTGGCAGGAAGGTAAACAGTGTTTCCGTGCGCTGCTCTGGTTCGCCAGAAGCGGATTAGTCATGCTGGCCACATGACCCGGAAGCTGTACGCCGGGTCCTTCGGCCAATAAAGCGAGATGAGCGCTGCAACCCCAGAGTCGTTCGCGATTGAACCTAATGGTCAGGGGTCCCTTTACCTTTACCTAAGGAAAAGTAGGACATTCTAGGATGAAACCAGAAACTGGGAAGGCTTCTGTAAATCTGGGACTGTCCCTGGAAAATAGGGACTGCTACCTCCCAGTTTAATATCAGAATGCAGCTACTGTGCTCTCGTATTTAAAAGGCAGCCCTCCCCCAATTGATTAACACAAAAAGTTTACATCAGAACTGTCCTTTGCTGGGGGTGGGATGCACCGATTGAATGCATCTGAAATCTGGAAAGAACACCCCACTGCCCCATCTGATCGCAGCCTAATTCTTTGCAATATCAAGGCCTAATCAAACTTTAAACTGCCTCCTCCGTTATGTATAGCTGTGATTTATTTGGGTTCTGTAAGAACAGTTCTAGGACAGACACAGGTGTATCCATCGCCTATGCAATCCGAAACAGAATTCCGTTCAGCATGCCAGGTTTTATTCAGCTTAATCTGGGCTGCTGGGAATTTGAACAGATGCCTTGGCAACGGGCTAAGCAAGCGAAAGTTGCCCTGGTTGAATCTTGTCCTTTTATACTGGAATAATTCTGAAAGCACCCCTATAGGTGAAATGGTTTGGTTGGAATTATCCCGAGAGCGTGTCAGGTTTTACTTGATCCTTTCGCTCAGCCATCACCTATGCTGGGGGTAGGAAGGGAGCAGGTGGTGTGGAGAGAAAACAATTATCTGTGAGAATTGCTGGCAAATCCAGGCCCAGGGAGCTGAAATAGCACACAGGCCAGGAAGGAAGATGCCAGCACACAGATGGAGTTGGCCAGATCATGACAGCGCTCCCAGAATGGGAGGCGGCAGGTAGGCGAAGTGACTTTAAAAAAAAGGAAAAATAAAAGAGCAGCGGTGGCCAACGTGGAGCAAAACCACACCGCACACCAGGAAGATTAAAATCCTGCATGATGAACATGCCAACCACCCCAAATGTGGGTATTAGTATCATCGATGTTTGTTTGCCACAGAACCTGGGTGGGAAACCTTTTTCAGTCTGCCTTCACTTCAGGGCAACCTTGGAGCGGGCACAGGCCAGAGGTGAGTGGTACCAGAGGCAAAATGGATGGAGTGACAAATGTAAATATTACCTTTGTTCACCAACACCCCCTCGCACACCCCTCTCCAAGAGGCATTAGTGTATCAGAGTTCAAGGACATATTCCAGCCAGGCCAAAGCACTTGTTGCTGTTGTTGGAGTTTAATTTAGCCCCCCCCCCCACTTGTTTGCTAAGTGAGGGAAATATAATGGTGCAATGCAGTCACATTTAACTTACTTTATTGAGCAGATAACTTTCCCTGCTATGTATTTACTCGTTCTAAAAAACCCAATTTAAATTATTATTATTATTATTTAAAGAGAGCCCATCAGGCCCAAGGGAGCCTCTCTCATCCTGCACTCTGTTCTTGCAGAGGCCAATCCGACAGAATCATACTTCAAAACGACCTTGACAGATTAGAGAACTGGGCAAAAACAAACAAGATGAATTTTAACAGGGAGAAATGTAAAGTATTGCACTTGGGCAAAAAAACATGAGAGGCACAAATACAAGATGGGTGAGAGCAGTAGATGTGAAAAGGATCTAGGAGTCTTGGTTGACCACAAATTTGACATGAGCCAACAGTGTGACGGGGCAGCTAAAAAAGCCAATGCAATTCTGGGCTGCATCAATAGGAGTATAGCATCTAGATCAAGGGAAGTAATAGTGCCACTGTATTCTGCTCTGGTCCGACCTCACCTGGAGTACTGTGTCCAGTTCTGGGCACCACAATTCAAGGAGGACACTGACAAACTGGAACGTGTCCAGAGGAGGGCAACCAAAATGGTCCAAGGCCTGGAAACGATGCCTTATGAGGAACGGCTAAGGGAGCTGGGCATGTTTAGCCTGGAGAAGAGGAGGTTAAGGGGTGATGTGATAGCCATGTTCAAATATATAAAAGGATGTCACATAGAGGAGGGAGAAAGGTTGTTTTCTGCTGCTCCAGAGAAGCGGACACGGAGCAATGGATCCAAACTACAAGAAAGAAGATTCCACCTAAACATTAGGAAGAACTTCCTGACAGTAAGAGCTGTTTGACAGTGGAATTTGCTGCCAAGGAGTGTGGTGGAGTCTCCTCCTTTGGAGGTCTTTAAGCAGAGGCTTGACAACCATATGTCAGGAGTGCTCTGATGGTGTTTCCTGCTTGGCAGGGGGTTGGACTCGATGGCCCTTGTGGTCTCTTCCAACTCTAGGATTCTATGATGCGGATGCAAAGCCCAGAAGAAGGGCCAGAATAATAACATTTGTTGAGCCTTTTTAGCTGCTGCAAGATTATTTGTCCCCCCCCCCCCCCCGCAACAGACTAACACACCTGCGCCTCTGGAAATTAAAGTAATAGCACAGGTTCCTTGCACCTCCAGACCTGCTGCAGGTGGACGAGGGTGGCTTCACCTGTTGAACTTCTGCCTCCCGCGACGGCCACTTGAACGACAGCGGAGCTGGCAAGAGGGCGGGGCCTCGGACTTGACAGCTGGGCGGTGCCAAACCTGAAGATCAGCCTCCTCCCCGTTTTGAAGGCCCTGATGGGAGATGTAGTCCGAAAAGTAGTCGCCGGCGAGCTGATTGGGCGAGCCTGCTCTCTATCAAATTCGGCACCGCCCACCTGCGTCCAGCCCGAAGCCCCACCCCCTTTCCCCGCTTAGGCGGTTGCCTGGATACCATCCGCCCGCCTCTCTACGACAGAGAAGAACTCTATGGTCTCTCTTTATCCTCGCTCTCCCCCCTCGTCAGGGGCTCCGCTCGGCGCCGACGTCATCGGGAGCGGACACCGGCGGGAGGGGGTGACGCTCCGTCGCTTCCTCCCCCTCAGAACGGTTGTGTGAGAAGGAGAGCGAGCGCCAGGCCGGCCGCCGCCGCGCTAAGGTTGAGCCTCGCGGGCTTCCGTCGCTCCAGGGAGGAGGAGGAGGAGGAGGCCGCTCCGCAGTAGCAGCAGCCGCCGTCGCAGCCCTCGCCGGCCACCGTCCGCCCGCGCGAAGCTTCTCGGCGGAGCCTCCTCTCTCTGCCGCCCGCCCCCTCCCCGGGCTCCGTTCTCCTCACTGCCGCCCCTTTCCCCCTCAGGCGATGGAGCGGCGGGGCCGCAGGCGGCGCGGCGGCCTCCTCGCCCTCGCCCCAGCCTGGCTGGCCGCCGTCCTGCTCCTCCTGCTGGGTCCGGCGGCCGGAGCCGGGCTGGGAGTCGGAGCCGGAGCGGCCGCCGAGGCGAAGGAGTGCGACAAGCCGTGCGCCAACGGAGGGCGCTGCCAGCCCAGCACCGGCCAGTGCGAGTGCCCGCCGGGATGGGTCGGCGACCAGTGCCAGCACTGCGGGGGCCGCTTCCGGTGGGTGAGGGGGAGCCCCGGGGGGAGGGCGAAGCGGGGGGGGGGTCGGGGTCTTTTCGGCCGGGGCGCCGGGCACGACCCCGGGGAAAGCCTCGGCCCGACCTGCCTCGCAGGGTTGGTGTGAGGGTCAGAGGGAGGGAGGGGCGGGGAGGTGTGTGCAAATGCTGCGCCTCTCATGGCCTGCTGGCGCCAACCCACCTTGACATTACCTTCCACAAATCCTGTTCAGTTCTGCATAAGATTTCACCCGCAGTCCTGCACACACCTGGGAGCAACTGCAGGTTGGAGTTGTTTCTGGGTGAACGTGCCTCTTATCTACGTGCTTGGTCAAGTCACCCAGTGACTCGGTCTAGAATAGAAGCAAATCATACTTTTATTCGACTGGCTGAAATGATGAACCTTGGGCATAGAGGTACTGCTGTGGTTGACCCCCTCCTCCAAATACGCACATTTGTTGTTGGCTAAACAGTGAAATCTTTCGTAAGTGCTAGTGAGCTCATATCTGGGGAAAATGCATAATGACAAAAAAGGCATTAGGCATGTGTTAGGGGTTGTTGTTGTTGTATAATTATTGATATCCTGACTTTACCCCTGACAGGGACTTGAGGCAGCTTATATATAAAGTAAGAACTGCTAAAAACAGAGAAGAACAGTTTTTGTGGGTAACAGAGACCAGGGTGGGTGTGACGGTTCCCCCCATGTTACAAATTGCTAGGGAGCAAAGGGCTGTGCAATATATAGATAGGACACTCTCCCCTTACTCCCCTCTAAGTTCTGCTCTCTGATGTCTAAATGTGAGGAATTTAGGCCAGGATTGACTAACCCCTGTCCTGAGCAGGGGCTGATGTGGCCCCCTAACCACATTTTATTCTCTTGACTTCCCCCTAGACACCCACTGATTTCAGCAGTGGGTGCAAAAATAAATTTAAGAAATAATGATGGCACTGGGTGGTTTGAACTCTCTGTGCTCAGCCCTGTGCCCTGATAGGGACACAGATGTCCTCCCCCTTAGTCATGGGACCGATCATTTTATGAATGAGGAATAAGTCTGAAAACCCCCTTCCTTCAGAACAGTTGAGGGAGGGGTGTGGTGCTGCTTTGTGCTTGTAGGTGTGTATGTTTTGCAGGTATACCTGCAGGAGAGTGGGTGGTTACACCCAACACTGGCATTCGGCCCCCGGAAGGTTGGCCAAGGTTGAATGTGGCCCTCAGAAAAGCCACCCCTGCTGTAGGTTGCCAGAGATAAAAAAGAAAACAAAAAGTAGGAGAATGGATCTTTTGGGTTTCTAGTATGATTTTAAAATGACTTGGGAATGAGCACATGTGAAAATTGCATTCAAAATACATGATGCAAGTAAGTGCTGATGCCTTGGCTGTTTGTGCAGAAGACCAGGAAATGTCCTGGTTCAGATCTCGCCCCTCCTATGAACTTGTCTGGTGACCTTAGCTCTCATCCTCCCTCTCTTAAATAACATGGGGCTAATACTCACCTCATCTTGCAGGGTAATTACAAAGATTGCAAGGCAACGTCAAGGAGGTGCTTTGAATGCTTTCTATAAATACTTAGTGTCATCTACGACCAGAAAAACTGAACCAGAGTTTTTCTGGTCGTAGATGACACTAAGCATTTATAGAAAGCATCCCAGAGTAATGGTTAAAAGGTGTGGAAACTGTGAGAAGAGAGTTTATTTAAAGTATATACTGTATTAAGGAATTGCTTTAATAACATAACCCATCTGGACTGCTCAAACTGCCTCATGTATGTTATCTCAGTAATTCTTATAATAACCCTGAGTAGGCCAGTATTATTACTGTCACATTACAGACGAGAGTTAGTGGCAGAGAGAGAAAAGGTGCTTTCATGCATGCAGGCATTCCTTTGCTGTGGTGAGACTTGGTTTGTGGACTTTCCAGTGGCTGAGATGTTTAGCCAACATACTGCTCTAGTCCTTAAGTTGGTGACAGTTATGGCTTGGTAATTTTCATGGTGGTGTGGGAAGCGATGTCACAGGGGAGATATCAGGAGAAAACTCGGGCTGAGCTTTTTCCACGTAGACCAGTGAGGATTGTGATAATAGCAACAACAAATATTTGAATGTGAAGCTTTGCTGTAACACTAAGATTGCAGTCCTGTACCGACTTACTGGGCACTAAGTCCCACTGAATGTGCATAGGATTACACTGTCACAAAGTAAATCCTGCCTGGGTTCCCTGAGCAGCTTGATGAACAGAGGCAGGGATGTGTGGTCTCGCAGGAGCTCTCCTCTCCCAGTTGGCTTTGTAAGATCATGTGGAGGAGTGTACAAAGAAGACAAGGATGGAAGTCAGATTGGTGGGCCTGAATTACTAAGCTGGGGGAAGTCTTTCTGCAGTGGCAGCATTGCCACTGAAAGGTCTGCCAGTTCCTACACATTTTTTAAAGGAGGAGTGTGGAAAAGAGGCAAGCGGTGGTTGGTCTCTGTGTATTTGTGTTGTCGCTGTGTGAAACCATGGCATTTGGTCTTGCTGGTGAGGGCAGAAGGTAACAATTTAGCAAAGACAAGTTCCACAGAATTAACTGTGTGTGCGGCTGCAGACTAAGAGTAATGTGCCATCTTAAAGATGGACATATTTATTATGGCACATAAGCTTTCATAGACTACAGAAGCTGTGCCACAATAATTTTGTTAGTGTTGCTGCATAGCTTTGCTCTTGTTTCTTGCTCATAGAAGTATGTGCATAGTTGGGAGCTGCAGAATGGATCTGATTTAAATCAAATCTATTTAAATCACGATTTAAATCACTAGTGAGTAAGACTTGATTTAAATCATTTTTTTACAGAAAGACTCATTCTTGCTGGTATAATCGTAATATTTACAGCCAGACGAAGGTTTCATTTTTGGAATAATAAAGTTTCAGAGTAGTTTTTACAGTTATATCAAAAATTACTGATTTGGTTATACTATTAGATATGCATAGACAGATAATTATGGAATTACTGTGAGGTTTAATAAGTTAACTGTTTATATTTGGACAACTTTTCTGCTGTACTTTTTCGGAAGGAGAAAAATAAGAATTTCCTTAATAACAATTTAAACAATTTATGTAACTAAAACAATAACGTTATAGTATATACAGTGCTTTTATTCTAAAAAAAAGTTTTAGGAGTACTCTCATTTTGACTCAAGAAAATTACCATTTTATAGTTCAAATCGGGAAAAATACAGTAAATGGACAAAAGTACAAAGATTCAGAAAATGTTTAGGGGTATGCGTACCCCTGCGTCCCCCCCAGGAAAAAGCACTGAGAATATATACCCACGTTTCTTAACTGAGGTGGTTAAACAATTCTTTTTAAAAAAATTAGACTGAGTTTTAGCACACATGAAAAACATGTTGGTGTGGTTCATCTGGGGATATAGGTAAAGGGACTCCTGACCGTTAGGTCCAGTCGCGGATGATTCTGGGGTTGCGGCGCTCATATTGCTTTACTAGCTGAGGGAGTTGGCATTTGTCTGCAGACAGTTTTCCCGGGTCATGTGGCCAGCATGACTAAGGTGCTTCTGGTGAACCAGAGCAGTGCACAGAAACGCCGTTTACCTTCCCGCCAGAGCGGTACCTATTTATCTACTTGCACTTGATGTGCTTTTGAACTGTTAGGTTGGCAGGAGCAGGGACTGAGCATCGGGAGCTCACCCTGTTGCGGGGATTTGAACCGCCGACCTTCTGATTGGCAAGTCCTAGGCTCTGTGATTTTAGACCACAGCACCACCCACGTACCAGGATATAGTCAGGCATTAAAAAAAATTATCTGGTACAAATAGGACAAAGTAAAGAATTAGAACTCAATGGGAACTTGCAAAGCAGACTTCTGTGCATGCAGTGGAACGTCCCCCCTCCTCTCCTGTTCCCTTCAGCCCTCCTTGCACCCTCAAAATCATCTCTGGAGGGTTGAGGGACCCTCCAGAGCAGATTTGGTGGGTATGTGCAGAAGAGAGAGAGGAGAGGAAAGGGAAGTCAAGAGGCACCATTGGAACTAGGCATGTGAAGCTGTGGCTGCAGCCCAATGACTGTATTGCCAGGATGTGAATTACCTTTTTTTTGCACCATAACACTCACTTTTTTCCCTCCTAGAAAGTAAGGGGAAATGTCTGTGCGTGTTATGGAGCGAATGCCTATGGGTGGCGGGGGGATCTGCTGCAGTCGTGAGCAGAGGATCCATGGTTCCCCTTCCTTCCCTCCTCCGTGGCTCGCTTTGAAACAGCAAAGTGGGAGAAGAGCCGCTGAGTGGGGAGGAGAGAGGGACAGAGAGCCTGCTTGCTTTAAAGGAGCAAAGCGGGAGAGGAGAGGAGCCTTCTCCTCTTATACCCCTCTTCTGCATCATTAGCAGCATCCTTCTCCACCCACCCCATGTGTGTTCCTTGTCCCTTGAGTGCTTTTCCTTCCCTCCCCGCTTAAAATGTGGTTACAAGGCATGGATCCACATGGATCCTCAGGATTTTTGCATTGGGCTACCCCAAGCTCACCGTCAGATCACATGTCTGTGGCCACAGCATGAACCACAAAAATCATACATCCACTGTTTCGTTTAGAATATTTTTTTCTTGTTTTCCTCCTCTAAAAACTATGTGCGTGTTATGGTCGGTTGCGTGTTATAGAGCGAAAAATACGGTACATGCCTGGGCTGTGCTGATAGTGAAGATTGTTTCCTAAAGCATTTGAAAGGAATTACTTACTTTGTCAGACAAACCCAATGATTAATAGGGTTGCCTTTTTAAAAAACAAGGTATGTCTGTGGTTTACCAGTCTAAGAGAAAGAGAAGAGTTCAGCATGAAATCTTAATTCAATATGTCTCATACTGAGAGTGTGATGCTAAGGTGAGGTCCATTTACTGGTAGTCCCTGGAGAAAGGGGCTTGTGTGACTGAACCTTTCCATAGGTGGGTGAAATGAAGCAAGGCAGTATATTAGAGTACTAGGGGTGCTACTCACTTTGGGTTATAGTGACAGTATGCTAGATCACCTCGGTTTATAATGGCCTAGCAGTAAGTGACAATTGTTGCTTGGGAATTCTAAGAGGGAAAAGAAATCACTGCAGCTTTGAAAGTTTTAGTGAACCTTCCTGATTCAAAATGATGTACAATTGTATCCAAGCACAGAAAAAAACCCCCGCACTCCTTGATCTGAGGAACCATTGTGCAACTTTTGGTTATAATATCTTACAAAGTTTCCAAATGCATAAAGAAGAGAGAAGTGGAACGCCCTCCCACCAGATGTCAAAGAGAAGAACAACAACTACCAGGCTTTTAGAAGACATCTGAAGGCAGCCCTGTTTCGGGAAGCTTTTAATGTTTGATGTATTATAGTATTTTAATATTCTTTTGGAAGCCGCCCAGAGTGGCTGGGGAAGCCCAGCCAGATGGGCGGGGTATAAATAAATTATTATTATTATTATTATTATTATTATTATTATTATTATTATTATTAATTATTATTATAGAAGCAACTTTCCAAAATGTGTAGTGGACAGACAGCTGAGGGGAGAGCAGACTTCCAGATGTTATTTAAAGGCTGGATGCTTTTGCATGTATTGTGGTTCAGAATGTATTTAGGCTGTTCCAAGTGGGTCTGTATTGCAGAACTAGGACACTACTGAAAGGATCTTTTTGTGTTATCTGGGACACCCTCTCTTAGGGGAATCTTGATTTGGGGTGATGGCACAGTAAACATACATGTTTATGTGGTTGTATTTGTGATGATTCTTCCTTCCTCTTACATCACATGATCTGTTAAAATAGATGCTGGCCTCCTTGCATCACAATACATGCATTTATTCAAGGGTGACTGCGCTGTAGGGGAAGATTCAGTTGCCAAGCCCTAAGGACCAGTGTAAGGACAGGGCACAGAGTCCTCCTTAATTGGGAAGCTACATTTCCCAATGAATTGCCTGTGGGAAGAATTATGGAGTGGGTTCTTTGATCAGCATTGTACCTGTGATCATGGGATAGTAGGCTTGCCTTAAGTGGATGGAGTTATTGTTGCAAAGGTGATGAATTGTGTGTGTGGGTCATTAGAAAAGTTGCTCAGAAGTTTATCCCAGTCAGTAAAGGTTTCATGGCTCATTGGTGCCGGAAAAGGGGTGGCATCTGTGTATTTCAGTCGGTGTTAATTTGTGAGACAAAGAATAGCTTTTAAAATGCTTTGTTCCTTGCTCCCCCCGAATTATTTCTCTACACAACTAGGTGACAGAATGTTGGTGCAGAAAAGCGTCCTTTAGTAATATATGCTGTGATGCCTTTAAGGTCATAGTGTGACTTGATTACTTAATCCTCAAGTGAGAATGAGACAGGTATGTTGTGCTGTCCTTCCCTCTATTAGCATTGTTCACTGGTTCGTGAGTGATGATTCTTATGTAGCCAAAATGGTGGTACCCATGCACAAGAAGAAGGCGTCTGCATGCTGGGAAACCAAAGAGGGCAGAAATCTCCCAGCATGGGCCCGTGAGTGAACCACATGCATTCCTCACTTTCTTCTGTGCCCATTTCAGCTTGCTGTGATCTGACCTTCTGTGAAGTGTGTGCCAATATACTCCTTTTCTGCGAAGTGTAGGATGGGGAGGGGAATTGGAGATGCAGGCTTTATTACTGTGGATGAATGTAGATTCCCAGCCCTATAGTGCTCAAATAAGAAGGGAAGAGGCCATGGTACAGTGGTGCCCTGCAAGACGAATGCCTCGCAAGACAGAAAACTCGCTAGACGAAAGAGTTTTCCGTTTTGGAGGTGCTTCGCAAAACGAATCTCCTATGGGCTTGCTTCGCAAGACGAAAATGTCTTGCGAGTTCCTGCGGGATTTTTTTCCTCTCCCCCCTTTTTCTAAGCCGCTTATCAGCTGATCCGATAAGCCGCTAAAAGCCGCTAATAGCGCTAACCCGCTAATCCGTCAATGGGCTTGCTTCGCAAGACGAAAAAAACGCTAGACGAAGAGAATCACAGAACGGATTCTATTCGTCTTGCGAGGCACCACTGTAGGTCTCTGACTTACTTGGTCCTATACAACAAATACCATTATTCATTAGCCAGTGGTGTTGTCTGTTATTGAATTAAACTTTGGTCCTGGAAGTAATTCCTTTATTTGCAGGTAACCATACAAAATCAGGCTTTAATGGCAGGTGTCTCTAGTTTGTGACAAATACTGTTGAGTAACAAAAGCATCCACGTAGCTTGTTCTTATTTTAGAGGCCTGCATTTTGCTTCAGGATACAACTCTGTTGCCAGAACTAGCTTGAATATTGATAGCCTTGCAATGATGCATTTGGGTTGCTATTTGTCTGGCTTTGCATTACAGCAACAGCCTTGAAGGTTATATGCAGGACTGTGTGGGTTCTCCTGGGCAGATGAGTTAAATTATTTTGCCATCTTCTTATGAATAGTAAAGTGCTTCTGAGCTATTTAGAACTCGGCAATTTACACTTTATGGAGGCAGGTGTGTATTCATTGTGCTTATGTCGTCTCCTATGAGTGTGAAGGAGAGGTAGCCCTCTCCAGACATGCAGTAAAGTACATTGTGTCTGGGGGAGCTGTGACCAAAAAGGGGGCAGAAAAAAGCTGCCTGAGCAAACCTGATAATGTTATCTCTAGTTTTATGTACTAACTTTTAAAAATGTGGCTGTATTGTGCAAATATTTTGTAGGTTCTTGTTCTGAGTCCTGCAAGACCTTCCTTTGCCTGACCTATTTCCTGTCATGGTCCGGTTCACAGGCGATCAAAGTACCGGCAGGGGACATCGGGACCGGGAGCAAGATGGCGGGGTGCAGTGGCGTAGCGTGGGGGTGCAAGGGGGGCCGGCCGCAACATCTGGGGGGGGCGCGCTCACTGCCTCTGGAGTCGCCGAAGAGCCTCGGGCGCGGGCTGTAGTAGAGCCCCATGTCTCGCGGAACCGACGAGCTGGCAGCGGCTCTCAGCGCTCGCCGCGGTCCCCGCGCGTCAGGGCCGCGGAGGGCGCGCCAGGCAGCCCCTCCTCACAGTCCCGCCGCTGCAGCTGCTGGGCCATGTTGCATTTTCCTTGCCTCTCTGCCCTCCTCCTCCGGGCAAGCGGCGTCGTTTGGGCGGCAGCACCAGCGGCAACTCGCCTCAGATCACCTGACGCAGCAGGTTAGGGGTTGGGGGGGCGCAAATTACTTGCCTTGCCCCGGGTTAGGGGCCGCAAATTACTTGCCTTGCCCCGGGTGCTGACAACCCACGCTACGCCGCTGGCGGGGTGGGAGCAGGAACGGGAGTCCAGAAGCCAGGAGTCAGGAAGTCAAGGGTCCGAGGATCAAGAAGCAAGGAACCAAGCGCAGCAAGGCAGGGAATGATTTGCTGTGGCAAAGAGCCAAAGGAAAATGCTGACCTAATCTTGCTGGCTCTTGCCACCAGGTGCAGTGAGTTACCAAGCCACCTCACCTGTGCAGCCGTACCTTGCCTCTTCAGAACAAACTTAGGAAGGCCCCAGTCCTGCAAAGTCCTACTGGTCACAGGGCCTGGCTCCTGCACGTGCTCCTGACATTTCCTTCTGACCTTGGAGGACAGGGTCCTATACAAATCCCAGCTACAAAGGTGGCTGCTGAAGGTACAAGAGGCCATCTTGTTGTGAGTCCTGTCAGACCTGCTTCCTGCTTTTTCTGGCCTGTTACCACCTGGCCTGGAGGGTGGACCTCACTGATTTCGGCTACAATGGGAGCTTCTGCTGCTTAGGATGCCTAAAGACCTTTAGGGAGGGGTTTTCCTTAAGTGTTGTTGCCTGGGTCAAGGTTTAGTTCTGGAGCTGAATTAATTTTTTTTGCTGCCTGCATTATGCTCTTGTATTTTTATTCCTAGACCTTAGTATGAGCCATTAGTGGATTGTTTTAATTTTGTTGCGTCATTGGAGATGTTTTCCTAAGCTTGTTTAAGCGTGAAGCCTTGTCAGTGAATTACATAAACTTTTCAGTGTTGTCAGCTGCTTGAGCAGGGTTTACTTTGCAAAGGTGGTGTACAAATAAACAATGATGGAAAGTTGCTTTGAAAGCCTCTTAGGGCTATAAATATTCAAAATAAATAAACCACAGCCGTCCAGTGAATCCGTGGAGGTGTACCTCTCTCTTTCATGCTCAAGGTGCTCTCTGTAAGAAACCTGAGTGTACACAGAGCAGACACACCTGCGGACATAAAGTATGCATTGGATCTATGAAGGTCAGGTTGATTTAAACCATCTCAAAGGGAAGAAAAATGGGAATAGTTTTAAATCAAGCTTCCCAATTTGATATTCATACATTTCGTGAACAAGCATGAATGCTAGATGGGTTTTGTAACAATTAAAACATCTTGGAGTACAGCCAGATACAACCTAGGAGCATAATCAATTTTTTTGGGCCAGGTGCCTTTTTCGTGACAGAATTATGGCTGCTTAGAGACGAGACAGAGACTTGTTTGGCTCTCTCCGCCTGTGTTAAAGTGGAAGCCAGTTCTCCTGTATATGTGCAAGAATGCCGAGCGAGTGGAATGTGGAAGCGCCAGTCGTTGGAACACTTATTGACAGTAAGCACTGTTGAACAAAGTGGGACTAATTTCTGAGCACTTTTGCAGAAGAAATAGGGTTGTAGAATTCACAGTACTTAAAGCTTTCCGATGACAAGGGATGGTAGCTAATGAGTAAAGGGGTGTTTCTCTGTGAAATGGAATACTGCATGGATGTTTACTTTCCATATATATTTATAAGTTCAGAACTCAAAGCATTGCAGAGCTTGGAGGGAATGAAACAGGAGCATAAGATCCATTTGTATGGGCTCAGGTAGTTGAGTGGTGCTTCTGAGAAAGGAGTGTGCTGTCACTTGCAGCATGATTACCTTTACCTGAATACAGGTCTTTTAGGTGACTACACAGTCTCCCTTGTGTCTACTCTGTTTTTATTCTGCAGTACTGAAGTGTTGTGCAGAGTTTGGATGTCTCGCAGCAGCATGGGACTTGGAGGAAGTTGAATGCAAGTCACATGTTTGTGTTGGATTATTGCCTCTGTATTTATGCTTGCAAAATACATGCCTTTTGTATGCCATTGCATGCCTAAGGCCGCAGACTGATGTACCCTTACATGAGTAAGTCCCACGAAACTCAGCAGTTCCTTTTTTTTTTTTTGAGTGAATATGACTCAAAACACAAACAGTCCCCCAAAATTTTGTGAAGGCGTCCATACATGCAAAGAAACCTGCAAATCAGATGTGGGGAGAAGAGTGAAAATGATTTAGTGGGGTGCAATTACAAGGTATTTTATAAGAAAGGAAAATGTCTTTCATTAAGTTAATGGAAGGAGTTATAGATGAATATTACACAGCTTCTGTAGCCGAAATGTGCTGAGTGGTACATTAAAAATAATTAATCTTGGCCTCAGAGTATGGTGTTGGATCGTTTTCATTCGGAATAAAATCTAGCATCTACTGCAATAAATTGGAACACCTTGCCCAAATAAGCAAAACATACTCTGCCATTAAATTTACTTTAGAGCACCAAAAGTGTAAAAACATTGGAAGTATCTTTAGAACTTGTTTTGCAGCAAGGAAAAAAAGTGCTAAAAGGTACTTGGCAACTCTGTGTAGGTTCTTGAATGGCCAAGCTAGTTGTGATGAGGAGATGATTAGTCTCATTCCAAAAAGAAGAAAAAGAAAAAAGACTTCCAAAACAGCCCCTCCAAAAAAGTAAGTTGGAATCCCTGAATCTGCTTGCCGCCCTGCAAGCTGCACTTTTAGCTCCTGGGAGGGGAGAACATAAGTACTGATGCTGTGCCTTTTATGGGAATTTAGATTAGGACAAGGGTAAAGGAAGGTAGGGACGCGGGTGGCGCTGTGGTCTAAACCACTGAGCCTTTTGGGCTTGCTGATCAGAAGGTTGGCGGTTCGAATCCCCGCGGCAGGGTGAGCGGCCATTGCCCAGTCCCTGCTCCTGCCAACTTTGCAGTTTGAAAGCATGTCAAAGTGCAAGTAGATAAATAGGTACCGCTCCGGCGGGAAGGTAAACGGCATTTCTGTGCACTGCTCTGGTTTTGCCTGAAGCGGCTTAGTCCTGCTGGCTACATTGCCTGGAAAAACTCTGCGGACAAACGCCGGCTCCCTCAGCCTGTAAAGCGAGATGAGCGCTGTAACCCCAGAGTTGTTCGTGACTGGACTTAACTGTCAGGGGTCCTTTACCTTTACCTTTTAAAGGAGAAGAGGGTCAAACACCTTTTTACAGCGGGCTGCTTATCTACGGTAATCTTCAAAGCGGCAGCATGTGGCTTCTGATTCAACAAAGGAACACTTTCCCACTGCATCTGGTTTGACCCATAATCTCAGATTTTATACTAATATCTTTTACATAGGGTCATATTTATGCATGCTATGTTTTCACTTTGTCACATGCAACTGATTTTTATTTTGTGTACTTCTGCTACGCAAAATATATTGAAAAGAATAGTTATTTTTTCTTTTCTTAAAAAAGGTATTAATTGCAGACAGTAACTTCCTTTCTGTCTGATCAGATGTGCAAAAAATAACAAAATCAGCGTTGCTGCTTCTAATTCTTATAGGTAGCAAATGGCCCAGCAGAATTGTGACCTTTTACAAATTAACTCTGTTCTTTGAGGCAGAAAACCTTGTTCCATATGATAAATGCAGTTTATACTGCTTCAGGATTACCGTACCTCCACTCCAGCTCTTAAGTCAAGCTTGACAAGGCCGAGGTGACAGAAGCAGGAGACCTTTGAGTGCGTGAGCCTTGGCTGTGTGGACTTCCGCACCATCCAGCATGAGCCTTAGCCAGACCATTCAGTTTTCATCCAATGCCCATTTCTCCCTCTGTGTTAGGTAACTTCATGTTAACTTTCGGTGGCTAAAATAGTTAGCCAAAGGGTACAAGACATTCTAAGGAATGCACTTTGGACACAACAGTGCACATTTACCATCATAGTTTGTGCTACTTTGGCAGATTTTTGCTTCAAGTTACTGCATCAGCTCTTGTCTATAATGTAAGGGGGGGACGCTTTCCACAGACTCCACCAGTTGAATCTTTGAGACCGAAGGCCTTTGTCCTGACCAGGACACAGCTGGTGGATCCCTTGTATGTGTTTGCCAAGTCTAGGAATGCACCACTGCTTGAAAGAAATGTATTGTGACTGCTAGCTCAAAGCTTCTTGCTTTTTTCTTCGTCTACCCTGTCCCCTTAAATACCCTTTCTCCCTGCACAGGCTCTCTGCCGCCACAGAGATGTTTACCCTAGTTTGTTGCAGTGAAGACATTCTTGGGTTCTCAGCAGAGTTATATCCCGGTGGATTGTTTGCTCTTGGACTTCCTGGCTGCTGCTTAATTTCTGGGAAACTTAACTTTAGGTGAACCATAATAAAACCAGTGATATTTCTTTGGGGTCGTGTGTGTGGTGCTTACTACTCTTGTCTCCTTAGTTTCTCTGAGCTCCTGAAAAGTCCTAATACGGTAGTTGAAGTAGTGTCCTAACAGCCTTTGTGTATTAAAAGTCACTGCCACCCTGTGCCAGACTACTGCGCAGACTGCTTTTTTTTTTTTTAGTAGTTCCTGCACTCATAACAAGCTTCTCTTGTCACTAGCTTCTCCCAGCTGCATGTGATTTCATGTATTGCATGCCTGAAACCAATCTTGATCCCATCTGCCTTTCCTGTGCCTATTTTCTGTTCATCCACTAGAAAACCCCCAGAACAACATCCTTCCCCATCCCTCCTCAATAAACTTCAAAGACATCTGTTTATTCACATTTCAAAAATACAGTATGGACCTATTCATTTATACAAGTAGTTAACATCCTGAGGGACCGACAAACATATCTATATGCCTCTAGCTACCATCCCAAACATACCAAACAGTCCATTGTATATAGCCAGGCACTACGTTACAGCCGCATCTGTTCCAATTCTACAGACAGAGACTCTCACCTAAGAGATCTACAGCAAACCTTTTCAGAACTAAAATACCCAGCAGATGAAGTTAGACAACAGATCAACAGAGCCAGACTGATACCCAGAGAGAACTTGCTGCAAGACAGACCCAAAAAAGAAAATAACAGAACACCTCTAGTCATCACATACAGCTCCCAAGTTAAAACAGTACAACACATCATCAGAGATCTACAACCTCTCCTGGACAATGACAGTTCTCTTTCTCAAGCTCTGGGAGGAAGACCTTTCATTGCCTACAGACAGCCACCCAATCTTAAACAACTCCTAACCCACAATAATACTACAGCCAGACTTAACACGGACACTGGCACCAGAGCCTGCAATAAACCCAGATGCCAACTTTGCTGCCACATACACCCGGACAACACCATTACTGGCCCCAACAACATCACACATACCATCTCGGGACTATTTAATTGCTCATCGTCTAACATTGTGTATGCTGTCAAATGCCAACAGTGTCCTTCAGCTCTCTATATTGGACAAACAGGCCAAACTTTACGCCAAAGAATAAACGGACATAAATCTGACATCAAGAATCACAAAACAGAGAAACCAGTAGGAGAACACTTCAATCTCCCAGGACATTCTATACAAGATCTCAAAGTAGCTGTTTTACTACAAAGGAATTTCAGAAATAGACTGGAAAGAGAAGCTGCTGAATTGCAACTCATTACCAAACTTAAAACCATGGAGAGACCTGGAATGAACAAAGACCTTGGATTCTTATCTCATTATACATGACTAAGCCATTTCTCACCTTCTCACTCCTTGCCTTTTCCTGTAAGACCTATTGCAGTCGTTAAGAGTCGTCAACAGGCTCATCTCAGCTATCCGCCAATCTCCCATTCCCACCACCCTTCTGAGTAATACCCCTCCCCACCTTCTCACTACATAGAAGGATCTGGCAACTTCTGTTTCAGTGTATCTGAAGAAGTGTGCATGCACACGAAAGCTCATACCAAGAACTAACTTAGTTGGTCTTTAAGGTGCTACTGGAAGGATTTTTTTTTTTTATCCTGAGGGATCTAATCAAACCCCCTGCAATGCCGGAATCACACCTAAAGTATCTCTGGGAGATGGCCATCCAAGCTCTGCTTAAAAACTGTCAGAAAGTTCTTCCTGGTGTTGGAATTGCCTTTCTTGTCATTTGGTTCAATTGTTTTGGGCCCTACCCTCCAGAGCAGGAGAAAACAAGCTTGCTCCATCTTCCATGTGACACCCCTTTAGATATTTGAAGATGGCTTTCATATCTCTTCTCAGTTTCCTCTCTCCCACACCAAACATGCCTAACTCCCTCAACTGTTCCTTGTAAGGCTTGGTTTCCAGACCCTTGATCATCTTGGTCATCCTTCTCTGTATACCTTCTCGCTTGCGGCATCCCACTTCTCACATTTTCCCAGGATAACGAGAAAACTTAATGAGCCCTTTTGGGTTTGGTCAGTCAACCAACTATAAATCCACCTAATGGTTACCTCATAAAGCCCACATTTTACCAGCTTCTTTCCCAGAATATGGGATATTTTTGCCAAAGCCAAGATATACTATGCCCACTGCATTCCCCTGATCCACCAAGCTTGTAACTCTATCAAAAATAAAATGAAATTTGGATTCGTGTGGCAATACTTGTTTTTGAGAAACCTGTGCCGGATTTTAGCAATCCCAACACCCTTTTCTAAGTCCTCACAACCGACTGTTGAATTATCTGTTCTGGGACCCTTTTCTGGTATCTACGTCAAGCTGACTGGTCTTTTTTACTTGGTTCCTCTTTCCCCACTTTTTTGAGCATGGGGACAACCATTGCCCATCTCCAGTCTGCAGACACCTCACCTGTTTCCCAAGAATTCGACAGGCTCTGAGATTATACCTTCAAGCTCCTTTAGTATCCTTAGGTGCAGTTTATCAGGCCCTGGAGAATTGTTCCCTAACCACCTCTTTTCCTATCTTGGGTTCCCTCCTTGGGCACTGCTTTGCTTTTGGATGAAGACATGCATACATGTGGCTAGTACTCTTTAATAATAATAATAATAATAATAATAATAATAATAATAATATGTCCAAATCAGGAGATTGATTTAAGTGCTGAGTGCAACCAGGATTCATAAGGAGTCTTTAAACCAACCTTTGCTAGTTCAGATGTTGCAGTAACTGTCCTTTTAAAATCTAGGATATCTCCTCTGCAGCTAGATGAAGGGCCTGTTTGCACTTGAGAGTTTTTTGCATACCAGCAAACCATGGTTTGTTGAAGCAGCATGTTGCTTTTGAATCAGACTTCTGTATTCCATAATTTTGCTTTTACTGCTTGTAATGTATGTGAGCCCTACTGGGAACCCTCTTGGTCATGAGAAACAATTATGCTTCTTTCCTTTGCAACAGTCCCCTTGGAGGTAATAATTCATTTTTGTAAACTTGCCTGCTGTCTGTGTTGGATAAGAATAGCCGCCTAGGCTGGGAAGTGCTTCTAAATGGTAAAATATAACTGATTTGTGCCTGTTTTTCAGCCGTCAATGTGCCATAAATGACTAACGTAGATTGTCTGCCCACACATAGCTAGTAATTTTTTGTAGGTTTTTAACCTTTTGTTAAGCCCATGATGCATCTTTGAACATACTGCACAGATAACTTTGGTCATGGAGCTGCTTCACATCTGCTATGCATATCTCTAGCACAATGTGTATTGTTGGCTGTATGTAGCGTAGTAACAGTCCTGTAGTCTTTTTCTTCTTCCTTTGATCAAAGGCTGCAGTCTAAACAACTTATACAGTAATGTGTTAGGGCAGAAGTGATCCATCCATAAATGCTTCCCCAACATAGTTTTCAGTAATGACTTCCATAGGGAGAAATCCTGATGTGCTGTGCAAATGCCCCCTTGAAAGATTCAGGGCTTTTAGGCGTTGATGCTTTCTGTACTTGGTGAAGGCATACTCTTCCCTGCACTTCCAAGCAAAATCCGCAAATGTCTTTTGAATTTTTATTTGGCTTTTGAAGCTCAAGGTAGCTTGCTTTCCTCCTTCGCATGCCACTGATGAACACAGGTTCCGTGAAACCACTTGAAGGGTTGTATTGAGGGTTGTATTGAGCTTCTTTGCATCATTAGATTTCTTTTAACCTAGATACTGGTGTTTTGTATATTAGTGGACCACAGTTGGCCTTTGTGGTATGTATTAGCCAGACAATATGTAGAGAGTTTGGATCAGGCCCTTTAATCGATGTAGTTGCCGATTAACCTACAATGTCTTGTTCTCTTAGTGAAATATGTTGGCTACGATTATTCAGATGCGTGTGCGTTTATATAAATCTTGTGGGATAATAACCTATTATTCCTGTCAGTCCATTTCTGAGCTCAGTTCAGAGTGCTGATGTCAGCCTTTAAGGCTCTAATATCAGCCTCCACCCGGTGTTCGTGCTCTTGAGGTTTTGAGGCTACACAGGTTTTGAGGTTTTTGTGGCTATCAGCCTCACACATCTTGACCAATCAGGAAGGATAAAAAGTTGTAGTCCAAAACAAATTAATGGCATGTTGAAGACGGGTACTCTACATGACTTACCAGGGCTCTGAATGCAACGCTTAGCTTCTTGCATCCTTCCTGTACATTGAGGTCACCAATTGACACTGTTCTTGGGTGCTTCTGGCATCTGAAGTGATGTGGATGGGGACTGGGGAAAAGGGCTTTTAAAAATTGTGGTGCTTTAAATGTTTTAGGCTTGTCTGTTGTTTGTTTTGTTACCTTCTGTTTTTCAGCAGATGGGCTATTGCACAAGGGCTATTGCACCCTATCTTAGCCATAGCGTGAGTTGCAGTAATTGAGCATGCTGCCCTGAGAAATGCAGGTGTTGCTGCACATCAACTGGCTAGTCTGTCCTCTTTTCGGGAAGAAATGACTTCCTTATGCTCTTGAGCTTGGAAAAGATGTTGAATAATCCATGAGGATGTATGCTGATCTCAAAAGTAATGAGGCGGGTGTTCATAGAGGAGTGGGATAGCTGATATGCCCATTTTCTGTCTTCTCTAGGTATGCTTCATTTATGTAGAAGAGTTCTGTTTTGTTTCATCTGCTTGGGAAGTGAGTGGTTTCTATGAGAAAGTGAGACAGGACAAGAGTCCCTTGCATAACAAGATGAGTAAGGTACAAGGATGACTGGCCGGTGCTGTCGCCCCACCGGGTAGCAAGCTGTAGCAGTGGTTAATGTTGGGCTGTAAATTAGCTGGAGGAGGGGAAGGAGCTGGAGATTGAAGGCAGGAACACTAACAGGGAACTGCAAGCAGTAGCACAAGATCAGAACCATTAAGCCCAATTGCCTGCTTTGTTGGTTGGTCAGCCAGAATCTATGGACCCCTGCTAAAAGGGTAGTCAGAATGGACCCTGTTGCCGTTACCTACGCCACTAGAGGCTTGTGTAACCACTAATTTGGAACACCCTGACCCAGCTCATTAGCTGGAGTCATCTAACCTTTGGTTTGAGCCCTGGCTTCTGTCTAACTTTAATCTCAAAGGGCATACATATTGCAAAATAGGCCCAACTCAGGAGTTCTCTCTTGCAGTCAGATCACAAGCGAAAGCATCCCTCTGTCCCAGTTAAGGTCAAACAGGTAAAAAGTATCATGCCTCTTCTCATACTGTTACTCCATGTTTATTGTGGAACAGTTTCCAGGAGGGCAAAATCCACCTTGAAAGCTTAGTTGATCAATCTTACAGCACAAGGTTGTGTTCTCCAATTCGTCACCTTTTTGTGAAATTCAGTTTTGTTTCTGTAGTTACAAATACAGTTTGGAGCTGCTGCCAACCTAGCACTTTGAAAGCACACCAGTGCAAGTAGATAAATAGGTACTGCTGCAGTGGGAAGGTAAACGGCATTTCTGTACACTCTGGTTTCTGTCATGGTGTTTCCGTTGCACCAGAAGCGGTTTAGTCATGCTGGCCACATGATCTGGAAAGCTGTCTGTGGACAAGCGCCAGCTCCCTTAGTCTGAAGCGAGATGAACACCGTACCCCATAGTCGCCTTTGACTGGAATTAACCGTCCAGCGCTCCTTTACTTTTGCATTTTACCTTCTGATATGAATGATGAGGGAAGATGCCCTTGGTAAAAAGAGAGGGTTTTGTGGGCTTTGAAAAAACCGAGAAAATCCTTTGTTAATCCTGTTTTTGCTTTGTTTTTAAAAAAATCCAGATTAGAAGCATCAGTGTTTCCATCATTGCTAACTGTTCCTGCCTTTAGAATGTTTTCCTACCTAAGCAGATATTTATTTCCACAATGTAGTGTTAATCATTAACTAATCTGCATTGAGATCTTTTAAAAGCCTTGAAGATCTATGACAGTAGATAGAACCTAAACCAAAACTTAATTCTGAATCTGAATAATTTACAGTTAACATAGTGACTATAATCCTATATGCGCTAAAATATAAAGGGCTCAGTTGAATTCAGCGGGATGTATTTTTGAGTGAATCAGTGGAGTCCTGAATTATCATATCTTTCAACTTCCAAGTTTGTTTACTCAATGAAACTGATAATTTCACATTCTGTATAAACATCAGAATCTGTTTGTAATAGTCAGAGGTAGTTGAACTGAAATTCTATTTATACTCTCCTCCTATTAGGACAAAAAGAACCTCCCAGGATTAGCTGCAGAATAAAACACAGTGCAATGCAATCACAAATTTCAAATAAATAATAAAAGTAATCAGTAATAATAAAACACCTATCAGATAGGACTTCAGGGCTTCCTTAAATGCCTGCAACTATGGGGTTTGACAGTCTGCAGCCGGCAGTGTATTCTAGAGGTTTGGGGCCTTTGCAGAACAGCCCCATTTCTTTGTGCTTGCCTACTATTTTTTGACTTGGCTATGGGAAAAGGAACTCCATTGCTGATTGTAACATATGGGCAGGCTGTTAGCGGGTTAAGGTGATGTTTCAGGTAAATCAGACCAAAATCATTTAAGACTTTAAGGGAGAGAGGGAGAGGGGTCTGCCAGAACTCTCACCAACCAGCATAATTCTGTGGTGATGGCTGATGGGAGCTGTGGTCCAGCAACTTCAACAGGGTACCATGTTGCCTACTGCTTCTTTAATATCCAGTACTGTACTGTTTCAATTGGGCTTGGAAATGCACTGGCAACCAGTGCAGGTAGGTGTTACGTGAACTGCCTGCCTGACTCCCACCAGGACTCTGGGGGCAGGATTCTGCACCAGCTGATGTTTCTAAAGGCCTTTAAAAGGAGGCCTCCAGTTAGCGTTGACTCCATGAACATTCCAAAACTGCAGACTTTGCCTTGGGAAGCAGCACAGCACCACTGAAAACCAGCTGTAAATCTCAGACTTCTGGATAGTTTTAACTTCTACATTGGGGGGGGGGGAATTTGAACTTGGAGGCTTCCCATGGGCTATGAGATGAAACTAGAGTTCCCCAGAACCACCTTCTGAGATTGCTCCTCCTCCAGGAAGGACCACAGGAACACAGTGCTTCCCAAGCTCCACCCAGATAAACAGTTCATGGCGTAGAAAGTCTCTGAGAGAGGTCTAGGGGAATGCACTTCTACACCTGTTGTCCAACATCAGTCATTCCCAAGTGTGACCAGGGCTGTTTTTGTCCCAAAGTCAGGCCTGAAGCTGGATTGGAATGGATCTAAATCAGTATTATTCAATGCACATTTTTATAGGAAAAACACCCTATAAGGTGTACTAAGTGTAATATAAATGTCACATTTGTACAGATTTACTTGGATTTTTAGTAGGAATATTTGTAAATGCTTTAAGATTCGACAACTTGCAATTAATTTTTGAAGGGGGAAAATTAAGGCACCAAAAACTGTTAACATACCGTACTAATTTTTATTTTTCTATATCTGAAGAGTTGTACATGTGTTCTTCTGAGTAGGGACAGTAATCTGCAAACAGTTGCAACTCTTGAGTTTAGAATTGACTAGCATAGCCCGCCTTGACTTGTATTGTCTTCGTTATGTTTTTATGAAACAGCGCATTTCTAAAAGTGGAACATTTTCTGCAGAAAAATACAGCAGTGAAAAACATTCCACTTTGCATCATTGGCATAGCTTTTTGTTTATCGTGTGCACTATCAGTCATGGATGCTCATTATCACCATAGAGACACACATTTTCCTCTAGGAGGCTGTGGTGCTTCCAAAAGTATAAAATGTTAATGCTTGAGCATGCCTAACATCAGCTGCCGTGACTTCACTGGTAGGTGTGGGAAATGCTGAACAGTGGAAGTTTCTTGTGGAAACATACTTTAAAATTCCCTACGAGGGCTATCTATTTTCAGTGTACAACCTGCAGTGTCTTGGAAGCTATGAAGGTGAGTTTAACTAAGGGTCTTGAAATGCAAGAGCAATTGTTACAATATGCTGTTTCCTGTGGACTCTTGCCATTAAAGGGCAGTCATATGTTTTTGGGCCCATATGAGTGTTGATGGTGTCTCATTTCACTTTCTGTTTCTGCATCTATTTTTTGTGCTTCCTGTTGCACATGAAATTGCTTTACAATCCCATTTAAGCAGGCCACTAGCCTTCCTTTAATGAAATGTCCTCCTTTAGAATTGCTTGCTTATCTGTCCTCTTTTGCACCCATCACCGCAGTAAGCTTAGTATTTGCAATATTCACAAACTGGGTTTGTAATCTCCATCTGATATGAGTCTGCCTTGCAGATTTGTACCATGTATTTCCCTGCTTCTTCTCCCCTGTCAAGTTTTTTTTTTTTTTTTAGCCCTCCTGGCTCTGATCTTTATCTTGCTCCCTCAGCTGCTGAATTGTTAGTAAATAAATTGTCTGGAGAAACAAGTGCACTCGGTTCTTGTCAGATGGCTTGAATTGGTCTCTCCCGCCCACTTTTTCCACATTAATTTGCAAATATTTAGATGAGCACACTGAAACACTAGTGAAATGGCATTCATAAGTGGCCATTGTTCACTTTTTGATACAGCAGCACGACAAAAATGAAAATGAGGCAAGGCACTTAACGGTTAGTATTCAAACTGTGTAGTAACTCCTCATAATGTTCCTTATATTTGCAGGCGGTAATATCTGACCTCCCAAGCAAATTTCACTGTGTTATAAACCGTCTGCTGGATGGCAATGTAGAAAATACTTGAGAGCGCCTGTGTCTTGTAATTGGCTTATCATTGTTTTCACAGAAGAACATAAAAATTGCTTTCCTGGATTAGACCAGCCTCCAGCAGCGACCAGCTTAAATGCGCTGGGGAAGCTCCTAAGCAGGGCAGGGAGGTTATAGTCATTCCCGGTTTGCTGCCAGCATCTGTGAATGCATTCTCACGAAGGTTTCATGCTGCTTTCATGGCTAAGTCACCCTCCTGCCCTGTGCTGGTGGACTTAACCTTCAGATAACATTGATGCCTTGTACCTTACAGAGTCGTCCTTCTACTTATGCCTCGCTCCTCTTTCAGTTGGCGCAATTAATTGGCTAAGGCTTTAACTGTAATGTGCTTCTGATTAATTGGTGGCACTGAGGGCGTACACATAACTGGGTCTCCTGAAGGCTTGCTTCTTATCCAGACTGCAAATATGTGCTAACTTCCTCTCCTGTGTGCCAAAAGGCCTTTTTGTCCCATTTGCGTACAGGGCTAGAAGGTAGCTTGCCTTTTGCTATGGAAGGCTGTGATATCTCGTCTTAACAAATGCTGCCGTGGTGATGGACAGACTAAGGCATCACACACCGTACCTCCTGGTTTGGGGGTATTGCATGCAGTAACATGGGGCAGAAAATCTGCTGGAAAATGGAACTGTTTCTAAGCATTCATTGCTTTATAAAACATACTGGTAGCAATGAATGCATGCCAATATACAATATTAGCCAAGCTGGAAAGTTACGCAATGTTTTTCAGGTGATTTCTATGCCCCCTGGCCACTTTGGAAGTATGTGAGAGAGTACATACATGTCTTATTGATTTGTAAGCAGGAGATCTGGACCAAAATAAAGCCACAAATACGTAGATAAAGGTAAAGGGAAATGACCTCTGGACAGTTACCGTATTTTTCGCTCTATAACACGCAGATTTTTTCTCCTAAAAAGGAAGGGGAAATGTCTGTGCGTGTTATGCAGCGAATGTGTGGTCCCTGGAGCCGAAAAATGAGGCAAAAATCAAACCGCGCTTCAGGGAGAAGGGAGCTCCGTGAGAGAGGAAGCTGTTGCTTTCCTGCATTCTGCCTCAGGGTCTTACTGCCCACCCTCCTCTGTTTCGTTACTGTGTTTGCTCAAACGGAACAAAGAGCAGGGAAAGCCCCTCCCCTCCAGGCAAGAAGAGAGGAAAGCAGAGCGTCCTTCGTTCTATCCTCTCCCTGCTCCGGAGGGAACAATGTTTGTGAAGGGAAGAGAGATTACAGGTTCGGCTTAAAATTCTGATTTGACTTCCTGTTTTTTGTTTTTGGGGACACACAGCATTCAAATATGCTTTCTTCCATTTAAAAGGATGAAATCCTTAAACAGTGTTTTGCCTGTAAATTCATGTGATCTGGAAGATTACAGTGTCTGTACCTCTTAAGGGATGGCAAAGCTTAGGTTTCGCTGCTAAATAGTTCTTAATGCAGTTAAAATGCTTTCTTCTGTCATGCTGGTGGGAGGGAGAGGGAGAGGGAGAGGGAGAGAGAGAGAGAGAGAGCACGCTGGCTGGCTGGTGTGGGTGGGTGGGGGGAAACTTTTGCCTTCCTTTCCTCACGTTATAGCCCTCTCCTGCATTCTTAGCCTTCTGTGTTTTTCCTTCCCTCCCCACTTAAAATGTGGTTACAAAGCATGGATCCACATGGATCCTCAGGATCTTTGCATTGGGTCACCCCAAATTCACCATCAGAGCACACAGCATGTCCATGGCTACAGCCTGCCCCCCCCCCAAATCACACACCCATTGTTGCCTGGGGCTGCAATGGTGCAAAAACGTGGTTAAAAAGTATGGGTCCACATGGATCCTCAGGATCTTTGCATTGGGTCAGCCAAAATTCACCATCAGAGCACATAGCATGTCCATGGCTACAGCCTGCCCCCCCCCAAATCACGCACCCACTGTTGCCTGGGGCTGCAATGGTGCAAAAACGTGGTTACAAAGCATGGATCCACAGGGATTCTCAGGATTTTTGCATTGGGTCACCCCAAATTCACCATCAGATCACATGTCTGTGGCCACAGCATGAAGCACAAAAATGATACGTCCACTGTTTCATTCAGAATATTTTTCCCTTGTTTTCCTCCTCTAAAAACGATGTGCGTGTTATGGTCAGGTGCGTGTTATAGAGCGAAAAATACGGTAAGTCCAGTCAAAGGCGACTATGGGGTTCAGTGCTCATCTTGTTTCAGGTTGAGGGAGCAAATACATACATACACACACACACACACACACACACAGTGGTACCTCAGTTTTTGAATGTAATATGTTCCGGAAGACCATTCAACTTCCGAAACATTTGAAAGCCAAAGCATGCATTTCCAGAAGCATTTCCATCCAGAAAACTCAATACGGAAGCCGTGTGGCACGTTCGGCTTCTGAAAAGCGTTCGAAAACAGAAGCAGGAAATTCTGGCTTTCCGGCCTTTGGAAGCCGAAACGTTCGACTTCCCAGACGTTCGTAAATCGAGGTACCACTGTACTTGGGCATGGTAGCTGGGATTGTGGGAATTGTAATCCGAAACATCTGGCAGGCACCAGTTGGGGAAGGCTGGAATAGAGAGGATGAATGAGTCACTCTGTTTGCCTCTTTAGGCATCAAACTTGGCACACTTCCTTTATTTTTATGAAGCCATGATGACAAGCTTGCTTAAGAGAAAAAAATCCCTTAAACTAGCATCCATATGTAAAACATGATTTTGGCTCTGTCACTCTCAGTAGGAAATATTATATACTCCCAAATGGGATGAACAAAGAAGTCAGTTTAATATGACCTTTCATCTTAATAGCGAGTTAATAATTTTCATTTTTGTTGTGTTTATTTGTGTCTGTCCTTCCCTCCCTCCCTCAAAAAGTGATGCTTGATGAAGTTTTGGAGCATGTAATTTAGTTGGTTTAGTTCAATAATGCTCTTGTTACCTTCAGTTTGGGAACACATTTTGGCTATGTGAAGCATATGATTAATCATGCCTTTATGGGTTGCTCATTAGGATTCTTTCCACCGCCTCCTCTTCTTGGCTGTTAATTCCATGTTTTGAGGTTGAAACACTTTGCAACAGCTTTAGTTCTGCTTCTATTAAGACGGGGTTTGCATGATCAGCTTTCAGTGCTGTAGAACTCTGTTTGTATTCCTGGGGTGCAAGTAGTTGCTCCTGTATCCAGAGACGTCGTGTTGCGAATGCTGACAGCAAGTTCTTCAGAGTTGGAGGAAGAGGCTAGATTGTGGGTCTGATGACCCTGCGGAGCTTTTATTGCTGATTAGACTGAATTGTCAATGGCCCACAGAGCTAAGTTGGACTTAATGTGTTATATGTCTCTTTGGCTCATTGGTGCTCTTTTGAGAGCCAGTCTAGCATAGTGGCTAAGACTGAGCTCTGAACAGAAAGTGCCCACTAACTATTCCAAGTCACTATTCTTTTGGTTTCAGCCTTTGGTTTCAATATGGGGATCATAATAACATATTTGACAGGCTGTTGTACTAATGATCAACTCTGCAAGCCTCCAAATCTATTATCTTTTTAATGAAGCTGAAAGAGAATGAACCCAATCAGTTTTTTTTTGTGAAGTGAAGGTTATTCCACCTGTGCTTTACAAATATTTATGAAGGTTAGCTTGATTTATTTTTTTAATGCTAAACTAAATAACTTCTGAATTTTCAGAACTTTAGAGATACTTGGATAGATTTATGATAGGGAATCCAGTTTATCTTGTTTAAGTATGCTTCGAACAAATTTTCTAAATTGGATTATTAGTGCAAATGTTAGGGCACTTAGAGTGGTGATTGATTTTTGGGTAGCTGCTTTTGCAATGGACAAAACCGAGACAACAAAACCAGGAATGTGTGACAGAAACCACCTCCATTTACAGTTGTTAGTTCACGTATTTAACTCCCAAGAAAATATAAGCACCACCAATTTGCTAAGGTTGATACCCTCTAAATCATTTTGTATGAGTAAGGGAACTTCCCCTCCCCTTTGTGCCTCCCTTCAACCCTTCTAAATCTACTCTGGAGGATTTGGGGAACCCCATTAGCAGATTTGTGAGGTATACTGAGAAAGGAGAGGAAAGGGAAGTTTTGTTGAAGTTGCACATTGCAAATTTACAGTGATTAAGTTGGATACAGCTCTTAGTGGTAGTTTCGGTTCTGATAAGTCCACCAGTCTGACCTTTATTTGCCTTGCATTTATGGGTCGCTGAGAAACATTGCAGTGCACCTTTTCCTTCTTAGTGCATCAAAGTTTGGTTTGCATACGTTGTTCTGTGGTGACTGGATGTTTGTACTTCCAAGTAGAGAAGGCTGGGTTTGATGGCACTTTTGTCTTCCTCTTGCTCTTATAGTTCTCAGAGTTAACACTGCACCGCTCCAATCCCAAATGGCAGAGGGATGTTTAACAAAAATGCCAACCATGCCAATGAGTTCCTGCTCAGGCTTTAGGTTTAAAGAAATTCATAATTAGAGGTGTGATTCACCACAGAAAGATAAAGATAGAATGCTAACCATGTCAACAAGCAGTTGTTCTTGAGGTCATTTGCTCCTGAAAGCCATGCTGCAGATTATTTTTGAATTAAATGGAAGGTTTTAGTCAGTGGTTTGCGATGTGAAAAGGATCTAATGATCTTAGTAAACCACAAGCTTAACATGAGTCAACAGTGTGATACAGCAACATCACCTATTCTAGACTGCATCAGCAGACGTCTATTGTCCAGATCCAGGGAGGTAATAGTCCTACTCTATTCTGCCTTGGTCAGAGCACACCTGGAATGCTGTGTCCAGTTCTGGGCACCACAATTTAAGAAGCATATCGACAAGCTGCAACATATGCAGAGGAGGGCGTCCGGAAACCAAGACTTATGAGGAACTGTTGAGGGAGTTAGGTATGTTTTGCTTAGAAAAGTGGAGACTGAGAGGAGATATGATAGCCATCTTCTAATATCTGAAGGGTTGTCACTTGGAAGATGGAGCAAACTTGTTTTCTCCTGCTCCGGAAGGTAGGACCCAAATCAATGGCTTCAAGTTATAAGAAAGGAGATTCTGACTAAACATCAGGAAGAACTTTCTGACAGAAAGAGCTGTTCCACAGTGGGATGGACTCCCTGTGGAGTTTGTGGACTCTCCTTCCTTGGAGGTTTCTAAGCAGAGGTTGAATGGCCCTCTGTCGTGGATGTTTTAGTTGATTCCTCCATTGCAGGGAGTTGGACTAGATGACCCTCGGGGTCCCTTGAAACTCTATTATTCTATAATTTATGAATAACTAAATTTATGAATTGGGCATGTTGTACATGACCTTCTTCTCTCTTAGATCTGACTTTTGCTCCATTCAAATGTTTCTGTGCTAGTTCAGTATGCACAGACCTCCCCTCATTTCAGGGGTGGGAAATTGGTTTTTGAAAACGACCTTTAAACAAGTTTTGTGGGGTTATAAATATTTATTTGTTTAAATTATTTATATTCCATGCCTCCACCCCATAAGGCATCCAACAGCATTAAACAGCTGTAGCAATCAAGTATAAAATGAGGCTTACACAAAACAGTAGACTTAACCAAGGTAAAACAACAGCTTTATATAGCAGTCTGGCGAGAATGCAAGACACAGCAGCCTAACAGTCTCCCTCTCAAAGGCTGTCCTAAATAGAGTGGTTTTAACCTGGAAGGGATGAAGCTGGACAAGACCTTGCTGTGGACAAAGGTCTGAGACCTGAGGACACAGAAAATATCACTTTTCCTTCTGTCCTTCTGCCTGATCTCCAGACAGGGGCAGCACATAGAGCTCCAGGCATGTGAGGATTTTTATTCTGGAAAAGTTCTTTAGATACCCTGTCTTAAGTCACTTGATGGGCGGATCCTGGTGGTTTAAGACACCAAATCTGAAAAAAGAAAGAAATTGTATACTGTGTACAGTCATACCTCATGTTACGTTTGCTTCATGTTACATATTTTCAGGTTGTGTCCCACGGCGACCCGGAAGTACCGGAAAGGGTTACTTCCAGGTTTCACCACTCATGCATGTGCAGAAGCGCTAAATCGCGCCGCGCACCTGCGCAGATACAGCGCTTCAGGTTGCGGGCTTTTCATGTTGTGAACGGGCCTCCTGAACGGATCCCATTCGCAACCAGAGGTACCACTGTATTTTGGAAACCCTTCAATGTTTTTACTGGGCATACTTTTATTCACATTACAGTGGTACCTCATTTTACAAACTTAATCTGTTCTGGAAGTCTGTTCTTAAACTGAGGTACGCTTTCCCTAATGAGGCCTCCCGCCGCTGGTGCCCTTCCACTGTTCGGATTCCTTTCTTAGACCGAGGTAAAGTTCGCAAACCGGGACACTGCTTCTGGCTTTGCTGCGTTCATAAGCCGAATTATTCGTAAACAGGACTGTTGTTAAACTGTATGCTGATTGGAAGTATTTGTGTAACTCACAGTGTTGATTCTGTAGCTCTGCCCTGAAAATGGATCTCACTCATTAGGGAGGTTATGCTGGTCCCATCTTTGCCTAGATTTAGGTCGGCTGGAAAAAACAAACCTGTTTTCTTCTGCTGGGTTTTTGATGGCTTTTAAATTCCACTCTGGTGGTGGTTGTTATTTGTCACCTTCCACATTTATATCTCAGTGTGATGCACAAAAGCTATAAAATGCAGTATAAAAGCATGTTAAAACAGCAGAAAGATAACAGGATTTGTTTTGTTTTAATCCTTCCCCCTAGTATTTTTTATATTACATATCACTTTGGGGGCAGAATGCTAAGAATAAAATATTCACCAACCTGGGGGTGAAACCTCTGAAATGTTGCAAAGCTAATTCAGTTTAAGTAAGTAAACTGCTTTGAGATTGAAGTGACTGGGGAAATCTTTGTAGGGGAAAGTCACCGTTATGGTGGAATATTGTGCATGTCTTGGAGTTCCCATGTTTGCAAGAAGATGCCATCTTGGGACAACTATATCAATTTTATAACTTCTCTAGTAGGACAAGAAAATTATTGAAAACTCCCAAGTGCCAGCACTACAGTTTTAGGTAGTCAGGTGCTGGGATTTTTTCTGCCATTTATGGCTGTTTAATTTCTCTCTCCAAAGCACTCATCACAACTGAACATGCCTCTTGCCTCCCACCAGTAGTGTAGGCTGTCTGCTATTCCTTCTCTACTAAAGAATAGGTGTCAAGGCTGAACATAAAGGAGCTGTATGTTTTGGATGGTGGTTTTTTCAGGGCACCTGTTGAAGCTCCCATAAAGAAGGAAACTCCTAAGATGAAGAGGGCCCTTAAACCCAAGTACTGGGTAAGTCTACTCACTGTCAGGCACAGGCAGAAGCCTGAGGATTGGGGGGAATGGGTGGGGAAGATGATGATCCAAGAGAAAGGGCCAGTGCTTTGTGGGGTTCTGTGCCCCCCCCCATGAAGCAGCTGCTGGTGGGTGGAGGCAGAGAGGAGTCAAGAGGAAGAGATTGGGCAGCCAGAGACCAGGGGAAAGAGCTGGAGGGAGTCTTGGAAGCTGAAAAGCCAGTGGTGGGTCCAGGGAGAGTCATGCCTTTGGAATTCCCTTCTCTCCCTCCCCTCCACTCTCCCCCCCCCCTCTGCATGCTCAAGGAGGGGCTTTGAAGCAAGGAGAGCAGCTGGCGCTGCCATTGAGGAAGCGGTGATGGGTTCTTTTATGCACCACACCAGGCCAAGGAGGTTTAAGAGAGCAGGAAGTGTGTAGCAGCGCTGTTGTCCCAACTGTCTGAGAAAGCACAGGTCTGCAGATTGCCTAGACAACTAGTTAGTGAGGAGTGGTACACTTTAGGAGCTGATGTAACGGAGTGCTTTGCTAATAAAGACTGAAAATGCAAGTCACTTGGTTTCCTTGGTGTGGCTGCAACCCACAGTGTTGCATGTACATTCAGTGGTGGCTTCTAGATTTCTGATTTCCCCTGCCTTGGGGAATGAGGGGTGTGTGAGTGACACCTTGCTGGAATACAGCTTTCAAAAACGAAGGAGCTTGATATTTGGGAGGAGAGGATGGTCTCTTAAACAGCATCACCATCCCAGTGAAGAGAACGAAGAAGCTTGCTCATGGAGGAGCAGGCTTGTTTCTCACAGGCATCTAGCTGACCACTGTGAGAACACGATGATGGACAAATGGGCCATTGGCCTGATCCAGCAAGCTCTTCTTATGCTCTCAAATGTATAGCGGAGTTTGCATAGAGTTTGGAGTTAAGAACCATGGGGTGACACCTGCACTGGTGGAGGAAGAGGAGTGTGGGAGGAGCGAACCTCCCCTGGCAGCACGATCCCGGTGGTGCGCCATGACCCCAGGATGCGCCCCCGCCCCGCCTGCTCTTTGCCCCCCCCCCGTGCCAGAGCATGAAGCTCCATCACTGGACATCTGCAAAATGGGAACCTCCCATCTTGCGTTGTTTTCAGGATGGAAGTGAGACACTAGAGATAATCAGTATGAAAATACCTGCCCGCAGATATGTCTAATACTTAAGAGAGAGAGAGAGTGCAAAAGGTTTGGGCCAATGCATTTTATCTTTTAAAGTATCTTTGCTGATTAAGAACACCAAGTAGTGATCTCTTCCACAGCACTTAGAAAAAGGCAAAAAAGCAAAACCATCTGCTGAAATAGTCCAAATTCTGGGTCAATAAAATGTATTGCCCTTTTTAAAAATTATGGATGTTTAACTTAAGTAACTTTCTACTGATAATGGAAAGGAGGTAGCAGGACATCGCCTAGCTTGTCGCCTAGCTGCTGGAAATAGTGTAACTGCCCTGTGTTCTGCAGTTGCCTTATTTCTGGTAAAAATAAAAACCCACCACCTTAGCAGCTTTAGAGTTGTAAATGAGCTGGATTTGTGGAAGTAGGAGAGCTGAAGTGCAAGGAACGCCTGTTCCCTGGATAGAGGAGAATGGCTTAGCAGTTGTTTTCACAGGGACCTAAATAATCCAGGCCTCTGGCTAACCAGAGTTATGACCAGGTAACTAGTATGTCCCTTATGGGAAAAGGTGGCTATGTTTTCCAGGAAATTCAAACTTAATTAACTGGCTAGTGGATAGTGTGGGCTGAAATGAGATTGCTGAATCTGATCTCCTGGGGAAGGTACTTGCTGGAGGGCACCCATTATTTGTGATACTGAATTAATTAATGTTAAATAAGGGTGTTTATTTACAGTAGATATGGTAGGAGTTCTGGAGACTAATTAGGCACGCACTAAATGTTGTAATCTATGTGGCGGTCCAGTTATTTCTCACCGCAGGGAAATTACTGTGTTTAGTAACTATTGTGGGAAGTTTATTCTGGTACAAACCACTGGGGCTTCTCCCAAATGAAATTAGGCTCCTCATGGAGCAGAGGTTCCTCGTTCAGATCAGAAGCCAGAAAAGGTAGACATATTCTCTGGACATGTCCAGGTTTCTAGCTGAACCAAGGTTCTCTGCAATAGGACAGGAATGCAAAGCTAACAAGAGATGAATGCCAGCAAAATCAACATATATGCTTGGTTTGCTAGGGATGAATACTGAAGGTGTCAGAAGTTTCAGTGACGTGGTGGGTTTTGGAGAGAGTGGGCCAGGGGGGGAGAGAGAAGGGTGACACAGCTCTTCTTTTGGAGCGGTGGGGGGAAATATATGTATCTAGTCAAAAGTTCACAGCCATATTAAGTTGGATAATGCAATGGAGAATTGATGGGTTTGAGTATGGCCATGTTGTGGATGAGGTTGGGGAAGCCTTCACAGGAACGATGGCTGGATCATACTGATGCTGCTCTGCTCACCTCATTCTCCCCAAGCATAGCTTGGAATTCATGTTGTTGTTGTGCAAAGGATTGAGGATTCAGCCTGCTGGACCAATTGAGAAACACCCTTGAGTGGCAGAGGGGCTATTATTTTAAAAAGTCACCAACCCACCAATGAGAGCTGCTGGAGTTAGAAGAACTATTTCAGGTTCCTGCTTTGCAAACTGCAGCAAACTGGGCAGATTTTTAAAAAATTAGTAATTCATATATTATTGTTCCATGTTTTGAGATAGAGGGCATGCTGTTAGTTTTTGCATATCTTCTGTTTCAGCTCATGACCTGCAATGTATAATGTTTTGGTGGCTGTCTTCCCTTAGAGGAACAAGTCTGTGAACTTCCTGGTGGCATCTGTTGTCTATTACGAAGAGCAGGAAGCTGGAGGACTTGATCCTTCAATCTGGTTCAGCAAGGTTTCTATTTCCCTCTTAAAAACAGTTGTTTGATAACCTCCACTGATTTCTGTTGTGAATTGTGTAGAAATAGTTCTAAGGAATTGTGTGTCCTTGCTGGAAGCAGAGGCAGGAGATAAGTGAGGATTGGATATGCTTTGCTTGGCCTTGTGACGATATTGGTCACAGTTGGCTTGACTCCTTCCAGGACTGTACCCAGGGGCGACATGTCTAAGTAATAGTCAGCTGTGGAAATAATGGTTCTGGTGTGCTGGTAAATACTAGTGATGGGAAGCATTTGTAGAGTCAGCACATCATTTGACTTACTGGTGCTTGCAAGAGATGTTAACTCCTATAAACTGCAGACTTCTAAGCTATGGTGTGGTAAGACAGTAAAATAAATGTTGTGGCTTTATGACTAGGAAGGTGAAAGAGAGTTACGCCAGGTCTGAGCAGTATTTGCTGCTGTGTGGAGGTATTTGGTCTTTTACTCTGAGCTTGTGTAAAAAGGTTTTGTTAAAATGATCACGTAAGCAATTTCTTTCCAAAGCAATAATGACTTTCTCTCTCTTTTTTATCTGATTTCTGCTCTGGTTTGTTGCTCTGATCGGTAAAGCTGATGCCTGCACCCAGTCTCTTGATGTGATAATGGCCAGGCCTTTCCTTTTTAGATACTCTTGCCGCTAAAAAATGGATGTTCGTGAAGTCTCTTCCCTACATTCTGGGGAAAACTGAGAAATGCAACATTTTCGGATACCTGCCCTGTCCTACCACCAGATTTGTAGTATGCACTGAGTCTTAGTCCCTCGCTTCCCTTTTCTCAGCTCTTTTAATGGAAATGAGTGCTTTTCGTCTGCTTGACACTGGAGAAATATGGTATGGAGGATAGCATACAGGCAGTGGATGGAGAAGGCCATCCCCTTGCCCCAGGAAGACAATAGGACTCAGGGACTCCCAGTGACAAGACAGACAAAAGGAAGTTCTTCTTTAAGAGGCAGTGATGACATCCACTTGGATGGCTTTTAATGAGGATTAGATAAATTAATGGATAATAACGCTGTCAGTGACAATTAATGCATAGGTATCTGGTTAGCTATGGGACGCAGGTGGCGCTGTGGGTTAAATCACAGAGCCTAGGACTTGCCGATCAGAAAGTTGGTGGTTCGAATCCCCGCGACGGGGTGAGCTCCCATTGCTCGGTCCCTGCTCCTGCCTACCTAGCAGTTCGAAAGCACGTCAAAGTGCAAGTAGATAAATAGGTACCACTCCGGTGGGAAGGTACTGCTCTGGTTTCGCCAGAAGCGGCTTAGTCATGCTGGCCACATGACCTGGAAGCTGTACGCTGGCTCCCTCGGCCAGTAAAGCGAGATGAGCGCTGCAACCCCAGAGTCGGCCACGACTGGACCTAATGGTCGGGGTCCCTTTACCTTTTTATCTGGTTAGCTACTGTGAGAACAGGATGTTGGAGCTACGTGGGCCCTGGCCTAATCCAACAGGCTCTTCTTATATTCTTAGGAGATACAGTGGTCCCTCCGGTTACAAACTTAATTCGTTCCGGAGGTCCATTCTTAAGCCGAAACTGTTCCTGATATGAGACCCACTCGCATCCCGGGGCAAAGTTCGCAACTAGGGGCATCTGCTTCCAGGTTAGCGGAGCTCGTTAACCAAAGCATTCATAAGGAGGATGGTACATAACCCGAGGTTCCACTGTAATTATAGTTTTCAGAACCCATAATATTTGTCTTCGTTTCACTATAATCTTGATGGTTTCTTCTTGTGTTTGCCTGCTCCTCATATTCTAGCAAAACCAAAGGGATGCTTGGGCCCTTACCGTTTAGCAGCTTCTAGCTCCATTTTGTAGCAAAATTTTAAGAAGTGAATTCAGTTTCTAATTAATGCCTGAATCAGCTGTACTTTTAGTGCATATACCAGACACGATGACTTTATGGCAAACCAAGTTATACATAGTACCTGTTATTTTCCTAAAGTATCAAAGCGACTCTTGAACTGTAAATGGTGCTTAAAGAAAGGTATTGCACAATTTTCATTTTAACCCACAAATTTCCATTCCCCCCTGGAAAAAAAAGAGAGAGGGAACAAAATGACTTCAAATTACTTTGGCATTTTTACATCTCTGATTCAGGCAGGGCTTTTTCATGCCTTAACGTAATATACTTATTCTACTGTGCAGTAGTGTTGTTTGGCTATAATTGTTCTCTGAGGAAACGCCTCTGCTTTGGATGGGGATGTTGTTGTTTTACAGAGATTGGCCCATGCAGTCTGCTTTCCTTCGCACTTCTTGCTTAGATCCCCAGCCACATGGCAGGCTCTTTTCCTTGGTGTCCACCTGGCATGGGCAATCAGCCCTGCTTGTCGCCATTGCATCGCTTATGTATAGCTCCCAGCTGTGTTGGTGCAAATCATAGAATAGCTGCCTCTGCATTGAAGGGAACTGTGTTGGAAAGGAGTTTGAGATGCTAGAGTAGAAAGTGCCACTATCTTCTTTTTTGAAGAAATTACATTGAGATTAGCTGTTTACATGCTTTCCCACTGGGCAAAGCACCATTACACATGTTGTAGATTAGTAAAAATGACTTTCCCAGGAAGGACTGAAGGATGTTCAGTTAATAGGATCCTTCTGCTGGACTGGAAAAGTCTTTTGCTTCCACTTCCAGGGGAGCAGCCATCCTGCCCTCTAGATCATGAGTAGGCAAACTAAGGCCCAGGGGCCGGATCCGGCCCAATCGCCTTCTAAATCCGGCCCGTGGACGGTCCGGGAATCAGTGTGTTTTTACATGAGTAGAATGTGTGCTTTTGTCTAAAATGCATCTCTGGGTTATTTGTGGGGCACAGGAATTTATTTGTTTTCTCTCTCCAAAATATAGTCCGGCCCCACACAAGGTCTGAGGGACAGTGGACCAGCCCCCTGCTGAAAAGGTTTGCTGACCCCTGCTCTAGATCTTCCCTGCCTCTGGTCGGGCCATTTGGGTCCTCTGTTCTAGACAGAACCATCTTGCCTTTTGTTCACTCTGCAAAATGTTTTTTTTTTTTTACCCTATTCTTCCTTGTTTTAAATCGTCTTCCATGTGTGTGTGTCTAGTTTGTCTGTCTTGCTGATCTGGAATCATAGAATTGTAGAGTTGGAAGGGACCTTGCAATGCAGGAACCTTTTGTTTAGAATCTCTTGCTCTGCTATGTGTCCATGGATGTGTGAATGTGGAGCAGCCTCACCAATTTTTGACCATATCCACTGCTGGGTCCTGGGGTGGTTGGCCAAGCATGAAAAAAGGTTAGCCACTCCTGATATACTGGTATGTGGTAATGGCTGGGCTGGGAGGCAGCAGGGAAGGGTGCGTTAGAATTACAGTGGTGCCCCGCAAGACGAATGCCTCGCAAGACGGAAAACCCGCTAGACGAAAGGGTTTTCCATTTTTAGCTGCCTCGCAAGACGAATTTCCCTATGGGCTTGCTTCGCAAGACGAAAACGTCTTGCGAGTGTTCCGATTTCCCCCCGCTCCCCCCTTTTTCTAAGCTGCTAAGCCGCTAATAGCCTTTTAGCCACTAAACCTTTAATAGCCGCTAATCCGCTAAACCGCTAATAGCGCTAATCCGCTAATCCGCTAATAGGGTTGCTTCGCAAGACGAAAAAACCGCTAGACGAAGAGATTCGCGGAACGGATTATTTCGTCTTGCGAGGCACCACTGTATTGTTTTAAATAATTAAAGAAATCCATGGACATTGGTCTATCAACAGCTGTTGGCCCTCATAGTCAAGTGGAGCCTCCATATACAGAGTCACTATATATCTATTAATTGTGGGGGCAAGCAGGACAAAACTATGTTTGACTTGAAAGTTTAGAAGCATTGTCTGTCGGCTGTTGGTCACAGAATGCTGGAATAATCCTAATTCTGAAGGGGTCCTCCTTCACTGTGCTGGGTGTCCTTAACTGCGTTTGTTTGTTTGTCAACTGCCTTGGTAGTTCTTGAAATGATAGGTTGTCTATACGTTTTTGTACTCTAATTAAAAAAATAAGCAGCAAGCTATTGGCAGTGTGAATTGCTTGTGTGCCCAAGTGACTTGGGTTCAATGTAGGTGAATGCAAGGCTGTTTGTGGCACACCATGGACTCTTCTTTCCTTCGCTAGATTCCACACCTTTGGGGGTTTCTGCTGTCTGGGATCATGTAGCCATAACTACTAGTGGAACAAATGTTTCTGAATTGAATGACTTTTAAAGTATTGCAACGGCAAGACAGCTTCAGAATGCACACTAAGGAATTTTACATCCTGTTTGCTGAAGTCATTTTGAAGGCATGGTGCTGTGAATATTTGTAACCCTCCCAATTATTTGGTGATCTTGTGATTTAAGCACTTTGTAGCTCTTCTTTAACATCCGTGTTGTTTTGGACATATCAGTCAACAATTCTAACCACAAGTGAGTCACTTGATAAGTCTTGTGCCTCAGACCAAATTGTGAAGCCTTTTTCTTGGGATCACCTCCCCGGTGAGTGCTTCAGACAGACAGTATTCCAGTGATTAAAATACTTGAATTGTGTGTCTGTCATTCGCGAGTCACATGCGGCCCAAAATTCAACACCCGTTGTCGTAGCGCTGAGAGTGCTGGTCTACTGCTGGAGGGAAGAACTCAAAACACACTTCTGTAAGTGGCAATGGTGCTTGATGCGGCTTCTGCTTGTGAGCTCTTCAGCTAGAGAGAAATGCTTTTCTTTTAGAACTGAGCTCTTGGGCAAGTTTTCAAATTGTACCAAACTCTTCAATAGCAAGAATGGAAAGACAGCCACTTCGCAGGTTTATGGAAGCACTTTGGCTCAGTGGTGAAGTGAATGCTGCTACCCAGCTACAATCCCTGACATCTCTAGGTAGGGCTGGGAATGTTCCCTGGAGAGCTGCTGCCAGTCAGTGTAGACAGCATTGAACTAGATAGGCCAACAATCTCACCTGGTGTAAGGCAGCTTTATATGTTTAGCTGAGCAGAATGCAAAGTTGATGACAAGTTCAGTTTTTGGTGCCATGCTGCGTACAGTGGTACCTCAGGTTACATGCACTTCAGGTTACATATCCTTCAGGTTATAGACTCCACTAACCCAGAAATAGTGCTTCAGGTTAAGAACTTTGCTTCAGGTTGAGAACAGAAATCAGGCTCCGGCAGTGTGGCAGCAGCAGGAGGCCTCATTAGCTAAAGTGGTGCTTCAAGTTAAGAACAGTTTCAGGTTAAGAACGGACCTCCGGAACGAATTAAGTACTTAACCCAAGGTACCACTGTATAGAGTGTTGTCATCTTAAATCTTGTAATTTTTGCCCAATATTACTCTGGGTGCAGCCTCTTACATTGTGACACTCCCTTACAGAGTAGCTTAGGTACCACACATGCATACTGTGAGCTCAAGAGACAACTCTGCTCTTGTTTTCATGATCTCTGGCTGAAGGAGCAAGTGTACAGTTTCTAAATTTGCTAGGCTGCGATTTTCTGCGAACTTTAATAACAGTGAATAAGCAAAATGTGAAAACCTATGTAGGGGTTGTTTTTCTGAGAGAATGGATTATAAATGCAGGTCAGAAACATCAGATTTGGATGTTGGAGATGCTGTCTTACCCCAAAACTCAAGTTCAAATTGATTTGTGGGATAGTTATGAGAATTAATGTGCTGAAAAGCTACTAAGGGAGTGATAAAGCTAAGGTTCCTATTCACACCCAGTCTGTTGGATATGTGCCCTGGTCTTTCTTTGGAGTGTCTGTCCTTATTGGGGGGACGATGCTGTTACGTTTTCATGGACTCTTGACTCCCTGGGTTCCTTCCCGTGGCATCTAGAAGCGGGCTTCCTATTTTTCCATTTCTCCCCGTTGATTTTTCAGCACTGATGAACTACCAGATACTTGTTTGGCTAGTTGTAGATACGCTTGGCAAAGACCGGATGCAAACAGAACCCCATTAGAACAAGGACAGGGCTTTTTATGTCAAGTTGCATGGAATGCTTTTATTGACATCCCCTTCAACATGCACCAACCTTGGATTGACTTGAAACGTATTTAACGTTAAAGATGTGCGCAATCACCATATGCATCTATGCTTGCCCTAAAATAACATCTAGTTTTTTCCTTATCTCCTTTGTTCTGGGGGCCAGCTGCGCTTTTAGGAAGATTCTGGGTTGACAGCCATTTTCTAGAGAAAGCATTGAGTTTTGTGTATATTGGAGACTTATTTGCAGCCTCCCTGCAATTATACCTCTTTGTGCTACATAGGTGGTTCTTCCTAAATACGGATTGAGTGGGGCTGTTGTCCAAGGAGGTTCTGGAAACCCCCTGGAGCTTGGCATACTGTCCAGTTGATATGGAGCCACAATCTTATCATCCGCTTTTGCCATTAGAGACATAGTTGAGTAAATTTATAATTGGTAACTCTTCATTAATCTAGGCTAAAGTATTACCACTTTTGTAAAGCCCAAATTTGATATGTGCACACTATGATCCAGATCCCACTGCACTATAGTACTTATGTGATTGATGTTCTTCCTTTGTTTCCCAATATTTTTAAAAAGCATAATGATAGTGAAAATCTTAGCCCTGGTGTGTGTCTGGTTTAAAAAAACTAAAAATTTGTGGCAGCTCAAGGGTTTCCCTCTACACACACACACGCCTTGCAGGGTTACAGAATTTTTGCATATGATGGGAACAAAAAATCCAATCCCGTATTGACATGGCTATTGACATACAGTGGTACCTCGGGTTATATACACTTCAGGTTACAGACTCTGCTAACTCAGAAATATTACCTCGGGTTAAGAACTTTGGTTCAGGATGAGAACATAAATCATGCTCTGGCGGCACGGCAGCAGCGGGAGGCCCCATTAGCTAAAGTGGTGCTTCAGGTTAAGAACAGTTTCAGGTTAAGAACAGACCTCCGGAACGAATTAAGTTCTTAACCTGAGGTACCACTCTACTGACATGGTATAGATTCTGTTTGGTGACTGACAGTTTTCAAAATGTACTTTGGTTGTCCCTTTTCCAATTATTGTTGTCCCAGGGGGCACCGTTTGTGAAAAGGGAAGATTCCAGGCTAGGGGTCACTAGGAAAGGAATTGATAAAAAACGCTACCACCGTACAAATCTGTGGCGGGACTATATTTGAAATACTGGGTACAGTTCTGGTTGCTTCTTCTCAAGAAAGATACTATAGAATTGGAAAAGCTTCAGAAAAGGGTGACAAGAATAATCAAGGTGATGGTGTGTGACACCCATATGAGAAAAGGTTGCAGCGTTTGGAGTTTTTTGTTTGTTTGGCTAGTTCGGAGGCAAAGAAGTCCCTCTACTTGAATGGCTTCAAAAGAAGATGGAAAAGATTAACGAAGAAAAGACTTTCAGTGACCACTAACCCCAATGGCCACATTCCACATCCCCTGTCAGAGGCAGTATGCCTGAGTTCCAGGGAATCACAGGTGGGCAAGTGCTGTTGCCCTCAGGTCTTGCTGGTGGGCTTCCATTGGGGCACCTGTTGACCACTATGAGACCAGGAAGCTGGACTAGATGGGCCTTTGTTCTGATCCAAGAGGCTCTTCTTACATGTTGATGTTGCATGAAGGAGTTGACCCTTCGTGACTGAGGACACTGTTGGGATACTGCCAGGGAGACAAAGTCCATCATGGCCCCAAGCCGTCTGCCGGACGATCCATCGATCTCCCGTAGGCACGCAGTATCAGCGATTAGCGACATGAGTTTCTAGAAAATATCTTGCCACATTCCAGAGCTCATGCACACTCTTATCAGCAGATAATCGACAGCAGAAGTCGCACTCAGGAGAGCATTATTTACAAGCTTTATTCAGCGTTGATCAGACACGACTGCCTGTGTCAGTGTCTCCGACAGAGAGAGAAAACGAAAGCAACAGAAAACATAAACATCCTGTGAACAGGAAATACGCAGACTCTGTGACTCACAGCCTGCTCCCTTTTAAGGTGGAACGGAAATATCCTAACAGACACATCATTTACTGAGAGATTGATCGGTGAGCAGAGTAAAAACACAACCTCCCTGTCACTTGTCTTTTCATGTGTGTTGATGGGAAGACTTGTACATGGTGACTTTCTTTAGTTGGTGGAATCCTGCTGTTTGCAGTAACTTTTGTGGTCCAAAGACTTGTGGTCATGAAGCATTGCCCAGGACCCAGAGAAGCCTGGGTGTGGAACAACGCTGGATCAGACCTAAGACTATTTGGAGCAGCATTCCGTTCTTGCAGTGCTCTCCAGGCGCCCAAGGGAAGCCCCAAAGCATGACACGAGTGTAGGAGCACTCTTCCCAGTTGGACTCCTCAGCATTGGGTGTTCAGAGGCATGATGCCCACTGGAGGGTATTACACATCCATCGTGGGGAGTAGCCATTGACAGCTGTATTCGCTATGAATTTGTCTAATCACCTTTTAGAGACACCCAGGTTGGTAATCTTTTGTTAGCAAATCTCATTGTTTAACTGCACTGTGCAAAGAAATACTTCCTTTTGTCTGTTCCAAATCTCCCAACATACGCTGCATGCATTCAAATCTTTTTTTTTTTTGGGGGGGTTACCAGTTCCTCCCCCCTTGCCGTGGTAGCTCCTTTCCCTCATGGGGTGTTCCTCTGGCAGGTGTCCTGGCCTTTAGAGGTGGGCATGGGTGGACTATTGGGTTTCTATGAAAAGCTGGAGAGCTTAAAGTCTCCTGCATGTGGCAAACAGCGTGCAGAGCAGTTTGGATCCCAGCCAATGTTTGAGAAGCGCACAGGTGCAGAAAATTTAGGTTAGATACCAGCTTGTGTATTTCAAGATCCTTCATTTTTGGCATATTGTATGTTTCTAATTTTGGGATATGACTGTTGTGTCAGTAGGCAATCTATACTTTCTTCTTATAACTGCGTGGTGATTGCAACGAACTCTTTAAATGGAAGAGATTACATAAATGGAAAGGCATGATTGCTAACAGAATCTGCTAGGCTCCAGATGTATTGCTCATTACCCTTCCCTCTGTTCTTTGTCTTCCACACTTGAAATTCTGATTGGCCTGGCTGCTCCTTCGGGCAAGGCCTCATCCTTTTGCATATGCTGTAAAGTGTCATTGTGCCTTCCTGGTGGGATGTGAATGTGAGTAGAGGGAGGAACCCAGCGCCATGGTGCTTGTGCACAGCTTCATAAACTGGGAACGAACGCTGCCCCGAATTCTCCAGTGCACACTGTCATTCAGCTCCCATTCCCCAAATAGTCTTATCTCTTCTCTTCCTGAATGAGGAAGTGGGGAGTACGTAACAATTCCACTGGTAGTACTTTATAGCATACAGTGGTGGCACTTGAGATCTGTTGGCCATGGAAACCCCATCGCCTTGCTGCAAGTCTTGTTACAATTACTGTGTCAGGGAACTGACATCGGAGGAAAGGGAAGTGGTAAGGCTCCCAGAGACTGGGAGAGAGTCAACAGCCAAAGCAGGGACCAGCAGGGGGAGCGCGGGTTCTCTGGAGGAGGATCTCAGTAATGCTGAGAGAGACGCAGCAGCCCAGGCAGGAAGCAGCAGGGGAGAGAAAGGGGTGAGAGACACTTCGAGCGAAAATAGCGGGGAGGTGTCAGAAGCTACTGCAGGGAGACCCATGCTTCGCCGGAAGCTGCCACGTCGTGAGTCCAGGAGACGCATTTCCGTTAAGGAACTTCTTTGCTGGAAGCGCTTCCGCAGACAGCCACTGTCAGACTCTACTAGTGACTAGAGCAGACATGTCTGAGGAGCTCTGTCACACACAGAGGTTTGTGGGGTCGCACAAACTCTGAAGGGGCACAATTTTAAGCACAAGCAGCTAACCATCCCCTGACAGCAGTCTGACAGTCTCTGTACGCTGCCTGTGCAGGAGAAAGCATCATGAGCAACCCAGTCGGAACCGGAGACGCAGGGGTTGGAGCTGGTCCAAGCTTGGAAGAAAGGTATCAAGCTCTGGAGGTCCAACTTGCGCTGCAGACGGCGAGGCTCGAGGAGAGAAGGGCTCAGGATGCTGACAAAAAGGGGAGAACCACTCAGTTCCCCAGAAAGGTACCAGGATTGGTGCAGAAGTTTGGGGGGGACCCCAAGGATTACCATGCCTTTAGGACTGAGATGCAATATGCTCTGAATGTGCAGTTTGATGAGTTCCCTGATGAGGAATCGCGAGTTGCGTTCGTAATTGGGCATCTTGAGAAGGGGGCGCGGGACTGGGTTCGACCCCTGATGGCAACGCACAACGATATCCTAAAGGACACTATGAAATTCTTTCGTGCAATGGATATCATGTTTTCCAGCGATATTGAGGAAGGGGTGGTACGCAGACAGCTAATGGCTTGCAAGCAGGGAAGCAGATCTGTCCGTGAGTACTGGACTGAATTTACCATGCTGATTCACAGATTGGGGTGGGATTTATCGGCGGCACCCATTCAGATGCTATTTGAAGAAGGTCTTTCTTCAGCTGTGAAAGACGAGCTGGCCAGGAGCCCCAGGGCGGGGTCTATGGATCAGCTGACCAAATCTGCGCTGACCATTGGAGCGCGCCAGGAGGCAAGAGCCTTGGAGAGGCGGGAAGGGAGAGGGGAACGTTGGAAGGAGTTACGCATTCCAGACATTCCTGAGCCAGCTTTCCCGCCAGCAGAGCCGATGGAAATCGGAACAGCCCGCGCGCGCGCAGTTTCAAAGCCCAGTGAGGGGGCGAAGAAGGAGGGAAAGGGAGCCCGGAAATGCTATCTCTGCCAACAGCCAGGCCACTTTGCCAGAGTCTGCCCCCAGAGGAAGGAATGGCAAGGGATGGTGGGAGCTGTTGAGGGGGAAGAGCAGGGAGAAACGGAGCAGGTAAAAGCCAACGCCTGGTTGCCAGCAGGGCACTGCAGCCAGGCCAAAGAGCAGTGAAAGTGCCCCTTCCCCAAGTGCCAGTGCCAGAAGCTCCTCGACCTGCTCTAGTGATTGAAGTGTCTCTAGAGCTGCAAAATGGACACCCCCTAAAAATAAAGGCGCTGTTGGACTCAGGCAGCTCCTGCAATTTCATGAGCAAGGAGTTTGCTGCTGAGCACCAGATACAGACTATCCCTTTAAGCAACCCCCTGCAGGTGACCACGATTGATGGCAGGGAACTGTTGGGAGGAGGCGTCAGCTTGCAGACCGTCCCAATGATAATGAGGGTGGCGAGGCACACAGAACTGATAGCGTTTAATGTGGCCACCTTGGGAGGCGCTCCCATTATTTTGGGAATGAGCTGGCTAGCCCTACATGATCCGCTGGTGGGCTGGCATCAAAGAGTGGTTTCCTTCGGTTCAGCACATTGCTTGGAACACTGCAGGGGGGAAAAGGGGTCAGCAGGGGCCCAAGCCACCCTAGCAGGGACGGAAGTGATGGAGAAGGGGAAGGTGCCACCACAGTATGCTGATCTCAGCGACGTGTTCAGCGAGAAGGAAGCGGACCAACTACCCCCGCATAGGCCCTTTGATTGCCAGATCAATTTACTCCCTGGAGCACAGCTTCCTGTAGGCAAGTTGTATGCCATGTCAGACAGGGAGATGCAGGAGTTGCGAGCGTTCATTGACAAGAACCTGAAGAGAGGCTTCATCAGAGAGTCCAAGGCAGCGGGGGGTAGCCCAGTGTTTTTTGTGGATAAAAAAAACACGGACAAGCCGAGGCTGGTATGTGACTTTCGGGCCCTAAATGCAGTGACAGAGCCGGCGGCTTTTCCTATGCCCAGGATTGATGATATTTTGACCAGGGTGCGAAAAGGAAAGATTTTTACAAAGCTGGACCTAAGGGGGGCGTACAACCTGATACGTATAAGGAAAGGGGATGAATGGAAGACCACCATGTTCACCCCTTTGGGGGCATTTGAATACCTCGTTATGCCTTTTGGATTACAAACAGGCTCCGCGTGTTTTCAAGCCTTTATGAACCATGTACTGGGGCCTTTGCTCTACAAGAATTGCGTGGCCTTCTTAGATGACGTGTTGGTGTATTCGGAGAATGAGGAGCAACATGTGAGAGACGTCAGAGAAGTGTTGAGCAGGCTGCAAGCCAACAGATTGTGGGTGAAACTGGAGAAGTGTCAGTTTCATACCAAGGAGGTGGAATTCCTGGGGTACCGATTGTCAGACAAGGGGTTGGCCATGGACCCCGGCAAGGTTCAAGCGGTGCTGGAATGGAAAACACCCAAGACCAAGAAGGATGTGCAGAGGTTCCTAGGGTTTGGAAACTTTTATCGTAAGTTCATCCGAAACTTCGCCCACCTGACGGCGCCCATCACGGACTGTCTCAGCAGCAAAAAGAAGTTTGTTTGGACGGGGGAGGCGGAGCGAGCGTTTGAGGAACTGAAAAGGGCCTTCGCCTCTGACGAACAACTTCTACATGTGGATTTACAAAAAAAGCTGAGGGTCGAAACAGACGCTTCTGACAGAGCCATAGGGGCGGTGCTTCTTCTGCAGCCGGGGAAGGAGGGGTCAGAGTGGCGACCGTGTGCCTTCTTTTCGCGAAAGCTGAACAAATCTGAGAGAAACTACACGGTGCACGACCGGGAACTTCTTGCGATTTATGAGGCCTTCCGGAGATGGAGGCACCTACTAATTGGTGCACAACAGAAGGTGCAAGTGTGCACGGACCATAAGAATCTAGAGTATTGGAGAACTGCGCGAGTGCTCAACCAAAGGCAGTTGAGATGGGCCCAGGAGTTCTCCAAATTTAACTTTGAGATTTGTTACGTACCAGGCCCGGAGAACGTTAGGGCGGACGCTCTCTCACGCAAACCTGAATATTTGGAGGGAGAGGGTGCACCCGAAGAGACCCATGTTATTCCCGAGGACCGCTGGGTGTGTGGGGCGGCTTTGGTGGGGCAAAGGGAACTGGTAGAGGGAACGGTGCAGGATGAATACGCCCAGGACAAACTCAGGGGTCTCAGGAGGGAGGGAGACAAACCCGGGGGTTTTGAGGAGAGAAACGGGGCGTTGTACTACAAGGGAGCGTTATACATACCTGAAGGGGAATTGAGGGAAAAGGTACTCAAGCAACTGCACGATAGCCCCACAGCAGGGCATTTTGGGCAACACAAAACCATGTGGCTGGTTACCAGGGAATTCTGGTGGCCCAAGGTCAGGGAAGATGTGCGTGAATATGTGAGAGGGTGTGACCGATGTCAACGAGCCAAGGGGGAGAGGCGGGCACCGGCAGGTTTATTAGAACCACTACCCACGCCGGAAAGACCATGGGAGGCAGTGGCAATAGATTTCATGACTGATCTGCCCAGGTCCAAAGGGAAGACAGCCATTATGGTTGTGGTAGACCTGTTAACCAAGATGGCCCACTTTATAGCCTGCTCACATGCGGTCACAGCAGAAGAAACCGCTAAATTGTTTGTGGAAAATGTGTTTAGGTTGCATGGTGCCCCCTTGAGGGTGGTTTCGGACCGAGGGAAACAATTTACTTCCAGGTTCTGGAGGAAGCTCATGAGCTTATTGCACGTAGAGGTGAATTTTTCCACTGCCCGTCATCCAGAAACCAATGGGCAGGCGGAAAGAGCTAATGGTGTCCTCCAGCAATATTTGAGGTGTTATGTGAATGACAGAGAGAATGATTGGGTGGAGAAGCTGGCGTTGGCAGAATTTGCCTATAACAATGCAGAGAACGTGTCCACGGGGATGAGCCCTTTTTTGGCCAATCACGGGTGTCATCCCCGAGCCTTCCCAGGGGGGGAGGGGGAGAACTGGAGCGTTCCTGCCGCAGAACAGTTCGTTGAAGAAATGGAAGCGATCCATCGCCAGCTCCAACTTAATTTAAACAGGGCGAAGGAGGAATATAAGAGGCAGGCAGACAAAACCAGAAGGGAAGGGGAAAGCATTAGGGTGGGGGACCAGGTGTGGCTGTCCACCCAAGGGTTACCATTTAAAGGAGGTTGTAAGAAGTTAAGACCCAAAAGACTGGGCCCATTTGAAGTCACGCAACAGGTCAACCCAGTGGCTTTCAGACTCCGGTTACCGAACCACATGAAGTTGCACCCAGTGTTCCACAGATCATTGCTGTCACCGTATATAGGGGACAGAGAGGGGAGGGTCAATAGGGGACCAGCTATGGAGGAAAAAGAACACAGCTACCATGTAGCGGAGATTCTCGATTCCAGGTGGAGGGGAGAGCAAGTAGAGTATTTGGTAATGTGGGAAGGGGAGCCGGAGTCGGAAAACACCTGGGTCAGGGCAGAGGATGTAGATGACGAGGTTTTGATTGAAACTTTTCATCAGAGATTCCCTAGAAAACCCCAGCCAGTGGCAAGGTTCCGGAGGGAATACTTCGCCACCACCGACGACGAAGAAGAGTTGGAGGGGTTCGCTGATTCCGAGGTGGAGGAGGATTCAGCGAGTCGGAATGAAGACCGATGGAGGGAATTGTTCGAGACGTCTGAAGATGAAGAGGATTCTTTTAGGGGTTTCAGCTCCTCACCGCCCAGAGGAGAAAGTAGGGGCGGGGGAGAGGGGGGCCCTGGAGGGGAGGTGGATGTCAGGGAACTGACATCGGAGGAAAGGGAAGTGGTAAGGCTCCCAGAGACTGGGAGAGAGTCAACAGCCAAAGCAGGGACCAGCAGGGGGAGCGCGGGTTCTCTGGAGGAGGATCTCAGTAATGCTGAGAGAGACGCAGCAGCCCAGGCAGGAAGCAGCAGGGGAGAGAAAGGGGTGAGAGACACTTCGAGCGAAAATAGCGGGGAGGTGTCAGAAGCTACTGCAGGGAGACCCATGCTTCGCCGGAAGCTGCCACGTCGTGAGTCCAGGAGACGCGTTTCCGTTAAGGAACTTCTTTGCTGGAAGCGCTTCCGCAGACAGCCACTGTCAGACTCTACTAGTGACTAGAGCAGACATGTCTGAGGAGCTCTGTCACACACAGAGGTTTGTGGGGTCGCACAAACTCTGAAGGGGCACAATTTTAAGCACAAGCAGCTAACCATCCCCTGACATACTGGTAAACTCTAGATTGGAGCTGATACCGTAGCTTGGAAAAATCTGTTCAAATCTTTATCCGCCGGCATGAAATTTCTGGGCAGCTAGACAACTTGAGACCTGCCAGTCACAGAAACCCATTGCTGTGCTGCAAGTTATGCTGCAGTTATATACGCTATAAAACCCATATTGGGGTTGATACCGTGCCTTGGAAAAATCTGTTCAAATCTTTATCTGCCTGCATAAATTTTCTGGGCATCTAGGCAACCTGATGACTGGAATTTAAAGTGTTACTTACTTATTTATATATAAAAAACCACCCCCTTCATTGCAAAATGATCACAGGGCGGTATACAAAATATATAAAGCCAGTCAATAAAATTACTGTTCAATTCAGACAGTCTGTCCCATTTTATAACTAGGCTAATATAGTCAAAAGCCCTGGATAAGTGGAGCTTTTCATCTGGTGCTGAAAATTAGGTATTGTTGATTCCACCATAATCCAGAGCCAGGGTGCTGTTACTAAAAATGCCCTATTATGAATCCCTGTAGTGTTTGTGCCTGTGAAACGATGAGTTTAGGCTTCAGTTTTTGGTTAGGGTGTGAATTAGGTGATTTTTTGTGATTCAACTCCGATTTTAAAAATCTGCCTTTCTGCGGTGATTGCAGTAAGGATGTTGATGAATTGTTGACTGTTTTATAAGGTCACAATGATTAATGATGATAAACTTAATCAGGAACCTGGAGGGTACCACATTGACATATAAATTATCCTCAGTACAGAAAGCAATGGATGTGAAAAGGTTCAAACCCAATTAAGTCTGTTAAATTCTTCTGATTATAGGTGTAACTGACACAGTTTAGTCTTGACTCCTATCTTTACCCGACATCTAGTAGACAATAACTTATTTTGTTGTCATTTTAACATGCCTAGTCCTTTATCCCAAAGGCTGGCATGGAAGAAGTTGCAGTAATTTTCTCCGCCAAATTAACTCCGTCAGTCAATTGATATTTTTTTTGCGAAACAAAATAAGCAGTTAAATGTCAGCTGGTCTGCTGCAGAGAAAACATAATTAAAATGGGTTTTTAACCAAACATTGTTTTAACTTGGGCTTATCTTTGTCTGTTGAAGTTTATTACAAAGCAATGAATGGAACATCTCCCTCAATTTTCATTGCATACCTGAAATCTGTTTTCACTAAAGTTCTGTATAGTCAAGTGTGCTTATATAAATGCTGAAGATGAGACGGCGATGAATGATTCCTGTCTGCTGCAAATGTGACTTTGGCATAGCTATCTTTAGTGAACTATTGCAGTGTGAAACTCAAGCATTGGCGTTGGTTAATAACTTTGTCCTCTTTCAGGTATAATGGCAACCTCATGGCTTCTTGTATGCATAAGTGGTGCTCAGCCTCAGTCTCTTGCTGCCCTCCTTCCTCCCCAACACATGTGGACAGAGGCTTTTAGGTGCAAGTAAGAAAGAGCTCTTTATCCAGGCAAGCAACAGTACAGGCATGGCAGCAGATGCAAAATTCAAGGGTCACAAATAAGGAGTTCAGGAACCATTCAAGAGACATTCAGAGCTGCAGTGAAGATGTCCCAACAGGTTGCACACTGCCCACTAAGCTTTTAAGGACTAGGCATGAGATTGTAGGGGATGCGGGTGGCGCTGTGGGTTAAACCCCAGAGCCTAGGGCTTGCCGATCAGAAGGTCGGAGGTTCGAATCCCCACAACGGGGTGAGCTCCCGTTGCTCGGTCCCTGCTCCTGCCAACCTAGCAGTTCGAAAGCACATAAAAGTGCAAGTAGATAAATAGGTACTGCTCTGGTGGGAAGGTAAATGGCGTTTCCGTGCGCTGCTCTGGTTCGCCAGAAGCGGCTTAGTCATGCTGGCCACATGACCCGGAAGTTGTATGCCGGCTCCCTCGGCCAATAAAGTGAGATGAGTGCCGTAACCCCAGAGTCATCTGCGACTGGATATAATGGTCAGGGGTCCCTTTAGCTTTACCTTTTTATGAGACTGTAGTGTATTTAAGAAATATGGTTTATTTACACATATTCACGCCTTAGTGGAGGTGTCTCTTGCTGCTTCTCCCATAGCTTCAGCAAGCTTGGGTCCAGAGCAGAAACCAGTCATGCTCCCTGGTCTCTTGGTGCAACCGTTCCCAGCCAGCCCTGAATGCAGTTCTGGCTCCTCCCTTCTTCTCCCAAACCCTTGCAAAATGCAACCCAAGCCACATGCAGCATGGCCACACTGTTTTACCTTCAGGCTAAACTGGAATGCTAAACATTTCTCTGCCTGTTGTAACCCTGGCAACCCCTGTCTCACAGATTCTAGGGTCTTCCCTTGATGCACTGATGACTGTCCATCAGCATCCTTGCATTTCTTAATAACTTATGCCCAGGCAATGCCCCAGCCTGGAAGGACTAGCTCAGTCTACATTTTTTTCCTTGCTAAATCCAACATCTGTCAGCTCACCTTAATTCTCAAGGTACTGATTAAACCCCACCACCCAGAAGTCTGCAGTGGTTCAGGGCACCCACAAACACATAACAGCAAGTAAATCATTTATAGGCTGTTATTGGAAATTCTCCTGTTCTTGACCTCTTAGAGGTATCCTGGTGTCCCTTTTCAGGTGGAGCAGTTGAGATCTGGGCAGATTCATTTTCTAACAGAACTTTTCACTTTCCCCCTTGGGTCTTGCCAGCAATGCTGGAGACATTTGCGGTGCTATTTGTACTGTGAAAGCTGCAGTAATTGCTTTCAGAGTAGGTCAGTTGTAACGATTTCTGCGTAGTGAAGTTGTTTGGGAGAAGGGCAGATTGCACAAGATCTTTTGCCGTTTCGACAAGGTTTGTTTGAGCTACCAAAGTCTGTTTGTTTGCTATCAATTACCGGCAGGGTGCCGACTCAATTGATACACGGGTGCTCTTTGCACATTTAGATTCGGAGGGTTGCGCTGCTCTCTAAAGGTCATGCTTTGGAGAAAACAAGATCAAATTAGGCACCTGCGCTGTACGCCGAATTTCTCAGGGCTGTTAAACATTCAACCTCTTCTGTTCCGCCTAAAAGAAACAGCCATGCTACAAGGTTCAGGTGCAGGGAAATTTCAGTAGCAGCCTGTAATGAATATAAAGTCACTAAAACGAACAATCCTTCTTATCATTCTGTAGCTGCTTGTGCGGGACTAGTCAGAATCTGAAATTGCCCTTTTCTGGACCTTGCATCTCAATCCCTGGTGATGGCACATTATCAAACAGATGTGTGAAATTCCTTCAACTCTGAAGCTTGCAAAGATTTGGAAAAGCTAGGGTTGTTCCTTTGCCTTGCACAGCTACCAGCAGCAGATGAGGCAAAGCCCCTTTGAGAAGTACGGTGGTACTTTGGTTCTTAAACTTAATCCGTTCCAGAAGTCCATTCCAAAAGCAAAGCGTTCCAAAGCCAAGGCACGCTTTCCCATAGAAAGTAATGCAAAATGGATTAATCCGTTCCAGACTTTTAAAAGCAACCCTTAAAACAGCAATTTAACATGAATTTTACTATCTAACGAGACCATGGATCCATAAAATAAAAGCAATAATCAATGTATTGTACTATAAAATAAATAAGACAGTATTGTAGATTAAAAAAATTAAAATTAAAATTTTCCTTACCTGCACTAATGTTTGGATGGGGGGCTTTTATCCATTTCCGCAGTCACACAATCAGCCAATCAATCAGTAGCTGAACTGGGTTCCACACAGTCACAAAAACGAACTAACCGAAAAAGCCTCAAAAACAAAAACGCAAAATAAGTAGCAAAAACAAACGCGCCAAACTTAATCCATTCTGGAAGTCTGTGACTTCTGAAATGTTCGAAAACCAAGGCGCAGCTTCTGATTGGTGCAGGCGCCCTGGAAACAATAGCCAACAGCTGCATTGGACGTTCGGCTTTTGAAAACTGGAACACTTACTTCTGGGTTTTCGGTGTTTGAGAACCAAGGTAGCACTGTATGGTGGTTCTCATGCACCTTCCCCACACATATATAGGGGTCTTGTTGGGGGTGTCTGCCTGGTTCCCAACATCCCAGAATTATGCTTTGAACTCCACTGCTGTCACCTTGTACCGCTCTGTCCAGTTCACAAAATGCAAAGGCAATGAGGTCTAGTGGGCAAACACAAGTATTTGACAAGAGATGTCCAACTGCGTCCAATTACATCTGTGTGGACTCTGGGTTAGCTTCCTTTTAAGAAATGATTGCTATAATTTATCTGTGGAATTTGTCACTTTCATTCCAATCTCAGCTGCCAATCATTTTTCTCTCTGTGCATTCGTAGCAGAAGAGGTGCACCTTCATCTAGCTCTGAGCAATGAATGGTTTTATGCATCTGTTTGCTGTCACAAGTCATACGCCACATAAAACTGTAGTTTTAAGTTAGGTTACAAAAGAGATGCAGAGGATAAAATCAATTAAAAATAACCACAACATCAGAAAAGCTTACTTAAGATGCCTACTGAAATAATAATAATAATAAAAATAATTATCACCAAGCTGCTATAGTTTGCCTGATCTCAGCCGGAAGAAATTTCCACATACAGTGGTGCCCCGCAAGACGAATGCCTTGCAAGACGAAAAACCCGCTAGACGAAAGGGTTTTCCGTTTTTTGATGCGCTTCGCAAGACGAAAACGTCTTGCGAGTCTTGTGATTTTTTCCGTTCCCCCTCTCTTTTTCTAAGCCGCTAAGCCTTTAATAGCTGCTAAACCGCTAATAGCGCTAATCCGCTAAGCCGTTAATAGGGTTGCTTCGCAAGACGAAAAAACCGCTAGACGAAGAGACTCGCGGAACGGATTATTTTCGTCTTGCGAGGCACCACTGTAATTGGGCTCTCCCTGTGGGGCCACCAGCAACTCTCTGAGACTTTGGCGATTGGGCAGTCCTTAAAGAATTGGGCAGCCCTTAATGTTTCTTGGGACCAAGTTGTTATGGGCTGTTAAAATTAGCACAAGATCCTCCACTTTGAAAAGCAGCAGGGACTGTAAAAAGAACAGTGATTATTCAGTTCCTGTAGGGATATCGCTGGTGGGGAAGTGGGCTCCCTCCGGACCCCACTGCCCCACTCCGCGATATTCCTACAAGTTCCTGCGGCATGAGGGACTGATGGCAGGGAAACTTGGTTTTGAGCAATTGGAAAGGCTTATGGGTACGCTGACCTTCAAAAGAAAAAAAGAGAGACTGCGGGTAGACTCTCACAGCGTCTGCCTGCAAGTCTAGTTCATTGTACTTCTGATTCTGCATGCCAGTGATTAATGTCCCTGGAAAAGACAGGTCTCGCTTTTCCCCATGGCAAATTGTTGGAATCTGTCTTTGGAGTGTGCAAATGTATGCTGATGCCATATTTGCTATGGACATGCTCAGTTGGAAGTACCCAGTATAGGAAGTATGGGGTCAGGCATAGTTATCTGGCGTTTATTCAGTATACTAAGGCAAAAATGAGAGCAGTGGCCCAATGCTATGTGTCGAATTCTGCAACAAAGGGCGTGTTTCGTTTAACTTCTTTGCAGCAGGCTAATTTGGACTGGTACAGGTAGCGCTGTGGTCTAAACCACTGAGCCTAGGGCTTGCCGATTGGAAGGTCGGCGGTTCGAATCCCTGCGACGGGGTGAGCTCCCATTGCTCGGTCCCAGCTCCTGCCAACCTAGCAATTCGAAAACACACCAAAAAGTGCAAGTAGATAAATAGATACCACTACGGTGGGAAGGTAAACAGAGTTTCCGTGTGCTGCTCTGGTTTCGCCAGAAGCAGCTTAGTCATGCTGGCCACATGACCTGGAAAAACTGTCTGCGGACAAACGCCGGCTCCCTCGGCCTGTAAAGCGAGATGAGCACCACAACCCCAGAGTCGTCTGCGAATGGACTTAACTCTCAGGGGTCCTTTACCTTTTTTACCTTTAATTTGGACTGAGGCTGTGGTGTGATAGTTTCCTAGAAAGCTGGTCAATCATAACAGTGCCAGTCATGCCAGACGTCTAATAGTTGTTTGCCCTTGTTAAACAGATATAATTCTAAGTAGCAGGTGACCTCCAGCTAAGTAATACTCATAGCAGACATGTTGGAATCCATGGGTCTATTCTGGTATGATTTAATTGGATATCATTCTGTGTCGGGTGATGCAGGTATGCACCCTTGGTTTGCTTCATGGTGATAATGATGAGAAAAAAACCTGTTCTCCTTGACCTCTGAATTTGTACCTCCTAGTAGAAATTCTGAATTTGTATACTCTCAGAAAATCTCAGAATACTAACTTTGGAGAGACTTTATTGCTAGTGAATCCGGGGGCAGATAGAATGGATTTTCTAAAAAACTGTAACTGTATGCCGGATGCTTGAGGTCCCTTTTAAATAGTTTGTCAACAAAATCCATATTAGGATCTCTAGTATCACAGAATAATAAAAAAATATCTCTAGCAATATTTTAACATTTCCACAAAGGGTGTGAGGAGATACTTTTAAAACACTTTGGCAAGAAGAGATGACAGCACTTTGCTGAAAGGAGGGGGAAGGATAATTACGAGAGGATAAGGATAATTTATTGGCTGTATTCATATTGAAGTTTTTTAAAAAGTAAAAAAGAAGTACTGAATCATGACGGGATGCTACATTTTTAGTTTCTCTTCACAGGCTTACTGGAAGTTCGGGGTATGTAACAGATGGACCTGGAAACTATAAATACAAAACGAAATGTACATGGCTTATTGTGGGAAGGTAAGAAGCAAACACCTTTATACTCACGGGATGGAATTGGGCAGTATTCTTGCCTGTATGTAGCTACATCATGATGTTTTTAACTGCTTTCCCAGTTGGCTTATATTTTGTTGTCCAGTTGCTAAACAGGAAAGAATTGCTCTTGAGCAATTATTGAAACTGGCTCTAATTTTGCATTCCAGTAGTGTTATGCTGTTGTTTTTTGGGATGAGAATTCTTACCAAATTTAAGAACAGTTCGTAGGCCACGGTCTGGTCCAGTCCGTACAAAAACGGCATCCGTCTCGCTTTGCTTTGGGGGATCAGACTTCTTCCTGGCCTGTAGCAAAGACTACAGCCTGTCATTTGGAATAGAGCTGTGAGGATTAAGCCCCAGAGAATCTCTCACCACCCATTTCTTCAGGCTGTGGTTCAGCATCAGCAGAGATAGGGAAAGATCTGAGTTGTATCGGGTGGCATAATTAAAAAATACCAATAATTTGGTGGTTCGGCTTTCTGATCATAGCTACTATTCTCCTTGGGTTGGCAAAAGAGAGGAAATATTGTTCTCTCTCAAGCTTAAACTTGGTGGGTCGCAGTTATTGTTCTCTCTCAAGCTTAAACTTGTGGGTCGCAGCCTAGCTGCCCAGATATTGTGCCAAAGGCAAGAGGCAGCATATTTCATGACTTCCTCTTGTGCAAGGAAACAAAACCCGGCATTTCCCCAATGAAAGCTGGGACTTCTCTGATCCTGTCCCAAATTCACATTTATTCAGACAGACCTTCAGAGGTTCTGTCAACCTTTCAGCCAAGGTCCTTGCTTTAACTACAATGATATTTGATTCCCCCCCAGCAGATTTTAGTGGTTTCTTAGCAGGAGAAATTTTTTTAAAATTAAGAATGGCGCTTTTATCGTTCCATTCCTTTTGAAGGGTGCTTATGTTTTTGTTCAGTCATAATGTTTTGTGGTATTTTTAGGCTGGATGCTGGCAAGCCCAACCTATTTTGAGATTCTGGAGCGCTTGATGCATTTACGTTTGCGTGCATATGTTGGGTCAGATGTGACAGAATATATATATCTACACAAATGAAATTTCTACATGGAAGCAGTTGCCTGTATTGAAGAAGCACCCCCTGAGTTGTTAACCTTATTCCTGTGTCTGCGATATGTGAATTAGTTAGGAGATGTCATTGCAGTCCTTGATGTGAAAGAAGAGAGCAAAACTGAATATAAGTGAGGGGACTATGCTAATTTTTTGAGATACATCCATTGTTGGACTGGACGTTTTCAGGCAAAATATCAGATCATTTTAATATTGGGGTGGGGGTTAAAATGTGTGGCACCCCCCAGCTGCAGTCTATAAAGATTCAGCCCCACAAATGTGGCACTGTGTGACTGCTCTGATAATATTTCCTTCCTTTGCGAGTCCAAACTGCCAAATTATTGTCAATAGCATGAAGCTGGTCAGCAGGACCAAGCTTTTACATAGGAATATTTCCTCATTGTGTTGAGATTATAATAGCCTGCAGAATTTCAGCTTTGGCTAATTCTTCAGGATTTAGTAAAACCTATTGTATGGGGACTAACTTGGAAGAAATGCTCACTACAAAAAAAGTGGTGATGTAAGTTATGAGGCAACAGTCATTGCGTCACAATAAAATAACTTGAAAGAATAGACGATGATACAATATTAGAGGCGAGCTGTGGCTTTCCTTACAAAAAAGAGCAATATGTTGAGGGTCTGTGGAAATAACGCTGCCTGTTTTCTTCCCACAGGCCGAACTCGATCCTTAGGCTCCGTTTTAATCATTTTGCGACGGAATGCAGCTGGGACCACTTGTATGTATATGATGGGGATTCGATTTATGCTCCATTACTGGCTGCTTTTAGGTAAGCCCCAGAGAACAGTGTGAAACTAATTGGTTTGTCGTATTTGTTTGATGTGATTCTTCATGTTTTGTCTTGAAAGTCTGCGGTTCTTTTTTTCTGTCCTAGGATCAGGAAACGCAGGGAAAGTACTATGTGGTATATTTTTTGTTTGTAGTCCCCACATTACTTGAGTTTCTACCCCTTTGCATATCTGTGCATGTGGTGAACACAGGAAAAGCCTTTGCACAGCAGTCCTCACTGTGCTGTGCTGCCGCTCCACTAGTTTTCCTTTCGACTCACATTGGAGCTTTGGCTGATTCCAACCAAATGTGATGGGTATGCATGATTTGGCTGCCTTGAAAACCCTTTTCCTTGCCCATCAGGTGCCTTGACACTTCAGTATTTCAACAGGAGATTTGCTTGGGTTCCATGTTGCTTTTACTCTGGTGCTTTAGGAAGGGGTCAAGACTGAGAACTTGACAGTAGTTCCGTTTCTTCTTCTTTGCCCAGATGTCATATAGTGAGGCCGTGGTTCATCTGGGAAAATAATATAGATCTCTCCCACCCCAGTCGTTAGCAAAGATCTTGCAGATACTTGCTTTGAATTGCATTTTCACCTGTAAAGCTGAAGTGAGCTTATTAATGGGGTTTCAGGAAGCTTAAAGTGTTTCGAAATGGCATAAACGAGAAATCACTGCCTCCGGATAAACACTGTTTTATACATAGAAATAGTCTTTTACCTTCTGTTTTATCTTGAGATGAACTTGTTTATTTTGACACTTGCCAGTTTGGCAATCCAGAATTGGCTTAAGTGAACTTAATTTAGAGCAAGGTTAAGCAGATGTTTCTGTGTTTGGCGTCTTCAGCTCATGCTGTTGACAAACATATAAGCGTTTCTTCTTGCAAGTAGGCAAGCTTTGATATTCCCCCAGGTGCCTAAGAATAATGAACTTCCCCATCACTTGTCTATCTGATTTGCTGCTGGCTTCTACAAAGTGGATTCTGATCCCTAGGTAATATAATGCTGGCTGCAGCTTGACTCTTTCGATGATGTCTTCATATGGCCTAAAGCTTCCAGGTGCTGTTGTAGATACTGATGACAAACACAGTTGGGCAAGTGACTGCCTTGACATCTTGTAAGCTCCAACTTCATTAAAAGTCCCACCCTGCCTGATGGATCTACTGTCATTGAGTTGCATCACACGAAACCATCATTGGAGCAAGAATCAAGACTGACATGCTTAGCTCTGTCTAAGTCTCCTTTTCTCTCCCTTGACTGCCAGTGTTGCTTACACCTTCAAATGGCAGCTGGAACCTGACAGCTGCCTAAAGCAACCTCATTGGGCTTTTGCTCCGTAGATACCTGCATCTTCTGGTGCCTTAAATAGCAAATCCTGGGTAGTCAAGTAATTTTCCCATTCTGGAATCTTGGCTGGCAGGCAAACAGGTTCCTTCCAGAAGAATAAAGTCCTGGCATTCTACTGGTTAACTCTGCTATTACAATGGGTTTGTCTATGAACAACTACTTCAACGGCCTGAAGATGTTTTAATAGTTCTCCACTGTGATGGGAAAACAAAGCACTTGTTGTTCCTAGCTGACCCTTGGTTGAACAATTGGGTTCACTTGACATTAAGCTATGATGAAACATTGACTTTAGAGTGACAGGCATAAGAGGGCTGCAAATATATAATTAATCTTTAGGCACCTGAGCCTACGAGGATGCATCAAGTGTGAAATTATTTCTCTTAATGCTTTAATGTGCAAAAGTCGAGTGGCAGTAATTTTTCTCTAGAGAAGGTCTTGTTTGTTGGAACCTTGCATATACCAAGGTGTCTAGCCAAAGGATTTCTAACCAGGAAAAAAAAAGCATTCAAATTGCATGAAAGTGGTAGACGAGATTGGACAGGCTTTCTCAGGTTCGTGATGTGGGGTGCTGACTCTTGCACCCCATGCACAGCCCACCTTAGCTATTGTTGTTGTTTAGTCGTTTAGTCGTGTCCGACTCTTTGTGACCCCCTGGACCAGAGCACGCCAGGCACTCCTGTCTTCCATTGCCTCCCGCAGTTTGGTCAGACTCATGCTGGTAGCTTCGAGAACACTATCCAACCATCTTGTCCTCTGTCGTCCCCTTCTCCTTGTGCCCTCCACCTTTCCCAACATCAGGGTCTTTTCCAGGGAGTCTTCTCATGAGGTAGCCAAAGTCTTGGAGCCTCAGCTTCAGGATCTGTCCTTCCAGTGAGCACTCAGGGCTGATTTCCTTAAGAACGGAGAGGTTTGATCTTCTTGCAGTCCATGGGACTCTCAAGAGTCTCCTCCAGCACCATAGCTATACCATTTGCATATTATGAGGCACGCACCATTTGCATATGATGGGACATGCACCTTTTCTGTGCCTGAAAGGACCTCCGTTCACTGAGGAGGTCGGTTCTTCTGGAAGTCTGCACATGCCCCAGAACTATGGGTGTGATCAGGCTTTGCTTTGATCAGTGAGAACATCATTGTGATCACCACAGTTGTGTGAATCAGTGCAGATGTAAGCTGGAAGTGCGTGGCAGTCACGAGCAAGCAAGAGGTTGCACTTGGACTAACGTAATTCCAGAATCCGGTGCTTTATCGAATGTGAGCGAGACGTATCATTGGCTGGTTTTTATATTACTTTACTGTTTTCATTGGAATTGTTGCATTCTTAGTTTCTATATTTGAGGTACCCCACCCTGGCATCACCTGCTTGATGGAGGGTGGGCTAAAAATGAAATAAAAAGAGCTCTGATCTCTCATTTTGTGTGTTTGTAGTTCTCAGCTAGCTAGCATCCCCTACCTTAATTAGATGAGTACCCTTTTGCATTGTTTGAGAAGCACAAGGCCAAGAGCTCTTTATCTGAAGGACTGTGTGGTCCCAGGCTGGTTGAAGAGTGAAGAACCATTGGAAGGCACAGCGAAGTGCCCACCAACAGCCAGCACCTGGAGAGATGTATTTCCATTCAAATTATAGAAATTATTTCTACACATACAAATTACCGTAGCACATACAAATGTGTGTCCTCTTTCATTCCCTTTTGGGGTCGATTCATTTCGACTTCGTGGCAATGCTTAGGTGGCATGCTATCTCCGAGAGAAATATTTTTATTTTATTTTATTTATTAAATTTATATACTGCCCTTCATCTGACGAGCACATGCAACAGGAAAACTCCCTCCCTTCCATATATGTGTGTGTTGAATTCTTGTGTGTTTTGCCTGCTGTGATTTGGAGCATTTAATATGTAGTTGGAACCTTTCCATTCTCGAAAAGTACAAAAGGAAGATAAATGGTGTTTGAAAATGTTTGATTTTGATCGCTTTGACCTCTTTCTGATTTTTGAGAAAGACAGAGTTTAAATAGACAAGATAGATAACTGATCCCTGTTAGTTGCTCTTTCAAGTGCCCCCATAGATCTTGCTCCCATCCATTTGATTTGATTTTAAATGTGCATGGTTGCATATTTGCCCATCTAAAGATGATGATGGGAGGTTTTTTTTAATGTGTGCCTTCATAATTAAAACCAGATGCATTATCCAGATTAAATGATTCGGATATTGTCTCAGGTGAATGAGAGTTTCATTTTAGTAACCCCACTCACTGGGCAGTGAGCCCCATTGAATCCAGTAGGACTTAACTCGGAGTCATCACAGTTTGGCTTGTGCTGCAGGTTGTAAAAATTGTGCTACTCTTTGATATTGATGATATTTGTAAACTGTTTGATGGTCAGATGTTATGCTTTTGTCTCCATATATTACTTTGTTGGCCAACTTTTCTACTGATAGGACTGTGTGGAGTCTTCCATCTAAAGCTATGTCTTTGATGTTGCATCTTTGCCTATTCTAGCTCCTGAAACCCTCTCCTAATGTAGCTGCGTCTTGTCTCTCCCTGTACAGTGGCCTGATCGTTCCCGAGAGGGAGAGCAACGAGACGGTCCCAGAAGTTGTAGCCACTTCTGGTTATGCTCTCCTCCATTTCTTCAGCGATGCGGCGTATAACTTGACAGGATTTAACATCACCTACAAGTAAGTTGCGGATGCAGGTATGCAAGGAGTGCCAGAAGGAAAGCCTTTGAAGTACTGCTTTAAATTCACTTGTCAGTTTCTCCCTGCTAGCGTTTACAATTGGTTTTGAAGCAATATCTCCTTGTGGATTTAGCTTGCATCTTGAATCAGCACTTCATTTACCGTATTTTTCGCTCTGTAAGACGCACCAGACCACAAGGCGCACCTAGTTTTTGGAGGAGGAAAACAAGAAAAAAAATATTCTGAATCTCAGAAGCCAGAACAGCAAGAGGGATCGCTGCGCAGTGAAAGCAGCAATCCCTCTTGCTGTTCTGGATTCTGGGATAGCTGCGCAGCCTGCATTCACTCCATAAGATGCACACACATTTCCCCTTACTTTTTAGGAGGGAAAAAAATGAGTCTTATAGAGCAAAAAATACGGTATTTGAAGAAAACACACCGATAACGTGGTTTCTGCCCTGTTAGGTTTGGGCAGGTGATTATTTTGGACTTGCTGGGAGCATAAATAGCTAACCATACCTATGTTTTTATACTGTGTGTCTGGTATATTGATAGCAGTTTCCTCCCCTATTCTACTGGCAAATGCAGAATATATCATGCCCTGCTCTAAAAAAAAAGGTTAATTTTATTACTTATACTTGGATCTTTCAAATTCCCAATTTGTGATCTCTAATTCTTTACACTGAACTGGGATCGAAAACACACCAATGGAACTAATGGCAATCTGGGATGTAGCAACAAACATTTTCCAGAACTTGAAATTCTAGAAACTGTAGCACCATCTTGTGGCATCAGTTGGTATTTCACTGTACAAAACCTTGAAGGACAGAAGAAGCTGATTTATACCAGGTCAGATGATTTGCCAGTCCAGGCCAGTAGCGTCTTCTCTAACTGGAGCGACTTCCCCCTACCCATTACTTGGAACCTGATGGTTCTTAACTGGATTTACTGGGGACTGAACCTTGGAAATTCCACGAATAAGGCATGTGCCCTGCAGTGAACTGAATGCAGTGAACTGGGCACCACAGTTCAAGAAGGACACTGACAAACTGGAACGTGTCCAGAGGAGGGCAACCAAAATGGTCAAAGGCCTGGAAACGATGCCTTATGAGGAATGGCTAAGGGAGCTGGGCATGTTTAGCCTGGAGAAGAGGAGGTTAAGGGGTGATATGATAGCCATGTTCAAATATATAAAAGGATGTCACATAGAGGAGGGAGAAAGGTTGTTTTCTGCTGCTCCAGAGAAGCGGACACGGAGCAATGGATCCAAACTACAAGAAAGAAGATTCCACCTAAACATTAGGAAGAACTTCCTGACAGTAAGAGCTGTTTGACAGTGGAATTTGCTGCCAAGGAGTGTGGTGGAGTCTCCTACTTTGGAGGTCTTTAAGCAGAGGCTTGACAACCATATGTCAGGAGTGCTCTGATGGTGTTTCCTGCTTGGCAGGGGGTTGGACTCGATGGCCCTTGTGGTCTCTTCTAACTCTATGATTCTATGATTCTATGATTCTATGACCCTTTTGTAGTTCCTTGTTTAAAAAATACCCCATGCATACCCCAGCTGCCCTGACTCAGCAGAGCTGAAGCAAGTGATTTGACGTACAAGTTGTTACTGATCCAGATCTCCTAGACTGGAGAACTTAAGCCAGCCTCCTAACAGATGAGGACCACATGATCTCACCATCATTTACTTGTATGCCGCCTTTCCATAATTAAAACCATGTTCAAGGTGGCTTACAACATGAACAGATTTCCATAACGACAGAAGTAGTCATAAACAATAAATAAAACACATCAAAAATTGGCAAAAAAGACACTAATAAATTTAATGAGTAATAATCACTGGGGAACATTTTTTCCCCCATTTTCTGTTGCATGAGATTTTTCAAGTGTTCTTATATGTCCTTTCAATGCTGATTTCAAATCTGAAATCGATTTTCATGTACATTGGTACCTCAGGTTATGTATGCTTCAGGTTTACATACGCTTCAGGTTACAGACTCCACTAACCCAGAAATAGTTCTTCAGGTTAAGAACTTTGCTTCAGGATGAGAACAGAAATTGTGCTACAGCGGCGCGGCGGCAGCAGGAGGCCCCATTAGCTAAAGTGGTTCTTTAGGTTAAGAACAGTTTCAGGTTAAGAATGGGCCTCCAGAACGAATTAAGTCCTTAACTCGAGGTACCACTGTACATGCTATAGTTATCTTTCAATTTCCAACTTTTGCTGATATGTCATATTTACACTGGGGATAAGTGAATACTGACACATTGATCTGTCCTAACCACATGGTCATTATTGTTTTGCAAACTTAATTTTTCTTTATTTTTGTAGTTTTGTAACCTAAATACTTGTATTTTTCAGATTAGACCATGGCTTCTTCAAGTAGGCAAAAATGTGTAAACAAGCCTGATGCCTTTTGTTATGTATGTGGCTGCGGGTGTGAATGCAACAATTTTTTTGTTCCCCAGTGTAATCCACAATCATACTGTTAACTCTTTTGAATATTTCACCTTCCCTCACCTGGGCACAGCCATGTTACCTATTTTGTAGCTCTGCAGCTGCTCCTTGTCTGGCTACTTTTTTCTAGGTTCTGCCTATCAAACGCTTACACTCAGATCATTAACGCCAAAGGCTGAAAACTTTCTGATTCTGTGCACTAAGTCTCCAGAAACATGTTTTGGAAGTCTGGAAGAGTTCTGCCCTTTCACCACCCTTCTCCGAGCATAATTTGGTTGATTAAAGGGCAAAATTGTATTGCATTCTTTTCTTTTTCTCTCCCCCCCCCCCAAATTACTATGACATACTGGGTTTCGATCTGGACGTTCCTCCCAAGGGAGCAGTAAAACTGCTAGCTTCCTGATCATATTTGGCATGAGTCTTGGTCGTTTGCTGTTGCCAGTCTCCCATTTCCCGGTGCTATGACAACCAATCTTTGATATGACCTTTTCCTGATTCTCCGTCCGCAGCTTTGATGTGTGCCCTCATAACTGCTCTGGCAGAGGGGAGTGCAGGGTCACCAACAGCAGCAAAGTGGTTGAATGTGAGTGTTCAGAACATTGGAAAGGAGAAGCCTGTGACATTCCGTTCTGCCCAGACGACTGTGGCTCCCCAGAGAGAGGGCTGTGCAACGTGAATGGTACCCAAGGATGTGTTTGCAACTCGGGCTGGCAAGGTAGGTGGCAAATGCCCTTTTGTGATACGAGTATTAGAGTTTGAAATGCTTAGCAAGGATTTGAGTGGTGTTGGCATTTTTTGTTTCCAGTTTGATGTGAGATCCCGTTGCTCTGTCCCAGCTCCTGCTAACCTAGCAGTTCGAAAGCATGCCAGTGCACATAGATTAATAGGTACCACTGTGGCGGGAAGGTAAACAGCATTTCCGTGCGCTCTGGTTTCTGTCATGGTGTTCTGTTGCACCAGAAGCGGTTTACTCATGCTGGCCACATGACCCGGAAAACTGTCTGTGGACAAATGCCGGCTCCCTTGGCCCAAAAGCAAAATGAGCACCACAACCCCATAGTTGCCTTTGACTGGACTTAACCATCCAGGCATCCTTTACCTTTTTATATTTAGCTACATACTCAGATTCCTGCCAACCTAGCAGCGTGAGAGCACGTCAAAGTGCAAGTAGATAAATAGGGACCGCTCTGGCGGGAAGGTAAACGGCGTTTCTGTGCGCTGCTCTGGTTCACCAGAAGTGGCTTAGTCATGCTGGCAACATGACCTGGAAGCTGTCTGCGGACAAATGCTGGCTCCCTTGACCTATAGAGCGAGATGAGCACACAACCCCAGAGTCGGTCACGACCAGACCTAATGGTCAGGGGTCCCTTTACCTTTTTTACATACTCAGATAGCTGCTAACACCTGTCCCGTTAGCTATCTATTTAGATTCACTCATCTTGCATCCCCAAGTTCCTTGGCAACTCTTGTTCTGCTCCTAGGGTGGAAATTTCTATTATTTCTTCCATTCTTCTGCTGCTCCTATACTTCCTCCCCCTAGTCCCTTCTTATCCGTACCTCTCAAAGCTCCTTTTCTTTATTCAGGTCCCCTTTTCTTCCTCCTCCTTTTTAGAGCTTATTAGCTGTAAATGTCTGTCAATATAAATGTAGCTCTTAAGTGATGGAAAGTATGTAATACTGTTCTTGACACATTTGGTTTTGCTTCTCCTAGGTACAGACTGCTCAGTACCTGTCCCAGCAAACCAATCGTTCTGGACTCAGGAGGAATTCTACATCCCCAAACTTCCTAGAGCATCTCATAAAGCCGTGGTCCAAGATGATGTCATGTGGGTAGTTGGTGGTTACATGTTCAACCACACGGATGCTCAAATGGTTTTGGCGTGAGTACAAACAAACTTCAAAACGTTTTATGGGAAATGGTAGTGAGGGGTTTCATTTTGCTCTTTGTGTTGACCTGTGCTAAATTTAGAGGGAACCAAGATGTTGGGATGAGTAACAGCCAACCGTTTGACTGCAGTACAGTGCTGGCCTTGCTCTCTCTCTGCTCTTCTGAAGTATAATAATAAATAATAATAATAATAATAATAATAATAATAATAATAATAATTTATTATTTATACCCTGCCCATCTGGCTGAGTTTCCCCAGCCACTCTGGGCGGCTCCCAATCGAGTGTTAAAAACAATACAGCATTAAATATTAAAAACTTCCCTAAACAGGGCTGCCTTCAGATGCCTTTTAAAAATAGGATAGCTGCTTATGTCCTTGACATCTGATGGGAGGACGTTCCACAGGGCAGGCACCACTATCGAGAAAGCCCTCTGCCTGGTTCCCCTGTAACCTCGCTTCTCGCAGTGAGGGAACCGCCAGAAGGCCCTCGGCGCTGGACCTCAGTGTCCGGGCTGAACGATGGGGGTGGAGATGCTCCTTCAGGTGTACAGGACTGAGGCCATTTAGGGCTTTAAAGGTCAGCACCAACACTTTGAATTGTGCTCAGAAATGTACTGGGTGTATAGAGCTAAGCTGTTTCTTGCCTTGTGCTCTCCCTTCCTTAAAAGATGGTGATCTCTCTGCAGCCTTGCACGTGGGCTCTGTGGCTGTGCAGAGCAAGGTTCGAAACCTAGAGCTAGGTGGAAAGGTTTTGTGAAAAGGGCCTATGCTCAGAAGGGCCCGGCTCCTTCCTTCCTTCTCCCCCAGCAAAGCTCCTTCTCGGTGGCAGAAGATGATGTGTCATTAGGAACTTTCTTTATGGGCTCTCTCCGCAAAATGCAAAGCTAGGCTTTCTGCCCCTTGTCTACCTTCATTCTCTGTCATTTCCTGTGTTTTGTTTCATCTCTGTTTCCCCTGTGATTTATGTGATACCTGGTGCTTCTTCAGTCGCAGCTGAACACCCTGTGTGACAGTGAGTTTCTGTGGTGGTCATGATTGCTGCCTCTTTTTTTGCTTTAGTGAAGGTGGACAGGTCCTCTTGTTTTCAGGTGGATGTTGTAGACAGGTACTCTTGTTTTCAGGTTACCTTGTGTAAGGAGGTCACCTTGGCAGCAGATGCCGCAGCCAGAGCTCCCAGAGCTTCACTGACCAAGCAGCTCAGCTTTGTCCTCTCACCATTGTTATTGATGGCTGAGTCCTCCCCATGGACCCTTCCTAAGAAGTTAACAGGGGGCTGCCTGGCACCTGTAACTGCTTAGGAAGGGACCATGGGGAAGACTCAGCCATCAGTAACGAGGACTAAGACAAAGCTGTTCTCGAATGATGCAGCCATGTGAGTGCTGCTAGTTGCATAGATGTCTTCTGTGGTCCCAATTCTTCTCCCTGATAGGATGCCAGTTCCATGGGGGAGACTTGCATGGCCAGCTTTGCATGTAATTGTTGAGACATTTTGGTGCAACCTTTGAAGCCTGGCACCTGCTTGCAGAAGAAGCATCTCCCAAGCTACGGGTAAAGGGTGCCATGGGAGCCTCTGAATCGTGTATATGCCTTTCACTGTCTCTCTGTATTGGCTATAATACTGCTGAGGTCAACAAAGGCAACCCAAATAGGTGGCAATTCACAGAATTGTGTCTGGAGCTGGCTTACAGCCACCGAACTCCAGGGTAAAAAAGTTTCATGAAGAAGGTCCTTACTGATCTTCAGGGAGAATATTTGGAGATGGCGCTGAACAAAAATGAATAAAAGCATTCCTCTTGTTTCTGCTGCTTCTTTCCTGTCCTGCTTGAATTCATTTTGAGGGTCTGTTTTCTCTATCAAAGAACCATAACAAATACAGCTGCTCATATTGCCAGCAGAAGCACTGGAGTCAAATCGGTTTTTGTTTTATCCGTGTGCTAGTTTGATCATTAAACACCCCTTTTAGCATTTTTACTGTGTTTGCCCTATTCTTGTCCCATGTGCAGTATGAGAAGTATAAATAGCAGCTTTGTGCTCGGGAGTGCATCAGTGTATTTTACCTTTTTCATTATGCAGGTATAATCTTCTTTCCGGAGAATGGCTGCCCCTGAACAGCAGCGTGAATGCAGTTGTGATCAGATACGGGCATTCCCTGGACATACACGAAGTAGGTGACTTTGCTGGAGTTATTGAGGCTGCAATTTGTGTTCACATCGTATTGTAATGGCCATTGGCTGCAAACAATAAAATCGATTGGACTATTATTAGAACTATTGAGGCTGTGTTTCCAATCTGGTTTGAAATTCTGGGCCTGCTTTCGGCGAACTCTTCTCCCAGTAGAAACACGGAGGAGAAGCATTCAGTATTCCACGTCTGTTTTGGCAACCTCCCAAGTTGTACATTCTTTTGATAGTGTTGGTGGGACATGACGCAGATCAGCGAAGGGCTCATCTTTGGGCTTAGTCTGTTCTCTGGGGATCACGTATGCTGAAGCAGCTCTTTGGTGACTCTTAAGAAACAGTGAAGGGACGCAGGTGGTGCTGTAGGTTAAACCACAGAGCCTAGGGCTTGCTGATCAGGTTGGCGGTTCGAATCCCTGCGACTGGGTGAGCTCCTGTTGCTCGGTCCCTGCTCCTGCCAACCTAGCAGTTCGAAAGCACGCCAGTGCAAGTAGATAAATAGGTACCACTCTGGCGGGAAGGTAAACAGCGTTTCCATGCGCTGCTTTGCTTCGCCAGAAGTGGCTTAGTCATGCTGGCCACATGACCCGGAAGCTGTACGCCGGCTCCCTCAGCCAATAAAGCGAGATGAGCGCCGTAACCCCAGAGTCGGTCACGACTGGACCTAATGGTCAGGGGTCCCTTTACCTTTACCTTTAAGAAACAGCGAGATGAGAGCAGACTAAAGAGCTTTGATATGGTGTCTTTATTTATTGCATTTGCATCCACCTTTCCTCCGACCAGATGATGCAGCTGCTCCTTCCTCTATTCAGGTTAGGCTGAGGAGGAGAGGCTTGAGCAATGTCACGAAAGTGACTTCCTGCCAAAAGATAAGATGTGATAATTCCCACTAGAGTGGATGGTTCTAATAGGGTATTTTAAAAATCCACATGGAGGAGAGGCCTATGAACGGGCATTAGTTCTGTTGTCTACATTCAGCACCCATGTTCAGAGGCGTTGCACCAGTGCGTAAGCTTTCATGGGGAGCAACCATGAGAAGAGGCTGTGTCCTCTGAAGCAGGGCACAAAGGCAGCTGGATGGCGACCAACGTGAGAAGCGAGATGCTGGACTAGAGGCGACTTTGGTCTGATGCAGAACCCCTTGCTCTTAAGTTCTTAAGGGTTTCGTAGTGAAGCAGTGATTTGAATCCAGGTATCTCCACCCCAAATCCAGTGCTCTGTCCATGACGATTCATGGATTAATTCCAGTACGAAATGGGATAAATGCAGTATATTCAGCAAAAGATGGAAAACGAGCCTCAAATTTATTTCTGCTTCAAGAAGTGCAATGGGAGCCAGTCATAGAATGGAAGAATTTCCTGAGGAGCCCAGTTTAAGACAGCTTGGCATGGAAGGCAATTCATGTGGCACACTATATAAAAATGGGGGTGTTCCATCGGTGGAAGGATGATGCTGCAGTTACTGAGCTTGGACTGGAAATTGAGAGAAGGACTTAAACAAACAGTGATTATTAATCTTCACACTGTCCTTCCTCCTTAAGGAAATCAGGGTGATGCACATTAAGCATAAACAAAACTAAACGTGCCAAAAAATTGAGTATTCATCATTTGATACTTAAAAGGCAACTAGAAACAAAATACGGCCAACCTAGACTAAGCACCTTTGAAACTTCTGTGCAAATAAGGCTTTACCTCGTGCTGAAATGATTAGAATGCTTGCGCCAGCCATGCGCTTGTAGGGAGGGCATTCTAAAGGGCTCTCTCTTCCTTGTTGATATACAACAAATCTCACCTGGCAGAGGTGCACAGAAGCTCATCTGAAGATCTTAGGATATGGGTAGCCCTTCAGGTATTGGAGAGTTTTAAAGACAAATTGCCTTGGAAGCGATCCGGCCGCCATGTAAGTCCTTTAGAGTCAGTGTAATGTGAGTCCATCTGGCTGTGCCAATTAAAATTCTGGCAGCCACATCCTGTATGAATTGGAAGCGTCTGCGCTGTCTTGGAGGGCAACCCCATGTAGAACGCACTGCAGTGATCCAGTTGGGAGGTTACCAGACAACGGGTCACGGTGGCAAGACGATTGCTGTCCAGGAACAGCCACAGCTGGCAAAACAGCTGAAAGTAATGGGCAGCACTCTGTGCTGCTAAGGCCTTCTGTGACAATGCTGGAGCCAGGAGTTGCCCCCAGACGGCATACCAGGGGGTGTGCAATCTCATATAGAACAGATTGTGCAGCTAATTCTTGGACACAGGAGCTACTTATCTGCCGTGCCTGCGTTGTCATAACTGAGCCTCAGTTTCTTGGCCTGCAGCCAACCCATTTCTGAATCCAGGCACCAGTTCAGCACTCGCACAGCCTCACCTAACTCAGAGGACAGGAGAACTGAGCTGAGTGTCGCCCGCATCCGAATGACACCTCCCTCCAGGCCTCCTGATCTTGCATAGTGGCCTTGTATGCTAAAGCTGTGGGGTTGAGGAACAGATTCCCTGGGTCTGTCATAAGCTTGCCATGTGATTTGCGGTGCCTCAGTTGTTAGCCCATTGGGGCCAGGGAGGGATGTTATTCTCCCATATGATTTTCTTTTCTCTTGTCTGCTTTCCACACATCCCCTTCACCCCCCACCACCCTGGCATTTGAGACTTCCACACTTAGGGACAGAATATGGGAGGAACGGGATCGTTTTTCATGCCATTAGGTGAAATTCTAATATGCAGAAGAATGTCTGAGATTATTTCGTTTCTTCACAGTTTGGAACATTTTCTGCTAAATGTTATTAACTGGTGAAAGGTGGGTTTGAGGCTAAAGCTGGGTGGATGCTGGGTCATTTATTAGATTGTTGGAAGCTTTTCTTTTTTTAAAAAAATCATGTTTATTAAGTTTTCCATTTTAACAATCCAATCAAATCACATTAAATATTCCAAATTATACATATACATATCAAATAATCCAAATATTCTGCCGAATTATAAATTTTTTATTGGGTCTTCCCATGCTTCAAGTTCAGGGGGGCTCTGATCAGATTGTTGGTAGCTTTTCACGTGTGCTGGTGAATGGCGGAAATGATGGTATTAGAACATTCATTCTGTTATATGCAGGTGTGTGCAAATTCAAGTTCTTTCTTTTCAAGGAGAGCTGTTTGACGTGCTTATGAGTTTGTTTTCTTGTTGGGTCATTTTTTGTTTAGCAATGAATTCTAATGTGAAATAAACCTTTACCCCCCAGAATAAAATCTACATGTATGGAGGCAAGATAGATGAATCTGGAAACGTGACCAGTGAGCTCTGGGTGTTTCATATTGCAAACCAGTCATGGGTTCACGTGATCCCAAAGACCAAGGAGCAATACGCTGTCGTTGGCCACTCAGCCCACATTGTCACGCGGGATGACGGCTCGGTTGTGATGCTGGTCATCTTTGGGCACTGCCCTCTTTATGGGTACATCAGCAACGTGCAGGAATACAACCTAGGTGAGTATTGCTTTGACAGTGACTCTTAACCTATCATTCGTAAAGAACCAAAGAGGCAACATCTTACATAAGACTAATGGACACATTTCCTTCTTCCACCTGTCCCCTTTTAATAATTCCAATTATACGGTCAGTTTCAACCCTGGGTTGTATCAAAGGACATCTGTGCATGAGCAGAAAAGCATTGTACTTGTGCCATGGGATGTTCCCTTCCTTTCCATTTCCCCTGTGGCTTCTGCTTACCCCTCAACATCTCCATGGGGAGCTCTCTAGAGCAGATTTTTTTTGGGCTGGGGTGGGGGTAGAACAAGGGGGTTGCAGTGGGAAGAAAGGGGAAGCGCCATTCAATGCTCCATGTTTGCCCTGTTTATTTTTTTATCGTATTGCGTTTGCTTGGTCATCATTCTGTGTATGTATGTTGTCATCTCCTCCTGCAGAGAACTAGGTAACACTATTTTGTCTTTTTCAAATACCCACAAAATTTCACGGTTTCTACCTTACCTTGTGTTCATTTCCTCCATCACTTCCCTCTTCCTTCCCAGATCCTTGATGCTCATGTGCCTTTTCAAGTTCTGTTCCCTTCTCCCCACCCGCCAGCCACCCCCTGGGCAATCTCAGCTTTGTTGATCTGATGTCGATTGTAAATCCTTCTGAGTTGGGTATTTGTAGCTTGTGATGGGGTAGTGGTCCTGCTCTCATTTTTAAATCAAATTCCTGACAATTCATATCCCCTGGCGTTGGGTTAGGTAGCAATTTTAAATTATGTACACAGCCTATATCATTGTAATGTATAAATTAAAGTTCAGTTTCAGCTTGCCAGTATGTAAGCCAGCTTAAATTGCTTTTCTTATTTGTTTCTGGGAAACATCTATGGCCAGACCCTGAAGGATTCCACAGCCAGTGAACGTCTGCTGAAAGTAGCTGTGAACCGGAGGGGCTTTCTTATTTGATAATAGGGAGGATTTCTGTAAAGAGGATGATCCCTGCTGTTAGTAGTGATTGAGCTGGAACATATGACACCTGCCGATGAAGCAGGGCACATTCATATCTGTCTTTCATTCTCTCTCAGCCACAAATACATGGAATATTCTGCAAACAACGGGAGCCTTAGTTCAAGGAGGCTATGGCCACAGCAGTGTGTATGATCCAAACACCAAGTCCATCTACGCTCACGGAGGTTACAAGGCGTTCAGTGCCAACAAATACAGACTAACAGACGATTTATACCAGTATGAAATCAACAAGGGCAGGTGGTAGGTATATTTCAAATCTATTTTCACTTTGAAATTTGCAGCCTTCTGCGGCTACCTAATGAGTCCCAACACTCTAGCTGATGCTGGATTCTACTGTAAGTCGATCTTAAAAACTTGAAATGTTGGGGAGATGTTTCTGTAGTACAGGGTCAGCCAACAGGTTGCCCTCCAAAGCTACAATTCCCATCATTTCCGTCCACTAGCAATTGCATCTGGTGCTGATGGGAATGGTAGTTGCAAATAACCTGGAGGACACTGTGTTGCCTACCCCTGCAGAAATAATAATAATAATAAGAGTTTGGATTTGATTGTCAGTATTCTTAGCACGCAGTCAGAGGTAACTGGCCTCACTCCAGGCAATCTGCTGAGATACTTGTTGACCTTCCCGTCTGCGTCTCCCGGCAGGATTACAGGCAAGGCCATAAATCGGCGATCCTCCTCAAACGTGAGAAGAACACACCCTCCTCCCTCCTCCCTGCTTTCCCCCAGGGAGGGGAAAAGAGACAGACAGGAGTCTATTTACATGTCTTTATTCCTGTCATTTCAGCAGTACATAGAAACGTGTCCGCACTCTCCAGACTCCAGCAGTAGAGACACGACTCCACCCCTGTACTTCCAGTACAGGTCAGATGACACTCTGAGCTAACATCCGGTGCTCAGTACAGAGAATAGACTGCCCCCTTTTTCCACTAGTACAGTTCCAGACATCAACATCCTGTTTTGCATTCCAGCCACCTGCAGCTGGCTTTTGCATTGCTGCTTTTTCCTGACATTGATATCCCGCTTTATCACTACTCTAAGGAGTCTCAAAGTGGCTCACATTCTCCTTTCTCTTCCTCCCCCACAACAAACACTCTGTGAGGTGAGTGGGGCTGAGAGACTTCAGAGAAGTGTGACTGGCCCAAGGTCACCCAGCAGCTGCATGTGGAGGAGCGGGGAAGCGAACCCGGTTCCCCAGATTACGAGTCTACCGCTCTTAACCACTATACCACACTGGCTCCCAGCAAAAAAACTGAATCCATTTTGACCATTTAGCAGTCTTTTTGGATGTTTGAAAGAGCCCTTGCTCTACCCCCTGTGAGACCATGTGGAGAGGGCCATAGCTCAGTGGTAGAGCATCTTGCCTTGCATGCAGACGCTCCCCGGTTCAATCCCTGGTAGAGCTGATAGAGATTCCCTGTCTGTAAGCCTGTAAACCAGGGGTCGGAAATTTTTTTTAGCTGCGGACCGATCCACTGTCCCTCAGACCTTGTGGTGGGCCGGAGAAACAGCACTGGGGGTAGGAGCTGGAAGAAAAGGCGAGGGGGGGGAAAATAGTCCTCCTCCCCACCCTCAGCCCCAGCCACTGCTCTTACCTTCCCAGTGGCGGCCACCACCACTGCCGCTGCCGCCACTGCTTCTCGTGGGTAGGCAGAGCGAGCTTGTCCACTCTCCTCTCTGGCCCACAGGAGTACCAGGGCGGGGGCAGCAATGGCGGAGGGAAGATGAGCGGCGCGAAAGGGCTGGCTCCAGAGAGGGGCTGCTTAAAATGGCGCTCATCCGGCTCGGCCCAGCCCCCTTCCTCCTCTAGGCAGGGCGGGGAGAAGGCAAGAGGAGGGAGGGAGGAGGCGCCGCTGTGGTGTGTGTGAGGGAGAGGGGGGGGGAAATGGAATGGCACAGGGGAAAAAATGGCACAGCCCGAATGAACAGAATCCCCATGCCGATCCACAGAAAGTTCGTGGGCCGGATCCTGAAGGCAATTGGGCCTGATCCAGCCCACAGGCCTTAGTTTGCCGACCTCTGCTGTAAACAGTCAGTGTAAACCATCCTGAGCTAAACGGACCCACACTTTGACGCTGTACATGGCAGCTTCCTACGTGGAAGCAGTGATGAATATGTCAACCATATCTTGAATAAATGTCACATACTTGGAGGACCACTGCACACAGTGGCTAGGAAGGGCTTTGGAGATTGATTGAGTTAATTAAGATATTTGGCTGAAGGCAAAGGGAGGACTATGGGAAATGCATATTTTATAGTTTTTGTTTTAACTAGCAGACCACGTTTAAGTGAGTCGATAGGTTCTCTTTAAATTATGCAAGGGTTGTGCAGTTAAATTGGCAACACCAAGGGACATAGGCATATTTTTATTTAGACAGATCCCCGCTCCCTGCTCATTTGTAGGAAAAGGTAAAATTTTCCTACAAATCAGGGTCCAACTAGCCACAGACCCTTGAAAAGCAGATTCCTTAAGGGGATGGGGGCGAGAGAAGGCTGAATTCTGCCCCTGCTTGTCTGCCCACTTTCCCCAAAACATATTCCCCCAGCTGACCTACTCCTGGTGGGAACTGCTCTTAGTTTCAGAGCCCTGGCTGGTGGGAAAAAACGTTGGGATGCCGTTTCAGTGGGGAAATCATGAGGGGGAAAACTGTTTAGCAGCCCCCACCTTACCCACACAGGGACTTGGTGAGGATCTGATTATGACAAGTGGATCTGCCATCATGATGTCTAATTTGCTCTGACACCAGTCTCTGTGCAAATTATGCACTTAGAAGTAGATTTTGCCAGAAAGTCAACAGTACAGGGCAAGTTTGTCACTCTGTCATTCCACGCCTTTCCCCCACCCAAGGGTCTCTATAACTTATTAATGCCGAGAATCTTGGATCAACACATTCTCTTTCCTATTCAAGAGAAGAGCTCTGAAGGAAGCACATAGTTGATGAGCTCGCAGATGCTTTCTCCTTTCTCTCCCTATGGCAAAAAAGAGCATCTTTTATTAGCAAGGGCCTGGGCAAGCAGTGGGTCAGTGGGGGGCTGTATGCTGGCTGCGTGTGATGGCGATTTTACTTATTTTATTGCTTGTATTTTTATTCCTGATTTTGGTTTTTCTACATTGTGTTGCATTTACGCATTTGTTATCAGTATTTGAAAATGTGGCTTGTTCCCCACGTACCTTTTGGGTTTGCTGTTTGAATTTTTGTCGCAAGCAGGGGCTGCCAACCTTTATGGATCGGTGGGGACATTTTGAATTGTGGGATAGTGCTGGGAAGCGCCAGCCATAAAATAGCTACTATTTTGAAGGGGGGAGGGCATGGCATAACACAGAAAGACTGCCGTGTGGTGTGTGGTACAACCAAAATTAGAAATGAAAGCTCAGAGTCTTGGGCGTCTGCCCAGAGGCACCAGAAAAAACCTTTATAGGTGCTATGGCACTCAGAGGGTTTTCAACCTCTGTGTTTGGCCTTGATGCCTTGGACCCTGGATCTTTTCTGCGCTGCCTCTGAAATAATTGTACTCCATTCCCGTGGCTTGTTTTCAGCCATAGCTGCCTCCGCTCTTCTTTTAGAAGACACTTGGAGCTTTTAGGGTGTGGCAGCCTTTGAAATTCCACTTCTTGTTATATGTCCACAGGACAATTCTCAGAGACAGCAAGTTCTCCCGATACCTGCATTCTGCTGTGATCATTAGTGGGACCATGCTGGTGTTTGGAGGAAACACCCACAATGACACTTCCATGAGCCACGGCGCCAAGTGCTTTTCTTCAGATTTCATGGCCTATGATCTAGGTAAGTCTCATTTAGCAGTTCAAGTAAGCAGACAAAAACCCCTGTTATTCGTGAAAGCTGATCTGTCAACATTCAAGATAGCATGCTTTTTTAAAAAAGCAACAATTGAAAACATTAGATGCTTTTGGGTTACCTGATTGCAGTTAACGCTGAAGGGTCATCAGTGGCGTAGCGTGGGTTGTCAGCACCCGGGGCAAGGCAAGTAATTTGCGCCCCCTAACCCGTGGATTTGCGCCCCCTAATCCTAACCCCCAGATGTTGCGCCCGGTGCGGCCGGCCCCCCCTGCACCCCCCACACTACGCCACTGAGGGTCATTGCCTGCCCCCTCTGGCTCACTCACTGTAGGGGGGACAGTGGTGCTCAGCCTCTGAGCTTTGACTCACAAAGCTTGAGTTAGGTATTTATACTAACTTAGGTATTTATACTGCAAACAGATTCCCCAGGGAAGCCTCCAGCAGAGTTCCCTGTGGCGCAGCTGTGCCAAAGTTCTGCACGTGGCTCTGTCCCCGGAATATCTCGGGGCAAAATGGAGGCAGGGCTGCCCGAAAATGGTAGCAGACGGTTCTGGTTTTCATGATCTCAAGTTCCCCATGCAGATGGCAGCCAGCGCTGCTGTGATCAGCCGTGTGTGCAACGTCGAGTCGCCACCGGGCTCCTGCCATGGGGAAATTTCTCTTTGCTCCAAACTTTGCTTTTGCAGCAGCTTGTAGCTGGGGGTGAGGTGGGGGGAGAAATAGAATATGCACAGTTAAGATGAACTGTGCCCAGGTTTTTGCTGCTTTGGAATGTGAGCAGCCCTCAGTCTGTTGCAAGGGGAGTGCGCATTATTTATCTGTCCTGCTGATAACATGTGCATTTCAAATGTTGTTCCATAATCCCAGGAATAGGATGCATGGCTAGAGACAACACAGTTGTGGGGGATGCTGGATTGTCCAGCACACATGGGGTCGAAGTGGTCATGTGGAGAAGCAGGCCAAGCTCTTGTTTCAAAGGCCATGCGCATCTGTGGTTGCTTGAATGTGCCTTGCTGGGAGACGCTCCCATGTATCAGGGACCCAATTTGATTAAGCAGCCGAACTTGGAAAAGCCAGGAGAGGGCAGCATTTAACAAAACTATAACATGGATGCTGTTTTTCTTTAGGCAAGATGGGGATCAGTTTGCACACTGAAGAATAAAATCTAGATCATCTCTTAATACCCTATTTAAGTTTTTATGGAAGCCTCACCATAATTCCTGGATTTCTGGAATGATTCGTTTTTGCCCACATGTTGTAGCGCAGCAATATATTTTTCTTTTCTGTGCAATAACTTAACGTCCATCTTCTTGCCTTACGCGCCCCCCCCTGCATCTTCCATAGCTCTCTGAAGCTATCAAAAGCCCTTCACGATAATGCAGTTGCTGTGTCTCCCTCTTCTCTTGGCATGCACTGAAATCCTGGCAACCATTTCCCTGTGTACGGGCTTACGTTTTACGAGAACACAAACCTCTTTCACAGTGCATGTGTGCGTGCGCACACAAACTGATACATTCTTGTGGATCTGAGGTGGAATTCAAAAGTTGGCTTAGTTCAAAGTCAGCAGGGCAATAATTCTTGGTAATCTCAAAACCATTAGCTTTTTCTCTACTTGGTTCCCAGTGAAAGAAGGAGAAGGCAACAGAGTCGAAGCACTTCAAGTGCTCCTCCTAATCTACAAAAATATGTTCCTTGGCTTCGCAGCTCTCAGCCTCCTGGATCAAAAATACCATTGAACTTTCTGGCTCGCTTTCCCTTAGATCTGCCTTGAAAAACTGGAACGGCACATGTGCCCATTAAACAGATCAGCGAAAAAATCAAATGCTCTCGCACCGAACTTTTTTTTGGAAAGAGAGAGAGAATAAATCAGTGAAACCTCTGCTGGCAATTAAAGCATCCCGCAGGGCGAGGGGCCATTAGTCCAAACTGTATTAGGGTTCCATCCCTGAATGCCAAAGCCTCATCCTGAACTATTCAAAGTTGCCAGAGCTCTAATGATTTCAGCTAATGTAGCATGCGTTGTCCCATTTGCTGGTGCCTTCTTTTCATGCACTGCAATACATTCTGGTGCAGTACTGACTACAGGGAAGTTTTAAGTCTGGATAACCAGTAATGTGGGGGTGTAAAGGGGAAGAAATAGGATCGGTTGCTGCCCCGATGGGAGGGGTAGGCGTAGGCTGAGGAGGATGGAGGCTTGGAAGTAGCAGGGCAGGACAGCCAGGAAGTGGACAACAGATAATCTGTTAGGGCGAGGCACCTGGTTGTGGTTCATTTGTATTATGAGAAGCAACTGGCTGGGTTGGAAAATGTGGGTTGCATACAGTGCTCCTCCTCATGTGTAGCTCTAGTGGTGCAACAGGGATTCCATTTCCTCTCTTCCTGCTGTGCGCCTCCTGAACCTGCTAGATGGGACAGGAGAGGAAGGGGAAGAGGAAGAGGAAGAAGGAGCTCTGTTGCACCCACAGAAGCCAGTTGTGCCGTTGGAGTTGAAGCATTAACAAAGGCCATATGTTGTTTTAGCCAAGGCATCAATGCCTGTCTCTTGAGATCCAGCTTTCCTCCCTCTTCCCCCCCCCATTGGCCAGCCATCTGCCTTTGGTACGCATGGTAATATAGATAGTGAAGCCTCTGGTGGTAGAACTTTTAAAAATTCTCCTTATTGCAAACTTTTGTGCTTCCACCTCTCCTGGAAGTAGTGCGTGTGAAACAGTTTGTGTGTGTGTAAGTAAAGAGGAGCAATCGCCAGAACCACTTAAAAGCCTTCTTGAGTTGTTGTGGGTGGGTGAGTATCTCTCCTGGTCACACCCTGACTCATTACCTTAGAGCTGACCTGGGTAGATACATTTTAAGATTAGACCACATACCCTGGTCCTCTCATGGCAGCTGCCTCAGACCTTGGTGGCTTTTTTGTGTTTTTTTAAGATTCAGTACAGTGGTACCTCAGGGATGCGGGTGGCGCTGTGGGTTAAACCACAGAGCCTAGGACTTGCCAATCAGAAGGTTGGCAGTTCGAATCCCCGCGGCGGGGTGAGCTCCGATTGCTCAGTCCCAGCTCCTGCCAACCTAGCAGTTCAAAAGCACATCAAAGTGCAAGTAGATAAATAGGTACTGCTCCGGCGGGAAGGTAAACAGCAGTTCTGTGCGCTGTTCTGGTCAGCCAGAAGCAGCTTAGTCATGCTGGCCACATGACCCGGAAGCTGTCTGCGGACAAATGCCAGCTTCCTCGGCCATATAGCGAGATGAGCGTCGCAATCCCAGAGTCAGCCATGACTGGACCTAATGGTCAGAGGTCCCTTTACCTTTACCTTTACAGTAGTACCTCAGATTAAGAACTTAATTCGTTCTGGAGGTCTGTTCTTAACCTGAAACTGTTCTTAACCTGAAGTACCACTTTAGCTAATGGGGCCTCCCACTGCCGCCACGCCACTGCAGCACAATTTCTGTTCTCATCCTGAAGCAAAGTTCTTAACCCGAGGAACTATTTCTGAGTTAGCGGAGTCTGAAACCTGCAGCGTCTGTAACCCGAGGTACCACTCTATTTTGAACAGTTTTAACCTCCCCCTCCTTCCACATTTTCCTGCATTATTCCTCATTATTACAGACAATTTCTTGATTTCTGCAAAGGATTTAAACGGCTGGACGTTTGTGGCTGGTGCAATGTTGCTTTTGACCCCAAAGATTTTGAACCACTGGAAGGGAAAGACATGATATTCTAGACAGGAAGCCCTTTGAGGCATTAGCCTAAAGATAGTATGTTTGCTAAACCTTATGGGCTGATGCCCTTTTCTTTCTTTCTTTTGGTTCAAGTACTTTACTTTTTGTAGTTTCGTCCAAGGTAAGTGTGTATTTGTGTGGGAATAATCTAAGCAGATGTGAAAGGGGGTATTAGGACAGCTTGGAGAGAGGAAGGAAGAGGTGGTTTGATTTGCTCTGCTCTCCTCCTTGCCTTAAAGCCATGGCAAGCAGAAAGTATTCTAAATGGATTTGAGCCCACTCACCCAATAACCAGTGAAAGAACAGGGACCCCTCTTAGCTACTTGTGACATTCATTTGTGTGTGTGGTGGGGGAGTAATTTATCTAGTTGCAAAAGATAATCAGACCCCACCCGGGGATTTAATAATACCGTCCAGCCCTAAAACACCTTTTGCACAGGTTAGACTTTCTTCTTCCGGCCATACAGAGCAGGTACTTGGTTGCAGACAACACAAGGTTGGTTCTGCCATACCAGTTAATGAGGCAAGTGGTGAAAATAATGGCAGCTACATATACCCTCATCTTGTTTGGGGTCTCCTTAAGAAATTGCACCGGGGATTGGGCTGGATGTGTCTCCTGAAACGCTTTAGCACTTATCTGCTCTTTGGAATAGCTAATGAACGTCCCGTGTTGTCATTTGAATTGCTTTTGGAATAATGCAAAAAAAAGCCGTTCCACCTAAAATGCCAGCTAATGTACCAGAAGGAACTGCTCTGAAATGAGGCTTGCTTAATTCCAGCTTGCGATTGTTGGTCCGTGCTGCCTCAACCTGACCTCCCTCACGACGTCAACAGATTTGGACACTCTGCTGTGCTGAGCAACAAGTAAGAGGGCAAAATGGCTTGGGTCCTTGTGGGTGTGGGGAGAAAGGGGAGCCGGGGTTTCGTCCTGCACTCCTGTTCCCGACCACGCCAGGTCATGGCTGAAGGCGCTCCTGCTTGCACGACCAGGACCTCTGAACTCGCATCAGCTGCTTGTGACGGCTGCACAGTGCTGCCACTCGTGCCCAAACCGTTAGCCCTATTCTGTTGTTCCTCCGATGAAGGGGCATCGCAAGCACAGAGGGGCTGTGGGGCTCCGACTTTTGCCCTTCCCCTGTTGTTCAGGATAAACGTCTGCTGTGGGGAGCCTGGAGGAGCGCAGCAGGCTCCTTGATTCAAGTGTTTGTCCTCAATAGGTGGGAGGGCAGAGGGAGCCATGTGGCAGCAAGGATGGAGCCTTTGTACTTGCATGCTCCCTCCTTTACCTTTTTATTTTTTTTATAAATTTTATTAGTATTTTCCATGCAACAACACAAAAATATCGAAAAATAACAATACACAAAACACAAAAACCAACATTCAAAAAAACAAAAACAAAACAAATCCATATCTTACAAGTTAATAATATAAACACTAAAAAGAAAAACAAACATTGACTTCCACCAATCCCTCAGCACCTCCTTTATCTCTCATTGTGTCTTCCTGTTTTCCTGATCACCTCTATCCTAGCATCTAGATATAAATCCCTCTTTCTTATCCTTTCACTTCACAAGGTTATTCCAGACTAAGCCAGATTTCTGTCCTCGAACCTTGGCTTTTAAAGTATTCATTTAGACACTCCCATTCCTTTTTCACTTCACTTTTTGGTTTTTGTCTTATTATATCTGTCAATTTGGCTAATTCTGAAAGCTTTCATAACACAACTCTCCCCTAGTGGGTAACTGATTCCCTTTCCAATACTTAGCCCCCAGGATTCTTGCTGCAGACGTCGCGTATAAGAAAAATTTAATTTTGTCTTTTAGACAAATGACCATTCCCCCCCCCCTTCCCCAAAACAAATTTGGATACCTTGGATACATGGGGCGATCCTGCTTTGCTCTGTTGCCCATGTCAATTCAGGTGCCCATACCTGTTATCACAAAGAGGGGACCGCCATTTGTCTGAAGGCTAATTAAAGCAAGTGACTTTTCCTATTGCAACAGCATCCATGGTGCTTGTGGATTGTCAAATTTAGTGATAGGGCCAATATTTTAGCTGCTGGCTCTTGCTCCCAGATTCCCAGCAGATTAACACACTGTATGCAAATGACAACATGGATGCTTCCCCAACCTTACACTCAGTTGTGTTAATGTGTATAGAGTACACATTACCTTTTGTGGTGGGCTTGAAACTTCCCCCACCCCTTTTGTTCTTTATTGCCGGTTTTATGCTAGCTGCCGTACTATTACCTTCCTGTGGTAATGAGCTCCATGGGTTAATTGAGGAGAAGTACTTTTACTAGTTTTGAAACATGACTGTTTAGCTCATTGAGTTTTGCCTCCATCCTTGCTTTGAACAACAGTTTCCAACTCAGCTTTTCCACCCCATTCGCTGGCTAATGTACCTCCTATCATAACAACATGGTTTTATCGCCTTTCTGAGAGCCTCCGCCTTAAATCTTCTCCTGGGCGAAAACCCGTTTCCCTGCTCCTCTGTGTTACTGCTGGCCCTTTTGTGAACTCTGTTTTGTATCTACTGCACCGCACTTGACTTCAGCCATCCGTCACTTAATCTGTACCGCCACAGTTTTCTCTTTTGTCTTAAAACACCCAGAGAAACAATTTTCACACTTCTTAGGTTCACTTAAAAAGTCTGTTTTTGTGAAACTCTGGCCTCCTTTGTGTGCAGGTGAATCTCAGCAGAGTTATTAAGAGCTCTGTGCACTTTGCACATCACAATATTTCTGCGTTGGCGAGTGGGGGAAGCAGACCTTCAGTCAGAGTATATTATGCAAGTTTTGCATCCACATAGGCCAGAGATTCAGGGCAGGGACAGGTGGACCTGTGGCCCTCCAGATGACGTTGGCCTCCCAACTTCCATCAGCCCCAGCCAGCAGGGCCATTTGCAAGAATGATGGAAATTGTAGTCCATCAGCACCTGAAAGGCCACAGATTGCTCAGTGTGGCTTTAGAGTTTTTGACCCAGGCTGGAGGACTGGAAGCACATGGAAGCTGGCTTGTGGGTGGCCTGCATAGATCAGGGTCAGGAAACAATTGTGGAGATGGGGAAGAGATGAACCAAGAGATACTTGAGATAATTTAGAGCAGGGATCAGGAAGCTTTTTCAGCAGGGGCCAGTCCACTGTCCCTCAGACCTTGTGGGGGGCCGGACTATATTTTGAAAGAATGAAAGAAAGAAAAAGAAAAAAAGAACGAATTCCTATGCCCCACAAATAGCCCAGAGATGCATTTTAAATAAAAGGACACATTCTACTCATGTAAAAACACGCTGAATCCCTGACCGTCTGCGGGCCAGATTTAGAAGGCGATTGGGCCACATCCGGCCCCCGGGCCTTAGTTTGCCTGCCCATTATTCAGAGTACTGAAGCCATGAGCATCATGACTTCGCCCTTCTGCTTCCGAGATGTCCACTAGCCCCAGCTGCAACTTCCCCAAACTTCTCAGTAGCCAAGAAGACTGGATGTAGGTTTTTAAAAACACCTAAGATTCTTGCATGCCCATTGAAGAACTGCATACCAGACCATGTACTTATGCCAGGGAACCTTTGGACTTCCAGATGTTGCTCTCATCAACCCCAGTGAGCATTGCCAGTGCAACATCTGGAGGGCTTGAGGTTCCCTACACCTGACTTGCACAATCAGTTGCACGAACACACAGCATGTAGAACTAAGTACTTCCTATTAGTCCTTCTGCCTCTCTCTTTACTCTTTTAGTGTTGCAATGCAACAACAACAGCTTTATTATTTATGGCCCATCCATTTGGCTGGGTTTCCCCAGCTACTCTGGGTGGCTTCTAGTGCTTATATTAGATTCTTGTGCCATAAAGAGCTGCTTGGCTACCCTCTGATAGTGGTGAACTCTGTAGAAGTGTTACTTTTATGGAAGCCGACTTGCAACCCACCAAGCTAAGTGCAGCCCAACTGCACCTGTGGGCTTGCTACCTGCTTGACAAGGCTAGTGGGCTGCAAGTGGTCCAGTGCCTGCAGTAACAGTGAACAGCCCTACAAAGGGTTCCTGAACAACCAGGCAACTTCTCATGGAATGGGAGCGCTTTAATTGGAAACGAGCCTAGTGTTTGAGACGAATCTTCAAACACGGCTTCCGTGCGTGGATCAGCCGGTTAGAAGTGTCTCACACGGTCTCCCTTTTGAAGGAAAGAACAAGCCATTGATCTCTCCTTTCCTTCCTTTGTTAGCAATATGTATATATTTGGAGGTTTTAACAGCCTGCTGTTGAGCGACATTGTGAAATACACCCCGGAAAGCTGCGAAGCCTACAGCAATGCAACCTCTTGCTCGGGGGCAGGCCCCGGGCTCCGCTGCGTGTGGAACAGCTCCACCCTTCAGTGCCTCCCGTGGGAACTGGCCACAGAGCAGCAAGAGCAAAAAGCTGCTGAGGAATGCCCTTGCTGGACAGGTAGGTGTTGAAGACAGATCCTATGGGTTTTATTACTCTGGCATACTGGACACTGCCTTCGGCTTGGGATGTTTCCACTGGCTGTTTGGTAGCGTTGGGGAATGGGTTTGGGGTTGAAAAATGTAGGGGGTGCCCTTCAAATATCACTGAACAGCTATGCTTGTCCTGCTCAGCCAGCACGGACAGTGGTCAGAGATGCAGTTACAGTGGTACCTCGGGTTGAGAACGTAATTTGTTTTGGAGGTCCGTTCTTAACCTGAAACTGTTCTTAACATGAAGCACCACTTTAGCTAATGGGGCCTGCCGCCGCGCCGCTGCTGCGCGATTTCTGTTCTCTTCCTGAAGCAAAGTTCTTAACCCAAGGTACTATTTCTGGGTTAGTGGAGTCTGTAACGTGAAGCGTCTGTAACCCGAGGTACCACTGTACTGCCTGCCTTCTGCAACTAAGCTGCATGGGTGCATTTGAAGTAAATGCATATTTTCCCATGGCTCACCCCTCTTGCTCCCCTTCATTGAATTTTAGAGCTGCTCCTCTATATTTTGAAAAAAATAATAATTAATGTGCATGGTGAATTACAATGTGGAGTATCCTTTTATGTATATAAAGGAACATTCATTCATATGAAATTCCTGAGCTACAGTCTGACATGGAATAGCCGAGTGACAAGGATGGGTTATTGTTTTGTTTTTGTAGTTGTTATGCATTTTGTGTTTTTACCTAGTATTTTTATGCTGTGAACTGCCCTGAGATTTATGGATGAAGGGCGGCCTGCAAATTTAATTAAATAACAACACCTGTTGCTTGTGTCCGAATTGCGGTGGGCAAGTAGACCTTTTGAGACGGCTAGGAAATGCCCCTGTTTGGTCATGCAGGTCTTTCCTTTTCCTTACTAGCTGTGGACCATGACAAATGCGATCAGATAACAGACTGCTACAGCTGCACGTCCAACACAAACCGGTGCCATTGGTGCACCGACCAGTGTGTGTCAAGGAACAGCAACTGCTCAGAAGACCAGGTAACGGTTTCTGCTTCCTCTCCCCCCCCCCCTTATGTCTGCTGCCAAGAAAGTGCATGTCAGCAACTGCACCTGACTTTGCCAAGCAGTTGCAATTCGTAGCTCTGGGTGGGCTGCTTCAATTGTTCTTGGTGGCTCACTAATGAACATCCTAGAAGAGAGAGTGGGGAGAAGCAAAAGGGTTGTGTATACTCTGCCAAAATGCTTCTATTTTTTATACCTAATCATACAAGTCACACACACTGAGAAGCATTGCAGGGTGCAAACAACAATCTCCCCCCACCCCGTCACTGAAAACCTACCTTTGTCTTGTCTTGTTTTGATTTGATGCTTCCAAGGCTCTGCTTGTCTTTCTTTCTTATCTATAGCATATTAGGTTTTTCATGTTACTACAATAAAATAGTATAGTCCCTAATTCGTCCTCACCCTCCCTATGCCCTTGTATCCTTTTTAGTTAGGGCAGACTTTCTCAACCTGTCGGTCTCCAGATGTTGTTGGACTACAACTCCCATCACCACTAGCTAGCAAGGTGAGAGCTCAGGGATGATGGGAGTTGTAGTCCAACAACATCTGGGGACCCACAGGTTGAGAACCGCTGCGTTAGGGGATTTTCGTTTTTGATGTTCAGTTCTTTGGCATTCTATACAGTGCTCAGGTTCACATGCATAGGTCAGGGTTGGGATAAATGAATGTCAGTGCTGTGCTGTGGGCCCAGATCAATGCACCCCTTGCAGCAGGAAGGCTAACCACAGATTGTCAGGACCATGGACAGATCAGTGTGACAAGTGCTAGCTGGAGCTTGCAGGAAAAGGATCTAAGAGTCTTGGTTGACCACAAACTTGACATGAGCCAACAGTGTGACGCTGCAGCTAAAAAAGCCAATGCAATTCTTGGCTGCCTCAATAGGAGTATAGCATCTAGATCAAGGGAAGTAATAGTGCCACTGTATTCTGCTCTGGTCAGACCTCACCTGGAGTACTGTGTCCAGTTCTGGGCACCACAATTCAAGAAGGACACTGACAAACTGGAACGTGTCCAGAGGAGGGCAACCAAAATGGTCCAAGGCCTGGAAACGATGCCTTATGAGGAACGGCTAAGGGAGCTGGGCATGTTTAGCCTAGAGAAGAGGAGGTTAAGGGGTGATATGATAGCCATGTTCAAATATATAAAAGGATGTCACATAGAGGAGGGAGAAAGGTTGTTTTCTGCTGCTCCAGAGAAGCGGACACGGAGCAATGGATCCAAACTACAAGAAAGAAGATTCCACCTAAACATTAGGAAGAACTTCCTGACAGTAAGAGCTGTTCGATAGTGGAATTTGCTGCCAAGGAGTGTGGTGGAGTCTCCTACTTTGGAGGTCTTTAAGCAGAGGCTTGACAACCATATGTCAGGAGTGCTCTGATGGTGTTTCCTGCTTGGCAGGGGGTTGGACTCGATGGCCCTTGTGGTCTCTTCCAACTCTATGATTCTATGATTCTATGAAAAGGGCTGTTGTCTCAGTGGCATGCCGAGGCCTTATGAAGGCTGGTGGGTCCAGACCTTCTGTCAGCCCATCTTCCTCTGAGGACCTGTTTGTGTTTTTTAAAGGGCCATTTTCCAGTTGAGATGCCTCTGGTTCCTATGGCATAGGGACAGTGAGGACTACATGCAATGGGGTGTGGTGCAGACAAGACCTCTGAGTCATAGAATCATAGAACTGTAGCACTGGGATACCGAGAGTCATCTAGTCCAACTGCCTGCAATGCAAGAATCTCGGCTAAAGCATCCATGACAGATGGCCATCTAATCTCTGCTTTAAAACGTCCAATGAAGGAGAGTCCACCACCTCCCGAGGGAGTCCGCCCCATCATCAAACAGCTCTTACTGTCAGAAACTTCTTCCTGATCCTTAATCGGAATCTCCTTTTTTGTAACCTGAAGCCATGGGTTCGAGTTCTACCCTCCAGAGCAGGGGAAAAAAAGCTTATTCCATCTTCCATGCGGCATCCCTTTAGATATTTGAAGATGGCTATCATATCTCCTCTCAGTCTCCTCTCATCCAGGCTTAACATACCCAGCTCCTTCAACCGTTCCTCATAAGGCTTGGTTTCAAGACCTTTGATCATATTTGTTGCCACCCTTTGCACATGTTCCAGTTTGCCAGAATTGTGGCCACAGTACTCCAGGTGCCGTCTGACCAAGGCAGAATAGAGTGGGACTATGACTTCCCTTGATCCGGACACTATACTTCTGTTGATGCCACCTAGAATAGCATTAGGGTTGGGTTTTTTTTTTTTTTTTTTTTTTGCTGCTGCGTCACACTGTTAGCTCATGTTGTTGGGTAACATCATATTTTTGGGCCTGGAAGGTCCTGGAGTGGGTGGAAGTGGCTTCTTTGGACAGCTGTGCTGGCTGGACCCAGTGTCAAAAACAGCTAGAGGCAGTAGGTTAACAAAAGCAGAGCTAAGCAATGAGGAATAAGGTCACATGGCTGCTACTTTGCCAGGTTGTTTGATTTAGCTGCATTTGGAAAGCTTTCTTCATACACCCTGACCCTCAGCACCCCCTTTTCCCTCTTTCCTTTTTTTGGTCCCAACAGCTGAAGAACTTGCTTTTTAGTCACTGAAAAAAGTATATGGGCCCCAAAGTGTTTTGGGAATGCAGTTAGCCACCTTTAAAAAGCCCTGTTGCTTCCTGAACGTTTTCAAAACCTTTGGCTGTCACCACCTGGGAGGCACACTTTGAATGCATTGCCCAAAACTCTTATTCAGCGGGACGATCTGTGACAAAACGGATGAAACTGATCTGGAACTTCTAATGAACCCCAAGCCTGGAATGGTTTCAAAGCTGGGAGGATGAATGGGATTTCTGACGTTTAGATAACTCTGCTGGCTTTGGAGCCCCACAAGGGAGTGTGTTCGTGGCTAGATCTACCCTGTTGTCTCTTTAGCAGAATTGTTGATTCATCTTGTGTTTGTTGTGAAGCAAAAAGTGTACCTCTTTGCTGTCTCTGTTAGACTCCCATTGCTGCGTTTGAAAATTGCCCCAAGGATAACCCTGCATTTTACTGTAACAAGAAGACGAGCTGTAAGAGCTGCAGCATGGATCAGAACTGTCAGTGGGAAGGTCGGAATCAAGAATGCATTGCTTTGCCTGGTATGTTTTCTCCTTGAGTGTAGCATTCGCATGTGCTTCTACCCTTTTCTTTCACTCGCAAATGGAGAAGAATATCTGCCTGTCTATCTTTTTGCATTGCTTTATTGCACTGACATTATTTTTAACTAATGCCATTAATTTGATTCTGAACTGATTTTAGAATGTATTTCAATTAATTGATTGTGATTTTATGTAAATTGTGTTACTTTTACTGTTGTTAGCCACTCTGAGCCCTGCTTCGGCTGGGGAGGGCAGGACATAAATAAAATTTTATTATTATTTATTATCATCATTATTAGTGAGTTAAATAAATGATAGTACATTGATGAGTTAAATATATATATTTTGTGAATTGGAGATCCTTGTAGGCACCTGAGTCCCTGTGGATGATCGCTGCAAGCGAGGCAAGAGTGAAATCCATGCGTAACTTCTGCTCCTCTTTTTTTTACAGAGAACATTTGTGGGGCCACCTGGCACTTGGTGGGCAACTCTTGCCTGAGACTCACGCAAACGAAAGATAGCTACGACAATGCAAAGTTGAACTGCCGGAGCCACAATGCTGCTCTGGCGTCGCTCACCACCCAGAAGAAGGTGGATTTCCTTCTTAAAGAACTCCAGAAAACACAGTCATCGGTGAGTGATCCGTAATGCCCTTTGAAGTTGCGTCTGGGTGGTCAGGGAGGCCCTTGCGCATTAATGCTCAGGTTGAGTTGCTCCATTTCAAAGGGAGCTGTTGAAATTCATATTCCTCTGTGAGGTTGTAACCAAGGCTAATGTTGGCATCTCAGTACAATGTTATGTTTTTGATGTTAATCCCCCAAAAGCAACTGCTTTTGGTTTTTGACTACTTTAGCAGTTACCTGGCTTGTTTCCATATGCAGAGAACCCACACCTAGCTATCTTGTAAGACCCAACTACCCATAATCTTATTAGTGTGGGGCAGTTGTGACACTGTGCTCTCTATCCCCCTTGGGGCACTCACGATGCCACCCCCTCCCTTCCACCTAGGCTTGCCATTATGTCTCTGACAAGCTGTTGTCTGGTTTTAGGGCTCCATTTCAGCAGCTGGGTTTGACTGTCTAGTATTCTTATAGCTATGAGACTTGCCGCAATTAGCATGCGTGTCTGTTGAAGGGGCAGAGAGCTAGAGAAAGAAGTTGGTGATAGCATGAGGGGGTTGTGGAGAGACACAAATGACCTTCTCGCTTGCAAACTCAGCAGCTTGCTGCCTCTCACTTGCACCCTGTTCGAATCTCGGCAGCCCAGAGACCATTGTGCGTTAAGCAAGACCTATCCCTTAATAGAAAGCATATTTTTGCTCATTGAAAATGCCCGTGTGTCACACTGTGGCTGTGTGCTCCTCCTTAACTCTCATACCGCCCTCCTTCCTCTTAGCCAAAAGCCCTGACGCCCTGGGTTGGGCTGCGGAAGATCAACATATCGTACTGGTGCTGGGAAGACATGTCTCCCTTCACGAACACCTCACTCCAGTGGCTGCCTGGGGAGCCGAGCGACATTGGGTTCTGCAGCTACTTGGCGGTGCCAAACAACCAAGGGCTGAAAGCAGCAACATGCATCAACCAAGTCAATGGCAGCGTCTGCGAAAGGCCTGGTAAAATATCTCTTGGTGCTCTTGCCGTAGGAGACTGGTGACGAACATGTGTAGAGACCATTGCTATTGGTGGCATGCAAATACAGAATGATGCATTGGTGTAGACGCTTCCTTCCACAATATTAGAGTTGATTTGTATCGACACACTGGACTATGAGTTCAAGCGAAAGGGACTTACCGTATTTTTCGCTCTATAAGATGCACCCGACCACAAGATGCACCTAGTTTTTAGAGGAGGAAAACAAGAAAAAAAATATTCTGAATCAAATGTTGTTGAAGAGTAAAGAGGAGGGAGGATCAGGCTAAGGAGTCACCGGTCCGTCCGCCCCTTTGGGGAAGCTGGATCTGCTGGCCACCTAACAGTGTTGTCCCTGTTGGGGGGATCGGAGGAAGCAGGCGAGACGAAGCGACACTCTCCAAGGAGCCCCTTCCTTTCCTCCTCCCACTTTGCTGAAGATGCGCTGCGCTGCTCTGCTGAACCCAGCAGAGCAAGAGGGAGAGCTGTGCGGTGCCTCTTGGTCTGCTGGCTTCCCAGCAAAGCAGGATGAGGGATGGAAGAGGCTCTGTAAGGGCTCCCTTCCATCCCTCATCGTGCATCGCTGTGAAGGCATCACAACAAGAGGCGCTGCGCAGCTCTCCCTCTTGCTCTGCTGGCTTCAGCGATAGCTGCGCAGCCTGCATTTGCTCCATAAGACACACAGACATTTTCCCTTGCTTTTTAGGAGGAAAAAAGTGCGTCTTATACAGTGAAAAATACGGTAGGTCAGTGGTAGAGCATCTGCTTCATCTGCAGAAGGTCCCGTCTGCAGGTTCATCTGCAGGTTCAGTCCCCGGCATCTCCAGCTACAGCTGGGAATGTCCCCCGTTTGAAACTCTGGGGAGCTGCTGCCTGTTAGTGTGGAATACACTGAGCTAGATGGATCAGTCGTCTGACTCAGGGACGTAGGAAGCAACGTAAGAATCTCAGCTAAAGCATCCATGACTGGTGGCACCCAAACTACTTAGAAACTTCCATTGAAGGACAGTCCACCACTTCCCAAAGGAAGTTCCACTGTCAGAGTGGTGATAACTTACTTTTGTGGAGTCCTTTGACACCATCCCACTGCTGATCAAAATGTGAGCTCCAGCTTTTAAAGTCTAGGGAGCTGTGGTTTATCCTGAAGAACCTTGGCGTTCCTGCAGAGTGTGACCTCAAGGGCTAAAGCCTCGAGGGGAAATTAAATGGATAATCAGGCACGGAGCTGAACTCGAGAGCCGTTTTGAATTGTCCGGGTTGTGGAAAGAGGTCTGTCAGCAAGAGGGCTACAGTAGCTTCCTTAATGGATAAGAGCTTTATTAGTAAAGAATGGGAAGGACCACAGTGATGCTGACAAGAAGCGGTGTCAGGATTCAGCAGCCTTTCGGGGGCTCGGGAGGAGAAAGTTGGATTCTTTTCACCAGCAATGTAGTGTTACCTTTGGCTTCAAGGTGGAAGAAAAGAAAAAGTCTTGTAAATGTCTCATATGGTAAAAGCTGCTTGCACTAATCCCTTTTTTGTTGTTGTTGTTGAATGCGCAGCCAACCACAGTGCCAAGCAGTGCCGTACCCCCTGTGGCCTGAGAACGGTGTGCAGCGAATGCACCAGCAGCAACTCTGAGTGTATGTGGTGCAGCAACAAGAAACAGTGCGTGGACTCCAGTGCTTATGTGGCCTCATTCCCTTACGGCCAGTGCATGGAGTGGCATACCGTGAGCAGCTGTCCACGTAAGCAGTCCCTTGGCTGGTGGGGATCTCAACAGTTGTTGTGTAGGGGCAGTTCCATAAAGGGGGTGGTATCGTCCAATGGTCCGTGCACCTAGTATATTTATGCACAGGCAGCGATAATTTTGGGGGCATCCAATTGACGCACAGTCGCCGACACAGGGTCCTTTTGGACCTGGAAGATGGCAGAAGGGGGGGTATAACGGGGTGGGGTGCGTTTATATGTGCTCTGCTGCACACGCAGGGCCTGGGAATGGAACCCCCACATGAAATGGTTGCTGCCTGTATTTTACGAACTGCCCTGAGATCTATGGAGGAAGCGGGTATACAGATTTTATTATACCCTTCTGTTGGACTGGAGAAGGAATTTTACTTGTGTGTGTGTGCTCGTTGTAGGGCTGAGGACAAGAGGATCCCAGAGCTGCTCCCCAGATTAACAGGGTGGCTGTGGGCAAATTGCAGAGGTCTAAATCCGGAGGAATATGTTAGGATCTCCATACTGAGTAGGACTTTTGAGGCTCTCATTTGTCTGCGTCCTGCCAGGCTACTGCCTCCAGCCGGTAGAGTTCCAGGTGAAGCCTCCAACACCAGTTTTCCTGCTCAATATTTACCGGGCTACCCAGATGCAACCCAGGCCCTGTTTTAAAATTCCATTCATCTTTATTTATGATTGCATTATTGATATTTAGAATGTCCTAACCTACAAGGAAAAAAAATAATTCAGCCCACTTCACATTACGCTTCCCAGTTGCTGTTTGGAAGTCAGGTTGCAGGCTGTAGTTTGCTCATTCAGCTTTAATGGCAAACTCTGACTTCTTGGAGGCAGCCAGGATCGAAACAGAATGCGAAAAAGGCAGTGTGCAAGCGGGAGGATGTTCAGACCCTGGTGTGCTGTTGTTGCATGTGAACCAGCCCAGGATGTGAAGCCTTAAAGCACTGGTGGCTTCTTTCCTTAACCTGGAAGTTCTCTTTATTTCCGCAGCTGAAAACTGTTCTGGCTACTTCACTTGTGGGCACTGTTTGGAGCAGCCTGGCTGTGGCTGGTGTACGGATCCCAGTAATACAGGCAAGGGGAAGTGCATTGAAGGCTCTTCCAGAGGTCCAGTGAAGATGCCGCCTTCACCTCCACCAGCAACAGGAAAATCCTACCTAGAGCCTGTCCTTGATGTCAGCATGTGCCTGGCTGAGAACAAATACAACTGGTCCTTTATTCACTGTCCAGGTAACTTATTTAGGAGTGCACATTTGATGTGGAGATCAGTTATCTCTTAAAACCCTTAAGTGATCCTCTTGTATGCCCAGTAGGCAGGGGCAAGAGGGTGGATTTGTTTAATTTTTCAGTGACTGTGTGCAGCTTCTTGAAAATGGAACCAGGTAATGGTGCCTATTCCTGAGTAGTGCTGAGTTATTAGCCGTGTTAAGGGAGAACTTCAGAGAATGCAATCTTACGTTTATAGTGTAGGGGAATGTGAGAAGTCTGCCACTCCGTTTGCTTGTTTATAGTGTTTGTAGTCCTCTCTTTAGTTAAAAGACTCCATTATAAATGAGGCAGTCCTTGCCCACAATTTTCCAGCCTGAAAGACATGTTGCAGTAGGAAAGGCAGAAGGGAAAGCAAATTCAGACAACAGTTCCTAAAGGTATGAAGTTCTTAAAAGGACCACGTCGAAGTTCAACTGTTGGTAGGAGAAGAAGAGCCCAATGGATCTAGTTGCTCACCAGAGCTGGCACAGCAGCCCTGCAGTCCCATATCTTCCCCTGCTGCAGCCTTATGGGAAATAGTTAAAATAAAATAGAAATAGATCTAAGGGTTAATGTCACCTGAAATGGGGGCAGGGAAAAGAACAGTTTAGTGGAATGCAAAGCTTTTCTTCCTTGGTTGGTTTTTCTTTTTCTTTTTCCTTTTGGGGGGGGGGAGTAGAGGAGTTGGTGTTGTATCTGAAGAAGTGTGCATGCACACGAAAGCTCATACCAAGAACTAACTTAGTTGGTCTTTAAGGTGCTACTGGAAGGAATTTTTTTATTTCCACTTCTTCCAGTGATTCATGATTGGCTAGGCTTACTGTGACCAGAAAGAAGTTAGTGCCCTTATCGATAGTTTTCATATACTGATGTCAGCACATAGCTAAATCCGATTTGCTAGATTGTGCTGTGATTTCATCACATTCAGAACAGGAGCCCAAACTGGATGGGGAAGAATAGAGGTGGTGGAATGTCTCCCAAAGCAGAGGCCATCAAAGGAAACAGTGGCTGCAGATAGCAAGCAGTTCTGCACCAGCAAGATATGAAAGGGGGCACAACTGTTTCAAACTCAAAATCTGGGGGGCACAACTGTTTCAAACTCAAAATCTGTTTCGCTTCCAGATTATGATGATATGATCCTTTGAATTTCATGCTGTGTAGTTAGACAAAATGACACCTATAAATGCCTTTGTCTATGGGCAGATGAGTCAACATAAAAAGAGCAAATTTCTGCATGTGCTCCCTCCATTAATTCTAACGTCCATTAGAATTATTTGAGTACAGATACAGGCGATGCACAATCACCTGCGACGCCAGAGAGTTTCTCCAGCACAGTTAAGTGCTGAGTGTTGTAGCTGCTGAATGTGTGCACTCCGATCCACCCTGGGAAGGGGAGCCCTGCTGAGATGATCCTGGATCGCTGGAAAGCAAGACCACCTGGTCTGGTGTGAACTTGCTGTTACTTAGCCTAAAACACCAAGCAATCAAAATTGTGGTGACAAATAACAAGATGGATGGGAGAGAGCGAAAGATGTGCTGAGCGTCTCTCTTTGTTTTCCAGCCTGCCAGTGTAACGGGCACAGTAGATGTGTCAACGAGAGCATCTGCGAGAGGTGTGAGAACCTGACGACTGGCAAGCACTGTGAAACCTGCATCTCCGGTTACTATGGAGACCCCACAAATGGAGGCACCTGTCAGCGTAAGTTGGGTCCTCCATCCATCTTCCCCACTGCTGAACAATTGCATTTCCTCCCCTGGTCCCCATTTATTTTTGCCTGACCTTTTTTTTTTTAACAGCTAGTATGCAGGCCATAATGATCGAGGCTGTGTGTGGACTGTGCAAAATTCTGTGCCAAGAAAACCTATTTTCTGCAATTTGTAAATTGCGCAAAATGAGCAAATTTACACGATTTCACTGAACGCTATGGTTTTGCTTCTTTGCATAATTTATTCGTGTTTTGCCAGGGCACTGAAGCCATCCAAACACTGAGAATTTTATTCATCTAGCCTTTTTGGGGAGAATTCGGCAGGTTTCACTTACATACTTTCAAGGCTATCTTCCCTTCCTTGAGGGGTGGGAACCATTTAAAAAGCGAAGTTAAGATTCCCAGAAAGCTGAATTCTACACTTGATACATATTCTGTGTCTGTTCTACTTTTACAGAATAATTGATAATTACCAGTGATAGAACTGTGTAACATCAGTGATATTTTATTACATCTGTCATATAACTGAACTTAAAGAAGCATTTCACAGGGGTATGGATCATAATATTTGTTGTGGCAGGTCTACTTCAAATATGAACCAAAAGTCTGAGCAACACGTTTCCCAATCATTGACTCGTTTAACAAAGACATTGAGTCTGTAGAGATGATCCCTTTGCCATTCATTCATGCCTGAAATTTGATAAGATCTTGCTTTCCTCCTCGCCTTTTGCTAAGGCTGCTGAATTACCTTTGGTTTTAGCTCTCACCCAGGGGTTGTCTGTCTGTCCGTATAGGCAGAGAGATGAAATTCAGGGTACTACTCAATCAAGTGCGGTCTTCCAAATTGTGCAACAAGCAGTGTTTTGTGTCCTGTCATAAATGCGCATTCAAAGCATTTAAGCGAGTGGGAAGCCACTCACAATGTGAACAGCTTAATTGCTTGTTAATTGATCCATCAGTATTTATTCTACAGAAAAAAAATCTGTTTATCTTGCAGCTTGCAAGTGCAATGGCCATGCTTCTATCTGCAACGCAAACACGGGGAAGTGTTTTTGCACCACAAAAGGAATCAAAGGAGAGGAGTGTCAGCTGTGAGTCAGCCTTTACAGATGTCCTTTTTATTGTCCATTCATTGTGCTCTTGATGGCGTTGGGGTGGTTCTACACACTCCTGCATTCAATACTGTTTGCGCCCACAAAGGTTTCAGGGCAGTCAGACTGCTTTGTGAGCAATCAGTGCATGGCCCATAGCTCCCTACAGAAACCTTTTCACGCCACAAATGTTCCAACTTGGGGTGTGGGATCCAGCCTTTGCTGCACCAGAGTGCTGGGGTGCCCTCTCAAGGCACCAAATCAAATCCACTTATTTGTGTTAGAGCTGCTCCCAAGTGCTTCCTGTTAATGCTGGATACAGTCGTTCCTGTGGGGTGGCTTTTGTGTGTGTGAACGAGCAAAGGTTTCGCGGGTAATCACAGCCTGAGCATAAAAAAGAGAAAAGCTTAAAAATCAAAGTCTGGTGGCTTGGCACCAGAGCACAACTGACTTTCATTTGGGGCCAGAAGCGAAGCTCATGTAGCTGTACCCCCCCGACTTCTCCTTGATGCCATGTGGTGACATTCCTGTTTCTTTTTCTGCAAGGATGCACATTTTAGCACAGCCACTGCAGCCAGATTGCAACAACACAAAAAATGTACAAATGAAATCATGGTGGCTCCATAGGGCAGTGTTTCCCAACCTTTTTTGGGCAAAGGCACACTTGTTTCATGAAAAAAATCTCGAGGCACACCACCATTACAGCCCCGTGACGTCAGCGCGCAGCGTCACGCCGGGAGGGACATGAATTGCTAGCAAATTACATAATCACCTCCTTGAGGGCTGGCTCATCTTCTCCGAAGGCAGAACCCCATTAATTAACAGCACAGACTCACACCATAGCCAAGACGAGGGGGAAAAACCTCAGTCATGCACAGTCATGCACATGTGGGGGCTAAATGAGGACGAAGACCGGGCAGAGAGCAGGGTTCAAATCACCCCACCTGGCCAGGACAATCCCTGGGTGCTCCCTTGGGCCACTCGCCTGACCCACCTCGCAGGGCTGTTGTTGCGAGGATAACACGGGGAGAACCACGCGCGCCCCCGGGAGCTCCTTGGAGGAGAAAGCGGGCGATGAATGCAATGCACGAAATATATGAGAGGCAACCAGGTTTTGCAGGTGAGGGGCCCCCCGCCAGCCTCCGCTTCCAACACCCGGCGCAACGACGCCGAAGTTTCCCCCCGGGCTTGGCTCGGGGAGCAGCGCTGCTCCCCCCCGGCTCCCCTTCGCCCGCCCAAGGGCGAGGGGACTACGGATCCCGGCTGCCCCTGCACCGGGGACAGAGGGGGAGAGGCCGGGTGCAGGGATGGAGGGACGGGTGGGTGAGCGAGTGAGTGAGTGGCAGCCGCCAAGCCTTGGCCGAGAGCCAGGAAGGGCCTCCCCGGAGGAGGAGGAGGAGGGAGGCGCAGAGAGGGAGGGAGGGAGGGAACCCCAGGGGTCATCTAGTGACGGCGCCCCAATCGAAAATTTGACTTTTTTAAAAAAAAAAAAATCTTTCGAATTTTTTAATTTTTCCCGCGGCACACCAGGCAATATCTCGCGGCACACTAGTGTGCCGCGGAACAGTGGTTGGGAAACACTGCCATAGGGCCCTCGTATCTACGGGACTGTGTCTCCTGGTCTGCCCCGCAGAGGACCTTAAGGTCCATGAATAACCATAGTTTAGAGGTCCCGGGCCCTAAGGAAGTCACACTATTCTCCACCAGGGCCAGGGCCTTTTCAGTGATTGCTCTGACCTGGTGGAATGCTCTGTCCCAGGAGACTAGGGCCCTTCAAGATTTAACCTCCTTCCACCGGGCCTCTAAGACAGAGCTATTCCGCCTGGCCTTTAATTTGAATTCAGCCTGATCGTTTATTTCACTTCCCTCCCCCCTTCCCTTTTATGAAGATTACCCACTCTGAGACCCCACAGCTAATTCTCCCCTGGCCTCCTCACTGCCCAAGTAGGACCAATTCAGCCAACTAGCCCTGGGGATTATCTAATGCTTACTTCCCCTAAACTGATTTTTGAATTTTATTGTTATTCATGTTTTTATACTGTATTTTATGCTTCTTTTATAATTGTCTTTTAAATTTGTTGTTAGCTGCCCTGAGCCCGGTTTCTGAACTGGGAAGGGCGGGGTCTAAATATTATTATTATTTATTATTATCGGAAAGGGCGGGGTCTAAATATCATCATCATCATCATCAGGCGACCAACCTGCCCCCAGGGAAAAAAGGGCAGGTGGAATTGGGGGTGGCATGAACACCCACCAATGGGACTGCTGGAGTTAAATTGTGCGTTCAGTAATGAGGGAGCATTATATATAGATAACCACTTCAAATGCACTATTCATGCATCAGTGGCACCTTACTGCATACGGCTGCAATAAAACAGAGGACTGGATGGGGTGCGGTGACAGGTTTGGGTAACATGGTTGATGCAGAATGTGTCATGGTGCTGTTTTTTGTGTGTGTTATGCACTGATGCAGGCAGCAAAGCTTCTCAATGCCAGGTTCTGGAAGCCTCAAGAGGGGAGAGCGTTTCTGCTGTGCCCATATCCTGCTTGAGGGTTTTCCACGGACATCTGGTTGGCCACTGTGAGAACAGGGTGCTGGACTAGGGGGCCAATTGGCCTGATGCAGCAGTCAGTTCTCATGTAATAATAATAATAATAATAATAATAATAATAATAATAATAATAATAATAATAATTTCTTATTTATACCCCGCCCATCTGGCTGGGCTTCCCCAGCCACTCTGTGCGGCTTTCAACAAAAGATTAAAATACAGTAATGCGCCAAACATTAAAAGCTTCCCTAAACCTGGCTGCCTTCAGATGTCTTCTAAAAGTCTGGTAGTTGTTTTTCTCTTTGACATCTGGTGGGAGGGTGTTCCACAGGGCGGGTGCCACTACTGAGAAGGCCCTCTGCCTGCTTCCCTGTAACTTGGCTTCTCGCAGGGAGGGAACCGCCAGAAGGTCCTCGGAGCTGGACCTCAGTGTCCAGGCAGAATGGTGGAGGTGGAGACGCTCCTTCAGGTACATTGGACCGAGGCCATTTAGGGCTTTCAAGGTCAGCACCAACACTTTGAATTGCGCTCGGAAATGTACTGGGAGCCAGTGTAGGTCTTTCAGGACCAGTGTTATGTGGTCTCGGTGGCCGCTCCCAGTCACCAGTCTAGCTGCTGCATTCTGGATCAGTTGCAGTTTCCGGGTCACCTTCAAAGGTAGCCCCACATAGAGCGCTTTGCAGTAGTCCAAGCGGGAGATAACCAGAGCATGCACCACTCTGGCGAGACAGTCTGTGGGCAGGTAGGGTCTCAGCCTGCGTACCAGATGGAGCTGATTCTTACATTGAACGTTTAGCCCACTATTGAGATTAAACCTGCCCAGGCTTCTGCAGCTCAGAAGAAGAAAGCAATCCTACTTTATAAACCCTGAATCCTGTTTTTAAAAAGTTGATCCGTGGAGATGCAGAACTAAGATCTTGCTCTTCAGGAGTCCTATGAAGTTACTTGCACAACACAATATACATTTGAAGAATCTATTCCCACCACTGCTTTCAAGATTTAGTGAGCTACAGGGTTATGTGATGGAAAATTATTAGATTTGAGGAGTGGGTGTGTTTGGTTGAACACTGTTTTGTCAGTACTGAAAGTCCACCCACCAGTTGAGAGACTCTGGGAAGGAGTAAAATTTTCCCCCTACTCAAGAAGCAGGGTCACGAATAGCCCATCTGTCCTCAAAGACATCACGTTCAATACATAATGTATTATTGGCTGTGATAACCAGGGTGACCAGTCTACGAAGCATTGCTCACACTCTTTAATTGGCTTTGTTTGCTCTGAGAGATATCGGCATATAACCAAATCTGATTGATTATGTAGCATTATGACATTAGCGCATTTGCGTTTTGCTGCCCAATTGCCCGGAGGTCACTCTAGAAAGAAGCTATAAGCAGGAAATGAAAACTGGTGCCGTCTCAGCAGCAGTGCATGGGAAATAATAGCAGGAAATAGGTGCTAGAAAAAAATAAAATAAATTCCTACATTAAGATGGTGTCATAGAATAGCAAACCTGTAGAGCTGGAAGGGACCACAAGGGTCATTTAGTACAATGCTGTGTGAACAGGGATTTGGGTTTCTTTTATTATCAAAAGTAGAAAACTATATGGGGTAGGTAGGAGTTTCTGTTCTGCTTGGAAAGAAGTAGTTTTGACTGCAATATTATTAAAAACAGGAAACAGTTAGCACAGCCATAAATGCTACCTCCTTTTTCAGAGTGGATGGGCGGAGTACAGTGGTACCTCGGGATGCGAACGGGATCCGTTCCGGAGCCCCGTTCACATCCCGAACAGAACCCAAGATGTGACAGCATGTCTGCTCGTGCGCGGGTCACGTTTCGCCGCTTCCACGCATACACGTGACGTCATTTTGAGCGTCTGCGCGTGCGTGAGCGGAGAAACCCGGAAGTAACACTCTCCGTTACTTCCGGGTCACTGCGGAGCACAACCCGAAAGCTCTCAACCTGAAGCGTACAGTGGTGCCTCGCAAGACGAAAAGAATCCGTTCTGTGATTCTCTTTGTCTAGCGTTTTTTTCATCTTGCGAAGCAAGCCCATTGACGGATTAGCGGATTAGCACTATTAGCGCTATTAGCGGCTTTTAGTGGCTTATCTGCTGATCGGATCAGCTGATAAGCGGCTTAGCGGCTTAGAAAAAGGGGGGGGGAGGAAAAAACCCAGCAGGAACTCGCAAGACATTGTCGTCTTGCGAAGCAAGCCCATAGGAGATTCGTTTTGCGAAGCACCTCCAAAATGGAAAACTCTTTCGTCTAGCGAGTTTTCCATCTTGCGAGGCATTCATCTTGCGGGGCACCACTGTATTTATCCCGAGGTATGACTGTATTGATGATGATGATAATGATAATAATAATAATAAGAAGCTAGATGTGGATAACCCCCAGTTTATTAGTACCTTTTAAATTTATGGTCCAATAGGGACTCCAGACAGGCAAAAGCCTTTAGTCCAGCTACCAGTATAAAACTGGCGGAAGGAGGGAAGAGATGACCCCTCTCCAGATGCAAGTTTAAGGATAGATGTGTCTTTCAGGAGCCTGGTCCCTTCCGTCGCACAACTGCTGGTCCTGAAGGGTCCAGGAACAATATATCCCCCCCTCCTGGTTTCTCTTTTTGATGCTCAGGAAAAATAAACTGTTTCTGCTTCAAACACTTTCCATGCTCTACAAAACATGTAGTGAAACAAACCATCATTTCCCTAGCTCTCCACCGCCTGTGGTTTCTTGTATTGCTTATTCCCAGCTAGCTTCTTAGATTATTTTAGGCAACTTTTAAAGTTAGTGGCAAGGTTCTCAAATGTGTTCCAAATTTCAGTTTCATTACTCTTCCACCGGGTTTGCGTCGCCTCTGTTGGTCCTGTGTTGTTTGTTCTTTCGTCTCTTTGCATGCTGCTGTTTTATTTTTAATAAGAAGTGGTTTTCTTCCTGGTTCATGCTGGATGTGACTTAAAAGAAAAGCAAACAAACAAACATTACAATTTCAAGCTCAAGGGAAAATTAAGGCAGAAGGTCAACATTGCTCATGCTCTTTCTTCTAGGTGTGAGGTCGAAAACCGATACCAAGGCAATCCTCTCAAAGGAACGTGCTACTGTGAGTGAAAATGGTTTTTCTTTTGCCTGTACGTAAACTTGGTACTTGTACATCATCAGCTTGCTGCAAATGAGCTCAAAGGCATATGAAAAGGAGAGAACAATATGCTGCTTTCTCTGTTGGCTGCTGCTTATTCTGGAGCTGCTCTCTCTCTCTCTCTCTCTCTCTCTCTCTCTCTCCCCCTCTCCCCCTCTCTCCCCCCCCTCTCTCACACACACACAGAGCCATACCTTGGTTTTTGAACAGCTTAGTTCTCGAACGTTTTGGCTCCCGAACGCCGCGAACCCAGAAGTGACTGTTCTGGTTTGTGAACTATTTTTGGAAGCCGACTGTTCGATGGGGCACCCATGGCTTCCGATTGTCTGCAGGAGCTTCCTGCAGCCAATCAGAAGTTGCGCTTTGGTTTCTGAACATTTTGGAAGTCGAACGGACTTCCGGAACGGATTCCATTCAACTTCCAAGGTACAACTGTATGTATATTTGTGGGGGCAACCCCATTCTCTCTGAGTCTGTTCATTCCCTTCCCTTCATGACTTCCTTTTCTGCCTCCAGTTCTTCCTGCACCCCTCAGTCTGTGTCCCCGCTGCCCTCCACTGATTTCTATTTCCATTTCCTCATGCCAAACACACAAACTGTGCTATATAAATAATGTGTGTTGGATCTCTAATCCAGGGGGTACCATGGGGTACCTGTGCACCTGTCCCGGGCACCCACAAGTCCTCTCCATGCAGAAATTAGATCTGAAAGCAGCATTCTCTTGTAGCCAACAGAATAGGTTGTGGTGTGTGCTTAGTCGTAGCGTGCGAGTGTGGCTCCTGCGACACTTCCTTGGGTTAGCAGATGTGCCCACGGGTCTGAAACGGTTGGCAACTTCTGGCCTGATCGTTTCTGACAGACACCCTTGGAACGAGGGTCTATCTCTCTTTCTACTTCCCTAAATGTATGCACCCAGTGTTGCCGTTCCTAGGCGAGCTGTAGTTCAGTGTTTTAGACTGCAGTTGACAAAACGGGCTTCAGTCTTGGCTTCAGGGGCTGCTGTTTCAGCTGCAGGTGCAATTGCTCTTATATCCAGTTTGCTCTTGCCTTCTCAAGAGGTGGTTAGGTACCTGTAGAGGCAAAGTGCAGAAGGGTCCTAGGAAGGAGAAGGGTGAAGGGAAGGAGAAGGAGAAGGAAGGTGCATGTCTGGGGGAGCTGCAGAGGTGATGGATACTAAGATTGAAACAGCAAGCTTTAATAGTTGATGGCAGGCTTCTTGCAATGGATATCTGTAAGAAGCTGGTCTAGACAGTTTGGTGATGCAGAGGCTTGTTCTGCAGCCCATGACATTCACAAAAGTTGTGCCATATTCTGTCCATAAAAATACATTTAAATAAAGCTACTTAGAGATATGTGTAAGGGGTTGCTGATTTCTTCTGAAGCACCCTGGCCATTATTTTTGCCATTGGATAAAGGATAAGGATCAAAACCCTCCAGTGGAATTAATGATGTGTTTTTTATTCAGTGCGCGCGCACGCAGGAACACACATCTCCACCCACCTCGCATTTGTAGGTGCTTGAAAAGAAGTTAAAAGTTCCGATCCTGCCTGTGGGCTTGCAATCTAATAATAAAGTCAAGTCACATTAATGGAAAGGCTGTAAAAACAGAAGAGGGCCGGTTGGAGCCAGCAGATACGTGTTAAGGAGGCACTTGAAAGCAAAAGAGCGAAAAGAAAAGAAAGATAGCTGTGCAAATGCAAACAGTTTGTTTGCCTGAGCCTATTTTCATCCCACCTTTTCCTCTAATAGATGCTAACAATGCAATCATAAACAATTTAAAACGATCAAACAAGGCATTAAAAACCAATTAAAAACTAAAATGCAAACAGAGCGGCAGATAAAAACTAAATGAAGGATTAACCAGATAAATTAAATGCCTACAAGAACAAACAAGACTTAAGGAAGTGGTGAAAAGCCAGCAGAGAAGACGCCAGGTGTTATGCCGTGACCTGAGCCCAGCCTCCTTGCGCATTCCCACCAGACAGAGTGCAATGGCGGCGCATGCAACATACTGCAAAAACAACATTCCACATGTGTGTAGCGCGAGGTTTTTCAGAGGCTCCCCTTGTATTGTTTGAGTCATGCTTCAGGAGCCCATTACTATTGTCATCCTTGCTTCATTTGCTGAGCTGAGACATAGAGAGCAGGTGGCTAGATGGCCTGCACTGGGTTGGGCAAGGCTATCCTGGGGGCTCTCTGGTCTATACTCTTGGCTGCTGCCCTGCATCTGCTTGCACTCCCCCCTCTCTGCCTTCCTGCTCACATGCAAGGGCCAGCTGTGCAACAGGCTCGTATTTATATCGTAACGGTAAGGGACCCCTGACCATTAGGTCCAGTCGTGACCGACTCTGGGGTTGCGGCGCTCATCTCGCTTTATTGGACGAGGGAGCCGGCATACAGCTTCTGGGTCATGTGGCCAGCATGGCTAAGCCGCTTCTGGCGAACCAGAGCAGCGCACGGAAATGCCGTTTACCTTCCCGCCGGAGTGGTACCTATTTATCTACTTGCACTTTTTGTGCTTTCGAACTGCTAGGTTGGCAGGAACAGGGACTGAGCAACAGGAGCTCACCCCGCCGTGGGGATTAAAACTGCGAACTTCTGATTGGCAAGTCCTAGGCTCAGTGGTTTAACCCACAGCGCCACCCGCATCCCTTATATCCCATGTCCCTTATTTATATCCTAGCAAGTAGCAAACTTCCTGCCTCGGGCTGACTCTGGCTTTATGCCACGGCGGCACCTAACTCCAATTTGTGTACTTTTATACAGACACTCTCCTTATCGACTATCAGTTCACCTTCAGCCTTTCGCAAGAAGATGATCGTTATTACACGGCAATCAATTTCGTAGCGACGCCCGAAGAGGTTAGTAAATTATCCCAATTGCATTTCACGTTGTTTATTAAAATGCCCTGGTTCTCTCTGGTCGACGGTCAGTAGGCTGCATGCAGAGATCGACTCTTCTCTCCCTCCCGCCCACAACAAGACTGCATGCACGCTCCTTTCAGTGCCAGTTCTGTGCTCATTTTGCACTGTGTGAGAGGCTCCTGCAGTTCTGTTCCTAGCGATGGGGAACTCAAGTTGAGATATATTGATGACCTCAAGGCGTATGTGTAATTAGCCGTGGAGTTCGTTGCTGTAATAAATGGCTGGTTTTGAATTTATTAAAATTTAAATTATTTTTAAAACTTGCAGTTACGCTGAGGGTCAACTTACAGCGACCGTTGTAACTGATAATTTATACTCCTGCGTGTGAAGTCCTGTGGCCTTGGGGCTGACATTTCTAGGCCAAGGGTTACATGGCCAGTCCTTGAGGGGACAGCAATATAAGAGTATGTGTCACAGATGTGTAAATGTGGGCATGGTTCTTATTTAAATACAAAAAACACACACTACTTTAGGAATAGGGGGGATCACAAAAAAACATTTTGGCATAAGCAAGTCAGTTGTTGTTTTTTAACCCCTCCCCCCAAAACCAATATTTTTTTTCAATGGACAAATTTGGGATGGGTCCTCCAATTTTTACAGAAACGTTTTGACACCTCAGTATCACAGGGTGGGGGGGGGCACGGGAGAATAGTTGGTAATTTTAAAAACAAAATACGTTCTTAAATTTAATTTTGTTTTATTCATGGCAGAATCCAACAATTATTAGGGAGCCACACAACCATATTGACATCACCGCATCACTGCAGAGGATCCATAGGAGCAATCCATTGTTATTATTATTATTAAAGAAATACACTTTTAGTTACCAATGGGTATTTGTCTCTATGCAGTGATCCAAATATATCTGTGGTTCCTGCTCTAACCAATTCACCTTTTTAAAGGGCTAATTGAGAGCTGGTCTAGGAAATGCCTCTTACTTTTTCCTGAAAATAGATATTCTCTTAAAAAAAGTTGACACAGCCCTGGTTTCAGGAATCACACGGAAATAATGCATTTTGAGGGCAAAGCCCTGGTACATTTGTGTTATGGCTGTACCCTGGAGTCTTTGTAGTTCCAACCCTCTGTGCCTGCTGTTCTTTGCCACTCTGTGTTGACCACTCAGAATGGCCAAGATCAGTTTATTATAGGGAGGGCTAGTCTGACCGTAGTGTGAAAGAAATCTCTTAATTTTACCTTGCCTTTCTTGGAAGTCACAGGTTTAATCTCTGGCCTGCTGCTGCTTGACTTCATATTGGACATTTTTCTTTGCAGACCATGCTGAAGAAAAGTTAATTTACTTAGTAGTGCCTGCTGTGGTTCCTTGGGACATTATTATGGAAATGACTTTGGGAATTCCAGAGAACAAGTATACGCATAACCCAATGTGGGGTTTTCTGCTTGGTGTTTTTTTAAGCCTCTTTTTGACTTATTGTTCTTAATCTTGAATAAAGTGGTATTCTGTGCAACTCAGAATCTTCCTGTCTCGTGAACACAGGGTAAAATTGTAGGATTTTGGATTCCATGTTCCCACTTCCTGAAATACAAAAAAATGCAAAAATATTTGGCAAACAGAAACTAACCAGTACTGTGTTTTAATGTGGCACAGGTAAGCTTGAATCCTATTGGGCTGTTTTAGGGGGATTTTGGCATGCCTTTGTTCTTGCCCAAGCAGTTCTGACAAAACTTGATGGAAGCTGCTCTCTCTATGTGTAAGCCATTAATCTGTGCTGCTTTCTTTGTTCCCTGAAATCAGCAAAACAGAGACCTGGACATGTTTATCAATGCTTCTAAAAACTTCAACCTCAACATCACTTGGTCAACAAGTTTTGCAGGTGAGGACAATTCTTCTCGTTTCCAAATGCCCAGTGTCTGAACTAGAAATGTCTGGAAAGCAGTGGTGGCATATTTAAACCAGAGACCAGTGGCCAGATATTTGGCCAGTTCTGCTGAACCAGAGGCCAGTCCCCCTCTGACCTGGCTCTTTCATTGGCCTTGAACAGCCCAAACTCCTTCCATTGCCTCTTGACACCCTCCATCCCTCAACTTCCTGCTCCTCATTGTTCTGCTTCCAGTCTTCCTATTTCCTCCTTAGCTAGACAGATCGTCTTTCTCACACAGTTGGTGCACAGCAACTCAGCCGGTGGCAAGAGGCAGCTCTCGGATCAGGCAGCCAGTTCTGGCTTATAGCCTCTTTATATGCAGATACCCTATGGGTGACTTAGGGATTTAGAAGGCTGCTGTGCCGTGTAATAGTCTGTATATTGAGGCATAACTTCACTCCAAAGATAATCTGAGAAACGAAGTAGAACAGTTTATCCGATTTCCAGATCTTGAATGCTTGCGTTGGCAGCCAAAATGTTAATTTTGTATGCAACAGTCGTTTGTGTGTTTCTTAATCGCAGTAATGAAACTGAGCTCAGTACTGTCTTGTTGAAACAGAATAATTTTTATTGTTTTATCAACTAGCGCTGCTGTATAATTTAAGAGCACCCCTTGTAATGTTACCAAGGATTTGCACAAAAACGTATCTCTTTATTTCATTTCAGTTATATTTTGGCTTTGTCCCAAGGGCTCCTCTCACCCCAACCCATTTTGCCCTTCCAACAGCCCTTTGAGGTAGATTAGTTTGAGGGGACTCAAGGCCACCAAGTAAGCCTTGTGGCCAAGTGAGGATTTGAACCTGAGCCTGAAAATCTTCACTCCCGACAGATGAGAATGTTTCTTTTAAAATCCTCCCAACAGCTGGCACCCAGGCAGGGGAGGAGATTCCGGTGGTTTCAAAGAGCCAAATCAAGGAGTACAAGGACAGCTTCTCCAATGAGAAATTTGACTTCCGCAACAATCCCAACATCACTTTCTTTGTCTACGTGAGCAACTTCACCTGGCCAATAAAGATACAGGTAAGAGAGCCTTCCATTCACAGAAGCACTAGAGAACGACTGGAATATATGGGAGCTGTTCTGTATACTCTGTTCTGTTTGTTTGTGCTGATGTCCGATACTCCAACAAATGCTCAGGTCCTGTACTGTATATATTTGTATGCTAGAAGCCTTCTCCTATTGCCATTAATAATAATAATAAAGTTTATTTATATCCCGCCCTCCCCAGCCGAAGCCGGGCTCAGGGCGGCTAACAACAGTAAAACAGTACAAAAGTACAACACAACAACACTCTAAAATCATTCATTATAAAATTAGTTCAAATCAAGCCACTGGCAATCATTGGGCCAGAGCTCTGCAAAGATTTCCGAGGGAGGGAAACACCTCTGTCTTGCAGGCCCTGCGGAAAGACGTCAAGTCCCGCAGGGCCCTGGTCTCTTGTGACAGAGTGTTCCACCAGATTATCACTATTTTGCTGTGATCTAACTTACTCTGCAGCCTCAGTGCAATTCAGATTGTGTCAGTTTTTGCTTATGAGATCTCCTGGGCAGCTAAATGCAGTAGGTTTTATGGGACCACAGCATTTTTATTGTCTTTCAACTTGAGACCATTCAGGTGGTGCTAGTGGAGGGTCTCCATCTTGAGAAGCAGTCTGTTAGTGCAAACCCCATTTTCAAAAACTTGGATCAGAGTACTTGTATAATGGAATGAACCCTCCCTCCTGCTCTGTGTGTGCTTTCATCTCCCTTCCCCACCTGGGTTTCCTCCCCTGTGGGGGACTTCTGCAGAACTCCATGCCCGCTGGTGGGCTTCTCTATCTTCTTCTTCTTTGGTGATCACTCGTAGCTGAGTAAGATTGTCTTCCATGAACATGGTCTTAATAGTGGGTCCGTAAGTGACTGTGGAGACCAATTCTGGATCCACACGCCCTTCCACAGTGGGGACATAGGTTTCCAGGCGGGAGTTGATCACGGTGAGGGTTTGCCAAATGTGCCTTCCTCTTAGCACGTTTCGTCCTGAGTTCGAGTATCTTCAAAGCCCGTGACACCTTTAGTAAAGACAGTTCTCCAATTGGAGTGCTTGGAGGCCAGTGTTGTCGGTGTTTATACCACTTTTTTTTTTAATTCGCCTTGAGAGAGTCTTTAAACCTCTTTCGTTGACCACCAGCATTATGCTTTCCATTGTTAAGTTCGGAATACCGTTTTGAGACCATGCATGGCGAAAAGCAGTCTGTAAATGCGGCAAACAGAATAAGAAATAGTATAAACAGCAACAAATGGATGCAAATGAATTGGATGTGAATGTGATAAGCTCCAAGTTGAAAGGTACACGAAGGACTTAAGCAGTGACATGGACGGTGGCTCTGTGACCTTAACCAGTTGGCAGCAGGCGAGCAGGAACTGTGTATCGCTATCCTTGCTAATTAAATCAGCAAGAAAGCCTGGCCAAGAGTTATTTATTGTGAGTGATATCACACTTCCCACTAGCCTTTTTTGTGCAGCCTTCCTTGTTGGTGTGGCCAGTCTCCCTGTCAGTGCCCTCCTTTGGCAAGAGCTGGGTGTTGAAAGATGGGTCAAATCCCCCTGCCCATCACCCTGTTAGGAACTAGGCCTGCCATGTGTTTGAATCCGAACACGGCCGGAGGAACTGTACAGCCAACTCTCCATGTCTGGTCTTGGTCTCTCTCCCCCTGTCCCAAGTTTAGAAGTGGGGTGGAATGTAAAAAAATACAAGCCAACTTGTATTATTGAGGGGAAGGAGGGGGTTCACAGATGGACAAGTGGCAGAAATGCCATGTGGGCAATGCCAGACCCTGTTGTACATAAAGGAAGGTGTATGTATGCATTGACTTGGAGAGAGTGAAAAATGTGCATTCCCCGCCCCCAAGGACTCATTGGCAATAATGATACTCTTTCCCTCTAAAGCTAATAGCCGAGGCAGGAGATTATTTTTTTTACTAGCATTCAGACTGGGGAGAAAAGGGTCCCAATGGAAATTAGGGACCCTCACACCCATTATTAAACTTAAAAAATAAACGAGAAAACCCTGATATGCTTCCAAGTGGCGCATTTAGTGCTGCATGTAGTTTGGCCCACAGTGGAGAACTGAAATAGGATGAAATTACATGTTCAGTGTAATTCCTTTTGTTTTGCTGTTTACCCATGCTTAGTCACTTTCATTTTCTCTGATTTTAACCTGAAGCCAGTATTTGTATTCTTAATTTGGGCAGCTTAATTAATGTGCTGGCGCATTTTCCCTCCTTTGTTAACTGACGTTTAAGTTTTTGTCCTGTTGTGGTGTGTGCCAGATATAAGGCTTTTTAAATCTCTGGGAAGAGCCGCCCATTGCAAGAATCCATCGTAGATGTTGGTCCTTTGATCGCTCGCCCTTGTTTGTCCTGGAGTTCCTGTTTCAAGACTTCCTTGTCCTCCTGGCTCTCCTTTCCCCTCTGCCTGGTTTTCTTTAGGAAGCTGCAAGCATATAAATGCTCTTTTGTACGACTGATAGTTGTGCATTTGCCAGTGCTCAGCTCCCACCCTTAAAATATTGCTCCACCTCTCTTCAAAACCACCAGTTGGTTTTAAAAGTATATTGGTGTAGAATGTCCCTCCCTCCCTCCCAGCTTCCTTCATTTAAGCAATCTCTTCTATAAAAAGCTCTCTAGAATTCACAGTTAGCAAAATGTAGATCACCGTTCTTTAAAAACTTGAAGTTAGTGTCAGTGTTTACTGAGTCGGTTCGGTTTAAGCCACTCTGGCTTGTGACAGCCACATTGTCAAGTCTGCTTAAGTTAGTCAGCTTCCTTTGGGGAAGACGGGTAAGTTCTTGTTGGATAAAGTTTGCCGTCTGCACTGCAAATGGTTGGTGTTTGTTATATAAAAAAGGGTTCATTTCTGATTTAGAAAATGAATCAAGTCTGCAATCGGTTTGTCTTATTTATGGTTTCAGTTTTAATTTAGTTTATTTGGCACGTGCCGTGCGGAATGAGCCTTTCTAGAAATAGAATTGGCAAATTCGTCTTCTGCATGCTGTATAACCACTGTAGGTGTCGATCATCAGCAAAGTAATATATGAGAATGGCAGTTTCATGTTTCAGATCCCCATCCTTCCCCCGCCTGCCGGTTTGCACAGTGGTGAGAGTTGTTACAGGGTGTCGTGATCTCAGAGGGTTAAGCTTGGTGGTTTTTAGAAGCCTCCGAACTGAGAAGCAAAGAAGTTGAGTTGTAGAAACCAGCAGTGGAATTTTACAGATGGCTCTCTGTTCAAACAAACAAAGTATAGCCGCCCCCCCCCCTTTCTACCTTGGCTCATTTTTTCGCTATATCTGACAAGCTAGTAATGGGAAACACTTCAAATCTCCTTTGATTGTGTCGTGTCAGCAGTTTTACGCGCCAGTGTTAAAGTTCTCCTCCCCGTGTGTGCTAGCGGTTCTGTAGTTTGGTTTGACGTAGTGGCACAAACATCGGAGTCCAAAGGGAGCTCATTTGAAAGCTCTGTCAATTGGTGACTGAATGAGAAAGCCTTATAAGTGTGATGGGCACTCATACTTGACGGTGGTATGTTCTGACCTTACACCCGCAGTGAGGATTGTAAGGTCAGTGGTACAGTGGTGCCCCGCAAGACGAATGCCTCGCAAGACGGAAAACTCGCTAGACGAAAGAGTTTTCCGTTTTGGAGGTGCTTCGCAAAACGAATCTCCTATGGGCTTGCTTCGCAAGACGACAATGTCTTGCGAGTTCCTGCTGGTTTTTTCCCCTTCCCCCTTTTTCTAAGCCACTAAGCCACTTATCAGCTGATCCAATAAGCCGATAATCCGCTAAAAGCCGCTAATAGCGCTAATCCGCTAATCCGTCAATGGGCTTGCTTTGCAAGACGAAAAAACCGCTAGACGAAGAGAATCACAGAACGGATTCTTTTCGTCTTGCGAGGCACCACTGTACTTCTGTTTCCTTGGCAGTGCTACAAGCTGAGTCTCGTGCCCAATAATCAGTGTTTGAGGGTGCAGGTATTATTAACCTGTCCATTTTGTTGTACTGATTTGGGTTGCTGTTGCCCTTGAGGTTCCTTCTGGAGAACCTGGAGGGGTTTGCACAATACCAGACCCTCCAAGTATCCCTATTTTCCAGGGACATCCCTGATTTAGAGAAGCTGTCCCAGTTTCTGATTTGATCCCAGAATGTCCCACTTCTCCTTAGGACAGGGGTGCCCAAACCTTTTCCAAAGAGGGCTGGATTTGATGAAGTGAACATGCGTGAGGGCCGACCAAAGTTGTTGAGCTTTTTCCACAATTTTATCCCAAAGTTGCTGAGATTTTTAAAGGATTTTACCCCAGAACATATACTGCCACGGGGGCTGGATTAAATCGACTGGCAGGCCGGATTAGGCCCCCAAAACAGACCTTGAACATTCCTGCTTTAGGATGTCTCTTTTCACTGGAAAAATGTTGGAGGGTTTGGAGTTATCCAATCCCCAAGCCGTCTGAAGTGAATCCTGTATAGGGAAATTATTTTTCTTAATATTTAATGTTTCATTATGTTTTTATATATGTTGGAAGCTGTCCAGAGTGTCTGCGGCAACCCAGTGAGATTTGTGAGGTATAAACAGTAAAATTACCATTATGGAATGGGACGTCCCTATTTTCGCTGGAGAAATGTTGGAGGGTATACAATACCCACACCTATTTACCCTGCTCAAAGCACCAGATGGACAATAGAAGTGGAACCAGAGCAGTAGCATGTGTACAGCACAGTGACAAAAACTTTTTTTTTTTAAGTACAAGCTCCTTCGTGAAATGCAAATCTCCTGTATCACTTCCTGGCTTCAGTTGGTGGTGGGAATTGAGTAATTTTGTACTGGGGTGTGTGTGCTATTGTCCCTGCAATCAAAATGTTCAGGGAGGCATTGAGATGCAGAATTAAATGAAGGAAGCATCCGAAAGAGGAGCTGTTATAGTGATTAATGTCTTCAACTACCCTTACATAGAATGGCTACATATGTCTTCCAGTCATGACAAAGAGGTGAAATTTCTAGATTTCCTGGAGCCAATCAGAGGGACAGTGATCCTGGACTTATACAGTCATACCTACCGTGGAAGTTGAACGAAATCCATTCCGGAAGTCCGTTCGACTTCCAAAACGTTTGAAAACCAAATCGCGGCTTCTGATTGGCTGCAGGAAACTCCTGCAGCCAATCAGAAGTCCTGTCGGATGTTCATGTTCCAAAAGAATGTTCACAAACCGGAACAATCACTTCCGGATTTTGGGCGTTTGGGAGCCAAAACGTCTGAGTTCCAGGGCGGTCAACAACCAAGGTACGACTGTACTTGAGTGGCTCTCAGGACTTGGTGTGTATTGTAAGTGGTGTCAAACATTTGGGTTCAGAAACAGTGTCAGTCAGAGCAAATGATTTCTCCACTTCTCCACCCCTCCCTACTCGCGCTGAGCTTGTCAGATTGGTTTTGCTTTTTAGAAAATAATAATAATGCAGTGTCACTTTAAAAATTCAGGGTGAAATTAAGCGAATTATTATTCAGAGTAATCCTGTTGAATTTAATTGACCCAGCTTAGTCATGTTCATTAATTTCAGTGGGTCTACTCTGAATAGGCCTAGTGTTAAATCCCAACCACACTGTTTTTTGGACCAAGGGCAGGCAAATCCAAAGAACAACTTGAAATTTAGGGCATACCAAATTCAAACATGTGAAAACCTCTCCTGGTCCACCCCATAATTTGGGGAATGCACAGTCAATGCACACCTGAAGTTCATTTTGTTAAAAGACTTTGCTGGATGTGAATCGGTGAATTATTTTTAAGAAGAGAAGAGGACACAAAGAGTTCAGAGATACAAATTAGGAAATGTGAATTTTAATATGGGAAGAAACCTCCAAAGAGATGCATTAGCCTGTTCAGAACCAAAAATTATTATAAGAATGTGAGTGATCAATAAACACTATATAAGCTTTTATGATTGGCTTTGTCTGCCTTTGAAGTTAATTGTTTAATCTTCCTTATAAATTGTTATTTGGGAAAATGTTGCTTTTGTATTGATCTGTTTTCTCTGTCCTGTGATAGCTGCCAACACTGTGTGAGAGAGAGGGGGGAGCAGGGGTTAGATATCATCTGGAAATGGTAAGGTGTGATGATCAAGGGTCTGGAAACCAGGCCTAATAATAATAATAATAATAATAATAATAATAATAATAATAATAAATTATTTATACCCCGCCCATCTGGCTGGGTTTCCCCAGCCACTCTGGGCGGCTTCCAAAAGAATATTAAAATACTGTGATACATCAAACATTAAAAGCTTCCCTAAACAGGGCTGCCTTCAGATGTCTTCTAAAAGTCTGGTAGTTGTTGTTCTCTTTGACATCTGATGGGAGGGCGTTCCACAGGGAGGGCGCCACTACCGAGAAGGCCCTCTGCCTGGTTCCCTGTAACTTGGCTTCTCGCAGTGAAGGAACCACCAGAAGGCCCTCGGAGCTGGACCTCAGTGTCCGGGTAGAACGATGGAGGTGGAGACGCTCCTTCAGATATACTGGACCGAGGCCATTTAGGGCTTTAAAGGTCAGCACCAACACTTTGAATTGTGCTCTGAAACGTACTGGGAGCCAATGTAGGTCTTTCAAGACCGGTGTTATATGGTCTCGGCGGCCGCTCCCAGTCACCCGTCTGGCTGCTGCATTCTGGATTAGTTGTAGTTTCCGGGTCACCTTCAAAGGTAGCCCCACATTGAGCGCATTGCAGTAGTCCAAGCAGGAGATAACCAGAGCATGCACCACTCTGGCGAGACAGTCCGCAGGCAGATAGGGTCTCAGCCTACGTACCAGATGGAGCTGGTAGACAGCTGCCCTGGACACGGATTTAACCTGTGCCTCCATGGACAGCTGTGAGTCCAAAATGACTCCCAGGCTACGCACCTGGTCCTTCAGGGGCACAGTTACCCCATTCAGGACCAGGGAATCCTCCACACCTGCCCGCATCCTGTCCCCCAGAAACAGTACTTCTGTCTTGTCAGGATTCAATATCAATCTGTTTATGAGGAATGGTTGCAGGAGCTGAGCATGTTTAGCCTGGAAAAGAGGAGACTGAGAGGAGGCAGGATAGCCATCTTAAGGGCTCTCACATGGAAGACAGAGCAAGCTTGTTTTCTCTTGCTCTGGAGAGTAGGCCTTGAACGAATGTCTTCAAGTTACTTGAAAGGATTCTTAGTAAACCACAGGAAGAGCTTTCTGAAGGTAAAAACTGTTTGGCAGCGGAAAAGACTCACTCAGAAGGCGGTAGACACTCCTTCCTTGGGGGTTTTTAAGCAGAGGTTGTTTGGCCATCTGTCATGGATGCTTTAATTGAGATTCTTGCATTCCAGGGGGTTGAACTAGATGACCCTCAGGGTCCCTTCCAATTCTACGATTCTATTATTCTATTATTATTTATTGAATTTATATACCGCCCTATACCCGGAGGTCTCAGGGCAGTTCATACCCCTGACGCACTTTATATGTCTCTATAACACTCTCCTCTGCTTCCTGAAAATTGCCTAATGTGGCCTGTAACATTCCCCGCAAAATCCCCTGTACCAAAAGTGCAAAATCTCAGATTTGGCTGTGAAACAGCAGCAGCAGATCCGAAGTATTACAATAGTAAGATGGTGCAACTATAGACCAGGAGCCTCCCTGTAACAAAGTGCTCATCCGAGCAAGCAGCGAAGAACCATCGATCAAAAAGACAGTGGAAATCAATCAAGGAACCTGTCAGAATATAAATGTCTTCACTTACTACTGACAGCTAGAAAGTGACCCAGATGAGCAGGGACCTCGGTTGGGAATTCTGGAGTTGCAGTTCCACCATGGAAAAAGACCCTCTGCACGTGCTCCACGCATTTCGGCCCCCCAGGCAATATCCAGGCTAGAACAAGACCTTAGCAGCTCCTTTATAGACTGAAAATAATATAGAATCAGCTGGATCGGTGCCGCATAACAGCCCTGAGACGCCTCCATGTGCAACTTGTTCTCCTGCCCTTTAGGATAAGGAAAACAGCAAATAGGCTGGTTCCTTCTGTACAGAAAAAATCCTCCCAGACGAATATAAGCTAATAGCTTGAATGAAGCAGCGCTGGGAGGGAGGAGCAGCTTCCTTCATTGAATGGAAACTTCTTCCCCTCCTTGAGCCCAAGGGAAGGCAAGGGTGGGAGCATGCTTGAAGCTCCTGGTGGATCTTGCAAAACCTCAGTGTCAGATGTTCGCCGGTGGTTGCTCGTGAGTAACCAGGCAGGACTCCGACCTGTCTTTAACAGGATTTATTTTGGTGCAAAGCTATTTACAGTTCAGAACCATCAGTTCATGTCTGCCTCAATCGCTAGCAGAATCCGGGAGTGGTCGTTTCCGGGTCCTCCCCCAACATAAGAGCTTAGTCACCCCCCCCCCAGCCTTTTCCTTCCTTGTTTGCATTTTACACCTCTGCGCAAGGTGGGTGATGGAAGAGACGTGCTTGTGCTTCCCTCCTGGCCGGCTTGGCCAGGAGCGGCACTGGGGCTCCCAGCAGCACCCTCTGGTCCCGCCCCCTCTTCCCCACTGGAGGCGTGGCTTTCCCCACCGCAGGAAGAGGAACTGCTTCTCAAGATTTTCAGAGCCTCCCTGTATCCCAACGGCCCCTCTGCCTCCCTTTCCTGTTCCGATGGCAGTCCCCTGACACTCGGCCTTATCTGCCCCATTCCTGATGTCATGTAATCAGATGTAGGGTTGGTGGTTGTGGCTACCCCAAAATGGCCTGGCCAAGTTTGGCCCGTGAGCTGGAGCTTCTCTACCGTTGGTCTCCACTGAGTGGTGGAGGAGGAGGAATTTGGATTTGATATCCCGCCTTTCACTCCCTTTTAAGGAGTCTCAAAGCGGCTAACAGTCTCCTTTCCCTTCCTCCCCCACAACAAACACTCTGTGAGGTAAGTGGGGCTGAGAGACTTCAAAGAAGTGTGACTGGCCCAAGGTCACCCAGCAGCTGCATGTGGAGGAGCGGAGACGTGAACCCGGTTCCCCAGATTACGAGACTACCGCTCTTAACCACTACACCACACTGGAACTTGGTGTCCTTCTGCCCTTCAAAGCAGGTTTCCTACTGCCGCCGTTCTTCCCCCAGCTCATTCCCGCACAGCATCAATTGAAGCATCTATGCGACAAACTCTCAAGAAGTTCAGCACAAACATTTTGTAGCCTGATTGCAATGATGGAAAATCTACCGCAATCTATTTTTAGGAGTAGAGTTAGGTAGCAAATTGCTGGATGCAGTAAATGAGGATGAAACGGAACAATGGGATGCAGGGTGGGGAGGGGAGAGAAGGCGAAAAAGTTGTTAGCCTGTACCTTGATATGTGAAACGGCATCCATAGTGATCCAATAATATGTGCTTGTGTGACAGCCCAAGAAAAGAGCTGTCTCTCTCGTTGAGAAACAATTGAAGCGTTGGGGAATGTGTTTGCGGCAGAATACTTAAAAGAAGCGGTAAAGGTAAAGCTGCAATGCACCGGACCCAAATTCAGATGTCAAGTGCACAGCTTGGTCACCGACAACTCTGCCAGTGCAGCGAAAAGGAGAAGCAGCCAGGGAAGGAAAGGAACAAAAGTCTCGAACATGCATCTTTCAGAGACTCAAATACGCGTGTAAAAAGAGTTCTGCTGGATGAGAGTACGGGTCTTGCCCAGCGCAGCACCTGTAGCGATCACGCATTGGAGGTTCCCTTCTTGTCCTTTCCATGCAGACCCTCGAAAATCTGCTTTTGAGAGTCCTCCAATGCATATCAGACCATGAGATAATCTTTCTGGAGAAACAGGCCATGCGCTTCCTTTATATTTGTGAAGGCTGTCTTTGAATTTGGGCTGTTTCAAGGTGAAACGTCTGTCCATCTGTCCCCATTTAACCAGTGGGATATACCTTATGCCTCACTGGGTAAAGGGGACCCCTGACAGTTAAGTCCAGTTGCGGACGACTCTGGGGTTGCAGCGCTCATCTTGCTTTACTGGCCAAGGGAGCTGGACACAGACAGTTTTTCTGGGTCATGTGGCCAGCAGGACTAAGCTGCTTCTGGCGAAACCAGAGGAGCGCATGGAAACGCCGTTCACCTTCCCACCAGGAGCGGTACCTATTTATCTACTTGCACTTTGATGTGCTTTCGAACTGCTAGGTGGGCAGGAGCTGGGACTGAACAATGGGAACTCACCCTGTCATGGGGATTCGAACTGCCAACCTTTTGATCGGCAAGCCCTAGGCTCAGTGGTTTGGACCACAGCGCCACCCGCGTCCTCACTGGGTGCTTCATTCCCAATAGGAAGTATCTTCTTCTAACTTTGAGAACCGAGCAAACCCAAGCCAATAGTAGTTCACATGGCAGTAGTTTTACTGAGTGATGAGTGCTGTTTGCACGGTCACTTCCGTGAGGATATGTTGCTCTTTGTTTTGCTGTCATGCTAAAATGAAAAGTCATGGCTCAACCCACCCCCTTCTACGTATGGAGTTATGGGGGAATGATGCCCCATTGGGAAGAAAGCCTCTTTTGCCAACTTCTTTTGTCCAAATGGTGTTTGGACAATACTGCACAGCCATCAGCCGTCCCTTTGTCAACCCCCCCCCCCCAGCAAACCAGGGAAATTGATGTTGCATCTTTCCTTGTAGAAAGTCAAACACCAGGCTACTTCTGGGCCCATGCAAATGCTACCCTAATAAACTGTCGCTGGGAGCAGACCTTGGAATGGTTAGGTTGCAAGATCCCAGGAGACCTGAGTCTTGAATTTTACTTGTGCTTCGGCTAATAGAGCTCCTGTGCCAGCTGAACAATCGTCAATAGTATTGTTAAAGCAAAATGAGTCTAAAACAAAGAAATGCAATTAATTTTGCTGCTAATGGGAGCCCCCTTTTTAAAAGGCAGAATAATTTCTAGTTGCGAACGGGAGCAGATCCTGCAGCATCCAGGAAACAGTACTGTACTTCATGCTGCTTCAGAAATAAATACGCGCTTTCCTCCCGTGGCATGGATTTCATCTGCGCTGTGCCAGAAAAGGCAAATTGTATGCTGCTGGTTTTTCTGTTGAACTTTTATCTCCTGTAGTTTGCCTTGTATTAATGCTTCTTGCCAATTAGCTTCTGGGGCTAATGCTAGGGATGGATGGATCAGTCTCTCACTCATAAGTCTTTTGTCCCATTTCTGCATTAATCTGCAGTGTTTCCGTAAAAAGGGTGGGGGGAGGAATCTGCACCAAATGTCACACTCTGTATTTAAATATGTATTTTATCTCAAAATATGCATCTAGATATTATTATTCATATTTTTTTACAGTAATTTAGTTTGTATCCCACTGTTCTTCCCAAAGGAGCCCAGGGTGGTAAACAACAAAACAACAGCCTCTTAAAAACAATCCCAGTGCAGATGCAGACTGGGAAAGGTTTCTATTTAAAAAGCTTGCTGGAATGGGAAGGTTTTTAGTGGGTGCCGAAAAGATAAGAGAGGGGGCTCCTGGCTGATGTTTAATGGGAGAGAATTCCAAATGGCAGGTGGTTCTCCTGCTAAGATGGTTTCTGCCAAACCAAGGACCAGTGATCAGCTTGGTTATATAAGGGGTGAGGTGATAATATGCATATTTTATCTCAGTGTTTGCATTTCCAAATGCATTTCATTTTAAAATACACATTTGCTAACTTACTTGAGCCGCTGAGTGTGCCACAAGATTTTGAGAAGTGGAAAACCCAAAGGGGTAATTACACTGCGATCTGTACATTAGTTTGGGAGATGCTGATCACGTCCGTTTGCATCAAAATTTGGAGAAACCAAACTGCTCAAGCTTCTCTAAACCAATATACAGGGCGCTGTCTCTGGCCTGCCTTGGGGATTGCCTCTTGCCAACTGAGGCTCCATAGCTTTAAAAGCCTTCAGAAAAAGCTTTGTTCCGTGTGATGGGGAGCAGGGCTTTTTCCATGATGGCCCCGTGGAATACTTTGTCTAGGGACATTGGCCTATTTCCAACCACAAGGTTTCAGTCTTGTCATCCAAGTAGTGCATGAGATTGTATTGAAACGGTAAGCTATGTTGATACACAATTTATCATGAGCTGCTTTTCTTGAGGGAGGTGGGGGGCAGAGAGAAAGAACAAAAATGATGCGTAAGGACATCACAAGAGCCCTGCTGGATCAGGCCAGAGGCCCATCTAGTCACAGAATCATAGAAGGGACCCAAGGGTCATCTAGTCTAACCCCCTGCAATGCAGAAATTGTTTGGCCCAGCATGGGACTTGAACCCATGACACTAAGATTAAGAGTCTGATAGTGGAGGTGGTCATTGATAGTTCTTCTCCAGGAATATGTCCCACCCAATACTGCCTCTTGGGGAAGCAAATTCCATGGTTGCACCATGTGAAAAAGTAATTTCTTCTGTCTCTTCTGAATCTCCCAGTGTTCAGCTTCACTGGATGTCCCCGAGTGTGTTAAATGCGCAGACATGTGTTAAATGAAATAAATTATCCTATTACTTTTGCAAAAAAAAAAAAGGTAACAGAAACCATGCAGGCAAGCATCCTAGCCCGATTCTAGCATCTCTGCTGCCAAACGGCAGATAATTCAAACCAGCTTCGTTGAACAAACACAAGTGAGATCCAAGAGGAGGGTTGTTGTTTTAAAGGTTTGTCAGGAAGTCTCCTTGCTTGAACTCCAATCCTTAAACTCTGCCTGTGGAAACGGTGAGTCATATATACTTTTTAAATTAAGACTCCCCACCCCCCACCCCGCCGCCAATTTTGTTCCATGTGAATTCTACCTACCTACTGCAGCGAGTCTGACTACTTAAGCTGTGAAGAGCTTTCCCTAATAGCTGTTGTGGTTTAAGTAATCCAGAACACATTCTGCTTCAACTAAAGGAGAAATGAAATGGCTAAGTAAAGAAGGAATAGCTCCTTTTCAAAAACATCTCTTCTGCACCAGCAACAAGGACCAACCGAGACTTTTCCTGGGTTTTCTCTGAATGCAGCTAAGGGGGGCATTCCAGAGGCCAATATCTCACCCCTGGCAGCAGCCGGTGTGTGTGTATGTATGTGTGAAATCTCTTTCAGGTCATTTCATTGTATAGCAAAGGTTCTGGCAAAAGAAGTGCAAGAAAATTCCAGTGCATATTGCACCATGGAATATTCTTTCTGATTTAAGGGGCAGGTGGTCCCCTTGTTATGAGGGGCTGGGGTGGGGCAGATCTCTACATTCAGTGAAGGGTCAGAATTTGAGCAGACTCGTAAATTCCTGAATTTCTCAAGGACTGGGAAATAACATCACCTAACTTCTGATCGCTGAAGAATTGACGATTTTGAATTATGGTTCTGGAGGAGACTCTAGAGAGTCCCATGGACTGCAAGAAGATCAAACCTATCCATTCTGAAGGAAATCAGCCCTGAGTGCTCACTGGAAGGACAGATCCTGAAGCTGAGGCTCCAATATTTTGGCTACCTCATGAGAGGAGAAGACTCCCTGGAAAAGACCCTGATGTTGGGAAAGATGGAGGGCACAAGGAGAAGGGGACTACAGAGGACGAGATAGTGGGACAGTGTTCTCGAAGCTACCAACATGAGTTTGACCAAGCTGCAGGAGGCAGTGGAAGACAGGAGTGCCTGGCGTGCTCTGGTCCATGGGGTCACGAAGAGTCGGACACAACTAAACGACTAAACAACAACAACTTCTTCATGAGGCCAGCCTGGCGATGGCGGGTCATTGAAGAAACAGTGGTTGTGATGGCTACCTATTACCCCTCAATGGAAGTCATCAACCAGGAACAAGACCTTGCCAGGCACGGAGGGAGGTTGCCAGGGTAAAGGCAGGGGTGTGATGTCACTGCAGAAAAAGATGGTGCCTTTTTACGTTTAGGGAGCAGGGCTTTCTGGGAAGAAGCCGTGGGGGAGGAACTCCATGCTGGGACTGATGGGAAGCAGCCATGATGATTGTCTGGAGTGTGCAGTTGCAAAGAGACATGGGGATGGCATTTAGAGTGCCCCTGAATCCCAAGCTGTAATGCTGGGAAGGACGATATATGTGCTGTGTACTCTCTCCCCATAAAACTCAGGTGTAAATATGTGTGAATAAACCATATTTCCTGAAGGTGTCATTTTGTGCTGTGTCTTGGTGTCTCAGTGGAAATGCAACCCTGGTTAAGTGCCAAGACCCTGGAATCTCTTGCCACCGCTCAGCAGAGATTGGGGCGGCTTGTAACAATATGGACAGTGTAAAACCAGTATTTATTCTCATGTTCTTTGCCCCATCTCTGCCTTTCATCCCTCAATGCATATACAGGATTCTATGTACACAGGGAATCCAAATTCTGTGAACTGTAAAAAATACAGATTGCAAGAAAAGGACACAATTTTCTTACTCCTCCACCCCAAATTCTGGTTTTGTAGCAATGGGAGGGTCAACTCCACCTCTGAGAATTCAGCCATACCTCACCACCGATGTCTGAAATTTGCCCACACTTATTCAGTCAGTGCTACATCATGAAAAGGGATATAAACTTGTTGGTTTGCTTTTTTCTTTAAAGGAAGCTGATCTTCTCAAGAAGCTGAACTATGCCCTGTTTTCCGTATCCTGTTCTCCTCCTGTAGAATCCTAGCATTTGGGTAGAGTTGCACATGATAGATTTTTCTCATGTGGAAACTATCATTTTGTCCCGGGGTGCATCATCCCCTAGTTCAAACCTTCAACTCCTGTTCAGACCCTCATCTATGATGTGTTCACACTTAGAATCTCAGGGTGAAAGCCAATAGCTGTTATGGAGGTCATTCTTGGGCCCTGGGCTCTGAAGAATTGTGATCTATCCTCTTGTCCAGAACCAAGAAAATATAACACTACAAGGCTCTCAAAAGATACAGTAAGGATTGTTCCTGGACTTAGTCAAAGTTCTTCAAAGTTTGTCCCCAGTGTAGTCATTGTTTGAAGGACTTTTGTGGAGCAATTCAATCCCCCATAATTTAATAAAAGTGTAATAACTGGAACCTTTTTTGGCTAATACCCACCACACAAAGTATCAAAGAATTTACATTTATTGATTTGGGAAGAGAGATTCAGCAGGCAGAATGGTTCTTGATTTGTTTCTTCTTACAGGTTAGTGGTTCACCCTTGCCTTTTCTCAGCCTCAAAAATTCAACCAAGAAGACCTGATTTCTTTAAAAAAATAATATAAGTGGAAATCTAAGTCTCCAGCTGCTGCTGAACTGCCCTGAGGTGAAGGGCAGTATTAAAAATTTCCCTTTTACAATGCACTGTCAAAAACCAAAATGAATGATCTTGACAACTTTTGGCATGGCTTGGGAAATACCTAGGCAATTTGTTTTTCAATAGAAAGTTGAGCAGCAGCTTTGTATTCAAACACAGCTCTGAGGTTTGTTTGACTTCATTCTTCTGAACATTAGAACTCAAGAAATACAGGTGGCAGGAAAGAAAACAGATGGATTTCATACAAAGCATGCATGGTGTATTTTTCTGTTTGTTTTATCTGTCTGGAAAGTCTGGGTACTTTTCAACCTTGTGGGTCTCTGTGTGCTTTTGTGTGGTATTTTAATTTGTTTTGGCATTCCATTTTTTTTCTGAAATAGGAACCAGAAAATCCTGGAAGCTTTTTTTCCTTTTCTTTTCCTTTTTGCGCCGCTGGATCCAAAATAGCTGATTTGGTCTCTAATTTGTTGAAATGAAATACACAGTGCTTACTGGCCTAATAACGTGCAGAATTAGCTTCCATGATGTTGGTGGGTTAGGTTGCTGCTTTCTCTAACTGTAAATCAACTTCTGGTCCACTCAAAACAAGACTGTTGCAGAAGGAATGAGTGCAGTTCCTCTTTTACTGCTAAGTGTGTCGGTCTTCTCAGTTCTGCTTGGTAGTATATTAGCTCGCACTTGATTCCATCGTTTCAAGCTGCTTGCGGGACCCCAAGTTCAGGCAAATGTGAGTTCTTGAAAATGGATATCTGTCAGAACATGCCCATTTGATCTGAAGCAGGAATACATGCTGTCTAGGCTGGGCAGAATTTGTACTACAGCGAATAACATCTGTTGGAGATGTGGTGACATTGAAGCAGTTCAGTTCCACATTTATGGATAATGTCCCGAGAGAGAGAGAGAGAGAGAGAGAGAGAAAACATTGGAAATCAATTTTGACTTGTGTGTGCAGTTGTGCATTCATACTACATCCATTGTTCTGTTTTTGTTCTTTAAAAAAAGACAGCTATCTTATCTTGGAATATTAATGTATCTTTTAACAATTGCTATGATAGCAGTAAGTTTTATAAATGGGGAGGGAGTTCTGCCATCCATAGCATGGCTATTCAGGGTTTGTGATTTGGTGTGTATTGTAAAGCTAATGGACACTCTGAGAGATAGAAAAGGAGGACAAGTAGATAAAATTTATTAAAACACCATCATCATTATTAATATACTGCCCTACACCCAGAGGTCTCAGGGCGGTTCACAGAATAAAATCAAAATATAAAACCACAAAATACATAATCAAAATAAAAACAACAATCCAATAACCCCCCCCCAAAAAAAAACCACCCACATTTTAAAAGGGCATAGGATGTCAATCAAATCAGCCAAAGGTGTGGTTAAAAAGGAACATTTTGCCTGGTGCCTAAAGGTTTATAATGAAGGCGCTAGGCGAACTCCCCTGGGGAGAACATTCCACAGACGGGGAGCCACTGCAGAAAAGGCCCTGTACTTGTGTTGCCACCCTCTGGACCTCTCAAGGAGGAGGCACATGAAGAAGGGCCTTGGAAGATGATCTCAGGGTCCAGGTCCTTCAGTTATTGCCATCCTGAACCTTTTAAGGCTTTATAGGTCAAAACCAGCACTTTGAATTGGGCCTGGAAACTGATCTGTAGCCAGTGCAGTTGGACCAGGATCGGTGTAAGATGCTCAAACCGTCTTGCTCCAGTGAGCAACCCGGCCACTGAATTCTACACTAGCTGACGTTTCTGAACCGTCTTCAGAGGCAGCTACGTGCTCAGATGATAAAGTCCAAGAAAATGGTTCATCATTTGCATTAAAAGTGTCACAAACATTCTTTAATATGTAAAAGCCTTCTGTGACCTGAATTATAAAAACAAAAGTAATCTCGTATTTCAAAACAATAAATAAGAAGAATGCTTCCCTTAAATTCTCTCCAGTTTTTCCTGCCATATTTTAATCTTCCTATGAGGATCTAAGAACCAGGAGGAGGCTGTCTCTTGGCCCTGTCCCTGGAGACTTGGAATGAATGACACAGTGGTGACATCCTGCTTAAAAGACCAGGTCTGGCTCGCCAGCTTTCACATTGGTGCCAAATGTTGGGCTGGGGTGGCTGTCGCCATGTGATCTTGGAAACGCGGCAGCTGCTTTGCGTAAAATTGACAGAGGTCTGTGCAAGCCTGTTTGTGCCTGAAGTCTTCAGAGGAGTCGCTGCCCAGGGGCAAGGGAGGAAAGCAATGGGTGGGAATGTCTGCAGTCCTGGTCGTAGATTGTTTGCAAATATTAGCAGGTGGTGGTGAGGATCTCAGTGATACGGCAGCATCAAGACCTGGGACAACACACTGTGACCGCTCCAGGCAAGGTGAAAGCTAAGGAGTAGGGCTGGAGCCTGAGAGCAGGTATCTCAGCGTGTTGCTGCAGCAGCACTGCCTGGCAGTCTACTGATGGTTTCTTGTTGTTGTTTAGTCGTTTAGTCGTGTCTGACTCTTTGTGACCCCATGGACCAGAGCACGCCAGGCACTCCTGTCTTCCACTGCCTCCCGCAGTTTGGTCAAACTCATGCTGGTAGCTTCGAGAACACTATCCAACCATCTCGTCCTCCGTTGTCCCCTTCTTCTTGTGCCCTCCATCTTTCCCAGCATCAAGGTCTTTTCCAGAGAGTCTTCTCTTCTCATGAGGTGGCCAAAGTATTGGAGCCTCAGCTTCACAATCTCTCCTTCCAGTGAGCACTCAGGGCTGATTTCCTTCATAATGTTGATCTTCTTGCAGTCCACGGGACTCTCAAGAGTCTCCTCCAGCACCATAATTCAAAAGCATCAATTCTTCGGCGATCAGCCTTCTTTATGGTCCAGCTCTCACTATGCTGCTGAAAAGAGTTTTAGACCTCGCCTCCCAGGGGATTTTCTCTCAGTTAAAGGGCCATGCACTACTTTAAGAGGTGTTCACTCTAGGGAGGCTTCTGTAATGGGAAAAAGTGGGAAGACTGGAACTGAGAAAGTTGCTAGGGAGGAGTCAATAACTGAGGTTTTTGGCCAGGAAACATTATCAAGAGCAGGACATAGCACATAGTTCTACTCTTCACTTCTCTGCAAGAGAGATTGTCTTGATAGTCATTGCTGAGGATGGTTCAAGGGGAGGTCTTTTATGTTGCAGGATTCCCCCTTCTGAGAGGGCCCAAGTTTAGACCCTGAACCCATCTTGTTTTAACTTGGATGGCTTCCTAACCCCTACACCATCTCGATCTTCTTCTGTGCTGTGGTTTCCGAGCATCAAGGAGGTTTTTGTGGTTGTCAGAGCTTTAGCCCAATAAATTAATGCGTGCTCAGACATGAATAGAGCATGAGAGAGAGAAGTTGTAGCGTATTGATTACGTTCCTGTAGTTCTAAGCAATGCATGTTTATTATCCTGCTGTTGTATTTGTGCTTTTAATATGGCACCATGTTTTTATTGTTTCGTGTGTTGTAAGCCTCCTTGGGTACCTGGTAGAATGGTGGGGTATCAAATATGTCAACAATGCACCACTTTTAAGTGACAGGTTGCTGTGTTAACACTATCTAAATGGAGCAGGATTTCATTATTATGTTGGCCCTGGAAACGGAATAGCTTATTTGCAACATGAGTTTCTGAATGCAACAACAAATAATTCATTTGCTTTTTCTTCTCTACAGATTGCATTTTCACAGCACAGTAACTTTATGGACCTGGTACAGTTCTTTGTCACCTTTTTCAGGTAATCTTCTACTCTAAATAACTAAAATATTTTACTGTTAGTATCAGAAGCCTTACTGAAGTCAAGATACACTATGTCCACAGCATCCCCCTGATCCACCAAGCTTGTAACTCCATAAAAAAAGAAAGAAAGAGAAAGAAATAAGATTCATCTGGCATGACTTGTTTTTGAGAAACCCGTGCTGGGTCTTAGTAATCACAGCATCCTTTTCTAAGTGCTTAAAGACCGACTGTTGAGCTATCTGAATAAGGGTTTGTCTTTTGTTCCTATGCCATATTACAATCCTTTATCAGTAGGAACTGAGGTGGTTTTTTTAAAGGGATTCACTCTTGTAGGTGGGTAGCGTGAACTGGGGTAGGATCCTGGAAATTACAGGTTGGTTAGCTTAATGTCTGTAGCAGGGAAAGTGGTGGAAAGTATTGTTAAAGATAAAATAGTCTAGCATATAGAAGAACAAGCCTTGCTGAAGTACAGACAGCATGGCTTGTGCAAAGGGCAAGTCCTGTGCTATGAACCTATTAGAGTTCTTGGGGAGCACAGGAAGCAAGGAACAGATGCGTGTCTTCAGCATATGAGAGAAACTAGAGGCCAGATTCAACTAACCCAGTGCGCTAGCGGAACCTAGTGGAAGAAATCCAGCTGCTGCAATGGGGCTTTCCCCACACATTCGCCCATCTATTTTGGGGAATCCCAGAAGAGCATATGAGAGGAGGAGACTTGAGATATGTTTTTAGGCTCTACCCTATTCATTCACTGTGATTTGTTTCAATTATTTTGAATGCCGAATTTTAAATTGTTGTAACATGCCCTGGGACCTATGATAAAGTATGAGTAATAAATTGAGATGATGATGATGATGATGATGATGATGTATCCTCCTGGAGAAATAGAATTCATGTGGCAGTAAAGTTGATTCCCAAGGTTATTGTCTGATACTTCAGTCCTTTTTATAGCTTTGCTACTGCAACAGATGGCAAACGAAAGGGATGTTGACAGGAAGCCTTGCAAATATATTCAGAGGGTGGTTGGACGCCACCTGCTCGGCTTGACCCTGCTAATGCTGATGTGGCGGCGTCACAGGTGCCTGTCCCTGCCTGGCGTTGGCACATAGTGCATGCTCTGGTGGGGCGGCCATTGATGGAGGTGGCACCACCTAGTCTCAGGTGGCCTATATAAGTTTCCTCCCCACCACACTTCCAAGTACATTGTGCTAGGTCACTAGTTCCCAACTGGTGGTCCATGGACCCCTCCACTTAACCCACCCAGGGGTTCCGTGGCACCATTCACTTAACAAAAACTACCATAGAGACATCTTTTTTTTTTTAAAGTAGGGTTCCATGGCTTGGCTTTTGAAAAACAGGAGTTCCACAGTACTTAGCTAATTTGGGAGCCACTGCCCTAGGTGAAGGGACACAGGTGGCGCTGTGGGTTAAACCACAGAGCCTGGGACTTGCCAATCAGAAGGTCGGTGGTTCGAATCCCCATGACAGGGTGAGCTCCCGTTGCTCGGTCCCTGCTCCTGCCAGCCTAGCAGTTCAAAAGCACGTCAAAGTGCAAGTAGATAAATAGGTACCACTCCGGCGGGTAGGTTAACGGCGTTTCCGTGCGCTGCTCTGGTTCGCCAGAAGCAGCTTAGTCATGCTGGCCACGTGACCCAGAAGCTGTACGCCGGCTCCCTTGGCCAGTAAAGCGAGATGAGCGCCGCAACCCCAGAGTCATCCACGACTGGACCTAATGGTCAGGGGTCCCTTTTACCTTTACCTTTGCCCTAGGTGAATCTGTGATGTGACTTGATTTAAGGACTACCTTGCTGAGAGCCTGAGGGCCCTGTTCCTGCCTCTCTCCACCTGGCCCAGGGCGGGGCCTGACAGGTTTTATAAGGACTGATGCTCAGCAGAGAGGGCTTCTTCTTTTAAATTGTTTTTATATCCTTTTAAATTCATTTGTTTAGTGTTTCAGCTGTTTTTAACTGGGCCGTGAGGGCACTTGGTGGCATGTGCCCAGGAGGAGAGGAGAGGAGCGGAGGAGAGCAGAGCAGAGCAGAGCAGGGGGAGGCTCAATTACAATGGTTCTAGGTAGGGGGAGATATGGCGGGCCAGGCAAGGGGCACAAGGCACAGGCAGTTATATCAGCTAGCCCTTGGGTCTGCGACTGCTGCAGTTGAATGCCAGGTCGGCCCAGAATAAAATCTCCCTCACCCATGACCTGATTATGGATGAGGAGGCTGACCTGGCATGTATCACGGAAACCTGGGTGGGTGAACAAGGTGGAGTTGGTCTCACCTGTGCCCACCTGGGTACTCAGTGCAGCATCAGGCCAGACTTGAGGGTCGGGGAGGGAGAGTTGTTGTAGTCTATAGAGATTTGCTCTCTATCTCCAGGCTCTCTGTTCATTCGGGGGGTGGGGGGTCTAGAGTGTGTGTTCTTGGCAATCAGGACAGATTAGGGGTTCTGCTGGCTTACTGCCCACCTTGCTGCCCAGCAGTCTCCCTGCCTGAGCGGACAGAGCTGGTCTCAGAGGTGGTGCTGAAGACTCCCAGACTGCTGGTTCTGGAAGACTTCAACGTCCATGCCAAGGCAGGTGGCTCAGGGACGGCTCAGGACTTCATGGCCGCCATGACAACCATGTAGCTGTCCCAACATGTCACCATCCCAACGTACATGGCAGGCCACACATCTGTCCCTTGCCATGGTTAGATCACTCCTGTTGAGATTTAGGCTGTCAGCACCTTTTCCTCTCCACAGAAGCGGGGGACTTATTAGGAAGGTCCGCCCTCGGCGGCTGATGGATCCAGTGGGATTCCAAATGCCTCTAGGGGTTTTCTGGCTGATATGACTAGCGCCCCTGTTGAAGCCCTAGCTGACCTCTGGAACACCCAAATGACTCGGGCTATTGACCTGATTTCCCCTAAGCGGCCAGGTTGCTCACCGGAGAAAGACAGTTTGAGCGTATTACACCGATCCTGGCCCAACTGCACTGGCTACCAATTAGTTTATGGGCCCAATTCAAAGTGCCGGTTTTGACCTATAAAGCCTTAAATGGCTCAGGATTGCAAGACCTCAAGCACCGCCTCTTTCCATATGAACCTACCAAGACCCTGAGATCATCTTCTGAGGCCGTCCTTTGTGTGCCTCCTCCTCGAGAAGGCCGGAGGGTGGCAACACAAGAACAGGGCCTTCTCTGCAGTGGCTCCCCATCTGTGGAATGCTCTCCCCAGGGAGGAAGTTCCCTTGGCAGCTTCATTATACACCTTAGGCGCAAGGCAAAAATGTTCCTTTTTAACCAGGCCTTTGGTTGACCTGATCAACATCCCATACCCTTTTAAAATGTGGCTCTTGGGGGGGTATTATTGGGTTATTGCTGTTATTTTTATTATATATATTGTGGTTTTTATGTAGGCCTTTTCTGTGAACCACCCTGAGACCTCCGGGAATAGGGCAGTATATAAATTCAATAAATAATAATAATAAAAGTCACCTTCCTATTTCTGTTGTTGCAGAAGTAATAGGATACAATTTGGCAGCATTGTGGTGTCCACCGAACCTTTATTTCTTGCCACTCTTTTAAAGTGAAGGGCAAGGATTTCCTCCTTTCAGTTGCCCTGGATTGCAGACCAACCGCTTCTTCCCATACAAGCCATTGAGAACTAAGAGAGGACCTTATTTGCATTTGCCTTGCCTGATGTTCTGCATAGCCGCCATGCCGGTTCCAGTTGCTGGTTGCCCAAGCGCGGTGGAACTTCTGAGTGCCATTTATGCGTCAGAAATGTCACCTTTAAATATGACCCGATCATCTGGGGTTCAGAGCTCTGACTCTGAAGTGAACTCTGCAGTTCTGATGCTTTTGGAAGTGCTGGTGACTGACCTCCTGCAATAAAAAATGAGCCCCACTGTGTGAGCTTTTCAGCACTTACGGGGATCTGCTGCCTCCTTGTGACAAAGATGTAAAGGGTTCTTTTTGGAAGCGTTGAAGAAGAAAGCTGCTCAGTATATTCCACTGATACCTTCCCAAATGGATTTTTTTTAAAAAGGCAAAGAAGATAGTTGATAGCAAAAGAGTTAGAGGAGGGTGACACTTCAGCGAAGTCTTTTGACAGGCTCTTGTTAAACTCAGCAGGGTTTGGCTGAAGTGTTAAGGGGCTGCTGAATTTTTCACACAGACGGGACCGCCTCAGCCATTGGACAAATATCTGATGTGGGTTACGGTCTGTCTAGCGAGGAGTGTGAGCTCCTGTAAGCCTTCAAGAGCAGCCTCCAATAAGCACAAGTCCTTTCTGCTCCCAACTTCTTCCTCTGAATTTAGAAATGGTGAAAAGGGATTGGGACTGAGGACATGAGCAGAGGCACCGTAGGGTTTTGTTTTAGGGAGAGAAACAAACTTGGTTCTTTGTTCAGGAGGCTTTGATGGGCCGGGATGTTGCATAGCAGAATTCCATTCTCTTGTTTTGGTCTACATTTTATTTTTTGATATTTTCTTTTTGATCGGACAAGAATTCACCTTGCAAAAGAACTTACTTTTGGACAAATATGCCCCAAACATCATGACTAGGCGGGGAGGAGTATTAAATAACTTGCATACAACTGCTGCAGGTCTCTCTTTGTATTTTCTGTCTGCTGAATAGATCGTGTCTGTGAAATAGGAAGATTTTAAATGATACTTTATTAAAGGACTTGGCATTTGCTTTGGTAAATCATCAGATAATATTTGGGCAAGTAATTTTCTGCCTTTGTTCCAGGTTGTAAACTGGAGCAAGTAGCAGCCACCTATCTAACTGTAGGGCATGCTGCTTTGAAGGTTATTGAGATAATGGGGGAAGAATGTTTGCTGGCTCTGGGTTGGCAAGTTGCTATAATTAATTGGATCAAAAACAATTACAGAAAGATCTGGATAAAAGTAATGACATATGAAAGCTATTAGATCACCCTTTTCCTTTGTCATAACAGATGTAGAAAAATAATTGAGTACTCTTACAAAACGATTGTGAAACTGGAGAGCCCCATGGGTAGAGTGTTAGATTTGGCTTGGGTTCAAATCCCAACTCAGCTATGGAATCATTAGCTGGCTTTCGGTACATCATTCAGCCTCACTTTCCCATCTGAAAAATGGGACAACGGTGACCTCCCTTTCTTGATTTTATGAGGATTAATGATAACATTTGGCTAGAATCTACTCTGTGCCTTAGGGAGAGAGTAGGCCTATAAATCTCAGCCAGTGAATAAATCAATATGAACAGGGTTCATTTTCTAGTTCACTTGGTCTTATAAATAAGACGTTACCTGCGATTAGAAAGGAAACAGAACAAACATTCCTTATTTAAAATCCCTTTTGCATGTTTTCACACATTGCCGTTCTGTTTCCCTTGCTGGGTCACAGTGAGATTTGCATTAGCAGGGCCTTCTGTCATCACCGTTGAGTGATAACTTGATTGAATTATGTTGACGTTCTCAAGTGTGAAGGCAGGTGATATGGTCTCATTCTGGTTTTGTCATTCACCCTTCGCAGCGGCACATCTTGCTTCTCTCTCCCCCCCTCCCCCCCGCCCAAATGCCTGCTGCGCACCACCTTACAAGACACAGACATGAATCTCAATGTTGCCAGGCACTTTATGTGCCATTAGTATCTGTTGACAGAAGTTCACGAGAGTGCAATGCTATTTTTGTTGGTCTAGCTGTCGAATTCTCCTGCATCTCAAATCGAAAGGAAATAAGTGTTGTTGTTGTTTTTCCTGTTTCCTCCATTTCAGCTGTTTCTTGTCTCTGCTCCTTGTGGCCGCTGTGGTTTGGAAGATTAAGCAGAGCTGCTGGGCGTCGCGGCGGAGAGAGGTGGGTCAAAATGACAGAATCACTGCCTTCTTGCTACGACCTGTGAGCTTTTATGTCTGCTTCTTGCATTTGTTCTCCTAAGAGGTGGCAAGTACACAACTGAGCCAGAAGCCTTGCTTACTGACCGAGGGCTCTGGAAGCCCTCTTGAAATTCCCTATGTTCTGCAGAAGGCGGCAGAGAGGCATCTGTCTCCTTTTGAGTTAGCTCGAAGGAAGGCAGAAATGGCGTGAGACACACAATGCTTTTGCAAAAGCCCTGCTGCAAATGTTAAAAAGAAAAAGAGGGTCTGGCCCTTCTCCTCTTCCTCCTAGTTCCCTGGCACCATGTGGGGTGTGTGGAAGAGACCAGATATTGTTTCATCTTGTTTCCTCCTGCATTGCAGGGGTTGGACTAGATGACCCTTGGGGTCCCTTCCTTGATTCTGTGTGCAGGATTTGGGGGCAGCCAGGAAGCAGCATGGCTCCCCTCTCTGCTTCCCCAAGCCAGCATTAATGCACCACACTCCGTGGCAACCTGCCCTTGCGCCTCACCTGGAAGCCCCAGCTGGTGCGGAATGCAATGGCTAGACTGCTGATGGGAGCAGAGGTCCAGCAACTTGCTAAAACATCTGCACCGGCTGCTCATATGCTAATGGGCCTGGTTGAAGGTTATTGCACTGATATACACAGCCCTGAACAACTTGGACCCAGTATACTTTTACGGACCACCTGAACCCTTACCTGAGACCTTATAATCCCATATTAATCCCTGAAATCATTTGGAGGAGAACAGATGTTCCACATGTTACAGAACCCTCATTGGCCTCAACTGGAGGTTAGGTCCTGCTGTGAAATACATGTCCAATAGATATTTAGTAGGCACCCTCGCTTTTGACTTTCAAATGTCTCTTGAACACTTCTTCTTCTTCTTCTTCTTCTTCTTCTTCTTCTTCTTCTTCTTCTTCTTCTTCTTCTCAATGTGACAGCTCGTCTCTTCTGTTGTTATTTGCTGTGTTCTTGATGGTGCTTTGCGCCTTGTCATTCTTCACCACCCCGATCTTTTATGATGTGCTAATATTTAGAAATACTAAAAATAAAGATCTTTGCCTTCCCTGAAGCCCCTCAGAAAGTAAGATGGGGCCCTGCCCCTCCCAGGGCTCTGTTCATGCCAGAAGACTTCAGGGTAAGTTTATTCAGCAGACCCACTGAAATTGATGAACATGTCTTAGTTAGGCCCAGTTATTTCAGTGGGTCTGCTGTAAGTAAAAATTAGCTGAATGCCACCAAGAGATTCAAATAAGAGGCAAGAGGAGTAGTGGTTTCTCGTAAAGAAAGTTAATAATGGTATTTCAGCAGTGAGGCAAGCGATAATAATTGTTATAGGCCCAAGAGAGGTCATTTTGTTTTCTGTAAGTAGTTTGAAAAGGCTCACGCATAGACCTTATTGGGCAAACTATTCTTTCCTGATCTTTGACTACCTTTCCCTATCTAGTCCATCTAACATATATTGACATGAGCAGTGACATTTACTCTGGAGCTTGAGTGTTTAAAATGCACAAGTCCTTCTTGCACGGACATATATTTCCTCCTAGGAGTTGTACACTTTATGTCCACCAAGGAGGAGACAGGGGACTCCCCTGAGAAGGAGTCTAGTTCACCAACACAGGAGCCAGGTATATGGAGAAACGTGACTCAAAGAAGTTGGAGGCCCAGGGTTCACTCTGATTGCTTAGAAATACACAATCGCTTTGAGGTCCTCTCCCCTAGCATGGAAGACGAAGAGCAGACTCCATTTGAGGATCTCTCCCTCATTACAGTCGATCAGGTATATGAAGACGAGCAGCAAAGTCAGTCCTCAGGGAATGTGCAGGTGACCTTGGAACAGACAGCTCACGGAAGAACCCCGACCAAACCCAAGAGGAGGCGTGTAGTGGTGATAGGGGATTCCCTACTGAGGGGAACAGAAGCAGTGATCTGTGGGCCTGACAAGATGTCTCGGGAAGTGTGCTGTCTCCCCGGGGCTAAGATCCAAGATGTAACTGAACGACTGCAAGGAATCATAAAACCCACTGACAAATACCCCTTCCTCTTGGTTAATGTGGGAACCAATGACACTGCAAGCAATAGCCTCCAGAAGATCAAAAGAGACTACGAGGCTCTCGGCAGGAAATTGAAGCAACTAAATGCACAAATTGTCATCTCATCTGTCCTCCCAGTTGAACGAAGTGGCCCAGGGAGAGAGGGGAAAATAGTGGAAGTGAACAGCTGGCTTCGCAAATGGTGTAAACAGGAACGGTTTGGATTCTTAGATCACGGACTGCAGTTTCTTGAAGATGGACTTCTGGCAAGTGATGGGCTGCACCTCACAACGGTTGGGAGAAATGTTTTTGCCAAAAATCTCAGAAACCTCATCAGGAGGGCTTTAAACTGACTAATGTGGGGGAGGGAGACAGTGCTCCTGAAGGTAGGAGTCTATCAATTAATGAAGATGATCATCCAAATGTCATAGACCAAATGGAGCAAACAGCACGCGGACCTAGTGGTGGGAGGAAAAAATCCTTAAATAAGAGACACGGGGGAATGATTAATGGACTTCAATGTCTGTACACTAATGCGCAAAGCATGGGAAATAAACAAGATGAGCTTGAGCTCTTGGTACAGCAAACTAAATATGACATAATAGGCATCACTGAAACCTGGTGGGATAAGTCCCACGATTGGAATGTAATAATGGGGGGATACAATCTATTTCAGAGAAACAGACCAGACAAGAAAGGAGGAGGAGTGGCGTTATATGTCAGGGATGTGTATACCTGTGAAGAGATCCAAGATTTAGATCCTCAAAGCCAAAGTGAGAGCATTTGGGTCAAAATTAAGGGAGAGAAGAATAACAGAGACCTCATTGTGGGAGTTTACTATAGATCCCCAAGCCAAACAGAGGACATAGATGATGCCTTCCTGGAACAGATGGCCAAGCATGCAAAAGGAAGGGAGATAGTAGTAATGGGGGACTTCAATTACCCGGATATTTGTTGGACGTCAAACTCAGCCAAGAGCATAAGGTCAAACAGATTCCTCACTGGCCTTGCAGACAACTTCATTGTCCAGAAAGTGGGAGAAGCAACAAGAGGAACAGCCATTTTAGATCTGGTCCTAACCAATGTTGATGACCTGGTTAGTGGGGTAGAAGTGGAAGGATCATTAGGCGCGAGTGATCATGCTCTTCTGAAGTTTACTATACAGTGGAAAGGAGCAGCCAAGCATACTAGGACTCAATTTCTTGACTTTAAGAAAGCCAACTTCATAAAACTTAGGGAAGTGCTGGGTGAGATCCCATGGACAACAATACTAAAAGGAAAGGGAGTTCATGATGGCTGGGAGTTTGTTAAGAGGGAGATACTAAAAGCACAACGTCAGGCAATACCAATGAGACGGAAACATGGAAGGTGCCTAAAGAAGCCAGGGTGGCTATCTAAAGAACTTTTAACTGAATTAAGATTAAAAAAGGATGTGTACAAAAAATGGAAAAGGGGGGAAACCACCAAAGAGGAATTCAAACAAATAGCCAGCACGTGTAGACACAAAGTCAGAAAAGCTAAAGCACAGAATGAACTCAGGCTTGCTAGAGAGGTTAAAAGCAACAAAAAAGGCTTTTATGGGTATGTTCGTAGCAAAAGGAAGAACAAAGAAACAATGGGGTCACTCAGAGGAGAAGATGGTGAAATGCAAACAGGGGACACAGAAAGGGCTGAACTACTCAATGCCTTCTTTGCCTCAGTCTTCTCTGATAAAGAAAACAATGCCCGACCTGAAGAATTTGGAGCAAATGATTCAGCAAAGGAAACACAACCCAGAATAACTAAGGAGATAGTACAAGAATATTTGGCTAGTTTAGATGTATTCAAGTCTCCAGGGCCAGATGAACTGCATCCAAGAGTATTAAAAGAACTGGCAGATGTGATCTCAGAACCACTGGCAGTCATCTTTGAGAATTCCTGGAGAACAGGCGAAGTCCCGGCAGACTGGAGGAGGGCAAATGTTGTCCCTATTTTCAAAAAGGGGAAAAGAGAGGACCCAAATAATTACCGCCCAGTCAGTCTGACATCAATAGCAGGGAAGATTCTGGAGCAGATCATTAAGCAAACAGTCTGTGAGCACCTAGAAAGGAATGCTGTGATCACCAATAGTCAGCATGGATTTCTGAAAAATAAATCATGTCAGACTAACCTGATCTCGTTTTTTGACAGAATTACAAGCCTGGTAGATGAAGGGAACGCAGTGGATGTAGCCTACCTTGATTTCAGCAAGGCATTTGACAAGGTGCCCCATGATATTCTTGTAAAGAAGCTGATAAAATGCGGTCTTGACTATGCTACCACTCAGTGGATTTGTAACTGGCTGACTGACCGAACCCAAAGGGTGCTCATCAATGGTTCCTCTTCATCCTGGAGAAGAGTGACTAGTGGGGTGCCACAGGGTTCTGTCTTGGGCCCGGTCTTATTCAACATCTTTATCAACGACTTGGATGATGGACTCAAGGGCATCCTGATCAAATTTGCAGATGACACCAAACTGGGAGGGGTGGCTAACACCCCAGAGGACAGGATCACACTTCAAAACGACCTTGACAGATTAGAGAACTGGGCAAAAACAAACAAGATGAATTTTAACAGGGAGAAATGTAAAGTATTGCACTTGGGCAAAAAAAATGAGAGGCACAAATACAAGATGGGTGACACCTGGCTTGAGAGCAGTACATGTGAAAAGGATCTAGGAGTCTTGGTTGACCACAAACTTGACATGAGCCAACAGTGTGACGCGGCAGCTAAAAAAGCCAATGCAATTCTGGGCTGCATCAATAGGAGTATAGCATCTAGATCAAGGGAAGTAATAGTGCCACTGTATTCTGCTCTGGTCAGACCACACCTGGAGTACTGTGTCCAGTTCTGGGCACCACAATTCAAGAAGGACACTGACAAACTGGAACGTGTCCAGAGGAGGGCAACCAAAATGGTCAAGGGCCTGGAAACGATGCCTTATGAGGAACGGCTAAGGGAGCTGGGCATGTTTAGCCTGGAGAAGAGGAGGTTAAGGGGTGATATGAGAGCCATGTTCAAATATATAAAAGGATGTCACATAGAGGAGGGAGAAAGGTTGTTTTCTGCTGCTCCGGAGAAGCGGACACGGAGCAATGGATCCAAACTACAAGAAAGAAGATTCCACCTAAACATTAGGAAGAACTTCCTGACAGTAAGAGCTGTTCGACAGTGGAATTTGCTGCCAAGGAGTGTGGTGGAGTCTCCTTCTTTGGAGGTCTTTAAGCAGAGGCTTGACAACCATATGTCAGGAGTGCTCTGATGGTGTTTCCTGCTTGGCAGGGGGTTGGACTCGATGGCCCTTGTGGTCTCTTCCAACTCTATGATTCTATGATTCTATGATTCTACTCTGTCCTGCTCAAAAGGCTTGCATGCAACCATGCCCATCCTTAATCAGGACCTAACTTTGAAAATTCAGAGACCTCAACAGGTATTTTTAAGTATAGTAGGGAGGACTTAAGTGTGAAATAAATTGGCTGAATTTGACAGTGTCAACCTATACCTCACATGTTCCTTTTCAAAACACTTGGGCCAAAGGGTGGGGAGGAAGGTTGCAAACATTTTTAGATTACCCGTTATCGTGAATGGGCATATATATATATATGTTTGGAACCTGAGCACAGAGTGATTCAAAACAGATACAATTTTTAAAGACGATAAACAGACATACAAAGCAGAATTTAAAGTTGAGGCATGCCCTTACTGTACCACATCCAGAGGCAGAATACCTCTGAATAGTTGCACTTGCTAGGGGGCCAACAGAGGACGAGTGCTATAGCACTCAAGGCCTGTTTGTGGGTTTCTCAGAGGCCTCCTATGGACCACTGTAGGAAATGGGATGATGGGCCAGATAGGTTTTTGGTCTGATGCAGCTGGGCACCAGCAGCAGGAGACAGACTTTGGGGATAAATGGCCATTGTTTTTCTCTTTCCCATCTTGACAAGAGTATAAAAAGCAAAGTGAAGGCTTCCTGTAGTTTTTCCTAAAATGTTAATCAGGGTTTATGCTGGATGTAGTCTGAGAAATACCGCATTCTGCCTGGAGCCAAGTGAGGCATTTAATGATGGCTTAAATGGAAAATGTCACTGGTGTGAAGTTATCCTCTGGGCATACTTTTTTTTTGAAAGTTGCAGAGAGGATCAGCTGGTATCTTATCTTTCTCACAGTTAGGTTTCTCATACTTGGTTTGCACACTTTAATTTCAAGTGATAGACAACTTGTCTGATTTCTAACAAACTGTCCTAAAACTTTATACGGAAGGGATCCTCATAACTTAATAGTGTTGAAGAGTTGCTGTCCAGTGGCGACTTCTTTCTGACCCGAGTTGTGTATCAGGTCACCTGCTGTCCCTGCTCAACCCCAAAATGACGACTGAGGTCATAACCGCTTCCTATGGCTGAATTGAGTTGATTCCTTTCCCATCTCCCTGCCTATTGAGATCAAGCAGACTTCACGGTACTCTTTTTGGTGCCTGCCGAAAACATTCCTATTTAGATAAGCCCACCCAGATGCTTAGAAAGTTGAGGTAATTTTAATCTGTTTTAGTATTTTATATTTTGTATGTTTTAAAGCATGTTTGTGATTTTTCCCTCGATTTTATTGTTTTAACTTTTTGCAATCCGCTTTGAGGTTTGTTTTTTGCAATCAAGCGGAGTAGAAATTTTGTGTAATAAATAACAAGTAAATCTAAGAAGCCCCCTACATTGTTGCTGGTATGCTAGGAGAGGGATACATATATGGAAGATAGATCAGTGACCCATCTGGGGTCCTTATGAGCTAGAAGGGAAAGTAGAAGCTCACTTTTGCTGGTTTTGGGAGCAACAGAGCTTTCCCAGGACTCTGGAGTGTTGAAGGACTATGCGATAGGAATGTTGAGTAAGGTTGTTGCAGGCTTGTGCTATTTCTAACAGCTTGAAAAATACTGCAGAAAAATATAGAATGTTATGCTTTTTAAGGGGGGGATATTGTTAAAACATTACTTATAGTTGCAATAACTTCTTGTACCTGGCCAGTAGAACATGATGCAAAACACTGAAAGCAGAAGATTTTGCTCACTCTCAGGTGAGCTGGGACAGCTCCGTCTGTAGATCATAGGGCTCTTAATCTGAAGGTTGTGGGTTCGAGCCCCACATTGGGCAAAAGATTCCTGTATTGCAGGGGGTTGGACTAGATGACGCTTGTGGTCCCTGCCAACTCTGTGCTGAACAGTGTTATGACCATGCGATCCTGCTTTCCTCCTCTGATGCAGAGGACTCTAGCTGTGGTCCTAGCAGGGCCACAGTCTCCCATGTTTTTCAGGAATCTGCAAGAGCTTAAGCAGCCGGGGTCCCTTTAAAGTCCAGCCTTTCTCAACCTGTGGGTCCCCAGATGTTGTTGAACTACAACTCCCCATCACCCCTAGCTAGCAAGGCCAGAGCTCAGGGATGATGGGAGTTGTAGTCCTACAACATCTGGCGACCCACAGGTTGAGAACCGCTGCAAGAAGCTTCTCACACGGAAGGTGGAGCTAGCAACTGAGAAAGAGCTGCAGCTCCTATTTAAGGCCCAGTCAGAAGATGACTGCTGCTGAAGCAACATCTAAGCTCTGCTCTTAATGGAGTCTCCAGCCTGAGTCCTGCAGGGAGCTCCCCAAGGTATCATTAAAATCCATTCCCCATTTCCATACTACTCAGGCCATTGCTCAAAACAGAACAACCAAGAGCATCTGCCCAATGAGTGTGAAGCACATTTGTTTCAATCTTTCCTTCACAAATTAAAAACCAAACCAATCCTGAAACCTAATATAGCCAATGTAACTCCCTACTTAACCTAGCCCGGATACGGTGGTGATGAGGAGCATTTATTCATAACTGAATGAGAGTAGGATATTGTAAAGCATTTGGCAGGGGTTTAGACCTATCAGTATATTATCTGAAGTAACATTTGGGCAACTTGGCAAGGCGGCATTAGAGTCCGCGTGACACTGATCTACTAAAGGGAAGTGAGTGGTTCGTAAATTCGTACCCTTTTCTCTCTCTCCACTGAGCACTGTAACAAAATGGCTTTCAGGCGCTGTATTTTGCTGGTGGAGGAAATGGAAACAAGAAAGAATGCTTGTTCGAGGCTCGGAATGATACTGAAAGACAGATAAAATTGCTCCTTTTATTACATGACTTTTGGAAAGTGATAGGAAACATGAAGGCGGTGGTGGAGAATAATGCTTGAAATAAAACCGCAATGGCATCATAAAGAGTACATCTGTCTACAACCAAGTCTTAATATGTATTTTTTGCTCCCTTTCAACCTTCTTTCCCTTTTTTTACATGCCTTTGGGATTTCTGTAGTCAAGCTGTGAGCCACAATCCAAGGCTTAAACCTCAGATTGTGAATCAGCTTGGGCAGGGTATGATGGAGGGCATTTATCCAAGTCTCAAAACAGTAGACTGTCCACTCAAAATACTATACTATACCTGTGTAGATAGTCTGAAAAGATAGTGATTTGCTTTCATTTATTTTAAATATTTATCTGCCACCTTCCAATTAATAATCTAAAATGGTTTATCAGTAAAAATTGACGCAACCGAAACATATACTGAAATCTCTCTCTCTCTCTGAGATTTGGCACTTTCCTTTTTTCTGGGTTATGTTTGAGAGAAAAGGCTAAATTTAGTGTTTGTTTTAATTATGGCACTAATGTCCATTATTGCTTGGTTTCAGATGCAACATTTAGTAACTTACAATGCCAACTTTCAATACCAGCAAGTGTCATGGTCCCTGATTTCTGTCTTGGTTCAGACTTTAATCCAAGTCAGAAAGAAACTTTGGTGGCAAGGAAGGTTAAGAACCATTATTAGCCCTGCTGTCTTACTTTCCCCCAGGTTATGCAGTGAGATGTGTCTTTATACCATCCATTGCGTGCTTTTTGACAGCTGGCCAAGACGCACCATTTTACCGAACCCTTTGCTTGTGTGGATGTCTTTCCTTTTCCTGCATTTCTGTTCTGTGCTGCAGATTTGGTTGTTTGCTGTTGGTTCTCTGGTTTTATCTTATGATTTTAATGTAAGTTGCACTGGTTCCAATTGTGACATTTTTGTAACCCTTCCCCAGGACCATTTGGTGAAGTCAAATAGTCAATATGCTAAATATGGGGAACTTGAGGCAACTTCTGAAAAGAGGATCCCTGCATCTGGTGGTTCTCCTTGTAGCCTGTAATGTCAACACTCACAGTCCCTCTGCCCCCATGAGCAGTGGCTTCTCATGCTTGTGTAGCAGAGAAACCCGCACGGTGATGTCATCATGCCACATTGGGAAGTCAGGGTGGTGGTTCAGGTTTTGGACTGTGACTCGGAAGACCAGGGTTCAAATATAATAATACAGTGGACGCTCGGGTTGCAAACGTGATCTATGCTGCATGTTCGCAACCCGCAGCGGCGCGTCTGTGCATGCGCGGGTTGCGATTCGGTGCTTCTGCACATGTGCAAAGTGCGATTTAGCGCTTCTGCGCATGCATGACCGACGAAACCCAGACGTAACCCGTTCTAGTACTTCCAGATTTTGGCGTGTCTGTAAAACTGGACGCAGGTGGCGCTGTGGGTTAAACCACAGAGCCTAGGACTTGCCGATCAGAAGGCTGGCGGTTCAAATCCCCATGACGGGGTGAGCTCCCATTGCTCGGTCCCTGCTCCTGCCAACCTAGCAGTTCGAAAGCATGTCAAAGTGCAAGTAGATAAATAGGTACCACTCTGGCGGGAAGGTAAACGGCGTTTCCGTGCGCTGCTCTGGTGCACCAGAAGCGGCTTAGTCATGCTGGCCACATGACCCGGAAGCTGTATGCCGGCTCCCTTGGCCAATAAAGCGAGATGAGCACCGCAACCCCAGAGTCTGTCAAGACTGGACCTAATGGTCAGGGGTCCCTTTACCATTTAACCTGAAAGGCAACCTGAAGCATCTGTGACCCGAGGTATGACTGTAACAACAACAACAACAACAACAACAACAACAACAACAACAACTTATTATTTATACCCCGCCCATCTGGCTGGGTTTCCCCAGCCACTCTGGGCAGCTCCCAACAGAATATTAAAAACGCAGTACAGCATTCAACATTAAAAACTTCCCTAAAGAGGGCTGCCTTCAGTTGTCTTTTAAAAGTAAAATAGTTGCTTATTGCCTTAACATCTGCTGGGAGGGCATTCCACAGGGCAGGTGCCACTACCGAGAAGGCCCTCTGCCTGGTTCCCTGTAACCTCACTTCTCGCAGGGAGGGAACCACCAGAAGGCTCTCAGCGCTGGACCTCTATATCTGGGCTGAACGATGGGGGTGGAGACCCTCCTTCAGGTATCCAGGACCGAGCCCATTTAGGGCTTTAAAGGTCAGCACCAAGACTTTGAATTGTGCTTGGAAATGTACTGGGAGCCAGTGAAGATCCCCACTTGCCCATGAAGCTCATCTGGGATGACCTCTCTCAGTCTAGTCTACTTTACAGGGTTCTTGCAAGAATAAAATTGGGAGGAGGAGAGCTATATACAACCACCTGGAGCTCCTTGGAGGGAAAGTGGAACAGTAGGTCCACAGCTTACATGGGAGTTACATTCTGGGCATCGTGCCTGAAAGCCAAGATTGTGCAGAGTCAAAACTCATTGGGTTCAGTGGCGAGTGAGATTGCCAAAGTCATTTTTCCTGGACCCTGCCCCCTTTTTAATGTTTTTTGCCGTGCACGTAAAGCTGATTGCGCACAAGTTAAATGCACTTAAGCTGCAGGCTTGCTGTATACAAGTAATTAAAAAATAAATAAATGTCAGTCAACCTGACAGAGAGACGTCAAAAACATTGACGTCTGGTCTTTGGAGCGGGGAGTGGATAGTGGCATGCATGAGGAAGGCGGAGACCTATGGAGCAGGATGGAAGCAAACCTTTGGTCGAGAAACTCTGGCTCATGGTTTAATCAGGCCTCAATGTTCTTCTTAAGGGCAAAAATGTCTCTGTCGACTCGGATGCTGAGATGTTGGAAGCAGAAATGCTGACGAGCTGAGACAAGAGTGCTGCAGTCTGACGAAGATACGAGTTTGGTTATTCCATGTGGCTAGCAGCCCTGAGCAGCCTTCGTGAATTTCTCTGGACTCTGATAAGGCTCAAGAACGTGCTATTAATCACCTAAAACTGGTGGAGAATTGTTTCTGCAGGTGCCTCTCCGCTGGCCTGGCCTTTACCAAAGCAATACTGAATTAACAGTGAGAAAAGAAGGCAGAAAAATTGGGGTGCCAAGGGGTGGGGATGGAAAAAGACTGCAGCTCCATGCTGGAGATCACTTTTTCTTCTCGCTTAATTTCATTGCTTAGCTCCCGTTTTGCTATCATATATTTTTGCTTGTTCTAGGCCTCTTGGGGTCCACTTTGCCCTTTGCTTTTCTCTTTGCGAGAAGAAGGGGTTTCATGCTTTGAGCTTTTCCCTCCCTCTACTTTTGAAGTGTTTTGTGGCATTTTTTTCTGTGAATCTGCCTTTTGGGGCACAAGCTTTGGTTCATGAACAATTCTGAACAGATTTGGCTTCTGTAGTTTTATACATAAATAATTCTTGTTTTATTTTTGCTTACTCCCCGGTGAGGTTTGAACCACACTATTTTATTTTTTGATCTTTTTCTCTTCCATGCATTGGGTCCTGGATTAATCTCTCCACTCTTCCTAGAATCCGCAGAAACTTGTTCCTTTGAACCCCTACCTGGAAAGACAGATTTAGCATCTCCTCCTCTTCTGCTTAACTTTTAAGATTAATTTGCTATATAAGCAAAGCTTTTAACTGCTATTGACTAGTGGGTGATCTGGAAGGTAAATCAAAGCAGAGATTAAGTAAATAAAAATTACTTCTAAGTTTTGCTTGCTGTAATTGTTGACTGCAATAGAACAGAAATATTGGAAGTATCAGATAAAATGACAAAGTAAAGTTTTAAGAGTGAAATCTTTAGATTGAATAGCATTAAGCCACAAGGCAGAATATTCTGTTTTGTTACCCATGTAATCATTACATTCTATTTTTACCTGCATACACTGTTCCTTACAGTTGTGTATAATAAGCCTTTTTCCACTTTGATATTCTTTGTGGATTATCCTTGCATTTTTCATCATGCAAAATGGTTTTCTGCTTGGGTATTTTAAATAAATTTTCTATATTGATTTCAGCGTCTGATCACAACTCTCTTTCCCATGAGGTCCTCAATTTCAATATCTAGTTCTGTCTTTGGCTTTTGAAGGGAAAATGAGTCTTGGTTTTAACAAAACTGAACTTCAGTTTTGGTAGTTTGGGTTCCTGGGCCAGGACTGTTGAGGTCCCCCTAGCCCACCAATCAAAGATGACATGGTGGCTGATGAGATTGATTCAGGGGTCACATCCAGACCAAGAAGCGGTTGCTTGGCCATTCTTGCCAAGAAGAACCACAAGCTTGGGCTTTTGACTTGCCCTATCAAGGAACAGTTTGTTCCTGGAAAAAATGGTCAGTAATGGGTGCATTGGAATTTATTCTCTTGGAGAGTTAGAATAGCCTTTTTGTAATTACACTGAACATTTCCCAGCTTTTCAGCTGATGGGTGCCCCTTGTTATCGTATTCTTCCCTGCTTTTAATTTGCATTTACAGCAGACCTCGCTTACGTTTTTTTAAAGCCTCAAACCTTCAGCTTATTCTGCATACTAAAGGTCATCCATTGTGTCTTCCTTGTTTGGGGGCCTGGTTCTGATAAAATATGTATTTAATCCATGGCTGATGAAGATACATTTGTCTTGTCTTTTCACATGACATCAATTCCCAGTAGCTTTGTCCTGTGTTTGTAATAATTTGAAGTGTGGAAATGCCTGTTGAACAGCATTTGAGTTCTATTTCTCCCCCCCCCAACACACACACACACACACACAGAGAGAGAGAGAGAGAGAGAGAGAGAGAGAGAGGCTTGCAAAGTTGGTTACAAACCTAATTAGCTAACATTAATGCAATCGCTGCCCCAGGGAACTGGAAACTTAATTTTCGGCTATGATGAAAATACTGCCAGATAATTATTTATTCGTTGTCTTACATGGTGGCTTGCAATTGTGGCTAAGTGTTACTGCCCAATTTATTTTCAAAAGAACATGCCTCTCCTCTCTCGTGATTGTTTAAGCATTTATGTTGCCTCGGTGAATAACTGTTCTGCTCCCTAGTGTTTATCTCCCAGGCAGTCTTGACGGGGCTTCATGAAACCCAGGAGGCGGGGTCCATGAACTAAGGGGGTACATGTCCAAGTTTTCTGATGAAACAGAGTTTTTCAGGGTCGTAGAAGCAAAAAGGGATTTTGGCGAGCTTCAAAAGCACATCTCCCAAATTGGGAGAGAGAATGGGCAATGCACCGGCAAATGCAGTTCAGTGTAAGCTAGTGCAAAGTGTTGAACATTGAGGCAGGATACACCCCCCCCCAAAAAAAAGAACCCCTCCTATGGATACTAATGCAACCTGACATGGCAGTAACTGACCAGTAAAGAGAACTTGGGTTCGTGGCGATTACAGCAATGAAAATGTTTTCCCACCTATGTTAAACCATAGCTTATTTTATGTGATTGGGCTGCATGCTGCTCAGAAGTGGCTGCTTCGCATCTCCTGTTGAAAATCCTTTGCCACGAATGGGGCAAAACAACACAGAGAATGGCTTTGTGTTAGGTGTGAACCAGTGCCTGTGGTTGGTTTCCCCCAGAGGACCCATGATGAAGAGGCCAAGGCTTCATCTTGGCTTCCGGATAATGGCTTGTAAGGTAAAGGGACCCCTGACCATTAGGTCCAGTCGTGGCCGACTCTGGGGTTGCGGCACTCATCTCGCTTTACTGGCCGAGGGAGCCGGCGTATAGCTTCCGGGTCATGTGGCCAGCATGACTAAGCCACTTCTGGTGAACCAGAGCAGCGCACGGAAACGCCGTTTACCTTCCCGCCGAAGTGGTACCTATTTATCTACTTGCACTTTGACGTGCTTTCAAACTGCTAGGCTGGCAGGAGCAGGGACAGAGCAACGGGAGCTCACCCCGCCGCGGGGATTCGAACCGCCGACCTTCTGATCGGCAAGTCCTAGGTTCTGTGGTTTAACCCACAGTGCCACCCACGTCCCTATCGTGGCTTGTAGTGAGATAGTCATTCTGCAGGCCATGCAGAGCTGGGTCTAAGCAGTATGGAATGCTGATGCGCCTCTTCTTCTAGTGGTCTTAGTGATGCAGATGGTAGTTGGATGGATGAGGGCTCCCGCCGGTCTTTTTTGTTCAGGCAACAACTGATTTTTGGGGGTGGTTACGTTCCTGACTCCTGAGTGCATTGATTCAGTGTGCATAACCTCACATGGACCCATTCTACCCTTTCCCCAGCCCGTTCCTTCCCCCTTTCCACCCCCGATTAGTTTTTTTATTTGGGGTGTGTGTGTCAGTTACCGCTGATAATGTATTTTATAATAGCTCCCCTTAAGGCTTCAACAAAGACAGAAGTTGGTTCAATCTGGGCATCAGAAGGAACTACAGCTTTCACTAATCATAGTTTAGAACTGTAGTCCAACCATAGTTTAAGCCATGGTTTGAATGACTATACAGGCAAATCATGATTTATTGCACCATGTGTGGTTTTAATTTAACATCAGGTAAGCACTTTTTTCTCCAGAGATGTAGAAGTGGCCATAATTATGGTTTGTCAGTTTAGACATCACTTCAATCCATGGTTTGCAAAACCAATTCATGTGTGGCCTCTGATTCTAGTTTGTTGGCTGATCACGAACCAGGGCTTATGATTTCAGACTTCAAAACAAACCAAAGTTAAATTTCTGTAACTAGGGTTTGGTTCGATGTCTGAACAAAGCCAATTGTCATTGTTCTTTATTCCAGTTTCCACGCCCTAAAGTGCCAGATTTCATTACTCTCATTCTCATAGCTATAAAGAATACTAGTGAGGGTTTAAAATAAAAATTCAAAAATGTCTGCTCCCTCTTCCAACATTTCAATGGTTTTGATATCACCACCATCCTGTCTGTCTTAGATTACTGTTGCTTGTTACTGTCATACCTCATCAAAGGTTTCTATTGTCATGAACAAAAGAATTCCATAACAATTGTGTGTTGTGCCTGGAGGTTGAATGGAAAGTCCTGCATTTCGGTCTGAGGAGTAGCGTAGTATCTTTTCGAGGGAGAATAACATTAATGACTGAAAACCTCGCTTGTTTCAGAATTCCATCTTGGCAGGCCGCCATTTCATGAATGTAAAGATAAAACATTAAAATTGATTTTTTTTTTTAATAATTTTTATTAGAGTTTCAAAAAAAAGAAAATATCATATACAGAAGAAAAAAAAGAAAATAACAGTAAAAGTAAAACCATATGTACAACAAATCATTTTCCTTTTGGACTTCCATCAGCGTTGCTGACATCATTCATAGTTAACCTTTTAATACACATTCCATCTTTTTTGTTCCTATTGCCAGTTATTCCATCCTTCCTCATAATCTCTACTAAACAATATTTATTGATATTTTACAAAGCCTCTTTAAATCCCACTAGCGTTATTTTTGTCCCATAATTATTTTCCAAATAACACACAAATTTCTCCCAGTCCTTTATAAATTTCTGGTCCTTATTATATCTGATTTTCCCTGTCAATTTATCCAATTCAGCATATTCTATCAGTTTTGTTCTCCACTCTTCCACCGTTGGAACTCCTTCCTGCTTCCACTTCTGGGCTAACACAATTCTGGCAGCTGTCACCGCGTACTGGAAAAGTCTACAGTCCTTTCTTTTGACATCCTTCCCTACGATACCTAATAGAAATGCTTCTGGTTTTTTCACGAAAGTATATTTTAACATCTTTTTCATCTCGTTATATATCTCTTCCCAAAAGCTTTTAACTTTCTTACACTCCCACCACTGATGGAAGAAAGTCCCTTCTTTATATCTACATTTCCAGCACTTGTTGTCCACCTTATAGATCTTTGCCAATTTGGCAGGTGACAGGTACCATCTGTAGAGCATTTTCATCATGTTTTCCCTCAGTGAAATGCAAGCCGTAAATTTAATGTTCTCTTTCCACAACCTTTCCCAATCCTCTAGTTGAATGTTATAGCCTAGGTCCCTTGCCCATTGTACCATCACCGCTTTCACTTCCTCATCCTTCATATGCCACTCCAGTAGTATTTTATACATTTTTGACAGGATTTTATGTTCGTTATCTATTATCTCTTTTTGGTAAGTTGACTCTTTTTCTACGTAATTTCTTTCCTTCAACTCCTTTTTAAACATTTCGTTTATCTGAAAGTAATGCAGCCAATCGTGTGTTAACTCCTTAACTTGATCGTAGGGTTTTAATTTCCACTTCCCTCCTTCCTTGGTAACCATTTCTCCATAGTTTCCCCATTTCCCTCTCATATTAACTTTTTTTACAGACATCATTTCTAACGGGGATAACCAGTGCGGGATTTTTGGTTCCAATATGTTTTTGTATCTGTTCCATACCATTAAACATTAAAATTGATTTATCCTTGATTGCATAATATTTCATTCTTGTTACATTTCTTCAGTAAAGATGATGTATTGCTCAGTCGGGTTTTCTTAAACCAAGGTCCACTGGCAGCAATGGAGATCTGCTATGTTGTCAGGATGTGTGTGTGTGTTTTGGGTGGAGGAGTGTTGCTTCATTTAAAAATAGATATTCCTCTTGAAGTTAAGCAAGTCCCAAGGCTGATACGTGCCAAAGCTATTTCTTTGTAAAACAGTTTCCAAAAAGGGGTGGTGTTACGGATTGATGGTAGCTGTAATGGGTTTAGGGGTTGCTCGTGCGTAAGTTGCCGTAAGGCTAGGTTACCTGGTTAACCCTTTCTGACTGAACAGCCTCCAGCATCGTGACTGTCTCAGTCGCTGGCAGAATCCGTCAGTGGGCGTTTCTTAAACTTCTTCCAGCACAAAAGTTCCTTGACGCCAAGTCTCCTCCTACTCTCCCTGCGCGGAAGTCTTCTGCGCAGGGAGGGTGTGGGCAGTGGAGTACCCGTACTCTCTCCGCTGGTCTCCGGCGAGGAGTCTTGGAGCCTCCTCCCCGATTCCCCCATCTGCCCCCCTTCTTTACTGGTGTTACGCTGATTTCCTTCCCCAGCAGATGGGCTCCCTCTCTCCCTACTGGGACCCTCTCCGCCTTCCCTTTGGAGCCTTCCCTCCGCTTCCAGCTCCGATGGCAGTTCCCTGACAGTAGCATAGAATCACAGAATTGTCAAGAAGTACACAATAATGGGACAAATCTATAACTTACTTCTTGATAATGGTGTGTGTGTGTGTGTGTGTGTGTGTGTGTACTAGTTGTGTTCCTTTTGCATATCATTCTCATAGCTGGATGACCTTTTAATTTTGATTTCCTATAGCACGAGTGACCAACTTTCACCCTTCCCAAGTGTTGTTTAACTAGGATTAGATCTAGGGGTAGATCTAGAATGATCTTTTTTAAAAAAAGCTAAGAAGAAAAGCTATATAGCTCTCAATACAATTTCCCATTGAATCCTGTACAGCACCTGCTAGTGTCATATTTTTATAACACATTTATAACGTTATAACTCACCAGTATAGATTAGTCCTATGACTCTTGTGAGCCCCACCTCTGCGCCGACAGCAGGAGTGGGTAGAAGGAGGAGCAGGGTGTGCTGGTAGACCACTGGGTAATTCAAAGTAGATCGGAAGGGTTTCTGACTTCTAGTTGTGCAGTGACAAGCAAAATGCATTTCCCTCTAAATTGGATTGCTGTTAAATAACACCTTGGGGGTGTGGGGAGACCAGGAATTGATTTGTGTACGAAAGAACTTGTGAAAATGGTTCTGATGCTGATCACAAACTCTGAGCTGGAAAACGCTGTTATTTATTAACCTACTCAGGAGTAACTCTAGATTAATGGGTCATTTCAGTAAGACCTACAGAGAACACATAAGTTATGCAGCCTTTCCCTAGAGACCTTTAAATGCCTGAATATTGGTTTCAAAACACGATTAGATCTCGCTCTTGGAAAGCTCAGCGTGGCTTTCATGAGGCTGTCTCTGGTCTCCCATCGATGGCTGGATAAGGTCCACACTCTTTCTACTTCATCTGTGCTGCAGTACAGGAGACTCTTGCACCTAGCATTTTACTGCTGTGAGATTCCTTTGCCCCACTATTATTATCCTTGAATCTTGTTCTTGTGCTCCATTGAGGTGAACAATTAGTGTCTGGGCTTGTGAATGGTTCATCGTTGTCCATTCTGATCAAGGGCCTCCAGCATGAATTGAGCAATTTTTTTAAAAAAACAACACACAAGACATTTGCCAAACATGTATTGTCTCATGATTTGAAGGCTTCGAGAGCTATTGCAAGTGCAAGATTCATGTAGCTGTACCCACATAACCTCCTGGGTGGGCTCAGTGATTGTGTGAATATTCAACTCCTTGCCGAGTTAATGAGTTCTGCTTGATTCTTATTTTGGGCATATTTATCAGGACAGCTTGCTCTGGTTTTATTTTACAGCCATTAGACAAAGCGTTTTATGGTAGCTGAAGGGCACAATTACTGCAGCAGCAACCCTGCAATCTGTTTCGCGCTTTCTTCACTTTGCAATCTGCCGAGCATCTTTTTAAGTAGTAGTCTGGAACAGGAGGTCTGGCACATGAGTTTGGGTTCACTTGACTGGCACTTGTATGGCAGGTTGTCAGTAGAGTATAGGTCAAAAATCCCTGTGGGCAAACTGCCTCCCTTTATACTATGTAAAGTTCTATTGGCATGATCGTTGCATTGTTCAAGGCAGTCTCCAGAATAGATCCCAGGTCTCACACCTGGATGTTGTTCGCTAACTCTGGGCCAGGGCCGGACTGGTGGTTCCCAAACTGAGCTTAATTCAGGTGGTTTGGGGCATGTCTGCGAAGAACACTTTGACTTCTGTACAGTCTTGTTAAGTTCAGATGGTAATACAATAACATACAATATAAGAATTAAAAGAAGCAAAAAGATACAGTCGTACCTTGGTTGTCGAATGCCCTGGAACTTGTACATTTTGACTCCCAGACAATAAAAAACCGAGAGTGAGTGTTCCTGTTTTCGAACAATTTTCGGAAGCTGAAGGTCCGGTGTGGTTTCCGCAGCTTCCGATTGGCTGCAGGGCGCTCCTGTGGCCAATCGGAAGCCACGTCTTGGTTTCCGAACAGTTCTGGAAGTCGAACGGACTCCTGAAACGCATTCTGTTCGAGAAGCAAGGTATGACTGTACTGTCAAAATAATTCAGCATCCAGGATTCACAATTGCTACAGACAGGCGGCGGCGGGGAATATTAAGTGGTCCACCAAGACCCTCAGCAATTTCCAAGTGGTCCATGGGGAAAAAAATGGGGAACCACTGGTTCTGCTTCTGGGAAGGATTTCAGGCTAGGAAAGACCTCTGCCTGAAGCCTTGGAGCTTTCCAGTTGCTGCTCTGGGCTAGTTCCTAGTCTTGTAAGCTTGACTTTGATAAGCTCCCCCTGTTCTTATAAAATGCTAAGTGTAGCAAGGGGCTTAAAGAGAGGTGTTCTCAGAGACTGTTCTCCACCTCTAAAACTCTTTTCATCCTCCAAGCCTTTTCTGGAAGCAAAGTACAGTGGAACCTCGGTTCTCGAACATCTCCGTTGACGAACAATTTGGAAAACCCAGAAGTAATTGCTTCCGTTTTCGAGCGCGCCTAGGATCTTGAATGGCTTTCCGAGGCGCGTTTCTCCATGTTTTCAATGGATTTTGCCAACCGTCCTTTGATCCTCAGGTTTCGAACATTTCGGAAGTCGAACGGTCTTCCAGAACGGATTACGTTTGAAAGCTGAGGTTCCACTGTATATATAATGGCTGCCTTTCAGTGTATTTTTAGGATGCTTTTCATTTCAGTAATTTTACATCGTTCATCTGCACCATGGGCCCAAGTAATGAAGGGAGATTTCAAAACGATGCTTAAAATAGTGGGAAGAGCTCTGTGGCCTTTTGCAGCTGGGCGTTTCCAGCTGAGAGCCTGACCTCTTTTCAATACAGCTAGCTAATTCGGCATGGTTACCCAACAGCACAAGCCCTGCCCAGGCTTCGCTAGTACCTCTTGAGTCTGACCTCACTGAACTAGCAGTAGGGGAAGTACTGAACCACCCCTACCAGTCTTGCTTCACCCAGGGCAATTGCCCGTGATGGCAGGCTCTCACAATTCTACATGAAAAAACTACATTGTTGGCATCTGTCTGTCTCAAGAGACAATGGAGTGCTCCACCGGAGGTGAAGTCAAACCACTGCATTAGCAGCACTGAAGTGTCCTCCATGGGGCACAGGCCTGGGCAGTGTGGATGGAGGTCTTGAGCTGCCCAGATGGCAAGACCCCACTCTGGCCTCACTGATATGGTTTGAAAAAAACCAGAGCAATACGCTTGGCACCAGCTTGGCTGCAGGGGTTGCGTACAACTGCTTTAGGGACTCCAGATTTGTGTAGGGTCTACTCCCTAGCCTTCTCTTCTCCCAAAGATAACCTGAAAGGCAGTGGAAGTTTAGGATTAGAGTTTTTCATTCTCCTAGATGGGTTGACAAGACCCATCTGCTCCTCACCTCCCTCTGCAGCGTGTTGTGCAGAAACCACTTTCTTGACCATTGGACCCATTCCCAGGGTGTGGCTGCTGTCACAGCTTCTAGGAGCCACAGGTGAGAGCTAAGTGCAGGGTAGGGATTCAAGGTGGACAAACTACCCCAGAAGGAGGATGACATATCCCCCACCAGAGGAACTACCGTCCTCTAACACCCCACACACTACAAAAGTAGTCCTAAACAGTAAATAAAACATCAAAAACAACCAAACTGAACAATTTCCACATAACTCACAATAAAGACACAAAAGCAACAATAGCAGCAACCCCTACTCCCCAGACAAAACCCACAAACACCCCAGCAACTGGTGGGAAGTGAGAAAAATAGACGCCCCTAAGCAATACAGACTGCAGATCAATCCACTCAGCATAATTTCTATATCCTTTGCTCTTTAGGTTCAGTTCTTTTTCTGGACCTTGGAGGAGTTGGTAGACCCTTGAGTTATTTACAGCTGCTGTTAATCTCAAGCAGACATATACCGTATTTTTTGCACCACAACACTCACTTTTTTCCTCCTAGAAAGTAAGGGGAAATGTGCGTGTTATGGAGCGAATGCCTACGGATGGTGGGGGGATCTGCTGCAGTCGTGAGCAGAGGATCCATGGTTCCCCTTACTTCCCTCCTCCGTGGCTCGCTTTGAAACAGCAAAGCAGGAGAAGAGCTGCTGAGTCAGGAGGAGAGGGACAGAGAGCCTGCTTGCTTTAAAGGAGCAAAGCGGGAGAGGAGAGGAGCCTTCTCCTCTTATACCCCTCTTCTGCATTATTAACAGCACCCTTCTCAACCCACCCCATGCGTGTCCCTTGTCCCTTGAGTGCTTTTCCTTCCCTCCCCACTTAAAACGTGATTACAAAGCACAGATCCACATGGATCCTCAGGATTTTTGCACTCGGTCACCCCAAATTCACCATCAGATCACATAGCATGTCCATGGCTACAGCTTGCACCAAAAAAAATCACGCACCCACTGTTGCCTGGGGCCGCAGTGGTGCAAAAACGTTGTTACAAAGCATGAATCCACATGGATCCTCAGGATTTTTGCATTGGGCTACCCCAAACTCACCGTCAGATCACATGTCTGTGGCCACAGCATGAACCACAAAAATCATACATCCACTGTTTCGTTTAGAATATTTCCCCCCCTTGTTTTCCTCCTCTAAAAACTATGTGTGTGTTATGGTCGGGTGCGTGTTATAGAGCGAAAAATATGGTAGTCCTCTGTACTGTGGCACACATGAATCTGATGGATTTGGGAGACCTGCTGACCTTACATGGCTGGTGCTGTGGGTTTCGCTCTGTTCTGCTGTTGTTTCATTATAATTGGTCGGTGTGGAGTATCAGCCCTGCAGCTGGTGGGGGAAGCGGAGATTCATTAACCTCCAACTCAGACACAGGGTAAAACATTCGTGCAACTTACATTTAAATTTTGTGGCCTGCTTTTTTAATTATTTCTAAAGCATCCCCCAAATTCACAAAATGCAACCATTTAATTATAAAACCGTGCAATTAAAATTAAAACCACAAAACTCATGGAGCCGGGTGGAGAATATAGGTGGAAGCGGGCCAGAGAAGTAGGAAACAGGTTGGGAAACAATTTGAAAATGCTGAACTGAACAAAAACAATGCAGGAACCAGCCATGTGATGGGGGAAGGCGCTTGGCTATCTGGCTCTGCAGATTTCCTTACGCCAGCTAATTTCTTACATGCTCATAATAGGGGTTTTTTGGAGGTTGTGTGTGATGGATCAGTGAAGTTGCTGTGGAAACAGGCATGCAATGAACACCTTTTCCACCGTCATCCCAAAGCAGAAGAGTTATGAGACCTACCTACCTTACATTGGGCAGATTTGTGATGCTTTAGTACATACGTTTGCTCATTTAGTTCTTCTGGCTGTATTGTTACTTGTGAGTTGCCTAGAGAGAACTTCTTTCTATACAATCAAGGGATTCCAGGTTGACTCAGCCCTCATCTCCTTTCTGAGTTGTAGGTCACTTAATCAGGCCTGTTTTCTCTCAATGAAACATTGAGTTTTTTCTTTGTGAAAGGACCACTTTGTTTCCTGTTCACACGATTGTGAGTCTCAATATGGGAGGAAGGTGTGCGGTGAGAGCCCTGGTCGCAGCAGAGGTTTGCAACCCTTGCTGAACTATCCATCGCCTTCAACTCAGCCCTCGCATCTAGTATATATTTTGGAAAGGAACAGGTTTTCATCTGCTTGGATGTACAGTGGTACCTCGGGTTACATATGCTTCAGGTTACACACACTTCAGGTTACAGACTCTGCTAACCCAGAAATAGTACCTTGGGTTAGGAACTTTTCTTCAGGATGAGAACAGAAATTGTGCTCCGGCGGCGCAGAGGCAGCAGGAGGCCCCATGAGCTAAAGTGGTGCTTCAGGTTAAGAACAGTTTCAGGTTAAGAACGGACCTCCAGAACCAATTAAGTACTTAACCCGAGGTACCACTGTAATCAGATGCCATTTTGAATCAAGATGGCAGAAGAACGGACCTTTCAAAACTTCCCTTATTGTAACCCCTGGTTTCAAAACTGAACTGATACTTTGGTTTCTTAGGATTTCTGGGCAGTGCCAGGTATGCGGCTGTTAGCGTCCAGACAAATCTCCACATGAAGGCAACAAAGGGATGCTTATCTCACTGTGCCTTGTGCATCGGTCCTAATAGGCGATGCCTCTTGAACAGCCTGTCCAGCTCAGGTTGTAAATCTATAACACAAATGGACCGCGCTGTGTACTTGTTTTGAATTCACTACAACTCCCATGAGTCTGCCTGCCCTAACTCAGGACCAGAGTCGTGGTGGCAGCAGGTCTGATCCTGCACCCCATGTTTTGCCACATCCTGTTAAATATATATATATAGCAGTATTGCTTAAGCTTTCTTTAACTGCTAGTCTTGAATTATTCTCTTTCTGGGCACAGAGTGCCAGCCGCCGCTCTTGTTTCCTTGCAACTGTGTGAAAATCCCATGAACGCCTGTGACCCTTGAATATGTCAGGCTGCCGTATTAACATCTCTCCATTTATTCAACAGCAACTGCTCCGAGAGATGCAGCAGATGGCCAGTCGCCCTTTTGCGTCCATCAACGTTGCCTTAGAAACGGACGAGGAGCCACCCGACCTCATTGGAGGCAGTGTAAAGGTGAGGGACCACCCTGTAGGAGCACTGTTCCCGTAGTTAATATTCACAGATGCTGTGCTGCTTGACCGGCTTTTGCGAGAGGGAGGCGGAGGAGAGGAGAGGAAGGCAATATTAGAAGTCTAGCCACAAAGAAGCCGTAAACATTCGAAACCCAGCAGCTTTGTTTTTGATCTAATTTTCTTTCTCCAGGCTGCTCGTTTGCATCTTTCAGGTTACGTTGGTTTAAATAAAAGTTGCAGCTCTTTTTAAAAAGATTTTTTATGCCTTGTAATCAAGAAGGATACAGTTTAATATGCCAGAACAGTTGGTTGGAAATAGCTGTAGGTGCTGCTGAAAAAGCCTTCTTTGCACGGTCTTTCAAAGGAAGGGGGGAGGCTAATTGGCTAAGTATTAAGAAAGTCTTTCGGGTACAACTGGTTACAACGGGGGGGCGGGGCGTCTACACTCGGCAGCAGGTGATCTGGAAAGCCAGCCTGGCAACAGGTGCTGTGGGCAGAGGGAGTGCCACTGCCAGACAAACTGCTTCTAGCCCCAGCATGGTGTCCTGTGGCTGAGAGTTGGGGAAATAACTTGGATAACTGCCCAGAAACCAAGGAATCTGTTGCATGTTACAACACTGCTGCCTCTGCAACAAGAGGGAGGAGGAAATGTGTGTACAGTGGACACTTGGGTTCTGAACGTGATCCATGCAGGAAGAATACAAAGTAAAAGTAAATAATAGAGAGAGAAAAGGTGGTATAATTAAGAGTGAAATGTAATGAATGTGAGTGGGACTGACACCGAGATCACCTGTATGCACTTAGTATAGCTCACCTGGTAGAGCATAAGACTCTTAATCTCAGGGTCATGGGTTTGAGTCCCACGTCGGGCAAAAGATTCCTGGATTGCAGAGGGTTGGACTAGATGACCTGAGTGGTCCCTTCTGACTCAACAATTCTATGATTTGGAACATAATTCTGCTCATGCACATCCTCTTCATGGATGGGTTCACAGTGCTGCAACCAGTCCAAGCTGCTGGGGGGCCACTCCCTACCTCACTGGAAAGGCAGAGGGATAGGTGGAGAAAGTGGAAATACCACCTTAGGAATGAGTGGTGGTGAGATGGCTCTTCCAGTTGACACCCCCCTCTCCAACACCCCCCCCCCCCGCTTTGAGGGAAGCATAGCCTGTCAGGAGTTTGGCCTATACTCAAGTAGGACTCTGGCAGAGACACATGGCCGACTGGCATGTTCTCCCCCTCCTGGTCGATCGTTCGGGAGCTTCAAAAGCTTTCTTCTGCCCGAACATCACAGCAACTGATGCCAACTGACACCGGCACACTTAGGGATCTGCAGGGTTTGTGCACATCATGCATGACAGACCTCAGCAACTCAGCATTTTGGCTAATCTACTTTATTTACGTATAAACACACACGGAGCACTGCAACATGGCTCCCTCTCTAGCACCAGACAGCAAAGAGAAAAAGAACGAAGGACAATAGTCCCACTCCACGGAACACAGTAACACAAACATCATGTCTCTGTCACTTCCCACTCTGTGGAGTCAAAACATACACTGTCATGTGAAAGACGACAATCCCATGACTGCAACCGTGGAGCAGGAATTCTAACATAGCCTTGTTCCCAGTTCCAATGTCTCTGCTGTGGGATAGTATCCACTGCCCTTTGGGTTGTGAACCAGTGACTTCCCTGCCTGATTTGTAGGGGTGCATCATAGCACAGGCAAGGAGAGTGGGCTTTCTGAGGTGCAGCCAGTTAAGGAAGGGCTTTGGCTCAGTTGACAGAGCAAATGCTCTGCCTTCCAGGGCTGGGCGATGCCAGCTTTTTAACATCCTGATGCATCACCAGCTAAACATCGTGATATAGTGACACATTGCAATGTTGAAGGGGAAGGAGCATCATTTGGCCCTGGCCCCGCGTGACACCGGGGTGAAGCCAAATGGCCTCTGTCGGCTCTCCCCACAACCAGCACGGAGGGAGAGGCATCGGCCCTGGTCCCCCGCAAGGCATTACAGTGAAGCCAAACCGCTGCTGCAGTGCCCGGCGCAGGGAGGAAGGAGGCAGCCAGAGAAGGTAAGGCAAGACACTGGGTGTCAGGCAAGCCTCACCCACAATGTAGAATCATAGAGTTGGAAGAGACCACAAGGGCCATCGAGTCCAACCCCCTGCCAAGCAGGAAACACCATGAGAGCACTCCTGACATATGGTTGTCAAGCCTCTGCTTAAAGACCTCCAAAGTAGGAGACTCCACCACACTCCTTGGCAGCAAATTCCACTGTCAAACAGCTCTTACTGTCAGGAAGTTCTTCCTAATGTTTAGGTGGAATCTTCTTTCTTGTAGTTTGGATCCATTGCTCCGTGTCCGCTTCTCTGGAGCAGCAGAAAAACAACCTTTCTCCCTCCTCCTCTATGTGACATCCTTTTATATATTTGAACATGGCTATCCTATCACCCCTTAACCTCCTCTTCTCCCGGCTAAACATGCCCAGCTCCCTTAGCCGTTCCTCATAAGGCATCGTTTCCAGGCCTTTGACCATTTTGGTTGCCCTCCTCTGGACACGTTCCAGTTTGTCAGTGTCCTTCTTGAATTGTGGTGCCCAGAACTGGACACAGCACTCCAGGTGAGGTCTGACCAGAGCAGACCTCACCTGCCAGGTGAAGGCGCCATTGTGCTCTGCCCTCAACCCAGGCCTGGACCACGTATCAATGCAAGTACCCCAGGTTCAGTTCCTGGCAGCTCCCGGTAGGGCTGGGAATATTCTCTGGCAGTGTCTCTCCAGGCTCTCCGGCAGCTAGTTGGGCCAGGGATCTGCTTCCGCAGCCGTCCTCCATCCTCCCTCTTTGCTTCCTCTCGCCCCTCCTGCTTCTGCCGCTTTGCTCCTTCAGCTCCTCCTGGGAGACGATTTGACAAGCTGCCACTTTTTCGTCTGCGCCCTTTTCTCCCCCAGCTGGGGAGCCGTGAGAACTTGGCATATGTTCGCCATCAGTATGGGAACAGACAGCCCTTGTTCTGAATGCGGAGCGGGGTTAGGGAGTTCATGGATGTACAAGCTATCGAAACCCTCTTAACTTTTGTGTATGCATGTGTGAGAGTGTAGAATCTGTGACTTAAACTGAAGTGGCATGACTGCAGGGGGCGCGGGGATGGTTTGCCCGTCGCTTTCCGGCACAGGAAACAAAAAAGGACCTAATTTGTCTCTCTGCAAGCTGCCCCCTCCTGCTTCCTTTTCCTTGCTCTGCTTATTTTGTAAGCAGAAGACACTCAGGTGTGCAAGTGCTCCTGTAACACCTCTGAGTATAATCCCTGGATGGTGTAGATCAGGTGCAAATTGCTAATGTGGTTTAGTCGGGACCCTGACCCTATTCCATACTATACAGGGAGGTGGGGAGAAGGATTGGCCATTTGGGGTGTCTGGCTCAGGTGCCAGAAACTCTTGGGCTGCGCCCACACAACAGTTTTAATTCCCAGTTATCTGTGTGTAGGGATGGACACACCCACAAGGGCTGCGTTATGTGAATATTGTACAAATGGTCACGGGCACCACTTTGTTAGAAAATTAGGCAGATTTTTATCCTACCTCAATTTCACGCTCTTGGGAATTGCAAGGAGAGGAGCAGCTTCCACAAGCACGTTCCTCACTAATTTTTACATGGTCCTTTTATGGCACTGTGCAATGGCGTGCCCCAGTGGGCACTGTGAGGCAGAGGGGAGACCAGAGCCTTATTTACTGCATTGTAAGAACAGCAGTCAAGGAAGAGGATCTGCTCCGCCCCCTTCAGGCCAAAGGGAAGAATCTCTGGGATGCATCCCTTCTGGACAAGTGGCCAAGGGAGCCACCCACTCCCCACCTGCTCCTTTGGCAGCTCTGTGGCCTACTGCTGTGGCTGGTGGGAATTGTGGCCCTCAGATATTTTGGGGCAGCATTCCCACCCTGCCTCTGGAGTAACAGATTGGGGGGGAAAGGAGCCTGGTGCCACCCCAGTGTTTGCCAGTTCTTCTCAGCAGGCCTCCCACCCCAGACTGTTCCTTGCTTCCTTGCCACCCAGTTGTTCTGGCAGGGCTGGATCCTGTGGGGAACTGGAGTTCGGAGCACCCCAGAGCTTTGTCTGCATGGAGATGGTGGCTGTGCAGGCAAACGCCACGTGCGAATTGGCCCTCGACTGCTTAACTTACTAGCAGCCCACCAAATAGTAGGAAATGGGTCATTTTAGTCAGCAAGGGTCTCTCACTTTCCTTTTGTGCCTGGCCAACTGGCAGGTCAGATTAAGCTAATTGCATCCTAGGCGAACGTCTTGCAGCTGGACTCATTTTGGAACAGTAGTCTCAATTAGTATATTTCCTGCAGTGCATAAGAAGGAAAAGAGAGAGCGATTTACCCAGTAGGAATGACGTCTTTCTAAGCCAACGCGTGACTAGCAGCCTAAAGGAGTGGTTCCCCCCCTTCCCAACCACCCCCCTCTTTTATATTCCAGCTAGCCGGTGGGCAGCCATTTTGGTTTTGCATCTGGTAGCCCTTTGCTTCACTAGGGCCAGTGTGGCATGTTGACCCTCTAAGGCTTATCAGCTTGTTTTGTCATTAGATACCTGTGAAATACAGCTCTCTCTTTTTGGCAGAGTTGCTCCGAATCAGATTTAGAGCTGAGCTTTCTTCATCCACTTATTCCGAGAAGAATATTGCTTTGAAGTAGCTTTTATAATCGGCAGGTGTGAATGATCTAAGATTAGCAAAGCTTGTAAGCTGCTTGGCAATTTAACATTCTGTACTGAGGAAATAAAACCAGATTTCCGGCGCAATCTATCTAGTAGCGTGTAGGTCCTCATGTAATCTTGGAGCTGGGTATAACCAGGAGGTCACCTGGCAGTATGACCCACTGCTGCAAAACAAGACCCTCCCAATGTCTGTATCTGAGCACCATGCACTTTTAGCAAAGCCAATGAGGTCCACGGCCTCAGGGCGTGTGGGTAGCAGATCGCTCCAAGTAATCCAAGCGGAGACAGAAGAGCACACCGTTGTGGGTCCCTGCCAAACTCTCCCCCCCCCAAATCCCACCTCTTCTCTGTCCTGTACTGGCTTTCTGTCCCTGCCCACCAGCCAGTTCAGGTCCTTTCTTTCAGCTGGTCTCTGTCTTCATCAGCTCTCCTCTTCTTCTCATTAATTTTGCTGGGAGCAGCCTCAGCAGCTGATGATCCTTCTCTCACTTTTGCTTCTCCTCCTGTGTTGATCTTGATGGACCAAAACTAGACGTGACTATTAAAAAAACCCATACACACACAAGAGAACATACCATACCAGAGGGATGGTTTTGGGCTTATTAAACCTTTCCCCCTTTTGTCTTCATTCTATTAAAAATTCTACTTCCCCTCAAGCAGTTCTTCTCAACCCCCCACCCCATAAAGGAAGATACAGCAGTGCTTGTATTGTTGCCCCTGAAGAGGGAGGCTGGGAGTGTAATATCCATTGGTCCGGTCACCCTTAATAAAGGTACTATCTGGGGATTGTGGTCCCCCCCCCAAAACGGCTAACATTCAGATTCCTGTGTTTATTGCACATGCATCACGTCCAGTGTGTCATTCGCAGAATCACACCACCTCCGAGTTTTCAGTGTTTGGTTTGGGGCAGCATTATGAATTGGGTGAATTAGATTCGCCTTGATTTCTGCTTTTTGTAATCTTCCTTTATGAATGCTTCGGTAGGAGGGGAGTGCTGTCTTGAGGATTTCGCAAGGGTTTTCAAAAGATGAGCTGATGATGCAATCTCCCCATCTCTGGAGATCCCCTGGACTCCTTCGCCATCTCCAAACTTGTGGCAGCAGGGTGTCTCTCTACAGTTTCTCCTCCTCTTCTTCCCTTCCTCTCCCTCCTTCCCTCCATCTTTCCAGTGCCTAGCATGCTGCAATGGTCGCATCCCTGGTAATGGAAGCTCTGGCAAATCTACTTCTCCAGGGTTCTTACATCCTGAGGAAGGGAGGGGGAAACAGAGGGGACTGGAAACCTTGCTGCTAAGCTGCAAATTTCGAAGGGGGGGGGGAGATCTGGAGATCTAGCTGGTAGACAGAAGGGATGGCGGCGACCGGATCCTGCTTCAAGGCAGTATGAGCCAAGGCTCAAATTTGGATGTGTCTGGGGCTCACCTCTGACGAAGCACTTCAGACTGGGGGGAGAGTAGCCTTCTGAACTTACGAGTCCTCCCCTTTAATAAACAAAAGCACCCCTTCCTCTGCAGCTGCCCGCATAATCTCCAGCTCTTTGCGGTGGCCAACATGCCTCTAAGTCAGGTCCTTAGTAGACATGACTTTACAACATGCCTCTAAGGCTACCAGTTCCCTCGATGCAAGCCGTGTCGGTGGGCAGGTGTGGAGCAGATTCTAATGTGCAGGGACATCAGAGCAAAAGGAGGCAAACTGTTCTTGGCTTCTGTGTTCCACTTGGTGCCTCTGCTGACATCACCTTGCTTTTTAATTCATGGAAAGGAACACGCTGCCCTTTGAACACCTGGCAGGGGGACGCTGTTGCCCACCGCAAAGAGCTGGAGATTATGCGGGCAGCTGAGGTGTGCAAAACGGATTAGCTCCGCTAAAATTTCACTTTATTCTAAAAAGGCTCCTTGGATACAGAAGCGGCAGGAGGAAACAAACCTTTGTTGTTTAATGAATTATTTCTAGCTAGCTTAGCAAGGCATGGAGTTAGACAGCTTTTGCAAACCTGGGACCAACTTTTCCTGGTAGGTGCAGCAGAGCGGTGGCTGTGATGACCTCTGGGTGATTCTGCTCGTAGGGTTTCAAAGGGTGGGGCCGGGATTTCAGCTCGTGCATTTTCTACGCTCACAAGTGGGGCAGGGCTGTGAAGGAGAGTCTCTACCCCCATTGTTCAGCCCAGACACTGAGGTCCAGCTCTGAGGGCCTTCTGGCGGTTCCCTTGCTGCAAGAAGCCAAGTTACAGGGAACCAGGCAGAGGGCCTTCTCTGTAGTGGCACCCACCCTGTGGAACGCCCTCCCACTAAGAGACAAAGAGACAAACAACTACCAGACTTTTAGAAAACATCTGAAGGCATCCCTGTTTAGGGAAGCTTTTAATGTTTGACGGACTATTGTATTTTAATATTTTGTTGGAAGCCGCCCAGAGTGGCTGGGGAAACTCAGCCAGATGGGCGGGGTATAAATAATAATAATAATAATAATAATAATAATAATAATAATAATAATAATAATAATAATAAATTAATAATAATATGTTGTTGTTGTTGTTACTGCATGGGGGGATTTAATGGACATGGTTGGAGAAGAAGTGTGTGGAAGATTTTTCCCCCTGGGTTCATGTTCAGTGGTCATTCTGTATTTTTATTTTTTTAAGTATTTGGCCCTGCCTATCACCATTAATTGGATTTGAAAAAGGATAACCCAATTCACTTATTCATCTGGTGTTTCGCAATACTTAATTAGGACTGATTATCGCTCTCAGAACGAGTATGGGGAATCTGTTTTTTGTTGTTGGCGTCTATTTTTATAAAGAATGTGTTTATCAATCCCTAGACCTTGTGACTTGGTGAATTTATGTGAAGAAAAGTAATGGGGCAGAATGGAAAGTTCCCCCCGAGGTATCTCAGCACACTTCCACGGCATCTTGCGAAATGACACCCCAAAGGAGGGGGCGGGGGAGTGTCAGACAGGCCACCTAAGTTTAGTAGGAAGCTTGGTCTGGGCAGAGATCCAAGAAACCTGTTCTGTCGCTGTGGGAGCTGGGCTATCTAGCTAGGCTTCCTGTTCCTGGGAGAGGGAGTTGGAGCAAAGGCTCTTGGACCACACTAACAGCCTCTTGGGTCCGGAAGCGGGAGGCCTTCTTCAGCTCTGCGACGTTAGCCATTCCGTTGAGAAGAGTAGGTACCTTCAGGTTGGGCATGGGAAGATGAACTCCATGGAGTTCCCCTTCAGTTGTGACTCACCTGATGAGATGCACATTAAGAAAACAAGAGCCTAAGGAGAGATTGGTGGATCAGGCCAATGTCCCACCTAGTCCAGCATCCTGTTCCCACAGTGGCCAACCAGATGCCTATGGGAAACCTGCAAACAGGTCCCAAGCCCTCTGAGTGAATGTAGTGCATTTCTCATTTCCTTTGCAGAAACAGGGATTCATACATTACCTGGGGATTAGGGATGCGGTGGGGGTTGCATGTTCTTTTAGTAGGGAAGGCTTGCCCTTAAGTATTTTCATCTTCGTTCTCTACTACAAGGAATGCACCTATACCAAAGTAGCCTAAAAAATAAACACGCTATCGTAACTCTGTCCTGGCTTAATATCAATCTAAATGTTAATGAAGATCACGGACCTGCACATCCTATAAGTTGCTTGCTTGAAGAGCTGGACCATTGGTTTTCACTCCTTTTCCTGAAACCAGTGTCCTTCAGCCTTAGCTCCTCAGATGCTGTTGGACTACAACTTCCATCGTCCATGACCATTGGCTACGTTGGCTGGGGATGGTGGGAGTTGTAGTCCATCATCATCTGAAGAACCAAGGTGGAAGAACACTAATCTAAACCGTGGTGTGGAATGCCTGCTCCGCTCCCATTTGGTCTGTGAGACCCTTTCAGCCAAGCCATGGCCACCTGCCCTAAACATGTGGTGCTCTACTGAAAGTGGAGTTAGCAGGCTCTGCCAATCAGCTGGTGGGCCTTTGACTGCTTGGTTTTATTTCAAAGGAAAACTGGTTACTTGGTTGGGTGATTGGCACCTAGGGGGCCTGTCCACCTGTTAAAGTTGGCCTGTAGGGGAGGCAAAGATCCAGTCTGCTTGCCGGATTCCAATTCCCCATCCTTCCTCTTCTACACTCTTTATATATACTCGTCTCCTCTTTCTCTTTCCTCTTCTTTCTGTCTATTTCTCTCTCCATGCTGGATGCCACCATGGGCAATGTATTCCTTGGAGTTGCCTGGCACTGCATGCCCATTACTTCTAGTAATTGAGTTCCGGCAGAATATATGGTGCAAGTTTGTTCTCCACTGCTTTTGTAAGAAAAGAATTATTTTGAACTTTAGCAACTCTATAGGGAGTGGAGATTCCAGGGCACAGGCTGCTGTAAATATCAGCCTCCCTGTGGTAGACAGCGAAATGCTTTGCAGGGACTAATCCATCAGTGTGTTTGTTATCCGTTTAATACTAGAGATGCGTAAAGGCACTAATTTTGGTTTTTCTCTCTGTCACTGCCTTGTTAGGCATTTGTTAACTTAATGGTGACTTTGGTTCCTTCTCCCTTTCTTTTAACATCTATAGTTTCTGTTTGGCTCAGAAGTACTGCATTATAATGCCTCACCTAACGAAGAAGGCAATAATTGCTCCGTTTAGGACGTCATAAAAAGAATTTGCTTGAAGCTGAAACTTTATAAGCAACAAAACGTACCAGCCGCTAAGCAGAACAGTGTTTTCCTTTCCTTTCCTTTTGTAATTGCTTCTCTGATAGTTTGCTCACACAAAGACCCAAGTTTTTGAGCCTTGTTCCCAGCTACTTTGCCGTTGAGAACACTCTGCTACTTTTAATAGATGTTGAAATACAGCTCTTTAGTACCTTTTCGATTTAATTACATGCCCCATTAAAATGAGCTGCTGATCTATCAAAGTGAAATATAGATGGAAACACTTCCCGGTTTATTTTCTTACCTTTTCGACCACAGGGTCTTGGAGCCCTGCTAAGTGCATGTTAGACATGTTTCAGGAGCCGCACAGAAGAAACCAGCGTGACATAGCAGAGGGCTAGAGATTTGCGGCATGAGCTTGAGAGAGAAAAATGAATTTCATACTCAGGAATGCCACCTGTGTCTGTGATTTTTGGGAAACCCTGGGGAGCTCCTGCCAGCCACTGTAGGTAATACTGAGCTAGGCAGACCCAATGGTGTGACTCTGTATGAGGCACCTTCCTGTGCTCCCAGGAGTTGCCTTGTACCTGAGGATGGGGAACTTGTCACTCTCCAAGCGTTCGTTCTGCTCCAACTCCCAGAGCCTGTAATTAAGATGCTCTTTTTCGGTATTCCTCTTCCTTCTGCACCCTGCCGTCGCCCTCCTCCCCAGTTATGCAAAGGCACGGATGAACCTTGGCTTCTGCTGTGCCTGCTAAAAAGTATTGGCTGAATTGATTCTGGGAATGTGCGCACACAAACCTGTATTTAACCACGGAGAGATCGCTTAAAGTAAGCTGAGCAAAGATAAATAAATCAGATGCAAGAAAACACAGCTGCTGATTGCTTTCCCTTGACTTTAAAAATAAAAAAGGGATGCTGCCTCTGTTCCAGTCTGTGAGCGCTTCATATGGCCCCTTGCATTGGTTCTGTCCAGGTATAGCATATCATGGAGTTTGTGGCTGCAGATTGGATTGCGGTTTGGTTGAAGATTAGAGGTCAGCTCCTAAGATGGCAAAATCAGATGAAACTGGCATGAAGTAAATTATTCTCTCTTTTCTCCCCCGCAGACTGTCCCCAAACCCATAGCGTTGGAGCCCTGTTTTGGCAACAAAGCTGCTGTTCTTTCGGTATTTGTGAGGTTGCCACGAGGCCTGGGAGGTATCCCTCCACCAGGGCAATCAGGTAAGCAACCACCGTCCTTCCACAACACAGTGCCCTTCTGTTTTTTTGAAGTATGCTGGAAGTTGTCGTCCAGTAATATAGTCGTCCAGTAACCCCTTCCTACAGCCATTCAATGTCTAAGACCACCCGACCCTTTTTCGCTTTCCTTTCCTTGGGGCCACTTTAAATGCAACTCATTCCTTTCAAAGCACCTCCACGTGGACGGCTGCTTGTGCCGATTTGCATGCCCGTGTACGCCTAGTATAACTGCATCTGCTAAAGGCATATAACTGACATGTTGTATGCCCCGGCGCATGGAAGCACGTGCTGCTGTTGGTATAGAGGCACTCATTTCCTGCTTCCTGTCTTGTTGAGAGTGCTTGTTGTCGGCATCCGTCTGTCTCAAAAGACAATGGAGATCACTTCCGTAGGAGTCAAATTGCATCATTAGAAGTAACCTAAGAGACTTCCCTAGGGCACAACGCTGGCAGTGTTTGTGGAGGTTTTGGGCTGCCCAGACCACAAGACTCTCCTCTCAGCCTTGGTCCAAAGGAAAGCAGTTCAATGCGTTTTGCACCAACTTGGCTGTAGGAGTTGTTGAAAGGAGGCGTACAAGGCACCATCCAACCATCTTAGCAGATCCACTCTGGATTTGTGTAGGCTTTACCCGTTAGCCTTTTCTTCTCCCAAAGATACGCCAGTACATTTCCGAGTACGTTTCCGAACACAATTCAAAGTGTTGGTGCTGACCTTTAAAGCCCTAAACGGCCTTGGCCCAGTATACCTGAAGGAGCGTCTCCACCTCCATCGTTCTACCTGGACACTGAGGTCCAGCACCGAGGGCCTTCTGGCGGTTCCCTCACTGCGAGAAGCCAAGTTACAGGGAACCAGGCGGAGGGCCTTCTCGGTAGTGGCGCCCTCCCTGTGGAACACCCTCCCACCAGATGTCAAAGAGAACAACAACTACCAGACTTTTAGAAGACATCTGAAGGCATCCCTGTTTAGGGAAGCTTTTAATGTTTGATGTATCACAGTATTTTAATATTCTTTTGGAAGCCGCCCAGAGTGGCTGGGGAAATCCAGCCAGATGGGCGGGGTATAAATAAATTATTATTATTATTATTATTATTATTATTATTATTATTATTATTATTATTATTATTATATCCTGCAAGGAAATGGGAGATTTAGGATAAGAGTTTTCCTTCTCTTAGATGGGCTATCTTCCCAGGTTGACAAGCCCCACCTGCCCCTCACTTCCCTCAACAGCATACGCAGAAACCGTTGGAAACACAATTAGTCTTGTCTTTTCACTGAAGCCTGTCTATGCATGCAGGGGAAGTCTTAACTGCCCACGGACTGCCTTGCCAGAGTGGTGCATGCTCTGGTTATCTCCCGCTTGGACTACTGCAATGCGCTATATGTGGGGCTACCTTTGAAGGTGACCCGGACACTGCAATTAATCCAGAATGCGGCAGCTAGACTGGTGACTGGGAGTGGCCACCGGGACCACATAACACTGGTCCTGAGAGATCTGCATTGGCTCCCAGTACGTTTCCGAGCACAATTCATAGTGTTGGTGCTGACCTTTAAAGCCCTAAACGGCCTCGGTCCAGTATACCTGAAGGAGCGTCTCCACCCCCATCATTCAGCCCGGACACTGAGGTCCAGCGCCGAGGGCCTTCTGGCGGTTCCCTCCCTGTGAGAAGCAAAGTTACAGGGAACCAGGCAGAGGGCCTACTCGGTAGTGGCGCCCGCCCTGTGGAACGCCCTCCCATCAGATGTCAAGGAAATATGCAGCTATCCTATTTTTAAAAGACATTTGAAGGCAGCACTGTTTAGGAAAGTTTTTAATATTTAATGCTGTATTGTTTTTAACACTCGATTGGGAGCTGCTCAATGTGGCTGGGAAACTCAGCCAGATGGGCGGGGTATAAATAAATTATTATTATTATTATTATTATTATTATTATTATTATTATTATTATTTAATTAACTTCACAAGGGCAGAGTCACCCTGCCTTAAGAGTTGTCTGTAAGCTTTGGGTTGTCTCTGGATGCTAGCGTTGCCATCTTCCACCCCATCTTCTGAATCCTGGCCAAGGGTTGGTCCACCTTCCACTGAGTGTGGAGACCAGTTGCGTCAGAGATGGGTGCAAGGAATCTGGCCAGGGAGCACCAAGAGGCAGAAACCTCCCTGGGTCTCTGGCCAGTCTAAGTTGGATGGGTGTGGAGATGCTAGCTGGGCTCCCCTGTTCTCCCTTCTGCCTGTAACTCCCTGCTCTCCCCCTTCTCCTTCCAGGTCTCGCAGTAGCTAGTGCGTTGGTGGACATTTCACAACAAATGCCTATTGCCTACAAAGAGAAGTCGGGAGCGGTACGAAGTCGCAAACAGCAGCCTCCAGCCCAGCCCGGGACCTGTATTTGATGCATGGACATCTGAACTTCCTCTTTAGGGTTTTAAACACAAGGGATTACCTGGGAGGAGGAGGAGGACAGAGGTGTGGGTTTTTTTGCAAGGTTTGTGTCGCAAAGGACACCTCGAAGCACCGGGCGCAATGTTTCTGGGGAGCATCCAGCCCTTCCTGCTGGCGTTGTCTTAGTTGGCCTTGTTTCGACATCCACTCCGTCTTAGATTTGCCAATCCCGTCGTGCCCGCCTGTCTCCCACATTTTTGCATCTCCCTCCCCTATCCAGCTAAAGGCTGTTGGTTGCGAATCCATTATCCGTCCGCCTCTACCACTGAAGGTTGGCAGTAGGGAAAAGCCACGGGAAGACAAAGAACACTCGGCTTTTTGTATGTGGAAAGCGCTTTGTGGTATTTGATTTTCTTCCCCACACCCCTTTTCTGGTTGTACAAGAAAAGCTGCAGCACTTACAGATAATTTTCTGCCCTCGGCAGTTAAACCCCCAGGATTTAAGGAGAAGCTAACTCAATTTCCTCCAGGAACCCAGTGTTGTAAAAAATTCTATTTATTTCTCTCTTATTTAGAGCTCTGTTCCAAATACAATACCTTCATTGGGGCTGGGGTTATGTTTGCCGCTTTATTTTCATCCACCTGACTGTATTAAATCGAGGGATGCTGTTGAGTATGGCTGGGTGCTACGCACTGCAGCACATTGCCAGGATAAAACAACAACACCTCCCTTTTCTGGGAAGATTAATGTTTTCCACGTAGATCTATGTGGCAGATCTGTGTGCAAGTGTTCCCAAGGTTTTAAATAGAACCAAGGCAGCAAAGGGGAATTAGCATAGCTGGCCTCTTGCGTAACTACATTCCTCAGTTACCCTGGGCAATCCGTGGCCTTTTCCACGCTGTGCCCAGTTAACAGGCGCAGAGCATAAAGACGCTAACCTGTTTCAGGCTGATGGAGCCGTGGTGGTTGTCGGGGGGCCGGGGTGGGGGGCTGGAATGCTTCCTATTTATTGTCATTTCACATCGTGCATCTGCTTCCATTCAAGGCAGATGTTGCATTGGCGTTCCCTCTTTTGGGCGCCACTCCTTTCCCACACCCCTTTTTTATTTTACCTCACTTGAGAACGAACGTGGGGAAAACCACTTTCTGCATTACAGTGGATGTGCTCTGAAGAGTGGTCCCTTCTGTTTGAACAGCTTACATTGCTCGCTCCTCCCCGATACCTATCAATAATCCTGCACACCGGGAAAGTGTACTCCTGCGAAGCATCCCTTAGCCAACCTGGTGCCCTCCATATGTTTGGGACTACAACTCCCATCACGCTGTGCTGGCTGGGGCTGATGGGAGTTGTAGTAAGCATCTGGAGCACCTTTCTCTATCTTGGGTACCCAGATGCTTTTGGCCTACAACTCCCAGCATCCCTGATCACTGGTCCTGTGAGCTAGGGATCATGGGAGTTGTAGGCCAAAAACATCCGGGGGCCCAAGGTTGAGAACCACTGAGCTGGAGGGTGCCAGGTTGACGTAAGGTGCCCCAAGGAGAGGCTGGGAGACCTGAGCGTGGCACTTGGTGGCACCCTTTGAGTGCCTTCTCAAGAAGTCGAGGTGCAGCTTCTCGGTTGGCTCTCGGTTGGCCCAGGGGCTGGACTGCCATTGCAGATTGAGAGCCACTTACATTGCTCTGGCCTTGGTAAATCCTGGCCAGTTAACCAGGTTGCCCGTTGTAAGTTCCAGACAGAAACCAGCAGAAACCTGGGGTTTTATTAGCTTGGCAGCCAGAGAAGCAGGAGCCTTGAGAAGCAAGAAGTGTTGGCTTTGGCACTCTCTCCAAATCGAGCGGGCATTGCAGAGTTGGCATGTGTTCGAAGTTTCTATAACTCAGGTTTTCACTTGCTCTTAACACCTATTGCGTTCCCTCTGAAAATCACTCGCATGTGTGTTCAGAAGGGACCAACCAGGCTTCCAAAACAGGGCAGGGATAGTCAGCGCACCATCCCATTTTGCCCAAACTGTGTCCCACTTACAATGGAACCGCTGGCGGCTGCTTGGCGGTGCATGCCATCCCAGCCCACGCAAGGGGGTCATGGGAGCCAGTCCATTAGCCATAGCAAGAGTCGCGATGCAATTGCACTTTTGCCGCCGATGGAGAGCGTTCCCGTTGCCTATATGCATGCAGAAAGCAGCAGCAAAGGCTCCCGTCCCTGTAGCATTGCTTCCACTCCAGCAGCTGGGAGCTGCTCCTGATGCCACACTTACTGGAGAAGCCCCTGTGCCACCCTCTCATCTGGGCACAACACACTGCTGGATCAAGGCTGCTGTAGCCTAGGAGGAGGCAGCTATGTTTGGCCCTTAAGTGCGGCTGCCGCCCCCAATAGCATTTTTCTGGCAAGTTCTTCCCCTGCACAGATCTGGGGCTTGTGCTCCCAGCATCCAGGTGGGGGACAGTAGCTTGAAACATAAATGCGATATTTTTTTAGTAGTGTCGCATGTTGCAGCTCCTATAGTTACACCTGGAGTAACTGCATCCCTTTCCCCAATCTACCCCCTTTCCCTCTCTTGAATGCAGTAATGTATTACAGCTGTATTTTGAGCGGACTCATGGGGATGGGGAGGGAGCGGAGATGAGAGAGGCAACGATCTAGACTCCTTGGAGGCACATGCATGTGCATTGCGCGACTGGAATTAGCCGCTCATTTCCATCTCGCAATGAACGAACGGTGAGCGACCAAAGCTTTCTTGTTCTGGACTGCCTGGCCAGAAATGTTGTCGTTGTGCATATTAATGAACCTGTACTTCTTGAACCCTACAGAACTGGAACAAACGTACAATTAAAATAGCATCTCTCTCCCTGCCCCTCCCCAATTTGCTTTGTTGAAGCTGCACTTGAATTGACTTGTCCTTGGGGAGAAGTGGAAGGCAGCAAATTACCTCTCAAAGTCCATTTTTGCAGCATTAAGGAGCGTGCCGCCTTGGGGAGGCTGTGTGGGTTTTGTGTGCGGTAGAAAAGAGCCTGAATCTGCCATGGCAAAGGCGTTGACAAGAGTCCGGGATGAACCAAGATCCCTTGCCCACTTCCTGCTAAGCACCCGTCTTTTGGACCTTCCAGTTAGGATCACAGATCTGAAGATCTGGGAGTGGAGGACTTGTTCCCATTCTACTTGCTCCAGTATTATACTACCAGTGTCGCTTCCGTTGAGACACTGAGGAGTTAGGGGAGTGGCGCTAACAAAGTTCTCTCCCATCACCATCGCTCAAGCAGAACTGGGAGTCTCCAAAAAGAACTGCACCACGAAAATCACGGAAAGCCTGCAGAGTTAATCCAACCACTGGACTGCAATGCTCCCAAAATACGAAAGTAAAATTATTTGCCAAAAAAATAAAGTGTGTGCATGTTTCGGGAAGGAGATCTGTTTGAAGAACTTCGGGTCTTAGTTCCATAAACGGCATACAAGTTGATTTAAGGAATAACCTCTTGTGTCAGAGAAGGCCTTCGCGACCCCCATTTTCCATGGACTACCCACCTGCACCGACAGACCAACCTGAAATCGATGGAAGTTGTGCGGGAACACCTTGAAATGAGCAGGCCTTGTACAACTCCCCCAGCTGATTCTGGTGTTTTGTGCCAGCTAAATTCTGCTTTTCAATGGAGGGTTGTTTCCCCTGGGAAGCGGAGGAGTTTGGGATCTTTACAGAGATTCGCCTTTCAAGCCATTATTTCAGAATCTGAATTTTGCGGCTTTTGAAGTTCTGGAGGCAGCTGGAATTGAGATCTCTGTAGGGGGGCACTCTTTAATACCTGGGATATATATATAATTGTTTCTGTTCTCAAACAGTTCCTCGGTCACTCATCTCCTCTGGTGAGCACCTGCTGCCATCCAAGAAGGTGTTCCGTTTGGACCTGTGATTTGTACACAAAGGCAGACGAGTATCTCTGGCGATGCGGCTTGCGTGTCCTTCGGAGCTGTCAGGCCACAAATGTTCTGTGTCACAGATGCCAAAGCCCCGGCTGTCTCTTGACTGCCTGGTGCCTGAGATTCTCTTCCCTCCCCTCCTGGATCTTATCCATGAATAATGTAACCTAACTGTGGCGAATTGCAAACGCTTGAAGAATGACAGGCTGTGAAAGCACCCCTTGACAGGTATCTGCTGCCTTCTAGTTACCATGCACACTGTATTAAGGAGGAAAGAAATTCCCCCACGGAGACCGCCGATGTGTGAGAATATATTCACTTGGTTTCCAGTGCGCTTTTAGAATTACTGTCGGAAATGGGCTTTATATATACACAGTATCTGTATATCTATAAAATGAAGGCTGAGACCTTGGCTATGAGTGTAGCGTTGGAGCAAAGAAGCTGAGCTGTGAACCAGGAATCCAACCTTTTCCAGGAACACAGTAAGTGGTCTTAGACATATATATATCCCCCCCCAACCTGCAATTCTGTGCCACCTTACAGGGTTGTTGAGAATGTGTTTCAGAAAGGAGGAGCAGCTCAGACCCTAACTGGCTGACCTCCAATCTCTATCTCAAACCCCCTCCCCAAATTTCTGGACTCTTTCCCATTGTCATAGGTCTGGCTTGCCTGACCCGCTGCCAGCCAGATGTAGCCCCAAACATCTGGCAGGACCCAGGGTGGCGATGGCTGCCCTAGCTAAACATTAAGAGGGCGCCGACACAGAATTGATTTCCTCACTCGTAATAGCTGTAAACCAAAGCCCGCTGCAAACCATCTTAGTAGCAGCGACTCCTTGTTACTCTTAGGGTGATATCATATTCACGCACACAGCAAAAATAGCCTGCAGGCTGTGCCCCTGCTATTGGGGAACCCTTGTATTATGCACAGATCTCTGGGTGAGGATTGGAGCCCCATGTCCACAGCCAGCACGTTGCAGTGCCGCTTCTCGCTAGAAGCATGTGGACCTTGTCTGGTATTGTTTGACAGCTGCTCCGAGGCGACCTAGCAAAAACCACCCAGTTGTGCTGGTTTGTCAAACCAGTGACTCATTTGTCTCCCTCCCAAGTGTCCGGAGACTCAAGCCTGTGTGTGACCCAGCTCAGCTTTCCTAATGGGAAACCCAAAATTTGGGGAGGAAGAGCTTTTGTAGTTCAGGGCTGGGAAGGATGGAGACCCAAGCAAGTCTGTCCAGTGTAGCCGCGTGGGAAATAACTGTCTGCCCCACAAGGCAGGCTTCCCCAGCGTGGAACAGGAACAGAAGTGACTTGTTGCGCTGCAGCAGTTGAGTGAAAAACGTGGCTGTGCATGAGGCCCTGAAAGACGCTGTGGGCATTGAAATCTCCCCTGGGACAGCAGTCGCCAATATAGTGCTCCCCAGAGGTGAGATTGCAACTCCCATCATCTCAAGCTAGCATGGCCAATGGGCAGGAATTGTGGGGGTTGTACCCCCAGCAGCCTTTGGAGAGCACCACATTGGCCTTGCCTGCTGTTCCTGGAGAAGACAAGTCCCCCCAGGCCTCATCCAGGCAAGGGCTTGTGAACAGAGCCCTTTGAGATCGGACTTGAGGAGCCACCCAGTCCAGGAGCCCGGTTTTCCCCCAAAGGAGCTGACCAAATGCATCTGGGAAGCTGGCAAAAGTGGGGCACGATGGCAACGGCAACATATCCAGAGAGAGAAAGAGACTGCCTTTCCGCAGGCCAGTTTCACCTACAGTCATCTAAGCCCAATGGGCACCACCAACATGGTTTATTTAATTGCCAAAACCACCGCTTGCCAGTTTCTCTTTCACTTCCCCCCGCTTCTAACACCTATTGAAAAAGCTGGGATTCAGGTCAGTTGTCTTGGCGGCTTCCTCTTCCCTTTCAGCTGCTACTTGAAATAACTTTTGCTGGGTTGTGTCTTATAGATGCAGGTTGGTTCCTCCTTTGTGCAGCTGCTCCGTAGGTAAGCGTCTTCGGCCAAGAGGCCGACGGCGCTTTTGTCTTTCTGTTCTTCTCATAAACCGCAGCACCAGTCTCTCTACCTTTTCCTAGCAGCTTCAAATTTTAAAATTCAGGATGTGGTTAGCTGTGCTGCTTCACGTTGCCCCCCCCCCCACCCACCCAAAACCAACCTCTCGACTCTCCCGCCTCTCTGCAAAACTCTTCCAACAAACTTTCTTTGTTTTCCCAGAAAAAAAAGCTGCTCTTTTTTTTTGCGTCTTCCAGATTCAGAATGCTTTTGACACTTTTGAGCCTGGTCTCTTCGCATCAGGAATCTGCTCCAGCACTTAAACCGGGATGGGGGAAATTAAGTGAAATTTGTCATGGTGTGTCAAATAATGTCGGCCCTTGAAACAGCAAAAGAAAAAAGCCCTTACATTTCTATTACTCTGAAATTTGTGCACAAAGAGGTCTTTTCTGTAGAGTTCTTGAACTAATTTTCTCTTAGGAATTTCTTTCTGTTTCTCCTCCCCCTACAGTTCTTTCTTTTTCTGGTGTGGGGGAAAAAACACTATTCTTCTGTATTTGGACCTGAGCTTAGTTTTGTTCATATGTATAATTTAGCCTTTATTGCATTCATATGTAAATAACGAGTAAGTATTGTAAAGTATTTCATTGCTGGGGTGGGGATGGTATAAAAATACGCATTTTAGGGCTGCTGGTTTTTTGGTATTTTTTTGTATTGTAAAAAAAAACAAAATAACAGCTAATTTAAAAGCAGGAACAAGGTGATGAATACGTGCATTTTAAAACACCAATGTGAAGTATATGTATGTAAATAAAAGTAAATAATGAACAAAAACTTTTTTCCCTTCTGGAATAAAAAGAAGACGATCTGGTTAAGAATGGCTGCCTCATTTTTGGTTACTGTGTATTTCTCGCATTCACACCCCACCTTTCCCTCCCAGGAGTGTGGGGCAAAATTGCTGGGTCTTCTCCCCATTTCATCGTTGCAGCAGCCCTGCGGGTTAGTCTAGGCTGTGTGTGTCACTCATGGCGTGTTTCATGGAAGCAGACATTTGAATCCAGGTCTGCCTGACCTAAACATGCCCCACAAGCTGCTGGCTGTGGAACTATGGAACTCTCTGCCACAGGAGGCAGTGATGGCCACAAACTTGGATGGCTTAAAGAGAGGATTAGAGGAGGAGAGGACTATTGATGGCTACTACCCAGGATGTCTACTCTGCCTCCACAGATGGAGGCAAGCATGCTTCTGAATACCTGTTGCTGGAAACCACAGGAGACGAGAGGTCTCTTGTGCTCAAATCCTGTTTGTGGGTTTCCCCACAGACGTCTGAAAATAGGATGCGGGACTAGATGCGCCATTGGTGTGATCCAGCAGGGCCCTTATGTTCTTATGCTAGTGCATTTCTTTCACTCTGTATTTCCATCTGCCAAGATCCGAGCAATAATAATAATAAGTTGGGCGGCTTCCAACTGAATATTAAAAACAATACAGCACCAGACATTAAAAACTTCCCTAAACAGGGCCACCTTCAGTTGTCTTTTAAAAGTAAAATAGTTGTTTATTGCCTTGACATCATCAGGGAAGGCGTTCCACAGGGCGGGCGCCACTACCGAGAAGGCCCTGTGCCTGGTTCCCAGTAACATCACTTATTATAAGAAAGTTAATGTTTTCACCTTGCAGTTTAAGGAGTCAGTGGGTTTTAAAACCTGTATTATTAGAGTTAGATGACAACAAGATGATACTATTGGGAGACTTCAACGCGGTGCCGTCACCAGAAAGGGACAGACAAACGGAAAATAGAAAACAAAATCAAGGAAAGTTACCAAAATCATTCCAAGATTTGGAAGAAAACCTAGACTTAATAGATATATGGAGATACAAACACCCAACAGAAAAGCAGTTCACCTTCTTTTCCGAAGCACATAAAAGCTGGGGCAGAATAGATCAGATCTGGACCTCGAGAGCATTTACCTTAAGAACAATAAATTGCGAAATTCACCCAAGAACATTTTCGGATCATAATATGACAACTTTGGAAATCAAAGGGATAACACAGGGAAGTTTCAGATGGAGATTAAATGAATACCTATTAGAAAATGATGATGTTATTGAAAAGGCCAAAACCACCCTAAAAGAATATTTTAACTTAAATCTAAATACAGGAACAAGCATAGAAGTGGTCTGGGACGCCAGTAAGGCGGTGATAAGAGGTCTATTTATTCAGCAAAACAACTACAAGAAGAAGATAAGACAGCAGAAGAAAGAAGAAATACTTAAGCAGCTAAGAGAGCATGAGAAAAAATTAACAGATCACCCGAAGGATGAACAAAGTATTCGAGCAATAAAAATGTTACAAACACAATATTCGATGCTGACGAGTCAAGAAATTGAATGGAAAATCAAACTAATGAAGCAAAGATACTTTGAGTCAGCGAACAAAATAGGGAAATTTCTGGCCTGGCAATTGAGAAAAAGACAGAAACAGAATATGATAAATAAAATAAAAGTAGAGGAAGATCTGATAGTAGACCCAATTAAAATACAAAAGAAATTTCTGGAATTCTATGAAGAACTATATAAGAAGGGGGAAGAGGACCTAACGCAAATAGAAAGATATCTAAAGAGACACAAAGGAAAGACCATTGGGGAGGAAGAAAGATTTCAACTAAACAAACCCATTAACATAGAAGAGGTTCAAAATGCTATAAAAAAAATGAAAGCAGGAAAAGCTCCAGGTCCAGATGGCCTTTCGGCCAAATATTATAAAGTCTTAGGAAACCAACTATCATCGGTGCTCTGTGATACAATGAACAACATCTTGAGAGGAGGGAAAATACCTGAGTCGTGGAGGGAAGCTTTCATAACATTAATTCCAAAACCGGATGTAGATAAAATGTGTATCAAAAACTACAGGCCAATATCCCTATTGAACAACGATTACAAAATATACGCCGATATTATGGCAAATAGATTAAAAAAGTGCCTATTGAACTTAATTCACAAAGACCAAGCAGGTTTTTTACCAAATAGATTCCTGAAGGACAATGTGAGACACACTATAAACCTAATTGAATATCTGGAAACTAACAACAACATACCAGCGGCCTTGATTTTCATAGATGCCGAAAAGGCGTTCGATAATATCTCGTGGCAGTTCCTACTAAAGACTATGGAAGAAGCCGGGATAGAGGGAGAATTCCTGAGAGGAATACAGGCAATATATTCAAACCAATCTGCCAAACTGGTGATAAATAATAATCTTACAAACACGTTTCAAATTGAAAAAGGAACCAGGCAAGGTTGCCCCCTCTCACCGCTCTTATTCATTATGGTTTTAGAAGTTTTGGCAAATAAAATAAGATCAACACCGGAGATCAAAGGGATCAAAATAGGATCAAAAGAGTTCAAACTAAAAGCCTACGCAGATGACTTGATGTTATCCGTAGAAGAGCCGCAAGGGAGCATCGAAAAGGCGCTGGAAATATTAGAAGAATACGGCAGATTAGCAGGATTTAAACTGAATAAATCAAAGACCAAAATATTAACAAAGAATTTGAGAAATGATATAAAAGAAAATTTAGAGAGCCAACATGGAATTAAAGTGACTAAAAAAGTAAAATATTTAGGTATTTGGCTTACACCTAAAAATATAAATTTAATTGAAGATAACTATACAATGACCTGGAATAAAATTAAAAAAGATCTGGATGTTTGGAGCAGAGTTAACCTCTCGTGGCTCGGTAGGATGGAGGCGATAAAAATGAACACTCTCCCCAAGATGTTGTTCCTTTTTCAGAATATCCCGGTCATTAGAGGGACCAAAATATTCAAAGATTGGCAGAAAGTACTCTCAAGATTTATATGGCAGGGAAAAAGACCAAGGATCAGATACAAACTACTTACAGACCGAAAGGAGAGAGGGGGGATGGCGGTACCCAACCTAAAATTATACTATGAAGCTGCCTGCCTATGTTGGGTGAAAGATTGGATAACTTTGGAGAACACGGATCTGTTGGAACTTGAAGGTGTAGATAACAGGTGGGGTTGGCACGCCTACCTTTGGCTAAATAAAGGAAAAACACATAAGGGTTTTTCAAATCATATCATTAGAGGGCCATTATATGAAGTTTGGGAAAGAAATAAAAAACTGTTAGAACCAAGAACACCCTGGTGGCTGTCCCCAATAGACATTTTATCAGTTAAAAAAACAAATTTGGATGAGAAAAATTTAACATACGAAGATTTATTGACATGCTCCCATGAAAATTGGAAACTAAAATCGTATGAGGAACTGAAAGGAAAGCTGAAGGGTTGGCTACAGTACCATCAGATCAATGCAAGATGGACGGAAGACAAGAAAGTAGGAATGAGTGAAAAGAAATCAAAATTCCAAATCGAAATAATTGAAAGCAAATCTAAATTATTATCCAAATTGTATAATATTTTATTGGAAGAGGATACAAAAGATGTAGAAACTAAAGAAGTTATGGTAAAGTGGGCTAGAGACTTGGGGCACAATATAGAATACGAGAAATGGTCGAAACTATGGAATCAGGGAATAAAATTCACAGCAAGTGTGGCAATTAGAGAAAATCTAGAAAAGATGATATACAGATGGTATTTAACACCAGAAAAACTAAATAGGATGTACAAGACCGGTAACAAGGCCTGCTGGAGATGTAAAACAAATGAAGGGAATTTTATACATATGTGGTGGACATGTGAGGAAATAAAAAAATTTTGGAATCAGATATATGATGAACTAAAAAAAATATTTAGACTCACATTTCCCAAGAAACCAGAGGCCTTTTTACTAGGGATGGTTGGAAAAGAAATACCAGAAAAAGATAAAACCCTGTTCCAATACGCAACAGCTGCGGCTAGAATGCTAATCGCCCAAAACTGGAAAAACCCAACTACACCAACGGTGAAGGATTGGCAACCGAAATTATATGATTTTATAGAATTGGCAAGAATGACGCAAAGAATCAGAAATCAAAAAAATACAAAGTTAAAAGAGGATTGGAATAAATTTATGATATATAGTGAAGGCAACTCTGGTAACACAACAACTGCAGTAGGTTTGATTTAACTCTTCCGATGTTATAAACTAAAAATTAACACCAGCTGTAACATGATTTTATTAAAAGTAGAAACCCGAAATCAGGAGGGAGGGAAGTCGATGTAACGTGTGGTATGTGTTTTTTCTTTTCTTTCACTTTTCTCTCTTTATTCTTCCTTCTTCTATTTAATGTTTTTTTTTTTATTGTCTAATGTCTAACTTTTAATGTTTCTTTTTGGTTGTGCCTTTTTTGGTTGTGTATGATGAAGAAAATATAATAAAAAGCATTTTAAAAAAAAAAACCTGCATCAAGACTTTGTAGCACGAGAGAAGGGACGAAGAGTAACACAGAAGCTCTTCCCCTTTTGTTTCTTTTTTTTTTTTTTTTTGCCCTCCATTAACTCAGTGGGTGACCCCGGCTGTTCCTTCAGCCCAGCCAGGTAATCTAGCCTTCGAAGAGCTCACCTTTCTCGTACTCAGAATCTGCAAACAGGCTTTGGAGCCAGCTGGGTTACTCCAGAACCGGTTAGAGTATCTCCTTCCATAATCCTCCGAAAATATTCGTTAGCTTATTGGAGATGGGGCTTTCGGGGGAGATCAAATCCTCTGTTATTTCTCATCTTGGAGAGGAAATTGTGATTAGAGTTGCCCAAATAGCTTTAAATATTCTATATGTGTGTCAAGTGTAACAAAGAGAAAAGGAAAGACAGCTCACATTAGCAATAAGAATAATCCACCCGAATTTAAGCATGGGAGGAATTCAGTTATTATTGGTCCATCAGCACAAGCATTTCTTCTTGCCAGATCAAAAAATTATTCCCTCCCCTTCCCCTGTGTGCTGCTCTGGGGGGGCTATCTATAGCTTCTAACCACAATGGCAGCTTTGTACCTCCACCAGCAGAAGACCTTGGCATCTCGAATTTCAGTGATGCCCTTTGTGCCACCAAAATCCAGTGCCACCCCCAACCTCTCACCTTCCATTGGTATTCTGCCTGGAGTCCTGTGTCCTGTGTCCAGTTCTGGGCACCACAATTTTTGAAGGATGTTGACAAGCTGGAAGGTGTATTTTAATATTGTTTGTTTGATGTATTTTAATATTCTTTTGGAAGCCGCCCAGAGTGGCTGGGGAAGCAGGTGAACAGTGAAACAGGTTCCCACAAGAAGTGGTGGACTCTCCTTAATTGGAGGTTTTTAAACAGAGGTTGGATGGCCATTTTTCAGGGATGCTTTAGCTGAGATTCCTGCATTGCAGAGGGTTTGGACTAGATGACCTCTGAGTTCCCTTCCAACCCTATGATTCATAGTTGCTATGCACAATCTGATGTGATAAAGGCAGTTCTGGAAGACAACGGGTTCCCCTGTCTCTTTGCATCTCCTCCTTGGATGAGTCAAGCGCTTTTCTGCTTGGCAGTCTGGCCTCAGGCTACCCTCCCCTGTGAGGTGAACCATTTGTAACTGGTTACATCACGAAATCTACGCCAAAGCAAAGGAGATACTTGAAGTCAGTCTGGGAATAGGAGCTGGGTGGGGGGGAGGTCTGGTTTCTCACCCCCAGAAGGGGGGAAAGCAGCAAGTCCCCCCTTTAATTGATTGATTTTGGAGTCCATCACAGTTTCCACTGGCTGATTTCTCCAGATAATTTGCCAAATGCGGCCGGGAGGTTAGTTTCTGACCATTAACCTTTCTGCCTCCTGGCGCCTGAGCATACATTAACTCCCAAGAAGGGAGCTGAACCAGGTCTCGTGGTAACAAATGGTTGTCTTGACTGGAGTGCTCCAGAAAGGAGAAAGAGACCCAAATTGGAAAGTAAAGTATTACTTTTATTTCTGTCCGAGTTGGGAATCTGCCTTTGATGGGTCCCACTTCAATGGACAGCACATAAAACGGGCTCCCCCCCCCCCACTCCTGGCATACTTATGCATATTCGATTTAGCTTCTTAATGAGGAGAGAGGGAAATGAGTGGCTGGGGAAAAGAGATAATAGCCCATTGTCTCAAACATTACTTTAGCCCAAGCTTCCTTTATTTCTCAGTTCTCACTGGGCTTTGCAGCGCACCTGCCTTTGAGCTTCTTATCGCTCTTCCCAGCCCCCCCAACATTTCTCTCATCTTTGAGTCCCTCAGTGACCTTTGCTGCTCCAAATCCATCACCCAACAGTTCCTGAGAGGAGGGGGGCTCTCATCAAACCTTCAAAGTACAAGGCACGTAAAGTACAAATATATTGCCCAATAACAGCAAATCGATACTCGTTATCTGGCAAAAGTTAGAACTGGCAAAGCTTGGGTTTGCAGTTCTGAGCCCCCACTTTCAGGGGTGGTGGTGAGGAAGCAAGATTTGTGGGGGTGTCGATGCCGTGAACCCCTCCATCTTATGTTCAGCTTCCATAAACAAAACCGTGTATCCTAACAGCACCACAGTCTCTGCTGACCTTCATTTCAAGAAAACAACCATGGGTAACTCCTGGAGTAAGGGACACGGGTGGCGCTGTGGGTTAAACCACAGAGCCTAGGACTTGCTGATCAGAAGGTCGGCGGTTCGAATCCCCACGACGGGGATGAGCTCCCGTTGCTCGGTCCCTGCTCCTGCCAACCTAGCAGTTCGAAAGCACAAAAAGTTCAAGTAGATAAATAGGTACCACTCTGGCGGGAAGGTAAATGGCATTTCCGTGCGCTGCTCTGGTTCGCCAGAAGCGGCGTAGTCATGCTGGCCACATGACCCGGAAGCTGTACACCGGCTCCCTCGGCCAATAAAGCGAGATGAGCGCTGCAACCCCAGAGTTGTCTGCGACTGGACCTAACGGTCAGGGGTCCCTTTACCTTTAACTCCTGGAGTCTCTCGCTGCTTTGAGGTTGGGGTGGCGTGTACCAATATTTCATTTTAAAAACATGCACACACAGAGAAAAGGGACCCTTGCCAAGCCTGTAATCTGCCCTGCCTTTCTCGAGCTCTTTGCAGCTTCCTCTGCCTGAGGCCAAGTTAAACACTTGCTTGAGGACTGATAAATGTTTCTGGACTCACAAGCTATCCTCTTTCCCTGAGGCTTCTGAGAAGGCAGCGCTGTGCCGAAATGAAGCCGTCTGATTATTTTTGCCACAATGAGGCTCTGCCGGCCAGTGACACGCAGACCTTGTTAGGTCAGGATGAAAGTCCAGATGTTACTGAAGCCCTGACAGTGTTCTCCTCTCCTGCCTTCCTCCCTGACCCTCCAATCTGAGTGAAGAAATATTCCTGAGCCTCTCCTCAAATCACTCTCCTCAGAATGAGCTTCCCTGAACTCGCTTTCTTCTTTGGCGAGAGGAGCGATGAACTGTCGCCACCGTGCAACTGCTAATTCTGTCCCTGCTTCTTTGCCTCTGGCCTCCCGCCATCCATCTCGGCTCTGAAGAAGCATGGACAACATTTTAATAACCATCAACAAGAGGCACACCAGGCTGCTCAAAGACACTGCTGCCTCTGCTGTGGCGGTTTGCGCTACAGGAAACGGGCGACACCTATGGAAAAGCCAGGCGATGCTTTTCCTTGAAGGGTTTTTGGAAGGATGCCGATTTTGGGGGCCCTACTGGGTGAAAGGGAGACGTGGGTGGTGCTGTGGGTTAAACCACAGAGCCTAGGACTTGCCGATCAGAAGGTCGGCGGTTCGAATCCCCACGACGGGGTGAGCTCCCATTGCTCGGTCCCTGCTCCTGCCAACCTAGCAGTTCGAAAGCACATCAAAGTGCAAGTAGATAAATAGGTACCGCTCCGGCGGGAAGGTAAACGGCGTTTTCATGTGCTGCTCTGGTTCTCCAGAAGCGGCTTGGTCATGCTGGCCACATGACCCGGAAGCTGTACGCCGGCTCCCTCAGCCAATAAAGCGAGATGAGCGCCGCAACCCCAGAGTCGGCCACGACTGGACCTAATGGTCAGGGGTCCCTTTACCCTTTACCTTACTGGGTGAAAGATGGCCAGATACACCTTAGCCAAGGATGGGGAAATAATGACCTTTCAGTTGTGGCTGGACTGCAGCTCCCATCACCCATGGTCATTGGTCATCCAGACTGGGGCTGAAAGGATTTGGAGTCCAAGGTTCCTTGTCTCTGCCCAATTTATTTATTTATTTTTAAATAACATTTATATACGGCCCTTCATCTGAGGATCACAGGGTGGTTAGGCCCTGGACCTGACAGGAAGTGAAGACTGGTGAGGTGGTAGAGGCAGGCACAGGACAAATCCAACATTTTGAGGAAAGCGGTTGGTCCTCTTGCTTGTTCTCTACACCTTAGGATGTCTCTCAAGATAGCATTGGCAAACTTGGTGAGAGGATTTCCAAGGTGGGGATGATACTCTTTGTTGACATCAGGACACTGGCTCCATTTTGAATTGAGATGGTGGACCAAAACATCACTTTGGTGTGACTTTGCCTGTATGAGGGCATTATTTGTTGTTGTTGTTACAGGTTATCATAGGCACAAGTTCAGACCACTCTTGAGATATTGCCACCACGCTCAGCATGAGGGTTCTCAAGGTGGCAGACTCCATCACCATTTGGACACTGAACACCATTTTGAATCAAGCTGGCAGAACAAATCATCACTTGGGCATGTCTTTGCCTGTTTTTTGACATAGTTTCAGCCACCTTGCATGATAGGATAGGGTGCGCACGTGTTTCTAGGTTGGTGTTTGGGTGCCAGGTGCCATTCTGAATCAAGATGGCGGGCTGAAACATGACTTTGGTATGACCTCGACCAATATTTAGTGTGGTGGGTCAAAACCCATAAATCATACTATCCATTAAAAAAACAAAACAAAGGGTGTGGTTTTTTTTGTTTGGTTTCTTTAAAATCCCAGGCAGTACTAGGTGCTCCCTGCTAGTGTGTATTAAAAGCGGATGATCTACCATTCAGGAAAAACTTGCCCCTAGTGCAATGCCCTGAAAGGGTACAACTATCGGTTCTTCTTCTGGGCAGAGAAACATCTACAGGGCAGAGCCATAGCCCAGGAAGAGAGCACATGATCTGGGTTCAGACAGTCCTGGGTTCAGTTCCTGTCACCTCTAGGTATGGCTAGATCTCCCTGACCCGAAACTCTGGAGAGCCACTGCGACTACATAACTTTATGACCACTACTCCATAGCAATTGTTGTTGCACAATTCCATTCACCACATAGATGGGTTTATGAAGCATTTCTGTATCCTTCTGCTGTGCTGAAGAAGAATTCCACGAAACAGTGGGTATATCCGGAATCACTGTTCACTACGTCTGTTTGCGAACTACTTCGGCAGCGTTGGACGCCATAAACAAAGCTTTATAGCCTGTTTTCACTAGATAAGAATCTGTCCTATTGCTTCTTTCAGAGACTTGTGTAGTCTTCAAAGACTTTCAGAGACTTATAAGACTTATGTTTATTTGGTTTTATGTTTTCAAGAGAATCCATTAAGTACATATTTTGTGATCTTCAGAGATTCATAAGTTTCTGTTTATGTGATTTCATATATTCCATATTATATAAAGAGTGTAGATTGATATTGTATCATTGTATTTAGTCATCGTGTTGCCTAGGATATTACAGAGGGTATGGGCCATCTGAAGGCAATCCTATATAGGGAATGTTTTTTTTAAAAAATGTTTAATGTTTCATTATGTTTTTATATATTGGACGCGGGTGGCGCTGTGGGTAAAAGCCTCAGCGCCTAGGGCTTGCCGATTGTAAGGTCGGTGGTTCGAATCCCCACGGCGGGGTGCGCTCCCGCTGCTCGGTCCCAGCGCCTGCCAACCTAGCAGTTCGAAAGCACCCCCGGGTGCAAGTAGATAAATAGGTACCGCTTACCAGCGGGAAGGTAAACGGCGTTCCGTGTGCTGCGCTGGCTTGCCAGATGCAGCTTTGTCACGCTGGCCACGTGACCCGGAAGTGTCTCCGGACAGCGCTGGCCCCCGGCCTATAGATGTGAGATGGGCGCACAAACCCCAGAGTCTGTCAAGACTGGCCCGTTCGGGCAGGGGTACCTTTACCTTTACCTTGACCTTTACCTATGTTTTTATATATGTTGGAAGCTGCCCAGAGTGGCTGGGGCAACCATATCAGATGGGTATAAATAGTAAAATTATCATTGTGGAATGGAACGTCCCTATTTTCATCGGAGGAATGTTGGAGGGTATGGAACAGGATTTGTCTTGCTGGGGGTGGAGGCGTTCGGATCTCTCGGCCGAGGAGCCGCTAACAGGAGCTCATCAGACAAGCGGGCAACTTCTTACTGCCGCTTCCTTTTATTGCGCATTCAAGAGGCACTCCAAACGAGTGATAGACTGTAAATGTACCAGCGACTCGGAATAATGAGGAGCCATTAATTTTCGCCCCTCTTACCTGCCTCTTCTTAACAGCCAGAACCGGCCATTGAGACAGCGGCCAATAAAGTTGGCGCCTGCTGCTGGCGAGGGATACGTTGTTCCCCCCCTCCCTCAGAAAAAAAAATAAAGTAAAACAAAGGCTCCTTGCAAGCTTTGATGGCACCAGCCTCAACTGTGGAAATTAATTGGGACTTTTGCAAAAGCGAAGGCTGTCTTAGTGCTTTCAGCCATCTAGTCCAGTTTGGGCTGCTGAACATCAGCTTTCCATTCCATTTAAAGCACACGGCTTCCCCAAAGGTTCTCCTGGGAACTCTAGTTTACCCCACAGAACTATCACTCCCAGCACCTGTAAAAATGGGTAGTTCCCAGGATTTTGGGGGACAGTACAGTGTGGGTGTGATCCCATTGTGTGTTACTGGATCCTTTTAAGCCGGAAATGCTGTTTTGGACTGAAACCGGGACCCGTTGCATAGAGTCACAGAACTGTAGGATAGGAAGGGTCCCCTGCCAGAAGGCCATCTTGCCTGAAAGCAAGGCAGGGGCTCCATCACTGAGCTATGGACCATAGGATCAGAGATTTGTAGAGTTGGAAGGGACCCTGAGGATCATCTGTGGTGTAGATGAGAGCCAGTGTGGTGTAGTGGTTAAGAACGGTGGACTTGTAATCTGGGGAACTGGGTTCGCGTCTCCGCTCCTCCACATGCAGCTGCTGGGTGACCTTGGGCTAGTCACACTTCTCTGAAGTCTCTCAGCCCCACTCACCTCACCGAGTGTTTGTTGTGGGGGAGGAAGGGAAAGGAGAATGTTAGCCGCTTTGAGACTCCTGAAGGGGAGTGATAAAGCGGGATATCAAATCCAAACTCTTCTTCTTCTTTCTTCTTCTTCTTCTTCTTCTTCTTCTTCTTCTTCTTCTTCTTCTTCTTCTTCTTCTTCTTCTAGTCCAACCCCCTGCAACGCAGGAATCTCAGCTAAAGTATCCCCAGCAGTGGCCATTGAATCTCTGCTTAAAATCCTTCAAGGAAGGAGACTCCACCATATTCTGAGAGAGTCCATTTCACTGTCAAACTGCTCCAGAGCCAGTGTGGTGCAGTGGTTAAGAGTGGTAGTCTCGTAATCTGGTGAACCGGCTTCGCGTCTCCGCTCCTCCACATGCAGCTGCTGGGTGACCTTGGGCCAGTCACACTTCTCTGAAGTCTCTCAGCCCCACTCACCTCACAGAGTGTTTGTTGTGGGGGAGGAAGGGAAAGGAGAATGTGAGCCGCTTTGAGACTCCTTCGGGTAGTGATAAAGCGGGATATCAAATCCAAACTCCTCCTCCTCATCATCATCTAGTTCAACCCCCTGCAAGGCAGGAATCTCAACTGAATCATCCAAGACCTCTTCTTAAAAATCTCCAAGGAAAGGAGAGTCCACCACCGCCCAAGGGAGACCGTTCCACTGTCAAACAGCTCTTACTGTCAGAAAGCTGATGATGAGACGGAATCTCCTACCTTGTAACCTGAAGCTGTGGGTTCGAGTCCTACCCTCCAGAGCAGGAGAAGAAAAGAAGCTTGTTGCCTCTTCTGTGTGACAGCCCTTGAGATTTTTTAAATGCTCTGTTGGTGGGTGGGAGACACAAAAAATGAGGGGTCTAGGAGGGTCAGTTGCAGGGGAATGAGGACTCTCTATTATCATCTGAGAATGTGATATATCAGCATTGGTTTGGTGCAGATTTCGAAAGGACAACCTGCTGTTCAAATAAGAAAGTGGGTCAAGGTGGAACCATCCGGAAGGCCTCCTTTGACTAAAGCCCTCCGCAAGTCAGATTTTCCTCATCAATCTCAAGGCAAAAAAGCAGCACACACACACACTCTCCCGAAACCAACCCTTTTGTCGTCCTTTTGCTGCATCTTCAGAGAGAGGTTGCCTTGCAGCTACAGATCTCATCGGGGAGTCACCTCTGCCCTCTTGCATCTGTCACCGCTCCCCTTGTTGTTTCTGGGGCACGGCAACGCGCCAACACACCTCTGCGCCTTCTTCGTCCGATTTCATTGGTCTGAGCTGCGACTCCTGTTCGGGTTTTAATTTCCAAGAAGAAAAACGTCTCATCTTCTGAGAATGAGCTTTAAAAGGAAGCGCAGGGTTGTAGAGTTGGAAGGGACCTTGAGGGTCGCCCAACCCCCTGCAATGCAGGAATTGTGGGATGTGATGCATAAGTAGCAGTCAAATACAACATTCCTTGTTTTCCTAGAGTGGACATGCAGGGGAATGTTTGGTCCAGCCAGTCGAAAACTTCCTGTTTCCTCCTGGCTGGGACATACTTCCTTTGCATGTGACTAGAGGTGGGCGTGTGTGATGGCCTGGGAATCGGATTCAGAGGCTGAACCTGAGGAATCCCAGCCTGCACAGGAGTCCCCGCCTCCAGGACCGGATGAGCCGGGGCTGGGGCTTGAACCTGAAGGGTCCTCAGGAGCAGACACCAGCTGAGTCTGCTCTGGCTCCGGAGGTGATGGAGGACCCATTGCCTGCAGGTGCTCCTCTCCCAGCCCTGTCTGGGGAAGGTGAGGTTGCCTCTGGGTCCAGTAACCCTCCAGCCTCCCCTGAACTGCAGAGGCTCAGGGCAGAGAGGCGGAGGAAACTAAGTTCCCGCAGGAGGAGTGCTCACCTCCAGGCCAGGAGAGGCAAGTCACCTGTGGACCGGGGCCGCCCTATGCCTCAGGGCAGATAAAAGCCAGCCAGCCCCAGTCCCAGGTTGCGGGAGCAACATTGCTGGTAACCTGTTCTGCCGTTACCCTGTCCTGCTCTTCTGCCAGAGTTCCGACCTCACCCGACTCCTTGCTTTGGACCCCGCTTCAGCCTTGACAGACAGCCCCCATACCACACCCTCGACCTCGGACTGGACTCGGACCACGCCGCACGGTAACCCCCCGGGACCAGCACAGTGTGACCTTACCTGTCCAGGTAACACAGAAGGACAAGGAGCGCAGCACTCTCTCTTTTTGACTACATTCGTCAATGGAGCAGCTTTTTTTAGCAAGAAATGCTCTGTTGACTTTCAGCTTCCAGCCAACAGAGGACCCTGGGATTATCCCCATATGGGATAGGTCCACATGGATATACTTTGTAACTAAGTCTGCCTTCAGGGATCCAACTGTGAACTGAACGTGTGAGTAAACTTCTTTTATTAATCTTTCAATAAGATTGTGGCGTGTTTATTCTTTTAAGAGGGATATAAGGGAACTTACCAGGAACCTAATAGCGAGAGGTTTACACAAGCCTGCAACTAGCCATCCGCTGTGTGTTAAAAAGGGGAATGTAAAACTCTGCTAAGTAAAATAACTTGCTGGCATAAGTTAGGAAGGATATTAATGAACAATATACCCTCTCTTGCTTCCCTGAACATTCCCACAGGAATCTCAGCTAAAGCATCTGTCAGGGAACTGACATCAGAGGCACGGGAGAAGGAGAGGGTCTCTGATTCTGCAGGAGAAGGTGCCAGCGCTAGGGGGAGACTCAGCTGGGAAGAAGGGGAAGGGAATAAGTGTAACACCAGGGATCCAGGAGAGCAACGGGACAGGGAGGTGCAGGGGCTCCAGGACTCTTCGTTGGAAGTTAGTGAGGAGAGCCCAAGCACCCCGCTGCCCACGCCCACTCTGTGCAGGAGACTCCCGCGCAGTGAGAGGCGGAAACGATTGGGCGTCAAACAACTCTTATGTTGGCAGCACTTTAAGAAACGCCCACAGACAGATTCTACGAGTGACTAAGGGCAGCCACGCTGAGATGGGCTGTGCAGTCCGGAGGGTTTAACCAGGCAATCCGATGCACAAACGGGGCAGGATTACGCACGAGTAACTCCCAACCACTACAGCATCCATGACAGATGGCTACCCAACCTCTGCTTAAAAACCTCCAAGGAAGAGGAGTCCATCACCTCCTGAGGGAGACCGTTCCACTCTTGGACAGCTCTTACTGCCAGAAAGTTCTTCCTGATGTTTTGATATTGTATTTTAATGCTGTAACCCATCCTGGGACCTTAGGGTGAAGGGCAGGCAGCAAACAGACAAACAAACAAACAAACAAACAAACAAACAAACAAACAAACAGTAAAGACCTGATGACGAGACCACAGCAGAAGCTATGTTTTCTGAGAATCCTCTGGAAAAACAATCTCTGAAAGGACCTGTTGATGGCATTTTACCATTGTACTGCTGAGAGTGTATTAACTTATGGTCTGTGTGTGTGGTTTGGGAGCTGCATGGCCAGGGAAAAAAACAATGCTGTCCAGGGACGTAAAGACTGTGGAGAGAATAATTGGGTGCACTCTTCCCACCTTGGATCAAATCTATGCTTCCAGGTGCCATAAGAAAGCTGCAGAGTGCACCCAATAGTGCGCACCCCGGAAATGATCTCTTTCAGTTTCTGCCTTCTGGAAGAAGGTCCAGGGTTATAAAGACCAGGACTAGCCGCCTGAGAAACAGTTTCTATCCAAATGTGATTTTGGTTTTAAACGCAGTATAAGGAGTCTCTATGGGAGTATATTGTATTTAGAAATGGGGTATCAGAGTTTTTAGGGGGATAACCGGGCTGGGATAGCTGGGATAGCAGGCTTGTTGGTTTTTGAATGTCTTATGTAGATGTTCTGTATGGGACAATGACAATAAAGATTATCGTATCGTAAAATTGAATGCTTTCTTTCCTCAACCTGTAATTTTGGCATTTGGCCACTTCACTGGGGGAAAACCTTCATGCCCATGCACACCCTTGTATGGTCTCACCCACCCCAATAATCCTCATTGTCAGGGAACTGCCATCGCAGTCAGGAGTGGTGGAAGGGCTCCCAAGCGATGCCGGAGAAGGTCCCAGCAGGAAAAGAGGGGACTCAGCGACTGGGGAAGGAAATCAGCGTTACACCAGGGAGAAAGGCGGGCAGAGGCGGGTTTCGGAGGGATGGCTCCAGGACTCTTCGCCAGAGACCAGTGGGGAGAGCATTGGTCCTCCACTGCCCACACCCACCCTGCGCAGAAGACTTCCGCGCAGGGAGGCTAGGCGGAGACTATCCGTCAAGGAACTTTTATGTTGGAAGAAGTTCAGGAAACGCCCATTGATGGATTCTGCCAGTGACTGAGACAGATGCGGAATCAGGACTGTCCAGCCAGGGAAAGGTTATCCAGGCAGCCTCACCGAGAGTGGCGGCAACTTACGCACGGGCAACCCCCAATTCCCATTACACTCATGTTCCTAAATTCTTAAAGAGGCAACATAAAGGTGACCAACCTGTTCAGGAAAAGAATCCACATCTGTTTTATTTCAGGGTACATTTTTTTTTTAATACTGATACATACAGAAAGTACAGATTAGATCCCAAAAGTATAACCAACCCCCCCTCCCTATAAACCCATGTGTGATCTTGGGAGCACCTCCCCTCTCCAGCATCAAGGTTTTTGTGTTTTGTCTTATTGCAGAGATGAGAACATCTTAGAATCATAGAACCACAGAGCCGGGAGGGACCTCAAAGGCCATCTAGCCCAACCCCCTGAAACGTAAGAATCAGAACTGACCTTATATTACATATTTTTTCACCTGGCCACTGCCAGAGCAGCGCCCATGCTCTGGGTGTAAACGTAGGGTGTCTTTTCCTAATACCCATCTCAAGTCACAAGCAACAGAAGGCAAGTCTATGTAGACATTGGCAGAATGTTACTATCCTTTCCTGTCTGGGCAAAGAGGGCATTTCCGGAAATTAGCCCAAGCTTCCTTGAAAAGCAGAGAGAAAGTGATTGGTAATGTGAGGCTCACCCCTTCAGTAGACATGGTCTTTGGCTTTGGACAATATGTTATTTCACAGCCTCAGTTTCCTGTCTGTAGAATGGGTGTGAAAGCAATTTGCTGTTCAGGGTGAAGAAGAAATACGCGAAGGATCGAAGCGCACTTTGCAAAATTCAAAGTGCTGCGTAGATAAAGCAGGAGCAGTAATTTGAAGAACCATTGGCAGGGTTAAGGAGGTGGCGATAAGAAAACAATAAGATAACAAAAGAGGGGGTGGTCCGAACAAATAAAAAACGAGAAGGGGGTTTGCAGTGAGATGGCACCCTCATTCTGGACAGCATGGGTCAGGTGATGGAAGCTGCTCTCCAGAAACACCTGGAAGAAACCCTATTGGGCATCTCTGTTTTTAGTAATAGTACCGACTAATTTCAGCTGTGCTGAAAAGAAAAAGAAAAGCAGAGGAGGAGGATGAGCAACACAGAATGGCCTCAGCAGCACCTGACTGACCTGTGCTGGAAACAGGATGTGAACTGGTATGGACCTTTGCCCTGGTCCTGCCAGAGCCCTCCGACTCTGGGGTTGCGGCGCTCATCTCGCTTTATTGGCTGAGGGAGCCGGCATACAGCTTCCGGGTCATGTGGCCAGCAGAACCAGAGCAGCACACGGAAACGCCGTTTACCTTCCCGCCAGAGCGGTACCTATTTATCTACTTGCACTTGACGTGCTTTCAAACTGCTAGGTTGGCAGGAGCTGGGAGCAAACAATGGGAGCTCACCCCATCGCGGGGATTCGAACCGCCAACCTTCTGTTCGGCAAGCCCTAGGCTCTGTGTTTTAACCCACAGCGCCACCCGCATCCCATAGGGCCCTCTTATGATCCTACAAAAGCCTTCCCCAATCTGCTGCCCTCCAGATGTTTTGACCTGCAGCTGCAGCTGGCAACGCCTCCCCTCGCTCCCAAATCATTGGCTTTGCTATTTGTTTTAGATTGCAGGTTTCTAGCTCTCATGAGGCGTCATCCAGAAGACAAATAGAATTGGTGGAATTATGGATCGCTTTTCTCCTGTTCCAGTCAATGGAGCTACGTTGGTTTGAACTTGGAGAGTAGCGATTCAACTTGGTTTACGCCTGGTGGGCAAAGCTAGATTTGGTAACAGGGTGGCAAAGATGTTCTAAACCCTCAAGGGGCAAGGGAATGCGCAAAGATGCCTGAATTCTCCTCTGCCAAACCTCTTTAGGTTCATTCTGGGATTTCTCAGGCTCTGCTGTAGGTTTTTCCATCATGAAAACTGGGGGCAGGGCAGGGGGGGGATAATAAAATCATAGCATTGTAGAGTTGGAAGGGACACAGCTAAGTTTTATCTCTTAGGATAAATAACAGCTAGGCACCCATTACATTCCAGAAAAATAATATGCAAATCAACTTGACGACTGCCAATGGAAATATGAGTTTATATCGGTTGCGGCCATCTGCTTTTTAAACCTTCTCCCCTTTCCACATATTTCTCCAGCCAGAAGATACTAATTCATGCTGGTGATGATAACCATCAGGTTCTTTTGTACTACTTGCCCCCCTTTCTAAAATACTTAAATTCTAGTGATTTTCAAAAATTTGATAGCAGACTCGGAAGTCTGAGATCCTCTTTTGGGATTTCAGTGCTCTCCCCAGATTTTCTTTCCACCACTTTGGCGACCAAGTGCTAAAAAAATGCCAAGCCCTCCACCTCTGTTTTGCAGCCAGGAAAACGTGCAGCATGTCAGGTGAATATTTGATGTGTCTGAACAAAGAAAACCAGGATCTCTGTGTCGGTGGGCTCCATCAGTTACCTTCTGCCTTAATGTGAAAAGCATCCGTCACCGCCAAAGGACTTGAAATGTTTGCAGTGTCCTCAGAAGGGCAAGCTGAACCAAGTGACCAAATGGTCACCTGAAACATCTAGGCCAGGCATCCCCAACCTGCGGCCCTCCAGATGTTTTGGCCTACAACTCCCATGATCCCAGCTAACAGGACCATAGAATAGAATAATAGAATCATAGAGTTGGAATAGACCACAAGGGCCATTGAGTCCAACCCCCTGCCAAGCAGGAAACACCATCAGAGCACTCCTGACATATGGTTGTCAAGCCTCTGCTTAAAGACCTCCAAAGTAGGAGACTCCACCACACTCCTTGGCAGCAAATTCCACTGTCAAACAGCTCTTACTGTCAGGAAGTTCTTCCTAATGTTTAGGTGGAATCTTCTTTCTTGTAGTTTGGATCCATTGCTCCGTGTCCGCTTCTCTGGAGCAGCAGAAAACAACCTTTCTCCCTCCTCTATGTGACATCCTTTTATATATTTGAACATGGCTATCATATCACCCCTTAACCTCCTCTTCTCCAGGCTAAACATGCCCAGCTCCCTTAGCCGTTCCTCATAAGGCATCGTTTCCAGGCCTTGGACCATTTTGGTTGCCCTCCTCTGGACACGTTCCAGTTTGTCAGTGTCCTCCTTGAATTGTGGTGCCCAGAACTGGACACAGTACTCCAGGTGAGGTCTGACGTACTGTGTCCAGTTCTGGGCACCACAATTCAAGAAGGTCAGGGATGATGGGAACTGTAGTCCAAAACATCTGGAGGGCCAAAGGTTGGGGATGCCTGATCTAAGCTATTTCCGGGGTATGTGAACTGAGCAAACGCCAACCTTTATTATTTACTTATTTTATTTATTTATCGTATTTATATATGACCCTTCTTCAAAAGATCTCAGGGAGGTTCGTGGGATAAAAACACGAGATAAAAGCCACTGGTGCGGCGAAGAATCGCTTGCCGACATTGCAAAGGAGCGCTTGCAAACATTGCTCTGCAATGCTGCAGAAGATGGCTAGGGGATCTCTTTCCACAGAGGGCCACATGGCATTCTGGAGGGCCACATACCAGTGGCAGGTGGGACCAGAGGGGCAAGAATGAGTGACAATTGCGAATTTTGTGTTTGTGCAGTAGGCTGTCTTCTGGACCTGAGGTTCCTCATCCCAGCTGCAGAATATCTTTAGGATGCCTGTCTCAGACTGCAAGGGGCAGAACGATACTTCGGGCAGAACCAGTCTATAGAAATGCAGTTCTAGTTCAGAGAACCAGGCAGGGCAGACTTTGGTTTTACAAACTTCAGTGGTGCCCTTTGCGAGGCCAAAATTGGGTGCTCTCTGCCTCTTTGCCTTTTGCCCTGCTCAGTTCACTACATTATAGTTGTGACGGTCTGCGGCACCCCTAGGCTTGGTGCCCAGTGTGGCATAACCAGTTGCGCTGCCCCTAAATCCATCTCTGGGCTGGGAATCAAGGAACCAGCTAGTGGCCAGTATAGATGAAGATACCTCTAAGTTGCTTTGTAGGTGGATGGGATGGTAACGTACTGGAATGAGCTCCCTTTCACTTCCCCCAAGCTGATCATCCCTGCCTTTTCTAGCTTTGCCAAATTTGTGTGCTCATGTGCACCACCCAACAAGTTTGCTGGGCATGCCGGAATTCTGATGCACGCATGAAGAGGAAAGCATTCCCTTCCGTAAGAACAAACACCTGCATGTTGAGCCCTGGACAGCTTTGGAATGTAGGTAGGTCAATTTCTGTGTGTGTTTTCTTAAAAAATAATCCTGTGCACAAGAAGAAGGAGGCCACATTTCAATACAAGGTTCAGGGCTTTGAAGTCCCTTGATCATAATGCTCTCCATAGGGGCTGACCTCCCTCTTGAATTGGGGTCAAAGTATTGTGTCGGAATCTAACTATGGTTGACCCACATGAGCCGTGACCATGAATGGGAGATGCAATGCATTGCTAGGCAAGTTGGGATGGTGGAAGGAGTAATTCCCACCCCCACAGACCCAGTTGACACTCCCAGGACCATCGCTTGCTATAAATATTCCCTTGAACCTGTGGATCAGCCATTGCTGATCAGAACCTGCCACAGATGGAATATCCATTACATCCACTCACAACCCAAAACAGTCCTTCTCTGAGAAGATATAATTCAAACGTTTGGCTGAGTGGTCAGTTTGTGCATCTGGACATCAGTCCTGAAGGTGACATTCTGCCTCCGATCCCAGTGGTTTCTGTTTTCCGGCAGCAAATGTTTGGATGTGCAAGATGTGTTGTTTGGGGATCTCAAAATACCAGACGGTTGAAATGTTTGAGATTAAGATTTTAAAGATTTCTGTCCTGCAATCTCTTTCCTGGACCAAATTACAGGGATGGGTTTTCTGCGGTAAGTACCAAACTGTCCTTTGAAAATCACCGAGGAAAGTAAGGGAGTCTCTCAAATATAACTCAGTGGATTGCGTTGGGATTTCAGTGAATCAGCAGCATGAATCGGCCTTCAATACAAGTGTCTAGAACAGTGTTTCCCAACCGGTGTTCCGCGGCACACTAGTGTGCCGTGAGAGGTTGGCTGGTGTGCCGTGGGAGGGAGGCGGGCGAGTCGGGCGGTGAGAGGCGGCGGCGGCGAGGATCCGCGTCGAGCCGGGGACGGCTCCGCGGTGGTGGTGCCGAGGTTTCTCTCTCCATTCTCCCCTCACACACACACACAGGAAGATCAGCTGACAGGACCCAGCCAATGGGGCGGCGGCGGGGCAGCGCGTGCAAAAGGGAGGAGCGCGAGACAGCGGACGAGGAGGAGGCCGGCATGTCCGGGCAGCAGCAGCAACAACAGCAGCAGCAACTCCCGGCGACGGCTCCTCAAGCCCTGGGCAACCCTACTCCCTCACCGGCCTCGGCCGCCCTCCTGCTCCACCCGCCGCCGCCTCCCCCGCCACCGCCGGCCACCTCGGCCCCGCCGCCGCCCCTCCTCCGCCCGCTATTGCCGCCACCACAACAGCCGCCGCCGCCTCAGCTGCCGCCGTCCCTCAGTCCCTCGCTTTGCTGCGCTGCCTCCTCCCCCCCCACCCCCAAAGCTTGGAGGTTCCCCGGCAAGGGGGAGGGGAAAAAATTGAAAACTTTCACTTTCGTGCGTCCCTTCCGGCGTGACGCTGCGCGCTGACGTCACGGGGCTGTAATGGTGGTGTGCCGCGAGATTTTTTTCTTCCAACAAGTGTGCCTTTGCCCAAAAAAGGTTGGGAAACACTGGTCTAGAAGGGCTATCCAGGCTGAAGAAACACACACCAGTTGCATGAGAAGATTCCAGGTCCATCTACAATTGCTCTCTTGTAGAGTATCAGGTGAGGTGTGGTTTTATCCTTCGAGGTGCTGTGCTGGAACCAAGTCAATGCCTTGCTGGTAAGAATGGGTGGTTCAGAAGTTCAGTCCTGCTGGTTCTGTCTAAACTCTCCTCGTGAAGCTCCAAACAAGCATGGATTTTCAAACCAAAGCCCTCTGCTCAACAGATTATAGACCCCATTTCCCACCCAAAAATTGTGGCCAAGGAAGAGAGTCAAGATACCCAGACTTGTCTGTCTCATTCTGAGTCTGGAGACCCAGGTCTCAAGGACAAAGCGCTCAGTTCATCCCTCCCCGTCCCCTTCTTAAAAAAAATATGGAGATTGGGTGGTGTCACTACCGCAAGATGGGAGTATTGGCATGATGAAGCAGTCCAATTCTTTGACTCAACACATGGAGAAGTTGGGGCGATAGCCTACTTCAACCCATTCTTGGAAGGTTTTCCAAGATGGCAGCAAAATCCTAGTGTGCTGGGGATGTTCCTAAGACTGTTTCAGCCTACCAAAGCAGGCAGCTTTTACTGACCTGCTAAATATGGGGGGCAAAAGAAGCTACTGTGAATTATTCCTTGCTGTAACCCATGATGGATCACACGCTTCCTTGCAGGGACTGATTTCTGGATCCTTCCACAGATGAACACATTGTGGCTCACCAGAAAGGTGTCGACAAACAAGCTGATGAGATGAGTGTTTTTCCTTTCCTCCCGATAACCTTGAAGAGGGAGGGAGCCGGGAGCTGGCAAGGCCTTTCGCCCCAGCTCCCCGATTCGAAAACAAACAAATGGAGAGCAGTCCGGTCAGGGTGCTTGAGTGTGGGCGCGCTCCAATTCACATGGACACCAGGAGGAATGTACTGGTAGACGTGGAACACCACATCACCAACCAGCCGTTCATGGCCAGTGACAGCGCTGAGCTGGAGCCGTCAGAAGCTAGGTGGGTGGCATCTTGTAGAAGCTTCTCCTCTGCAGATACCTGGAAAGAAAAAACCAGCAAAGGTAGGGAGTTAACACCTGGGTGATTTGTTAGTCTGCAGCTCCATCTGTGGTATAGCAAGGCCTCCCCCAAAGAATCATGGGAACTGTAGTTTGTTAAAGGCGCTGGGCTTGTTAGGAGGCCTCTATCCCCATAACAGAGCTACAGTTCCCACAATTCCCTGGGAAGAGAGATTGACTGCTAAACCGCTCTAGGAACTGTACCCAAGTGAAGGGAACAGGGGACTGTGGTTTGATACTGTATCATGGAACTGTAGAGCTGGAAGGGACTCCAAAGGCCATCTAGTCCAGCCCCCTGAAATGCAGGAATAAATGTGTAGTGCATTAATTGTATAGTGTGGATCTGAAGTGGGTGGATTTGGATTAGGTCAGGAGTGGGAGAGAAGCTGTCTTTGTGGTTCTAGTGCCAGGTAGAGTTCAGGGATGGGGGTCACATGAAAAGGCCTTCTCTGTGGTGGCGCCCCATCTCCGGAATGACCTCCCCTCTGAGGGTAACAGCTGGCAACCTTGTTATTAGCCTTTTATCCCAGGGAAAGATTCTGACCAGGTCCTTTGGGACAGTGACTTCTTGCTTGTCTGTATGCATGATAGAGGTGTGTAGAAACATTTACATCCACTGGCTCCACCCACTTTTGCCTCTGGCCCCGCCCAGTAGTGCATGGCGCCCACTGGTTGTGTGAAATTCCTGGAGGCAACAGCAGATGGCAACAGAGCCGATGGCGTGCAGTTCATTCCTTTGCTCCTCCGTGTTGTGTTTGGGAGGAAGCTGGTGGCCAGCGCCGCCTGCTGGCTAGCTGTGAGAAAGGAGGCAGGCAGGTGGGAGACGGATGAAGGCAGACAGGGTGTCCCATTTGCCCAGATGAACCAGCCTCTTCTGTCTTGCCCACTTCTGGGATGTGGCCCCTAGAAGCTTGATGAGAAGGGAATGCGGCCCTCAAAGTCTATTCCTTACAACAAAAAGAAAGATTCATGTAGGTAGCCGTGTTGGTCTGACGCAGTCGAAATATATATATATATAAATAATAATTGTCCAGTAGCACCTTAGAGACCAACTAAGTTTGTTCTTGGTATAAGCTTTCGTGTGCATGCACACTTCTTATACCAGATATCTGAAGAAGTGTGCATGCACACGAAAGCTTATACCATGAACAAACTTAGTTGGTCTCTAAGGCGCTGTGGTCTAAACCACAGAGCCTAGGGCTTGCCAATCAGAAGGTTGGCGGTTTGAATCCCTGCGACGGGGTGAGCTCCCATTGTTCGGTCCCTGCTCCTGCCAACCTAGCAGTTCGAAAGCACGTCAAAGTGCAAGTAGATAAATAGGTATCACTCCGGTGGGAAGGTAAACGGCATTTCCCTGCTCTGCTCTGCTCTGGTTCGCCAGAAGCGGCTTAGTCATGCTGGCCACATGACCCAAAAGCTGTACGCCGACTCCCTCGGCCAATAAAGCGAGATGAGCGCCACAACCCCAGACTGGACCTAATGGTCAGGGGGGTACCTTTACCTTTAAGGTGCTACTGGACAATTTTAAAAATATATATGTCTATTTCAATAAAAAGAAAGCATCTGAAATATTTCTAAAGAACAACAAAGCAATAACATGAGCAGCACAAAAGATGGGTATTTCCTTCCCCCCAGTCTTACAACCAAACATAGGAGCCAACTCCCAGGGTCAAGGTGCCTTCAGCCCCCCAAGAAAATACTTGAAGGGGACCCCCCTCCAAGTTAATAGGCACTGCCATTTAAATGGTGTGTGCATGGCATGTCTTGTGATCAATTATAGGGGTCGTGACTTACCTGGGCCCCCTGATATTTGATTCAAGTTGGTACCCCTGCAACCAAAAGACCCCTTTACCTGGAGATGGCAGAGATAAGCCAAAGTGAGCCTGTGCCTGACAGTTCACCTGCAGACTCTTTGTGGCTGCTCTCAGAGCCCCAAAATAGGTACCAGGTTCCGTCTGAGGCAAGGTGATCAAACAGCCGCCTGCTATATTAAGCCGCGGCTCACAGCCAAGGCCATGATGAATAGGTAAGTCTCGACTCTCGATAGCTCAGGTTCAGATCTGAACACTTTGCAGCTAGCGAGGTCTTAGATCTGAGTTACACAAACACTTTGTGCTAAGCATATGACACACACACACCCCTTACGCCAGTGGGTGCCAGGCTTACATCTTTGTTCTGGTTATCCAAAGAATTGTCAGAAACAAGGGAAAACTGCAGCAGCTATGGATTTAGCTGCATGTCTGCCCTCTCACCTGTGCTTCTCTCCTCGAGGGAAATGCCATAGGTCAGGGGCAGAACATCTGCTGTGAATGCAGATGGTCTCAGGTTCCGCCCCGACAGCATCTTCAGGGAGGCCTGGGAGAGGCATGCCTCTGAACTCTTGGAGAGGTGCTGCCAGTCAGTGTAGACAAGGCATGGGGCCAACTTAGACCTGGCAGGGGTTCGAATCTGGCCCAGGGGGCCATTTGCCCCCAAGCATGCCCTGCTGCCCCACATTTGATCTGCGTCGTCAGGTCAATGGGCACATGAAAATGTGGCTGCAAAGGAACATCCAGGGGATTAAAATAGCCCTTTGGCTAGCAGAGCTCCTTTGGGGTGGCCTTTTTGCAGGTGTGGTTTGGTGTCAGGAGCTATAGTCAGCAATTAAAAAACCACAGTGTCCATGAAGGTAACTCTTTGTTTAAAGAAACCAAAACTGTGCAGGTCTAGTGCTCCCAGAAACTCTTTCCAGTAATCTTGTCCTTGTGAGGCATTTGCAAGGACTGAGGGTTCTTGCCTTCCCACAGCTGCCTAAATCCCCTCCTCTCCAAGGTCCCCCCCCCAAGCAATCAGAGACTACATCTGCACACAAGCAATCTCAGCTCTGCTCTTTTCATTTCTCTGTGTGTTCTGGGAGACCAGTGAGGAGGGATTCTGGTTGCAGCAGGAAGGGGAGACTACCTGAACTCTTCAGCAGCTGGCCTCATCTCTGTCTCCTGGAATCAGAACTGCTCTCTGCCAAAGCCTCTTCCTGCTCACTAAACCGTTACCTCTTCTGCCGCCTCCTCCCAAGTCTGTGTCAGGAGCTCATCCTACACTCGAGTAGGACCCTGGCAGAGACACATGCCCGACTGGCATGTTCTCTCCCTCCTGATCGATCGTTCGGGAGCTTCATAAGCTTTCTTCAGCCCAAACATCACAGCGACCGATGCCAACAGACATCGGCACACTTAGGGATCCGCAGAGTCTTCGCAGTTTGCTTAACAGACCTCAGCAACTCAGCATTTTGGCTAATCTAGTTTATTTACGTATAAACACACATGGAGCACTGCAACATGGCTCCCTCTCTCTCTAGCATCAGACAGCAAAGAGAAAAATAACAAAGGACAACAGTCCCACTTCACGGAACACAGTAACACAAATATCCTGTCTCTGTCACTTCCCACTTTGTGGAGTCAAAACATACACCGTCATGTGAAAGACAACAATCCCATGACTGCAATCACGGAGCAGGAATTCTAACAGTCTGCTCTTTCTGGGCACTCATTGTCGTCCTACCACCAAGCCCTGGGCTATGAGCTTTCTTCCCCTGGGGGTTCCCCAGCTTGAGCCTCCCACCACTCTCCTGCCAGTCCATGACATTTGGATCCAAACCACACCTATCAATAGACATATTTCACCTGTAGATGAAAGTCCATTTGCAGGTGTGGCTTTGATCCAAACTGTGCCTGCAAATACATGATGTGAGGTTCAGTGTCTGTGCCAGTCCACTGTTTGGTGCTGACAGTGAGCCTTTTTGAAGCCGTCACCTGACACCTCTCACCCCCCCCCCCAAGACAGTGACACAGTTAAGGTAGCCCCCCCACTCCCCAGCCACTGGGGCTGTCCCTACTTCTCTGCCATAGGAGCACATTCACCCAGTGCTTTTCCAGCTGCACTGGTTCCCGGTGGAGTACAGGGTCAGATTTAAGGTGCTGATGTTGACCTGTAGAGCCCTTCACGGCCTAGGACCCTCGTACCTACAGGTCCACCTCTCCCAATATTCCCCACAGAGGACCTTACGGTCCATAAATAGCAACACCCTAGAGGTCCTGGGCGCTAAGGAAGTTAGATTAGCCTGAACCAGAGGCAGGGCCTTTTCAACACTGGCCCCGGCCTGGTGGAATGCTGTCTCATGAGACCAGGGTCTGCGGGATCTGATTTCTTTCTGCAGGGCCTGTAAGACAGAGTTGTTCCTCCTGGCCTTTGGCTTGGAATCAACTTGATCCCCTTCTCCGCTTTCCTTTTTCCTTTCTCTTTCTGTATTGGAACTCCTATTTGGGGACTTCCCTGGCTTTTTTTCTGGCCCATGTAGGACCAGTCTGGATAGTTGGCCTGGGTGAAGACTTGACGTTTTTATCCCCAACAAAGTTTTTGATTGAGTTCCACTGAAATGAGGCTGCATTTTAATGTTTTAATGTTGTATTTTAATTTTGTTTTTTAAGCTGTATTCTAATCAATTGTTTTTATATTTGGTGTTAGCCGTCCTGAGCCCGATCTTGACTGGGGAGGGCGGGGTATAAATAAATTATTATTATTATTATTATTATTATTATTATTATTATTATTATTACTTTGTCTCTCTGGGTGGCGTGAAAAACCGTTGCCTTCCACATTGGGCAGAGCCAAATACTGGGACGCAAACAGTCCTGTTCCTGGAAATCTGTTGATTTTACTGCTTTGTGGCATGAATTTGGGGAGGCACACAGAAATGAGTTTGAGTCAATGGGGAAAATCTCCCTCCCTCCCCGGTTTCAGGAGAGACAGCTCCTCAGACAGAGATGCAGCTTCACAAGCCCTTCTCCGTAAGCTGGGAGTAGGGATGTTAGATGCCGTTTCTTTGAAACCTCCTGCTCCTGCTGTCTAATCGGCTTAGCTCTTCTCTTATCCCACAGCTGCTGGGTGCCAGGAGGAGTTAAAGATGGCAAAGGAAGTTCAGCTCCGAGCAGGGAAGAAACGGCGGCAGCAGCCAAAGGAAGAATTCCCAGCAAGGCAATCTTATTGGATCTGGTGCTGCTGCTGTTGCTGGTGCACGCATGACTTTCAAATCAAAGGGGAAAAACAAACAACTTCTTAGAAGCAGGTGGATCTATCATTTTCAGTTCCTCCCCGTTTCCAAGCGTAGGTTTAGCTCTCCCCATTTCCACACAAGCTTGTGATTGTTTAGGAAAAAATAGAAGGTCCTCGTCAAAACTGATCAGCGTTTTATTGCAAATTTCTGCTAATGCTCTCATTTCTATATGCATTTTTTCCTTAGACGCACAATTTTGCAAAGGGATTTCCCCCAACTACCATGCAAGCGATTTTCACTAATGCATACATTAAATGCACTTTTCCCCAATATCTGCAGGTTTGACCATGTTACTTGGCTGGAGAAGCAGCCCTGCAAAATTCAGGGACATGCAGATTTCAAAGGAACTGTGCTTCGGCTCTTAGTGCAAATGAGTGAGGTTCGCCTTTAAATGAGAACTGGTTCGAATTCCTCCCTCACCCCTGATTACAACTTCGTGGAATGAAAACGAATCAAAGCTGGAAGCAGTCTCTTGGCAACAGACTCTGAGCTCACTCGCTTCTTGAGTGCAAAGTAGGGGCAGCATTTCTGCTATAGAAGCAGCAGGTGTGTGTCGGTGTGCTTAACCCTTTCCCTTCCCTATGCCCTTCCGCTGAATCCTCTCCCTCCACTGGGTTTCACAGCACTTGACTGGGAACCTGACTTCAGAAGAAGGGGGAAATGGTTGAGGTAAGGAGAGTCACTGAGGACAACTGGGGGATGAGGTAGGGTTGAACACCCACCCCACCCACCCCACTTTTGCTCCCCAAATGCTCCTCCCCTCCTCAAATACGCATCTCAGAATATCAAGCGTGACCCTTTTATGGTCCATGTACACAATGAAATATCACTGGTGAAAATAATTTAAGAAAATTGTCCAGTAGCACCTTAGAGACCAACTACGTTTGTTCTGCGGATAAGCTTTCGTGTGCATGCACACTTCTTCAGATACACTGAAACAGAAGTCACCAGACCCTTATATATTGTGGGAGCGTGGGGTTTTTCTCAGAAGGGTAGTAGGAGATGGGTGATTGACTCAATGGGTATGGTGAACGACTACAATTAGTCCTACAGGAAAAAGCAAGAGAAGTTGCTGAATTACAACTTACTACTAGACAGCATCTTAAAAAGCAGAGACATCACCTTTGCCGACAAAGGTCTGTATAGTTAAAGCTATGGTTTTCCCAGTAGTGATGTATGGAAGTGAGAGCTGGACCATAAAGAAGGCTGATCGCCGAAGAATTGATGCTTTTGAATTACGGTGCTGGAGGAGACTCTTGAGAGTCCCATGGACTGCAAGAAGATCCAACCTATCCATTCTGAAGGAAATCAGCCCTGAGTGTTCACTGGAAGGACAGATCCTGAAGCTGAGGCTCCAAGACTTTGGCCACCTCATGAGAAGAGAAGACTTCCTGGAAAAGACCCTGATGTTGGGAAAGATGAAGGGCACAAGGAGACGGGGACAACAGAGGATGAGATGATTGGATAGTGTTCTCGAAGCTACCAGCATGAGTTTGACCAAACTGCGGGAGGCAGTGGAAGACAGGAGTGCTTGGCGTGCTCTGGTCCATGGGGTCACAAATAGTCAGACACGGCTAAACGACTAAACAACAACAACACTAGACTGAAAACTATGGAGAGACCTGGTCTGAATAGAGATATTGGATTCTTGTCTCATTGCATATTCTCAAGCTACTTTTGGTCATCTGCACACAATCCTTTGCTTTTTCCTGTAGGACTAATTGCAGTCATTAACAGTTGTCAACAGGTTTGCCATACCCCTTGAGTCTATCACCCATCTCCTACTACCCTCCTGAGCAAAACCCCACCCCACCCTCTCCCTATATATAAGGGTCTGGTGACTTCTGTTTCAGTGTATCTGAAGAAGTGTGCATGCACACGAAAGCTTATCCCCAGAACAAACTTAGTTGGTCCCTAAGGTGCTACTGGACAATTTTCTCATTTTTATTTATTTATTTCGACTGCGTCAGACCAACACGGCGACCTACCAGAATCTAGAATCACTGGTGGAAGTTAGAGAACCCCATGCCCCTTGCTTGTCCTGGATTAGCTTAGTTGGTAGAACATGAGACTCTTAATCTTGGGGTTCAAGCCCCACGTTGAGCAAAAGACTCATTGCAGGGAGTTGAGCTAGGTGACTCTCGTGGTCTCTTCCAACTCCACAATACTGTGATTCTATACATATTGCAATGTTTGTGTGCTTGCTTCTAGAACAGGGAGCCCTCCCCAAATCTGCTCTGGAAGATTGGGGGAATCTCCAGAACAGATTTAGAGGAGTGCCCTCACCCATTCATGGTGAGAGAGAGGGCAAGTTCCTTTGAGGAGCTGGCAGTCATTGTGTTAGGGGTGTTCTCCTGCATCAGATACCACCTAGGTCTCTTTCTGAATGAAACAACTGGTTGTCAGAACTTCTGGTAAGCAACCAACCAATTAAACCCCTGTGTTGCAACCAATTATCAGTAATATCCAAGGCAACACGAGGACCAAGTACAACAATGCAATATCAATATAAACTCTTTATATAATCCATACAGAACATTGAACAATATGAAATATATGAAATATGCACTCTCCGCAAAAACAAACAAACAGAAATCTTATAAATCTCTCAAAGTCACAAAATGTGCACCCTTGATGGATTCTCTTGAAAACATAGAACCAAATAAACATAAGTCTTATAAGCCTCTGAAAGTCTTTGTAGACTATGCAAGTCTCTGAAAGAAGCAACGGGTCAGATTCTTATCTGGTGAAAACAAGCTTTGTTTTATGACGTCCAACGCTGCCAAAGTGGTCTGCAAAGAGACGATGTGAAGAGTGATTCCGGATATACCCACTGTTTCGTGGAATTCTTCTTCAGCACAGCATAAGGACACAGAAATGCTTCATAAACCCATCTATGTGGTGAATGGAATTGTGTAACAACAATTGCTATGGAGCAGTGGTCATAGAGTTACATAACATGTGCTGAAGAAGAATTACGGCTTGTTTTCACCAGGCAAGAATCTGACCTATTGCCACCCTTTTTAGCGACGAAGAGGTTTACAAAAAGGCCCAAAAGACTTTGAGAGATTATTTTGAGATAAATCTGAAAACAGAGGTGGAAAAAGAACAATTTGGGATGCAAGTAAAGCCGTGATGCAAGGTTTCCTAATACAACAGAATTCTATAAAGAAGAAGAAACAAAATGAGAAGGAGGAGAAAATTTTGGGAAAAATAAGAGAAGGGGAAAAAAACCTGAGGTCTAAACCAAAGTCCCAGGAGATTCTGAGAGAAATTAAGCTATATCAGACGCAATATTTGGAACTGATGAATCAAGAAATAGAATGGAAAATTAAACAAATGAGACAAAGGACTTTCGAATCTGCATATAAATTCAGAGACTTGCATAGTCTACAAAGACTTTCAGAGACTTATAAGAACTTCTGGAAAGGCAGTACAAAAGCTGCAAGGAGACTGCGGGTGGGAGCGATGCTGGTTGATGGCCCAAGGAGGGTGTCCCTTGGTCTGTGTCTGCTCAGACTTCCTCTATGTAAGATAGGATGGTGTTGAGAACGTCATTCACGGCTACCCTGCTTGTTCCCTGGGCTGCATCCTCGGCCTACCTTGGTGGGCTGTAGCTGTTCGAAGATGTTCTCTCTGAGGGTGGCTGCTGCCTTGTTGGCGTTCCTCTCCTGCTTGCGCATCTGCGTCGTGGGAGGGGTGGAGGAGCCCAGTGCGGCGCTCAGGTACGTCCCGTTGCCAAAGGCCTGGATGGCATTCTCTGAAAGAGGAAAGCAGGATCGTCTCCCTCGTTTCTACACAGGAAGCTGCCTTATACTTTGAATGTAATGATAGGTTATCTCCTGCTTGGACTACAGTGGTACCTTGGGTTACAGACGCTTCAGGTTACAGATGCTTCAGGTCACAGACTCAGCTAACCCAGAAATAGTACCTCGGGTTAAGAACCTTGCTTCAGGATGACAACAGAAATTGCATGGCGATGGCAGCAGCAGGCCCCATTAGCTAAAGTGGTACCTCAGGTTAAGAACAGTTTCAGGTTAAGAACGGACTTCCGGAATGAATTAAGTACCGTATTTTTTGCACCATAACACTCACTTTTTTCCTCCTAGAAAGTAAGGGGAAATGTCTGTGCGTGTTATGGAGGGAATGCCTACGGGTGGCGGGGGGGGGGATCTGCTGCAGCTGTGAGCAGAGGATCCATGGTTCCCCTTCCTTCCCTCCTCCGTGGTTACAAAGCATGGATCCACATGGATCCTCAGGATTTTTGCATTGGGCTACTCCAAACTCACTGTCAGATCACATGTCTGTGGCCACAGCATGAACCACAAAAATCATATATCCACTATTTCGTTTAGAATAATTTTTTTCTTGTTTTCCTCCTCTAAAAACTACGTGCGTGTTATGGTCTGGTGCGTGTTATAGAGCAAAAAATACGGTACTTAATCTGAGATACCACTGTACTGCCATGCGCTCTATGTGGGGCTACATTTGAAGGTGATGCGGAAACTTCAACTAATCCAGAATACGGCAGCTAGACTGGTGACTGGGGGCAGCCACCGTGACCATATAACAGCGGTCCTGAAAGACCTTCATTGGCTCCCAGTATGTTTCCGAGCACAATTCAAAGTGTTGGTGCTGACCTTCAAAGCCCTTTAAAGCCCAGTATACCTGAATGAGCATCTGCACCCCCATTGTTCAGCCCGGACACTGAGGTCCTCCTCTGAGAGCCTTCTGCTGGTTCCCTCCCTGTGAGAAGTGAGGTTACAGGGAACCAGGCAGAGGGCCTTCTCGGTGGTGGCCCCTGCCCTGTGGAATGCCCTCCCATCAAATGTCAAGGAAATGTAAACAACTATCTGACTTTTAGAAGACATCTGAAGGCAGCCCTGTTTAGAGATGTTTTTAATCTTTGATGTTTTATCATGTTTTTAATATTCTGTTGGGAGCCACCCAGAGTGGCTGGGGAAACCCAGCCAGATGGGCGGGGTATAAATAATAAAATTATTATTACAGGAGTTTATAAAATTATGCATGGCACAGGGTAAGTGGAGAGAGAACGAGGTTTTTCCTCCCTCTCTCCGAACTCTAGAACCTGTGGGTCTCCAACGAAGCACAGTGAAGAGCTTAAAATCTCCTTTGGAAACAGGTCTGACTGGGGCAACCCCAGAAATAAAGACCTTTTAAGGTCGCCACCTTGCTTGCTGAGCAAGGCCCACTCTGGGTTTGGGCTCTGAGAACATGTGGGGATTCTCTCTTATATCCTCACCCACTAGATGTGGTCTCCCTGTAATATGCGTTCTTCTCTAAAGTCCCAAAACTCTCCAAGTGCACTCCTGTGTAATGTGAATAATTTAACTGCCTTGTGGAGACGGAGGGAGATGATTTATGTATCCCGGTTCTTTTTTCATTTAAAGATCTCCACTCCCTCTGCCCCCTTGCTGCGTGTCGAGGGACGGAGATATTAATCTGATATGTGCGGTTTCCAGGCTCCAGTTTCAGAAATGCTTCTGCAGCAAACCCTCTCCTCATTTACAGGCGATGTCGTGGGATATGCTCCTAAGACAGGACTTCTCGTGGCCAGGAACTTGTTCTCCCATCCCCATTTTCACCTGATTTCACACTGCAATTTACTCTGCAACAGCCTGTCTTCCTGTGATTAAAAAGCCAGAAAGGGTGTTTGTGTTCTTTTGGTGAAAGGTATGCTAGAAAACAGCCTAATTGTCCCAGGATCACTTATCGATGTTTTGAAATATACCACAGCAGTGTGAAACGGCAGGCTGTGCCCGGCATGGTGCCTGAGTGTTCATGCACATAAATTTGCATGCATTTGCACCAGAGACACGATGTAGCTGCTCCCTAGTCCGGGAGTTTAACTTGTTGAGACTTTGGAGAGTTTTGAGCAGCAGGCAAGGACACCGGGCAACTCAGGCTATAGATTCCACAAGAGCAGCGCTTAAATGTTGTTTCAGCACCAGCCAGCCTCTGACTGAGCCTTAAATAGGAGCTGCTGGTCAAACTTGGTTGGTAGCCCCAACTTCAGCAGGAGGAGCCACTCAATTTACAGGGGCCCAGCCTACGTTAGCAGTCATTGACTCGGGCAGAGCAGGGCAGACTGTGGCTCCTCTATAGCAGGCATAGGCAAACTCGGCCCTCCAGCTGTTTTGGGACTACTATTCCCATCATCCCTAGCTAACAGGACCAGTGGTCAGGGATGATGGGGGTTGTAGTCCCAAAACATCTGGAGGGCTGAGTTTGCCTATGCCTGCTCTACAGTTTGTAAGCCTGAGTCTCCTACGTCTAAGGAGGGCAATATGGCCTGTGAGCAAGGGAGGTCCTGGCACAAACAGAGTCTTCTTGTGAAACTACTTCTGGTGTAGGTATGCACAACTGGGGATGGCCCTGTCAGGTTTCGGGGAATCAGCAGAAAACAAAAGATCAAATGAAAGGAATATCTTTCCACTTAGAATCTTTATTAGTCACAGTGCGAGAACAAAGAACACGTCTACTAGAAATGGTGGTGCTCCCAATTAAGGGTTGCTCCCTCCATCCCAATTAATCTATGTCTTGTAATCTGAGTTTGTAGTCTCTGTGCTTTCTATTCTGACACTTTCTGAGCTCTCCATGTCCTTGGAGAAGGGGGGTGGGGTGAATCTGTTACCCCCTTCTCTCCTAGTGTTACTTCTTCTTCTAGCTATTCCCCACCTATTATTTCCCAGCTTCTGCCTTCTGAACTATGTCCCTCTGCAAACCACTGTTCCAAATCTATACAGTGGTACCTCGGATTACATACGCTTCAGGTTACAGACTCCGCTAACCCAGAAATAGTACCTCGGGTTAAGAACTTTGCTTAAGGATGAGAACAGAAATTGTGCAGCGGCGGCATGGCAGCAGCAGGAGGCCCCATTAGCTAAAGTGGTGCTTCAGGTTAAGAACAGTTTCAGGTTAAGAATGGACCGCTGGAACGAATTAAGTACTTAAACCAAGGTACCACTGTATTGCCCTCCTGCTCCTGGGAAGATTCAGGGTCCAGATCAGGAGCAGGGGGAGAGGAAGGCCCCCACCATTTCTCCTCAGTGCAGCACTCCTCAGCACGGTCCATGACAGGCCCTGAGGGCAATTCCTTCTTCTACTATATGTCCTCAGCTTCATCTCCTGAGATCTATGGGCATGCATATGGGTAAAGGTAAAGGGACCCCTGACCATTAGCTTCAGTCGTGGCTGACTCTGGGGTTGCAGTGCTCATCTCGCTTTATTGGCCGAGGGAGCCGGCGTACAGCTTCCGGGTTGTGTGGCCGGCATGACTAAGCCTCTTCTGGTGAACCAGAGCAGTGCACAGATACGCCGTTTACCTTCCTGCCGGAGCGGTACCTATTTATCTACTTGCACTTTGACGTGCTTTCGAACTGCTAGGTTGGCAGGAGCAGGGACCGAGCAATGGGAGCTCACCCCGTCACAGGGATTTGAACCGCTGACCTTCTGATCGGCAGGTCCTAGGCTCTGTGGTTTAACCCACAGCGCCACCCGTGTCCCATATGCATATGGGTATACAACTTTAATAAATAACAACAACAAATAAGAATGACTAAAATATACACACGCATAGTTAAAAGCTGCAATGAAGAAACACAAATATGTCATCCCATTGAAACGTTAAAATGTAAGCATCTGTGGCTGACATATACAATACAGTGGTACCTTGGGTTAAGTACTTAATTCGTTCTGGAGGTTCCTACTTAACCTGAAACTCTTCTTAACCTGAAGAACCACTTTAGCTAATGGGGTCTCCCGCTGCTGCCGCGCCACCAGAGCACGATTTCTGTTCTCATCCTGAAGCAAACTTCTTAACCTGAAGCACTATTTCTGGGTTAGCGGAGTCTGTAACCTGAAGCATCTGTAACCTGAGGTACCACTGTAAAGGAATCCCATTGCAACAATGCGGTTGTTTAACTCAGGTGTGCAGGAGATGCTAAAGGAAGGCAAGGATTTTCCTGACCTATTGTTGCCCTCTTCCCACCATCTAAAGAAGCTCAGTTTAGCCAGGCACTGAATGTCTGGCCGCTGTGCTGGCGAAGTTAGCACCCTCGAGGCCACGAGGCCTGCCCTTGTCAGAGAGTTCTCGTAAAGAGGGGACGCTCCATCCTTAGCAGCTGCCGAGATCCAATCTGTTGCAAGGTCCGCTCTTGTCAGATCTCCTTGAGTCTCGACAGCCTCGCGTCCTTCTCAGGACGCTGATGAGTCTTGACGTGCTCAACCTGCCAGAGATTTTTCTTCCCTGCTTCTGACATTTGAAAGGCCTGGCTGCCTGCTTCACCTCCTCCTCCTCATGCACTCTCAAGGACCGAGACATCCGTTTTGCAGCAGAAGGATTCTCCTTACTCAGAGGGGATCCTGGGTTTGGGCTTGAGAGAGAAGGAAGGGAGCACCCCATCCCCCAACTCTGGTGCTTGGGAGAACCATCGGGTTCCCATATTTCAAAAGCGATTTATTTATTTTAGGAAACAACCAAAATTGATTACCTTTTCTTGCCCAGAGCTGAAAGGATGACAAGATACCCACCAGGGCAGACTGGCAGAAATTAAATTATTGGACTATGCAGAGATGGCAAGATTAACTGGGAAAGTAAAAAATCAGGAGGATCAAAACAAAGAATGGGACAAATATATATGGGTCTTAAAAGACCACTGTAAACACTTGAACTCTTGGGCATGCTTTAAATGCAATGGTACATAGATTTTGGATACAATGCAGGGTGGTGAATTAGACCAGGGGTCAGGAAACTTTTTCAGCAGGGGGCCGGTCCACTGTCCCTCAGACCTTGTGGGGGGCCGGACTGCATTTTGAAAAAAAGTATGAACGAATTCCTATGCCCCACAAATAACCCAGAGATGCATTTTAAATAAAAGCACACATTCTACTCATGTAAAAACACACTGATTCCCGGACAGTCTGTGGGCCGGATTGAGAAGGCGATTGGGCTGGATCCGACCCCCAGGCCTTAGTTTGCCTACCCACGAATTAGATGGACGTGCAGTTAGAAAATCTACTTAAAGAACCCACGGAGGAGAGGAGGGAAGTCTTGAGATTCGGAAGAATCTTGTGCAATGTTTTTTATTTGTTATAATATTACCTGCGTGAATGAATTTGCAAAAAATAAATAAAAACAATTTTAAAAAACCAAAAACAAAATTATTCAGTTTTTTGGGAAGGAACTCCCCGAAATGTCAGGTTTCCCCTGACATTTTGACGCTTCGGCAAAATGCCCCCTACCCTGATGCCATTTTTACACCTGAAAAACCAGGACATGTCAGGAATTTTCCTGCCGTATGGCAAGCCTGTACTTACGGAGGCAAAGATTCTTTGTGAAGAGGTGTAGGAAGTTTTCGCATTCCTCCTGCCTGTTCCCGCTAGCGTTGCACGTACACCAGGGCGCAATGTTTGATGTCGAGTTGCCGATGTAGTTCGGGGTGATGGGACTACCTGCCAGGAGGTGGAATGGGGAGTGGGAAATAGGGAGAGAGAGAGAGAGAATATTTGTTGATGAGTGGAGGACAAAACCCAATCCTATGTCATACTTTGGCAACAGGTCAGGAATAGCTGCTCCAGATAAAAACGCCCATATTCATATCATGCATTGAAAGCACCATGATTCCACTTGGAACAGCCCAAAGAATTCTGGGCACTGAGAGTTGTCATTCCCCTTCCAGAGCTACAATTCCCAGAGTGGTTTCATAATCCATCCCTCTTCCCAGGGAGCTCTGGGAATTGTAGTTCTGGGAAGGGAACAGGGGGGTCTCCTATCAACCCTCAGCACCCTCAACAGACTACAGCTCCCACAATTCTTTGAGGGAAACCATGAATGTTTAAAATGTCATCCTGCTGCTGTCAGTGTCTATGTGGCCAAAGGGACTTGGCAATTTTCTTAGAAGCACCAGATGCGTGGAAAATCCAAGAGCTTTTGTTTAAATGAGGTTCAGTTCAGTGGGTAAGACAGGATTTTCACAAGGCACAATCACAGAACAAAGAGGAAACTCTTGGACTTGGGGTAATTATTTAGTAAATAATACGATCAAAATATGGGTCAAGCAAAAGTGTGGATGAACCCCTTGAAAGGTTGAGGTGGGTATATTTTTGCAGTTGACTGTGGGTTTTAAGTAAGATGACGCTGTCTTTTATTTTAAGCACTAAGCTACACATGATCTGATGCTTTGCAATGTTTCAAAGGACCCTGAGTTTCCATTCACATTCTGTGCCAGTTAGGGCTATAAACTTCAGCATGGAGGAATCGCCAATGGAGCAATGTTTGAATTAACATGGCAGCGATTTTTCTGGGCGGCTGAAAACAAGCAAAATTTAAGCAAATCCCCGCTATGTACCTATGATCCCAGTATAGGCCAGCAGACAGGCAGCGTAATTTTCCCTCTGGCACCCTGTCGCAGACTGCGCAGAGGATTGGCAGTTGAACTGGAACTCGGCGTAACGGGATCTGGGAGAGAGGCAAAAGGGGAGAAGTTATTTGCAATCTGACATGCTCATATCAAAAGCAGACCCTCGACAAGGCAGCCTTTCCCAGCCCTGATGCCCTCCTGATGTTTTTCACTGCCATGCCTTTCAGCAAGGGCTATAAGATTCTTGCCTTGCAGGGGGTTGGACAAGAAGATCATTGGGATCCCTTCCAACAGTTCTATGATCCTTGGGATCCCTTCCAACAGTTCTATGATTCCCCATTTGTGAGCCCCAGCTGCTGGCGTTCAGAATCATGTCACCTCGGATACGTCCTGGTTCCTGCTCCTGCTTCTCATTCTTCACTATGGACACAATTTTTTTTTAATGCATGCATTCAGAAGGTAACTGATCTATCTCTCTATCTCTCCATCTCTCTATCTCCTGTGAGCTCCAGTGGCACTGCTAAGCACCAATGTCAAGGGAGAAAGCTGCAGAGTTTCCACACGCACAAACACAAGGGTGTCGTGCTTTTCTGACACCACGTTGCAGCTCCAGCAAAGACAAGGGGTCCCATTGGTCTATTTCCACATACAGATAACTCAAGTCTGCTCAGGACCAAGGCATCCCAATCAAAGGCTTCTCTCGCTCTCTTTGTGCAAAACAAAGGACAAAAGAACATTTATATTTTTTACTTTCTCTGCTGATGCCGGGGACTAACAGTGAGCTGGACCTGATCGCCAGCACCATGGTTCTTAAGCACATCAAACTGGACGCTTTCTCTGCACCAGGGGGCTGGGTGCATGAAAAAGAAACCCCACGCTGTGGCCTCTTTTCCATCACCTCTATAAGGGGAAAAGAGACGGGCTTTCTTTTTTAACCTCAGGCTCCAGAGTTCCACTTTCCTATATAAATATAAATTTATTAAATTTATTAAATTTTCTAAATTGCATTTCAAAATATTCATTTAAACAACCTTAAATCAACAACTTCCCCTCTTCTCTTTCCGTGGTTCATTTTGCATACCATGAAACCACCTGAAAATGATTTACAGATGGTATTTAACTCCAAGTAGACTTACTCAAATGTATATGTCTGAATCAGATAAGTGCTGGAGATGTGAAGAGGTTGAGGGTACATTTTATCATATGTGATGGAAGTGTAAAAGGGTAAAAGAATATTGGGAAATGATATAAAATGAATTGAAAAAAATGTTTATCTTTCCAAAAAAACCAGAGCGCTTTGTGGTGGGGATAATTCAGAGGGAAATTCCCAGACATCAAAAAGGACTATTTATGTATGCTACTACTGTGGCCTGTGTCTCGTTAGCCCCAAAATGGAAAACGAGCAAGAAAGAAGAATGGCAACTTAAACTGATGGAATATGTGCAGCTTGCAGATTTAACATATAGAATAACAGAACGAGAAGAATGCATGTTTAAAGAAGACTGGAAAATGTTTACTGAATATATGGGTGAAAATTGTGTTCATTCAAAAATGCCAGAAACATTGAGATAAATTCAACAGTGTGAATAAGATTTGATGGATGTAAGAATGGATTACTGGATGGTTTAGTTCATGTAAAATATGCAGGGGTGTACGGTATGCAAAACGAACCACAGAAACAGAGTTCCACTTTGCAGTGGCAACGGGGCGCGAAACTCAACGTACCTGCAGACGTAGTTCACCCGGCAGGAGTCGAGGGGCGCCAAGCAGTTGGGTCTCTCCTTGGCCTCGTAGGAGCAGGTGGGCACGATAGTCTGCCTACGCCTCTCCGCGCAGGCCGTGTCGTCGCAGGGGCAGAAGAGCAGCTCGTGCGTGTACTCGGGGGGCACGCGGTCAAAGAACTTCCGCAAGGCCTTGTGGCACTTGGAGCGGTTGCAGGTGTCCGCCCGGGCCGTGCGGCGGATGCAGGAGGAGACGTACTCCGTCCGAAGGCGCTGGCAAACCTCGTCCACATTGCAGGCCTTGGCGGCATCCAAGCAGCGATTCACCTGGGTGACCTCATTCTCGGAGCCTGCGGGGCAGAGAGACGCCAGTCCCAAATGCCCATCCTTGCATTGGGGTGGGCTGGATGCCCCTTTCAACTCTACGATACTATACCTCTATGGCTTAACGAATAATAATAATAATAATAATAATAATAATAATAATAATAATAATAAGTTGATATACCACCCTATAAGGGACACGGGTGGCAGTGTGGGTTAAACCACAGAGCCTAGGACTTGTCGATCAGAAGGTTGCAGACGACTCTGGGGTTGCGGCGCTCATCTTGTTTTATTGGCCGAGGGAGCCGGCGTACAGCTTCCAGGTCACGTGGCCAGCATGACTAAGCTGCTTCTGGTGAACCAGAGCAGCGCACGGAAATGCCGTTTACCTTCCCACCGGAGCGGTACCTATTTATCTACTTGCACTTTGACATGCTTTTGAACTGCTAGGTTGGCAGGAGCAGGGACCGAGCAACGGGAGCTCACCCCGTCGCGGGGATTCGAACCGCCAACCTTCTGATCGGCAAGTCCTAGACTCTGTGGTTTAACCCACAGCGCCACCCGCGTCCACTTGTGGGAGGTATGGTAGTGGAAACAATGCCAGGCTTCTTTCACAGCTGTCTGCAAAGGAACTGGGTGCTCGGAATGGGGAATCTATGCTAGTTGCAAAGGATAAAGGCAGAGGCAGAAAATAGGTTGGCTTTTACTCAGAGTAGGCACACTGAAATTAATGGACCAAAGTTAGCCATGGCTATTAATTTCAGTGTGTCTACATACATTTCAAGTACTGCCTCCCCCAGAGAACTGTAGTTTGTCATGGGTTCTAGGAACTGTGGCTTTGTAGGGGAAAACTACAGTTCCCACGATTTGTGTGTGTGTGTGTTTGTGGGCTTAGGGAATGTGCTTTAAACATGTGGTGCATTTGCAGCTTTAGATTTGTGGGCAAGAAGAGGAACTTGTGGGATGTGATACATGAGTAGCAGTCAAGTACAACATTCCTTGTTTTCCTAGAGTGGACATGCAGGGGGATGTTTGGTCCAGCCAGTCGCAAGCTTCCTGTTTCCTCCTGGCTGGGACATACTTCCTTTGCATGTGACTAGAGGTGGGCGTGACCTTACCTGTCCAGGTAACACAAAAGGGCAAGGAGCACAGCACTCTCTCTTTTTGACTCCATTCGTCAATGGAGCAGCTTTTTTTTAGCAAGAAATGCTCTGTTGGCTTTCAGCTTCCAGCCAACAGAGGACCCTGGGATTATCCCCATATGGGATAGGTCCACATGGATATACTTTGTAACTAAGTCTGCCTTCAGGGATCCAACTGTGAACTGAACGTGTGAGTAAACTTCTTTTATATACTTTACACAAGATTGCCGTGTGTTTATTCTTTTAAGAGGGAAAAAGGGAACTTACCAGGAATATACAATTCAATACTATATAATTGTATATAATAGTGAGAGGCTTTTATGAGCCTGCAACCAGCTATCTGCTGTGCGTTTAAAAGGGGAATGTGAAACTCTGCCAGCGCAAGTTAGGAAGGATATGAATAAACAATATATCTTCTCCTGCCTCCCTGAACATTCCCACAGAACTGACCACTGGTGGAAAAACAAGGTGGCCTCTGGAGGAACTCTGAGAAAGAAGGAAGGAGCAGAAAATGTTTGATTCTCCTTCTTACGTCAGCATGGGCAGAAATCAAACAGTTCAGGCAAGTGAAAAGGCTTTGCTTGGAGACTTCCTGGGATCACAAGGGAGCTGAAGTCCATTTCCCTGCCACTTCTAAGAGACGGCCTGGGGCTAGGGACAAGGGGAACACCCCTTCGAAGACATACCTGCAGTGATGGAAGCCAATCGGACGTAGTCAAAGCCCCTCACAAAGGGTTCGTAAGGGGAACTCTCCATGACGTTCATGCCTAAGGAAGACAGAAATCGATGTCACTGGAGGAAAATATCACTGCAGAAAGAAACAGCTCAGAACAATTTACAATTGTAAAAACAAGGCGGGTCTGGAAAATATACACCTCAAGTGTCAAAAGCCAGGGGAGAAAGAGGCATGTCCTTGGCGTTCTCCAAAAGCTGTGCAGTGAGGGCACCAGATGCATCTCTGTAGGGAGGGAGTTTCACAGTTTAGGAGCCACCACAGGGAAGACCATGTCCCACCCTGAACCTCTGAGGGGGGAGGAGCTACCAGGAGGGCCCCCTGCCAATCTCAGCACCCAAGGTGGTCTGATGGGAAGGAGGTGGTCTTTCAGATATTTGGGTCCTGAGTTGTTTAGGGCTTTGTGAGGTATTGGACCCGGAAATGAGCAGTGCAGCTGTTTTAAAGCAGGTTATATGATATGTCTATAGAACCCCAACCAGCAATCTGGCTGCTGCATTTTGGAGCGGTTGAAGTCATCTTTAAGGACAGCCCCCAAGTCATCTCTGTCCAAAAGGAGCCGTAACTGGTGAAAAAGGCAGTGGAAAAATGAGATGGTTATAGAAGTTATGTTCAAAAATACAATAATAGTTTTGACTCCGTGCTAGCATTCGAGTGATAAAGGAACTAAAAGGAGATGGACAACAATTAAGGATTTATTATGCTTTCAGAATGTATTGGAAAATTTATTTAGAAAGGTTTATTGTTTTGTGTACATTCGATTGTAAGATAAAATATATGCAAAGGGACTTGACAGGAAGTCAAAGTTGAAGAAAAAATTTTAGAAGATAAAAGGGGAAAAATATTTACTTTCATTATTATCATTTTGTGTGTGGGTGTCTGTACATATGTGTGTTTTTGTGTGGAATGTTTGGGAGGAAATAAGACAGTAAATAACAAATAACAAACTAAATATTGATGTATGTAATTTTTATTTCTTAATTATATTTAGTGGTAGTATGGTTGTATTGTTTTTTGTAACATAAAACCATTCAATTAAAATTATTTTTAAAAAAGAAAAGAAAAAGGCAATTCCTTGTCATGGAGGCCACCTGAACCCCCCGAAACAGTGTTGAATCCAGGACACCCCCTGCTCCTTCCATGGGAATGCAACCTCCCCACCTCCCAGGCATGAAAACCTGGGACGCATAACACCTCTGCCTTTTGAGCAATAGGGCTCAGTTTGTTGGCGCACACCAAAAACATCACAGCCTCCATGCACTCAACCGCCTCTTCTGATTCAGATGGAGCAGAGCGACCGAGCTGGGAGTCAACTTCACATCACTCCAAATCTGATCACAGATCTCAGAGACTTCACATAAATGCTAAACGGCATTGGGGACAAGGTGGTACCCTGTGGACACTGCAGGACATCTCCCATGGTGATGAACAGTTGCCTCCCATGACTCCTTTCTGGAAATGGACCTGGAGGTAGGAGTGGAACCATCAAGGTGCATCGCCACCAACCCACTCCTTCCATGTGACATATCTTAAGGGCTGTCACATAGAAGAGGGAGCATGCTTGTTCTCTCCTGCTCTGGAGGGTAGAACTCGAACCATTAACTTCAAGAAAGGAGATTCTGACTAAATATCTGGACAAACTTTCTGACAGTAAGAGCTGTTCAGCAGCGGAACAGACTCCTACGATAAGTGGTGGGTTCTCCTTCCTTGGATATTTTTAAGCAGAGGTTGGATCAGCCATGGACGCTTTAGCTGAGATTCCTGTATTGCAGCAGGTTGGACTAGATGACTGTTGGGTCCCTTCCAACTCTCAGATTCTGTGATCTTCACTGAGATGCCCCAGAAGGAAACTGTGGTCAACAGTACTGAAGAAGAAGAAGAAGAAGAGTTTGGATTTGATATCCCGCCTTTTACTCCCTTTAAGGAGTCTCAAAGCGGCTAACATTCTCCTTTCCCTTCCTCCCCCACAACAAACACTCTGTGAGGTGAGTGGGGCTGAGAGACATCAAAGAAGTGTGACTGGCCCAAGGTCACCCAGCAGCTGCAGGTGGAGGAGCGGGGACGCGAACCCGGTTCCCCAGATTACGTGACTACCGCTCTTAACCACTACACCACACTGGAAAGCCATGGAGAGATTAAGGCGAATGAGAGGCAACTTTAATGTGAGTTCTGCAGCCTCCCAGATGCTTCCTTATATCATGGAACATTGAAACCTTGATGTCTTCAGTTATTCAGTTATTTGACAGTCTCCCCGTTGAACTTTCCTTTATAGAAGCAATGTGCAGGTTTGGGTGGAATTGATCAATGTAGGACATCACCTTGCCAACAAAGGTCCCTATAGTTAAAGCTATGGTTTTCCCAGTGGTGGTGTATGGAAGTGAGAGCTGGACCATAAAGAAGGCTGATCGCCAAAGAATGGATGCTTTTGAATTCTGGTGCTGGAGGAGACTCTGGAGAGTCCCATGGACTGCAAGAAGATCAAACCTATCCATTCTGAAGGAAATCAGCCCTGAGTGCTCACTGGAAGGACAGATCCTGAAGCTGAGGATCCAATACTTTGGCCACCTCATAAGAAGACTCGACTCCCTGGAAAAGACCCTGATGTTGGGAAAGATGGAGGGCACAAGGAGAAGGGGACGACAGAGGACGAGATGGTTGGACAGTGTTCTCGAAGCTACCAGCATTAGTTTGACCAAACTGCGGGAGGAAGTGGAAGACAAGAGTGCCTGGGGTGCTCTGGTCCATGGAGTCACGAAGAGTCGGACACGACTAAACAACAACAACACTAAACTGAAAACTATGGAGAGACCTGCTCTGAATAGAGATATTGGATTCTTGTCTCATTGCATGTTGTTGTTTAGTCATTTAATCATGTCCGACTCTTCGTGACCCCATGGACCAGAGCACGCCAGGCACTTCTGTCTTCTACTGCCTCCCGCATACTGCTAAATGTTATTGCATATGCTAAAGCTATTTTTGGTCATCTGCATACTATCCCTTGCTTTTTTCTGTAGTCGTTAACAGTTGTCAACAGGTTTACCATACCCATTGAGTCAATCACCCATCTCCTACTAGACATGACTAAACAACAACAACAGTCTTACTACAAATTAATGCAACTCAACACTAGAACTTGTTGACCTCCAATGAACCTGAATCCTGGAAGATTCAGGGGAGGTAAAAGAAAGTCCTTCAGAGTGGGACGGAGTGAAGGAATACATGAAAAACATATGGTTCCGGAATTATTAATAGAGAATGGGTAAAACATGCAGGGGTAAGCAAGAAAATAATAATAGAATCAATAGAATAATTATTAAATTATAACAAAACAACAAGATGGAAGAAGTAAAATAGTGAGATCACACATGGGTGAAGGGAAGTAGGGGGTATATGGGAACCTATAATATAATTTATAATATAATTTGTTAATTGCATTGTATTTACATATAACAAAGGGAAGCCTAGAACAATTAGATATATTTTAATTTAGGTAATATATGTAATAGGCTTATGTTAGAAAATGAATGTGGATTTTGAATTTGATGTTTGTAATTTTTTTTTGTTTTGAAATAAAAATTGAAAAACAGAAAAAAAGACAAAGTCCTTCTTCACGCAGCACAGAGTTAAACTGTGGAACTCCCTGCCACAGTATGCAGTGATGGCCACTGAAGTGCAGGTGGGTTCCCACGAGGCAAGACACGGCGATAACAGCAAGAACTTTATTGAACTAACAGAACTAGACAACAGGGGCAAAGCAACTGCTTATATACATTTCTGAAGGCCTGGGCCACTCCCACTCCGAACACGATTGACTGTCTAAACTTCCAAGCTGCGAATCATAACTCAGAGTTTTAAGGGCCAATGGCAGGGACCCAAATCCTGAAATGTTCTGTGATTGGATATCATGTATCGAATTGGGACATAGGGGCTGAGAATCCTTAGTCCAGACTGAAGCTCAGGCAAACAGAGACCCCTGAATACATAACAGCCACCAGCGTTCAGGCGATCCTTAAGGCATCCAACTGATGTTAGACGAATGGAGCTTTCTGGACAGTCTTCAAAGGCAGCCCCACGTAACCTACATTGCAGTAGTCTAACCTGAAGGTCATCTGAACATGGGCCCGGGCTACCTCCACCCAGTAGGGGTTACAGCCTGCGCACCAGGCTTGCCAAGGAAATGAGGTCTGAGAGGCTTTCTCAGTGGGGAATCTGCATGTGTCTTTTTTTTTAAAAAAAGCCTTATTGTTGGATTGATTTCACAGCTTTCTCTTTGATAATTTTCCATGAGAGTGCTTCTTCAGCCTTCTATTTTATCTCTCCCCTCTCACAAAACCAGGGGCAGAGCTATTTTGAACAATAAGCAATTTACCATCCTCTGTTTTCCGAAGCAGTAAAAATTGTGCAGTTCCTTAAAAAATATATAAAAAAAAACTGGGGGAAAGGAGGAGAAAGGGGGGGGGGAATCTATAATTGCTCAAATAAATGCATATTGCTGGAGTACGCTACTGCCATAGCGAGGAGAAGAGATATGCGGAAAGCAGGGAAAAACTCAGCATGGTTGTAAATCAACATGCTTTTAATGGTTATATCAACAAATCACTATGTACATTTCCTTGGGGGGGTGGGAGCCGGGTGGTTGGGAAACTGAGGCACCCATGGGGAAAAACGGATTAAAATCAATGATTGCAAATGAAGGCTTTCTGCTTGGTGATCTAAATAATGATGGCTGGGATTGGTTTCAATCAATTCTCCCTGCCCAGCAGCTGATTGTTGATGCACTTCCTTGGTACTCCCATTCGCCTCTTGCCACTGGGACGGCCTCAACGCTGCTCAGTTTCCTCCGAAACTCAATTCCCTCCCACCATTTCTCCAAGGAGCTCAAACTGGTGCAGACGGTTCTGTCCCCTCTCCTTTCTATCCTCAGGGAGGTTGGGCTGAGAGTGAGTGACTGGCCCAAGGCCGCCCAGCAATCTTCATGGCTGAGTGGGGATTTGAACCCTGGTCCCCCAGCCCCTAGTCCAGCGCTCTAACCATTAGGCGACACTGTCCCTCTTGTAGTCCAGGGACAGGGAGCATATGGTTCACTGGATGTTGTGGGACTTCCGACACTCATCAGTCCCAGGCCAGCAGAGCTAATGGTCAGGGATGGTGGCAATTGTAGTGCAAGGGGTGGGGAACCAAATGTGGGCCTCCTCAGGTCTCTCTTTGACTGGCCCTTGGATATCTGCAGAAGCCACACCCCTTCCATAGGCCACACCCCTCTTTGGCCCTGCCCCAAACCCTCACCAAATGATTTTGCGTGCTCTTGAGCTTGCTTCTTCCAAGCAAGCGGAGACTGCGCCTGTGTGCGCCTCCTCTGCTCTTTTCATGCCTCTTCTGGTCCTGGGAGACCAGTGGAGAGGGGAGCTTGTTGCAGCAGGAGGGGGAGACACCTGTGACTCTTCACCAGCCAGATTCAGCTCTGCCTCTTGGCCTCCCCCGCCCCCCCGTTTCAGCTTGCTTGAATGAAGAGGGTGGTACACAGAACCCTCTGGACAAGCATAGCCTACTGTACAAAGGTATGAAATGTAACCTGCATTCCACTCTTACCTCTGGCCCTGTGCATTGTGGGCATGCAGCCCCTAAAAGGTTGCCCAGGAGGGAATGTGGCTCCCGATCTGAAGATGGCTCCCTTCCTTTACCCTCAGATCCGCACCATATATTTAAAGTACATCCATCGCACATGTCAGAAGCGAGCTGGTAGTAAATCACATTGTTCAGAGCTGGACTTAACTCTTTATTAGCAAGAACTTCGCAGACTTGGCTGAGTGTCAGGCCTAATGAGCACAGCAGGTCATCTCCAGTAGGTCTTGCCCCATGGATCAGTTGCTGAGACGGAAAGTCGCCGCCTCCCCACAGCCATCTAAGTTTGCTGCTCTCCAGGGTTTCCCCCAAGCGATTGGAGACTGTGCCTGCAGCCAACTAACCTCTCCCCTGCCCTTTTCATGCCTCTTCTTGGTTCTGGGAGCCTGTCACAGCAGGAGGGGGGACACTGCACCAGTCAGACTCATCTCTGCCTCTCTCCTCTCTCCTCTCCTGCTTCAGCCTCTGCCTCTGATTTGGGACTGCTTTCTGCCACAGACTCTCCCAGCTCACCAAGCCCTGTTGCCCTTTCAGCTTCTGACACCTCCTTTTCTCAGTCTTCTCCCTCTGACCATTCATCATTGTCCCACCACCACCCTTGGCTTCTGAGCCTTTCCCCTTGGTGGTTCCCTAGCTGGTTCCCTCCCACCATTCCTCTGCATCCAACCAGTCCATGACCACACATTTCATAGAAATGTAGATTTGGAAGGGACCTGCAAAGGTCCTCTAGACTAACCCCTTGTGATGCATGTGGTTTCCCCAAAAGAATCCTGGGAACCGTAGCTCTGTGAGGGGGCGGGAAGCTACAGTTCCCAGGATACATTGATTGAAGGATAAGTCGTGCTTTAAATGTGTGTTGAATGTGCTTTAAATGTTTAGTATGGATCTGTCCTTCACTGCTTTGCTGACCTTGCTGTGGGTTCGCTCGCTCGGCTGGTTGCTCAACTTGCAGCCTTAAAGTCTCCCCACCCTGACTTCACCCCCTTCCATCTCCTTCCGTTTACTTCATTGGACGGCGCATGTGCCCACATCCATTTGCGCCTCTGCACCTTTGCAATCCACGCACACACACCACAACATCTTCTCCTTGTGGGCTGCCCTTTGTAGTGGAGCTCTGCGATAATGACACACAAGCCTGGCAGATAACTCCCCGCAGAAGACATCAAGCTAATTATATTCAATCAGTCGCTCCCCCTTTCATCTGCTCCAAGGACCGTAAAATGTGCCAGTGTAGCCACTCATCTCACTGGGTGTTATGGAGGTAAATAGTTTTTTCAGCAAGTTTTTAATATACGAAAAACAAAATAGCCTGGTGTGTGCGTTTTGACATTTATATGGTCTGCAGAAGCAGTTTACATAAGCCGCGGCGATCCTGAGAACCAGGAGGGGTCTACTCTGCAGGATGGTAACCAAAAAATCCCCGCAGATTTGCATGCATTTGTCCTCCTATAATTATTTACCTCTGTTGCTAGCCGTGGGGGAGGGCCACTCACTGAAAATGATTGGTGGCAGGCTGGGGCCAGACAAAAGATAGTCTTTTCTTTACACCTGTAATTCTCGGATTGAATTATCTGCTGTAAGATTCAGCAATGGCTTCTGGATTCGAGGGCTTCCCAAAAGTGGCTGTCAGACTTTTGGTGAAGTCTATCTGCAGCTGGTAGGGATGCGGTTGGCGCTGTGGGTTAAACCACTGAGCCTAGGAGCAGGGACTGAGCAATGGGAGCTCACCCCGTCACGGGGATTCGAACCGCCAACCTTCTGATCGGCATGTCCTACATGTTGGCAACACCTGCCAACCTAGCAGTTCGAAAGCACGTCAAAGTGCAAGTAGATAAATAGGTACCGCTCCGGTGGGAAGGTAAACGGCATTTCCGTGCGCTGCTCTGGTTCGCCAGAAGTGGCTTAGTCATGCTGGCCACATGACCTGGAAGCTGTACGCCGGCTCCCTCGGCCAATAAAGCGAGATGAGCGCCACAACCCCAGAGTCGTCTGCAACCTTCTGATCGACAAGTCCTAGGCTCTGTGGTTTAACCCACAGTGCCACCCGTGTCCCTTATAGGGTGGTATATTTACTGGCTCCCTCGGCCAGTAAAGCGAGATGAGCGCCGCAACCCCAGAGTTGGCACGACTGGACCTAATGGTCAGGGGTCCCTTTACCTTTTACCTTTATCTGCAGCTGTTAGCAACAAGATGCGCACAGACAGTTCACCTTTTGGAACAGGGATAGGAAACCCTTTCCCTCAGCCTGCAGGATGCATTCCCTCCTGGACAAAGTCCCTGGAACCATGTGCCAGGGGCGTCTGGAGACAGAAACAAAAATGGGCATAGTACTGGCAATTTCCCGCTTGTGTGCAAACGCACATGCACACAGCTCTGGGAACCTGGAAGTGGAACCCATGAGTGGGAAGCACCCTGGAGAGTCCTTGCGACTCATGAGGAGACCCTCCCCAGAGCCCAAGAGGATGTCTGGGGAAGGTCTCCTCGCAAGCTGGAGGTGCAGTGGGGCTTTGTTGAGGCTGCCCAGCTGATGCACGGGGAAGTGGCTGCTGAGCTACCTCACACACCAGCTGCTAGGCGGGGAGGCTGAGTAGCCTCAACAAAGACCCCCTGTCCCTCTGGCTTGCGAGGGCCCGGGCTATCTGAAAGGCTGTATTCCCTCCTATGAACCTGCCTGGGTTTTGAGATCTTCAGGGGAAGCCCTTCTTTTGGTCCCACCACTCCCACAGGCACGGTCGGTAGGGACTCAGGAGAGGACCTTCTTGGTGGTGGCTCCCAGACAAGTTTGGCTCTTCCTCCTTAGAGAAGCCAGACTGGCTCCCTCCTTGTTGCGCTTCCATTGGAAGCTGAAGACCTTGTTCCAGCAGGCTTATGGGAACTGACTGCTTTTAATGGAAGGGCTGGTAATTATTTGTATGTTTTAAACACACACACACACACACACACACACACACACACACACACAGTAAAGGAAAAGGTACCCCTGACCAGTCACAGATGACTCTGGGGTTGCGGTGCTCATCTCGCTCTTTAGGCCGAGGGAGCCGGAGTTTGTCCGCAGACAGCTTCCGGGACATGTGGCCAGCATGACTAAGCCGCTTCTGGCGAACCAGAGCAGTGCACGGAAACGCCGTTTACCTTCCCGCCGGAGTGGTACCTATTTATCTTGCACTTGACGTGCTTTCGAACTGCTAGGTTGGCAGGAGCAGGGACCGAGCAACGGGAGCTCACCCCGTTGCGGGGATTCGAACCACCAACCTTCTGATCGGCAAGTCCCAGCCTCTGTGGTTTAGAGCACAGCGCCACTCGCTTCCCCTAATACACACACACACACACACACACACACACACACACACACGTATGTATGTATAGTTTTCATTTGATCAATGATTACTTTTTAAATTACTGTTTTGTCTATGTTTTTAGCGATTCTTGTTTATATCTGTAAGCCACCTTGAATTCCATCAGAGAAAAGGTGGGGTATAAATAAATTAAAAATAGTAATAGTAATAGGGTTTCCAAATTTCAAAAAGTGGAAATATGGACACAGAAGTTTGCAAAATCACACACACACACACACACACACACACACACACACACACACACACAGAGAGAGAGAGAGAGAGAGAGAGAGAGAGAGAGAGAGAGAGACAGTTTTTGAGCTTTTTTTGGGGGGGGGGGATTTGCCAAAATATAGACTTCTGACAAGGGTTGCATTACACCCGGATTTTCCCAGACATTTCAGCCCTTTTCATCTGGGCCCGGCTTCCAAATGCCACATTCCGGCTATGTGCGGGAGATTCAGGGTGTTTGGCAACCCTCAACAGTAAAACAACAACAACAACAACAACAACAACAACAACAACAACAACAACAACAGGGATGGAGGCATAATTAGAGGAAAACAGCAGTTTTAAACAACAGCTGATGTTTGAGCAAAGCAGGGATGGGGAGACCCTGAGGGGGTTGTTGTTTTAAAAATGTAAACCACCTCATTTTTAACAAGGAGAAATAGCACCACAACATAACATTTCATAGGAAACTGCAGGATGGACGTGGCTTGTGCCTAATGTTGTGTATCGACCACTTCCCAAAAGAGCTTTGGGATCATGCTGGATGCAAAGGGAGTGGGAGGGTGTGCACAGCCTCAGTCCAGAGGGGAACACCCATCCCCCAAATATGCATCCTCTTGCTTGGATGAGGACAATTGCCTATGTAACGACGGCGGCCACTTTTTGTCCTCAGACAATTTCACTGGCGCTTGCAAATGCGCAGGTTCCCGAAATGCAATCTTTGCTTTTATTCGGCGTTGAGTAAATAATACGCTCCACAAATTCCCAGGACAAGGGCTTTGATAATTGATTGTATAAATGGCTTCTTGGAAGCCTTTACGGCCTCTGGAGGGCTCGCGCCTGTGAAAGACGAGGCTTTGCAAACAAGCTGGCATTGTCTCAGCTCCCTTCCTCTGATACTCATCCATCAATCCTACGTTTGGGGGACAAGGCGGAGGGCAATTTCTAAGAGAAACAACTCCTGGAGACCCAGTTCTCATGCCGGAGAAAGATTGGGAGGAATCGCAGGAGGCCAAAGCGGAGCCGGCTGCAGAATCGTTTTTAATAAGAGAAGCCGTCAAAAGGGGGATGCGCTAGGATGCCAGAAGAAAGGGCATCTTGGCGGATATTATTTTTTGTTGCCATCAGGTTGTGGGTCCACGTTGGGGGCAGGAATCTGGCATCAGTCTCTCAGAACTGCTCTCGGCTTCATTCGACCACCATGAATCACGTTTGCTGAGCTGCGTTGCTGTTTTCCCAGTCCAGGGACACCAGATTGGCTGCAGCGTCCTGCCGTGTGTCTGCCCACTGATTGCCTTTCAAGCTTCAAGGCTTTGCGATGGGGTCGTGTTGGTGCCGTTGCAGCGAACATGATGGGGGAAAGGAGCTCAGTGGTTGGTCAAGCGCTCTGTACACAAAGTCACCTCCTGTGCTTGACCTCCGGGTAGGACTGGGGAAAACTCTCCGCCTGAAACCTTGGAGAGCAGCTGCCAGTCAGAGTAGGCAATGCTAGAGAAGATGGACTGTTAGTCTGACTGTATAAGGCGCTTCCTATGTATTCCTAACACATTATGACAGCCCCCATAGGCAAGGTCTCTGCAGCCACAGCACGTGCTGTGATTCTCTAGAAGTTTGACTGCACCCTCGGAGGTGCACTCCATTGTCTCTTGAGACAGACGGATGTCAACAAATAGCCAAGGAGAGTCCCCAAATGCAGGCAGCTGTGTGTGTGTGGGTTTTGTGTGTGTGTGTGTTTGGAAGTAATATGCCTGTTGTCTTTGTCCATGGAGTTTTCTTGGCAGGGATACTGGAGTGGCTTGCCAGTTCCTGCTCCAGGTGGATCATGTTTGGTCAAAACTCTCCACTATGACCTGTCCATCTTGGGTGGCCCTGCACGTCCTAGCTCATAGCTTCTCTGAGTTATTCAAGCCCCTTCGCCATTGCAAGGCAGTGATCCATGAAGGAGATAATTTTTGAATTATGGTGCTGGAGGAGACTCTTGAGAGTCAGTCCCATGGACTGCAAGAAGATCAAACCTCTCCATTCTGAAGGAAATCAGCCCTGAGTGCTCACTGGAAGGACAGATCCTGAAGCTGAGGCTTCAAGACTTTGGCCACCTCATGAGAAGAGAAGACTCCCTGGAAAAGACCCTGATGTTGGGAAAGATGGAGGGCACAAGGAGAAGGGGATGACAGAGAACGAGATGGTTGGTCAGTGTTCTCGAAGCTACCAGCATGAGTTTGACCCAACTGCGGGAGGCAGTGGAAGACAGGAGTGCCTGGTGTGCTCTGGTCCATGGGGTCACAAAGAGTCGGACACAACTAAACAACTAAACAACAACAGAATAGTATGGGGGAGTTGGGGGGTTTTTGCTACTGCATCAACCTGTTGACTCATGTTCAGCTTGTGGCCTACAAAGACCCCTAGATCCTTTCATGGATCATGAAGGGTCATGAAGAGTCGGACACAACTAAACGGCTAAACAACAACATGTGTGGAAGTAATAGTACCGGGGCGGAGGAAGGAGGGTGCGTTGGGGGCAATCTGCCCCCGGTGTCACCACTGAGGGGGGTGACAAAATGCTGGGCGGCGCTCACTGTGGGGCCTGCAGCGCCCCCAAGTCACGTGTCTCTCCTGGGAGTGACGTAGTGGCTTGGGCGCCTGTAGGCTCTGCACTGCCCCAAACGGTCCGCCCACTGCCTCCCCCTTAGCTGTAGGGCGGCTGAGTGGGAGGAGGCAGGCAGACTCTTTGGAGGCCCCACAGAGCAGCCCGACTGGCTTGCTCCACTGCTGAATAGTACCCTCTAGTCTGCCCTGTCCACACCCCACCTGGAGTCCTGTGTTCAGTTATGGGCACCACAATTTAAGGATGATATTGACAAGTTGGAACATGCGCAGAAGAGGGAGTCTGGAAGCCAAGCCTTATGAGGAACGGTTGAGGGAACTGGGGCTGCTTAGCTTGGAGAAGAGAAGACAGAGAGGTGATAGCCGTCTTCAAATATCTCCAGGGCTGTCACATGGAAGATGGAGCAAGCTTGTTTTCTCCTGCTCCATAGTGGTCTCTTCCAACTCTATGATTCTATGATTCTATAGCTTAGGACACAAAGCAATGGATTCAAGTTACAAGGAAGCAGATTCTCACAAAACTTCAGGAAGAACTTTCTGACAGTAAGAGCTGTTCGACAGTGGAACGGACTCCCTTGAAACACTGTGAACTCTCCTTCGTTGGAGGGTTTTAAGCAGATGTTGGAGGGCCATTTGTCAGGGATTCTTCAGCTGAGATTCCTTCATTGCAGAGGGTTGGACTAGATGAACCTTGGGATTCCTTCCAATGCTACAATTCTATGATTCTATGAACCAAAAGAAATTGGGAAGGCTGGCTTTTAAGCACCTGAGACTGGCATGCTCACTGATGTTGTTTTTGAGGGCAGTTTTCTCTTTCCCCTTAAAATAATAATAATTATGCACTGTGTCTGTGTGTGAAGTGGGAAGACTTCACTTGTAACAAGCACCAACAATGGACAGCTCTCAGGAGCAAGAGAGAGAGAGTCTCCGCCGCTTCCTGCACTTACAGGAACGCCCAGCCGAAAACATCGTGGCGCTTTCAGAAACTGCTGGCACCTGAGCGAGCTGCAGGATTCAGTCCACCAGATTTCTAGAAGGGCAGCCACAAAACCCCTCAGACCCCACAAAAGGTAGGAAAACGCAACAATGTCAACACAACCTGCCGCCCTCCATCTATGAGAGTCCCACCAACATTTTCTCTCTCTCTTGCTGATTTTCAAATGCAATTTCTTTTCTCATTAATTGATGGAGAATAGTTAGAGGGGGAAACGCACCACAGAGCACATTTTTGATGCAGTACCTGCTCAGAGTCTGGCAGTCCAACTCTTTTCACATGTTTGGCGATGTTTGGGTGCCAAAGACGGGTCTTGATACCACCTCAGCAATCTTCCTCTCTCTCTCCCTCTCCCTCTCTTTCTCTCTCCGCCTCCCTCACATCGTAATTCATCCCCACTTTTTTCTTCCCCGGCCTCCCTACCTTTTCTTCCAGCCCCCAGTGGTGTTTTATTAATCCATCTATTTCCCAGCCTACGCTTGGGTGCCCTTGTTTTACTCCCGGTTTAATTTCCACGGAGCATAAAACACTCAGAGCCTTGACAAGGCAAGAGTTATGACTCCCAGAGTTAACGCTTTTATGAGGTCCCTTTAAAAACTCAATACTTGCCAAAAATTAGTGGCTTGGAGGAATAAAAAACAGTCCAAGGCTGTAATGCTCTAATTATCACACTTAAGAGGCCATTATAACAATTTTTGTACATGGGTGCGCCCTCACTGGTCACACCAGGAGCGGAAATCATAACATTGGGAAGGTAGAGTCAATCTTCTGCGAGTCCTGCTAGATGGACGAGGAAACTGAATATGTGGGTAGAAAAAGAATATGTGGGGGCTCTGATTCTGTGCCCTCGTATTCCTGATCAGAAAACCAAGGCTTGCCGAGATCCATGCATGGTGCTTTGCAAGCCCCAACTATCGGCTGATAGTCCGTGCAGGCACAAGCTGGTCACCTGACCATGTCAGGTGATTAACAGATGGACGATCCCACCCATCAGTCAAACTTGGGCCATGGGAGAATTTATGTTCCCCCCCCCACCCAGGGTTGAATGACCCACTCTGAGAAACCTTGCTAGTTCTGTTGACATTGTGTCTGCTCATCTCAACGTTCCTTGGGTGTTTCTGTTGACCAGGAATGTCCAAATTCACTGTGAAGTTTCACTTTAGGTACACAGGTCAGTGGCATTCTCAATCCTGGCGTCTCAAGCTTTGCATAATCCCTGCGGAGTTTCTTCACCAGTTTCTGTGTCCCTAGTAGGACACCCCCTGTTGAGAAACTAGTGTCCCCCACAAACAGCCTGTAATGTGAGCTTTTTTTGGGGGGGGCAAGCTAGATATTGAGAAACTGATGCCTCTTGCATAGAGAAAGTATATACTCTCCTTTCTCCTTCTGTGATGGAACTCCTATTTGGGGACTTCCCTGGCTTTTTTCTGGCCCACGTAGGACCAGTCTGGATAGTTGGCCTTGGTGAAGATTTGACGTTTCGATCCCCCAAAAGTTTTTGCTTTGAGTTCCACTGAAATGAGGCTGCATTTTAATGTTGTATTTTCATCTTGTTTTTAAGTTGTATTTTAATCAATTGTTTTTATACCTGGTGTCAGCCGCCCTGAGCCCGGTCTTGGCTGGGGAGGGCGGGGTATAAATAAAATTTATTATTATTATTATTATTATTATTAACGAGTAGTTCTCCTCCCTCTTTCCAGTTATTAGAAGGGCTCACTTATGAGCCAAATTTAAGAGACATCCCAAGGAACGCAGAAGTCCTTCCAATCAGATCACGATGACTTGATCATTTGCCAAGGAAGTCCACCAAATCCACTAGGTCAACTGGAATCGTGGCCATCAGATAAAGCAGAGGAAGGGGAACAGATACAAAATTATACACAGTCACCGCTGGAAATGGTGTGTCAATCCATTTCATGGAGGAGAGGGCTATCGATGGCTACTAGTCTAAGGTTACTAGATTTTTTTCATTGAATCCGGGGACACTTTCCAAATTCAGTAGGAATGATAGGATTTTGTACAGGGACTGATTTGTACATCCGGGGACTGTCCCCAGGAAATGGGGACATCTGGTAGAAGAAGAAGAGTTTGGATTTGATATCCCGCCTTTCACTCCCTTTAAGGAGTCTCAAAGCGGCTCACATTCTCCTTTCCCTTCCTCCCCCACAACAAACACTCTGTGAGGTGAGTGGGGCTGAGAGACTTCAAAGAAGTGTGACTGGCCCAAGGTCACCCAGCAGCTGCATGTGGAGGAGCAGGGAATCGAACCCGGTTCCCCAGATTACGAGCCTACCGCTCTTAACCACTACACCACACTGGCTCTCAGTGTGGTGTAACCTTATACTAGCCACAATGGCTCTGTTTTGCCTCCACAGTCAGAAGCAGCGATGCTTCAGAGTTTCAGCTGCTGGAAGCCCACAGGAGCAGAGAGGACTTTTGTCCTCGGACCCTGCTCATGGGTTTTCCCCAAAGGCATCCAGCCAGCCACTTTGAGAACAGTTCCTCCATTCCCAAATGTGGGTGGGTGGACTCTGAATCTCCTCCGTTCAACTGACGGCTCCTGAGCACCGCCGGTGCCCTCAGCTTTGCCCAGTCAGAAACTGCAGGAGGTTTCGCCTTCCCATCCGCCTCCTTCCTACTCTTGCCCTCCCCATTTCCTGCCTCCTCCTCCGGTTTCGAAAGGCCCACACTGAGCTCGAAAAGGGCTTTGAAGTGTTGTCATGCCAACCAGCCACCACAAGATGTGTGGCCCAGAACTACCGGCGAAGGTCACTGAGAACAACATCAGACAACATCTGAAAAGCCAGGAGGGATGCGTTCCGTTTGGAGACTCGCAACAATGGTTTCTCCGCCACCTCCCCTTTCAACAGAAAAACTCTGCTGTGGTCTAAGGGGGTGTTAGATTGATGAATGATGGGGGCCCCCGTCCTCTACGGAATCCTTCGGTTTGTCTGCATATTTGTGGGGTGCTCTGCTGACGTTTCCCATTTGCCCCAAAGTTGCGGGGGGAGAAAGTCTTTATGAGAATAAAAGACTGATTATTTCAACACACAGGCTTTCATCTCCGTCACAGCTATGACAGCGAGCACCGCACAGCCAGTGTGTTGATTTATTTAAAATCCTTGGCTCTGCTAATGTTTTTTCCCTTCTCCACCAAGGAACATAATAAACTAAAGATGGCAGGAGGGTTAGGCATACAGCAATGGGCTTCAATAGACTCTTCTTGTCCAGCAAGGGGACCAAAATGGAAAAGGAAATGCTATTTTGCATGATGGGAAAGGGCACTTGCCACAGACGTGCTTCTGCACGCTTTTTCAAAATTGTGCACGGACATTCTGCCAAAAACCAGGACATTGTAATCGTAGAATTGTAAAGTTCAAGAGTCCAACCTGCTGAAACCCTATCAGGGGAGATGGGAGCCCAGTTTTGAGGAGGGCTTTCTGGAAAACTCCAGTCTGCGAAGGACCATAGAGCCTTGCATGGAAATGTTCCCAGTTTTAATCCTTGTCATTTTCAGGCAGGGCTGGGACAGTACTGTTGACTGCATGTGCTAATTTATAACACACCTCTGCATCCAGCCAGGCCTGGACACAGCCATAGAATCATAGGATTTTAGAGCTGGAAGGGACTTGTGAAGTCATCTATCCCACCCTCTGTTCAATGTACCTTCTAAATGTACCCTTTGTGGCTTAGGGCCCTTGTATTACGGGACCGCCCCACAGAGGACCTTAAGGTCCATGAATAACCATAGTTTAGAGGTCCCAGGCCCTAAGGAAGTCAGACTATCCTCCACCAGGGACAGGGCCTTCTCAGTGATGGCTCCGACCTGGTGGAATGCTCTGTCCCAGGAGACCAGGGCCCTGCAGGATTTAACCTCCTTCCGTTGGACCTGTAATACAGAGCTATTCTGCCTGGCCTTTAATTTGAATTCAGCCTGATCTTTTATTTCCCTTCTCTTCCCTCCCCCTCCCCTTTTATGAATTTCGGTTCTGTTTGCATTGCAGTGAGAAGCTACCAGATCCGTACTTTCTAAAACAATATGGAAAACCAAAATTCCCTGATCTTTGAAATCTCACTTCTCTGAATTTTGTTTTTTTTATAAGATATTTATTAAGAATTTTTAGATATAAGAAAAAAATGAAAAATAAACATACAAAATAATAAACAATTAAAAACACACATTAATTTTCAATGACATAACTTCCATACCCTTATTTCCTCCAACCTCCTCATACTTCCCTTCTTTGTATTCCAGTTCAATTTGTTAGTTCAGCAAATCCTTACCATTAAACCTTTACCCATTTATAATCCTTTTTTCATGTCTCCTAAGTCACTTCTCTGAATTTTTCAGTGCAGTTCTCTGCTGCCACATAATATGTGCAGAAAGGCATATCTTGGGTGTGTGTGTGTGTGTGTGCACAAACACAAATATTTTAGTGAAAGTAACACACGCAGATACATGGAGGAGAGGGGTATCGATGGCTACTAGCCTCAATGTCTATGGTCTGCCTCCACAGTTGAAGGCAATGATGCTTCTGAACAGCAATTGCTGGAAGCCACAGGAGGGGAGAGCGATCTTGTGTTCGAATCCTGCTTGTGCGTATCCATAGTTCAGGTACCTGAGTGGGCCATTGGCTTGATGCAACAGACTCTTCTTATGTTCTTATTATATAGGGGGGAAACTACCTGCAAAAAGGACTCCATGTACACTAGGCAAAATAGCATTAAAAATTGCCGATGGATTTTCACGGGGAGCTTGAAAAGGAATTCGCAAACTGAACTGAAGATTGGAAAAACGAGGAACAGAGAGAAGCAGATCCGTCTGTCCCTAGAGTCCACACACTAGGCAGATCTCCTTTTCTGGACTCTGGGAGGCGTGGAGGTGACAGGGCCGTGCTGCCAGGATTGTGACCTTCCACCCCTCCACTCGTAGAGAAGGACATCCGTAAGGGCCTCTTTGCTCAGTGGCAATGTGACATGGAAGGGAGACATCACGGAGAGCTGGGAGGGAGCCAGAAGGGGAATAAATGTCTGAATAAATGCCAAGAGCAGCCTCTTGTTTAATAGCATGCGTTTAATTAGCCTGTGTGCTTGTTTAATTTGTTATTTGACACTTCAAACGCAGAGGAGATCAATGGTGACAAACTCTCTGTTGAGGGCAGCAGAGTCGGGACGGAAGTGAGATCAGGGGGAAACGGCTCCCTTTGGTCAGGATCCAAAGCGCCTCGGTAATGGATCAATCGCGCAGCCCACTTCTCACACCAAAGTAGCACCACGGGGTACGGCCACATGACCTGCATGTAATTGGTGCTTTCCTGTGTCGCCAAGGCAATGAGTAGCTGACTACGAGGAAGTAGATTTCACCAGGGGCTGCAACCTGACAGCGTACATGCAAGCCTACCCAGATATTTAGAAAGTTTAGTAAAGGTAAAGGGACCCCTGACCGTTAGGTCCAGTCGTGGCCGACTCTGGGGTTGCAGCGCTCATCTCGCTTTATTGGCCGAGGGAGCCGGCGTGCAGCTTCCGGGTCACGTGGTCAGCAGGACTAAGCCGCTTCTGGTGATGCTCGGAATCAGTGCTGCTTCTGAATCCCAGTTGCTGGAACTCACAACTGGACTCTTCTGCTTGGATCCTGCTTGCGGGTTTCCTGCTGGCATCTGGTGGACCACTGTGAGAACAGGATGCTGGGCTAGATGGGCTGTTGTCCTGATCCAGAAGGCTCTCCTTAGGTTCTTACCTCTCTAAAATAGGTTGTTGTTTTTTAGTTGCTTGGCCCGTTTAGCAGAGTATAACCTGCAATCACTGTTGGTGCCTTTCCAGGGTTTCTTGCTGAGTTCTAGAATCATAGAATCATAGAGTTGGAAGAGACCACAAGGGCCATCGAGTCCAACCCCCTGCCAAGCAGGAAACACCATCAGAGCACTCCTGACATATGGTTGTCAAGCCTCTGCTTAAAGACCTCCAAAGTAGGAGACTCCACCACACTCCTGGGCAGCAAATTCCACTGTCGAACAGCTCTTACTGTCAGGAAGTTCTTCCTAATGTTTAGGTGGAATCTTCTTTCTTGTAGTTTGGATCCATTGCTCCGTGTCCGCTTCTCTGGAGCAGCAGAAAACAACCTTTCTCCCTCCTCTATGTGACATCCTTTTATATATTTGAACATGGCTATCATATCACCCCTTAACCTCCTCTTCTCCAGGCTAAACATGCCCAGCTCCCTTAGCCTTCTCTTTGAACCCTAGCTGGAAATGTCATTGGGGATTGAATTTTGAACTCTGCAGATGCAACGTGGGTGCTCTGCAACTGAGCTATGACCCTTTCCTCTCTCTCTCTCTCTCTCTCTCTCTCTCTCTCTCTCTCTCTCTCTCTGTGACAAATGCTTAACTGCCTGAAAAGCAGGATAAAAATCTAGTTAATAAACAGATTTTAAAAATGGCGTTTGGTCTGCTTCAGGCCAACGGAGGGGTTAAGGATGTCAGAGTGTTCATATGAAAATGGAAACGAGAGTGGAAAAGGCCGGTGTTTGCTTACGTGTCCCATGCCCACAACGGAAATCAATCCAGGGAACACAATCGGTATTCTCCGCTGGCTGTTGCTTTCAGTCTGCAAACATTGTGCAATTGATCAAGTTGCCCCCATCCATTTGCACTGCGTTTCCTTTGCACCGAAGTGAGTGGGGCGGAATAAGGCAATGGTGATGAAATTATGCCATGTACGTAATGCACAGTGTTTAAATCACGTAATGCCCAGGACTGGCAGGGCTCAGACGAGTGGTTGGAGAAGTTATCAGGGCCGGACACTGATCCAGGGGAAGGGAGGGGACGTCACAATTTATGGAGTTTCGCATCTCCTACGAGGCCGGTGTCAGAGCTGGAAGATGGGGAGCAGGAGTGTGCATTGCTACAATAGTCCAGCTCTGAGCGCAAGCCCAGAGAGTGGAGCCAACTACTTGCCCACCAGAAACATGTGTGTGCATGTTTATTGGGCCTCAGGAGCTACCGTAAGTTTGTGCTTTGTCAATAAAGAATTAAGCTACTGGCCATTTGTCCACCTTGGGATGGATGCATAATGACAATTGCTATTGTATTTATTTACACCCTGCCTTTTTCCCAGACCGGGCTGACTCAAGGTAGCGTACACAAATTAAAGGAACACAGATAGAATACAGAAAGCTGAAAACATATAACAGTCATTGAAAAGCAATTAAACTTGCAGAATTAAAGCCTCTTGTTACATTCGGTTCAGGTTATGTCTTTTCAGGTTGCGTCCCGCAGTGACCTGGAAGTACCGGAAAGGGTTACTTCCGGGTTTCGCCGCTTGTGCATGCGCAGACACTCAAAATGATGTCACACGCATGCACAGAAGTGGTGAGTCGTGACCCATGCGTGTGCAGACACGGAGGCGCAGGTTGCGTTCTGCTCATGTTGCGAACGGGGCTCCGGAACGGATCCCATTCGCAACCCGAGGTACCACTGTATATTCTTAGTCATGTAATGTTGCCGTGGCAGACAGTGAGATGAATGATGTCATTTTTGGGAGAAGATGAACCGCAGCTGCATGCAAACAGGGCAGTACAGAAATTGATGCCTTCTTATGTGCCTAGGATAGAGGTTTTCAACCTTTCTGAGTCCACTGCTCCCTCAACCAACTACATTCTTTCTGTGGGGCTCAGGAGACCAGTTATGTTACCCCTTGCTTGCGGAACTGGCAGCATCTCCCGCTTTTTCAAACATGCTCCCTTGTAGAGTGTTCCCTCAGCCTCCTCTCCTCTTCCCTCTCCTTGGGAGTCCTCTGGGCAGCCGCTGCGGCCGCCCCTAGTCTCTGAGCTGCCCCCCCTGCACCCCAAAGAGAGGTGCCTCCCACAGGCACCATTCTCACCTGTGGAGCTTGTAGCCAGGGCTACTGTCTTTCCAGAGTGATGCATGCTCTGGTTATCTCTTGCTTGGACTACTGCAATGCGCTCTATGTGGGGCTACCTTTGAAGGTGACCCGGAAAGTACAACTAATCTAGAATGCAGCAGCTAGACTGGTGACTGGGAGCAGCCGCCGAGACCACATAACACCTGTCTTGAAAGATCAACACTGGCTCCCAGTACGTTTCAGAGCACAATTCAAAGTGTTGGTGCTGACCTTTAAAGCCCTAAATGACCTCGGTCCAGGATACCTGAAGGGGCGTCTCCACCCCCATTGTTCTGCCCGAACACTGAGGTCCAGCACCGAGGGCCTTCTGGTGGTTCCCTCGCTGCGAGAAGCCAAGTTACAGGGAACCAGGCAGAGGGCTTTCTCGGTGGTGGCACCCACCCTGTGGAAGGTCCTCCCACCACATGTCAAAGAGAAAAACAACTACCAGAATTTTAGAAGACATCTGAAGGCAGTCCTGTTTAGGGAAGCTTTTAATGTTTAATAGACTATTGCATTTTAATATTCTGTTGGAAGCCGCCCAGAGCGGCTGGGGAAACCCAGCCAGATGGGCGGGGTATAAATAATAAATTATTATTATCATATTGTCAGAGCTGCCCGAGGTCCCAGCTCACAAAGGACCAACGCCAGTCCGTTGTTATATACAAAAGTCTTTATTGAAGTTCAGTTTCCCTTTCACATCAGCAGCGTGCAGCTCTACGTCTGAGACTCTAGACTGACGAAGCTCCGTCTGAGTCTCCTCCCCCAATACACCAGTTTAAGACTCTAGCCTTGCTCCACCTCTTCCTTTGCTCTTTCCTCCGCTGGGTTCGCCTGTCAGTTGGGTTTTCTCCCTTTCTAGACTCTTCTGACGCTGAATCCCCTGAGTCCTCCCCCTGCCTCCGGCAGGCTTTAGGACCTGGTTCCCGATCTGGGCTTTCTGCTGTCCCGCGCGCCTGTACATTTGAACTTGGCGCGCATGCCCAGCCGGTAACCTTCCTTCTGACCGTTTCACTGCTCCTGTCACTGCTTCCCCCTTCGGGGAGGCTAGCTGGACCTGACCTCCCCTCCGTTCCCTCACTCTCCGATGCAGGCGTGGTCAGCCCTGACTCATCTTCTCTCCCTGCTGGAGGAGACGCTGGCCCCGACACATGGGACTCTTCCCCCCCCACTCTGCTCTGGTGGGGAAGCTGGTCCTGATCTCCAGCTGCTGCTTTGGGAGTCCCCGCTGGCCCCCTGTCTCTGGTGTGTCCCCCCTGGGACCCCCCTTGCCCTGACCATCGGCACCTCCTTCTGGGAATCTTCTGATTCGCTGGAGAAGCTCATGGAATCTCTCGGGTCACTGTCATACTCCCCTATGCTGCCCTCAGATCCTTCCCCTTCGCTCTCCATCTCCTCTCTCCCCTGTGCCTCTGTCCCTGAGCCCCTGACACATATTATTATAAATAGCTCTGCAAGCATTTGGGAGGCAGAAAGGTGAGAGGGCATCAGAGGAAGGGAGGGAAGGAAATAGGGACAAAGGACAATGTTTCCCGTGGCACCACTGACCATCATTCAAGGCACCATAGGGTGTCCCAGCACTGGTTGAAAACCATTGGCCTGGGAGGTGTCTTGCTTGCCTCAGCCCCATTAATGCTGGGTGAGGTTTCCTTGCTGATGTCTGCTCCTTCAGGAAGCCAGGAGGAAAGGCCGCCGTTTCCTTCCAGCGCTTATGATACGATACGATAATCTTTATTGTCATTGTCCCATACAGAACAACAAAATTGAAAAAATCTACATCAGACATTCAGAAACCAACAAGCCTGCTATCCCAGCTATCCCAATCTGGTTAGCCCCTAAAAACTCTGATACCCCATAATTAAATACAATATACTCCCATAGAGACTACCTTAAAGGTAAAGGGACCCCTGACCATTAGGTCCAGTCATGGCCGACTCTGGGGTTGCGGCGCTCATTTCGCTTTATTGGCTGAGCCGGCGTACAGCTTCCGGGTCATGTGGCCAGCATGACTAAGCCGCTTCTGGCGAACCAGAGCAGCGCGTGAAAATGCTGTTTACCTTCCCGTCAGAGCGGTATCTATTTATCTACTTGCACTTTGATGTGCTTTCGAACTGCTAGGTTGGCAGGAGCAGGAACCAAGCAATGGGAGCTCACCCCGTCGTGGAGATTCGAACCGCCGACCTTCTGATCAGCAAGTCCTAGGCTCTGTGGTTTAACCTACAGTGCCACCCGTGTCCCTACAGACTACCTTACACTGCGTTTAAAACCAAAATCGCACTTGGATAGAAACTGTTTCTCAGGCGGCTAGTCCTAGTCTTTATAACCCTGTACCTTCTTCCAGAAGGCAGAAGCTGAAAGAGATCATTTCTGGGGTGTGCACTATCCTGCACTATCTCTGCAGCTTTCCTATAGCACCTGGAAGCATAGATTTGATCCAAGGTGGGAAGAGTGCACCCAATTATTCTCTCCGCAGTCTTTACAACCCTGGACAGCATTGTTTTTCCCCTGACCGTGCAGCTCCCAAACCACACGCACAGACCCTAAGTTAATACACTCTCAGCAGTACAATGGTAAAATGCCATCAACAGGTCCTTTGAGAGAATGTTTTTCCGGAGGATTCTCAGAAAATACAACCTCTGCTGTGCTCTCGTCATCAGGTCTTTACTGTTTTCTCCCCAGGCGGGAGTCCTCCCCACCCTCCTTTGCCCCCAAACAGCCTACACCTTCCCCAAGCTGCCTGCTACGTCACGGAGCCGCGCCGACTCACCTTCCATCAAGGTGTGGTGGATGCTCCAGTAGACGCTGAGACAGTGCTTCTCCTTCTTCATGCCCCGTTTGCACTTGCAGCCGTAGAGCTGGCTGGACAGAAGGGCTGTCACCGTGTTCTGACACTGGCTCTTAGCGTCTGGACCCAGCTTGTTGGCGCCGTTGCCAGCGATGCATTGCCGGAGTGTCCGGAATTTGGAGCTGCAGCTGGGGTCATTGGTGCAGGATTCGCCAGCCTGCAGGCAGTCCCGGGCCGAGCTGGCCACATCGGTCATCCCTTCTGGAGGAGAACAAGAGAGCAGGATGAGAACGTTCCCAAACTGGGCCTATCTTAGAGAGGTAAGAACGTAAGAATAGATTGCAGGGTCAGGCAAATGGCCCATCGATCCCAGCATCAAGTTCTCATGGAGCCCAACCAGAGGCCTGTGAGGAAACCCACAAGCAGGATGTGACCCCAGGAGCAACCCCCTGTCAGGAGCTCGTCCTGCACCCGAGTAGGACCCTGGTAGAGTCACATGCCTGACTGGCATGTTCTCTCCCTCCTGGTCGATCGATCGGGAGCTTCAAAAGCTTTCTTCAGCCCGAACATCACAGCGACCGATGCCCACAGACGTCAGCACACTTAGGGATCCACAGAGTTTGCGCACCTTGTGTGACAGACCTCAGCAACTCAGCATTTTGGCTAATCTACTTTATTTACACACGGAGCACTACAACATGGCTCCCTCTTTCTCTAGCATCAGACAGCAAAGAGAAAAAGAACAAAGGACAATAGTCCCACTTCACGGAACACAGTAACACAAACATCCTGTCTCTGTCACTTCCCACTCTGTGGAGTCAAAACATACACTGTCATGTGAAAGACAACAATCCCATGACTGCAATCATGGAGCAGGAATTCTAACACCACCCCCACCCCCCAGTTTCCAACAAGTGTTATCCCAGTACGTTTCCGAGCACAATTCAAAGTGTTGGTGCTGACCTTTAAAGCCCTAAACAGCCTCAGCCCTGTATACCTGAAGGAGCGTCTCCACCCCCATTGTTCTGCTCGGATACTCAGCTCCAGCTCCGAGGGCCTTCTGGCGGTTCCCTCCCTGCGAGATGTGAGGTTACAGGGAACCAGGCAGAGGGCCTTCTTGGTAGTTGCACCCGCCCTGTGGAACGCCCTCCCACCAGATGTCAAAGAGAAGAACAAAAAGAGAAGAAGAGTTTGGATTTGATATCCCGCTTTATCACAACCCGAAGGAGTCTCAAAGCGGCTAACATTCTCCTTTCCCTTCCTCCCCCACAACAAACACTCTGTGAGGTGAGTGGGGCTGAGAGACTTCAAAGAAGTGTGACTGGCCCAAGGTCACCCAGCAGCTGCATGTGGAGGAGCGGAGATGCGAACCTGGTTCCCCAGATTACGAGTCTACCACTCTTAACACTACACCACACTGGCTCTCAACTACGAGACTTTTAGAAGACATATGAAGGCAGCCCTCTTTAGGGAAGTTTTTAATGTTTAACTGCCCACTGTATTTTAATACTCTGTTGGAAACCACCCAGAGTGGCTGGAGAAACCCAGCCAGATGGACGGGGTATAAATAATAAATTCTATTCTATTCTATTCAGAAGCATTGCTGCTTTCAGCTGTGGAGGCAGAGCGTAGTCAACTGGGCTAGTGGTCACCAATAACTCTCTCCTCCATGAATTTGTCTAATCCTCTTTTAGAGCCATCTAGTTTTGTGGCCATCACTGCCTCCTGTGGCAGGGAGTTCCATAGTTCATGTGTTTCATGAAGAAGAACTTTCAACAACAACAACATCATCAACAACAACTTATTTGTATCTTGCCCAACTGACTGGGTTGCCCAAGCCACTCTGAGGGACTCCCAACACAAAATAGTAAAAACACAATATAACCTCAGACACTAAGAACTTCCCTGAACAGGGATGACTTCAGATTTCTTTTAAACATCACATAGCTGCTTTACATCTGCTAGGAAGGTGTTCCACAGGGCGGGCGTGACTGCCGAGAAGGCCCTCTGCCTGGTTCTCTGTAACTTCACCTCTTGCAATGAGGGAACCGCCAAAAGGTCCTCTGAGCTGAATACTGGGGGTGGAGATGCTCCTTCAGGTATATTAAGGTAATTGTTCCTACCAGAGAAGAATAGCAGATGAAGTTGATGGACTATGCTGAAATGGTTAAAATGACCGGAAGAAACAGAAATCAGGAAGACCAAAATTTTAATAAGGAATGGGGGAAATTTATAACCATTGTAAACAGTTAAAATCGTTTGTAGTTAATATCACTTGTAGTTTAAGGGTGAATTCTGGACACAATGGAGATGTAAAAGATTTGGCTCATCATAAAAGATGCAGGAAGAAATGATTAATAATAGGACCCACAAAGGGGAGGATGGAAGTCCGGGAGATTCCTTGGAACCTGGTTTTTATGATTTATGTTTGATATATTGCTGGAAACTTTTAATTTGAAAAACCAAATAATTTTTTAAAGGTAATTGTCCAATAACCTCCCACAACAAGTGGGGATTCTTAATGTGTAAATCCCACAAATGAATTTAAAAATTGTGAGCATGGTTGACGTTTGGATGTGGAGAAGCTCCAGGGTTTGCCCAGGACACAGCTGAGAAACATCTGGCACAGCAACACAGGTGAAGCTAACAGAGGTGGTAAAAGATGTTCCTGAGATTGACAAGCAGTTAGAAGCCGGGGATAAGTGATAGTGTATTCGGGAAATATTTCAAAGCTGAATACAGAACGCTGACCTAGATGGACCTTGATCTGATCCAAGAAGGCAATCATTGCTGAATGTGCACTTGTCAAACTGTCCTGCAGGTACGAGCAGAATACGAATCATCATTCTGCAATGTAGAACCTACTGGCTGCCCACTAAGAAACACCCATTCGGCTCACATTTCCATGCTGGCCTGCTTAGTTTGCCGTCACTGAAACAAGGCGCAAATTGGGAGACCTTTGTCCTTTGAAAGTTGCACACTGCTGAATTTTGCATTGCAGCTCTCAAGGAAAATGAAGCGTGGTCGAAAAGCAAGTGTCATTTTAGGCACGACAAATTGATGTGTGATTGCAACGTGCACTGGCGGAGGAAGAAGGAGAAGTGGGTGCAGTTCGCCCCGGATGCCATCACTGGGGTGTGTGTGACATCGCCCCCCCCCCGCCCCGCTGGGACGCTTGCTGTAGGCGGCACCCCCCTTGGGACGCTCTCCCCACAACTCCATTAAAATCTCCCATTAAAATCATCTAGCATCTGCAAAGTTCTGAGCTTGGGCTGTGTGGAAGGAGAGGAGATATCCAAGCTCAGGAAGAGGGGAGGAACAACTGGGAAGAGTTTGCGCTTTACACGCAGGGAGAAGGAGGGTGTGATCCGAAAGGAAAGAAAGTCTAGCTGGGGAAATAGTTCTGCAGCTTGGAGGAGCGCAGAGGGCGGCAATGGAAGGCGCTCATTCTGTCAGGGCAGCTCTTGGGCAGCACTTGCTTCTATTTCTTGCTCTTTAGGGATGTCTCTGGTCAGTCTGCTTGAGCCATTCCATGACCTTCCCACTGCCCAGTGCTTTTGCTGGGGTTCAGCCACCTTTGCGGAGAAGCAGGAGTGTGTGGTTGTGTAGGATTCCTCCTTGGAAGCGGAAGCCCACTTTGGGTCCTCCTGAGGCCTTTCTGATGAAAGGTTATTATTATTATTATTATTATTATTATTATTATTATTATTAGTATTATTAATTTATTTGTACCCCATCCCTCTGGCTGGGTTTCCCCAGGCACTCTGGGTGGCTTCCAACAAAGACCAAAAATACACTAAAATGTCACACATTCAATACTTCCATGAACAGAGCTGCCTTCAGATGTCTTCTGAATGTCAGGTAGTTGTTTATCTCTTTGACATCTGGTGGGAGGGCGTTCCACAGGGCGGGCGCCACCACCAAGAAGGCCCTCTGCCTGGTTCCCTGTAGCTTTGCTTCTCACAATGAGGGAACTGCTAGAAGGCCCTCGGCGCTGGACCTCAGCGTCCGGGCAGAACGAAGGGGGTGGAGACACTCCTTCAGGTATGGTTGAGACCGTTGTGAGATGTGAGATGAACGAAGCAAAGCAGCTAGCCTGCGTGCAGCTAACCCCACCCCCGGGTGCACAGAATGTGCGCCACTCCAGGTGCCGGAGCAGCAAGATGTGCCTCTGCCAACGTGCAGGTCCTTTGGGACTTGGAAGAAGGCAGAACAGGGGTGTCCTGGGTGCAGGGACTGAACCCAGGATCTTTTGCATGCAAAGAAGATCATAGAATCATAGAATCATAGAGTTGGAAGAGACCACAAGGGCCATTGAGTCCAACCCCCTGCCAAGCAGGAAACACCATCAGAGCACTCCTGACATATGGTTGTCAAGCCTCTGCTTAAAGACCTCCAAAGCAGGAGACTCCACCACACTCCTTGGCAGCAAATTCCACTGTCGAACAGATCTTACTGTCAGGAAGTTCTTCCTAATGTTTAGGTGGAATCTTCTTTCTTGTAGTTTGGCTCCATTGCTCCGTGTCCGCTTCTCTGGAGCAGCAGAAAACAACCTTTCTCCCTCCTCTATGTGACATCCTTTTATATATTTGAACATGGCTATCATATCACCCCTTAACCTCCTCTTCTCCAGGCTAAACATGCCCAGCTCCCTTAGCCGTTCCTCATAAGGCATCGTTTCCAGGCCTTTGACCATTTTGGTTGCCCTCCACTGGACATGTTCCAGTTTGTCAGGGTCCTCCTTGAACTGTGGTGCCCAGAACTGGACACAGTACTCCAGGTGAGGTCTGACCAGAGCAGAATACAGTGGCACTATTACTTCCCTTGATCTAGATGCTATACTCCTATTGATGCAGCCCAGAATTGCATTGGCTTTTTTAGCTGCCGCGTCACACTGTTGGCTCATGTCAAGTTTGTGGTCAACCAAGACTCCTAGATCCTTTTCACATGTACTGCTCTCAAGCCAGGTGTCCCAAGATGTCCTACTGCTCAGCCACACTCTTCTCCACCAGAGATTTCAGAATCTCTGAAGGCTTTCAGAAAGGCAGTGCACAGCAACTGTTCTTCTCCACCACCAGCCCACGACGGTTACAAAGATTAGGGGGGGAATTCCTCTTAAATATTGGGACAGCTGGATGCTAAACCAGATTGCCCCAAGGAAGTAATAATACCCTCATCAGTGGAGACTACGAAGTGGGATTGTGTGTGTTGCATGCTTTAGGTATTGGGTTCCCTGCCTTGGGCTGCAGGGATTAGACTCAGATTAGTTTCCTAAAAATGGCAGCATAATTTTGGTGTGGGTTTGTGTGTGCTTGTTTATGGAATCTGCAGTTCCTTGACTCCTCCACAGCTGCTGGGAACTGGGCATCCATCTGTCTCAAGACGCAATGGAATGCACCTCTGGGGGTGAAGTCAAACCACTGCCTTACCACCACCAAAGTGACCTCCCTGGGGTGCAAGCCTGGGCAGGGTATATGGAGGTCCTAGGGATGCGGGTGGTGCTGTGATCTAAACCACTGAGCCTCTTGGACTTACCAATCAGAAAGTTGGCAGTTCGAATCTCTGTGACAAGGTGAGCTCCCATTGCTCTGTCTCAGCGCTCCTCTTGCTTTCAGGCCGAGGAAACTGGCATTTGTTCACAGATAGCTTTCTGGGTCATGTGCCCAGCATGTCTTAACTGCTTCTGGCACAACGGAACACTGTGACGGAAACCAGAGCGCACAGAAACACCATTTACCTTCCTGCCACAGTGTTACCTATTTATCTACTTGTACTGGTGTGCTTTTGAACTGCTAGGTTGGGAGGAGCAGGGACTGAGCAACGGGAGCTCACCCTGTTGTGGGGATTTGAACTGCTGACCTTCTGATCAGCAAGCCCAAGAGGCTCAGTGGTTTAGACCACAGCTCCACCTACATTAATAATAACAGTAACAATACATCCAAACCATACAAATGCAAAGCATTATTATTATTTTCCTGAAAATCTGGAATAAAAAGTAGTACCTTTGCAGGTGCAGTGATATGAAAGCAGCATGAATAATAAAATCAAATCTGTTTTATTTATGCACTAAATATTGTTCTGAGCAACTCCACTTCTTCCAGCTGTGTTCAGAAGGAAAGAAGTGACCATTCAGTTGACATATATCCTCCTGGGAGTGCACATTTCTGTTTCATGTTTAATAAATAAGTGGTTTTAAATTAAACCGAGTGGCGTCTTATTTGTTTGCAATGTAGCAGAGCGGTGGCTTTCAAACTGTGGCCTGGGGGAACTTGCGAAGGTGGGTCTGTTGTGATCAGGTGTTGTGAGCAAACCGCACTGCAAGACGGCTTGCTTTCAGCTTCCAGTCTACTCCTGCAATGGGCAAAGGATCTTGGAAAAGGAAAGACGAGAAATTCAACTCAGCTGGCATTTGAAGCCAAACAGATCAAATTTGCACCTCCTTTGAAATTCACAGTTACAGATAGGTAGCCGTGTTGGTCTGCCATAGTCAAAAGAAAAAAATTCCTTCCTGTAGCACCTTAAAGACCAACTAAGTTAGTTCTTGGTATGAGCTTTCGTGTGCATGCACCACCAGCTCACGTATCTGTGTATCTGAAGAAGTGTGCATGCACACGAAAGCTCATACCAAGAACTAACTTAGTTGGTCTTTAAAGTGCTACAGGAAGGAATTTTTTTATTTTGAAATTCACACTTATCCAGTTTTTGCAATGCAGTTCAGCAGCCAACCAACGTTTTCAAAAATGCATGCACTAGGTAAAAGTGCACATAAAACTGCATATATGTTTGTGACAATGACACACGGAAATGCATCGTATTAGGAGAGGTTGCCAGGAAAAATGTGTGTGTCGCCAAAAAGCTGCGTGCAAAAATGTGTTCATTAGGAGAAATTTGTGCTAGAATGCTGAATAATTTGCAGATTGCTGTAGAAAGGTAAAGTAAAGGTAAAGGGACCCCTGACCATTAGGTCCAGTCGTGACCGACTCTGGGGTTGCGATGCTCATATCGCTTTACTGGCTAAGGGAGCCGACGTATAGCTTCCGGGTCATGTGGCCAGCATGACTAAGCTGCTTCTGGCGAACCAGAGCAGCGCACGGAAATGCCGTTTACCTTCCCGCCGGAGCAGTACCTATTTATCTACTTGCACTTTGACGTGCTTTCGAACTGCTAAGTGGGCAGGAGCAGGGACCGAGCAATGGGAACTCACCCCATCGTGGGGATTCGAACCGCCGACCTTCTGATCGGCAAGTCCTAGGCTCTGTGGTTTAACCCACAGCGCCACCCGCGTCCCTTGTAAAAAGGTAAAGAACTTCATTTAAGATTGGACGAATGAAAAATGAAGAGACTTGAAATGGGCAGAGCTTTCTTTCCCTGATCTTGGATTTAAGAGCTCAGGAAACAAACTCAGCACAGTCACCGCTTGGCAGAACCACTGCCAGCCAAAGCCAGCCTGATAGGCTATATGGACCAGATGGTCTGAGACAATCAGCTTGATACAGAAGCGCTATTTATTTATTTGATTCATTGATATATTGGCTTTATGACTTGGATTGAGAAACTGAGGGAATGCTCAAAGAGTACCCATTAACGGTTCTTCGTCATCCTGGAAAAAAGAGTGACAAGTGGGGTGCCACAGGGTTCTGTCCTGGGCCCGTTGTTGTTCAACATCTTTATTAATGACTTGGATGAAGGATTTGAGGGGATGCTCATTCAATTTGCAGATGACACCAAACTGGGAGGGGTAGCTAATGCCGCAGAAGACACAATCAGGATTCAAGAAAACCTTAGCAGATTGGAGAGCTAACAAACTGAATTTCAATAACAGCAAATGTCAGGCTCTGCACTTAGGCGGGAAGAACCAGCTGCACCAATATAAGATGGGGGACATCTGGCTTACTAGCAGTACATGTGAAAAGGATCTAAGGGTCTTTGTAGGCCACAAGCTGAACATGACTCAACAGGGTGATGCAATAGCAACCCCCCCCCAAAAAAACCCTAATACTATTCTGTTGTTGTTGTTTAGTTGTTTAGTCGTGTCCAACTCTTTGTGACCCCCTGGACCATAGCACGCCAGCACTCCTGTCTTCCACTGCCTCCCGCAGTTTGGTCAAACTCATGCTGGTAGCTTCGAGAACACTGACCAACCATCTCGTTCTCTGTCATCCCCTTCTCCTTGTGCCCTCCATCTTTCCTAACATCAGTATCTTTTCCAGGGAGTATTCTCTTCTTGTGAGGTGGCCAAAGTATTGAAGCCCCAGCTTCAGGATCTGTCCTTCCAGTGAGCACTTAGGGCTCATTTCCTTAAAAACGGAGAGGTTTGATCTTCTTGCAGTCCATGGGACTCTCAAGAGTCTCCTCCAGCACCATAATTCAAAAGCATCAGCGATCAGCTTTCTTTATGGTCCAGCTCTCACTTCCATACATCACTACTGGGAAAACCTAGGCTGCATCTACAGATGTCTAGTGTCCAGATCAAGGGAAGTCATAGGACCACTCTATTCTGCCATGGTCAGAGCACACCCAGAATTCTGTGTTAAGTTCTGGGCACCACAATTTAAGGAGGGTGTTGACAAGCTGGAGCGTGAGCAGAGGAGAATGACTGAGATGAGCAAGGGTCTGGAAACCAAGCCTTATGAGGAACAGTTGAAGGAGCTGGGTATGTTTAATCTGGAAAAGAGGAGACTGAGAAGAGATGTGATAGCCATTAGAGGCGGATGCTGGTAACTGGTAATATTAATAATAATAATTTATTATTTATACCCGGCCCATCTGGCTGGGTTTCCCCAGCCACTCGAGGTGGCTTCAAACAAAATATTAAAATACAATAGTCTGTCAAACATTAAAAACGTCCCTAAACAGGGCTGCCTTCAGATGACTTCTAAAAGTCTGGTAGTTGTTCTTCTCTGTGACATCTGGTGGGAGGGCGTTCCTCAGGGCAGGTTGCATGGCACAGTGCCTCTGGGGTGCCACAGAGGGTGCTGCAACTATGCTGTAGAATGGAAGGTGAACTGAATTTTGGCATCACATGGGCCAAAGCTGAAATTTGATGCATCAAGGCCTGCTACTGTAGCTGTCTTCAAACATCTCAACGGCTGTCACATGGAAGATGAAGTTTCTCCTGTTCCAGAGGGTAGGACCCAAAACTTCCTTTTCAAAAACGATTTCACCAAATATGGAGTAAGCTTGTTTTCTCCTGCTCTGGTGGGTAGGACTCGAACCCCTGGCTTCAAGTTTCAAGAAAGGAGATGCCTCCTAACCACCAGGAAAAACTTTGTGACCGCAAGATAATAATAATAATAATAATAATAATAATAATAATAATAATAATAATAATAAAACTTATTTATATCCCGCCCTCCCCAGCCGAAGCTGGGCTCAGGGCGGTTAACAACAATCAAAATAATTCAACATTCTAAAACATTCATTATAAAATTAATTAAAACAAATTAAAATCAAATTAATGGCAACCATCAAGCAAAATTTTGTGCAGATTGCCAGAGGAGGGGGTCAGGCTGCGCCCTGACAAAAGGCCTGGTGGAACAGCTCTGTCTTGCAGGCCCTGCAGAAGAATGTCAGGTCCTGCAGGGCCCTAGTCTCTTGTGACAGAGCGTTCCACCAGATTGGGGCCACGGCCGAGAAGGCCCTGGCTCTAGTTGAGGCCAGCCTAACCTCTCTGAGGCCTGGGATCTTTAGGGTGTTTTTATTTGCAGACCGTAAATTTCTCTGTGGGACATACCAGGAGAGGCGGTCCTGTAGGTACGAGGGTCCTAGGCCGTATAGGGCTTTAAAGGTTAAAACCAGCACCTTAAACCTGATCCTGTACTCCACCGGGAGCCAGTGCAGCTGGTATAGCACCGGATGAATGTGATCCCGCAGCGAAGACCCCGTAAGGAGTCTCGCTGCGGCATTCTGCACCCGCTGGAGTTTCTGGGTCAGTCTCAAGGCAGCCCCACGTAGAGTGAGTTACAATAATCCAGTCTGGAGGTGACCGTCGCATGGATCACAGTGGCTAGGTCAGGGCGAGAGAGATAAGGAGCCAACTGCTTAGCTTGGCGGAGATGAAAAAATGCCGCCTTTGTTATAGCTGTAATCTGCGCCTCCATGGAGAGGGAGGTATCGAAGATTACACCCAAACTCTTCACGGACGATGCTGGCACTAATTGCACCCCCGCAAGAGACGGGAGTGTCTGACAATGGAACAAACTCCCACAAGAGTTGGTGGACTCACCTTCCTTGGAGGGTTTTAAGAAAAGGCTGGATGGCCATCTGTCACGGATGTTTTTGTTGAGATTCCTGCGTTTCAGGGGGTTGGACTAGATGACCCTCAGGGTCCCTTCCAACTCTACAGTCCTATGATTTCCATGAATGTCATTTATATACTGCTTCATATTTCAATAGAAACTTCTTAGCCAGCGGAAGGAGAGCCTTAGGTCCTCCAGGGGAAATTGCACTCCAACTCCTATCGGCCCCAACCAGCATGGCTAATAGTCAGGAATGATGGGAGTTGTAGTTCAGCAAGATCTGGGGTGCCACAGGCTCCCCACACCTGCTCTAAGCAACAAAAAATAATAATATCTCTCTAGGTGGGTATACGAAATACAATACAAATTGCACAGTGCAACGTCTAATGATCATAATTCCACATTTTAAGCGACGTAATTATTAGGCAACGATAAATATTTTTAAACAGTGTTCCTAAGTAAAATAAATAAGGAACACAAAAGCAGCTCACATCGAGATACAAAGCCAAAGTGCAGGATAATTATAGGATCTGCAGAATCGCATAAATATTACAAAAACACACACACATGTACAATTGCCAAAGTCATTCAGATACCCCAGGGGGTAAGGAATCCCAGGCTCAGCCACTGAATGTGGCCCTCCAAACCATTCTAGTTGGCCCTCAAAACTCTCCCCAGACCCTGCTTTCAACCCTCCTTGAGTTTTTCTGCCCAGCTGGAAATGTGGAGGTGAACTCAGACAACACCTCTTGCTTCTCCAGATGGAGGACAGAGAGGGTTGCATGAGTGGGCGTAGGACTACAATTTGCATTTCATGCTCCACCCACATTTGCCTCTGACCCCACCCACCATTGCCCTGTGACCCTCAGAAGTTGGGAAACCACAAGAGGGGAGAGGGCTCTTGTCCACAGACCCTGCTTGGGGGTTTCTCACAGGTGTGCAGCAGAATCCGGATTCAAGATGGATTGGAGAACTGGGCCCAAACTAACAAAATAGATTGCAACGGGGACAAATGTCGGGTTCTGAACTTAGGCAGGAAGAACCAGATGCACAAACATAAGATAGGAGACACTTGCCTTGCCAGTAGTACGTGTGAAAAAGGATCTCTGGGTCTTAGTGGACCACAAGCTCAACATGAGTCAACAGGGTGATGCGGCAGCAAAAAATCTAATGCTATTCTATTCTGCATCAACAGAAGTCTAGTGTCCAGATCAAGGGAAGTCATAGTCCGGCTCTATTCTGCCTTGGTTAGACCACACTTGGAATACTGTGTCCAATTCTGGGCACTACAATTTATGAAGGATGTTGACAAGCTGGAACGTGTGCAGAGGAAGGTGACTGAGATGATCAAGGGTCTGGAAACCAAGCCTTATGAGGAACAGTTGAAGGAGCTGGGTATGTTTAGCCTGGAAAAGGAGAGACTGAGAGTATATATGATAGCCATCTTCAAATATCTCAAGGGCTGTCACAAGGAAGAAGGAACAAGCTTGTTTTCTCCTGCTCTGTGTGATGGCCTGGGACTGGGGCTCAGATTCTGAACCAGAGGAGTCTCAGTCAGCACCGGATCCTTTGCCTCAGGCGTCATCTGAACCAAGTCTGGGGCCTGATCCTGAAGAGTCCCAGTCTGCACAGGTTCCCCTGAAACAAGCACCAGCTGGGCCAAGTCAGGGGCCTGAGCCTGCCCTGACTCCAGATGCGGGGATGACCTCCTTGCCTCCAGCTGGGCCATCACTTACAGCTGCTCCACTACTGGTTGGGTCAAGGGAGGCCGAGGTGGCCTCTGAGTCCAGTAACCCACCAATGTCTCCCGAGCTGCAGAGATGAAGGTCTGAGAGAAGGAGAGACCTGAGTACTCGCAAGAGGAGTGCTCACCTTCGGGCGAAACAGGGAGGTGAGTCGCCAGGGGATCAGGACCGGCCGTTACCCTGACAGAGATAAAAGGCTGTTGGACCCTGCCCCAGGTTGCGGGAGCAACATTGCTGTATGCCAGATCCTGCCTGAAATCCTGTACCTGTCCTTGCCTGGTGTCCTGCCTTGGTCCTGTCGGACTGACTCCTAGAGGAACCTTCAGATTCTGGACTGGTCCTGGACCATGTCTCATGGGTAACCCCCGGGCCCAGCACACTCTGGAGGGTAGGACTCAAACCAATGGCTTCAAGTTGCAAGAAAGGAGATTCTGACTAAATATCAGGAAGAACTTTCTGACAGTAAGAGCCGTTTGCCAGTGGAATGGACTCCCATGAAAGGTGGTGGACTCTCCTTCCTTGGTGGTTTTTAAGCAGAGGTTGGATGGCCATCTGTCATGAATGCTTTAGCCAAGATTCCTGCATTGCAGAGGGTTGGACTAGATGGCCCTTGAGGGTCCCTTGCAACTCTATGCGCCACTGGCTTGATCCAGCATGCTCTTATTACATCCCAATGTTCCTGCAAACCAGTTTCTCCAGGTGAACCAACCAGGCACCTCAGAGGAGGGAGAAAGGTTGTTTTCTGCTGCTCCAGAGAAGCGGACACGGAGCAATGGATCCAAACTACAAGAAAGAAGATTCCACCTAAACATTAGGAAGAACTTCCTGACAGTAAGAGCTGTTTGACAGTGGAATTTGCTGCCAAGGAGTGTGGTGGAGTCTCCTGCTTTGGAGGTCTTTAAGCAGAGGCTTGACAACCATATGTCAGGAGTGCTCTGATGGTGTTTCCTGCTTGGCAGGGGGTTGGACTCGATGGCCCTTGTGGTCTCTTCCAACTCTATGATTCTATGATTCTATGATCATGCTCAAGAACCCTCCACAATCCCGAAGCATTTCTCAGACAGAGCATCCAACCTCTGAAAGGGTTGCCCAGAGGAAGAACATTTGGAAGCTGCTGCAGTCGATCTCAGATTTCTGCTGGGGTCCCTCCACTAGCCCTACAGGTGGGCTGAGGCTCAAAGACCACCCCTGTGGGTGGCAGGGATTAGGCTTAACTAAGACACTGCCTCTGATCTTTGGAAAGGGAGCTCAGTGGATATGTTTGTAGGCGCCGGGCAGCAGATATAAAGAAAGCATGAAAGGCTGAGGTTGGAGATGTATTGACAAATGAAACCAGCTAATGGTGCCCTCTGGCCAAGAGCTGTGCTTCGGCAGAGAGAGCAGCAGGGCTGATATTTACCACCCTGCATGCTGATGCTTTATATTTATGTTGGATTTAAACGCTTCAGGCAACATGAACTGCAGTGTTCCAAATGCCCTGTCCTTTTATTTGGATGGGGGGTGGGATTCCTCCCCTCCAATAAAAGCAATTGATAGGATTTTTACTGGTTGGAACCATCCCTGGTATGGTTGTACCTCTAGGTTCACACCTAGAAGACCACAGTGGTATGGCAGGTAGAAACAGAACAGGTGAAGTTTCTCCATCAAGGCGCCTCTGAGTGGGGAAGCCTTTATTTTAAAGGAAGGACTGAAAGATGTTGTTGTTCTTTAGTCATTTAGTCGTGTCTGACGCTTTGTGACCCCCTGGACCAGAGCACGCCAGGCACTCCTGTCTTCCACTGCCTCCCACAGTTTGGTCAAACTCATGCTGGTAGCTTCGAGAACACTATCCAACCATCTTGTCCTCTGTCGTCCCCTTCTCCTTGTGCCCTCCATCTTTCCCAACATCAGGGTCTTTTCCAGGAAGTCTTCTCTTCTCATGAGGTGGCCAAAGTCTTGGAGCCTCAGCTTCAGCATCTGTCCTTCCAGTGAGCACTCAGGGCTGATTTCCTTCAGAATGGAGAGGTTGGATCTTCTTGCAGTCCATGGGACTCTCCAGAGTCTCCTCCAGCAGCAGAATTCAAAAGCATCAATTCTTCGGCGATCAGCCTTCTTTATGGTCCAGCTGCCCAGGTTCAATTCCTGGCATTTCTAGGTAGGGCTAAGGAAGACCCTCTCTGACAAACCCTGTGAGCTGTTGACAATAAACCTGGATTGTGCCTATAGGTAAGGCAAAGGACCCCTGGACAGTTAAGTCCAGTCAAAGGCGACTATGGGGTTGCGGCACTCATCTCACTTTCAAAAACATTAAAAACGAATCAAAAAATAAAACCAAACCAAACAAACAGTTGATTAAAATATAAGTTAGAATGCAGCTTAAAATGCAGCCTCTTTTTTGTGGTAGCCCATAGATCAAACCCATAAGGGGAGAAAACATCAAATATTCACTGGGGCCAACTATCCATGGTGGTCCTACATGGGCCAGCAAAAAGAGCCGAGGGAAAATTTATATACAAAATCCCATATAAGGGGTTCCATCAAAATACCTAGATCAGTGTTACCTCCTCCTCATATTTTATTCAAGTTGGCACCCCTGGAGAACAGCCTTCCTTCCTTCCTTCCTTCCTTCTTTCTTTCTTTCCTTCCTTCCTTCCTTCCTTCCTTCCTTCCTTCCTTCCTTCCTTCCTTCCTCCCTCCCTCCCTCCCTCCCTCCCTCCCTCCTTCTTTCTTTCTTTCTTTCTTTCTTTCTTTCTTTCTTTCTTTCTTTCTTTCTTTCTTTCCTTCTTTCTGTGAATGTTGTCCTTTGCACTGACTCGTCATTTTCCCCTTCTGTTTTTAATTAGAAAGCTCCTGCCTTTGATAATCGTTTCCCAGCTTCCTGCGATGGAGAAAAGAGCAGCCTACTTTCTAATGAGCTCAGTTACTAGAGGATTGCAATAGCGGTATGGAGAATCCGAGAGACAGTCTTATTCAGTGACTGGAGCGTTAGACTAGGTCCTCCGGGGAGCCCAGGGTTCAGCTCCTCTCTCATCTGGTGAGCTCAGTGGATGACCCTGGCCTGGTCTCACCCTCTCAGCATAACCTGCCTCTCAGGATTTTTGTGAGGAGAAGAAGATTGCTTCTTCGCAAGGTTTTATCCATGTTCCTGTGTGCACTGGGGAAGGAGATGCGGAGGAAAGGCATAATAATAATAATAATAATAATAATAATAATAATAATAATAATTATTATTTATTATTTGTACCCCGCCCATCTGGCTGGGTCTCCCCAGCCACTCTGGGCAGCTTCCAACAAAGATGAAAAATACACTAAAATGTCACATATTAAAAACTTCCCTGAACAGGGCTGCCTTCAGATGTCTTCTGAATGTCAGGTAGTTGTTTATCGCTTTGACATCTGATGGGAGGGCATTCCACAGGGCGGGCGCCACTACCGAGAAGGCCCTCTGCCTGGTTCCCTGTAACTTGGCCTCTCGCAGTGAGGGAACCGCCAAAGGCCCTCGGAGCTGGACCTCAGTGTCCGGGCAGAATGATGGGGGTGGAGACGCTCCTTCAGGTATACTGGACCGAGGCTGTTTAGGCAAGTGAAACAAAACAGACTCAAGCTCCTTTTATTGATTTACAAAGCCCTGAACATGGACCAATGGAGAATCACTGATATTTCAGATCCACTTCAGAAAAAAAGATGAGAGGTTAATTCAAAACGTCGTGTTCAGAGGAGAAATTTGACAAAGGAGCCTTTGGAAGAACTTCTACCTTTATGCTAGGAAAAGCATAAAGGAGTATATTATGCTATGAGAAGAACACTAGAAGCACAGTGTCCAGATCAGGCGAAATAATAGTACAGTACCACTCTATTCTGACTTGGTCAGACCTGACCAGGAATACTGGGTCCATTTCTGGGCACCACATTTCAAGAAGGATGTTGACAAGCTGGAACGTGTGCTGAGGAGGGTGACTGAGATGGTCAAGGGTCTGGAAACCAAGCCTTATGAGGAACAGTTGAGGGAGTTGAGTCTGTTTAGCGTGGAAAAGAGGAGAGGAGATACGAGAGCCATCTTCTAATATCTCAAGGGCTGTCACATGGAAGAAGGAACAAGCTTCTTTTCTCCTGCTCTGGAGGGTAGGACTCGAACCAATGGCTTCAAGTTACAAGAAATGAGATCTTTCTGGCAGTAAGAGCTGTTTGAAAGCAGAACAGTCTCCCTCAGAAGATGGACTCTCTTTCCTTGGAGGTTTTTAATCAGAGGTTGGATGGCCATCTGTCATGGATGCTTTAGTTGAGATTCCCACATTGCAGAGGGTTGGACTAGATGACCCTTGGGGTCCCTTCCAGCTCTACGATTCTACGATCCTATGCCCACCTACATCCAAACCTTTTCTCCTCCAAGCCTTTACTGGACAATTATTATTTTTCAGAGCGCTGTCTCTTTTGTAACATAAAAGGTAAAGGGACCCCTGGCCATTAGGTCCAGTCGTGGCCGACTCTGGGGTTGTGGTGCTCATCTCACTTTATTGGCCGAGGGAGCCGGCATACAGCTTCCGGGTCATGTGGCCAGCATGACTAAGCCCCTTCTGGCAAACCAGAGCAGCGCACAGAAACGCCGTTTACCTTCCCGCCGGAGCGGTACCTATTTATCTACCTGCACTTTGATGTGCTTTCGAACTGCTAGGTGGGCAGGAGCAGGGACCGAGCAATGGGAGCTCACCCCGTCGCGGGGATTCGAACCGCCGACCTTCTGATCGGCAAGTCCTAGGCTCTGTGGTTTAACCCACAGCGCCACCCACGTCCCCTTTTGTAACATACAGGGTTGCGATTGCCAGCTCCTTCCAGAGGCTGTGGAAGTTTGGTTGGTTTTTAAAACGTGCAAGCCAGCCAGTGTCCCTGACTCTCAGCGAGAGCGTTTCTCCAAAAGGGGAGCTGAGAAGAACATTAAGGCGATGACACGCTGAGTACATTTGCTTTTGGCATCAATGCTATCTCCTTGTTCCCACTCTAGTGTGAAAGTCCCTCATTAAGAGCTCCCGGCAGCCAGTCCCCAGGGCCTCGTTCACGCAGGGTCCTAAACATTTCAGCTCCTGCTCGCTGAGTTCATGGCTCGTCCCTCCGGCGGTTTTTGGTCCGCGATCAGCGCAGAAAGAAGAGGAAGGTCACCAAGGGAGGAGAGGCTTTCAACTGAGTCAGGCCAGTGGCCCAGTTTGCCCAGTTCTGCTAATGGGTTTATGGCTAATGGCTCAGCCCTCTGATAATTTTCTTTTTGTAGGGGTGACCTTCTGTTATTTGACAGTGGAAAAGGTGGCAGTGATTTTTCTTTTTTAATGATTTAAATGATTATTTATGTAGACAAAGATTAAATGTAAGGTATTGGTTCACAGATTTATGAAAGATTTAGAAAACTTATTGATTAGAATATTTGTATGAGATTGTATGGGAAAAATACGGAATAACAGATACCATCTTGCTTAAAATGTATATAGGAAGTGCAGTGTAAGCGATGGAAGTCAATCAACGAAATTTTATTATTGAGATATTTGTAGAATAAAATTGGAAGAAATTCTTCCAACTTTTCTTTTTCTCCTTATTTTTTCTTTTTTGTTCTTTTTTATATATGTGTGCTTATCTATATGTATGTATGTATTTGCAATATTTTGCTTATGTTTTGTAATAATTATGTGAAATAAAATTATTTTTTTTAAAAAGATTTATTTATTTTTAATGACATGATTCTCTGCAACTTCCTCACTGTGGAACTCTCAGGAGAGAGACAAATCTTTATCTCCTCTGCCATGTTCTACCACTTTCACCCAGGGGTACAGAGATAGTTTTTTTTTGGGGGGGGAACTCTCTTCCCTCACCCATCAATCTCAGAGTGGAAGTTTCTCACATGAGTGGCAAGAAGTAGCCATGACAGTTGGAGATACCATTGGAGACAGAGCAGTCCATATGTTGCCATTCTGCACGAGAATCATCCAATAGACCTGCCCTTTGGAACAGCCTGTCAAATGATATATAGTGAACTCTTTTCGGCACCAGTTAAAAACATTCTCAGTTAGACAGTTAGAAAGGTGCTGCAAGTCTGTTTTTAGTCTGGTGTTGTTTTAACCTTTGGAAAGTTGATTTTTCTTATTGATAATTTTATAGTTGCATCTTTTTTTTGTAAACTGCTTTGGGGTTTTTTGCTTTAGTTTTTACAATCGAGTGGTGTATAAATTTTATGAAATGAAATAAAATACAGGAATGAATAAATGCAGAATAAGATAATCAGGTGTAGAAACTGGCTTCCTGATAGTGCGGTTGCTAATTAGTCCAACAGGCTGTGGTTCTCAAACTGTTTAGGAACAGCTTGCCCCACTTTTTTGGGTGGGTGTGTCAAAGTTCCAGTTTTGGTTTCTAAAATGTGTGTGTTGGTCAGTTGCATTTTTACCTACATACTCAATATGGCATCGTGGCTATTAGCATTTGATGATATAAATTATATTGCAGGGGCTTCAGGTGATGTCCTGTTTAATGCAATGTTCTCTATCCATGCTACTGCTTTTTCAGGTTTTAGTGATTAACTGCATCTACCAGGATCCAGAACAAACTTGCCTGAAGTTCTCTTTTATGCTTTCAAATCTATCTATCATCTATCTATCTCTATCTATCATCTATCTATCTTTCTATCTATCATCTATCATCTATCTATCTATCTATCTATCTATCTATCTATCATCTATCTATCTATCTATCATCTATCTATCTATCTATCTATCTATCTATCTATCTATCACCTATCTATCTCTATCAATCTATCTACTATCTATATCTATCTATCTATCTATCTATCTATCTATCTATCTATCTATCTATCTATCTATCTATCTATCATCTGTCTATCTGTCTATCTATCATCTATATCTATCTATCTATCTATCTATCTATCTATCTATCTATCTATCTATCTATCTATCTATCTATCTATCTATCATCTATCTATCTATCATCTATCATCTATCTATCTATCATCTATCTATCATCTATCCTCTCTCTATATATATCTATCTCTATCTCTCTATCTATACCCCCCCTCTCTCTAGATGCCTACTACTAAGAATAGTCTTGAGGCTTATAAAAGCTCGCTCTCTCTCTCTCTCTCTCTCTCTCTCTTATATGCTGTACTTCCCAATGGAATATACATGAGCTAAATCAATAGTGATGTACCCTGCAGCTTTTGCCTATAGTTTGTGCAACTTGATGAGATGGAGGCTGGTTCTCTTGAGTAGCCGCTCCTTGTGACGAGAGCAGAGGAACAGTTCTCACCATCTAGAAATATATATATATATAATCTCCTCAGATTTGACAGTCTTGACCTCTTTCCACTATCAAGCATTGCAAAGGATGTGATTAACATACCAAATTGTTTTCCCTGTGAGTTTTACGTGCTGCTCGCTGTAAACCGACACCCACAAATCCCAGCAGATGCGCCCAACTCCTCCTCCTCCTCCTCTAGGATTGGGAAGTGGGTGGGAGAGGTGGGTGGGAGAGGCTCTTGAGCCAGTTCTGTGACTGGTTCCCAAACTTTCAGAAGGGGAAAGTTATTTTAAAGTTACTAGCTACTTCAAACAAATTCAGCTCTCCAGGGCCTGATGAACTGCGTCCAAGGGTACGAAAACAGCTTGTGGATGCAAGCTCAGAGCTTCTGTCTATAATCTTTGAGAATTCTTGGAGAACAGGTGAGGTCCCTGAAAACTGGAGGAGAGCAAATGTTGCCCCCATCTTCAACAAGGGGGAAAAGGAAGGCTCAGTTAACTTCATTGCTTTTCCTGAATTTTAATTAACTATTTTGTATGCCTTCCCCCACCCCATCACCTCGCACCCTTCCTAAAGAGGGGGAGGCAGCTTCCTTCCTTCCTTCCTTCCTTCCTTCCTTCCTTCCTTCCTTCCTTCCTTCCTGTATACCTGAAGGAGCGTCTCCACCCCCATCGTTCAGCCTGGACACTGAGGTCCAGCTCCCTGGGCCTTCTGGCGGTTCCCTCACTGCAAGAAGCCAAGTTACAGGGAACCAAACAGAGGGCCTTCTTGGTAGTGGCACCCACCCTGTGGAACGCCCTCCCACCTGATGTCAAAGAGAAAAACAACTACCAGATTTTTAGAAGACATCTGAAGGCAGCCTTGTTTAGAGAAGCTTTTAATGTTTAACAGACTATTGTATTTTAATACTTTGTTGGAAGCCGCCCAGAGTGGCTGGGGAAACCCAGCCAGATGGGCGGGGTATAAATAATAAATTCTTTTCTTTCTTTCTTTCTTTCTTTCTTTCTTTCTTTCTTTCTTTCTTTCTTTCTTTCTTTCCTTCCTTCCTTCCTTCCTTCCTTCCTTCCTTCCTTCCTTCCTTCCTTCCTTCCTTCCTTCCTTCCTTCCTTCCTTCCTTTTTCTTTCTATATGTCTCTCCCCGCTCCCCCGCACACATTTTGCATGCACAAATTTTGCTGTGTCCCACCCCGTCACCCTCTGATGTTGCTCTGGCAAGCGCCCCCCCCAGCACCTCTTCCCTCCTCCCCCAGGCACCGGCAAATGTGTCCTCTTCAAAATATGGCAACCCCATAATATGGCAACAGAGAAACTTTTAGTAATAGCTAAAGATATTAAGCTAAAGAGCTGGACCATAAAGAAGGCTGATCGCCAAAGAATGGATGCTTTTGAATTCTGGTGCTGGAGGAGACTCTTGAGAGTCCCATGGACTGCAAGAAGATCAAACTGATCCATTCTGAAGGAAATCAGCCCTGAGTGCTCACTGGAAGGACAGATCCTGAAGCTGAGGCTCCAAGACTTTGGCCACCTCATGAGAAGAGAAGACTCCCTGGAAAAGACCCTGATGTTGGGAAAGATGGAGGGCACAAGGAGAAGAGGACAACAGAGGACGAGATGGTTGGATAATGTTCTCGAAGCTACCAGCATGAGTTTGACCAAACTGCGGGAGGCAGTGGAAGACAGGAGTGCCTGGCGTTCTCTGGTCCATGGGGTCACAAAGAGTCGGACACGACTAAACAACAACAACAAAGATATAGCGCAGTAGAAAAGGTTTGGGGGTTGGAAGTCAATTTATGAAACAACATAATTATTTGGTATGAAGATTATTGTGAAAAATTATACTGGGGGAAAAAGGGTGATACTTTTGTGACTCAGAGAATCTTGGGAAGTGTAGTTTGCCGGGCATTCTTGGCTGAGAAACTACAAGACCCATCCTCACCCAGTTGCCAGGGTCACCGGTGGCAGTGGAGGGGGGTCTGGGGGGGAAGAGAGGGAATGATTATTCAGCCACTTTAAGCCCACAATGTAGTTACTCCCTCGGGGAACAACCTCGTAAAACAAAAACAGAATTTAGGTTAATCTGATCCATTCACAGACCCGTCATTCAATCACAGGCAGCTCGCTATGCAAACAAATCACCGAGTGGCGTTTGAGAATCCTGATATTTAATTACAGTCCTCAGCTTTGATTGGGAACATGCACAGTTATTAATAAACCACACTCGATGATAATTCACTGGGTGAATATCTCAAAAGGTCGCCGGTGGGGGGGGGGGCGGTGGCGGCGATTGGGGACAAGAAATGCATTTGCAAAAAATGAAAAGAAGGTGGGTGGATACATGTTTTGCAAGAGACAATAGACGAGAAGGAAAATTGATTATGGAGTTTTGCCGAGAACATGTGTACTATTAAAAAAACCCACACAGCCCACACCACAGCACATCGATGTGTTCTCTCGGCCCTTTCGATCGACTGAGCCTTAAAGGAAAATTACATTTTCTATCACATAATCAATTGGGGTTAATGGAGCCTCTCGGGGGCTCTCGTCTGACTTTCTTGTTACACCAATTGGCCATTTCCCTGAAAGTTTAGCATTTAATCAGACGCTAAGTGCTGCAAGGACGTGGGTGAGACCCTAGTGGGTGGAGAAGTGAGGGCTTCTAAAGTTCAGTCGCAGGCAAGTTTCCCCAAATAAGCCATTCCTTCCCTTCTCCTTTTAGCCTACTTCTCTTCTGAGGAGACGGGCGGTGATTATTATTCTGAGTAAATCAAACAGACTCGCAGCAACCCATGTGTGGTGGGAATGGGGTCGGCTGGCTCTTTCTGCATTTTGTTGCTGAAAGTTGGCTTGTCAGCAGGGAACCCCCTGAGCAGGGACCCCCTCAGGGGATCAAAGCGGTCCAATATTAAATTAAAAAATTGAATTCAAAAGGGATCCCAGATATACAAAAAAAGACACGGTTGATGTATATTATGGAAAGGCATCAAAACCGGAAGCTTGCTTTTAAGTAGGAAAAAGGGAGAAAATTCAATTCCGTTGACATTTTAACGGGAAACCACCTGATTGCACTTTCTGAAACGGCATGTAAACTGAAGCATAGCGATGCTTTGGAATTCGATCAACTCTGAATTTTGTCACTCAGATTTTTAAAAAGGTGTACAAAGTGGCGTCTTTCAGAGGGAAGGCATATAAAGTAGTGAAATTAACGTGCAAATTTGCATTACGTTAGGGAAGGTCGCTTGCAAAAATGTGGATATTAGGCAAAATAACATATAAATATTGGGAGAAATTTGCTCTAAAATGCAGATGAATGTTCACAGGATTTGAAAGGACTTTGCAAACCGATGCAGGGATGCAGAAAATTGAACTTGCAATTGAAAAAACTGGAATGGGCAGATCCATTCTTCCCAGATCCTTAGAGATCAGCCTTTTCACACTCAACTTGAACTCTGCCTCCTTCACTTTCTCGCCAAATATTAACTCCTAGCTCAGCTCAGCCTCCCTTCACAGCAAACCCTGCCCAATGACAGTTGAACATACTAAGTGGTCACCTGCCTTGCCCTCTCCTTCTCCTGGTAACCCATAATGACTCCACCTGCTAGAACATCTGTATAGTGGCTCTGCCCCACCTGGAGAACCACTTCCAGTGGCCATGAAATCATCTATGATGGTGGTGGGACTGAGCAGAAAGGGACTAAAAGATAGTGGTCTCCTGATTTCCTAGTTGAGAAGAAATTTGAAATGGGGACTGTGAGCTCATCCTTCTTTGCTGTGGCCTGGGATGGTTCTCCTCACCCCGTGGACTCCATGGAGAAACAGACGCTGAGGATGCCAAGCTGTTCCTGAACATCAGACGACGGGAATTTGGAAGTTGTTGGGGATTTTTTAAATATTTTTTATTTTGCTTTAAAGAATAGTCATGGAAGTAAATTACCTCCTTAATTTAAAAACTCCACCAGACTGATTTATGAGGGGGGTCTTAGATAATGTGTTTTAATTTGATGCCTCAGTAGACCTCCGTAGTAGCTTATTGGGCCTAAGATGGGAATATTTGTCACTACCCTTCCGGCTTTTAGGTGGGGGCAGGGAAGGAAATAACTTGTTCTCTGATGTGGCACAGGTGTCCAAGACGGAGATTTGGCACAGAGATGTTCAGACAACACGTTTTGTTTGCAACAAAGCCAACTGGTCCTGCGAATGTCCTGACCTGTTTGTGGTTACCCATTGGTGCATGTTGCTGGCAACTGTGACAGCAGAATACTGGACCAGAGGGGCTTGCAGCCTGACCCAGCTGTAGGCCTCTTCTCATGTTTTTGGGAGTTGTGATTCCTTGCCATGTCCTGAGTTGCACGGACTTTTAAAGGAAGAGCCTTTGCACAGTGGCAGAGCATCTCCTTCACATGCAGAAACTCCCAGGTTCAATCCCTGACAACTATGAGAGGACCCTGCCAGAAATCCTGTAGAGCCACAGCCAGACAGTGCAAACAGTATTGACCTAGATTGGGCCAAGGATCTGGCTCTCTATAAGGCGTCCTGGTCTCACAGTGGCCAGGCACCTCCACTTCAGACCCCATTAGTGTACACTTATGGAATATACTCGGAGTCGAGTGTGGATTTCATGCTCTTTATTCAGCTCATAGTAGTGAGGAATGCAAGTTCCCCTGAAATGTCTTCTTTATATACATCATTTACACAATGGGCCCCACGTGATTGGCTACTTCCGGGATTCTCCTGTAGGCCAATGAGGTTGCGGATTCACTTCCACCTGGATTTGGACTAGGTGGCTCCTGTGGACCAATCAGATGGCTGCATTCTGGATCCTATTGTTCTAGTACCAATCAGACTGCTGCAATCTGAATCCTATTGTTCTAGGACCAATCAGACTGCTGCATTCTGAATCCTATTCAACTCAGCACATAACAACTTATAAACACCATCTCCAACTCCTCGAAAGATTCCATCAACGGTGTTTCTGAATTTTTTTACAAATTACTTGGGAAGACAGGCAAACTAATGCCAGTGTACTGGAAGAAGCAAAGATCGCCAGTGTTAAGGGAATGATTCTTCAACATCAACTTTGTTGGACTGGTCATGTTGTGCAGATGCCTGATTATTGTCTTCCAAAGCAACTACTCTATTCCGAACTTAAGAATGGAAAGTGTGATGCAACAAAAGAGGTTTAAAAACTCAAGGCAAATCTAACAAAACGTAATATAAACACTGACAAACTGGGAAACACGGGCCTGCGAGCGCTCCAGTTGGCGAACAGGTGTCTTGGGCTTTGAAGATGCTCAAACTCAGGATGAAAGGGAGAAATGCGCTAAGAGGAAGTCACATTTGGCAAACCCTCAGCGTGATCAGCTCCCGCCTGGAAACCTATGTCCCCACTGTGGTAGGACGTGTGGATCCAGAATTGGCCTCCACAGTCACTTATGGACTCACTGTTAAAACCGTATTTATGGAAGACCATCTTACTTGGCTACGAGTAATCGCAGAAGAAGAAGAAGAAGAAATTTGAAATTAGGATTTTTAATTCATTTTTTGCCCTGGTGTGCATCACTTTATACAGTGGTGCCTCGCAAGATGAAAAGAATCCATTCTGTGATCCTCTTCGTCTAGCGGTTTTTTCGTCTTGCGAAGCAAGCCCATTGACGGATTAGCGGATTAGCGCTATTAGCGCTATTAGCGGCTTTTAGCGGTTTATCTGCTGATCGGATCAGCTGATAAGCGGCTTAGAAAAAGGGGGGGGAAAGGGAAAAAAACCAGCAGGAACTCGCAAGACATTGTCGTCTTGCGAAGCAAGCCCATAGGAAATTCGTTTTGCGAAGCACCTCCAAAACGGAAAACTCTTTCATCTAGCGGGTTTTCCGTCTTGCAAGGCATTCGTCTTGCGGGCCACCACTGTACTTCCTTCCACTGATGCACATTTGCCATTTTGCTGCTCCCTTTATACTCTGCCTCTGTGTAGCACAAATATGAGGAATGTTCCCAGAGAAAAAATTGCAATGAAACTTCATATGCTTTCAAAGTAAAGTGCCTGTACTTGACAGGCTTTTGCATTTCAGCATCATTGTATTGTAAGCTGTTGTACAACAACTCCTTTTTTTTTTATTAAAAAAAGAGATAGATGTGTATTGCTACAAAACCCTGAGTTCCCTCAGAGCATGGAATGTTTGCCCTGTCTTGAACTCCAGTTGAAGATGGAAGAAACAACCTCAAATACAGGCGACGGCCATCTTGCACAGAGACGATGCTCCTGAACCCTGCAAAGCTCACACAAATCCACTGTGCCCCGTTATGCTTCGTTATGCCCCTCCCCCACTTTTCCAGCCACTTCCGGGTCATGGCGATTTACATGCATGTGATTGCATGCATATAGGACAGGCGTGAAATGGTCCTTGCCTGTAGGACATTTTTATATTGCCCTTTGGTCCTGATGGATCCTAGGGTGATGCGTTTTTAAGCAAGCGAAGAGCATAAGAGCATAAAAAGAGCCAATGGTCCATATAGCTCAGCGTCCTGCAATCAGGATTCGAACACAAGAGCCCTTTCCCATCTTGCAGTTTTCAGCTGCTGGTATTCAGAAGGATTGCTTGCAAACAAATGTGCAGGCAGAGCACAGCCACTATGGCTAGTAGCCATCAATAGCCCTCACTGCCATGAATTTGTCTAATCCTCTTTTAAACTGGTCTGATTCACAGGATTTGGGGTTTTGTACTTCTGATTTTTGCAATACGGATCTTTGCTTTTTTATAAAAAAATGCATTCTTTTTTTGGGGTAGGATACGGAATACATTTGAGATACAAATTTACATTTAAATTTTATTTTGTGAGAAAAGATACACTGTAATATATTTTTGGGTGGGTTTTTTTTTGTCTTGAAAATGCTTTAATTGGATGGGATGGACTTGTGAATAAACACACTGGGCTGGAAAGAGACTGATTCATCCATGCAATCCTTTTGGCACTTATCACCTGTGTTTGCAATTAGAGGGAGAGATTTCTCTTTCAGAAATCTCAGAGATGAAGCAAAGCTTCCTCTGCCCTCTCGGAAATGTATGCTGTTCCTCCTGTGACGCATCCATATATATATATATTTATTGTATTCCCACTGGTGTTTTCAAACACCTTGTTTCTCCATGACACTTCATTGCTGCTTTCCCCCCTTCTTTTTACAGGCAGACCTCACGCTTCTGCCAACAAGGATCTCAGGGAGGCATTCATAAAATCAATACAAACAATAAACAAGTCAATAAGACAATTAAAAGCGGAGCAGATTCAGTGATTAAACAAACACAATCCAATTCAAACCAAATAAAACACACACACACACCAAAAAAAAAAACAAAACCAACAACACCCAGCAAACAAAAAGAAAAGAAAGCCAGTTTGGTGTCAGAAAAACAACTGCTGTGTTTAAAATCTTCTCCAATTTCCGAGAATTTTTTTTGTCCTGTGAAAGGGTCGTCAGTTTTTCTGCCTGTTTTGCTAGAGCTCTATAAAATGTCTATTGGTGTGGGGCTGAGCTCCTTTTATCGCTGCAAAATGGCTGAGGAGGCTGTGCTTTTCTTTCCATTAAATATTTGTCTGCAGCCTCCCCAGTTGCCAGCACCTCATAATCAGATAAAGCCCCATGGGAGGAGTTAAGACACCTACCCTTGGGCTTTAATCAAAGTCTGGGAAGCTCCAGAGGCTGGCTACTGAGCAGCTGAGACTAGAGCGCTCACTGGTTTTCTTTTGAAGGGATCACCTTCTTTTATCTGAAAATTACAGCAATGGGAATCTCCCCATCCAAATTACTAGAGCAGGACATAGTTCCAGCTAAAAGAACAGTAACCTGTAAACTAGAGGAGATGGACTTGCAGCAGAAAATGGTCTTGGGCAATGGTACCTGCTCACCTCTAAACCTTGGTTTATTACCCCTCTTAAGGCTCCCAAACTATTTGAATTCCTTAACTTCTTCGGCTCATAGATATGCCTTTATAAAGGCAAGATTCAACACCTTCCCATCGAACGTGCTGAGAAATAGATTCTCCAATGGACAGATATCGCTCTTATGCGATTGTAATTGTGGGGCACTGGAATCGTTGCATCACATAATTTTTGATTGTGCTTTTCACTCATCAGCCAGGACCAAGTTTCTTGCTCAATATCTAAAAGGAATTGCCGATGATACAAATGAAGCCAAACTGAGATATCTATTAAATGATGATGACCCCCTAAGATCACTCACGGTTGCCAGATTCTTGATCAGCGTCCTATCCCTAAAGAAGAGAAACGGACTCCTGTGCGGCTCGGATAACCCTTTTAAACCATGATCTATGTTTTAGGATGTAACTAGGTGAATCACCATTGATGTCTTCTATTAATTTATGAGCAGAGGGTGATGTTTATGTTACAAATTTATTGTAATGTATGATGTTGGTCTTTTGTTTTTGTTCTGCTTTGGTTCTTGTCTGTTTTTTGTAAGTTTTGATGGTTTTAAATTTGGAGGTTCAAGTACATTATGTTGGTATGGGAAACTGTTGTGTGACGGGCCAATGGCCGTAATAAAGATCAATCCAATCCAACCTTCTTTTTATTATTTATTTGTCGCATTTATATCCCCTCTGTTTCTCCCGAGAGTTCAAGGTGATATCATGGTTCTTCTCCCTCCTCATGTTATCCCCATAACAGCCTTGTGAAGTAGGTTAGGTGGAGAGGCAACGACTGGTCCAAAGTCCCACCCAGTAGGCTTCATGCTCGAGTGGGGATTTGAACCCTGGTCTTCCAGGTCGTACTAGGACCCTCTAAGCTGGCTGTATTGTTTTATATTTAAAATGAAAAAGGTTTCACTTAACCCTCCCAAAACAATGACTAGGTGTCCAGTTGGCAGCCTTCCTGCTTCCCCACAATCTCAGGAAAATCCAGTGGAGGATGACACAGGGTTTCCCGGAAGTATGGGCACCCGGGGAGGCTGCAGAGGAAAGATCATTGGAGAGAAGCCCTATGGAATGAAAGAAAGGACGCTCCCAAGCCTCTTGTCTTGAAAATACAATAACCACATAGCCCACCCATGAGGATTTCCACAATGGTTTTCTGTTCCCTTTGGTAATTTTCAGTTTTCTTTCTCATTGATTGGTGAGGAATAACTGAAAAAACGTGTGTGTGTGTGTGTGTGTGTGTGTGTGTGTAATTTGGCAGAGGGATAAGAAGACCCTTCTTGGGTGGAAAGTCCAAAAATGGGACCATTGAGGAGGCAAGTGTCGTTACCTGAGTCACCTCTACCTCCCTTAGACTCACACTTAGTTCCCTGTCCCCAATAGCAAAGCATCCATCAGCTTAGCAGAACTGTTGCTACTTTATTTAGGTGTCTCCATACTCGCAGTCAGGGCCAGATTTAGGTTTGATGAGGCCCTAAGCTACTGAAGGTAACGAGGCCCTTTATATGTCCAGCTGTCCTTTGTCAACAACAAATTGTCGCTATTTTTTGTGTTGAATATACGCTATATGCAGAATGTAGGCACCCTATATGTAGAAATGAGCAAACCAGTGATATTTTAGGGAGCAGGCTAGCAGGTGGGGCCCATTACTTACATCATAGGAGCCTACACAACACAAAACACTGTTGCTGTGTTGAATATATGCTATATGGTAATTTATGGACCTAATAGATATTTAAAGCCGTTTGCACATGACAAATAGGAGCCTACACAACACAAAACACTGTTGCTGTATGTAGGTTTTTTTTTATCTTATATTTTGGAAATGTACATCCAGTTTTTTTTCCTTTGCATTTTTTGGGGGCCCCCAAGAGAGTGGGGCCCTAAACTATAGCTTGTTTAGCTTATACATAAATCTGGCACTGCCTGCAGATCACAAGGTGACTTACCTAGTAAAATACGTATTGAAAACAGTAATAACTAAAAGTGGTGCACACTTTTCAGAACAGAAGAGACTTCATCCTTCCTGCAGGGTAAAGGGTCACGTGCAACATTCTCTGTCTGTTGGTGCAAAACCCCTTGCACACGCAATAGCAGTGACAAAGTTTAATGGTTGTGCCACAGAGAAATCCACTGCAATAGTTGTGCGGACAGAAACTTGCTGCATAACATTTTATGCTTGCTGCGAAACAGCTGAGTCTTGCTGTGCAACAGCTGTTTTTTTCTTTTTTCTTTTTAAATATAGTTTTATTAATATCCAATATATATGAATTACAAATAAGGAGAGGTGAGAATACAAAAAAATAAATAAACTCCAACTTTCCCCGCTCCCACCTCCAGGATGGATCAATCTAGTTAAGTTTGCCACAGCTGAAACCACAAACTGGACTTCGTCAACAGCTGATGTTTTCCCCCTGTGCAATCTGTTACACAGCCATCTTTGGTAACATCCTTGCTTTGGCAGCCTCTGGATGGCAACGTGCCACCACTGCAACAAGTATACTGCTACGTAACTTTGCCTTAGCACTACATTAGATCCCACACCCCAGGTGTTTTGCTCCATTTGCTGAATCCTACAGAAGCGAGTCCCATTTAGCAGACATCGCAGGGGTGATTATGTTGAACAGGGTTTGCTCCGGGCGACTGGTATATCTCTTGCCCTTAAATTGTTCCTTTGTTTGCATTTTATTGCTGTGCGGTGTGCCTTGCCAAAGTAGTTTCCCTAAAAGGGGGCTTATAAATATTTTAAGTCATAAAATCTGTAAACTAAAAACCCTTTCTTTTCCTTCTCCGTCAGCATTCAGGTGCTATTACAGGCCCATGGCTAGAGAGGCAAAACGAAAAGATGGAGGTGTTTTCTCCCAATGCCTTACTTTGAATTATAAGACAATAAGACGAGGCCAATGGCCCACCCAGAGGCCAAAGATGCGAGAGCAACAGCCCACCTGTGATTCCAGCAACTGGTATTCAGAATAATATTTTATAATAATAATTTATTATTTATACCCCGCCCGTCTGACTGGGTTTCCCACTGTTGAGGGAGAACATAGCCTTGTTGTTTAGTAGCCTTGTCCTCCATGAAATTGTCTAATCCTCTTTTAAAGCCATTCAAATTAGTGGCCATCACTGGACTTGAAGGGCAAGGAACCAGGGATACTCAATCCCCAAAGGTCAGCACACTTGCTGAATTTGTTCTTAAGGAAAGAGTTCCCTTATGCCATTTCAAACACGCCTTTCTGTGCTGAGTTCCTTAATAGCAAATAAATAGCACTCGAAAATACTGATTAGAAAGAGCTAACAGGAGAAGCTATGGTTTTCCCAGTAGTGATGTACGGAAGTGAGAGCTGGACCATAAAGAAGATTGATCGCCAAAGAATTGATGCTTTTGAGTTCTGGTGCTGGAGGAGACTCTTGAGAGTCCCATGGACTGCAAGAAGATCCAACCTATCCATTCTGAAGGAAATCAGCCCTGAGTGCTCACTGGAAGGACAGATCCTGAAGCTGAGGCTCCAAGACTTTGGCCACCTCAGGAGAAGAGAAGACTCCCTGGAAAAGACCCTGATGTTGGGAAAGATGGAGGGCACAAGGAGAAGGGGATGGCAGAGGACGAGATGGTTGGACAGTGTTCGCGAAGCTACAAACATGAGTCTGACCAAACTGCGGGAGGCAGTGGAAGACAGGAGTGCCTGGCGTGCTCTGGTCCATAGGGGTCACGAAGGGTCGGACACGACTAAACGACTAAACCAAACAGGAGCGTTGCAGGCATCACCTCCAGCTTGCAGCTGAGGATATAATGGGCTTTTTTTGGAAGTTATGGGCAGCTGGGGAGGCTGCAGAATGCAGAACACCAGAAACATGACTTGAAGAATAAAAAAAATGATAGTTGTGAAACGCGCAGCCCAGATCAAGAAAAAGGGAAGTGCTGTGAAATTCCTGCATCCCACCCATAAGAATTTCATTAAAAAATTCTCAACTCTTTAATAATTTTTGAATGCATGTATCAATTCTTATTGATTAATTCATTTAGAAAAAGAGAGAGGAAACTTTTTGGGACGACACTAGCTGCAACCAGTCTGAGGGCCTTCTCATCTGTGGCAGTTGCTCTTAGCAATATCTTTATTTGCATGTATCTTCTTTCATTTATATCCCCCCTTTCGCCCCATTATGGGGCTCAGGGTGTGGTCCATGTGGTTCCCTGGCGGTCACCCATTTGAACACAAACCTCCGTAGCTTTAGCAAAATGGGGGGGGGGGGGCTGAACACATAAACAGCCAGAGAAGCTGAAGGTTGGAAGATTCAGGACACATTTTCAAAAGTAGAATCATAGAATGATAGAGTTGGAAGAGACCACAAGGGCCATCGAGTCCAACCCCCTGCCAAGCAGGAAACACCATCAGAGCACTCCTGACATGTGGTTGTCAAGCCTCTGCTTAAAGACCTCCAAAGGAGGAGACTCCACCACACTCCTTGGCAGCAAATACTTCTTACGTGCCTTCAGATTACAGCTGGAGATGGTTGAACTCAGCCTTTGCCAACCCTACTGCCCACCAGATGCTCAGAACTGATGGGACTTGGAGTCGAAAACATCTGGAGGGAATGAGGTTGGCGAACTCCGAACTAACTCTAACCAACACCTTCAATTTTTTTTTAGAAAAAGGCTTTTATGTCCTTGTTTTACCAGAAATGCTTTTTTCTTATTGCTCCTCCCATTTTTTCTTCATTTTATTTGTTCTTATTTTATTACTCTGTTTTATTATTTTGTATGTTTTTCATCCTAGTTTAGTATACGCCTCTTCAGGGACCTTTTTTATTTTGTCCAGGAAGTGGGGTATAGATGTGAGTAATAAATGGAATAAAATATGATAGTGGGGGAAAAGTAGCAGAGGCTTTATTTCTAACCAATTGCGTAGCAGGAAGTAAATCTACTCTCGTGTTCAAGAATTTAATATAATTTTATTACGCGCATTTAATATATTTGATGATGTGAAGGTAAACACATTGGGCTACTTGTATTAAGTCCTTGCTGTTTCCAGCTGACTAAAGGGAGCCACCTGAACCTGGCTTCTGTACGTTGGGGCTTAGTGGAGTGGCAGAATCATAGAATTGTAGAAGGGACCCCGAGGGTCATCTAGTCCAACCCCCTGCAATGCAGGAACCACAGCTAAAGAATCCATGACAAACAGTCACCCAACCTCTGCTTAAAAACCTCTAATGAAACAGAGTCCACCACCTTGCAAAGGAGCTCATCCCACTGTCGGACAGCCATCAGAAAGTTCTTCCCAATGCTTAGTTGGAATTTAGTTTCAATTTGAATCCATTGGTTTGGGTCCCTCGCTTTAGCCAGTGAAGCTGTTGCAACAAGGGGGATGTCTGCTCCCTATAACCAGCCCCGGTCCACAATCTGGCTGCAGCTCTCTGAGCCATTTGGGGTTTCTGAGCACCTTTCAAAGGCAGCCCCACATGGAGCGTGTTGCAGTAATCCAAACAGGATGTCAGGATTCAAGGAATCAGTTTCCTCCCCCGGGGCCATAAATGAATAGATCAAACGAAAGGGAATTCTTACCAGTTAGTTTCTTTAATAAACACAGCAAAGGACAAAAGAAAACATCTAACCAGAATGGCGGTGCTCCCAATTAAGGTTTACTCCTTCCCTTGTGTCCCTATTAAGCCACGTCACTCCTGCGTCTTGTAATCTGAGTTTGTAGTCTCTGTGCTTTCTGTTCTGACACTTTCTGAGCTCTCTGAGACTTTCAGGAAGGGGAGTGGATACTATCCAGAGACTGTGGATCTGTTAACTCTCTCTCTCTTCTAGTGTTTCTTCTGCTAGCTGTTCCCCATCCAGTATTTTCCAGCTTCTGCCTTCCGAACTGTGCCCCTCTGCAAACCACTGTTCCAAATCTATACTGTCCTCCTGCTCCTGGGAAGATTCAGGATCAAGATCAGGAGGAGGGGGTGGCTCCCACCATTCTTACTCAGTCCAGCCCTCCTTAGCACAGTCCCTGACATGGGATGTACCATATTTTTTGCTCTGTAAGACACACCAGACCATAAGACGCACATAGTTTTTGGAGGAGGAAAACAAGAAAAAAAATATTCTGAATCCCAGAAGCCAGAACAGCAAGAGGGATCACTGTGCAGCGATCCCTCTTGCTGTTCTGGCTTCTGGGGTAGCCGCATGAAGCCTGCATTCGCTCCATAAGACGCACACACATTTCCCCTTACTTTTTAGGAGGGGAAAAGTGCGTCTTATAGAGTGAAAAATACGGTAACTAGGCATGTACTTCACACCCATCAACACCTGCTGCTTGAGGCAGCTATCTCAGTCTACCTAATGGTAGGACCAGCTCTGCCCTCTGGTGTCTAATGCCTAAGGGGCTACCTAGTTGAGAAGAACACAAGACCAATGGTTCATCTGGCCTACCACCCTGTTCTTCCAGTGGCCAACCAGATGCCTGTGGGAATCCCCAGAGTATGACCTCAATGCAACAGCACTGTCGCCGCTTGCGATTCCCAGCCACAGAAACTCCTATGAATGGGTGGGGTCAAGGACAGACTTGATGCTGTGACCCTCCTTCCTCATAACCATCTTTGGTGCAGTTGCATGACGACATCTCCTCTCTCTCTCTCTCTCTCTGCCTTCACATCATCACTGGGATGTCCCCCTCTTACATCACCCGAAATCCCGCATTTCGGGTGGGATGACCTTGCCTAAGTATCCGGGCTGCAGTCTCAATTCCAGGCCAAGCAACTGAGATCAATGCCGTCTTGTTCCAACACCCCCTCTTGCCCTGTTCTTTGTTCTGCGATGTGCCTGGCATGCTTTAAAAAATGAATGCCATTCTAATAGGCGCCAGAGCTCCCCGGTTGGGTTGATGTGGCCTCATGCTAGGAAGAAAGCATTTTTCAGATAACAAGAATTTTTGATTGACTGAATCCCTAAAGGCTTTTTATGACCTACCAGAAGAGAGTGACATTCTACCCTCTGAAAACTTCCCCCAACCGACATCATCTAATTGCTCCTAGAATTCTGGATTCCCAGCCCTCATCCTTAGGTGGACAAACCCCTTTCTCCCTGGGAGAATAAATAATAATGATGAAAACACGCTGCTTTTTCCCCCTTCACATAACCCTGAACTGAAGGGTCACACAGCCGAGAGACACAGCAAGTCTCTCTCTCTCTCTCTCTCTCTCTCTCTCTCTCTCTCTCTCTCCTCACTTATTGAGATATCCCACCAGGGTGGGAAGAAATTGGGGAAAAAGAGGGGTTCAATGAAGTGGCATGAGAAATTGGCAACCTGAGGATTATCAGGAGCTAATTCTGGCCCCATTCTATTGGACTCCCCTCCGTCGTGTAAATACCGAAAATTACACTTCCAATCTCATTAATGTCTGTTTGCGGGGAGCGGTAGATGAATCACCAGATGCAAATGGGAGAGAGACGTTTTCATTAGGCTAACTTCTATTGCGATGCTTTAGCATTTTATTAGCAGTGAATTAACCCATTAATTCCATCGATTTCTATTAATACCGCACGCTCCTCCAGTGCCGCGTGCCCAAAGCAGCGCAATCGCTTTTTGCAGCTTGTCTGTAGGAAACAGCTGTTTGGAGACACAAGATCTACCCACCCTGGAAGAATGGCAGATGAAGGTGATAGAGTACATGGAATTGGCAGAAATGACTGGCAGAATCCGAGACCAGGGAGAAGAGTCGGTGGAAGAAGAATGGAAAAAATTTAAAGACTATCTACAGAAATACTGTAAAATTAATGAATGTTAAAGGGATGTTGGATTGAAAACAAGCGGTGTTGGTTAAAAGATTAATAAGAATACCGTATTTTTCGCCCCATAAGACGCACTTTTTCCCCTCCAAAAATGAAGGGGAAATCGGGGTGCGTCTTATGGGGCGAATGCCTACAAGCCTCGCGCACCCGGCAGGAGGTCCCGCCGGGTGCGCGAGGCTTGGGGCGGCAGCCTGTCGCCCGAAACACGGAGAGCCCTCGGGAGGGCTCCCCCTGCTTCGGGCGAGTGTCTGCAAGCCTCACGGACCCGGTGCGACCTCCTGCCGGGTGTGCGAGGCTTGGGGCGGCAGCGGACTGCTTGCGCGCACCTAGAAGCTTGGGGCGGGCTGAGCTCAGCACGCCCCAAGCTTCTAGGTGCGCGCGAGCAGTCCGCTGCCGCCCCAAGCCTCGCGGACCCGGTGCGACCTCTTGCCGGGTGTGCGAGGCTTGGGGCGGCAGCGGACTGCTTGCGCGCACCTAGAAGCTTGGGGCGGGCTGAGCTCAGCACGCCCCAAGCTTCTAGGTGCGCGCGATCAGTCCGCTGCCGCCCCAAGCCTCGCGGACCCGGTGCGACCTCCTGCCGGGTGTGCGAGGCTTGGGGCGGCAGCGGACTGCTTGCGCGCACCTAGAAGCTAGGGGCGGGCTGAGCTCAGCACGCCCCAAGCTTCTAGGTGCGCGCGAGCAGTCCGCTGCCGCCCCAAGCCTCGCGGACCCGGTGCGACCTCCTGCCGGGTGTGCGAGGCTTGGGGCGGCAGCGGACTGCTTGCGCGCACCTAGAAGCTTGGGGCGGGCTGAGCTCAGCTCGCCCCAAGCTTCTAGGTGCGCGCGAGCAGTCCGCTGCCGCCCCAAGCCTCACGGACCCGGTGCGACCTCTTGCCGGGTGTGCGAGGCTTGGGGCGGCAGCGGACTGCTTGCGCGCACCTAGAAGCTTGGGGCGGGCTGAGCTCAGCACGCCCCAAGCTTCTAGGTGCGCGCGAGCAGTCCGCTGCCGCCCCAAGCCTCGCGGACCCGGTGCGACCTCCTGCCGGGTGCGCGAGGCTTGGGGCGGCAGCGGACTGCTTGCACGCACGCAGAAGCTTGGGGCGTGCTGAGCTCAGCACGCCCCAAGCTCCTGGTGTAGCGCAGCGATCCGCTAGCCCTCGGAGAGCCCCGCGGCTCTCCCAAGGCTAGCGGACTGCTTGCCGGCACGCAGAAGCTTGGGGCGCGCTGACCTCAGCTCGCCCCAAGCTTCTGGATTAGCGCAGGGGTCCGCTAGCCCTGGGAGAGGCGCCTGGCTCTCCCACGCTAGCGGAGACCTTGCCGGCACGCAGAAGCTTGGGGCGCGCTGAGCTTCGCACGCCCCAAGCTCCTGGTGTAGCGCAGCGCACCTGGGGGGGAAATAAATTTTTTCCCCTTTATTTCCCCCCAAAAAATCTAGGTGCGTCTTATGGGCCGGTGCGTCTTATGGGGCGAAAAATACGGTATGTAAATATGGATTGATAATGGTGGAAAATATATATTTATTATAGGTTAAGATGTTGAGTAAGGATAAATGATAGAGGGTAAGGATTTGCTGAACTAAATATCTGAACTGGAATACAAAAAGGGAGGTGTGAGGAGGTCAAGAAACTAGTGAATGAAGTATAATATATGAAAATACTAATCTTTTTTCTGTTTTGCTTTTTGGTCTTTTTTCTTTTTTCTATTCTGTTAATTGTTCTTTATTGTGTATCTTTATGTGTTTTGTTTTGTATTTTCTCATTTTTGTAGTTTTTTTTGGTTTTTGTATTCTATGTTTAAATTTTGAAGCTTCTGATTGTTTATGAAACCTTAATAAATATTACTTTTTTTAAAAAAAGGAAACAGCTGTTTGGAATAAGGAGCGATCAGAACGCCCAAGACTTCAGGATGGTTTGGCTTGTGCACAAATGAAGGTGGTTCTGCCCAAGCCTTGGTGAAGAACAAGAGAACATGAGGACGGCCCCTTTGGGTCGGACCAAAGGTCCATCTGTTCAGTAGTAGGTCCATCCTGTTTCCCATGATGGCTGTCCAGATACCACATTTTTCCGTGTATAACATGACCCCATGTATAAGATGACTCCTATTTTTGGGAGCCCTCAACAGCTGTTGAGCTTCTTTTGTAAGTTCGCCAAGCTGTTGAGCAGCTTTTCGACGATCCCTCGCTGTAGTGGGTTTGAGTTACTCGTGCGTAAACTGTCCCCGTTAGGGAGCTTAATTGCCTGGGTTAAACCGTCCTGACTGCACAGCCCATCTCAGCGTGGCTGCCTCAGTCGCTAGCAGAATCTGTCTGTGGGCGTTTCTTAAACCTTTTCCAGCATAGAAGCTGTTTGACTCCCAGTTATCTCCACCTCTCACTGCGCGGGAGTCTTCTGCGCAGGGAGGGCGTGGGTAGTGGAGGACCTGTGCTCTCCTCACTGATGCCCAGGGAAGAATCCCGGAGAGCTCTCCCTCCGCTTCCCCCATTTGCCCTCCTGGATCCCTGGTGTTAACGCCGATTTCCTTCCCCCTCTACCAAGCCGCGTCTCCCCCTGGTGCTGGTACCTTCTCCTGCAGAATCGGGGAGCCTCTCCTTCACCTTTTGCTCTGATGTCAGTTCCCTGACACTCGCCCTGGCTGATGCAACTGGTGCCATAATACACCGTATACTGGCGCTCACCAAATACTGTTCCTGAACCGGGAAGAGCGGGGAAGCAGCCTGCTCTCCAACGTTTCCCTGCTACAGCCACACCAGCCCTCACTTACTTAGCGTATTAACCCATGTATAAGACGACCCTTAATTTATCACATAAAAATTCAGAAAAAGGTCGTCGAAAAATTAGAATGTCGTGGAAAAGTTCATTTATTTCAGTAATTCAACTTAAAAGGTGAAACTAAAGTATGAGATAGACTCATGACATGCAAAGTGAGATACGTCAAGCCTTTATTTGTTATAATTGTGATGATCATGGCATACAGCTGATGAAAACCCCAAGGGATTTTATAGGGTTGTGAGAACTTTTTTCTATCCACTTTCTCTAGGCCATGAATAATATCACTTGCTTTTTCTGTAAACTGAGAAGTCCCCAAATACTGCATCCTTTCCTCAGAGGGTAGTACCTCCAACCCCTGGTTGCTCTTTTTTGAACCTTTTCCAACTCTAAAACATACTTTTTGAGGCACCCCTGCTGCTGTTGCCTCTGCAAAAACAAGTTTTCCAAGATAGACTGCTTCTGAACGTGTATACAGTGGTACCTCGGGTTACAGACGCTTCAGGTTACAAACTCCACTAACCCAGAAATAGTACCTCAGGTTAAGAACTTTGCTTCAGGATGAGAACAGAAATCGCACGGCAGTGGGAGGCCTCATTAGCTAAAGTGGTGCTTCAGGTTAAGAACAGTTTCAGGTTAAGAACGGACCTCCGGGACGAATTAAGTTCTTAACCAGAGGTACCACTGTATTTTGTTTAGCTATCACGGATTTTAGCCCATGATGGACTTTACCTCTCCCTTCATGGTCGTCTTCATTTTTAAAGTCATCTAATGTAATGAGTATCAGCATTTGGGGGGAGCAGCAAAGGTGGGGCGGGGCAAGGAAGACTTGCCCTATTCCAATATCCTTTCAACCCGGTCACATGACCTAACAACCCAGTGGCCTAAAGCAATCTGTTTTAAAGGCTTGCTTTCCCTCTGCCAGGCTTGGGCTGGCTCAGCTTTGGAATGGAGTTTGGACTGGAGGGATAAGGATAAGTTACACTTACATGATTTACCCCAGTGGATATTACATGGGGTTCTTATATTTTGGATTGCTCTCTCCGTCTTTGGCTCCATCTTTGAGATACCCATTATTATTCCAAATGCAGACATGCCATAGATTTATAAAAAAGTACAGTGGTACCTCAGGTTAAGAACTTAATTCGTTCTGGAGGTCCGTTCTTAACCTGAAACTGTTCTTAATCTGAGGTACCACATTAGCTAATGGGGCCTCCTGCTGCTGCCACTGCCACGCAATTTGTGTTCTCTCATCCTGAAACAAAGTTCTTAACCCGAGGTACTATTTCTGGGTTAGCAGAGTCTGTAACCTGAAGCGTCTGTAACCCGAGATACCACTGTATTAGGTGAAAAAAGGAAATGCCCCCTGGACAGTTAAGTCCGGTCAAAGGTGACGATGGGGTTGCGGCGCTCATCTCGCTTTCAGGCTGAGGGAGGCGGCGTTTGTCCACAGAAAGCTTTCCATGTCATGTGGCCCGCATGACTAAACCGCTTCTGGCACAATAGGATACCGTGATAGAAACCAGAGTGCACGGAAACACTGTTTACCTTCTCGCCACAGTGGTTCCTATTTATCTACTTGAACTGGCGTGCTTTCGAACTGCTAAGTTGGCAGGAGCTGGGACAGAGCAACAGGAGCTCACTCTGTCATAAGGATACGAACCACCGACCTTCTGATTGGCAAGCCCAAGAGGCTCAGTGGTTTAGACCACAGCACAACCATACCATAACTCGAGAGAGAGATCCCTGGCTCCTTTAATACCTACTTTTAGATGAGTTTGTGGGACGTGGGTGGCGCTGTGGTCTAAACCACAGAGCCTAGGGCTTGCCAATCAGAAGGTCGGCGGTTCAAAGCCCTGCAACGGGGTGAGCTCCCATTGCTCAGTCCCTGCTCCTGCCAACATAGCAGTTCGAAAGCACGTCAAAGTGCAAATAGATAAATAGGTACCGCTCCAGCAGGAAGGTAAACGGTGTTTCTGTGTGCTGCTCTGGGTTGCCAGAAGTGGCTTAGTCATGCTGGCCACATTTCCCTCGGCCTGAAAGCGACATGAGTGCCACAACCCCAGAGTCGTCCGTGACTGGACTTTACCTTTTTAAAGGTGAGTTAGCAGTAAGGGCAATTTTATTTAAGTTGGCCTCTTCAGGACAACCACTACACCAACAGGACATAATATACATGCCTTCCACAGATGAGAAAACCTCTTCACCCAGTTTTTAAATTTACAAAAAGAAAAACACACAGCAATAAATGAAAGGGGAAAGATTGGATGCAGAAGCACGAAGCATTTTAAAATTAAAAAAAAAGAAGACTCCTTGTACCCTGGTCTGCTCACCCTTTCTTCAAGCCAATCCTCATATTACTATCTAGCAAAAGCCAATACTTTAAAGTCTAACATCTACATGAAATCACTGCACGGGGTCAACCAGGGTTTTTGGGAGTGCATTGTTGCCAATATGCTGGTGACAGTTGCCTCTGTTTCTCCTTTTCATTGGGAGTAGATATGGTCTTGGAGAGCGCAAAATATGGTTTGAAGCTCAAAATGAAGATCATGGCAACTGGTCCCATCACCTCCTGGCAAATAGAAGGGGAAGAAATGGAGGCAGTGAGAGATTTTACTTTCTTGGGCTCCATGATCACTGCAGATTGTGGCAGCAGCCACGAAATTAAAAGACGCCTGCTTCTTGGGAGAAAAGCAATGACAAACCTAGACAACATCTTAAAAAGCAGAGACATCACCTTGCCAACAAAGGTCTGTATAGTTAAAGCTCTAGTTTTCCCAGTAGTGATGAATGGAAGTGAGAGCAGGGCCATAAAGAAGGCTGATCGCCGAAGAATTGATGCTTTTGAATTATGGTGCTGGAGGAGACTCTTGAGAGTCCCATGGACTGCAAGAAGATCAAACCTGTCCATTCTTAAGGAAATCAGCCCTGAGTGCTCACTGGAAGGACAGATCCTGAAGCTGAGGCTCCAATACTTTGGCCACCTCATGAGGAGTGAAGACTCCCTGGAAAAGACCCTGATGTTGGGAAAGATGGAGGACACAGGGAGAAGGGGACGACAGAGGACGAGATGGTTGGACAGTGTTCTCAAAGCTACTAGCATGAGTTTGACCAAACTGCGGGAGGCAGTGGAAGACAGGAGTGCCTGGCGTGCTCTGGTCCATGGGGTCACAAAGAGTCGGACACGACTAAATGACTAAACAACAACAACCATGGTCATGGATGCATTTAGCTGGCACTTGAGCACCTTAATGGACTGGATGAGGTCCAATAAAGTTAAAATTGACTGATGCCAGGTGGAGATACTGTTGGTGGGTGATTCTTCATTTTGGAGAGGTTGTGTCCAGCCAGATCTGGACATGCCTACGCTCCCCTAAAGAAGCAGATCCGTACTTTGGGGGTACTTCTGGGTCCATCTCTGTCGTTGGAGGCACAGATGGAATCTGTGGAGCAGAGTAGCTTCTACCAGCTCTAACTGGTGTTCCAGATACACTTGGTTAGAGATAGAGTTTATCTTAAGTTGTCTATGCTCCAGTAACCTCAAGATTAGATTACTGCAATGCATTGCCTGTGGGGCTGCCTTTGAAGTTGGTCCAGAAATCACAGCTGATGGAGAGTTCCACAGCCAGAATTTTGATGGTTTGGACATATTTGTCTAAAAAACATGCATATTTATCTTTAAAACATTCCAAAAGCTCTAAGCTGTGTACAATATAGCAAGCAAAGATTTTATCATCTTGCATCAATCCTGGCTCAATTGTACTTCTTCCAGTTGACTCCTGGGCAAAATTCTGGTTTTGACCTATAAAGACTTTCATGGCTTGGGTCTCAATACTCCATGGAATGCCCATTGTGGACCTACCTGGACCCTAAGGTGGCCTTCAGAAGCCATCTTGCAAGTGTCACCTCCACTGCAGATGCAGAGAGTGGTCACAAGAAGTATCCTCTGCTATTCCTATTACTGCCATCAAAACTACTAAGGGTATGTGATTATTATTATTATTTGAAAAAAATATGTACATCTTAAATGGGGCAGGCCTCATTTTTGGATTAGAACTGGAATTTTCATTTGGAGTAAATCTGGACTCTGTTACAGCAGAATCTCAAAAACATAAAAAACAGCAGAGGGATTTATAAGGTCAAAACCTTTCTGTGAGGGACCAGTTTTTGGCAGCCAACCCCAAATCAGGTCTTAGATGCAGGCTACACAAACTAGTAGCAATTAGAGACAATTACGGGGAAATTAATTAGTGCCTGCATACAGAGCTTCAGGTGAAGCAGTATTAATTGCTGCTTATATTAAAACAATTTTCACCTATTTTCAAAGGCTCACTTTCACATGAAACTCTCTTAAGCATCAGTTTTGATTACACTTCCAGAGCTCTGGTGATGACTTTATATCCTCCTGTTTCAACAGACAGATCAAGTTAGGTGTGTTCCCCACTGAAACCCATGGGAATTAAGGCAAGAGCTGTAAAACAGAATGGAGAAGTTGCAACCAAAATAGGGCATTGATTCCTGGGGTTATCTTTCCAAGATGACTGATCTTAACATCTCTGGCTGATTGACACCTGTAGATGGTACCACCAAAAGAGTTGATTTAGAGCAGCTCTTCCCCAATATGTTGTTGGGCTCCAACTTCCATCAACCCCAACCGGCACGGGCAACTGCCATGCATGATGGGAGTTGTAGTCTGACAGCATCTGGATGACGCCATCTTGAGGAAGCCTTGGACAAACAGATGTTGTTGACTCCAACTCCCATCATCCTTGGCCATGCTGGCTCGGGATGATGGGAGTTGGAGTCCAAGACATTTCAAAACACATGAACATAAGGAGAACTGGCTGTTGGATCCTGTTCTCACAATGGCCAACCAGTTGCCCAGGGGAAGCCCGCTTTTGGGGAGAACCATGCTTGCTTTCTCTGCATTAGGCATTGCCCGGGTTCGCCTCTGCCACAATAAGGTCTAAGAAAGTTGCTTTTTTAAAAAAAGAGGGAAGCTTTGATTTCTAGGACGCTGAGTTCCACGGCTCTGTGTAGCTTTACTGTGCTTTCCTGGGAAATCACAGCATTTACATGGGGGAATCAGGAGCATCTGCGTCTGTGCCAAAGAAATAAACATATAGCAAAGGAGGATTTCAAGGAAAGGAAGACCTGAGAGAACCAATTAGGTCTCTTTTTCTGTTCAAACGCTCTCTTGCTCTTTCTTTCCCGGAGCGGATTGCCAGTTGCTTTTCCTCACCTCCACTTGTTGTCAGTGCCCTGCGAAAGTTTAATTTCCTCTTCTCTTTGCCACTTCTTCCTTTATTCTAATGACACCCCTCTGCCCTCCCCAACTCCCCGTTCTGAGTGCTTAAATCTTATCTCTGCAGACCATTGCCAGGCAGCCTCCACTTCTGTTCCATCTCTCCCTCATCTGCTCTTAATAAGACGGGTCCTCTTTCTTACCCAAAGCAGGTGGATGGAGTCCTGATTAAAGCCGATCTTTTGCTGGCAGAGATATTGGGTTTTCTCCCTTTCTCTCTCTCTGTGCTCCCCCACACAAACCGCTCTGCCCCGGGGCCTTTTGATTTCTTGTCCCTCCTGCATTTTCCATTGAGCGCCAAGACTGAATGGCTAATAAAATCAAAGTCGCCAGCTGAGCTTGCAGATGCTCATCCATGCACACCCTAAGGGGGAAATGTGCACAAAATCCATTTTCAGTAAATTATTATGTAGGAGAGTCTTTTATCCCAGTGGGAAAAGGAGGAGGGGGGTGGTGGAAGAAGGAGGTGTCAGGTAAGAAGAAGAAGAGAGGGGGGTGAGAAACTTTCTCTCAAGTTGGAGATGTTTTCAAAGAGGACGCTTTGAAATGTTTGGAGAGCTAGAAAGAAGAATGGCTTGGATATCAGAAGCCTCGTGCTCCACAATGAGATCATATTTGAAGTGGGATGGAGCATAGCTTTGGCAGGACGTTGATAGATCTGCCTATCTCTTAATAAGGCTTTTGGCTGATTTCTCTAATTTCTTTAGCCCTCCATCCATCTCGCAGTGGTTCCGACTGAGGTTTTGCTTCATAAGAGCCTAAGGAGAGCTTTGTGGATCACGTCAATGGCCTGTCTAGTCCGCTATCCTGTTCTCACAGTGGCCTACCAGATGCCTGCAAGATGCCAGCAGATTTCAGGGACACTGGCAAATGTGCACTGGGGGGCTGGAGTCTGACTCGGGAGAGGGGGCCAGTGATTTGGGGGGAAGCGTACCAGTTAGGAGGCAAGAGTCAGAAACGGGGTTACAGGGAGTTATTGGAGTGTCGCACAAAGCCACTTCTGCCGTTTGGAGGAGGTGGGGTTATGGGCTTCACGGCCCCACCACCCAGCCCCCGCGCGATTGGGGGATTGAGGCCGGGGATCTCCCTCTTGGCTGGCTGCCAGCTGTTCCTGCTTTTCCCACCCTATAAGGTTTTCGTTCCTTGACCTTGCTATAGACCTTGGTTGGTCGCTGTTGAGGGGCCTGGTAGGAATTTTTCCACTTGGCAAATTGGTACCAGCCACTTGGTTTTAGCCTACCTTGTAGCAAATCGTCACAACTTTCTGGGTATTGGCAGTTAAAGGTAAAGGGACTCCTGACCATTAGGTTCAGTCGTTGCTGACTCTGGGATTGCGGCGCTCATTTTGCTTTATTGGCCGAGGGAGCCTGCGTACAGCTTCTGGGTCATGTGGCCAGCAGGACTAAGCCGCTTCTGGCGAACCAGAGCAGTGCACAGAAACGCAGTTCACCTTCCCGCCAGAGTGGTACCTATTTATCTACTTGCATTTCAATGTGCTTTCGAACTGCTAGGTTGGCAGGAGCAGGGACTGAGCAATAGGAGCTCACCCCTTGTGGGGATTCGAACCGGCGACCTTCTGATCAGCAAGTCCTAGGCTCTGTGATTCAACCCACAGCGCCACCCGCTTCCCTGTATTGGCAGTTAGGCATTTGTATAGTTCTGTAGATGGGAGGTAGCGCCATCACCTGCCCCGCATATTGAAGGGTAGTCCGATAAAGGATTCCGGGGGGTGTGGCCCTGTCCGAAGCCTATGGAGGTGAGGGTGTAAGGCACGCCCCCGAGCGGTGACCCCGGGGGAGTTCCTAGTTGATGTGCATCAGCAGGATTCCCCCTACTGGTGGTTATCCCTTCCCGGACTTCAAGCGGATGGGCTGAAGTCGGATATAGTCGGTTAGGACCAATGCCTAAGCCAATACCGCTCATCACCTGTAACCAATAAAGTTGTGGCCTTATTTATCCCATTAACCTTAATAATTGTGTCATGTGTCATTATTTCCACTGGGGGGGGGGGCGGGAACTCGCCATGCCTAACCTTGACTCTAAACTGGCTTTAAACTGGCTTTAAAAGTGGTACCTCAGGTTACAAACGCTTTGGGTTACAAACGCTTCAGGTTACAGACTCCGCTAACCTGGAAGTAGTACCTCGGGTTAAGAACTTTATTTCAGGATGAGAACAAAAATCGTGCAGCGGCAGCGCTGCAGCAGTGGGAGGCCCCATTGGCTAAAGTGGTACCTCAGGTTAAGAACAGTTTCAGGTTAAGAACGGACCTCCAGAACGAATTAAGTTCTTAACCAGAGGTACCACTGTAACGTGGCTGCTATCTTACATGCAAACAGCTTTAAAAGCAAGCTTGCTTCAAAATTCTGTTTACAGAAGCCATGTTGGGTCTGGTCAACCTGACATGACAAATATTGAGAAAGAGTGGAACTGAGGGTTGTGCTAATGTTTGTTGTTCAAGAGAGGCTGCAGTCTCTTCAAACAGAAAATTGTTTGTGTATGGGCACTTGTATACTGAATGGGGGGGGACCTCCCCTTCCTACGGGGTGGAGCACAGGAAGAGGAGGAAGAAGAGGAGGAAGAATCAGATCAAGCAAGTGGAGGGCTGGGTGCTTCCCCACTCTCTATTGCACCTCTGTCTCCAGCCACGGGGTGAGCTCCCGTTGCTCGGTCCCTGCTCCTGCCAACCTAGCAGTTCGAAAGCACATTGAAATGCAAGTAGATAAATAGGTACCACTCCAGCGGGAAGGTAAACGGTGTTTCCGTGAGCTGCTCTCGTTCGCCAGAAGCAGCTTAGTCATGCCGGCCACATGACCTTGAAGCTGTACGCCGGCTCCCTCGGCCAGTAAAGCAAGATGAGCGCCACAACCCCAGAGTTGGTCACGACTGGACCTAATGGTCAGGGGTCCCTTTACCTTTACTCCCAGAACCATGAGGGGGCTGAAGTGGGATGAGCAGAGCCAGCTTCAACACAGGCGTCGTCTCCGGCTGCATTCAAGCAGCCCATCAGGGGGCAGTACGTAAACTGGGGAAGGGCGAGTGTTGCTGCAACTGCTCCACCGAGAGCAGGCATGGGAATATGTGCGTCTGGTGTATATGGGTACTTGGAGCCCTAGAAATGACTACAAGTGCCAGAGTTAAATATCTGCCATGTGCATTCATTTGGTAGAGAGTGCCCTTGGAAGCAATCAGGATTCGAACACAGGAGCAGCTCTCCCCTCCTGTAGTTCCAGTAGCTGGCATTCAGAAGCATTACTGCTTCCAGCTGTGGAGGCAGAGCACAGCCATCCTGGCTAGTAGCCATCAATAGCCTTCTCCTCCATAAACTTGTCCAATCTTCTTTTAAAGCCATCTAGGTTTGTGGACACCAGTGGCTTCCCTCTGCCTCCACCAAATGACACCATAGGGTCGCTACCATAGGCACCAGCGTACTGGAAGAAGCAAAGATCACCAGTGTTGGAGCAATGATTCTTCAACATCAACTTTGTTGGACTGGTCATGTTGCTGGGATGCCTTCCAAAGCAACTACTCTATTCCAAACTTAAGAATGGAAAGCATAATGCTGGTGGTCAACAAAGGAGGTTTAAAGACTGTATCAAGGCAAATCTAACAAAATGTAGTAGAAACACCAACAACTGGGAAAGACTGGCCTGCAAGCGCTCCAGTTGGAGAACAGCCTTTACCAAAGGTGTCATGGGCTTTGAAGACACTCGAACTCAGGACGCGAGGGAGAAAAGTGCTAAGGGGAAGGCATGCTTGGCAAACCCTCACCGTGATCAACTCCTGCCCGGGAATGAATGTCCCCACTGTGGAAGGACATGTGGGTCCAGAATTGGCCTCCACAGTCACTTACAGACTCACTTTTAAAACCGTGTTCATGGAAGACAATCTTACTCGTCTACAAGTGATCGCCAAAGAAGAAGAAGACCATAGGCACCAGTTCCTGGGAGCTGACGCACTTTGGAAACCCCCCCCCCCATGTTGTTGTTTTTTTAGGTGGCCGGACACCCTCAATGTTCAGAGGGTGTTCAGCTTGGCCCCCTGGCTCCTTGTGACATCGCACGTGCAGCTTCAGGAAGTTCCATTGGGCCCCCTCAGTTATCCTGAGAAGCTGGCGCCTCTGGTCACTACTTTTAAAGTCATTTATTATTAAGATTTCTTTCTGCCACTTAATATGCATGATCCCTAAGAGGTTTGCTTAAGAGAGACGGATGTATTAGAAAAGCAAACTGTAAAGCACTTAATACGCATATCGAAAAGAAAACCAAACAGAACGGTGCGGTAAAGGCTTATAATTCAGGGGAAAGCCTGAATAAAAAGGTGTTTAAAAGTAACCACTATTTGCACCTCCCAAACCAAGCACAGGAAGGTGTGCGAATGCCCAAGGGGTGCAACTCAAAAGTTGTGTTCTTTGGAAGCCATGTGTGAATCACTTTTGGGATTGCTTACTGCAACTGGCTGGTTTTTTTTATGTTTAAATTTTTTATTTTTTACCAACAACCAAAACACAAACAGTGAAACCCCCCAGGCGGCTGATACATTGGGTATACATAATCAATAATAACATATTCAAATCAACCATATGTACAATTTTATATACGTTAACACTCCTCCATCCACAAGGTTTATTTAACTTTTAACATTTTAATTGCCCCACATTGTTCAAACCTACCCAAATAATTCAATATCTTCTCAAACCAATCCTCCACTTTCTCACTGACCTTAAATCCTTTCATTCTGTGTATCTTCACAGTTAGATATTCTAAAATTATAATATTATTCAGTTTTTTTCCTCCATTGGTTCACCCCTAACTCTTCTGCAACTGGCTGTTCTTTACCATCATCTCAGAGGAGAGGGCAATGGATGGATCCTGGTCTTAAAGGCTTTCTGCTCTGCCTCCACAGAAGACACTTATTCACACGGTGCAGAGATAAACTCTGGAACTCCCTGCCACATGAGGCAATAATGGCCACCAACCTGGATGACTTTAAAAGAGACTTTGGAAGACACAAGATCTACCCACCCTGGAAGAATGGCAGATGAAGGTGATAGAGTACATGGAATTGGCAGAAATGACTGGCAGAATCCGAGACCAGGGAGAAGAGGCGGTGGAAGAAGAATGGAAAAAATTTAAAGACTATCTACAGAAATACTGTAAAATTAATGAATGCTAAAGGGACGTTGGATTGAAAATAAGCGGTGTTGGTTAAAAGATTAATAAGAATATGTAAATATGGATTGACAATGGTGGAAAATATATATTTATTATAGGTTAGGATGTTGAGTAAGGATAAATGGCAGAGGGTAAGGATTTGCTGAACTAAATATCTGAACTGGAATACAAAAAGGGAGGTGTGAGGAGGTCAAGAAACTAGTGAATAAAGTTTAAGATATGAAAATACTAATTTTTTTTCCCTGTCTTGTTTTTTGGTGTTTCTTCTTTTTTTCCTATTCTGTTAACTGTTTTCTATTGTGTACTTTTATGTGTTTTGTATTTTCTCATTTTTGTAGCTTCCTTTGGTTTTTGTATTTTATGTTAAAATTTGGAAGCTTTTGATTGTTTATGAAACTTTAATAAATATTATTATAAAAAAATAAATAAAAGAGGATGGGACTGATTTATGGAGGAGGAGAGGGCTGTCAATGGCTACTAGCCATGGTTGCTATGCTCTGCCTCCGCAGCTGGTACCACAGGAGGGGAGAGGGCTCTTGTGTGCAAATCCTGCTTTCCCAAAAGCATCTGGTTGGGCACTGTGAGAGCAGGAGGCTAGACTAGATTGTCCATTGACCTCATCCAGCAGATCTCTTCTTAGACTCTTGTTGTCATCCATTTCCTGGTGTGGTTTAGCGGGCAGGAGGGAGGCTGGGATCTGGACGACTTGGAATATTTGTTGCCATTTCTTTAAAAGTGATAAATAAATAAACAACAGCTATTTTTTCAAGGAGCCTGAGAACTGCTTTCGGGGGTCTCCATAGGGATCTCTCCAGTGTGGCCCGGGGCCAGGATACGCTTCTTTGCCAAGTTGATTTATGCATCATATTTCCTTTTGCGACAGAGAGGGAAATTCAGCCAAACTCTTGATCAAAGTGTCTGCAAGCCTTTTGACCCCGCTGCCTACAAAGGCTCTTTCTTAAGGCCGTTTCCCCTACTCGGCAGCCCCTCAAATCTCATAGACACAATAGCATCTCTGCAAAACTGGGGTCACTCTGTCTGCTGGATTCCATGGGAGCAACATTTAGCTGCTAACACCAGCATGTGTGTGTAAGACAGGGGGACGGACAACCATACCATATTTGAGGCAATGGTGCAGTTAGGTAACTTTAGACTCTCCTACACCCCTTTCTTTAGATCAAGGGTGGGGGCCCTTGTACAGTCAGAGGGACACCGTCCAATCTGAGCCACGCTGGCCAGGAATAGAACCTCCATATTCAAGAGTAGTTCTTCTCTCTCACCCACCCACCCACATCACGACTATAGGGTGCCGGAGAGAGAGAAGTATGGATTTAAAGCCCATTTAACTGGGAGCAGTGCTTTTTTCCCCATGGGGGTACGCAGGGGTACGCATACCCCTAAACATTTTGTTAATCTAAGTTTGGCTCAATATGAGTAGGAAAATGAGAGTGCCCCTAAACATTTCTTTTAAAGAAAAAAAGCACTGACTGGGTCGCGGGTGGCACTGTGGGTTAAACCACAAAGCCTAGGACTTGCCAATCTGAAGGTTGGCGGTTCGAATCCCCACGATGGCATGAGCTCCTGTTGCTCGCTCCCTGCTCCTGCCAACCTAGCAGTTTGACAGCACGTCAAAGTGCAAGTAGATAAATTTTTCGCTCTATAACTATTTTTTCGCTCTATAAGATGCACCCGACCATAAGATGCACCTACTTTTAGAGGAGGAGAACAAGAAAAAAAGAATTCTCTCCCTTTCTGTGCAGCGCCTCTCCAGCAAAGCAAAGTCAGAACAGCAAGAGGGATCGCTGCGCGGCGAAAGCAGCGATCCCTCTTGCTGTTCTGGCTTCTGGGATAGCAGTGCCAGGGAGGAGGAGCGTTCCTCCCATTGCCCTGAAGAGGCTCCGCGCGGCTATCCCTGAAGCCAGGAGAGCAAGAGGGATCGGTGCGCACCTGGCTTCAGCGATAGCTGCGCAGCCTGCATTTGCTCCATAAGAGGCACACACATTTCCCCTTACTTTTTAGGAGGGGAAAAGTATGTCTTATAGAGCGAAAAATACGGTTGGTACCACTCTGGCGGGAAGGTAAACGGTGTTTCCGTGCGCTGCTCTGGTTCACCAGGAGTGGCTTAGTCATGCTGGCCACATGACCTGGAAGCTGTACGCCGGCTCCCTCGGCCAATAAAGCGAGATGAGCGCCGCAACCCCAGAGTCGGCCATGACTGGACCTAATGGTCAGGGGTCCCTTTACCTTTACCTTATGGAAAAGTGGGGCATTCCGGGATCAAATCAGAAACAGCTTCTGTAAATCTGGGGCTGTCCCTGGAAAATAGGGACACTTGGAGGGTTTGCGATGGCTGGGCAGGTGGTTCCCCCTGTTGGGCTGTGAGCTGTGACAGGGCCTTCTCTGTGGCAGTTCCCCATTTGTGGAAGTTGCATCTGTCACCCTCATTATTAACATCTGGGAGGAATAATTGAAAAAGCCCTGCACGTCCCTGTTTACTCAGGCTTTTCATGGCAGAAAGGTATAGCTCGCAGCAACATTGAAATGATTAGCTGTCAGAGGATGTGGCTGTGCTGTTAAATGCTTTTAGATGTTCTTAATTGTTTTTAAATGTTCTTAATTATGTTGAAATCCTTCATTTATCACATTTATATGCCCCCTTTAAGGGGTTCAAGCGGCTGAGGTTTTCGCATAGGGTTGGCATATGACCGGAATTTCCCGGACATATCCAGAATACTGCGGTCGGTAGCAGTGTCCGGGCAAAAATGGCCAGAATGTCCTGGAAAACAGCAACCTTAAAAAGTGTTGTTTTTGCCAATTTCCTATAAAAATAGCTCAACAACTTTTCGTTCCGATTTTCACTGTTTCAAATATGGCAACCCTATTTTTTGCAGAGTTTTGTTGTGGAGGGTTCTTTTTTTTGCTGTTGTTGCTGTTGAGATTTTTTTTTGGGGGGGTATCTTTATTTTATATTTTAGGTCTTGTGGAAATTGTTCAGTTTGGTTGTGCATTTATTAATGGTTTATTTTTTTGTTATCTTACAGTTATGTGTTTTTATCATGTTGTAAGCTACATTGAGCATGGTTTGAGCTGTGGAAAGGTAGCATAAAAATAAAAATATGTATGTAAGTATGTAAGTATGTAAGTATGTAGGGCGCTGTGTATGCATGTAGGTGGCGCTGTGGGTTAAACCACAGAACCCAGCTGCAAGTGAGAAAAGGGGCGAGCCGAGGGCTGCCCTGACCTTAAGTGGCCTCTGGGAGGCCCGCCCCTGCCGCCAGCCGATTGGCTGGCGCTGCGATGGATGCAAATTAGGGAATTCCCTGCTGTTCCTGCGAGGCTGGCGCCAGCCTCGCGGGAGTGAGTGTGGCCGGGGTCGTGAGCCCGCAACCCCCCCTCCTCCTGACGTTCGGAATGGGCATTGCCAATCAGAAGGTCAGCGGTTCGAATCCCCGCGACGGGGTGAGCTCCTGTTGCTCAGTCCCTGCTCCTGCCAACCTAGCAGTTTGAAAGCACATCAAAATGCAAGTAGATAAATAGGTACCACTCCAGTGGGAAGGTAGACGGCGTTTCCTTGTGCTGCTCTGGTTCGCCAGAAGCGGCTTAGTCATGCTGGCCACATGACCCGGAAGCTGTACGCCGGCTCCCTTGGCCAATAAAGCGAGATGAGCGCCACAACCCCAGAGTCGTCCATGACTGGACCTCATGGTCAGGGGTCCCTTTACCTTTTTATGTATGTATGTATGTATGTATGTATGTACATGGTTCTCCCCTCCTCATTTTACCCTCACAACGACCCTTTGAGGTAGGTCATGTTAAGACGCAGTGACTGGCCCAAGTCACCCAGTGAGCTTTGTGTCTGAGTGGGGATTTGAACTCGGCTCTCCCAAGTCCTACACTAGGTCCTACACGACATGCTTTGATATGTTTTCATTTCATTTTAATTGCATTTCTTTTGCTAGTTCGTTGTTAGCTGAACTGGGCTCCTTCAGGCGGAAAGGACAGGATGGAAACCGATCAACCTTTGACATTTAAATGCATTTGGAATGCTTTTGCCAACCCGAAAATGTGCACAGAAATCCACCTGCTAGTCAAAAGCCGACCTGAAAACGCAACTATTGGCGAAACAGAATGCACCCACGTCCTTTTTATTAGGGAAAGTGCTTGCGGAATACGTATATTAGAGAAAATCACGTACAAAAATGTGTATATTAGGGGAAACACCAAGTAAAACGCCAATGAATTTTCATGAGGGCATTCGCTGATGTGGAACCGAACTTAAGATTGCAGAAAATGAGAAAGTGAGAAAACCCAAAATGGACAGATTCACATATGTAAATGTCATGCAAATCATTGTCTGGGGGTGGCAATGCGTAAGTGAAGACTAAAAACTTATCTCCCCCTGCCCCGTTGATTTCAGAATTAACCAGTGTGCAATTCCCAGAACACAATTCCCTCTCAAATACTCTGAAAGTGTCTTCTGTCGCCTTAGAATTATTTCCCCTTCTACTGAGGCATTTTCTTTCTCCTCAACAATACCTTTCTAAAAAATAAAATAAAATAAAATATGTTCCACGGATTCTTGAGGAACATTCCTTCAGACAGAAGGAATGTGGGGGCCCGTGAATGATATGCATGAACGGTATAGTTAATGAAAAGGCCATATATATATATGCATGCCTTCTCCTCTCTCCCTCCCACCCCCCATTCCCATCTTAAATTAATTTCACGGTGGTAAAAAGTGCTAAGCTCATAAGTCAGAAGAATGAGCAATTCTCTTAATCTACTGAATAGGTGGTGTAGCTTTGGGGGGCCCCACCGTTTTGCAAGATGAATGCAGCCCCGAGAGAAGGACGAAGTAATTATTTTAAGCTGAGCTGCTTCAATAGAGTTTATCCCTGCCGTCCCCGCCCCGTATGCAAATAGGCTGCCGCTGGGATTTATCCCAAGGTAGCCGAACCCGACCTTTGATGCAAGGGGTCAAAGAGCAACACGGCTTAAGCCAACGTCCAGCTGCCATGTGAGAGCCTTTGGCCGGCTGACCATCAATGGCCTGAGAAGATGGTCTGGGTTCGCTCAGGTCTGGAGGGGGACTTAGCGACCTGAAGGTGAAAAGGGCAGACTGCATTCTGCTTTTGGGTGCTGATGTTCTACTTGGCCTCGGCCCAGTATACCTGAAGGAGCGTCTCCACCCCCATCGTTCTGCCCCGACACTGAGGTCCAGCGCCAAGGGCCTTCTGGCGGTTCCCTCACTGCGAGAAGCCAAGTTACAGGGAACCAGGCAGAGGGACTTCTCGGTAGTGGCACCCACCCTGTGGAACGCGCTCCCACCAGATATCAAAAAGATAAACATCTACCAGACTTTTAGAAGACATCTGAAGGCAGCCCTGTATAGAGAAGCTTTTAGTGTCTAACAGACCACTGTATTTTAATACTCTGTTGGAAGCCACCCAGAGTGGCTGGGGAAAGCCAGCCAGATGGGTGGGGTATAAATAATAAATTCTATTCTATTCTAGTGATTTATGGAAGTGAGAGCTGGACCATAAAGAAGGCTGATGGCCGAAGAATTGATGCTTTTGAACTATGGTGCTGGAGGAGACTCTTGAGAGTCCCATGGACTGCAAGAACATCCAACCTCTCCATTCTGAAGGAAATCAGCCCTGAGTGCTCACTGGAAGGACAGATCCTGAAGCTGAGGCTCCAATACTTTGGCCACATCATGAGAAGAGAAGACTCCCTGGAAAAGACCCCGATGTTGGGAAAGATGGAGGGCACAAGGAGAAGGGGACGACAGAGGATGAGATGGTTGGACAGTGTTCTCGAAGCTATTAACATGAGTTTGACCAAACTGCGGGAGACAGTGGAAGACAGGAGTGCCTGGCGTGCTCTGGTCCAGGGGGTCATGAAGAGTCGGACACGACGAAACGACTAAACAACAACAACATTCTATTCTATTCTATTCTATTCTATTCTATTCTATTCTATTCTATTCTATTCTATTCTATTCTATTCTATTCTATTCTATTCTTGAATTAAAAAATTCCTTCCAGTAGCACCTTAAAGACCAACTAAGTTAGTTCTTGGTATGAGCTTTCGTGTGCATGCACACTTCTTCAGATACACTGAAGGTGGGGAGGGGTATTACTCAGAAGGGTGGTGGGAACGGGAGATTGGCAGGTAGCTGAGATGAGCCTGTTGACGACTCTTAACGACTGCAATAGGTCTTACAGGAAAAGGCAAGGGGTGAGAAGGTGAAAAATGGCTTAGTCATGTATAATGAGATAAGAATCCAATGTCTTTGTTCAGACCAGGTCTCTCCATGGTTTTAAGTTTGGTAATGAGTTGCAATTCAGCAGCTTCTCTTTCCAGTCTATTTCTGAAATTCCTTTGTAGTAAAACAGCTACTTTGAGATCTTGTATAGAATGTCCTGGGAGATTGAAGTGTTCTCCTACTGGTTTCTCTGTTTTGTGATTCAACAGGCTCATCTCAGCTACCTGCCAATCTCCCATTCCCACCACCCTTCTGAGTAATACCCCTCCCCACCTTCACACTGTATAGAAGGATCTGGCAACTTCTGTTTCAGTGTATCTGAAGAAGTGTGCATGCACACGAAAGCTCATACCAAGAACTAACTTAGTTGGTCTTTAAGGTGCTACTGGAAGGAATTTTTTTATTTTGACTATGGCAGACCAACACGGCTACCTATCTGTATTCTTGAATTAACACATATCTCAAGGTGCACCACCTGTGGTGGTTATGCGATCCTTGCCGCGGGGACTCCAAAGATGGATGACGTCCACTTCCTTGCTCCTTATACTGCATTGACCTGAAAATAAGCCGCAACCCCACCCCAAAAAATTTCGACCATGAAAAGTTAAAGTGCGGTTTATATTCGTGACCTCACGGTATGCAGCCAGGAGCGCAGGGCAAACAGCGCCAGCAGCACGACGAAGCGGCGCCCATCACATGTGTAGTCCCCCATCCTCTCCCCCAAGGCCAGGAAGGGAGAGAGCGAGGAAGGGGAAAGGCTGCCGGCAACGCAGTGAGGCGGGGATCCCCCCCTGCTCACTTTGTAGCCAGGAGCAGCGAGGAAGGGTATTTTTTCTTTTTTTCTCCCTCTCCCCTCCAATTTTAAAGGTGTGGCTTATATTCAGGCCAATATGGTACAGTGGTACCTTGGGTTAAGAACGTAATTTGTTCTGGAGGTCTGTTCTTAACCTGAGACTGTTCTTAACCTGAAGCACCACTTTAGCTAATGGGGCCTCCTGCTGCCGCTCCGCCGCCGGAGCACGATTTCTGTTCTCATCCTGAAGCAAAGTTCTTAACCTGAAGCACTATTTCTGGGTTAGCGGAGTATGTAACCTGAAGCGTCTGTATCCTGAAGCATCTGTAACCCGAGGTACCACTGTATGTAGGTCCTGAAAGATCTACATTGGCTCCCAGTACGTTTCCGAGCACAATTCAAAGTCCAGCGTTGAGGGCCTTCTGGCGGTTCTCTCATTGCGAGAAGCAAAGCTACAGGGAACCAGGCACAGGGCCTTCTCGGTGGTGGCACCCGCCCTGTGGAATGCCCTCCCATCAGATGTCAAGGAAACAAACAACTACCTGACTTTTAGAAGGCATCTGAAGGCAGCCCTGTACAGGGAAGTTTTTAATGTTTGATGTTTCATAATAATAATAATAATAATAATAATAATAATAATAATTTGTTGGGAGCTGCCGAGAGTGGCTGGGGAAACCCAGCCAAATGGGCGGGGTATAGAATAATAATAATAATAATAATAATAATAATACAGTGGTACCTCGGGTTACAGATGCTTCAGGTTACAGACGCTTCAGGTTACAGACTCCACTAACCCAGAAATAGTACCTCGGATTAAGAACTTTGCTTCAGGATAGTACAGAAATTGCACGGCGGCGGCAGCAGGAGGCCCTATTATCTAAAGTGGTGCTTCAGGTTAAGAACAGTTTCAGGTTAAGAACGGATCTCCAGAATGAATTAAGTTCTTAACCCGAGGTACCAAGGTACTGGCTCTGTGGTGCACCCCCTCCATTTAAGTATTTTGTCCTTTGGCTCTTACTGATGCCTCCTTCCACAACTGAACACTGTTTCTTGGAGAAGGTGGCTGTATGCACACCCCCAGAAAGTTCCCATCACTAATTTGGGAAGGGGCATCTACACAATGGTGGCTCCAGTTTATATCTCTCCCATCGTTATCCTGTTATTCCATAATTAGGAATTAGAGGCCCTCTAATTCAAGCCCCTGCAGTGCAGGAACCTCAACTAAACCACCCACGGCAGGTGGCTTAAAAACTTCCAAGGAAGGAATACACAGAAATGGCGAAACTCACCGGAAGAATAATAAATCAAGGAGAGAGACTTTTTAAAATAGAATGGGGAAAATTTATGGATTACTTGAGGACACATTGTAAACAAATTAAAACAGCAGGAATGATATAAACGTGTGCAGTGAAGAATAGCTGAGGGAAGGATAAAGGAAAATTTATAAATATATTTGAATTGGATAGGCAGTAATAAAAATATGAGAAATAAATAACCCCTGAAGGGAGGGGAGGGAGGTCAAAGGGAAGGTAAATTGAATGTGCAACGATTTTGTTCTCTTTGGCTAAAATGTTTGTAAAAATTGAAAATGAAAATGAAAAATGAAAATTAAAGAAACGAAACAAAAAGTACCTCCGAGGCAGGAGATTCCACAACCTCCTGACGGAGACCATTCCACTGTCAAACAGCTCTTACTGCCAGAAAGTTTGTATTTCTTATGAAATACTGTGTTTTGATGTGTTATCTCCCAAACCAGCTGGATGGGACTGCAGGAAATCCTATAAAGGCCAGGCCAGCTTGCATTGGCTGGGGCAAAGCATCGCCAAAGTTAAGAGGGCATAAGAATATTAGTAGACCCTGCAGGATCAGGCCAAACGCCCATTTATCCAGAATCCTGTTCTCTCTCTGGCTGATTAGGTGCCACTAGCAGGACCTGAGTGCGAGAAGCTAGTTTTCAGAAGCATTGCTCCATCCATCTGTGGAGGCAGCATAGCCATGTTGGCTACTAGTCATGATGCCACTGAGGTCAAATAAAAAAAATTATGGTCTTATATATATAATAAATGTTCATAAATGTACCAAGCCAACCCGTACATAAATATATAAACCACATGTCTGGAGCAGCACAGGAGGACTGCCCTGAAACCATTTTGACTCCCAAACTGACCAAATGTTTTCTCTGCAAGGTTGAAGGAAAATGGAAACGCCTCCCCATTGTCTTTTCCTTCACAAATCCTGTCTTAAGGGTATGTCTGTGTATGAATAGGGTGAGCCTGTGACCTGGCTCAGGAACTAAGTATTTATCATTACAAAAGACCGGCCACGCTCCCCAGGGTATCCAATCAAGTGACCATTAACAGATCTGCCAGACAAGAGATAAACAATGCACTCAGATTTTTGTTGTAGACCGCCTCTTCTGTGATGCAGGTATGATGCATTTGGGGGATGGTCTTGAGCTACACCCCTTTCTGTGATGTAGGTATATTTCTGGGGTGGTCTTGGGCTCCAGGGCAGGCAATTTAACATGTCTATATAAGGGCGGGCACACCTTTCTTCGGGGTCCTCCTCCTTCTCCTGCGTGTGAGGGGAGCACCCTGTTGCAACAGTTCAATAAAGATCAGGCTTACGAGCTGCTTTGCTTCTCAATATTCTCTGGTTGGCCTCTGTTATTTTCTCTGCCCGATGGAGAACCTACAAAGGACTCTATAATGGCTCTTGTGTCCCCCATAAGGGAATAAGGGCAGATTTTTGTTTATTACAGAAGGAAAACAATGACCTTGCTATACAGTGGTGCCCCGCAAGACAAACGCCTTGGAAGACGGAAAACTCGCTAGACAGAGGAGTTTTTCATTTTCTTAGCCGCTTCGCAAGACACATTTCCCTATGGCCTTGCTTCGCAAAACGAAGCTTGCCCCGCAAGCTCCGGGGATAGCGAGGAAGCGCAGCGCGTCTTCTCCGCTGTCCCCGGACCTCTTTTGAAGCAAGGGGCGGCGGGGAGAAGATCGCTTCTCCCCGTTGCCAGCCCCGCAATCTCCGGGGACAGAGGGGAAGGCGCGGACCCCCTTTGAACCAAGGGGCGGTAACAGGGAGAAGCGATTCTCCCCGCTGCCCCTTCCCTTGCTTTAAAACAGGTCCGGGGACAGAGGGGAAGGCGCGCGCGCCTTCCCCTCTGTCCCCGGAGATTGCGGGGCAGGCAACGGGGAGAAGCAATCTTCTCCCCGCCGCCCCTTGCTTTAAACAGGTCCGGGGACAGAGGGGAAGGCGCGCGGCGCTTCCCCTCTGTCTACGGACGGTCTCCATAGGAACGCATTGATTGATTTTCAATGCATTCCTATGGGAAACCGTGCTTCGCAAGACGAAAAACTCGCAAGAAGAAAAAACTTACGGAACGAATAAATTTCGTCTTGTGAGGCACCACTGTATTTTAAGCTATATCTGGCCAGAGGCTTTGTTCTCACCACAGTGGCCACCTCTGAGTTGCAGCACCATAAAAAGCACCCGATTGGCTCCCCTGCAAAGCAAAAAGGAAGAAGGGTTTTTGCTCAGGGATGGGGGCCCCTGACTGGCAGCCAAAAAGTCCCAATTCTTGGAGATCTCCAAGAAGCAACCTTGAAACCCCAGAGAACTGCAGCCAGTGTAGAGATAGACAGACAAACTGATCGCCTCCACCATAAATCAGCTGCCTTTGTTTCTCGTCACCAGCTCCCTTCCCCTAGTGAGCTAGCATGTCAGGACAAAGGCAAGGTCGAGCCATCTCCCCTGAGGCGCTAGTTTTCTATGTGGCGGGGAAATGTTTTGTCCGGAGGAGCCGCCAGTGGCTTGTGAGTTCAGTCTGAGCTGACGCATCATGGGGACAAGTTGACCGCTTCAGCGGGAGCCAGGCCTGAGATAAGAGGGACAGATTTGATAGAAGAGTTCCTATGTTTAAAATGATAATAATGCAGAAGAGAGTGTTTTGATCAAAGCATCTTTTCCCCTAAAACCCTGCAGGACATTCTGCAGCTGCTGAAACCATTTTTCTGCACACCTGCCGAAGACTCAGGAGTCCAGACTTGGGCTTCTTTCTGTCTGGTCATCCTGAATAAAAGTCCTTTCCTGTTGCTAGGTAACCACACTCAGAGAGAACCATAGCCAAGACTCTTACAGGCACAACTTTCTTTAAAATATGGAGGAGTACAGGCTGCTTGACGGTGAGGTAAACTGAAACAGCTCAAGGAGGGAGAGGTTTTCTCCCAGTAAAGCTGGGAGGTTCGATGCGGGTTGCATTTAAAGCTGAACCAAACCTAGTTCCCAGTTTCCCAAATGATTTGCAAATTGAAAAACAGGCGTGATTTGAAATTCGTGTTTTTCTGAATTTTACAGTGCAGCGCTCCAATCAAGCCACATGTGCAAATATGCATAGGTCAGGGTAAAGTGTCCCTATTTTCCAGGGACAGCCCTGGATTTACAGAAGCTGTTTCTGACTTGATCCCGGAATGCCCCACATTGCTGCTCATGTTGCTCTGTCCCAGCTCCTGCCAACCTAGCAGTTTGAAAGCACGCCAAAGTGCAAGTAGAGAAATAGGTACCGCTCCGGAGGGAAGGAAAACGGCATTTCTGTGCACTGCTCTGGTTCACCAGAAGCGGCTTACTCATGCTGGCCACATGACCCAGAAGCTGTATGCCAGCTCCCTCGGCCACTAAAGCGAGATGAGCGCCTCAACCCCAGAGTCAGCCACGACTGGACCTACTGGTCAGGGGTCCCTTTACCTTTACCTAGTCCAACACTCTAACCACTATGCCATACTTTAAATAATAATAATAATAATAATAATAATAATAATAATAATAATAATAATTTATTTATACCCCACCCATCTGACTGAGTTTGCCCAGCCACTCCGGGCGGCTTCCAACAGAATATTAAAATACAATAATCTGGCGAACCAGAGCAGCGCATGGAAACACCGTTTACCTTCCCGCTGAAGCGGTACCTATTTATCTACTTGCACTTTGATGTGCTTTCGAACTGCTAGGTTGGCAGGAGCAGGAACCGAGCAACGGGAGCTCATCCATTCGCGGGGATTCGAACCACCGACCTTCTGATCGGCAAGCCCTAGGCTCTGTGGTTTAACCCACAGCGCCACCCGCGTCCAGGTTCAAATACCTGCTTAGCCTTGAAGTTCAATGGGTGACCTGGTACAAGTCACTCGCTCTCAGCCTAACCTGCCTTGCAGAGTATTTGCAAGGATAAAATGGGGATGAGGACAATTATGTCCCCCCCCCCCCGCTTTGAGTTCCTCAGAGGAAAGAATTGCAATAAATAAACACGTAAGTACATAAATAAAAATTATATGAATGATGCAATTGCCGCCCTCTTCCCGATCATCACATTCGCCACACATAAGGAGCTTAATGTTTTCTAAGCAGTGTGCAGATATTAAAAGATAAGGAAGTTCTTGAGTGTGTGCTCAGGAAATCGCTGGCCTGACACAAAAGGAAAATGGAATGAGGAGGGAAAAGGGGAGAAAGCGCAAGAACGATTCTTCACCAGTCAAGGCATGGGGCCCCATCGGTCTCCCTGTAGCACTAAGAAGGTCTAATGGTTATACTTTTTTAAAAAACAAAAGATTTGTGCCTTTGGGATGCATGCCTAGTTCACAGGCTCTTTGTGCTGCTATTTATTTAATTATGTGCTTAAAAATTGACAGGCCTCCTTTCTGTTTGGAGGCCCCTAAGGCCCCTGACAATAAAAAAAAAACATCAAAAATTAAAATGCAAGGATAAAAAAAGAGAACAGCGGTGACAGCATCACACACACACACAGAGAAATAACTATCAGTACAAACCACCAGGGCATCACGAGTCAAAACGCAGGGAAACGACAACAGTCTTAACAGCCTAATGTATGCACAGAATATATGAAGAAGGATAGCTGGTCCTTGCATTGGGCAGAGTGAGGCATGCAATGGGACCCCAGGTGCAGAAGAGCAGGCGTCAATTGTTGGATCAAAGTCTTAGCTTCCTTAGCCATACAAGCGAACCGCTTTTGCCTTTGCACAGTGGAACCTCGGTTTTCGAACATAATCTGTTCCAGAAGTCCATTAGACTTCCGAAACATTTGAAAACTGAGGATCAAAGGGTTGTTGGCAAAGTGAATGGTGAAAATGGAAAAACGCGCCTCAGAAGCCGTTTGACTTCCGAGGCGTGTTTGAAAATGGAAGCATTCACTTCCAGGTTTTTGGCGTCCGGCTTCTGAAACGTTCGGTAGCTGAGACATTCGAAAACCAAAGTTCCACTGTACCCTACTGATTTGAGAATTGAAGATCTGGGGAGAAAAGGACTCCAAATTCAAGTTCTTCATCCTCCACTGGGATCCAGACACAGAGTTGGTGACTGAGTTTAAGAGTTGCTTCTCTGCTGCTTCAAGGAACAGCAAAAGCTTCTGACAAACTAGACACGTGTGACAAAAACACAAGGGCCATCTAGTCCAACCCCCTGCAATGCAAGAATCTCAGTGAAATTAAGTCGGAGTCGAGTGTGAATTTCATGCTCTTTATTCAGCTCATAGTAGCAATGAATGAAACTTTCCCCCAAACATCTAGCTATATATACATTATTTACACAATGGGTCCCTCGTGATTGGCTAATTCTGGGCTGCTCCTGTAGGCCAATCAGGTTTCGGATTCACCTCCTCCAGAAGCCTGATTGGCTGCTCCTGCAGGCCAATCAGGTTGCTGATTCACTTCATCCAGGAGCCTGATTGGCTGCTCCTGCAGGCCAATCAGGTAGCTGATTCACTTCCACCTGGAGATGGATTGGGTGGCTCCTGCGGACCAATCAGGCTGCTGCTTTCTGGATCCTTTGTTCTAGGATTCAGCTCCATACATAACACTCAGCTAAATCATCGATGGCAGACAGCCACCCAACCTCTGCTTAAAAATCTCCAAGGAAGGAGAGTCCACCACCTTACAGGGGAGTCCATTTCACTATCAAACAGCTCTTCCAGCTGAAAGGTTCTTCTGAATGCTTAGTCAGAAACTCCTCTGCTGAATTTTGGACCAAGCTAGGGAGTTGGGTTGTGCCATTCCACTTCTCAAGTGACCAGGAGTGAAAGGTTTCACTTCTTGAAACTGCTCCATGGCAGACGTGGTGTGTGTGTGTGTGTGTGTGTGTGTGTGTGTGTGTGTCTGGTGGCTCAAGATCTGTGCTACCTCCACCTTGGCTCTCCAAAGCCATTACTTTGATTCTGGGATTGAATTGTGAGACCCGTGTCAAGTGCCGGAATAAAGCCGTCCGTTTAACGAATTTCCCGCATTTGTGTGAGTCAGGAACAAAGACAAAAGGGATAGGAGCGGACAGGCGAGAGGAGACTGCGAAGATATTCCTGGCTAGCAACCATCTCAAATAAAAACTGATTCAGTTAATTGAGACGTGCCTTCAAGTGCTGCCGCGATTGGAAAGTAGCCAGGATCAAAAGTGAATCTAATTTTCTCGGCAAACGTGCTGATTCTACCCGTTGCTTCATTGGCTTCCCAGATACTTCGGTGAAGGAACTGAGCTAAAATTTAACACCAGAGCCAGCTGGCTGGACATGGCGGGTGAAACTCAGAGACTTGAAACCATCTCCGTCTCCAAATGCACCTGTGGATAGCATTGCTGGTCCTTCAACGGGGAAGGGTTGCAAAGTCTTCTTTTGAACTATATACATATTGCCTGGAAAGTGACAATGAAAATAGGTTTTATGTGCCCTAATGGTGGCTAACAGACCGATACCAATGAGCTGGGAGTCAAGAGACATGATTGCCCTTAACCCTCTGTTTCTGGCAGGTTTCCTTTTTACAAACTGTTCTTACTACAGAGACAAAGTTCCCAGGATGTAAAATAAAGAATAATGGAATTCTGGAGTTGAAAGGGACCACCAAAGATCATCTGGTCTAACCTCTTGCAATGCAGGAATCAAAACCGAATAACCAGTGACAGGCAGTCATCCTGATCCTGAATGGGTCAACTGTGTCCCTGAAGGACCAGGTGTGCAGCCTGGGAGTCATTTTGGACTCATGGAGGCGCAGGTTAATTCTGTGTCCAGGGCAGCTGTCTCCCAGCTCCCTTCCTGCCCACAGACTGTCTCACCAGAGTGGTGCATGCTCTGGTTATCTCCCGCTTGGACTACTGCAATGCGCTCTATGTGGGGCTACCTTTGAAGGTGACCTGGAAACTACAACTAATCCAGAATGCGGCAGCTAGACTGGGGAGTGGGAGCGGCCGCCAAGACCACATAACACCGGTCCTGAAAGATCTTCATTGGCTCCCAGTATGTTTCCCAGCACAATTCAAAGTGTTGGTGCTGACCTTTAAAAGCCCTAAATGGCCTTGTTCCTGTATACTTGAGGGAGGTATACACTGAGGTCAAGCTCCGAGGGTTCCCTCGCTTCAAGAAGTGAGGTTACAGGGAACCAGGCTGAGGGCCTTCTCGGTGGTGGTGCCCTTCCTGTTGAACGTGCTCCCAGCAGATGTCAAGGCAATAAACAACTACAGTGGTACCTCAGGTTAAGTACTTAATTCATTCCGGAGGTCCGTTCTTAACCTGAAGCTGTTCTTAACCTGAAGCACCACTTTAGCTAATGGGGCCTCCTGCTGCTGCTGCGCCACCAGAGCACGATTTCTGTTCTCATCCTGAAGCAAAGTTCTTAACCTCAAGCACTATTTCTGAATTAGCGGAGTCTGTAACCTGAAGCGTATGTAACCTGAGGTACCACTGTATTTTACTTTTAAAAGACAACTGACGGCAGCCCTGTTTAGGGAAGTTTTTAATGTCTATGCTGTATTGTTTTTAATATTCGGTTGGAAGGCGCCCAGAGTGGCTGGGGAAACCCAGCCAGATGGGCGGGGTATAAATACAGTGGTGCCCCGCAAGACGAATGCCTCGCAAGACAGAAAACTCGCTAGACGAAAGAGTTTTCCGTTTTGGAGGTGCTTCGCAAAACAAATTTCCTATGGGCTTGCTTCGCAAGACGAAAATGTCTTGCGAGTTCCTGCTGGTTTTTTTCCCTCCCCCCCTTTTTCTAAGCCGCTTATCAGCTGATCCGATCAGCAGATAAGCCGCTAAAAGCCGCTAATAGCGCTAATCCGCTAATCCTTCAATGGGCTTGCTTCGCAAGACGAAAAAACCGCTAGACGAAGAGAATCACAGAACGGATTCTTTTCGTCTTGCGAGGCACCACTGTAATTTATTCTTATTCTTATTCTTATTCTATATCCAACCTCTGCTTAAAAACCTCCAGTACAAACCTGATGAAAACGCAGAGAAAACCCTCTCTACATAAAATGGCCCCAATCTTTTTAACTGCTCTTTGTCAAACCCTCCTCTGCTACAACTTTCCTCTTAGGCAGTGGGGGGGGGGGGGAGAATGGGAAAATGCCCTGCTTCTCTCCTGAAGCAGAATCCCACCAGAACCTTGGGAATGTGTGTTTCGGGCACCCCGTGACAATCTGTCCCAGCTGGAGGGGCGGCTAAGGTTTCAGGGGAGATCTCAGTTTGAGATTAAGTGTGGATTTGGTTCCCTGCGGTTGGAGACTGAAGCTGCGGCTGCAGAAAGGAAAACTGTATCTGATTGTTAGCCCTGTTCCCCTTAGACTGGATGTCTCAGTAACGCAGATACTTAGCCTGTGTTGAGGTCATGCATTTACTTCCAAAGAAAATGAAAAGGGGGGGGGGGAGAACGGCTCACTCTATGGAGAGGCAGCTGGGGGGGGGGGATTAGAACAATGCTGAAAAGGTCTCCTCTGGGGATTTGGGCAAGATATGCAGCAAGTAACTGATGCCAGAGAGTGTTTTGATTGTGCTGTGCTCTCGTCATTTGCGACTTGTAAAATGTCCATCATTGTGACAAGCCGTTTGTGTCTCTGTGTGTGGAGGGAGTGGGTGGGTTGGAGAAGCCCATCAGAAGTGGGAATGGGAGCAGAAATTGCCGCAATTCGCAGGCTCAACAGAAGCCAGGAATGGAAACCTCGCAAGTGAATACGAGTGGTCTTTGCTAATGTCTGCAAACATTATAATTGTGACATTTTCCGCATTTGTTTTGTTGAAATTGAAGACGGCGTGCGATACATAATGGATGATGTTAGGCGACATTTTTCCATCTCCGCAGTATTAAGCAGTTGGTCCCCTACCTTTCTCGCCCTGATCTGGCCACAGGGATCCATGAGACGGTCACCTCCAGGCTTGACTACTGTAACTCGCTCTACGTGGGGCTGCCCTTGAAGCTGACCCAGAAACTCCAGCGGGTGCAGAATGCTGCGGCGAGACTCCTTATGGGGTCTTCACCGCAGGATCACATTCATCCAGTGCTTTACTAGCTGCACTGGCTCCCGGTGGAGTACAGGGTCAGGTTTAAGGTGCTGGTCTTGACCTTTAAAGCCCTTCACGGCCTAGGACCCTCATACCTATGGGACCGCCTCTCCTGGTGTGCCCCGCAAAGGACCTTACAGTCCATAAATAACAATACTTTAGAGGTCCCGGGCTTCAAGGAAGTTAGATTGGCCTCAACCAGGGCCAAGGCCTTTTCAGCACTGGCCCCGACCTGGTGGAACGCTCTGTCACAAGAGACTAGGGCCCTGTGGGATTTGACATCTTTCTTCAGGGCCTGCAAGGCGGAGCTGTTCCGCCTGGCCTTTGGTCTGGACTCAGTCTGACCCCCCCCCTTTCTTCTTCTTTTTGATGGAACCCCTTATATGGGATTCTGCATATAAATTTTTCCTCGGCCCTTTTGCTGGCCCATGTAGGACCAGCATGGATAGCTGGCCCTGGTGAATTTTTGAGGTTTCCTCCTCTTATGGTCTTGATTTATGGGCCACCAGTAAAACGAGGCTGCATTTTAAGCTGTATTTTAATCAATTGTTGTTTTTTAAATGTATTTTATATTTGGTGTTAGCTGCCCTGAGCCCGGGGATATAATTATACCCTGGAGGGCGGAGTATAAATATTATTATTGTTGTTGTTGTTGTTGTTGTTGTTATTTTGACCATAGTCAATGGCGAGGTGACCAATGTAGGAAGCCAGGCAGTAGTGGAATTGAAACAGCGCTGGTTGCGGTGAACACCATAGCTGTCAAGTGTCCCTTATTTGAAGGGAAAGTCCCTTATTCCACGCCATGTCGCACTGCTGTCCCTTATTGATGGATGTCCCTTAAATGTCCCTTAAATGATGTCCCTTAAATTTCAAAGGAAGCAGCTCTTCTCCCTCCCTCCCTCCCTCCCTCCCTGCCGGCCAGGGAGGAGGGAAGCTCCAACTGTGTTGCTTGGCTGTGTTGCTCACCCAATAATAAGTCTAAGAACAACTGGGGGGTGGAGCTTGCATGGCTTGTGTGTGGCTAGTTAATGCAAGCTGAGGGGTTTTTTGAATGCTGGACGCCATTTTGTTGCACGTGCTGCTGCAAACTTTGCAGTGCAAAGCCAGGCTGGGGAGCCATCTTAAGCTGAGGCTGTATAGGCCTTGTGGTGCATGTGATTCAGATTCTATTCAGTTGAACCTCTGGTTACAAAGTTGGCTGGACAGTGTTCTCGAAGCTACCCAGCATGAGTTTGACCAGACTGCAGGAGGACAGGAAGACTGGAGTGCCTGGAACAGGTGAGGCTGCAGGTCCCTTATTTTGGCTGCTGGTCCCTTATTTTCAAGGCTGCTGGTCCCTTATTTTCAAGGCTGCTGGTCCCTTATTTTCAAATCTGTAAGTTGACAGCTATGGAACACTGATTGTGATTATGGGACAAAAATGGCTGCCTCCTTACATCCCCAGGAGAGAGTGAGTCAGAGACTGAGACAGAGAGAGATGGAATGTCCTTGTCCTTCAAAAAGCCAGAGATAGCACGGCAAAGGAAGAAAGCCAAGTATCATGTGCCCTGAGACATTCCTGGGGTACCAGGTATGGATTGACTGGTGGAGATGGATGACGAGAGTGAAATGGGGGCAGGGCAGGCTGAGACTGGGGGAAAGAGGGTGGAGAAAATAGGCATTTTTCACTCCCAGGATATGTATGCTCTGGATGGGGAAGCAGGATTCCCCCATCCTCTCTCCCCTCCTGAGGAGAGAAGAACTTCAGTGGAATCTGGGAGGACAACAACCAACCACTGGTGGTGGAGGAACCAGAGTCAGAAGGGGAGGGCACAACCCAGGACCCAGGACCCAGGACCCGGAACAGAGCCACCGTCCCTGTTGCACTCTGCATCTGTATACTTGACATTCTTGCAAGGCACTGGAGTCTTGTGAGTAAGCTCACCTTGCCTTGCCTTGTGTGATGGCTCGGACTCGAGTCCGCACCAGATCCTTTGCCTCAGGCGGCAGCTGAACCAAGTCTGGGGCCTGATCCTGAAGAGTCCCAGTCTGCACAGGTTCCCCTGCAACAAGCTCCAGCTGGGCCGAGTCAGGGCCTGAGCCTGCCCTGGCTCCAGTTGCGGGGATGACCTTGTTGCCTCCAGCTGGGCCATCACTTACAGCTGCTCCACTACCGGTTGGGTCAGGGGAGGCTGAGGTGGCCTCTCAGTCCAGTAACCCACCAATGTCTCCCGAGCTGCAGAGACAAAGGTCTGAGAGAAGGAGAGACCTGAGTACTCGCAGGAGGAGTGCTCGCCTTCAGGCAAAACAGGGAGGTGAGTCACTGGGGGATCAGGACCAGCCGTTACCCCGACAGAGATAAAAGTCTGCTGGACCCCACCCCAGGTTGTGGGAGCAACGTTGCTGTTTCCTAGAACCTGCCTGTGATCCTGTGCCTGACCTTGCCTGGTTTCCTGCCTTGGCCCTGTCAGACTGACTCCTCGCGAAACCCTTGGATTCAGGACCGGACCTGGACCACGTTACTCGGGTTAATCCCTGGCCTCAGCACACCTTGAGAAGCTTGGCAGGTGTAAAGAAACAGAAGGTACATTCTTTCACCTTTGGTGGACGTGCCCAAGGATTAAGGCTTCCTGGGAGATGATCTATAACGAAATGAAAAAGGTATTTAAATATACCTTCCTGAAGAAACCAGAGGCCTTTCTCTTGTGCATCGTCGGCCAATTGGTGCCAAAGAAGGATAGAACTTTTTTTATGTATGCCACAACAGCAGCAAGAGTACTCATCGCAAAGTATTGGAAGACACAAGATCTACCCGCCCTGGAAGAATGGCAGATGAAGGTGATGGACTATATGGAATTGGCAGAAATGACTGGCAGAATCCGAGACCAGGGAGAAGAGTTGGTGGAAGAAGATTGGAAAAAGTTTAAAGATTATTTACAGAAATATTGTAAAATTAATGAATGCTAGAATGATGCTGGATAGAAACTAAGTGGTCTTTAGCTGTAATGCTATAAGGGAATATGAGAAAATGGCTATTAATAGGTAATAATTTAATGTTACAATATTTTTAAACTTGAAGACAAAGAGAATGAAGAGGGGAGGGATTTGCTGAATTAACAATTTGAACTGGAATACAGAAAAGGGAGGCGTGAGGAGGTCCGGGAAATAAGCAAATGAAAAACATGTGATGGAAAGACTGAACTGTTTTTAGCTATTTTCATTTTTTTGTATTTTTGTATTTTTCTTTTTTCCCCTCTTACTATTTTGTAATCTTTTGAAAATCTTAATAAATATCTTATAAAAAAAGAGAGAGAGAGAAGCTTAGCAGGTGCGTGTGCCAACTCATTGGGACAACTCCATTAACTTGTTTGTCCTGATTTTGGATTCCTTCAACTTGGGACGCTGCACCGAGTCTGAGCTCTGACTCACTCCCTATTGCCGAGCCTGTACTCTTTACTAGCCTCAATAAAGATTACTCTCTTACTCTTGAGTAAGAGCCTTGGTCGTCATGGTCTGAGTGGGGGCCAGGACACCCACGTACAGCCACTTCTGAAGTCAAGTGGTTGTGTTGGTTTGCAAGGTGAATCCTGCTGCAAAATTGCACACTGGAGCACCATTGGCACTAATTAGGATGCTGGATCCGTGCGTGGTCCCTGCTTAAACCATCCTACACAAAAGCAGCAGGGGTACGGAGGCAGCCCAGGTGAAGTAATTGCACGTGTGTTTGCCACTCGACGTTCCAGCAATAGACTCCTTTTTTCCCCTCTCCCTTTTGAAAGAAAGGTAAGCTGTCTTTGCATTAAGTATGTAAATTAAAAAAACATCTTGGAAAGAAGAACTAAAGGCAGCCAGAGAAATAGAAAAGGGACGAGATTGATTATGTGCATATTTTAAGCTGCTTGTTTCTCTGCATAAAAGAATTACAAAAGAAGCAGAAAATGTAGCACGGACAACATTCCAAGAATTTAATAAATGGAAATATTTCTCTATCCTCTCCTTTTGTTATTAAATTATAGATTAAAATAGGGAGCCTGAGCAAATATAGACACATATATCTCTTTGTGTTGGAGCTTATGCAGCGTCAAACAATTAAAAAAAAAACCTTGAAAGTGGCTAACAAATGGACTCAAGATCCTTTCTCGTTTATCTTTTCTTTAAAAAAAAATAAAATCAAATCAAAGTTGCAAAATGCCTGCACTTAAGGAGGACATGGTACGCTCCAGATGTGGTTTGATGATAACTCTTATCACATCTCTGGCCTGTGGCTACACTGGCTGGGGCTGATGGGAGCTGGAGTTCAGAACAGCTGGATAGCTACAGGTAAAGGGAGCTTGATTGACATAATCGTGTTTACAAGGAGAAGTCACCACAAGGTGACCATTTCTGTAGTTCTTCTGGTGGAAGTGGTGGCTGGTGCCCATTGGCAATGAAAGGGGAAAAGCTCAACAGTGGGTGAACCCAATGCCAAGCAGATCCAACTCACTGTAGTTTCGTTCCCATTATACCACTGGAAAGTGTATACAATATTGGGAAGTGTGGTTCATTGAGGATGCTGAAGCCCCCATTCCCCCTCATAGAACTAAAATTCCCAGAGTTCCCTGAGCAGAGGGATTGATTATATAATATATTAATAATTTATTATTTATACCCCGCCCATCTAGCTGAGTTTCCCCAGCCACTCTGGGCAGCTCCCAATCAAGTGTTAAAAACAATACAGTGTTACATATTAAAAAATTCCCTGAACAGGGCTGCCTTAAGATGTCTTCTGAATGTCAGGTAGTTGTTGTTCTCTTTGACATTTGATGGGAGGGCGTTCCACAGGGCGGGCGCTACTACTGAGAAGGCCCTCTGCCTGGTTCCCTGTAGCCTCACTTCTCGCAATGAGGGAACCACCAGAAGGCCCTCGGCGCTGGACCTCAGTGTCTGGGCTGAACGATGGGGGTGGAGATGCTCCTTCAGGTCTACTGGACCGAGGCTGTTTAGGCCTAAGTCACTCTGGGAAGTCACTCTGGGAATTGTAGCTCAAGGCATTTTGCAGCCTGAGGCCAAGTTGGCACCTCCTGCCATTTGATGTACAAAAGCAACCAGCCTGGCAGAATGACTCTTACTTTGCCACTGGTAATGGAGCAGAAGAGGACGCTGCCCCTGAGGTCAGGAGCCTAGCCTAAGGGGCACACACGGCCCTGTCCACCCACCTGCCTTTCAGCATTGACCACCTGAGGCAGCTGCTTCACTCTGCCTCATGGTAGCGCCAGCCCTGGACCTCCTGGATTGGTTTGGAAGGAAGAGGGCAGGCAGGTGGGAGCTGGCTGAGGTCAGACTGTAGCTCAGGCATTCCCCAAACTCGGCCCTCCAGATATTTTGGAACTACAACTCCCACCATCCCTAGCTAAGAGGACCAGATGATGGGAATTGTAGTCCCAAAACATCTGGAGGGCTGAGTTTCAGGATGCCTGCTGTAGCTGGTGAGGCAGGACCCCATTTGTTCCCATGGACCAGCCACTGGGGCATTCAGCACAGTGAGGAAGGAGAGAAATGGAGACCTCTTTCCAGGGCTTCCTTGTCTCCTCTTCTCCTTGAGCTCTACCTCTCAAATCAAAACCAGTGAAGGCGGTGAAGGTCCTGTGGGAGTGTCTGGAGGTGGTTGGAGGATGGATGGCAGCTAACGGATTGAGGTTGAATTCTGAGAAGATGGAAGTACTGTATTTGGGGGACAGGAGGCAGGCAGGTATGGAGGACTCCCTGGTCCTGATTGCGGTAACTGTGCCCCTGAAGGACCAGGTGCGCAGCCTGGGAGTCATTTTGGACTCACAGCTGTCCATGGAGGCGCAGGTCAATTCTGTGTCCAGGGCAGATGTCTACCAGCTCCATCTGGTACGCAGTCTGAGACCCTACATGCCCGCAGACCGTCTCGCCAGAGTGGTGCATGCTCTGGTTATCTCCCGCTTGGATTACTGCAATGTGCTCTATGTGGGGCTACCTTTGAAGGTGACTCAGAAACTACAACTAATCCAGAATGCGGCAGCTAAACTGGTGACTGGGAGCGGCCACCGAGACCACAAAACACCCACCTTGAAAGACCTGCATTGGCTCCCAGTACGTTTCCGAGCACAATTCAAAGCGTTGGTGCTGACCTTTAAAGCCCTAAACAGCCTCTGTCCAGTATACCTGAAGGAGCGTCTCCACCCCATCGTTCTACCCAGACAATGAGGTCCAGCGGCGAGGGCCTTCTGGTGGTTCCCTCACTGCGAGAAGCCAAGTTACAGGGAACCAGGCAGAGGGCCTTCTCGTTAGTGGCGCCCTCCCTGTGGAACGCCCTCCCACCAGATGTCAAAGAGAACAATAACTACCAGACGTTTAGAAGACATCTGAAGACAGCCCTGTTTAGGGAAGCTTTTAATGTTTGATGCATTACTGTATTTTAATATTCTTTTGGAAGCCGCCCAGAGTGGCTGGGGAAATTCAGCCAGGTGGGTGGGGTATAAATAATAAATTATTATTATTATTATTATTATTATTATTATTATTATTATTATTATTATTATCCCTCTCCCTCCTTGCCCCAAGTGCTGCTGGATCACTGGTCTATTCAGTGCACCTGCAAGCCTTGCCATGTATGCCCTTATGGGGCAGCCTCCACTGCCCTTGGGATACTCTGTTCCTGCAAATCCACTGACACATGATGAGACAAGAGCATTTTCTACTGGGAAGCAAACTGGGCCTTCTCAATGGCAGTGTCTCTATTTCACTATAAGGGGACACGTTCTTAAGACTTGAGTAGTCACAAAAAGAATTACGGGGACATCTCACTTTACGGAGACAGATTCCTGTTTGTTCAGTTAAAAGATGCCCGTGGAAACTCAACCTCAGAAAAATAAACATCTAGTTCTATTGCTTTAGGATGGGAAGGGGGAAACTAGAGAGAAAAGTGATGGTTTTGGAAGAGGCAAAGGGATTAGACGAAAGGAAAAAGGTTGCAGTTAAAACCATGAAGATGAAACTTCAGGGGCTTCTGGGAGATCTGTTCATTGAGCATTCAGCCTGCTCTGATCTTTGAGCGGGCTGTCGGACCCCACCCCAGGTTGCGGGAGCAATGTTGCTGTTTGCCTGAACCTGCCTGAGACCCTGTGCCTGACCTTGCCTGGTGTCCTGCCTCATGTCCTGCCTTGGCCCTGTCGGACTGACTCCTTGCAGAACCCTTGGTCCAGCACACCTGAAGGAAGCAGGTGCCCACACAGCTCTGATCTCAGCAGAAGAGGGCAGAGAGGTGTTTGGGGACTATTTGGAAGAGCTTCTCATCTGTAGGGCTTTCAGAGGACAGTCCTCTGTTCAAAGGTCTCCTCTTTGTGAAGGCACAGGTCTGGCTGAAGAACATAAGAAGAGCTGGATCAGGCCAGTGGCCCATGTAGTCCAGTCTCCTCTTCTCACAGTGGCTGACCAGTTGCCCCAAGGCAAAGGCAACAAGAAGGACCCAAGCACAGAAGCCCTCTCCTATCCTGAGGTTCCCAGTAGCCAGTATTCAGAAGCATCGCTGACTCCATCTTTTGTAAAGACTGCGGAGAGAATAATTGGGTGCACTCTTCCCACCTTGGACCAAATCTATGCTTCCAGGTGCTATAGGAAAGCTGCAGAGATAGCGCAGGATAGTGCACACCCCAGAAATTATCTCTTTCAGCTTCTGCCTTCTGGAGGAAGGTCCAGGGTTATAAAGACTAGGACTAGCCGCCTGAGAAACAGTTTCTATCCAAAAGGCATATTGGTTTTAAACACAGTGTAAGGTAGTCTCTCTAGGGACGTGGGTGGCGCTGTGGGTTAAACCACAGAGCCTAGGACTTGCCAATCAGGAGGTCGGCGGTTCGAATCCCCACGACGGGGTGAGCTCCCGTTACTCTGTCCCTGCTCCTGCCAACCTAGCAGTTTGAAAGCACGTCAAAGTCCAAGTAGATAAATAGATACTGCTCCGGCAGGAAGGTATACGGCGTTTCCATGCGCTGCTCTGGTTCACCAGAAGCGGCTTACCGGTAGTCCTGCTGGCCACATGACCTGGAAGCTGTACACCGGCTCCCTTGGCCAATAAAGCGAGATGAGCACCGCAACCCCAGAGTCGGCCATGACTGGACCTAATGGTCAGGGGTCCCTTTACCTTTTAAGGTGGTCTCTATGGGAGTATATTGTATTCAATTATGGGGTATCAGAGTTTTTAGGGGGTTAACCAGGCTGTGACAGCTGGGATAGCAGGTGTGATGGCCTGGGATTCCGAGTCTGAGAGTGAACCGGAGGAATCCCAGCCGGCACAGGAGTCCCCGCCTCCAGGGCCGGCTGAACTGGGGCAAGGCCTAGATGCTGAGGAGCCTGCACCTGTGACAGATCCTCAGGGGCAGGCACCAGGTGAGACCATTCTGGCCCCAGAGGTGCTGGAGGACTCAGTGGCTACAGGTGAGCCTCCCCCGGGGCCCAGTAACCCTTCGGCCTCTCCTGAACTGCAGAGGCTTAGGGCAGAGAGGCGAAGGGAACTGGTCTCTCCCAGGAGGAGTGCTCGCCTTAAGGCCAGGAGGGGCAGGGCTCCTGGGGGCCGGGACCGCCCCCGGCCTTAGAAGAAGATAAAGGTCAGGCAGCCCGGTCCCAGGTTGCGGGAGCAACGTCGTTGTGGAGTACCTGCTTTACCCAGACCTAGATCTGCACTCCCAGTGTGCCTGTTCCTCGCCCGGCTGCCCGCTGCTGACCCACCAGTGTTCCTGTTCCCCGCCTGGCTTCCTGCTGCTGCCCTACCAGCGTTCCTGCTCCCCCGCCCGGCTCCCTGTTTCGGACCTCGCGTCTCATCTAGTGATCGTCTACCCTGCTAGTGACTCTGGACTGAACTTCGGATACGGTATTAGTACCTTTCCCCCCCCCGGGACCAGCACAGCAGGCTTGTTGGTTTCTGAATGTCTGATGTAGATTTTTCAATTTCGTTGTTCTGTATGGGACAATGACAATAAAGATTATGGTATCTTATCGTACCGTATCTGTGGTGGCAGAGCATGGCCATTGTGGCTATCAGCCATTGGCCACCTTTTCCTCTATGCATTTCTGTAACACTCTTTCAAAGATGACTAAGATGGCGGACATCAGTACCTCCTTAAACATAAGCAACCATCAAAATTGTGAGCTGGAGGGGCCTCGAGGTTGCCCATGAATGGTTAGCGGCACCTGATCAGAAGTCCGAGCAAGCACAGATGTCCACCTGGTATCTTCCCTGAATTGCATTTTTTTAAAATTTAAATTATAGCAATTCTTTCCAAATTTGCATCTATTACATGTAAATCCCCACCTGTCCATTGTAATCAAATGGAAGCCCTCTATTTATTTGGCAATGCATAGCTAATCGTCCTAGAAAATATGGTTCTGGGCGTGTTTTTTAAGACACTAAAAGTGGCGATTCCTAAGCGTCGAAATTTGGTGCCCACGACCAGATTCTGCAGTGAATTCACTGGCCGTAGACGCAGAAAGCAAATATGTGGGTGGGGGAAGGAGAACCCCCACATCCCTGAAATTGTTGCCTCTTGTTCACCTGGCACTGAAAAAATATCCCCCGTTCTCACATGGAAAGTAAGAAGCATTCTGTCTTGTTTTCTTTCTTCCTGGTTTTCGGTGAGTTTCTCCTTTGCAGGCAAAATGTTTTGCCCTCTCGCACGTCATTAAAAAGGGGAAGGGGAGGTCACTGGCCCCCAGACAAGAGAGAGGCCAGCAGTATTTATTCCTTCTCCCAGGAGGGGAGACCAGCTGCCCCCTCCACCGCCACCGAAGTTTGGAATATCTCATGCAGGGGGTCAATGAGGAGATGGAAAAGCAAAGCAGGCAGGGGGAGATGGAGGGAAGGAAAACAAAGCAAAGATGCCTGCCAAGCTCAGGCCACCAAATCACTCAAAAGAAAGCTCAGCTGTTCTGTCAGCCGCTTCCATAAGGTGTGGTAAGTGCTGCCGCCAGAGGAGGCTTCCACTGAGGGCCAGCCATTACTGATTTCCCACAAAAGGGACATCAAGGAAATGGGCAGGATCAGAGAAGGGGGTCTGTATTAAGGGGGTCCTGGGTCTCAACCTCGGGAAGTGGGAACCCACCCATTTCCAATTCTCTCAGTTTCTCATTTTTCAAGTCTAAAATTCAGTTTGGTTTGTGATTTTGTTCAAAAAAAAGAAAAAAAGAAAAAAAGAAAAAGGCTCATGAAGATCCACCAACATTTTTGTGTGAATTTTTCCTGCTCTCTCTCTCTCTCTCTCTCTCTCTCTCTCTCTCTCTCTCTCTCTCTCTCCTATTTCTATCTCCATATCTTTCTTACAAGGAGCTCAATGCGGTGACTGCTTTTAATGAAAGGGCTGGCCCTGGGCTGTTTTCATTGTAATTATCTGTATGTTTTTGACACTATACATGTTTTATTGCTTTTTAATTACCCCCCCCCCATGTTTTTAGCTGCTCTTATTTTTACCTGTATGCAGCCTTGAGTCACTATGAAGGAAAATGGAGAGGTATAAATAATATATATATAATAACACACAGTTCTCCCCCTCTTTGTTTCATCCTCACAACAGGCCTGTGAGGAAGGTTAGGCTGGGAGGCATTGACTGGCCAAGGTCGCCCAGCGAGCTTCATGGCCGAGCCAGGATTCGAACCCTGGTCTCCCAGGTCCTTGTCCGACGCTCTAACCACTACATCAAACTGCCTTTCAATATATACACTGGCATGCAACTTTGCACAAAATTGCAAAGTGATTCCCACCAATATTCAGCATGTTTTAATTTCCCTAAGACATGCAGTTTTTTTATGCCCACTTTATCCCATTTTTTCTAGGCGTTACTCAGCTAGGTAACTGCAGCACAAAACGGTGCGGATTTTGAACAAAGGATGCATTTTGGCTCACATGCCTTTTGAGAAAGTGCAAAGTAGGTGGGTTCACTTTCCAATGAAAACTGGACTGAATTTCTTCCCCCTCCCTAATCTTCCATTGCCCCATCCATAGCAGAGACCCTGCCTGCACAGAACAGGCCACCCACTGCCAGTCGGAAAGATGATGCTTTCTGCCGGCTAAACTGCTGCTCTCCCCTCCCTGAAGACCCCAGCAAATACTTCTGGGCAGAAGAGATGGTGATTTTACTATGTGGTCCTCTCAACAACCCTGTGAGGTTTGCTAGCTGGTCCAAAGATGCATGCTACCTCTATATCCTGGGCTCTCCAGCCCAGGTTCACTCTGCTGTCTTCCACTTGGCTCTTGATGGATGTTTGAGCTGGCAGATTAAAGACGCTTTTCGTAACGAAGCTGCCAAACCTTGTAAATAATTAGACAGTCAGGACGACAAATCAAGCCTCCTCGTAATTCCTGGGTGTATAACGAGCCCTGATGCGCTGAAATGTTCATAAATGAATGTGAAGTTTAGTGTGAGTTAGTCTCCGCACCTTTATCTTCTACCTCTGCAGTCGTAAGGATGTTGGAAGCAGCCTTGCACCAGGCCAGACTCTTCTACCCCTGTAATGTCTACTCTGACACTCAGCAGCTCTCCAAGGTCTCTGACAGGCAGAGATCTTTCCCATCGGGTGCAGCACCAGAAATCCTTTCGACCAGAGTTGTCAGGGAGGTGTAAAGGGCCCCAGTTGCTGGGTATCACAATCTGCTATTGTGCAAAAGTCGTACTTGTGGCTTCCCATAAAGAACATCTCATTGGCCACTCCCAGGCCACATCCCTCACTGATGCTGCTTCACCCCCAAGTGTTTCTGTCTAGAATGAATCCGTCCTTGAACCCCGACACTGCCTCTTGCTTGTACGAATGTGGAATGGATGGGCAAACTAGCCAGCTGTAGAAAGGGATGGTGTACTTTTCTTGCTCCACCCATTTCCCCCCTTGCCCTGCCCCCCCATGGCCTTCAGGAGGTAATCCAGAAGGGAAAGGGCTGACCAAGTTTCCCCATCCCTGCTCTAAGGGCATAGGGTTTTATTACTGAGGTGCCACTGCAGAGAAGACCCTGCATCAAGTCTCTATCAAACAAACTGCACTCATCAATGTGACTGAAAGCTGGGGTCTCCCATTCTCTGCTGAACTTAGGGTGTTCAAAGAGGAGTGCCATTCACTGCCAAGGTCCCCACTCAAGCCAGATTCCCCAATGGGTTTAAATGTGTGTCATTTAACCGGCACATCAGATCCCAGATGCCTTTTGGCAATGCACACAGCCTGGTTGAGTTCACAGCCCAAGAAGCTCCGACATCGTGCTGAGAAACTTGACCACAAGCCACCAACCGCAGGAAAAATGTTCCAGCGAAAGATGGATCTCAAACTGAAGGAGGCTCTTGGCTTTCCTCCTTGCTTGGAGGACGGGGCTGAGCAGAGAAGACCCACCAGGGGGTCTTTATGACATAAATCTTGACAATTCCGTGCTTCTGGGCCATTTCAAACCTCGCCTTGCCAAGACTGCTCCTCGGGGGGCTGTGGGATGTGAAAGATGAGCAGGAGACGAGAACCAAACCCCGAGGAGAAGTACCGAGACACCCGGAACACTTTCCCAACATCAATAAGTGGGCTTCAAAGCGCCGACGGTTCGGCGGGCCTCCTTCTGACGCACGCATCCATGCCGGGGTGTAAAAGGATACCGCCGGAGTCCCGTTGGAACGGCCCAAATGGCGCAGGTACCGCTAAGCCAGACGTTTTTGTCAGCGGGCCTCGATAAATCAAGGATAAAATACAACTGTTTTTACAGCATCGCTCACACAGCCTGCGTCCCGGAAGGCTTTTAGAAAGATGAATTATACAGTTACAGGGTTATGGTATGTAACAAACGACAGCCCAGGGAGAGAGAGGAGCGATGGAGAGGAAAAGAGTTTCTTTTCTTTCTTTTTTTCCTAAAGGGGTCTGGGAAGGGACATAAAACAAGGAGGGCCAGTAGGAAAGGGAATTATTTGCGGAGAGGAGAAAAGCACTACAGAAGAAATGTCAACAACAACACCATTTTTAAATGGCGCTTCTTCTGAATCCTCAAAGCACTACCTATGACAGCAAATGTTCTGGAGTAGCTGAGAGAAGAGGAAGAAGAAGAGTTTGGATTTGATATCCCGCCTTTCACTCCCCTTCAGGAGTCTCAAAGCGGCTAACATTCTCCTTTCCCTTCCTCCCCCACAACAAACACTCTGTGAGGTGAGTGGGGCTGAGAGACTTCACAGAAGTGCGACTGGCCCAAGGTCACCCAGCAGCTGCATGTGGAGGAGCGGAGACACGAACCCGGTTTCCCAGATTACGTGACTACCGCTCTTAACCACTACACCACACTGGCTCTCGAGGTGGAACTCACAGTGATGGCCACCAACCTAGATGGCTTTAGATCAGGGGTCAGCAAACCTTTTCAGCAGGGGGCCGGTCCACTGTCCCTCAGACTTGTGGGGGGCCAGACTATATTTTGGAAAAAAATAATGAACGCGGCAGCTACAAAAGCCAATGCAATTCTGGGCTGCATCAATAGGAGTATAGCATCTAGATCAAGGGAAGTAATAGTGCCACTGTATTCTGCTCTGGTCAGACCTCACTTGGAGTACTGTGTCCAGTTCTGGGCACCACAGTTCAAGAAGGACACTGACAAACTGGAACGTGTCCAGAGGAGGGCAACCAAAATGGTCAAAGGCCTGGAAACGATGCCTTATGAGGAATGGCTAAGGGAGCTGGGCATGTTTAGCCTGGAGAAGAGGAGGTTAAGGGGTGATATGATAGCCATGTTCAAATATATAAAAGGATGTCACATAGAGGAGGGAGAAAGATTGTTTTCTGCTGCTCCAGAGAAGCGGACACGGAGCAATGGATCCAAACTACAAGAAAGAAGATTCCACCTAAACATTAGGAAGAACTTCCTGACAGTAAGAGCTGTTCGAGAGTGGAATTTGCTGCCAAGGAGTGTGGTGGAGTCTCCGACTTTGGAGGTCTTTAAGCAGAGGCTTGACAACCATATGTCAGGAGTGCTCTCATGGTGTTTCCTGCTTGGCAGGGGGTTGGACTCGATGGCCCTTGTGGTCTCTTCCAACTCTATGATTCTATGATTCTATGAATTCCTATGCCCCACAAATAACCCAGAGATGCATTTTAAATAAAAGGACACATTCTACTCATGTAAAAACACGCTGATTCCTGGGCCATCCACAGGCTGGATTGAGAAGGCATCTGGCCCCCGGGCCTTAGTTTGCCTACCCTTGCTTTAGATGGATTAAACAAAATCATAGAGGAGAGGCTATCGATGGCTACTAGCTATGGTGGTCCTTCTCTGCCTTCACAGCTGGAGGCAGCAAGGCTCCTGAATACCCACTGCTAGAAGCCACAGGAGGGGAGAGTGTCCATGGGCTTGAATTCTGCCTGTGGGTTTCCCAAAGGCGTCTCGTTGGGAACAGGATGCTAGGTAAATGGGCCACCGGCCTGATCCATCCGGCTCTTCTTATGTCATAAGGACTAGAACGGTTTGAACTGGAATCTTTCACAGGCCTGTTAAGTATAATTGTTTAATTCACACTGAAATGGAGACTGCCTGTGTGTATTGCTGAAAGGGTTAAACCAGAAAATCCCATTGAAGCTAAAGAAGAGGAAGAAGAGCTCTCTAAGCAGGTTGATAATTAACTGTTATTGTTCTCTGATAGCTTAGCACGGTTGTGTTTAACCTTAGATCACATGGGAGGGTATTGAACTGCAAATCGCCATCTTGGGGACTTGGTCTTTGGGTCTTTTGTTCCCAGGCTCCGTTGGAGAAGGATGTGAAAATAACTAACCCTAAGGAGCTCAACAGTCTGAGGCTGCAATGAAGGCTAATGGAACCTGTGGAAGAGAGAGAGCTCTGTTTATCAGCTCTGATTATAAGTTATTTTATTTTTAAGAAGACGAACCTATGCCTTGAACAGGCATGTGCCTTACGGAATTATTTGGATGTGTCTTTGATTGTTTTGTACCTGTTTTGTAGAAGGTTCTGCAAGTAAAGTTCTGAATAATACTTACAGGTCTGGAAAAAGTTTTATTCCAAAAGGAGTCAGTTTTTGTGCATCCAGTTGCTTCATGCTGTGAAATATTAATATCTGCGCTAAGGTCCACATATGAGATACTGCTATGTATTGAGCCAGGGACACTGTGCATGCAAAGGTGGTGCTCTCTCACTGAGCTATGGCCCTTCCTCAATGGAGAGAGCAGGAACATGTTCCCTGGACTCATCCCTCCACCGTGTAACTCTGGCTGATCCTGCAGACCTTGACTTGCCAAGAGCTGAAATTCTCTAGCAGGAAGCCTTTCCTACTGATAGAGGTTCCCCATGTGGTCTAGAAATTTTCCCGGGATGTAAATCACGCAGACCATTTATTTATTTGACAAACTTGCGAGATCGTTTTTCAAGAAAAATAAATCTTCCCAAAGAAAAATAAATCTTCCCAATGAAATCAGATTAACACCAGCTAAAAAGCACCATTTCACACCAGAATGCAACTTAAAAACAACAACACAAAAGTTTGCAATAGCTCAGCATAAACATAACTATACCAAAATCAAAACTTAGCACTACTTTTGTAAGGCAGATCAGATCAGCCACTGACAGTCAACAAAAGAAGATGAGTCTTCAAGGCCCATTTGAAAGTACCAATGGATGGCACTCACCTAACATCACATGAAATTGAGTTCCATGAGTGTGGGGCTGCCAACAAGCCAATTTCTATGCAGTCACCAGCCTGGTTGCCTTATCAGGCGGGCATTTAACATAAGAACATAAGATGAGTCTGCTAGATCAGAACCCACCCCTTTCCCTCTTGCGTGATGGTAATTGTTTTGGGGGAAAGGATGAGGGGCTGCTCATCAGATTTGCAGATGACGCTAAACTGAGAGGGATAGCTAATGCCATGCAGAATATAGAATCAGAATTCAATATGACTTTTACAGATTGGGGAACTGGGCCCAAACTAACAAAATGAATTTCAAGAAGGGCAAATGTCAGGTTCTGCACTTGGCAGAAAGAACCAGCTGCACCAATATAAGATGGGGGATACCTGGCTTACTAGGGACGCGGGTGGCGCTGTGGGTTAAACCACAGAGCCTAGGGCTTGCAGATCAGAAGGTTGGCGGTTTGAATCCCCGCAATGGGGTGAGCTCCCATTGCTCGGTTCCAGCTCCTGCCAACCTAGCAGTTCGAAAGCACGTCAAAGTGCAAGTAGATAAATAGGTACCACTCCGGTGGGAAGGTAAATGGCATTTCCGTGTGCTGCTCTGGTTCGCCAGAAGTGGCTAAGTCATGCTGGCCACATGACCTGGAAGCTGTACGCCGGCTCCCTCAGCCAATAAAGCGAGATGAGTGCCACAACCCCAGAGTCGGTCATGACGAGCTAATGGTCAGGGGTCCTTTTTCCTTTACCTTTACCTGGCTTACTAGCAGTACATGTGAAAAGGATCTAGGGGTCTTTGTAGGCCACAAGCTGAACACGAGTCAACAGTGTGATGCAGCAACAAAAAAAGCTCATGCTATTCTAGGCTGCATCGACAGATGTCTAGTGTCCAGATCAAGGGAAGTCATAGGACCACTCTATTCTGCCATGGTCAGAGCACACCCAGAATACTGTGTTGAGTTCTGGGCACCACAATTTAAGGAGGATGTTGACAAGCTGGAGTGTGAGAAGAGGAGAATGACTGAGATGAGCAAGGGTCTGGAAACCAACCTCATGAGGAACAGTTGAAGGAGCTGAGTATGTTTAATCTGAAAAAGAGGAGACTGAGAAAATATATGATAGAGGCGGATGCTGGTGACTGGTTTGGTCACACGGCACAGTGCCTCTGGGGTACCACAGAGGGTGCTGCAACTATGTTGTAGAATGGAAATTGAGAGGCAGGGGTTAGTTTATGAGTCAACAGGGTGATGCGGCAGCAATAAAAAAGCTAACGCTATTCTAGGCTGCATCAGCAGAAGTCTAGTGACAAGATCTAGGGAGGTAATAGTACCACTCTAGCACTGTGGGTTAAACCACAGAGCCTAGGACTTGCTGATCAGAAGGTTGACGGTTTGAATCCCCGTGACGGGGTGAGCTCCCGTTACTCGGTCCCAGCTTCTGCCCACCTAGCAGTTTGAAAGCACGTCAAAGTGCAAGTAGATAAATAGGTACCGCTCCAGTGGGAAGGTAAACGGCGTTTCTGTGCGCTGCTCTGGTTCGCCAGAAGTGGCTTAGTCATGCTGCGGACAAATGCCGGCTCCCTCGGCCGATAGAGCGAGATGAGCACCGCAACTCCAGAGTCGGCCACGACTGGACCTAATGATCAGGGGTCCCTTTGCCTTTTTATTCTGCCTTAGTCAGACCACACTTGGAATACTGTGTCCAATTCTGTGTGCCACAATTTAATAAGGATGTTGACAATCTGGAAGGTGTGCAGAGGAGGGTAACCAAGATGACCCAGGGTCTGGAAACCACAATTTGAGACCCTGGAATGTCTGCAGCTGGAACATGTGTAGGTGATCAAGATGATCAAAGGTCTGGAAACCAAGCCTTATGAGGAACGGTTGAGGGAGTTGAGTATGTTTGGCTTGGAAAAGAGGAGACTGGGAGGTGATGGGATAGCTATCTTCAAATATCTTAAGGGTTGTCACATGGAAGATGGAGCAAACTTGTTTTCTGCTGTTCTAGAAGGTAGGATGTGAACCAATGGATTCATATAACAAGAAAGGAGATTCTGATGAAACAGTAGGGAGACCTTTCTGATGGTAAGAGCTTTTCAGCAGTGGAACAGACTACCTGAGAAGGTGGTGAACTCTCCTTCACTGGAGGTTTTTAAACCAAGTTTGTATGGCCATCTGCCAGGGTGTGCTTCCTGCGTTGTAAGAGATTGCGCTAGTTGATCTTTCAGGATCCCTTCCACGTCTCCAATTTTTTGATTCTGTAAGGATGCCTGAATCGGCCTTTCACTTTTCCCTATTTTGTGGAAGCAGCAAGGAAGCAAAGGAAGATGATAAAAGCCTCAGAAGAATTGCCCAGCAGGTACAGCTGAGGAGGAAGCAGAGAAATCCAGCTGTCAGAGGAAAATGCCGACGCTGGCCGCTACGCGTCTTTCGCCATGGAAATTAGCAGCCTCTGCTACCTGTATAGATGCTAATTTGAGCTGGTACAAAACACATCGCAGCAAATCCATCCCTGCTTTCCCCCACCGCAACCCTGAGAAGCAAAGAGTAAACAAGAGCTGATCTCTCAATCCCTTCTCGTGGCACACAAGTCTTTATTATGGGAGAAAGGAGAGCAGTTTGTTGTTTTAAAAAGCGTATTATAATTGGACACGGCGATGTCAGGGGCACAAATTAAATGTAATAGGAAATGAAAATAAAGAGAGGAGGGTTTGCAAACAAGGCTGCTGCCGCTGTTACGAGGCGGGCCGTGATATATGTCAGAGCATCTGTCTGCCTTGGGGAGACCTGAGGGCAGAACGACACGTTACCAAGGACACAGAATTGGAGACCTGAAGTGGGTCCCCCCAATTTCACGCTCTCCAAATTTCAGCTCATGCTGTGCCTTCTTGATGCTGCACCGCGACAGCCCAAGACATTTTGGCGTCTTGAGGTGGACCCCAAAATGGCGCCCATCCCTGCCAGGGAAGAAGGGGTGAGTGAAGATCGACAACAGGAACTGCAGGCCCTGTGGAGGCTGCCGCCTGAGGCAGCCGCTTCACCTTGTCCCATGGCTGAACTGGCCCTGGATGTCCACTTCCTAAGTCCTGCCCAACACAACCTCATTGGTCACTGCAGGCAGGGGAAGGTGGGGAAATGGTTTCAGTGGCAGGAAGAAGGAGATGGACAGATGCATGGCACCTGCCAGAAAGTTAGCACAGTGGCTCCGACCCATCCTGTGAGTCATTGCTGACGTCAGGACACAGGGCAGGACCGGCCCTAGGCAGTTTGTTGCCTAAGGCGAGAAACAAGATGGTGGCCTCCAGATTCCATGCGTAGAAGCTGTCTGGAGTGGCAGGCGGATCTGTCAATCTGCCTCTTCACCCCTGAGGGCAGCAGTCTAGCTTAGGGGGCACCAGGTAATAATAATAATAATAATAATAATAATAATAATAATAATAATAATAATAATTTATTTCTACCCCGCCCATCTGGCTGGGTTTCCCCAGCCACTCTGGGTGGCTTTCAACAAAGATTAAAAATACATCAAAATGTCACACATTAAAAACTTCCCTGAACAGGGCTGCCTTCAGATGTCTTCTAAATGTCAGGTAGTTGTTTATCTCTTTGACATCTGATGGGAGGGTGTTCAACAGGGCAGGTGCCACCACCGAGAAGGCCCTCTGCCTGGTTCCCTGTAACCTCACTTCTTGCAGTGAGGGAACTGCCAGAAGGTCCACAGTGCTGGACCTCAGTGTCTGGGCAGAACGATGGGAGTGGAGACGCTCCTTCAGGTATACTGGACCGAGGACATTTAGGGCTTTCAAGGTCAGCACCAACACTTTGAATTGTGCTCAGAAATGTACTGGGAGCCAATGTAGGTTGGCTGCCTATCCCAGGCTGTTCTGTCTACACAACACCTCACTGCCACACCCCAGAACCTGCGGCCCGAGGCAGTCCCTTACTCCGCCCAACGGTAGAACCGGCCCTGTGTTACAGGATACACTGACGTAGGCATGGAATAAAGCCATGCGCTTTATTCTTTCCCACTGAAACCAATGATATTTCCTTTAACAATGCTTAGTTCTGATGGAATCATGCCCAGTGATTCATCAAATGAGCTTTTTTGATCAATCAATCAATCAATCCTGCACTTTTTTTTTAAAGGGTAGTGGTGCCTCAAGCATATTTTCCTAATGGCAATTTATGATAAATAGAGCCTGCGTGTTCAGTTGCAGTATACCCTCAGGTATCAGAAGCTGGGGTTGGGGAAAGATGCCCAGAGAGGACTCCTACTCTCTTGTCCAGTTAAGCCCCATTATACCTCTCCTCTGTGAATTTGTCAAGTCCTTCTTAAAAGACACTTAATTGGCCAGCATGCCATCTTGTGGCAAGGAGTTCCACACACTGAACTGTGCAAAGAGCTCCGTCTTCTTGTTTCCTCAACCTTAGGCCAGTCAATTTCACTGTGTAGCTTTGAGTACCAAGATTTTCAGAGATGAAGAGAGAGGGGGAGAATGACAGAGAGTTGATGGGACCAAAAAATGGGGGTGGGGAATGGTTGAAACCATGAAGATTTGGGCTGGCTCAGTCACAAATTTGGCAGCTGTCCAGGGCAGCATTACTTGAAGCGCTGGGCTATTCCTGAATAAACCCACCTGAGAACCTTCTGCAACATTCAGCACTGAGAGACAGTATGGTGTAGTGGTTAGAGTGTCGGACTAGGACTGGGGAGACCTGGTCTCAAATCCTCACTAAGCTATGAAGCTCACTGGGTGACGTTGGGCTACTCTTACTGCTTCGCAGGGTTGTTGTGCGGATAAAATGAGGAGGAGGAGATCTAGGTTTGAAACCTTGAGCTCCTTTGAGAAAAGAGGGGATAGAAATCCGATAGATAATACAGATAAACATTCCCACTTCCCCAAAATGATGCATGAATCAAACCCTGGCTATTGCTTTGAAATTGCACTTCTCCCGATTTTGTGTTGCCGTTCTCCAAACCCAAACACAAATAAATTAGATGAAAGCATTGCCGGAAATAGCACAAACCATGCATTAGGTACGGGAAATTAGCTTGCAAAAATGGGCATATTATGTAAAACTGCACACACAAACGTGTGCATTTGCCAGGCTGGTGTAGCAGCAGGCCAGGACCTGGGAGACCAGAGTTCGAATCCTCACTTATCCATGAAGCTCCCTGAGTGTGGCATAGGGCCAGTCACTGCCTCTCAGCCTAATTTCCCTCACAGGGATGTTGTGTGGATTAAATGGAGAGCAGAAGAACCACCTGATCTACCTTGAGCTCCTTGGCGGTGGCGGGGGTGGGGGTGGGGAAGGCCAGATAAAAAGGCAATAAATGAAGATGAGAAGAATGCATCCTGAAATCCTGGCCAATTTGGATCAGGACTTAAAAAGAGAGAGCGCTTATGTGGAAGTGTGGCAAAATGAGCGTAAGACTGAAAAAAAGGAGGGGAGGAAATGAAAAGGGGTTGGTTCGCTTATCCCTTTCCTGGACAGAGTCTCTGTGCAAAGAATCTGGTCCAAGCTGGGATCTAAATGACTGGCTTCCATAATCCCCCCCCCCCAGAGCTGGACTTGCTGCCCAGCTCAGCAAGAGAAGAAAACAAGCGAAACTGAAGTGGCCAGTTTCTTTTCTTTCTTTTCTTTAATACTATTTATTAAGAATTTAATAATTACAAAAAGAAGAAAAAGAGTTAAACAAAGCAAAACAATACAAAACAATACATAAAAAGCAAAAAAAGAAAAACACTGCTTATCTTAACAAAACAAAAACAAAAACAAAGACAGAAACAATTAAAAACACATCCAATATTTTCATATCTTGTCTTTCATTTACTTATTTCGACAACCTCCTCACACCTCCCTTTTTTGTATTCTAGTTCAATTAGCTATTTCAGCAAATCCTTTCCATCTTTCCCAGTTTTTGTCCTATAGTTTATCTTAACACAATCTAACCTTATTTTTTTCCCCTTTGGCCCATTAACAGTCTATTTTTACTTAATTCTTTATAACATTTCTGCTAAAGCCATATAACTTCAAGTGGCCAGTTTCTTTCATCCCGACCCTTGAGTCAGCTCTGATGATTGAGGCTATGTGTCTGTCATCTGAGGTTCTTTAACCATACAACGAGGTCATGGAATGATTGAGCCCAGAATCCAACCTCTCAAGGACCTTCACTTCATTTGGTTTCGCAACAAATCCCTTGGTCTTTAGGATTGCAACGAGAAGCTTGAGGATAGGACGGCGTGGCCTGATGGAAAGGTCAGGTCTGGTTGTTAGGGGGAGGTCCCAGCTTCAGTCTTCAGGTAGGGCTGGGATAGTCTCCTTCCTCAAACCCTGGAGAGCTGTTGCCAGTCAGAGTAGACAATATTGATCTAGACGGACCAATGGTCTGACTCAGGGCAAGGGAGTGTCTTAGGTTCCTATGGTGTGTGTGTGTGTGTGTGTGTGTGTGTGTGTGTCTTTGTTTGGGAGGGTGACTTTATCAGAGCTTGCAATTAGGAAAGAAGGGTTCGGAGGGCATTGGATCCTTTTGTGTCTCTTCTTAAGACCAGAAGCCAAATTCATCATGCCAGTCCACAAACTTTGCAGATTTAAGGTTTAACTTGCACAATCCATTTAGGTCGTGGGACCATCCAGCCTCTGTTTAAAAACCTCCAGTGAAGGAGAGTCCATTGCTTTCTGAGGCAAGTCCATTCCACTGTACAGTGGCGTAGCGTGGGGGGTGCAGGGGGGGCCGGCCACACCGGGCGCAACATCTGGGGGTTAGGGTTAGGGGGCACAAATCCACGGGTTAGGGTGCGCAAATCCACGGGTTAGGGGGCGCAAATTACTTGCCTTGCCCCGGGTGCTGACAACCCACGCTACGCCACTGCCACTGTAATGCATTTCTGTATATTGTTTTCACTAAGATGCAATTTTTGCACGCGCATCTGGTTGCAGAACTGCGTTGCAAATTTCGGAAGAGTGCACATTTCAAATGCGAGCTGAGTTTCTTTTTTGTGTGTGTATTGATTCAGGAAGTGTGAATTTGGGGAGTTCACCCTAAAATGTGAACTAAACAAATTTCTCCCACATCCTTACAAAAACTCACTGAGTTACCTTGGATCTGTTTCCCTCTCCTCTCTGTCTTTCTGGATAATCCCTTGCTGCAAGGATAAAAGCGGGGGAAACCCATAGATATCTTTCTGAGCTCCATGGGGTTGGGGGCTAGAGAAGCAGAATACAAATCCAGTAAATAAAAAGCACAGTAAGGGGTGTGTGGATGGAGCTGTCCATCTCACTTTCTCTTGGTTTCCTATATTTTCAATCTTAAATTCAGTTCTCCAGATTTCCTCATCAGATATATATTCACCAGCATTTGGGTGCTATTTCCTCCTAATAGACACATGTTTGCATGCCATTTTCTTATAAATGCACAATTTCTCCAAATACAATGCATCCTAAGCATTGCTCTAATATGCATCTTTATGTACATTTTATATACATTTTTGTACACATTCGTTGGCTGGAGAACTGCAACATTCAGGGAAGTGCACATTTTGAAGGACGGCTGGTGTTTGGTCCATGTGTTATTGTTTCAGAAAGTGCACTTAGGTAGGTTCACTTCGAAATGTGACCTCAATGCAATTCCTCTCCTACCGCTATTTGACAGGGGGGCGTGTGCAGGAGCTTCTCTGGTGCCCCAGAAGGAGAAAAGTCACCCTCTTGTCCTTTCTTGTGGACACCAGTTCCAAGGTCTTCTTCTGGCACACAGCACAATGCCACCTCATTGCGCTCCAGAGAAGATGGCCTTGTTACCTGTCCTGACCCATTTCACGCAGGTCAGCTTCCCATGTGCACAAGCAACCCCAGAGGTCTGTGTGAAAGGGTACATTTGCAGGGGCAGCGGCACGTCTTCCAGAATCAATCAGATTTGTACAGCAGTGGCTTAAGAGTATCTTTTGGCACAGAGTGGGGAAGAAAGACTCTGAGCACTGATGAGCTCCACAACTCTGAAAGCTTCACCCCTGCTACAAAATCAGGTGCTCCCACATAAATACAGCGGCGGCCCATAGCTGTGTGAGGCCCCACACCCATGTTTGCTCACAAAAGGGTGGCATGGGAGAGCCTGGTAGCATGGACTGGAGTTGGCTCAGTTTTGCAACGCAGTCCCCCGGGGAGAAGGCATTGTGTGTTTCTTTCAGCCTGTTCACTTTGGAACATGCGAAGTCCTTCTGAGTGGCCATGAAAAAGTGAGGCCAGTCTAGAGAGTTCAGTGCAGGCAGTTTTAATTGAGTCAAGAGAATGTCTGATCAGATTAACTTGACCCATTACTTTGGTCAATACTGTTAAGTGATTCTGTAACTAGATCACTTTCCTCTTCCTGGATCTCCAAGCAAGGGAGAAAATCGTTATGCTAAGAGAGGAGAGACCCTTTTTCTTGGTTGCACCAGCCGGAGAACAGTTAAGGGTAAGCCAGACATGTACCAACAGACTAAAGGCTGCGATCCGAAGCATGCCAACTCCGAGGGAAGCTCAGTAGGAGCCAGTGGGATTTGCTTCCAAGTAGCAACCATATGCAAGCCCAGCTTGATTGCGATGGAACTTACCAACCGAATGTGCTTTTAGCATCTGAGGATGTTCAGATCCAGTCTAATGACATCACCCACCCCTCAAAAAAAGAAAAGAAAAGACCATTTGCTTTGAAATGGCAATTAACTGCCACTAAGAAACATGCTAAGCTAGATTCATATCTCTCTCTCTCTCTCTCTCTCTCTCTCTCTCTCTCTCTCTCTCTCTCTCCATTTCCTTTAAATGTGGATCGCAGGCTTAGCAAAAGACACCCCCCCCAAACGCCAAACATGACCTCTCTCTTTTCCCCCAACGTGGAATGGTTTGGCTGAATTTGGGGGCGCATCCCCCAGACCACTTGACACCGATTAGCTGCCTCTCAACCCACTCACACTCTCCACGTTTTTTGCCCAGATAGCCAGGGAAGCTGGCGAGGGGCAAAAGGGTGGATTTAGGGTGACCTTTTCCAGGAAAAGCATGCTTTTCAGGAAGCTGACATTCCGTATGTGTCCATAGGCAGTGTGGGATGGGGAGAGGGTCATGATGGATCCAGCCATTCGCGACGGAACAACGCGACCTCGCAAAGTCTGCGTTTGCGAATTCACCCTTCCAGACCTCACACCTGGTCACTCACCCACCGCCTCTCAACTTATAGGCTTCCCCGCTGGGGTCAGCCCTGGCCGGTGGGGAGACAGACACCTCCGGGAGCAGGAAACGCTTCCTGGCAAATCTTTGAACCCGGCGCACAGCCGCGCATGCATGGAGACGAACCGCGCAGACCGCAGCCGACGACCCACAAATCTGGCGCTGAAAAGCCACTCCGAGGGAAGCTGGGCTTCTTCTCCACTCACCTGTCAGGATCAGCGTGAAAATGTACAAGATCCCCTTCATCCTGGGTTAGATCCCGGGCCCTTCTTCCCGTGTGGCAAAAGCTCAGGAGGAGGAGGAGGGGGGAAGGGAATCAAAAGAGGACAGTTCTTGACCCCTTCAATCCCAAACGCATAAGAATCCCCAGGCGTTTTGGGGGACCCAGCCTTGGTCCTGACGGGAGAGCATCTCTGCTGGACGGCTTAGCCCTTCAGTTCCTGCCAAGGTGGCTCAGGAAGGAGCGGATGGGCTTCTCCTGCTTCTCATATCCCTCTCTAACTTCGAGATCGAGTCAAGCGAGCGGGCTCCCCCCTCCCGTCTCCTTTGCAAACTTCTCGCAGAGAGGAGAAAGGAAGAAGGGGGGATGAAAGCCCTAAACTCGCCACCCAGTTTGGAATTCAAGGCGGAGATCAGGTACCCTATCAGGTCAAGTAGACAGGACATCCATAGCTCCTGCAGTCCGTCTTGGGTTCGGTGCGCAAAAGCAGGGAGTTGCGGGTGGGAAGCAAAGAGGCCAGCCTAATTTCGGGAGCTGGGCGCACCGGCTTCTTCCTCCTCGCAGCTTTTCTCAGCTCTGTGCCTGCCTCTGCTCCGAAACGCTGCTTTCTCTCTGCCTGGTCAGGGAACAGCTGGAGCAGCCTTAAAGGGGCAGGAGCAGAAAGAGCTTTCCAAAGGGACGAGGAGCGCCGCTCGCCGACCACCCTCCATCACCTCCCGCGCCCCCGCCACTCCTCGGACCTTGCTGCCGCGATTTGCTCCCGAGTCATTTGATAGGGACGGGCCAGGGTTTGTTCCAGAACAATGGGAGGCAGGGTAATCAGGAGCAGGGAAATCGAGGCTGTAAAGTTCAAGAGCGTTGCTGCTGGAGGAGGAGAAGAAGGAGGGGAGTTGGAGGGGGGGACGACGACGACGACGCTGGGTTTGCCAGAGCGGAATTTTAATCGGTTATGTACAGTTGCTGCTTGTAAAGAATAACATGAGAGGGTAGGGTCCCCCCCCCCTTTGTAGAGGTTCAGGAGGGCAACGGGTGCCCTTTTATAATGGTGCAGCGGATGCGAACATCATTATTGCCTTCCTTCATTTTCTTCCTACCTGTCACCAGTCAGTTCAGCTTTGGATCAGCCTCAGAAAGCGAAGCTGAAATGAACCGGTGCGGGGAGGGGCGGCGGCGGCGGCGGGAGGAGGTCTGAGGAACACTACGGAGCAAAATAATTGCATGCAAATTTCCCCCCGATTTGCATTTACATTATGCTAATTTGATTTTTTTTTATTTCAAAAAACCAATTCTCAGGGAATGGCCATTGTTGGGTTTTGAAATAAGGGCATATATGAGCAGGATTCGCTCTGGCTACTTGATGCTCCCACACTGATACCTTAAAAAGGAGCCCAGAAGACTCAAGGCTTATGCTTTCTGCGTGGATGCCTCAAATCTGCATTTCAAAAACGAAAACTGAAGAGGTTCAATAGGAGGAAAAAGTTGTTCGGAAATATATTCCCTTTGGGAGGGTCTTCCCCTGAGGGTGGCATCTTGCACAGTCAGAAAGGATGCATAATTCTGCACTCCAGATTCCTACACGAAACCCTCCATGCCCAGCTCAGTAGTAGAGAGAGGAGAGCTTGTTTTCTCTCTGTGGATTTGTGGTGCCCCATTTCATTGACCATGACTGAGGCACACAAATCTATGTTCAGCTAATGACCATGCTTTCTTTGCAGAGGGGTGGAGAGAGGAGTTAGGGCATTCTAAATAAAACCCACAAACTCACTTCTGAAACTCCTCAGTTTTAACTAAGCCATGCTCAGTCTAAACCACTGAACCTCTTGGGCTTGCTGATCAGAAGGTTGGCGGTTTGAATCCCTGCAGTGGTGTGAGCTCCCATTGCTCTGTCCCAGCTCCTGCCAACCTAGCAGTTTGAAATGACACCAGCGCAAGTAGATAAATAGGTACCACTTCGGCGGGAAGGTAAATGGCGTTTCTATGTGCTCTGGCTTCCGTCATGGTGTCCTGTTGCACCAGAAGTGGTTTAGTCCTGCTGGCCACATGACCTGGAAAGCTGTCTGTGGGCAAATGCCGGCTCCCTTGGCCTGAAAGTGAGATGAGCGCCACAACCCCATAGTCGCCTTTGACTGGACTTAACCCTCCAGGGGTCCTTTATCTTTACCTTTACCTAAAGGAAAAGGTACTAAAGGTAAAGGTACCCCTGACCGTTAGGTCCAGTCGCAGACAACTCTGGGGTTGCGGCGCTCATCTCGCTTTACTGGCCAAGGGAGCTGGCAGCTTCCGGGTCATGTGGCCAGCATGACTAAGCTGCTTCTAGCGAACCAGAGCAGCACACAGAAATGCCGTTTACCTTCCTGCCAGAGTGATACCTATTTATCTACTTGCACTTTGACGTGCTTTCAAACTGCTAGGTTGGCAGGAGCAGGGACCGGAGCTCACCCCGTCATGGGGATTCGAACCGCCGACCTTCTGATCAGCAAGCCCTAGGCTCTGTGGTTTAGACCACAGTGCAAATAGTAGCTTAGGGGTCTGTTCCAAAAAGGTGAGTGGGTGAAGCTCTATGCCCCCATCTCTTGTCATTTGAACACTGGCTTACTCAATTGGAGTCCCCTGGCTCTGGTTCTCAGATGGTTTTAAAAGAGGAATTCATTGGCTATTAGTAATGACGGCTCTATGCTCTGCTGTCACAGCTGGAGATATCAATGCTTCTGAAAACCAGTGGCTGCAAACCACAGGAGGGGAGAGGGCTATTGTATTCAGGTCCTGGTTGAAGGTTTCCCATAATGGTCATCTGCTTGGCCTATGTGAAAAGAGGATGCTGAACTAGATGAGACCTTGGCCTGACCCAGCAGACCCTTTTTATGTTCCTGTGCCCAGGAATTGGGTGTACAGCCTGTTTTGGGATGGGTTCCAGCCTGCCATTTCGAGTCTCAAGTGCTTTCTATGGCTAGGGGTGATTCTGCCCAGTTTAGGCTGATTTGCCAGCTGTCATTGTTCCTGGACCAGCATAGCGTGGCCTCAGTTTATCTCAAGGGTGTGGACTGCAGGTGCTTCAAATGGCCCAGTAATTAGTATCGTAGAATTGTAGACTTGGAAGACACCCCCAAAGGTCATCTAGTCCAACCCCCTGAAATGCAGGGATCTCAGCTAAAGCATCCAGGACAGATGGCAACCCAACCACTGCTTAAAAGCTTTCAAGGAAAGGAGAGTCGAAAACCTTCCGAGGGTGACCGTAATAATAATAATAATAATGACTGGACCTAATGGTCAGGGCTCCCTTTACCTTTACCTTATTCAGACGGACATTGTCGCAGTCATGGCACAGGAAACAATGTGGAAGGACAAGTCCACCACCATAAGGAACAGATGGAATCCCTATCTTCAGTGGAGAAAAACTACTGGAACAAAAGGCATTTGGTGGAAACTAAAGTCACTATGCCCATGGCTGAGGATAATAGTTTGAACCCTTCCAACGGATGTGGGGGGTGGGGGTGGGAAGGGAGGGAAAGTAAAAAAATGTATGGGAAAGTTAAAATTCGAAGGAGATAATATAATGTATGTAAAAATCCCGAACTCGATTAAAACTTCAAAAAACAAAGCAAAACTGATGACACCAAGGTTGCAGGTTCGATCCCTGTATGGGACAGCTGTGTATTCCTGCATTTCCGGGGGTTGGACTAGATGGCCCTCAGGGTCCCTTCCAACTCCATAATTCCATGCCATGCACACATTAATAGCGTTCTTTCTCAATCCTGCTGAATATCAGTTGTGGGCAGCATTCTGTGCAAGGTTGTCCAGAAACAGAATTTGCAGCTTGATCGATTGCGCACTTGCACAGTGCCCTTCACTATCGGATTCCCAGTTCAGAATAAAATACAAAGGCCAATAAAATCAATGCAGCAAAATCAATACAATGCAGGAAGACAAACCGATCTCCATAAAGCCAGCAGTAAAGAAGGAATTAAAAGAGGCAAAGATACAAAACTTTAAAAGCCTGGCGCTGAAATGATGATGGAGGAAGTGAACAGAGAGAAGTTTTTCTTACACTCCCGTAAGACTAGAACTCATGGGCATCCAAATATAATATCAAATGTTGAAAAATTCGGGACTGGTAAAAGTGAATGGGCAAATTCTTCACACAACACAGGTTTAAGCTAAGAAATTTACACTCACAAGACTTAGCAGTAGCCACTAACTTGGCTTTAAAAATGGGTTAGACCATGGGTAGGCAAACTAAAGCCCAGGGGCCAGATTCGGCCCAGTCGCCTTCAAAATCCGGCCCGCAGACGGTCCGGGAATCAGTATGTTTTTACATGAGTAGAATGTATGCATTTATTTAAAATGCATCTCTGGGTTATTTGTGGGGCATAGGAATTTGTCGTCCCCCCCAATATAGTCTGGCCCCCCCACAAGATCTGAGGGACAGGGGACCGGTCCCCTGCTCAAAAAGTTTGGGACAAATTCATGGAGAAGAGGGCTACCAATGACTTCTAGCCACAATGGCTATGTTCTGCCTCACCTGTCAGAGAAAGGATGTTTTGGAGGACAAGTTGCTGGGAAGCAGGAGCAAGGAGATTGCTTTTCTGCCCAGATCCTGCTTGCAAACTTCCCATTGGGCATCTGGTAGGTCGCTGTGAGAACAGGATAGTGCAGTGTTTCCCAACCTTTTTTGGGCAAAGGCACACTTGTTTCATGAAAAAAATCTCGAGGCACACCACCATTACAGCCCCGTGACGTCAGCGCGCAGCGTCACGCCGGGAGGGACATGAATTGCTAGCAAATTACATAATCACCTCCTTGAGGGCTGGCTCATCTTCTCCGAAGGCAGAACCCCATTAATTAACAGCACAGACTCACACCATAGCCAAGACGAGGGGGAAAAACCTCAGTCATGCACAGTCATGCACATGTGGGGGCTAAATGAGGACGAAGATCGGGCAGAGAGCAGGGTTCAAATCACCCCACCTGGCCAGGACAATCCCTGGGTGCTCCCTTGGGCCACTCGCCTGACCCACCTCGCAGGGCTGTTGTTGCGAGGATAACACGGGGAGAACCACGCGCGCCCCCGGGAGCTCCTTGGAGGAGAAAGCGGGCGATGAATGCAATGCACGAAATATATGAGAGGCAACCAGGTTTTGCAGGTGAGGGGCCCCCCGCCAGCCTCCGCTTCCAACACCCGGCGCAACGACGCCGAAGTTTCCCCCCGGGCTTGGCTCGGGGAGCAGCGCTGCTCCCCCCCGGCTCCCCTTCACCCGCCCAAGGGCGAGGGGACTACGGATCCCGGCTGCCCCTGCACCGGGGACAGAGGGGGAGAGGCCGGGTGCAGGGATGGAGGGACGGGTGGGTGAGCGAGTGAGTGAGTGGCAGCCGCCAAGCCTTGGCCGAGAGCCAGGAAGGGCCTCCCCGGAGGAGGAGGAGGAGGGAGGCGCAGAGAGGGAGGGAGGGAGGGAACCCCAGGGGTCATCTAGTGATGGCGCCCCAATCGAAAATTTGACTTTTTTTAAAAAAAAAAAATCTTTCGAATTTTTTAATTTTTCCCGCGGCACACCAGGCAATATCTCGCGGCACACTAGTGTGCCGCGGAACAGTGGTTGGGAAACACTGGGATAGTGGACAAGATGGTCTTGCCACTTGGCTCGCCGGGGTTCTTCCTCCTTGTCCTTGCTGTGTTCAGAGTACACCCCAGAGAATAATAATAATAATATATTTTTTTATTTATACCCCGCCCTTCCCGGTTCAAAAACTGGGCTCAGGGTAGCTAACAACAAATTTAAAACACTTAATTATAAAAGCAGCATAAAATACAGTATAAAACCATGAATAACAATAAAATTCAAAAATAAAAAATCAATTAGATAATCCCCAGGGCTAGCTAGCTGAATTAGTCCTGCTTGGGCCAGCGAGGAGGCCAGGGGAGAATTAGCTGTGGGGTCTCAGAGCAAGTGATCTTCATAAAAGGGGAGGGGGAGAGAAGGGAAGGGAAATGAAAGATCAGGCTGAATTCAAATTAAAGGTCAGGCGGAATAGCTCTGTCTTACAGGCCCAATGGAAGGAGGTTAAATCCTGCAGGGCCCTGGTCTCCTGGGACAGAGCATTCCACCAGGTCGGAGCCATCACTGAAAAGGCCCTGGCCCTGGTGGAGGATAGTCTGACTTCCTTAGGGCCCGGGACCTCTAAACTATGGTTATTCATGCACCTTAAGGTCCTCTGCGGGGCAGAACAGAAGAGGCAGTCCTGTAAATACGAGGGCCCTAAGCCACAAAGGGCCCGATATTCCACTGGGAGCCAGTGCAACTGGAAAAGCAGTGGGTCCCATGGCAGGGACCCCGTGAGGAGCCTCGCTGCAGCATTCTGCACCCACTGGAGTTTGTGGGACAGTTTCAAGGGCAGCCCCGCGTAGAGCAAATTACAGTAGTCAAGCCTGGAGGTGACCGTTGCATGGAAGAAGACTCCCTAGGGATGGAGTTCCATGACTGGGGGCACCGTTGCCTTAAAAACCTTCTCCCCAGTCACTCTAGAATCATAGTTGGAAGGGACCCTGAGGGTCATCTAGTCCAACCCCCTGCAAAGCAGGAACCTCAGCTCAGGCATCCATGACAGATGGCCATCCAACCTCTGCTTCAAAATCTCTAGGGAAGGAGAGTCCACCACCTCCCGAGGAAGACTGTCCCACTCTCAAACAGCTCTTAGTGTCAGAAAGGTCTTCCTGGTGTTTTGTCCAAATCTGCTTTCTTGTAAGCCATCGGTTCGAGTCCTACCCTGACGAAACAAGATACCTGCAGGTCAAGGGAAGTTTTATTGTTTGCAGCCAAGGGCCATTTCAAATAAAAGGCATGCTCAGTCATGGCATGTTTGTGTGTGTGCATGCACGCAAACGGTCTAAACCACAGAGCCTAGGACTTGCTGATCAGAAGGTCGGCAGTTCGAATCCCCGCAACGGGGTGAGCTCCCGTTGCTCTGTCCCTGCTCCTGCCAGCCTAGCAGTTTGAAAGCACGTCAAAGTGCAAGTAGATAAATAGGTACCACTTCGGCGGGAAGGTAAACGGCATTTCTGTGCGCTGCTCTGGTTCGCCAGGAGCGGCTTAGTCATGCTGGCCACATGACCCGGAATCTGTACGCCTGCTCCCTCAGCCAGTAAAGCGAGATGAGCACCACAACCCCAGTGTTCTCCGCGACTGGACTTAATGGTCAGGGGTCCCTTTATCTTTATGCATGCAAACACAAACACACTGTTGCTAAATTTGTATTCTAGGCAGGTGGAAAAGGTAGCAGCTCACCTGTCTTGGTATGTAAGGCTCACCAGAAGGGGGTGTTAGTTCCCTGCCACATTTTCCCGAAAAAAACCTGCATCACCTTGAAATATACTCAGAGTCGAGAGTGGATTGCATGTTCTTTGTTCAGCTCATAGTGGTGCGGAGGAATGGAAGTTCCCCCAGAATGTCTGCTTTATATACATTATTTACAGAATGATCCCCACATGATTGGCTAATTCTGGGATTCACCTGTAGGCCAATCAGGTTGCAGATTCACTTCCACCTGGAGCTTGATTGGGTGGCTCCTGTGAACCAATCAGACTGCTGCATTCTGGATCCTATTGTTCAAGGACCAATCAGACTGCTGCATTCTGGATCCTATTGTTCTAGGACCAACTAGACTGCTGCATTCTGAATCCTATTCAACTCAGTACATAACACACCTAATTCGGGGGGTGGGGTGGATCTGGAAAGGAGGATATCAGGCCTCTGATCTGCAGAGGGTCCCAGGTTCAATCCCTGACAGCATCCTCAGGCATGGGTGTGAATGTCACCTGCCGGAATCCCCGACTGCTGCCAGTCAGAGTAGACAGTACTGAAGTAGATGGGTCTTGGCATAAGGTAGTTTCTTATCTTCCTAGAGCTCCCTGTGGATAAATTTCTTTTTGTGGGCATATGAGAAACTTGATTGATAGATGTGCTTTCCCCACCGTTGTCATTTTTGGAGACATTGCTGGCAAATTGGATGTTTTGTTAACACAAACATTTTCGATGCTTATTACACTGTGTGTGTGTGTGTGTATGTGTGTGTGTGTGTGTGTTGAGTTTGATTTGGAGGGCACCCTATCTTCTTATTATGGGATTTTTTTCTTTTTTACATTATGTTCACCGTAATGGAATATCTTATTATAAGACATGTTATTATTTTCTACTCTAGCACTTGTAAGCCATTAGCGCCAAATAGTAGAAAGAGCAGGCTAGGATTTTTATAAGTAAATAAACACAAATGCTTTTTAATATTTAGGAAATGTGCGGTTGTTTTGTTTGTTACCACTGTCAGCCTACGCCTCCTAACTGTTCCAGGAGAGCTGTGGGCAGGAGAGATATTTCTGGTAAGCTGATAGAGGTGGAAGGAACCACTAGAGCTTTTACCTTCGAGAGAAAACTCCCCATACCCCAAATGGACCCATTCCAACTCTGAGTTTATTATTCCTAGGAGCAGCAGCAGCAGCAAGGGAAAGGATTCTCTCAACATCCAGCTTCAGGTCATTGTGACATCAGCAACCGGGAGACTGTTTTGTTTCATTACATCTATTTAAATATTTACCACTTTCACAAAGTATATCAACGCAGCTTACAACGTGACAACCTATAACTATAATCTATTAATTGCATTTCAGTTTTCTCCAGGCTAAACATACCCAAGAAACCTCCCTGAAGAAAGTTTGGAACAGGGGTGGAGGGCTGGAGTCAGACTGGAGGGCAACACAAAAGATGCAGCAACACAAAAGATGTCAATGAACTCTTTATTCGAGGAAAAGGCGTACAACTCAGCAACACTTCCCAGCAGCTCTTGCCCCAGTGGAGCAGGTGTCAGGACTAAAAGTCCCTGCCTTCCACCCCTTCTGTCCCAGATGTGCCCCAAGCAGTTTCAAAAAGTGTCTGTTCACCTCTGGCCTCTGTTCTGCCCGCCTCATTATTCTGCGCTTTCTTGGAAGCCATGGAGAATGAGAGCTTGTCACAGCTGGAGAGGGAGACTCCATAGATTCTTTAAAGGTAAAGGTAAAGGTACCCCTGCCCGTACAGGCCAGTCGTGTCCGACTCTAGGGTTGTGCGCCCATCTCACTTAAGAGGCCGGGGGCCAGTGCTGTCCGCAGACACTTCCGGGTCACGTGGCCAGCGTGACGAAGCTGCTCTGGCGAGCCTGCACCAGCGCAGCACACGGAAACGCCATTTACCTTCCCGCTAGAAAGCGGTACCTATTTATCTACTTGCACTTAGGGGTGCTTTCGAACTGCTAGGTGGGCAGGAGCTGGGACCGAAAGACGGGAGCTCACCCTGCCACGGGGATTTGAACCGCCGACCATGCGATTGGCAAGCCCTAGGCACTGAGGTTTTACCCACAGCACCACCCACGTTCTTTAGCAGCCTCTTAATTGAACTGAAACTGAAATACTTTATTGTCACTTGTACAACTTGTATACAGTGAGATTACATGAGCACCCCCACTCAGCTCTCTTAGTCTTAATTCCCCTCGTTTTCTGACGCACACCCACCAAACCCGAAAGTCAGTTGCCCTGTTGTTATCTTTTCATTCAGCAGCCTAACAGCCCATGGATAGAAGCTGTTCTTTACCCTGTTGGTGCGACTAGTCATGCTTCTATATCTTCTGCTTGAGGGCAGGAGATCAAGAAAGTGCCGGCCAGGGTGTGAATCATCCCTGAGAATTTTCCTCACTCTCCTGAGGCAACGTTCTTCCGCTCTTTCATCCAGTGGATTCACGGGACAGCCCATAATATCTTGTGCTGTATTCACCACCCTCTGTAGGCACTTGCTATCAGATGAAGTCAAACCAGCGTAGCCACACCGTGATGCCGTATGAAAGGACACTTTCTATTGTGGACCGGTAGAAGGAGATCATCAGATGTTGATTAACACTGTTCTTCCACAATACTCAGAGATGGAGTCTCTGTTGGGCTTTCTTAACCACCTGGGTTGTATTGATTTTCCAAGTAAGGTCTTCACTGAGATAAACTCCTAGGAATTTAAAGGAAGAGACTCTCTCCACACAGCCCTCCCTGATGTACAGTGGGGCTAGTTCTCCTCTCTTCCTCCGAAAGTCCAACACCATGAAACTCCCTCTTCCACTTCAGCCTCAGAGTCTGAACTGCTCTCTGCCACCAGCTCGTCCTGCTCACTAAACCCTGTCGCCCCTTCAACTTCTGACACCTCTCCCCACCATCATCTCCCTCTGACCTCTCCTCAGTGCCCACCACCAACTCCCTGGCTCTGACCCTTCCTCCTTTGGGGGTTCCCTTGGGGGTGTTGGGATACTGCCAGGGAGACAGGGGCATCAGATAGGCCCCCAGCTGGCTCCAGCCACCGGCCGGCAGCCGGACAATCACTGGTCTCCCTTGGAACAGCCTCAATCAGTGACACAAGCCTCAGATATGTTTAGAGACCCATGCACTCTCTGTTAGCAGAGTGTGTAAATCTTCTCACAGCAGAAGAGGCGGACAGAGCCATGTGTAAGCAGTATATTACAGCATTTTATTCAACAGCAGGAACAAAGGAAAAAACATGAAAGAAGATTCCACCTAAACATTAGGAAGAACTTCCTGACAGTAAGAGCTGTTCGACAGTGGAATTTGCTGCCAAGGAGTGTGGTGGAGTCTCCTTCTTTGGAGGTCTTTAAGCAGAGGCTTGACAACCATACGTCAGGAGTGCTCTGATGGTGTTTCCTGCTTGGCAGGGGGTTGGACTCGATGGCCCTTGTGGTTTCTTCCAACTCTATGATTCTATGATTCTATGTCTGCTTCCCTTCGTGTCCAGCAAAACAGCAGCAATACAAAAGCTATATACAAACGGAAGTTTCCAGCAAGCGCTGGAAGTAAACAGGCATGTGACACACAACAGACATGCTTGCACCCTTTTAAGGTGGAACGGAACTATATCCTAACAGGGGGTTCCCTGGTTTGTGCCGCCCACTACTCTTCTTCGTCCTGCCAGTCCCTGCCAGCATCTCACACTGGTGTTAACATGCCAGCCTTCTCTAGTTAAGGTTGCTTTGCAAACAACCCTTTTGCCAACCTGACGCAGCCTCTCAAGTTTTGGACGACAGCTCTCATAAGCCACAGCTACCACCAGGAGTTGTAGTCCAAAACATCTGGGGGCATCGGGTTGGCAAAAGCTGCTCTGCACACTGGACCACACTGCAAATTTCAGAGGTCCTCGCTCAGGATAATTGCACTCTGTTGCTTTTTGGCAGAAGCTGCTGCAAAACGCTTTCCTCGTCTACTCAGGTCACATTAATGGCTTTCCTCTGATTGCTGCTTCCTTTTGCACTGTGACTCTTGCAGGTTAAACTCAAAACAGTTCTTTCTTTTTTAAAAAGAGCCAACCAATTGTAGATATTTGCTCTTTGCCCTGGCCTCTGGGCCACAATTGTAGTTGTAAACTAAATTAGGTGTGAGGGCCTGCACGTGGGTGGCATTTTCGCCGTCGCTGCTCCACAGATTGTTTTAGCAGATATTGATTTCGATAGGAATCACTGTTGGTAACACTTGTTTCAGGTTATTGGAAGGAAAGAGCAGGAATTCTATTCTTGCCTTGTTTTGCTTTTTGCTTTGTTTTTAAAAGGTAACAGCAGCTCGATCTTGTCTCCAGCTATAGCAGCAGGTCTCTGGGAGCAACAAAGCAGAGCCCCACGAGAGACAGCACGGTGCAGTGGTTAGAGCATTAGACTAGGGCTGGTGAGACTCAGCCATGAAGCTCGCTGGGTGATCTAGGGTCTGTTACTGTCACTCAGCCGAACTTGTTGTGAGGATAAAATGGGGAAGGGGAGAACTGTGCCTGCCACCTTGAGTTCCCCAGAGGAAGGGTGTGGTGTAAACATAGTAAACCAGGATGGCCCAACTTTCTTTTCTTTCTTTTTTACAATTGTTTTTTGTGTGTGCTTTATTTTTCTTTATACAGACAGCAAAACAAAGAAGTCTAAATTAACGTTGCCTTCTACCGATAAGAAATAATAATAACTATTACAATAATGAAAATACTAAAAGTACATTTACTTCCCCTTTTAAACTTCTATTCTGGTTACGATATATTACTATTCTATAAGAATCTATTATATCCTTTGCTGTCTCGTATATTATTTTATTTCCCAAAATCAGCCTAACCCTCCCCTCCTCCCCACTGCTTCCCTTCACCTGTGTGAGATCTTCCCATCATAATATATATATATATATATATATATATATATATATATATATATATGCTTTCGTAGATTTTCACGGGTACAGGAATGCAGGTTTTGGTGTCTTCGGGTGTCTTCCCGTGTAAGAGTCGGGGTGTCTGTGCGACGTTTCGACGAGGTCTCACTCGTCGAATCCATCGCTTCACACGTTACTAACTCCTTCCAGTTCATAGAAACAATAAAGAAGCAATACCTACATCCCGATGACCTACTTGTGAGCTTCGATGTTGTATCTCTCTTCACTCAAGTGCCCATTAATGAAGCCTTGACAGCCATTCAAAACAAATACAACCCCCCCAAATACATCCTGGACCTGACCAACCACTGCCTAACCAACACGTACTTCATCCACAATGGACAAAGATACAAACAGATAGAAGGAGCACCTATGGGATCACCCCTCTCACCGGTCATCGCAAATTTGTACATGGAACACTTTGAAACCAATGCTTTAGACAAGTCAGAACACAAACCCAAACTTTGGCTCAGATATGTTGACGACACCTTTGTAATTTGGCCACACGGGAAAGAAAAACTAGACAGCTTCCTCACACATCTCAACAGCCTACACCCCAAAATACAATTCACTATGGAAATAGAAGACAACAACCAACTCCCCTTTCTTGACGTCCTAATCTACAAAAAACCTGATGGCTCCCTAGGACACACTATCTACCAGAAAAAAACACACACCAACCGCTACTTACATGCACAATCACACCACCACCCTGCACAAATAAACTCCGTAGCCAAGACTCTCATCTCCAGAACCAAACGCCTGGCTGACAAAGACCACTTGACAACTGAGTTACAGAATCTCTCAAATGTGTTAATCGCCAATGGATACCAGAAAAACAGGGTTACGAAGCTAATCCAAAAAGAAACACCCCCCAAAAACCAAGACACAGAAGAAAACAATGGCATGGCCCTCCTTCCTTATATCAAGGGCACTACAGACAAAATCAGCAAAATCCTCCATAAACACAATATCAAAACAGCCTTCTGCACCAACCAAAAAATAGCCAATATCCTCAGAAACCCAAAAGACAAAATCCAGCTGGAAAACCAAGGGGTCTATGAAATACCCTGCAAAGTCTGCCCAGCCACGTACATTGGACAAACAAACAGACGAATAAATGCACGTATCGCAGAACACAAGAATGCCGTCAAAAAAGAAGAAAAAACTTCCTCTCTTTTCCAACACATGAAAGAAACAGGACACGAAATTAATTTTGCAGATTCCAAATTGCTCTTTAACATGGAACATCACCACAAGAGAATAATCATGGAAGCCATCGAGATAGAGAAACACCCTCACAACATGAACAAGCGTGACGACACGTCCCGCCTGCCAGACATCTGGAAATTAGCCCTCCCCACAAAAACCGACACCAGAACCAGAGGCACACAGAACGCCGTCACCAATCAACCACACCAGACCCAAACCCAGACCCTCTCCACAGACATATTACAGACTCCATCCAGTAGCCAAACTATAGTGGCACCTCCGGATGCTGCACCCCCCTGCAATCCCTACACAGATCTGGCTGGCACTAGGCACAAAACCACAGCTCGCCCCTATACACGAAGCCAAGCCAGAGCACAACTAAATGCAGCACAGCCATCTTCTCAGAAAAACTCTTCACAAGCTCAAGAGGTCAAGACACAAAAGCTTTAGCAACTAATCTACACTTAATGACCCACCCAGTGGTATTCAGAATATCACTCATGAAATCACTCAAGATATCCCTCAAGTAATTAAGGAACAAAAGAAGAAGAGGCACACTAATCTAGGAACTTCCTCTCTGCCCAGAACGTTGGAGGCTATACACCACACCCCTCAACAGTATTTATAGGAACTCAAACACCAGATTCTGCTCTGTTCCAGTAACAAGAAGCCGAAAGCACCAGCCTGAAGATGACGAGTGAGACCTCGTCGAAACGTCGCACAGACACCCCGACTCTTACACGGGAAGACACCCGAAGACACCAAAACCTGCATTCCTGTACCCGTGAAAATCTACGAAAGCATATATATATATATATATATATATATATATATATATATATATATATATATATATTAGTTGCTTTGATAAAATAGAGTAACTTGAAAACTGTTAAATTATAATTACTTCTTTTGTCCTTACTTGCTTAACAATGGCCTATTAAGAGCAGCTAAAAAAGCCAATGCAATTCTGGGCTGCATCAATAGGAGTATAGCATCTAGATCAAGGGAAGTAATAGTGCCACTGTATTCTGCTCTGGTCAGACCTCACCTGGAGTACTGTGTCCAGTTCTGGGCACCACAATTCAAGAAGGACACTGACAAACTGGAACGTGTCCAGAGGAGGGCAACCAAAATGGTCAAAGGCCTGAAAACGAGGCCTTATGAGGAACGGCTAAGGGAGCTGGGCATGTTTAGCCTGGAGAAGAGGAGGTTAAGGGGTGATATGATAGCCATGTTCATATATAATATATATAAAAGGATGTCACATAGAGGAGGGAGAAAGGTTGTTTTCTGCTGCTCCAGAGAAGCGGACACGGAGCAATGGATCCAAACTACAAGAAAGAAGATTCCACCTAAACATTAGGAAGAACTTCCTGACCGTAAGAGCTGTTTGACAGTGGAATTTGCTGCCAAGGAGTGTGGTGGAGTCTCCTGCTTTGGAGGTCTTTAAGCAGAGGCTTGACAACCATATGTCAGGAGTGCTCTGATGGTGTTTCCTGCTTGGCAGGGGGTTGGACTCGATGGCCCTTGTGGTCTCTTCCAACTCTATGATTCTATGATTCTAAGAGTTCTGCTTTAACACCATATTTCTTCATGTATTCCCCTATGCATTCCCATTCTGTATAGAATTTTTGATTGGTCCAACTTTCCATATCAAGTACACAAACGTACTTTGACAATGCCTTAGAATCATAGACTTGGAAGGGACCCCCAGAGGCATCTAGTCCAACCCCCCTGCAATGCAGAAATCTCAGCTCAAGCATCCATGGCAGATGGCCACCCAACCTCTGCTTAGAAACCTCCAAGGAAGGAGAGTCCACAAACTCCGGAGGTAGACTTTCCCTTCTCATGTGAACCCCTCCATTGCAGGCTCAGGGTGTACATATGTGCAGATAAACCACATCTCATAAAGACATGCAACAATACATTTGCAGGTGCTGGTTTTTTCATTTATGAACCCGGTTCTTCTTTTAAACATGTGGATAGAATGGATCTAATAGCCATGAAAGGAAAGTCCTAGTCAGCAACACAACTACAATTCCCGTGTCTGTGCACCTGTGTGTTGTTGTTGTGTTTTTTTTACAGTGTGGCAGCAAAAAAACATTTTTTTTTTTAAATCACACTTCTCAGGGAGAAATGTATCCCCCACAGAAGAAGATGGTGTGCATTGTGAGAATCAATCATCTCTCCAAAACAAAATGATGTAGGAGAGGGAAAGAAAACAACTTAAATAATTTGATTTTTTTTTTAAAACAGGAAAAGATCCAAATTAGGAGTGTTATTGGATTTCAGTTAAAAAGCAAGAGGTAAGATGTGGAATTTAGCAAGATTAATACCTAAATTGTGGCAGCTTTTAAATGCTTAGCAACAAGAATTAAGACTGATGCTTTTTTGGGGGTGGGGACAAGAGCCATCAGCATTATATTTGCATAACAAGCAACTAAAGCTAAATGGATTGCAGTGGTGAGCCGCTCAAAATTCTTTTGGGTGAAATTTTATCAGAATATGAGCCTGTTGAATCTGGCCAATGACTCTGCTGCTAGGCCAGTATCCTGTTCTCACAGCGGCTGACCTGTGGGAAACCTGCAAGCAGCAGTTGAACACAAGAGCAACTCTCCCCTCCTGCCAGGGAACCCAAAATGCTTGAGCTATTGTACCACCAACCTTACTGTATGCTTGTGATACATGGACCACTTACAAACGCCATCTCCAACTCCTCGAAAGATTCCATCAACGGTGTCTCCGAAAAATCTTACACAACACTTGGGAAGACAGGAGAACTCATATCAGTGTACTGGAAGAAGCAAAGGTCACCAGCGTTGAAGCAATGATTCTTCAACATCAACCAAATGCCACCATAGGGTCACTACCACAGGCACCAGCGTATTGGAAGAAACAAAGATCACCAGTTGGACTGGTCATGTTGTGCAGATGCCTGATGATTGTCTTCCAAAGCAGCTACTCCATTCTGAACTTAAAAGTGGAAAGCGTAATGCTGGTGGTCAACAAAGGAGGTTTAAAGACTCTCTCAAGGCAAATCTAACAAAATGTAGTATAAACACCGACAACTGGGAAACACTGGCCTGCGAGTGCTCCAGTTGGAGAACAGCCTTTACCAAAGGTGTCATGGACTTTGAAGACGCTTGAACTCAGGACGCAAGGGAGAAACGTGCTAAGAGGAAGGCACGCTTGGCAAATCCACACCGTGATCGACTCCCACCCGGGAACCTATGTCCCCGCTGTGGAAGGACGTGTGGCTCCAGAATTGGCCTCAACAGTCACTTATGGACTCATTGTTAAAACTGTGTTTATGGAAGACAATCTTACTCGGCTATGAGTGACCACCAAGGAAGAAGATGATGCAGTGCCGGGGTGCAAAAAGCCGCCCGGTGCCCTCCAGAGAGCCAGTGTGGTGTAGTGGTTAAGAGCGGTAGTCTTGTAATCTGGGGAACCGGGTTCGCGTCTCCACTCCTCCACGTGCAGCTGCTGGGTGACCTTGGGCCAGTCACACTTCTCTGAAGTCTCTCAGCCCCACTCACCTCACAGAGTGTTTGTTGTGGGTGGAGGAAGGGAAAGGAGATTGTTAGCCGCTTTGAGACTCCCGAAGGGGAGTGAAAGGCGGGATATCAAATCCAAACTCCTCCTCCTCCTCCTCCTCCTCCTCCTCCTCTTCCTCTTCTTCTTCTCCTTCTCCTTCTCCTTCTCCTTCTCCTTCTCCTTCTTCTTCTCCTCCCCCGCCTATCGGACGGAACTGCTGTGGCCGAAACTCAGTCGGATGCTAGGTGTTGGCGACAGGGAGGGGGTTACAAAGCAAATAAAATGGCCAGGGACTCTGCCAAGCCGATTTCTTTGTCGCCTGTGTTGCCCTCCCAACTCACGTGTTACCCTCTGTATTCAGCAAGGTGTATAAAATTGGGGAGGCAGAGAAAGGCAAGGAGGAATGTTAAGGCTGGCGGCCGCCGGGCACCCAAGTGGCAAGCCTTCTTCCACGGGCAGCTCGACTTGGAGCGGCCACTTGCTCTGGTCCTACGGCACTGCGGCACCTTAAGACTTTGACGACGACTCCGCCGTCAGGCACTGGGCAGGAGGGCAGGGGGTTGGGGTGGAGAGTCGCCTGAAGAAGAAGAGCCTGCTGTGGTGCTCCGACCAATGGGTGGGCTCTTCCCCAGACTCGGGTTAAGTACCTCGGGTTAAGAACTTGGCTTCAGTATGAGAACAGAAATCATGCGGTGGCAGCGGGAGGCCCCATTAGCTAAAATGGTGCTTCAGGTTAAGAACAGTTTCAGGTTAAGAACGCACCTCCAGAACGAATTAAGTTCTTAACCCGAGGTACTGCTGTACTGTTTCTCCCCAGATCTTCAATTCTCAAATCAGTAGGGTACAAGCTAAGACTTTGATCCAACAATTGACCTGCTCCCTGCTGCACTTGGGGTGCCATTGAATGGGAATAAGACAGGAGCAACTTCTCCCTCGCTCATAGGTAAAAGGTAAAGGACCCCCGGACAGTTAAGTCCAGTCAAATGTGTGCATTGCTGTAGATAACTTAGGGGTTCCATGATTGAGTGACTCTTCTCATCACCTTCTCTTCATGCTCTAGGAAAATCAACCCGCAAACGGGACTGTCAGGGACAGGGCTACAATGAGGAGGTGTGGTGGGAATCGCCTCCTCCCCCTGACCCTGAATCTCCCCAGGACCAGGAGGACAGTATAGATTTAGAACAGTGGTTTGCTGAGGGGCATAGTTCAGAAGGGAAAAGCTGGGAAATACTGGATGAAGAGCAGCTAGGAGTAGAAACACTGGAAGAGAGAGGGTTAACAGATTCACAGTCATTGGGTAGCATCCTCACCACCCATTCTAGGAGAGCTGAGAAAGTTGCTGAACAGAAAGCACAATGACTACAAGCTAAGGTTACCAGATGTAGGGGTGACGTGGACTGAAGGGGGACAGTCTGTGTGTGTGTAGCCTTAAATGGAAGCATTGCCATTCTTAGATGGAGGCGTTTGTTATCTCTCACTGTGATCATTTAAGAATTCTAACTGATAAGAAGACTCCATTCACTTTGTTCTGCTTATCTACTGCTAAGGGTTGGGAGGGAGAGGAAGCCAATTCAATGAAGCCTGACAGGGACCCAACTTCAGGAGTCCGCTTCCTTCCTGTAGTTTCCAGAAACTGGTATTCAGAAACGATAGCCATCATGATAGTAGTCACATGGATGTCTCCAATTCTCATGGACCCTTTAGCAGAGATTCCTGAATTGTAGGTGGTTAGATTAGATTATAATAATAATTTATTATTTGTACCCCGCCCATCTAGCTGTGTTTCCCCAGCCACTCTGGGCGGCTTCCAACAAAGACAAAAAATACACTAAAATGTCACACATTAAAAACTTCCCTGAACAGGGCTGCCTTCAGGTAGTTGTTTTTGTCAGGTAGTTGTCTTTCTCTTTGACATCTGAAGGGAGGGCGTTCCACAGGGCGAACACCACGACCGAGAAGGCCCTCTGCCTGGTTCCCTGTAGCTTTGCTTCTCGCAATGAGGGAACCGCCAGAAGCCCCTTGGCGCTGGACATCAGCGTCCTGGCAGAATGCTGGGGGTGGAGACGCTCCTTCAGATATACTGGACCGAGGCCGTTTAGGGCTTTAAAGGTCAGCACCAACACTTTGAATTGTGCTCGGAAACGTACTGGGAGCCAATGCCAGTCTTTCAGGACCGGTGTTATATGGTCTCGGTGGCCGCCCCCAGTCACCAGTCTAGCTGCCGCATTCTGGATTAGTTGTAGTTTCCGGGTCACCTTCAAAGGTAGCCCCACATAGAGCCCATTGCAGTAGTCCAAGTGGGAGATAACTAGGGGTCCCTTCCAGCTCTACAATTCTGTTTCTATGACCCTTGGGGTCTCTTCTAACTCTGCAATTCTGTGACTCTGCACTGCAGCCAACTGCTTGTCCCATCCAGACCCATTTGGGTTGACACAGCCAAAGAACAGCCTTCGAATTCCCCGGAACCTGGGTTTGTCCTGGAAAGGGGAAAGCAGTGTGATTGTGACCCAGAAGTCCACACTGAAGGGGTTTAGGCAGGGAGCCTCTGGCAGATTCCTTGAGAAGAGGCACTGGAAAGAGGACCATAGCAGGGGAGAGGGAAGTGAAGAGCTGTCCTGCTGATGCAGCTTCTCTGATTCTGCTCCTTATGGGACGGCTTAATTAAGGACCGACTGCAGAAGATCAAACGAACATCTCCCAACACGCCTCTGCCACATGGTGGGAGGGGGGTCTTCTCTTGCGCGGAAAACTCTTGAAAACCAGCGGGGGAAACAACTGGATAATGTCACTCTCAGAAGTGCTGTCTCCCTTTGGGCAAAAGCAGGGAGGAGGAATTTGGAAGACGGCAGGAGGCCCTGAGATGCTTTGCAGAAAGGGCAGAGATGCCTCCAGGTTCCTTCTCTCTCACTGTAGCCCTGTAGGCAAGACTTGGAGAGATCTGTCAATCACAGGAGCTGCCTTTGCCGGATCAGGGGAAAAGCCCCTCTCCTCCTCGTCTCGCCTTCCTTCCCTGACTTCAGCCAGACAGACCCTGCTGGGAAACTCACGAGGAACAGGGACAGAGAAAGCCGCCTTGTACTTGAGTCAGACGCTTAGTGTTTTCTAGGCTTTCTCCATGCTTTGTATGTAGAATCATAGAGTTGGAAGGGACCAAGCCTCAACAATGCGGGAATCACAGCTGAATCGCCTTGGCCCAGTAAGCATCTCCACCCCCATCGTTCAGCCCTGAGGTCGAGCTCCAAGGGCCTTCTGGCAGCTCCCTCCCTGAGAGAAGTGAGGGAACCAGCATGAGACAAGCAGAAAATGTGGAGCAGCTCAGATACTCACTTCTTGAACCTGGAGGCTCCATTTCATGGGATCTTGACTAATCACAGCCAGGTTTTACTTCTGGGGAGATTTGGGTCTCTTGGCTTCTTCTTCTTTCCTTCGCCTGTTTTAAAAAATGGAATTAAGTGCTGGCTTTTGAAGCAAACACACCCCTATTACTGCCTCCCTAATTATCAGTTGTTAACGCTGATAAGAGAGCGATCAGATTTAATGGGCAAGAGATTACAGCAATTAGAGAACAGTCTTAGCCAGCGTTGCAATCTAGGCCTCTCCCCCGGGCGCGTATATCACTCTGGGCATGGTGGAATATCCAAACGGGGGGGGGGGGGATTACTGAAGGGAACATTGGCTTGACAAAATGGAGAATGCATCGACCGCTTGTTGCCAAGCTGTGGTAAATGTGCACCCAAACGTTGGTTTTTGAGAAGTAGCTCAGTGGCAGAGCACATGTGCTGCATGAATAAGGTCCTAGGGTTAATCTGCCAGGGTTAGGAGGCAGTGGCATAGCATGGATTGTCGGTGCCCAGAACATGCGTTTGTGTACTGGGGTGGGGTGGGGCATGGAGGATGCTGACTAAACATCAGGGAGAACTTTCTGGTGGTAAGAGCTGACTTTCCCAGGAGGTGGTGGACTCACCTTTCTTGGGGTTTTTAAGCAGAGGTGGGATGGTCACCTGTCATCAGTAGCGTAGCGTGGGTTTTCAGCACCCGGGGCAAGGCAAGTAATTTGCGCCCCCTAACCTGTGAATTTGCGCCCCCTAACCCTAACCCCCAGATGTTGCGCCCGGTGCGGCCGGCCCCCCTGTACCCCCCACGCTACGCCACTGCCTGTCATGTATGATTTAGTTGAGATCCCTGAGTTGCTGGGGGTTGGACTAGGAGATGGATAGATAGGTAGATAGTTGAAGGAGGAGGAGGAGGAGGAGGAGGAACTCAGGACAAAAGGGAGAAAAGAGCTATTAGGAAGGGATGTTTGGCAAATCCTCACTGTGATCAACTCCTGCCCAGAAACCTAAGTCCACACTGTAGAAGGACATGCATATCCAGAATTGGCCTCCACAGTCACTTACGGACTCACTGTTAAGACCATATTCATGGAAGACAATCTTACTCAGCTACGAGTGATTGCCAAAGAAAGAAGAACAGGTACCGCCACACAATTTGCACAGTCCTCGGTGATTGTGTGAAAAGGGCAGACTGCACTATTTGTCTATGTAAGGAGGGCCAGCCCTACTATTAGGCCGGCTGATAACTGCCCTTCAAGGATAGTGTGTCCCCCTGCCGTCAGTTGGCAGCCACTGAACAGAGCTCTGTCATAGGAACATAGGGAGTTGCTGTTGGGATACTGACAGGGAGACAAAGGCCATCATGCCCCCACGCCGATCTCAGACGATCCATCGATCTCCCGTAGAAACGCAGTATCAGTCAATTAGCGACACGAGCCTCAGAAATAGCACGCCACATTCCAAGACTAGTGCACGCCCTTTCAGCAGAGTTTGCACAGCGAAAGATGCACTCAGGAGAGCATTATTTACAACTTTATTCAGCGTTGGTCAGAACAAAGGAAAAAACATGACTGCCTGCTTCGATGTCCAGGCGCAGAGAGAGAGAAACAACAGCTATATACAAAACAGAAACATCCTGTGAACAGGAAATACGCAGGCTGTGACACAACAACCTGCTCCCTTCTTAAGGTGGAACGGAAATATCCTAACAGTTGCCTCATCCTGAGTTGGACCATTGCTGTATCTAGCACAGTATCATCCACACTGAATAGCAGCTACTCTAGAAGGTTTGGGGCGGGAGTCCTGAAACTAGAGGTTCGGAGACTGAACCTGGGGTCTCTTGCTTACAGAGCAGATGCTCTCCCACTGAGCTATGGAAGGATCCAGGAAGCTGCCTTATATTGAGTCAGATCATTGTTCCATCTAGCCTAGCATGGTCTACACTGACTGGCAGCGGGGGGGGGGGGCAGGATGTTTTGCCATTTTAGGCCAGTGGCATAGCATGGTGTGGGGGACACAGGGGAGGTTGCTCCAGGGGCAAAATTGTTAGGGGTGTGAAATTTCAACACCTGGTGCTGCCTCAATGCAGCTATGCTCTTCCATCACTGGACTCCACTGAAAAAGGCTGCTCTGTGCGAACCAGGAAGTGACCTCTCCAGACAACCAAATGATTCTTCTTCTCTTATCTCTGTGGCTTTTCTTATCTCCTGGGTGACATGGACACCATTAGGCAGTTGAATGTGCATGCGTACTACACCCGTTTCCCTCAACCCCACTCTCCACGTGGCCCGGGGCACTGGCAATCCATGCTATGCCACTGCTTCAGGCTAAGCAGAATATGCCCCCTGTTCACCACAACCTCCTCCTCTTTTGCAGCCCCAGCTTTCTACATTGCAGCTCCACTCCCCATACTCCTCGGAGGCTGGATCTCCTGCCTGAGGCCACTGCCTCACCTTGCCTCATGTGTGGGCCGGCCCCCAATGACAGTAGCTATCTAGGATTTCGGACTGGGGATATTCCCAACCCTTTCTGGAGATGAGGCTGCTCCCTTTCTTCTTGCGTATCTACGTAAGAGAAAAAGGTGAGGCCTACTCAGAGGGACCTGTTAGGGAGATGCGCCAGACGAATTTGGCAGAGAACTGCTTCCAGCAAATCTTGTGAAATTCCTCGCCCGGAGGTGGGCAGGGGGGAGGCGCATGTCCAGACATCTCTGTACCCCAGAGAGGGATCCTTTGCACCCATGCCCTTGACGTACTCTGCCACCCACCTTCCTGCTTCACTCGCGGCCACAAGTTGGTTAAGCAGGATCCAATTTGTTGTGGATAATCTTTAAGGCACAACCTTGAGCCACCCAACCATTTCTTCTGTAGAAGGAGGAAATTTGATTTAGGCTGAGAGGAAGGCAGAATTCCAGCTAAAGTCAGCAAAGATGCAGATGATAACACCGAGAGAGATGGAATAGAAATGAAGTTCTGACAGAACGGATTTTTCTTCCCCTTCTGGGCAGACTTATGGCACCCTGCGAATTGAAAGTTTTTTCCTTTTCTTTTTTCCTTTACTGACTTTTAAAAGAGCCACACTTAATTTCTGAAGGAGAAAGGTGACAGGACTGCTTTGAAGAATCTCCTTGCATCTGGAGGTCCTCTCCCAAAAAAATCCCTTTGCAGGTGGGACATTACTCAGTGGTGAATAGGGAGCCCAACCTCTCCCCCTATTGATGGCATCCTGTGCCTTCAAGGTGAAACTTTGCCATATTATTGCATCTCAGGAAAAGCTGATTTTTTTGCAGATCACCTGGGGAAAAATGTGTGCAACCCCTGGTGGAAAGACACTCTGCACATGCTTCGTGGCTCCTCCTCCTCCTCCTCCTTCTTCTTCTGTCATTCCAGGAATAAGACCTGCACTGGCAAGTAATTAATTAATTAATTAATTAATTAATGGTTATGTCCATTGCTACTGGCAGACCCTGTTTAATTTCTGAAACAGAAATTCTTAGCCCTGTGGAGGACTGAACATTGGGCCCGTTCGCATGCAATGCTTGAACTCTACTACTTGAGAATGGACTAACTCAGACTGTGGTGGACTCTCCTTCCTTGGAGGTTTTCAAGCAGAGGTTGGATGACCATCTTCCAGGGATACTTTAGCTGTGATTCCTGTGTTGCAGGGGGGGGTTGGACTGGATGACTCTCAGAGTCCCTTTCAACTCTACAATTCTAACATAAGGGCCTCAGAAGAGCTTGCAGGATCAGACCAGTGTCCCATCTAGTCTGACATCCTCATAGTGGCCAAATAGTTCCCTTGGGAAACCAGCAAGCAGAATTTGCGCAGAAGAAGAAGAAGAAGAAGAGGAGGAGAAGGAGGAGTTTGGATTTGATACCCCGCTTTATCACTACCCTAAGGAGTCTCAAAGCGGCTAACATTCTCCTTTCCCTTCCTTCCCCACAACAAACACTCTGTGAGGTGAGTGGGGCTGAGAGACTTCAGAGAAGTGTGACTGGCCCAAGGTCACCCAGCAGCTGCATGTGGAGGAGCGGGGAGTCGAACCCAGTTCACCAGATTACGAGTCCACCGCTCTTAACCACTACACCATACTGGCTCCATCTCCCCTTCTGTGGTTTCTGTGGTTTTCTGTTCAGAAGGTTTGGTTCCTTTAGCTGTGAAGGCAGAGGAGAGGTAGACATTAATGGCCCTCTCCTCCATGAACTTGTCTAATCCTTTTTTAAAAGCTGTCTAGGCCATCACTTCCTCCAGTGGGAGGGAGTTCCACAGGTTCACTCTGCACTGTGTGAAGAACTATTTCCTTTAATCTGTCCTGAGTCTTCCACCCTTCATGATTATTTGATTCTGTGAGTCTAAGAAAAGCCGCGGGAGGGCAGAAGGGCTTTTGTGCTCTAATCCTGCTTGCTGGTTTCACAGAGGCTGACCATCGCTGTACTAGATGGGCAATTGGCCTGATGAAGAGCGGGGTCTTCTTATGTTCTTATGATGCCAGCCCTGCTGGCAGCTTCCAAAGGGGGGTTTGCACTGCCAGTTTCTTTTACGTTTGCTTTCATTAGCACTGTGGAGATTTATTGGAAGTGTTGTGCTGTCGTTCTTACCGCATCTGGCTTCTCTCTCTCTGCGGCTGGCAGCTGTCTTTAACAGTTCCCTGAGCTGACACGGGGAACGAAAGGGGCAAATGGCCCCACAATGCGGTTTTATAGGACGTGCAGAACCCTCTGCCCCAATTTAGCAGCACTGCCTGGGGGAAACAACTGCCTTGCCCTTCAAAGAGGCAGATTTAGGGCAGCACGTCCAATTCCACCACACTTGGGGGCTTAGGGGGTGCAGCAGGACCCCACAACTCTGACGTGGTGAATTGAGTGGAACAGAGGGTGGGAGGCAGAGGGACACCGAATTTTCACCTCGTGCAGGTCGCTGCTGAAATTTGAAAGACCAAAGTTCATTTCTGCTCTCACCGCTTGCTTGCAGACACACAAGTCAGGGTGTGAGAAGAGGCAGTGATGGTCAGCAAACTAGATGGCTTTAAGAGAGAATTGGACACATTCATGAGAACCATGGAGGCACAGGTTAATTCTGTATCCAGGGCAGCTGTTTATCAGCTCCATCCGGTACGCAGGCTGAGACACTAGCTGCCCATGGACTGTCTCACCAGAGTGGTGCATGCTCTAGTTATCTCTTGCTTGGACTACTACCATGCGCTCTACGTGGGGCTACCTTTGAAGGTGCCCTGGAAACTACAACTAATCCAGAATGCGGCAGCTAGATTGGTGAGTGGGGGCGGCCGCAGAGACCATATAACACTGGTCCCGAAAGACCTACATTGGCTCCCAGTACGTTTCTTTTTTTCCTCTCCTAATATTTTATTAAGGATTTTCTTGTTTTACAGAAGTAAATGTAATGCCTCGTATTTTTCCCCCCATGTAACATTTTTACAAATCCATTTCCTGAGCACAATTCAAAGTGTTGGTGCTGACCTTTAAAGCCCTAAATGGCCTCGGTCCTGTATACCTGAAGGAGCGTCTCCACCCCCATCGTTCTGCCCGGACACTGAGGTCCAGCTCTGAGGGCCTTCTGGTGGTTCCCTCCCTGCAAGAAGTGAGGTTACAGGGAACCAGGCAGAGGGCTTTCTCGGTAGTGGCACCCGCCCTGTGGAACACCCTCCCACCAGCTGTCAAGGAAATAAACAACTATTTTACTTTTAAAAGACAACTGAAGGCGGCCCTGTTTAGGGAAGCTTTTAATGTCTGATGCTGTTTTGTTTTAATATTCGTTTGGAAGCCGCCCAGAGTGGCTGGGGAAACCCAGCCAGATGGGCAGGGTATAAATAATAAATTATTATTATTGTAACCAGGTAGAGGGCCTTCTCGGTAGCCTTCCACACTTCCTGTGGAACACCCTCCCATCAGATGTCAAGGAGATCAAAATTACACAATTACACATCTAGCCCAACCCCTGGCAATGCAGGAATCTCAACTCAAGCATCCATGACAGATGGCTATCCAACCTCTGATGAAAAATCTCCAAGGAAGGAAAGTCCATCACGTTTCATGGGAGTCAGTTCCACTGTCAAATGGCTCTTACTGTCAGAAAGTTCTTCCTGATGTTTAGTCGGAATCTCCTTTCTTGTAACTTGAAGCCATTGGTTTGAGTCCAACCCTCTGGAGCAGGAGAAAGCAAGCTTGTTCCCTCTTCCTCGTGACAGCCCTTGAGATATTTGAAGATGGCTCTCATATCTCCTCTCAGTCTCCTCTTTTTTGGACTAAACAAACCCGACTTCCTCAACCGTTCCTCATAAGGCCTGCTTTCTATACCCTTGATCATCTTGGTCACCCTCCTCTGCACATCTTCCGGCTTGTCAACATCCTTCTTAAATTGTGGTACCCAGAATTGGACACAGTATTCCCGGTGTGGCCTGACCAAGGCAGAATAGAGTGGGACTATTACTTCCCTTGATCTGGACACTAGAATTCTGTTGATGCAGCCTAGAATAGCATTAGGGCTTCTTCTTTTTGGCTGCTGCATCAATTTCAGTTTCTCTCAGTTCCTTCTTGCCCCCCGCCCATGTCAATTCTCCACATTTTCACTTCCGTCTCTGAATGCTTTTATTAGAAAAGCAGCCCTTGTGAGAATTCATCAAAATTTTTCCTAATATACACATTTTTGCAGACAAATTTGCTTAATGTACACATTTTTGCAAAGCGATTCCCCAAATACAATGCATTTTGTATGCCATTGTCAAGAACACATGTATTCCATGCACACTTTCCCCGGCTAAGTGCATTTTTCTGCACATTTCATTTGGCTGGAGAATTGCGTTGCAAAATTTGGAGAAGTCCAAGTTTCGAAGGATAAGGCTGTGCCTCAATTTGCAAATTGTTTTGGGATGTCTCCTCCATCTCTAGCTCTCCCTCGCTGGACGTCTTTGAGCACAGCTTCTGCACTTGTTGAAGATCTCTCAACCTCTGGATTCCCTGCATGAAGGTTTTATTCTGCTGATGGTGTAGAGGTGCTTTGCTGTGGCATCTCAAGGCTCTAAGGTGAATGATTGAACTTAGATCACGCATCCCAGGCCTTCTCTTTCTGGTTCAAGTTATCTTGCCTAGCTCAGCTTCTTATTTTATTTTATTTTTAAAGCGAGAAGGCTAGAATCACACACCTGACTCCTTTAACGGGAGCAGAAACCCTGGCAAAGTTTAACTGCAAACCCTAAGGAGTTCAATCTGTTTCTCTCTCAATGATGCATGCGGAGCTTCTGAAATGTGCTAATTTCACTGCCTGGAACCTCTGGGCTAATGATGTCTCTGCTCCAGAAACACAGGAAAGTTGCTTTCCGCCTCTCTTGTACACGTGACCATATCAGGCTTTACACCAGCTCAGATTGATGGCCCATCTGCTCCGGGGGTAGCCAAAGCGGAGCTCTCAAGGCGTTGCTGGATTCCGAACACTCATCAGCCTCAGCCCGCATGACCAATGAGCTGAGATGGTGATGGGAAATGGAGTCTAATCAGACTGGGTACCCGGATATGATTGGTCTGCTCTGATGGACAGCAGTTTTCTAAGGTTCCAGGTGGAAAACTAGTCTGGAGGATTCCCCTTTTGCAAAATCTCTTGCCTGCTGCAAAAAGTGGGGCTTTGGTCATCTGTCAGGGGAATGTAGGAGCACTGAGGTAAATTGTCGCCTCATTTCAAGTAAGGATGGAATAATGTGAGTTTCTGATATGTACTCATTTCTCCAATCTTCAGTTCACCAAATTCCAATTCATGCATCTGTTTCTGATGTGTATGTGTACACACACACACACACACACCAGGAACTGACTGATAAATCAGTGTCAGGAGCAGACCAGCAATAAATCACACAGCATAAGTGAAGTTAACTCTTTAGTAAAGGAAGCAAGGTTGACTCAGGAAGCCAGGCGTAGTGAGCACAGTAACTTGTCCCAGTAGATCTTGCCCCTATGGGGTAGGTGTGTGGACCGAAGGTCACCGCCTCCCTACATTTGCCTAAGTCTCCTCCTCTGCTGGCTCCTCCCATTGCAATCTACATCATTGTGTCTGTCTTTGCTCCTCTTTGCTCCTCTTTGCAGCAGGAGGGGGATAACCCCTGGCTTCTTCACCAGCCTGACTCATCTCTGCCTCTTGGGCTCCCTCCTCTCCAACTTCTGCCTCTGATTCTGGACTTCTCTCTGTCACAGAGTCTCTCTGCTCACCAAACCCTGTTGCCTCTTGAGCTTCCAATACCACCTCCAGTCTTCTCCCTCTAACTACGTATAGCTGTCCCACAACCAGTTCATTGGTTCTGAGCCTTCTTCCTGCAGGGGTTGCCCAGCTGGTGCCTTCCACCATTCCTCTCCATTCAGCCAGTCCATTACAATCAATCAATCAATCAATCAATCAATATATATATATGTCCATGTGTGTATCTGTAGGCAGGTCAATTCTGTGTCCAGGTCAGCTTTCTAGCAGCTCCATCTGGTACATGGGCTGAGACCCTCCCTGCCCGCGGACTGTCTCTTCAGAGTGGTGCATGCTCTGGTTATCTCCTGCTTGGACTACTGCAATGAGCTCTACATAGGGCTACCTTTGAAGGTGACCTGGAAACTACAACTAATCCAGAATGCGGCAGCCAAACTGGTGACTGGGAGCGGCCGCCGAGACCACATAACACTGGTCCTGAAAGACCTACATTGGCTCCCAGTACATTTCTGAGCACAATTCAAAGTATTGGTACTGCCCTTTAAAGCCCGTAACAGCCTTGGCCCAGTATACCTGAAGTATACCTGAACCAGGCAGAGGGCCTTCTCGGTGGTGGTGCCTGCCCTGCGGAACGCCCTTCCATCAGATGTCAAGGAAATAAACAACTATCTGACTTTTAGAAGACATCTGAAGGCAGCCCTGTTTAGGGAAGTTTTTAATGTTTGATGCTGTATTGTGTTTTCAATACCGTATTTGGTTGGGAGCCGCCCAGAGTGGCTGGGGAAACCCAGCCAGAGGGGCAGGGTATGTATGTATGTATGTATGTATAAATAAATAATAGGCATTTTGGGCATGTTTCTCCGAACAGACACATTCTTCTACATAATTTTGTCTACCATATGCATTCAGGGCAAGACATTTCCCCCCAGATATAATGAATTTTTGAACAGCCTCTCACCTAAAAATATTCTTGTGCACACTTTTGTCCAATACAGTAGTGAAACCAAGCTTTATTTTACCTGGGTCAAAGAAAAGAGTTGGTGTGGCGTGGTCCCCCCCCCCCGCCACTTGCATATACAGTGGTCCCTCGCAAGATGAAAAGAATCCGTTCTGTGATTCTCTTCGTCTAGCGTTTTTTTTGTCTTGCGAAGCAAGCCCATTGACGGATTAGAGGATTAGCGCTATTAGCGCTTTTAGCTGCTTTTAGCGGCTTATTGGATCAGCTGATAAGCGGCTTAGCGGCTTAGAAAAGGGGGGGGGGGAGGAAAAAAACCCGCAGGAACTCGCAAGACATTTTCGTCTTGCGAGATTCGTTTTGCGAAGCACCTCCAAAACAGAAAACTCTTTCGTCTAGCGAGTTTTCCGTCTTGCGAGGCATTCGTCTTGCGGGGCACCACTGTACACACACAGAATGGGAGATTCAATGGTGCCCCTCTCCTGGGGCAAAACACCTGACTAGCCCCCCCCCCCCATAGCTATGGCTCTGCCCAAAATATACATTTCTGTGTTGGGAAACTCCATTGAAAAATCCAGAGAAATGCCAGAGTTGGAAGCAATGCCTGTGTTTCAGGTTGGCATAAGGCTTCAGAAAGCACACATGAGGGGGGTTTGTGCTAAAATGCAAGCCGAACCCGGTTTCTTTCCCACCCCTGCCACGCAGAGGAGCCGTTCCGCACACCGGTTCTTCTCACTCTCTTGACAAAGCGCCTGCCAAGAGAGAGAAAGGGGTGATTTTGCAGAGAAAGGTGGCTTTTCCTAAGGAAGCGCTGCTCTTTGAGAGAAAGCTGTACCCAAATCAGCACTTTCTGCTGTGAAAAAAGAGAGCCTCGCAAAAATTGGCCGTGGCCCTGGTTTTAACGGGAGGTCTCGGGGATTGAACCGGCAACCTTCCGCGTGCAGAGCAGATGGTCTGCCGCCAAGCCAGGGGCCTTCCCCACGCCCCGAAAGACACGTCCACCTGCCCCGCGATGGCTGAGGACGCACAGATGGCTCAAGCTTGCTTGGCAGCACCGTCCTGCTCCACAGAATTGGCCGGGCTCAGCGTCGCAATTAGCAAAGATTGCGTCTGTCGAGAGAGTTCGCGAGGGAAGGAGGCTCCCTCACCTCCAGAGCTCCGCACACTCCATTATTCATACATCAGGAGCAGGAAATGGGATGCGAGGCGACATTTGAAATTGGGACCCGGCATCTGCTGGTTCTCAGGCTGTGTAATGCACACTCCAATACCTGCCAAAGATGGGAATATATCCCTCGCCCCCTCCAAAGGCGAAAAATACCCTTCCCCAGTTCGGTGGGTTGCTTTCTCCCTGTAGATTTTTCTTGCCCACGGGATTGGACATCAGTGGGTACAGCCCTCCAGTCAGATGCAGTTCCCTGTCCCTGATTTCTGGGATAGCTCAGTCAGTAGAGCATGAGAATCTCTCTCTCTTTTTTTTGAATTTTATTTTACAAATATAAAACCATACAACCATACACACCAACAGTTAAAAGATTCTTCCCAATCTCTTGACTTCCCACCTTACCCTCCGTGGATCCTTGTTATTACACTTTTTCTACTGCATTGTTTTCAATAGTCCATGTTTTATATAACTCCATTAACTCCATAGTACTTGCTACATTATGGGACGTGGGTGGCGCTGTGGGTTAAACCACAGAGCCTAGGACTTGCCGATCAGAAGGTCGGTGGTTCGAATCCCCGCAACCGGGTGAGCTCCTGTTGCTCCTGCCAACCTAGCAGTTCAAAAGCACGCCAGTGCAAGTAGATAAATATGTACCACTCTGGTGGGAAGGTAAACGGCGTAGTCTAACACACTGGCATAGTCTAACAGTTTGATTTGCCATTCTTCTCTGGTAGGGACTTTGTCTTCTTCCCATCTCGAGCATGAGACTCTTAATCTCAGGGTCATGTAAGCCAAGTCCTAGAGCAGCTTTTCTCAACCTGTGGGTCCCCAGATGTTGTTGAACTACAACTCCCATCACCCCTAGCTAGAAAGGATGGAGCTCAGGGATGATGGGAGTTGTAGTCCAACAACATCTGGGGACCCACAGGCTGAGAACTGCTGTCCTAGAGGCTGTGGGGGCAGCAGTCCCCACAATAAAATATTTAAAGGGACCGAGCCCCACAAAGTTGATGGGCATTCCTATTCAAATGGTGTGTGCGCACTGTGTCATGTGATCGATCATGTGGGGCGGGGCTTACCTGGGCCCCATATTTTATTTTAGTTGGTGTCCTTCTCAGGGTTGCAGGTCTGAGCCCCATTTTTGGTCAAGAGATTCCTGCAATGCAGGGGGTTGGACTAGATGACCCTGGGTTCCTTCTGGCTCTCCATAATCCTATGAGCCCATCTCTGCCATAAGGTGCCCTTGCAAAAGGTGCCTGGAGCACCAATGCGAGAACAGGATGCTGGACTCGATGGGCTACTGGCTGGATCCTGCAGCCTGCCTTCCCATGTTCTTATGCGCTGCCTGGGACCTCAGCCAGGAAAGCATTACAGATTCTCCATTTCTAGGGCTCTGTCTGCAAGACTCCACAGCTTTAAATCTCTCTTAAGCAATTGTGAGCAGATGCTGTATTTTATACAGGATAACCATCTGGACTCAAATAAATCCCACCGTTGCAAACTAGCCATTATTCTTTAAGGTTTCTGTACTTTCTCCCCATAAGTGCTGCTGTAATTCTAGAGGAGGGACGAGGAGAAGGGAGGGATGAGGAGGAGGTGTGTGTTTGTGTGTGTAAGGAGGAGATGGTACATTACTCAGCTGTACCCATAAATAAAAGCACTGGAGATTGCAGGATACAAAGGGATGCTTCTGATTCACACAGTTCTGGCTTGGGTGCTCTGCACGTGCTTCAGGGGAAGAGGCCTAAATGACCAGAGAGAAAGGCTGGGCAGGCCACATTTGGTTCCACAGGCTTGAGGCTTCTTACGCCTTGATCACCGCAGGTCCAGGTGTCCTAGATGGATAGGAGTGCCTGTCATGCAATTCCACTCAGTATCGATCCAGAGCAGCTTCCAACGTATAGTTAGCAGAGCAAAAACTTAAACACGTTGCAGGATCCTCCAAAACAGGCCAGAGGCAATTGTATTTTATCCAGCAGAGCTGTATTGCTACTGAAGGCAAATGAGCATAATGGTCACAAATCCAATACAGTGGTACCTCTGGATACGAACGGGATCCATTCCGGAGCTCTGTTCACATCCTGAAGTAAACGTAACACGCGACTGCGCAACTGCGCATGCGCGTGTCGCATTTCGCCGCTTCCGCACATGCACGTGATGTCATTTTGAGCGTATGTACATGCATGAGTGGCAAAACCCGGAAGTAACGTGCTCCGTTACTTCTGGGTTGCCGCGGAGCGCAACCCGAAAATACTTAACCTGAAGCTACTTCAACCCGAGGTATGATGGTACATTCAGGATTGGCACTGTGCATAAGAAATCCAGTTGCAGTAGACTTAACTTAAACTTACAATAACTTATAATAAGGTTAAACCCTAACACTATGTACAGAACACCACACCAGGAGGAAAAGAGATGGAAAGAGACAGTGAACCCCAGGCTCCTTCTGGCCTATTATAGTCAGCGTGACCTTGACAGAAGAGATAACAGGACCAGTTGAAGCCAGCTGCACTCAGCTTCTCTGAAGGAATAACCCAAACATCATGAACCTTCTGCTTGCTTCTTTCACACAGAGAAGCTCCCAGAACCCTCTTGAATCGAGTGGAATCAGAAAGATCTCTACACATCAGATCAATACTTTCTGTGCTAAGAAATGCAAACTGACAGCATCTTTGACCAAATCTGAATGGTAAGACAGCTACAGATGTTCCTAGATTGGGATAGCTTGGCCCAAGTTGTCCAACCATGGTTGGATTACTACCATGCCCTCTATGTGGGGCTGCCCTTGAAGTTGTCTGGGGGCTGCAGCTGGTGCAGAATGCAGTGGTTTGGTTGCTCGTGGCATCAAACTACTGCCAGCATACAAGTCCTTGCTGGAGAGATTTGCACTGGCTGCCAATCTGCTGAAAGGCCAAGTTCCAGATGTCATTAGAGAATCATAGAACTATAGAGGTGGAAGGGACCCCGAGGGTCATCTAGTCCAACCCCCTGCGATGCAGGAATCTCAGTTCACCGTCCATGACAGATGGCCACCCAACCTTTGCTAAAAATCCTTCAGGGCTGTCACATGGAGGATGGAGCAAGCTTGTTTTCTCCTGCTCTGGAGGGTAGGACTCGAACCAATGGCTTCAAGTCACAAGAAGGGAGAATCCAACGAAACATCAGGAATAACTTTCTGATGGTAGGAGATCTTCGGCAATGGAATAAACTCCCTCAGAAGGTGCAGGACTCTCCTTCACTGGAGGTTTTTAAAGAGAGTGTTGGTGCTGACCTTTAAAGCCCTAAATGGCCTCGGTCCTGTATACCTGAAGGAGCGTCTCCACCCCCATCATTCAGCCCAGACACAGAGGTCCAGCTCCAAGGGCCTTTTGGTGATTCCCTTGCTGCGAGAAGCCAAGTTACAGGGAACCAGGCAGAGGGCCTTCTCAGTAGTGGCACCTGCCCTGTGGAACGTCCTCCCATCAGATGTCAAGGAAATAAACAACTACCAGACTTTTAGAAGACATCTGAAGGCAGCCCTGTTTAGGGAAGCTTTTAATGTTTAATAGGTTATTGTATTTTAGTGTTCTGTCAGAAGCCGCCCAGAGTGGCTGGGGAAACCCAGCCAGATGGGTGGGGTATAAATTTATGATGATGATGATGATGATGATGATGATGATGATGGCTATTTTTCAGGGATTCTTCAGCTGTGATTCCTGCTTTGCAGGAGGCTGGACTATACGAGTATAGGACTCCCAGCAAACCCTACTATTCTGTGATACTTGAAAGACCACTTTATCCCCTGTAGACCATTGATAGGCTCAAGACCAGGGGTCGACAAGGCTGATCAGGCATGGGCTGGATCAATCCCATGATTTTCAGTGTCTGGGCATGCGCAGAACCGATTTCCAGAACCGAGGAAGAGAGTCCCTGCGCCGCGCTTTGCCAGTTTAGCGCAGCGCGTGGGGACTCGCCGAGCAGGCGGCTTGGTTCGGGGGTGGCTTGTGGGCCGGTTAAACGGCCTCTGTTGGCCACTTTTTGCCCATGGGTCTTAGGTTACTGACCCCTGCCCAAGACAGTGGGAGTCCACACCCCACAGTTATTTAGGGCAGGGCTTTTAACGGTGTCTGCTCCTGTTCTGTGGAACAGCATCCCTGTCGAGATACGAAAGGGGACATTTTTTGTTCTGTCCCAACTTTGCCAGCTGGATGAAAAGGTCTTTGCAGTGGGTGTCAATTTTGTATGCTTTAAAAACTTGTCTTCTGTTTGTTTTTGTGTGTGCTGTTTTGTAACTGTTAGCTTTTTCAAAATTATATTTTGTACATTGTATCGGGACAGACGTGGAGAATTATTATTACACCATTAATAACACCATAATAGACTGCTGTCCTTCCACTGGCAGATGAAGACAGTTTTATTCCGACAGGACTTTGGAAACTTGTTGTTGTTGTCCCTGCCCGCTCCCATTTTCATTTTCTTTAATGAAAGGGCTTTAACAGTGCTGCGCAGTTTTTATTATCTGTATGTTAATGGGTTTTTTATATTTTAATTCTATTAAAGTTTAAAAACATATCAAAGATAATCATTAATAAGGAATTAAACTCTAATAGAATTGGATTATTTTGTATTTTATCTGCATCATTTTGATTTGTGGGAGCCGCTCTGAGTCCTGTGATTCCCGTGGTAGAGAATCAGCTCTGCTTGCAGAATGTAAGAACTTAAGAGAAGCTACAACCCCCCACCCCAGATTCATCTCTGAGCCCCAGGCTCCCCAGTCTAAAGTGCAGTGCTCCAGCCACTACCCCACACTGCCCCTCAACATACCTCTCTAAAGCATCAAGAAAAATGCAGAGAGCAAAACCAACCCCTGTATATGGCATTTATTCACTTGACTAAGGCCTTTGACACTGTAAATCGTAATGCCCTGTGGACTGTCCTGCTGAAAATCGGCTGCCCAGATAAATTTGTGAACATCCTTCGGCTCCTCCGTGATAACATGATGGCAACAATCACAGAAAACAATGGCTTTCAAAGTGAACCATTCACAGAGGGATCAGGCGTTAAACAGGGTTGTGTTATTGCCCCAACTCTATTTATTATTTTCATTGCCATGATCCTACACTTGGTCAAAGGGAAACTCCCCACTGGGGTAGAAATCATATATTGAACAGATGGAAAGCACTTTAACTTGGGTAGGCTGAAAGCAAAGAGTAAGGTTCCCATAACTTTTGTCATAGAGCTTCAGTATGCTGATGACAACGTAGCGTGCGCAGACTCAGAAGATGATCTCCAAACCATCCTAAATATCTTTGCAGAAGCTTACGGAAAGCTTGGCTTATTGCTCAATACCCAAAAAACCAAAGTGCACTAACAAGCACAAAATAACCCCTCTGCAGCGCCACAAACCCAACTTAATGGTTTAACATTGGGAAATGTCGGTCACTTCTCCTACCTGGGCAGTTATCTTTCCACAAGGGCCAACATTGATGTTGAAATCCAGCATCTCCTGAGTTCTGCGAGTGTAGTTTTCTCCAGAAATAAGTACAGAGTGTTTGAGGACCCGAACATTTGCAGGGAAACCAAAACTTTACTGTATGCTTGTGAAACATGGACCACTTCTAAACATCATCTCCAACTCCTTGAAAGATTCCATCAACGGAGTCTCCAAAATTTTTTACACATCACTTGGGAAGACAGGCGAACTAATGCCAGTGTACTGGAAGAAGCAAAGATCACCAGTGTCAAAGCAATGATTCTTCAACATCAACTTTGTTGGACGGGACATGTTGTGCAGATGCCTGATTATCGTCTTCCAAAGCAACTACTCTACTCCCAACTTTAATGGAAAGCGAAATAGCAGTGGACAACAAAATAGGTTTAAAGACTGTCTCAAGGCAAATCTATAAAAATGTAGTATAAGCACTGATAGCTGGGAACACTGGCCTGTGAGCGCTCCAATTGGAGAACAGCCTTTACCAAAGGTGTCATGGGCTTTGAAGACACTCGAACTCAGGACGCAAGGGAGAAACGTGCTAAGAGGAAGGCACGCTTGGCAAACTCTCACCATGAACAACTCCCACCCGGGAACCTATGTCCCCACTGTGGAAGGACGTGTGGCTCCAGAACTGGCCTCCACAGTCACTTACGGACTCACTGTTAAAACTGTGTTCATGGAAGACAATCTTACTTGGCTACAAGTCATCGCCAAAAAAGAAGTCTATGTTGTTGTTGTTGTTTAGTCGTTTAGTCATGTCCGACTCTTCGTGACCCCCTGGACCAGAGCACGCCAGGCACTCCTGTCTTCCACTGCCTCCCACAGTTTGGTCAAGCTCCTGCTGGTAGCTTCGAGAACACTATCCCACCAGATTTGCTCTGATAAAAGTGAAATAAAAAAAATCAAGCCTTTCTTGAGCTGAGAGGAAATATTCAGGGAGATAGATCTGGCCTGTCAGCAGCCTTCTGGGACCGATGGACAAAGCGGACTGCTAATGCGTGGCAGATTTCCATAGTAAATGCAGGGACTCTGCTGTGCTGGACCTGTATTTTCACAGGATGGTAGAACGGCAGAGATTGGGGGACCCCAAGGGTCATCTAGATCAACCCCCTGCAATGCAGGAATCTCAACTAAAATCTCAATGACAGGTGACCATCCAACCTCTGCTTAAAAACCTTCAAGGAATAATAATAATAATAATAATAATAATAATAATAATAATAATAATATATTATATAACCCCCCCCATCTGGCTGGGCTTCCCCAGCCACTCTGGGCGGCTTCCAACAAAATGTTGTTGTTGTTGCTGCTGTTGTTGTTTAGTCGTTTAGTCGTGTCTGACTCTTCGTAAGCCCATGGACCAGAGCACGCCAGGGACTCCTGTCTTCCACTGGCTCCCGCAGTTTGGTCAAACTCATGTTCATAGCTTCAAGAACACTGTCCAACCATCTCGTCCTCTGTTGTCCCCTTCTCCTTCTGTCCTCCATCTTTCCCAACATCAGGGTCTTTTCCGGGAGTCTTCTCTTCTCATGAGGTGGCCAAAGTATTGGAACCTCAGCTTCAGGATCTCTCCTTCCAGTGAGCACTCAGGGCTGATTTCCTTCAGAATGGATCGGTTGGATCTTCTTGCAGTCCATGGGACTCTCAAGAGTCTCCTCCAGCACCATAATTCAAAAGCATCCATTCTTCGGCGATCAGCCTTCTTTATGGTCCAGCTCTCACTTCCATAAATCACTACTGGGAAAACCATAGCTTTAACTATACGGACCTTTGTCGGCAAGGTGATGTCCCTGCTTTTTAAGATGCTGTCTTAACTTTAAGATGCTGTCTTAACAAAATATTAAAATACAGTAATCCATCAAACATTAAAAGCTTCCCTAAACAGGGCTGCCTTCAGATGTCTTCTAAAAGTCTGGTAGTTGTTCTTCTCTTTGACATCTGGTGGGAGGGCGTTCCACAGGGCAGATGCCACCACTGAGAAGGCCCTCTGCCTGGCTCCCTGTAGCTTTGCGTCTCGCAGTGAGGGAACCACCAGAAGGCCCTTGGCACTGGACCTCGGTGTCCGGGCAGAACGATGGGGGTGGAGACGCTCCTTCAGAAAGGAAGGAAGGAAAGTCCACCATGTTTCATGGGAGACAGTTCCACTGTCAACCGGTTCTTCCTGTCAGAAAGTTCTTCCTCATGTTCAGTCGGAATCTCCTTTCTTGTAACTTGAAGCCATGCGTTTGAGTCCTACCCTCCAGAGAAGGACACAACACAACCTCAGAATATGGAGCAATCTTTGCCAGGCATGGAACTGGCATATTTCATTTCTTTTGCATTCAAAACAATGGGAGGAAAACTGTTTCTGAAAAACAAGAACCAAACCAAGCTGATAACCTGCATTAGGGAATTAAAAATAAATAAATGCACACACACACACCCACACACCCCACACACAAACCTTCTGGTCTCCCAACAGAAGCCTGGTAAACTCCTTCATCTGCCTTCCTTTCTCCCTCCTGTCACCTTAAATGTTTGCAATATATTTCCTTGCAAAATATGCATGCCTAACAGAGCAATTGAAAAATCGCTCCGTTCAGCATGCATATTTTGTGAGAAAATACATTCCCCAAAATATGTATTTAAGTGCTTAGTTAAATATGAATTGTTTTATGTGCAGACCTTTTGTATATTAAAAAACCCCACAATAATAATTGCATATTAATGCAGAAATGGGACAGACTTGTGTATGGCTGCATGCAAAACTGAAACAGCTTAGGCATAGACTGATCTGTCCATCCCAAGTTCCAAGCAACATCCTGTGTCGGTGAGTCCCGCAGGTGAAATGCAGAGCCATCTCTTTTTGCCAGCCTGAACCCTCTCATCTCCCCCTTTGATCGGGGAAGCTCTTTCCAACTATATTGTTTTTCTCAAAATGCTCTCTGCTGAACACTTAAGCTTCGTTTTTTAAAAAATTCAAATAAATTGCCACAGCTGCCTTCTATTTCCCCCCTTCACTAAAGTGTCCCAGCTGGCTTTTAAGCCTTCATAGGAGAAGATCACCCTCCACCATCCCGATCAATTTAGCTGCACATTTCGGTACCTTTTCCAACTCCCGACTGTAATCTTTAGTTAATTTAAAATAAAGCATCCAGATAGAAGTTAATAACACATGTAAAATATATTTAGAAGGCAGGGCAGGGGAACCCACAACAGGAAAGTATATCCTGTCTGAACACAGAGAGAGATGAGATACACCAGGCTGTTTCTCATATATGGGCGTATTATCAGATACAATACTTCAACTGGATTTGACCCCTCGGCACATGCTGATTTTAATTTCCTTATCGTGTATATGCATTGTCTTAATCTACTTTTTGCTAGAGGTCTCCAAAAGAGCAGCCATGTTTGAGAGTCAGCATAGACTTCTTTTGCTGTCTTTGTCCATGGGGTTTCTTGGCAGGGATACTGGAGTGGCTTGCTGGTTCCTGCTCGTTTTCCCAGTAGTGATATATGGAAAGAGAGCTGGACCATAAAAAAGGCTGATCGCCGAAGAATGGATGCTTTTGAATTATGTTGCTGGAGGAGACTCTTGATTTTTTTTTAAATGATATTTATTAAGGTTTCAAAGAAGAAGAAAAAATTACATAAATAAAAAAGAAAAGAAAAAAAGACAGAAATAAGAATAAAAGAAAAATACAAAATACAAAGAAAAAGATAAAAAACACTTTAAAAAAATACATCAATATTTCCGCCTTACATTCATTTCCTTGCTTCCCTGACCTCCTCACACCTCCCTTTTTTGTATTCCAATTAAGTTATTTAATTCAGCAATTTCTTTCCCTCTTTGTTTTTATCTTAATCCTTTAACTTAATATATTATAACTTTGGATTCTCACCTGTTAATAATCCATTTTTACATACACCTTTATAACATTGCTGCTTAAACCACTTAACTTCATTCTGGCATCATTCTAACATTCATTTATTTTGCAATATTTCTGTAAATAATCTTTAAATTTCTTCCAATCTTCTTCCCCCGACTCTTCTCCCTGGACTCGGATTCTGCCGGTCATTTCCGCCAATTCCATGTAGTCCATCACCTTCATCTGCCATTCTTCCAGAGTGGGTAGATCTTGTGTCTTCCAATACTTTGCAATAAGTAACTCTTATTGGAGACTCTTGAGAGTCCCATGGACTGCAAGAAGATCAAACCTATCCATTCTGAAGGAAATCAGCCCTGAGTGCTCACTGGAAGGACAGATCCTGAAGCTGAGGCTCCAATACTTTGGCCACGTCATGAGAAGAGAAGACTCCCGGAAAAGACCCTGATGTTGGGAAAGATGGAGGGCAGAAGGAGAAGGGGATGGCAGAGGACGAGATGGTTGGACAGTGTTCTTGAAGCTATGAACATGAGTTTGACCAAACTGCGGGAGCCAGTGGAAGACAGGAGTCCCTGGCGTGCTCTGGTCCATGGGGTCACAGAGAGTCGGACACAACTAAACAACTAAACAACAACAGCAGCAACAACAACATTTTGTTGGAAGCCGCCCAGAGTGGCTGGGGAAGCCCAGCCAGATGGGGGGGGGGTTAAATAATAATAATAATATATTATTATTATTATTATTATTATTATTATTATTATTCCTTGAAGGTTTTTAAGCAGAGGTTGGATGGCCACCTGTCATTGAGACTTTAGTTGAGATTCCTGCATTGCAGAGGGTTGATCTAGATGACCCTCGGGGTCTCCCCATCTCTGCCGTTCTACCATCCTGTGAAAATACAGGTCCAGCACAGCAGAGTCCCTGCATTTACTATGGAAATCTGCCACGCATTAGCAGTCTGCTATGTCCATCGGTCCCAGAAGGCTGCTGACAAGCCAGATCTATCTCCCTGAATATTTCCTCTCAGCTCAAGAAAGGCTTGATTTTTTTTATTTCACTTTTATCAGAGCAGATCTGCCTCTTTAGGAGAATGGAGGCCTAAACACTCCAATTAAAACCTTTATCGGTCCAAACAAAAGAAGCCCCGAACCAGAGCGTAATGTCCTGTCTCAAGTCTCTCCGTCCCCTACAGATGCCCGCTAAGATACGCCGCGGAAAAGATTGGCAAAATAAGCCCAGGAAACACGCTGTTCTTTTGCTTGGCTGTCGGCTAATTGCGCTGGCTTTTCTGTCCTTCCCCGGGCCTCCCTCTGCCCCGCTAGTCCCCGAGTGCTGGGGAAAATCATTAGAGGAAAGGGCAGGAGGTTAAGCAGAGAGAAATCACATCGCATTTGGGGCAGAGGCAAAGTGGTTTGCGCAGGGAGCGAAAGGACGGCTGCAAAATCCTGGCGCATTTCCTGCCAGCTCCGGCTCTGATCTCTCCCCGTTTTTGTTGTCGCCTTCCATTCTGAGCCTGGCAGGAGCCTGGTCCTTGAGGGAGACAATGGAAAATGATTAATAAATAGGCAATTAGATGAAGAAGGAACAAAGGAGGAATGGGGAGACAGGGAGATTCGGGAGCCAACCAGATGCATGTGGGAAACCCGCAAGCAGGATTCGAACTCAAGACCCCTCTCCTGTAGCTTCCAGCAACTGGTGTTTAGAAGAATTGCGGGTCGAGACCCCGCAGCCACCCCCTCCTGCAAGAGTAAGCCACTGGTAGGGGGAGCCCTGTCAATGCGAACCAACTCAAGCTCCCCCTGGTGTTCCCGTCGGGGTCGTGTCAAGGCCCTAGCCCCCAGCCGGGCTTCAGACTAGATCAACACCCCCGGATTCCTTTAATGGAATACCCTTAAGCTTGGAGGGGCAGGTGATGGCCACACCTCCCCTCCCCAACACGAGGTCAAACAATGCCTAACAGCAACCCTAACAAAGTTGTGACGATTGCTACGAGGTAGGCGAAAACCAAGTGGCCAGTGCCAATTTGCCAAGTGGAAAAATTCCTACCAGGCCCCTCGGACAACCAAGGCGACGAAGCGAAGTCCATAGCAAGGCCATTGCCTAACCTGCAAAATAGGGAGGGAGGGCGGGTGATTGAGGAAGAGAGCCAAAGAGGAAGTCCTCTGGCTCGCTCCTCCGTTTAAACGGCCCCGGCCACGCCCCCCAGCCAGCGGATTGGCTGGCCGGGCTCTGACATGGTCGGGATTCCCCACTGGGTGGAGTGGGTGGCCACGCAGTCCACCACAACTGCTCCCCACTGGGAAGTGGAGCGGATTTGCTGCTATTAGCGGCTATTAGCGGCTTTTAGCGGCTTATCAGATCAGCTGATAAGCGGCTTAGCGGCTTAGAAAAAGGGGGGGAAGGAAAAAAACCCAGCAGGAACGTGCAAGACATTGTCGTCTTGCGAAGCAAGTCCATAGGAAATTCGTTTTGCGAAGCACCTCCAAAATGGAAAACTCTTTCGTCTAGCGAGTTTTCCGTCTTGCGAGTCATTCGTCTTGCGGGGCACCACTGTATACGCTTACGAAGCTGCAGGTTATTACAATAATCCCGCCAGTGTTTTTACCTATTTGCAATTTATCTGTAAATATTCAATAAACCATTTCCATTCTTTTATAAAAAAGTTTGTTATTTTGATTTCTCATTCTTCCGGTAAGTTTTGCCATTTCTGCATATTCCATAAGTTTTTTTTATCCATTCATCCTTTGCTGGGACTTCTACTTCTTTCCATTTTTGGGTGAGTAGCATTCTTGCTGCTGTAGTAGCGTACGTAAATAGAATTCTATACAGTTTAGGTAGTTCTGACCCTATAATTCCCAAGAGAAAAGCTTCTGTTTTTTTTTTAAGCATACTTTTCATTTCATTATGTATCATTTCCCAGTAAGCCTTAACCTTACTCCAAGACCACCACATATGATAAAAAGAACAGTTTTTCTCTTTACATTTCCAACACTAATTTGATTTAGATTTATACATTTTTGCCAGTTTATTCGGTGTTAGAGGCCATCGATAAATCATTTTCATATAATTTTCTCTTAGTCCATAACATGCTGTAAATTATATATCCATATTCCACAATTGTTTCCATGCTTCCATGTCTATATTATGACCAATATCTATTGCCCAGTTTATAGTTGATTATTTTACTTGCTCATCCTTTGTCTCCCATTCCAATAATATTTTAGACATTTTAGACAGCACTTTTACATTTTACATTCCAACAGGTCTCTCTCCAGTTATGATATTAGTTTCCCAAATGGCACCTCTAGCCATTTGTAGTCCTCTCCCCCTCCCTGAATTTGCTAATCCTTTTTTAAAGTCATCCACATTGGTGGCCAACTTTGCCTTCTGTGGGAGAGTTCCACAGTTTAACTGTGCTGTGAGAAAAAGTACTCAAAAGCATCAATTCTTCGGCGATCAGCCCTCTTGATGGTCCAGCTCTCACTTCCATACATCACTACACTGTACTGGGAAAACCATAGCTTTGACCATATGGGCCTTTGTTGGCAAGGTGATGTCTCTGCTTTTTAAGATACTGTCTAGGTTTGTCATCGCTTTTCTCCCAAGAAGAAGGAAGAAATAGCCCCTCTCTATTCTGCTCGCCGAAGAATTGATACTTTTGAATTATGGTGCTGGAGGAGACTCTTGAGAGTCCCATGGACTGCAAGAAGATCAAACCTCTCCATTCTTAGGGAAATCAGCCCTGAGTGCTCACTGGAAGGACAGATCCTGAAGCTGAGACTCCAAGACTTTGGCCACCTCATGAGAAGATTTCCTGGAAAAGACCCTGATGTTGGGAAAGATGGAGGGCACAAGGAGAAGGGAACGATGGAGGACGAGATGGTTAGACAGTGTTGTCGAAGCTATCAGCATGAGTTTGACTAAACTGCGGGAGGCAGTAGAAGACAGGAGTGCCTGGAGTGCTCTGGTCCAGGGGGCCACGAAGAGTCTGACACGACTAAATGACTAAACAACAACATTCTGCTTTTGTCAGACCTCACCTGGAGTACTGTGTACAGTTCTGGGTCCCACAATTTAAGAAGGATATTGACAATCTGGAATGTGTGCAGAAAAGGGTGACTGAGATGATCAGGGGTCTGGAAACCAAGCCTGACGAGGAACGGTTGAAGGAGCTGGGTAAGTTTAGCTTGGAAAAGAGGAGACAGAGAGAAGACGTGATAGGCATCTTCTAATATCTGAAGGGCTGTCACAGGGAAGATGGAGCAAGCTTGTATTCTCTGGAGAGCAGGACCTGAACCATTTCAAGTTACAAGTTACAAGAAAGCAGATTCTGACTAAACATCAGGAAGCACTTTCTGATGGGAAGAGCTCTTTGGCAATGGAACAGACTCCCTCAGAAGGTACAGGACTCTCATTTCTTGGAGGTTTTTAAAAGCAGGGGCTGGATGGCCATCTGTGATGTATGATCTAGTTCAGATTCCTGCATTGCAGGGGGTTGGACTAGATGACCCTTGGGTCCCAACCATACAATTCTCTGATTCTATGGGCTTCTTGTTCAGGGCAATCATCTTTTCAGATTCAGCTAAACTCTTTCAGTTGTAAAAATGGTCTTCTTATTGACCCACGGGGCTGCTCTTTACAGTCACTTTGCTTCAAGCCTGAGCTTTAACTGCTGCAAACCACCTTGCTTATTTTAGACAAGAAGGCATCGATGTTTTGAGATCAATAGATGCATGTCAGAATTTCAGTGGGAAATGTTGGTTTCTGCTAGTGATGGGCAGAGCTCTCCTGAGTTTGATTCTGCACTGGCTGCCTTGGCAAGTTTTCTCCAAAGCTTCTGTCTCATCATGTTGCCTGCGGATGTTGCTGTGCACATGAACTCCCCTGCATGGCCCTGGGAACTGCACACTGCTTCGATCGCAGGCGCAACTTGGGACGGAGGAGAGATGTGATTCAGTGTGCATATGAAGCTTACCAAATTTGCACATTCAGTCGTGGCTAGTGGACTGGTCCCCCATGAATTTGTCTAATCCTCTCGGAAAGCCACCCAAGTTGGTCATGACACACTGTGGTTGTGAATCCTACTGCCGTTGCTCCCAAGGCTTAGTCCAACACTCTAACCACTATACCACACTACGTCTCTCTCGGCTGAGATATGAGGTGTGTGACTTGTTTGAGGGGGCAGGATTGAAAACTTGTAGGTCACTCTCTGCGCTCCCATTAACCTAGCCCAATAATAATAATAATAATAATAATAATAATAATAATAATAATTTATTATTTATACCCTGCCAATCTGGCTGAATTTCCCCAGCCACTCTGGGCGGCTCCCAATCGAGTGTTAAAAACAATACAGCATTAAATATTATCTGTATTCTGGAGTGCCTGGCGCATGAAACTAACACCAAACTGCTGCTAGCAGCTGGTATTCTGAGGTAGGCTTCTTCAGAACCTGGGGGCTCTACTTACCTGCCACGCCTAGCATCCAGTGCTAGACATATCCCTCTGCAAAGGACTTCCTTTGTCTCATTTTAAATCCACCAGCCGTTGTGCGCAGAAGTGCTTTCTTCTGTTCTGCCCTGCGTTTCCTTAGCGAAGTTCTAGAAAGAATAAAGTTGAGACGCTATCAAAGCCTTGCGCTTTCCCCTCTCCTTTTCTTTTGCCTTACAGTAAGAACTTCAAGCCTTGCCTCTGAAAGGGGCTGGCAAGGTAGGACAGAAACTCTCTTATCGCCTACCTTCAAGGGGAAAGTGTTGCCTTTGATATTGATATCTTGGAAATGCAAGAGTGGCATGTGGGGCTGCAGAAAAAGGAAGCAGTCTGGGCGAGCTCTTCTGGTGCCTTTTCAGGCATGAGTTTTTCCAGGATCCTGAGATCCTTCCAGGGAATGGGAAATGTGTGAGAGTGCCAGGGTTTGCGCCTGCCTTTAACAACATAAGTAGAGCCTGCAGGATCAGGCCAGGGGCATATCTAGTCTAGCAGCCTGTTCTCACAGTGGTTGAACAGTTGCCTGTGGGAAACTGGCAAACAGAGTCCAAGTACAAGAGCAAATCTCTCCTGCAGTTCCCAAAAGCTGGTATTCAGAAGCAAAGCCAGCCTAGCCATTAGGCTTCCTCAGGCGGAAGAAGACCCCCACCAGATGGCATGCCCAGCAGCGGCAGAGAAACACTGCCACCACTGGTGCCTATTTCTGGCAAGATTGCACCAATTTGAGGCAAGAGCTCACCTATAATAATAATAATAGAATAATAATTTTAGCAATGACAAACCTAGACAGCATCTTAAAAAGCAGAGACATCACCTTGCCGACCATGGCCCATATAGTTAAAGCCATGGTTTTCCCAGTAGTGATGCATGGAAGTGAGAGCTGGACCATCAAGAAGGCTGGTCGCCGAAGAATGAATGCTTTTGAATTCTGGTGCTGGAGGAGACTCTTGAGAGTCCCATGGACTGCAAGAAGATCAAACCGATCCATTCTGAAGGAAATCAGCCCTGAGTGCTCACTGGAAGGACAGATCCTGAAGCTGAGGCTCCAAGACTTTGGCCACCTCATGAGAAGAGAAGACTCCCTGGAAAAGACCCTGATGTTGGGAAAGATGGAGGGCACAAGGAGAAGGGGAGGACAGAGGACGAGATGGTGGGACAGTGTTCTCGAAGCGACCAGCATGAGTTTGACGAAACTGCGGGAGGCAGTGGAAGAAAGGAGTGCCTGGCGTGCTCTGGTCCACGGGGTCACGAAGAGTCGGACACGGCTAAATGACTAAACAACAACAACAAAAACAAAAACAACATTTTAATAAACAAGCGTGCCCCGTGACATTTTCAAACAACATATCATTTGTATAGGGGGAAATAACGTTAAACAGGTCAGTGTAGATCCAGCCCAGGTTTCGAATCCCTACTCAGCTATGAAGCTCGCTGGGTGATTTGGGGCTGGTCATTGCCTCTCAACCTGGTCTACCTCACAGGGTTGTAACGAGGATGGAATGAGGAGGGGGAGAGTAATGTACATCATGTCCCAGGAGGAAAAAGGTGGGTGTAAATGCAATCAATCAATCAATCAATCAATCAATCAATCATGTGATGGAATGTTCAGAGATCAATTTTTTGGGGGAAATGATTCATGAAGAGATTAAAAAATTGATAGAGGTTTCATATAACAAAAGGGCAGCAGCATATTTATTAGGAATTTTGAGTATGGATATCCCCAAAGACAAAATTAACATATTTCTATACGCAACAATATTGGTAGCCAGTTATTGGAAAGGAAATAATATCCCAACAAAAAGGGAATGGTTAAGTAAATTATGTGAGTATCTGGAGTTAGCCAAATTGATGGATTTAATGAGACACAAATCCAAAACTATGGTGCAGAAACAATGGGAATGCTTAAATGAATATTTACACAAACAGGGATCAAACATGAAAGTTTGGTTGTGCTTAGACTAACCTTGTGAAGACTACAGAGAATGAAAAGATTTGATGGACTATGAAAGAACTCAAGGAAAGGAAGTGACTGAAGAACAGATCTAAAGGTGAACAAGAAACTAAGAGACATGTGGTGAATGCGGTGGAAGTCTTTTAGAATATTTTAAGTAGGATTTACATATTGTAATGTTTGAAGTATAAATTTGGTACTATTGATTATGAAAAGTATCCCCCCTTTTTTCTTTTCTTTTATCTTTCGTCTCTTTTCTTTTCTAGTCTGCATGTTGGAAAATAGTTAGACAAATGTGTTTACAGTGCTTTGTATTGATTTTTGTTTCTATTTCTTATTTTCTTGTAATATTTAATAAAAACTAATAAAAATTATTTTTTAAAAAATCAATCAGAAAAACCACCCTACCTGGCAGTCAGCTGAAGAACTAGCTTGGGGGATGGGGAACTTCTGGCCCTCCAGTCCTTTCAGTCTGGCCCCTCGGACTCTCCCCAGACACCCCTTCCCTTGCTGATCCTGAGTTTCCATCTGTCTGGAACATGTTACAGATAGGTAGCCGTGTTGGTCTGCCATAGTCAAAATAAAAAATTCCTTCCAGTAGCACCTTAAAGACCAACTAAGTTAGTTCTTGGTATGAGCTTTCGTGTGCATGCACACTTCTTCAGATACACTGAAACAGAAGTTGCCAGATCCTTCTATATAGTGAGAAGGTGGGGAGGGGTATTACTCAGAAGAGTGGTGGGAATGGGAGATTGGCAGAATTTCAGAAATAGACTGGAAAGAGAAGCTGCTGAATTGCAACTCATTACCAAACTTAAAACCATGGAGAGACCTGGTCTGAACAGGGACATTGGATTTTTATCTCATTATACATGACTAAGCCATTTTTCACCTTCTCACCCCTTGCCTTTTCCTGTAAGACCTATTGCAGTCGTTAAGAGTCGTCAACAGGCTCATCTCAGCCATCTGCCAATCTCCCATTCCCACCACCCTTCTGAGTAATACCCCTCCCCACCTTCTCACTATATAGAAGGATCTGGCAACTTCTGTCTCAGTGTATCTGAAGAAGTGTGCATGCACACAAAAGCTCATACCAAGAACTAACTTAGTTGGTCTTTAAGGTGCTACAGGAAGGAATTTTTTTTATTTTGTCTGGAACATGTCCTTGAAGCCTTACAGCACTTCTTGCTTGCCTGGATTGAAGATAGAGAAGGGTGCGTGAGAGTATGTAGAAACCAGCCTATTGTACAAGGAGAAAATTCTTATGAGTTGCTCCATCCTTTTTTGCCTTTGGCTCCACCGACCCCTGGAATGTGGCCCCTGGAAGGTTGCCTAAGTGGGAAACTGGCCCTCGAGCTGCAAGGGGTCTTCCACCCCTGACTTACCTCTTCCAATGAGTGACAGCCTCCGTCTCAAATCTTGTGATAGTTATCTACAAGCACTGAGAGACGAGGAAAGAATAACTCTTAATTAACGATAATTAAGTGCTGAATAGATTCCAGCATTGTAGTCGGTTCGGCGGCTTCTGTATCCACAGAGGGGACACAGCACAGCAGCAGAGCACGTGCTCCGATTGCAGAAGGCGCCAGGTTCAATGCCAGTGAAAGGACCTTGAGTCCCATTGCTGGAGAATGAATAGCTGTTAATCAAGAGCGGACAGCACTGGGCTGGATACTCGATGGACTGACGCTTTAGAAAGTAGAAGGGAGATTGCTTGAAGCCAGAGCTGTCTCCTTATTGGCCTGCCTTTAGGGAGGTGTGGCAGTTCAGGGGCAAAGCACATGCTTGGCATGCAGAAGGGCCCAGGATAATCTCCAGCGAGGGACACAAGAACCTCCCTTGCACCACATCAGACAAACTCAACGTATGTCAGGGACTGGACTGAGGAGTTTCTGAACCTCCCAAGCAAAGGAGGACAGTATAGATTTAGAACAATGGTTTGCAGAAGGTCATTGGGCAGGTATGGAGGACTCCCTGGTCCTGAATGAGGTAACTGTGCCCCTGAAGGACCAGATGCGCAGCCTGGGAGTCATTCTGGACTCACAGCTGTCCATCCTGTGTCCAGGGCAGCTGTCTACTAGCTCCATCTGGTATGCAGGCTGAGACCCTCCCTGCCCGCAGACTGTCTCGCCAGAGTGGTGCATGCTCTGCTTATCTCCCGCTTGGACTACTGCAATGTGCTCTATGTGGGGCTACCTTTGAAGGTGACCCGGAAACTGCAATTAGTCCAGAATGCGGCAGCTAGACTGGTGACTGGGAGTGGCCGCCAGGACCACATAACACCAGTCCTGATGGATCTGCATTGGCTCCCAGTACATTTCCAAGCACAATTCAAAGTATTGGTCTGACCTTTAAAGCCCTAAACAGCCTTGGTCCTGTATACCTGAAGGAGCATCTCTACCCCCATAGTTGAGCCCGGACACTGAGATCCAGCGCCGAGGGCCTTCTGGCAGGTCCCTCATTGCGAGAAGTGAGGTTACAGGGAACCAGGCAGAGAGCCTTCTTGGTAGTGGTGCCCTCCCTGTGGAATGCCCTCCCTTCAGATGTGAAGGAAATAAGCAGCTATCTTCTCTTTAAAATATATCCGAAGGCAGCCCTGTTTAGGGAAGTTTTTAATATTTAATGCTGTATTGGGCGGAGTATAAATAAATTATTATTATTATTATTATTATTATTATTATTATTATTATTATTTATTATAGTGCAGAGGCTGCAGAAGGGAGAAGCTGGGAAATATTAGGAGAGGAGCAGCAGGAAGACACACTAGGGGAGAGACAGCTGACAGACTTAGTGACCGCCGGGGCGGAGGAAGGGGTTGTGGTCTGCCCTGGGTCTCACCACTGAGGGGGGTGGCAAAATGCCAGGCAGCACTCACTGCGGGGCCTGCAGTGCGCCAGAGCCATGCGTCTCTCCTGGGAGTGACGTGGTGGCTTGGGCGCCCACTGCCCCAAACGGCCCTCCCACTCCTCCCCCTCAGCTATAGGGCGGCTGAGTGGGAGGAGGCAGGCAGACTCCTCGGAGGCCCCATGGAGCGTCCTGCCCTGGCTTGTTCCACCCCACAGCCAGCTGGCCCCACCCCTGGGCGCAGGGCACACGCGCTGCCCCAGGTGCCCGAACGGCTTCCTCTGCCGCTGCTGACTGCCCCCCTCCCCCAGGACCCGCCATGTATTGAGGGTAGTAGAACAGAAAGCTCAGAGGTAGAAAGCACAGACCAGCCGGTGACGCAGGGATGATGTACAATAGAAGAGACAGAGGGAGTGGGACTTTACTCAGAGCAACACCATTATCTGAGAGAGCCACTTCTGCCCTACAGAGGAGGTGCGGTTGTGGACTTCACGCCCCCAACACACGCGCGGCGGCTGGAGCCCAGCCCCTGTGCGATTGGGGGAATTCCCGGCCGCGTCACCCCCTGGCCAGTCAATCAGCTGGCTCAGGGGGCGTGGTCTGCCCTATTTAAGGCAGGCGCAGCCAGGGGTCTCCCTCTTTCCCCACCTACCAGCTGTTCCTGTTTTCCGCCCTCCCACCCTATAAGGTTTTCATTCCTTGACCTTGCTATGGACCTTGGCTGGTCGCCGTTGAGGAGCCTGGTAGAAATTTTTCCACTTGGCAAATTGGTGCCAGCCACTTGGTTTTCACCTACCTCATAGCAAATCGCCACAATTTTCTGGGTATTGGTGGTTAGGCATTGGTATTGCTCTGTAGATGGAAGAGGGGAGGTAGCGCCATCATCTGCCCCACATATTGAAGGGTGGTCTGATAAAGGATTCTGGGGGGTGTGGCCCTGTCCGAAGCCTAGGGAGGTTCGGGCCTAAGGCATGCCCCCTATCGGTGACCCCGGGGGAGTTCCTAGTTGATGTGCATCAGGAGGACTCACCCAATGGTGGTTAACCCTTCCTGGACTTCAAGCAGACGGGCTGAAGACGGATATAGTCAGTTAGGACCAATGCCTAAGCCAATACCGCTCATCACCTGTAACCATAAAGTTGTGGCCTTATTTAGCCCATTAACCTTAATAATTGTGTCATGTGTCTTTATTTCCACAGGGGGGGGCAGGAACCTGCCATGCAATCAGCATCATCCTTATGAGGAACGGCTAAGGGAGCTGGGCATGTTTAGCCTGGAGAAGAGGAGGTTAAGGGGTGATATGATAGCCATGTTCAAATATATAAAAGATGTAACATAGAGGAGGGAGAAAGGTTGTTTTCTGCTGCTCCAGAGAAGCGGACACGGAGCAATGGATCCAAACTACAAGAAAGAAGATTCCACCTAAACATTAGGAAGAACTTCCTGACAGTAAGAGCTGTTTGACAGTGGAATTTGCTGCCAAGGAGTGTGGTGGAGTCTCCTGCTTTGGAGATCTTTAAGCAGAGGCTTGACAACCATATGTCAGGAGTGCTCTGATGGTGTTTCCTGCTTGGCAGGGGGTTGGACTCGATGGCCCTTGTGGTCTCTTCCAACTCTATGATTCTATGATTCTATGATTCATCACTCTCTGTGAATATTGAGTAAAATACCTTGGTAAGAACTTCTTGTTTTCCCATTTCTGGCTGCCAGCCGTGAGGGAGGGAGATCGGATTCGCTGAAGCCTGACAACATAACGTAAAAACACATGCAGAGCCCTGGAGCAGGAGCGGGCCCAAAGCTCATCCAGGACCTTGTTCTGTATGCCAATGGGAAGCCCGCAAGCAAGAGCTGAGCAGACCCTCCCAGTGTCTCTATTTTCCAGGGACAGCCCCAGATTTACAGAAGCCGTCCCGGTTTCCGATTCTGTCCTGTTTTTCCTTAGGACGTCCCTGTTTTCTAAGGCTAGCCTTGATGGTGGGGCAGTTATACAAGCACCCCATGATGAGGGACATCGCTTGTCAGGTCCAGGACAAAGCCAGCCAACCAGTCGGCCGGCCCGTCCTCCGGACGTTCCCTCCATTTAATGGCTGCCGTCGCCGCCTAATGCGAGCGGCTGTTTGCTTTTCCTCTTCTGCCCATCTGGGTACGGCGTGTCATCCCTTTTATTTGTTAATGATGGAGGACATTAGTCCAGGCAGTGAGAGGATTTGTGAGGCAAACTGTTGTTATGTTTTACGGCTTCCACAGAAGCGCCATGACCTCTATTACTTCTTTGTTTTATGGCAGCCAGCACGAAAAAAAGAAAGAAAGAAAAGGTCCTCTTTAGATTTATGTGCCGTGTTAAGGGAAAGTGCTTTGTTCATTAGGTTGTGAGTCCGTGTCTGTGTGTGTCGCTGAATCATATGGTTGTATCTTCCTGTGTTTACACCACACAAAATTCCCAAAGTTTGCCACCTCTGGTCTATCCGAATGCTGAGAATAAGCCCAAACCAACACACCACGCTCAACCTTATGCAGTTCCCTCCCCCACACGTTGATTTATTTACTTGTTTGTTTGTTTATAAAAGCCAGCAGTAGATTTTACCAATTATTTTCATTGATTTTCCAAATTACAATGCAATTCTCCACAAATTATTACAAATCAGTACCAAATTACAGTGAACGCTCGGGTTGTGAACGTGAGCCGTGTGGGATGCACGTTCGCAACCCGCAGCATCCGCAACCCGCAGTGGTGTGTCTGCACATGCACGGGTTGCGATTCGGCGCTTCTGCACATGCGCAAAGCGCGATTTAGCGCTTCTGTGCATGCGTGACTGCCAAAACCTGGAAGTAACCCGTTCCGGTACTTCCGGGTTTGGGCGGTCCGCAACCCGAAAAAACGCAACCTGAAGCGTCTATAACCCGAGGCATGACTGTAATACAATTTTAATTAAATGACTTCCCATTTGCCATTGCTGACGCGGCCATAGCTTCTAATACTACAATTAAAAAGCCAGCAGCAGAGGCTGTGATCTTCAATAGTCAGCTGGAACCACTTGCATTGGAAGGAAGGATCTGAAGGAAGGATCTCTTAACCCTTTTATCCCTGGCCATTTCCCCACTCAAAATCTCTCCACTCCCACTGCCCACATCACCCAGGAGAAAATAGACTGCTACCATCATTTTAGATTAGATTTTATATATGTCTATAGTTTTGATCCTACCAATGTTTAATTCTTTTCAAACGATTGTTTTTTCTATGGTTTTAGCGGTTCTTATTTTTATCTGTAAGCTGCCTTGAGTTCCACCGGGGAAAAAGGTGGGGCATAAATAAATAAGTTAATAACAATACCAACAACAATAATTTCTTTTTTTAAAAAAGGTATTTATTAAAAGTTTTTAAGATATAACAAGAAAAAAGAAAAATAAATATACAAAATAAAAAACCGTTAAAAACACACATTAATTTTCAATAACATAACTTCCATACACTTATTTCCTCGGACCTCCTCATACCTCCCTTCTTTGTATTCCAGTTCGATTTGTTAGTTCAGCAAATCTTTACCATTAAACTTTTACCCATTTATAAACCTTCCCCCCCTTTTATATCTCTTAAAGCATTACTGCTGGAAACCGCTTAGTTTCTATCCAACATCCTTCTAACATTCATTAATTTTACAATGTTTCTGTAAGTAGTCTTTGAATTTCTTCCAGTCTTCTTTCGCCAACTCTTCTCCCTGGTCTCGGATTCTGCCAGTCATTTCTGCCAATTCCATCCAACAACAATAATTTCCCCTCTCTATAGGACAAAAAGAAGCTGGGTGTGTTAATGCAAAATTCCTCCAAGATGCTCAAAGGGTCATCCATGGTTCACTCCTTCCTCATTTAATCCCCATAACAACCCTTTGAGGGAGGTTAGGCTGAGAGTGAGTGAATGGCCCAAGTGCCTCAGCGAGGATTTGAACCCTGGTCTCCTAGGCCCTTTCTGCCCCTCTAATCACCACACCACACTGGCTCTCAGTTTATGACTCGATTCATCCGGTCTTAAATCCAGTTTGCAACATTTTCACATCAGTTTGTGATTGTCTTTCAAAAATGAAAATTCACCAGTGTTTTAATGTGAGCTTCTCCCGACGAATTCGTGTTTGCATGCTGTTTTTCCCCCAAACACACACTTTTGCCAAGCGATTTCCTCTAATGAAATACGTTATTGTACATTACAGTCACTAATACATGTATTTTTATGGACACTTCAGCCCATGCATTTAAGTACTCGCTCCTCGGCTGGCGCTGCAAAATTCGGGGTAGCGCACATTCGTAAAGGATTTTGGTCTGTGCATTGTTCGGAAGGCACAAATGAGCTTGAATTTAAATATGAACTGTACTGAATTGCTCCCCCATTCCTAGTAACAGCGCATGATGCTCCTGCTGCGGAAAATCTGCCTTGAGAGAGAACCTGTCTGAATCCCTTGCAACAAGTGTGTAATAAGCCTTTGTTTATTTACTGAAAATAATAATAGGAAAGCCATCGGGCAAACTTGGGCCTGTCCCAATCGCCTCACCGTCGCCATCACCTATGCCACTGAGATGGTGGAGACTGAGTCTATAGCTTGAGTGCATGTGTGCTGGTGTAAAGGACTTTTTAATGTTTTAATAACAAATATTACAAGATATCTTTCCTCATGCCCGTTGCCTGCTGAGCCATCACGCTGAGAGACCATATTTATGGCACTGTAAAGCACAATGAAGGCGGCAGTGCCGGGAATACTAATCGCCTAAAGTTTATTACGCCAAGCCTGAATGCTTCATTTTAATTGCATGGAAACATTTAATTTGTTAGATGGCGTGTCATGTAGCTTTCCTCAGGCACCAGTAACTTATAGCCACACTGGGGCAATCTACCAGACTAGGAGAGGTTATAAAATGAAATGGATATTTTTTGGCATCCTTTTTTCTTTTCTTTTTTTACTTGACTCCGTTTTTCTTTCTTTGCATATGTGTGTGTGTGTGTGTGTGAGATTGCAAGACCTTCTGCTTTCTTGGGGTTATGAGACACCTCCTAGTAATGATAAGAGGTTAAACAAATCAGCATCTTCGGCTCCAAGCTTATTCAGTATAAAGGCTTCCTTGCTAAGGAAAAAATGCCAATGCATTTCTAGGCTTCAAAAACAGGAGTATAGTGTCCAGATCAAGGGAAGGAATAGTGGTGTGCGATTCTGCCTTGGGAGCACCCCTACCCCGAGTCCAGTTTTGGGTACCATAGTTTAAGAAGGATGCTGACAAGCTGGAAGGTGTGCGGAGGATGGTGACCAAAATGACCGAGCGTTATGAGGAATAGTTAAGAGAGCCGGGAATGTTTAGTTCCAGAGGGGAGGCCCCAAACCAATAGCTTCAAGGTGCAAGAAAGGAGATTCCAACTAAACATTAGGAATAACTTACTGAAGGTCATCTTTTTTGGTCATCACTCGTAGCCGAGTAAGATTGTCTGCCATAAATGTGGTTTTAACAGTGAGTCCTTAAGTGACTGTGGAGGCCAATTCTGGATCCAGACGTTCTTCCACAGTGGGGACATATGTTTCCGGTCAGGAGTTGATCACGGTGAGGGTTTGCCAATCGTGCCTTCCTCTTAGCACATTTCTCCCGTTCATCCTGAGCTCAAGCATCTTGAAAGCCCATGACACCTTTGGTAAAGGCTGTTCTCCAACTGGAGTGCTTGCAGGCCAGTGTTTCCCAGTTGTTGGTGTTTATACTACATTTTTAAAGATTTGCCTCGAGAGAGTCTTTAAACCTCTTTTGTTGACCACCAGCATTTCACTTTCCATTTTTAAGTTCAGAATAGAGCAGTTGCTTTGGAAGATGATAAACAGGCATCCGCACAACATGACCAGTCCAATGAAGTTGATGCTGAAGAATCATTGCTTCGACACTGGTGATCTTTGCCTCTTCCAGTACACTGGCATTAGTTTGCCTATCTTCCGAAGTGATGTGTAACTTATTTCAGAAGAGAGCATTGATGGAATCTTTCAAGAAGTTGGAGCTTTACTGATGGCAAGAGCTATTTGACTGTGGAAGGGACTGGAAGTGATGGACACTCCTTCACTGGAGCTTTCTGGGCAGAAGTTGGAAGGCCATCTGCCAGGGATTCTTTAGCTGTGATTTGTGCATTGCAGGGGGTTGGACTAGATGGCCTTTGGTCCCTGCTAACTTTACAATTCTATGGTAAGAACTTTGGAGCAGCTTTGATGCACATCTTTGATGTATCACTGTGCATCAAAGCTTATCTTCTGGTTCATGAGGCTGCCTTTTTCTTATAGGAGCATTGAAAGCTGCCTTATGCTACATCGGAACATGTTTCCATCCAGCTCAGTATTATCTACACCAGGGGTCGATCGTGCAGCAGGCCGGAGGGCGGGGGAGCGCGTGCCCATACGTGTGCTCACACACTATTTCCAGCGCACTTCCACGTCAGAGGCTTTGCTGACTTCTGAAGGTTGTAAGCAAAGCCCGAAGCACTTGCAATTGAAGCTGCAACATGCTAGAGAATGTGTTCAGAAAGGACTCGTAACGGTGTCCTACATGCCAGGTAATGAATTCCTGCTGATTTATTGTCCAAGGTTGTTCCAAGGGATCAACACTGTACCCATGTACAGAAACTGGGTTTGTACTGAGATTGTACATGACACATTGCCCAGTGGTGTTCACAGAAATTGGGAGGATGTTGGTTTCTGTGTGTTGCCACTGTGCAGTACTTTGGAGTCACAAGACTCTGTTTACATTCCAGAGATTTCATACTGTTGGAAGTCTCACGGAAGACAGGAGATGGATGTGATGTTACTGGTTCCCTGTTCCTTTGTTGTTCAGTTGCTCTCTGCTTTCACAGAGAGAGGATGTATTTTCTTTTCTGTTTGGGTAGTTAGGAGTAAAACACTCTTTAGCCATGTAGCTCATATTTCTCATCCTTCCCTGTGCTGGATACTCTGCGTAATGGGGGAACGTGCTTGGAGCCTTAGCAGAGGCTCAGGTCATTAATCATCGTTGGAGGATCTCGATCGAACGCAAGTCCAACACACCGAAAATAGATTGTGCGCATGCGCACGGGCCTCCTCCGCCCCGGATGTGCACTGGAAATAATGCTTGCGTATGTGCACAATGCCTGTGCATGCGCACAAGCTATTTCAGGTGCTCCTCTGACCCGGAAGTGGGCAGCCGCACAGCACTGGTAAGACTGGGCAGCGGCAGCGGGCAGTGGGGGCCGCTGGATAAACAAGTCCCTCTGGCCTTATCCGGCCCACGGGCCTTAGTTTGGGGACCCCTGGTCTACTCTCTACACTGACTGGAAGTAGCTCTCCAAGGTTTCAGGCAGGAGTCTTTTTCTTCTCTACCTGGAGGTGCCAGGTAAAGCCCAGACAGGTTATAAGTCCTGATACATAGGGGAGCTGTCCAGCACTTTCAGCAATGTTAGCATAAAACCAGAGAAGTGCTTAAGCACCAGAGGAGGCATTCTGGAGGCTGTTAGAGTAAGGGACAGGCCCACGGAGCTGTTGCACCAGCAGCTTCTGCAGATCTGGGCTTGAATGTGCCCTGATAAGTAAGTAAAACTGAACCAAGGACCACAGACTCAGGAATGAATGAAACAGTTTATTGACACACAATGTTCAACTCAAGAACAGACGAGGATTAATATTGTTGGTCTACAATACAGGGACAGTAAAAACATCCACTCAAACAGCCCAGGAGGGAATAGTAGAGAGATGAGGAAATAATAGCTAAAGAATGCTATAATAAGGGCATTGACGGAGCAATTATGACAAGCAATTTGAATATGAATCCTAAGCCTTCATCTCCCTGGGAAAGAAAGAAAAAAACCCCTCTCCTTTGAAGCATCACATAGCATCCTAAAATCCTTGTAAAATAGTCTAGCATTCTCAAATAAAGAGCGTAGCTAGCCAGCCAGTTGCATCTGGCTGAAAGATCCTTTCGTCTTTAGAACAGAAAGGGAGGTGGAAAGTGGAAGAGGAGAAAGGAAAATCAAAAAAGGAAGGAGAGCAGAGAAAAGTGAAAGTGTCAGAGAGGAAGGGACTTTGAACATCTGGACATCTCCTTCCAATTGCTCAGTCCTAGGAACAGATCTTTGCCTCCTTTGCATCGAGATGGCCATTGAGGACAATTCCACCTTTCCTACGTGCAGAGAATCTTTCCAGGGGAAAGTGCCACTGACATCCACGCTATCTGCCGTCACCCTCCACACACCGTTACTTTGACACATTTCATATCAGCATCTTCTTCGAAATGTTATGATTCCACCATCTGTTCTGACACCTGCTGACGATCCCTTCGGCCTCTTATCAGGTATGCCATTTCCCCCCTTATCACCAACGTGGGTGCCAAGGCCTTGTGCCGGCTGACGCTTTGCTCCGGCATAAGGTCCAAGCGGCCTGCGCTGAGTGGGTCACATCCACTGCTGTCATCCATTTAAGCCTGTCATGTGGACACCAGGAAGCAGGGAGGACATAGAGCTCTCTCCTCTAGGCTGAGTGTTCCTCGCATTTTAACCCCAAACTAAACAGGGTTGGCTCGTGGAAATAAGAGGATGGGGTGGGTGAATCTCTACTTTTTGGTTTCTCTCCTTTACTCATTATTCCAGTCTTAAGTCCAGTTCCACACATTTCCACATCAATTTCCATTTCTTTTTTTAAAAAGAAAGTCCTCATGAAAATTCATTGGCATTTTAGTGCAAATTTCTCCCAATATACAAAATTTTGCATGCAGTTTTGTGTAACGTACAATGCCCCTTTTTGAAAAGCAAATCCCTTCAATTACCATGCATTTTTATATGTCATTTTTATGAATATCTGCACACTTTACCCCAGTACAATGTACCTTGGTTCTCGAACGGAATCAGTCACAAAAGTCTGTTCGACTTCTGAAAACATTCAGAAACCAAGGCGCGACTTCCAATTGGCTGCAGGAGCTTGTTAAGGGCACTAGGAATTGTAGCTCTGTGAGGGGTAAACCATAATTCCAAGGATTCTTTGGGTGAAAGGATGTGCATTAAGAGCATGGCTGTTTGACATTGGCTGATTGACACCTGATGCCTGTACGTTGTTCTGCCTGGACACTGAGGTCCAGCTGCTGAGGGCCTTCTGGTGGTTCCCTCCCTGAAAGAAATGAGGTTACAGGGAACCAGGCAGAGGGCCTTCTCGGTGGTGGTGCCCACCCTGTGGAACACCCTCCCATCAGATGTCAAAGAAATAAACAACTATCTGACTTCTAGATGACATCTGAAGGCAGCCCTGTTTAGGGAAGCTTTTAATTTTTGATGTTTTCTCATGTTTTTAATATTCTGTTGGGAGCCGCGCAGAGTGACTGGGGAAACTCAGCCAGATGGGTGGGGTATAAATCATAAATTGTTGTTGTTGTTGTTAAGGGAGGGGGGATTATTTGTTTGTTACTGCTTTTATATTAACTATGAATCTTGTGGTTTGTATATTGTAGTTTTGTGTGGCGAACTGCCCTGAGATTCGTGGATGAAGAGCGATAGACAAATTTAGTAAATAATAATAATAATAATAATAATAATAATAATAATAATAATGCTGTGCATGTGCCCTTAATCCAGCCATGCACATTTCACAAGTGATCTGGCAAATGTTCCATTTTGCCCTCAGGTAGTTGTATCCATGTTCCAGAACACTGATGCGAGAAACTGATCCAAGAACTGGGACCACATAAGCAGATGTAACATCGGCAGCAGACGGGAGCTGGTAAATATCTTCCCGGAGCAGAGATTTGCTCGACGAGCAGAGATATGCCGGCAAATGAGCAGGCAAAATCCCTGGCGAGTCTTGTGCTGTCTGCCAAGGCAGCTGAAGGAAGCCTTGAGTGACTCAGAGTAGGATTGCAGCACAAACAAAGTCTACCTTGGGGCTCTTGCAATCGTCTTTGTTTGCAAAATGTCACAGCCAAGGTTGCCATGCGGCCGGACCCCTTTCAGCCCATCAACATGCAGCAGAGGCTTTTTGACAGAAGGCTGGTAGGAGGTTTCCGTCTGGCTGGAAGTGGGGATGGAGGAGGAGGAGGAGGAGCGATACAGCGTTTTGGACACGTTTTCCTCAATTGGAAAGGCGGGGAAAGAGCTCTCAGGGAACACAGCAAGGAGATGTTGCAGGCTGCACCAGCATGGTTCAAGGAGATGAGTGCACAATGTCGGATATTTTAGGAATCCTACGAAGATGGAGAAAGCATTTCTGGGTCTCTGGCTACTCCTCTGCGAACACGGAGGAGCTCTGATTCTTAGAACTGCATTGCTTCCGGGAAAAGTTCCCTGCGTGTGTGCAATCACACACATGCTGAAAGATGGTGAATCATTCGCAGATTTGTTTGCAGTTCTTAGGGATTCAGCAAGGATTATTGGCGGTTCTCACACCCAACATTAAAAATATCTATTTGTGCTTCTTCTCTCAGTGTTTGCTCCTGTGGAGCCTAGCTGTCCACATGCATCCTGATACTCACTCAACAAAGGGCTGAGCTTATGAAAGGGGTCAGATAGACGCCTTGCAAAAAGCACAAATTGATTTGTTTTGTTTTACATTCACTGTGAATAGATAGATAGATAGATAGATAGATAGATAGATAGATAGATATAGATATATAGATATATATAGATAGTGTGGTGCCCCGCTAGACGAATGCCTCGCAAGACGGAAAACTCGCTAGACGAAAGAGTTTTCCATTTTGGAGGTGCTTCGCAAAACGAATCTCCTATGGGCTTGCTTCGCAAGACGAAAATGTCTTGCGAGTTACTGCGGTTTTCCCCCTCCCCCTTTTTCTAAGGCGCTAAGCCGCTTATCAGCTGATCCGATAAGCTGATAAGCCGCTATAAGCCGCTAAAAGCCGCTAAAAGCCGCTAATAGCGCTAATCCTCTAATCCGTCAATGGGCTTGCTTCGCAAGACAAAAAAACCGCTAGACGAAGAGAATCACAGAACGGATTCTTTTCGTCTTGCGAGGCACCACTGTGTGTGTGTGTGTGTGTGTGTGTGTGTGTATATATATATATATATATATATAGGTGCCACGGTGGGGGAGCTTGATGATGGTTGGGAAGTAAAAGCTGCCACCTTGTCCTTCACCTGCTCTCACCCACTCGCCCCAAGAGCCCAGATGTTTACCTCTGGCAAGGCAGGGCGGGAAAACGGTTTCATATTTTTCCAGGCAGTTATGCTACACACGTGCAGGTCAGCGTAAGCAGCGCTACACACTCTGTGCTGAAGCAAAAAATGAAATTCTGCTCCCAGGCAGGGTTCCAGAAGCACCTCTGGAGGGAATTCCAAAACCGAAGCGCTGCCACAGCAAATGCCCTGTTATGTACTGAGCTGAATCCTAGAACAATAGGATCCAGAAAGCAGCAGTCTGATTGGTCCGCAGGAGCCACCCAATCCAGCTCCAGGTGGAAGTGAATCAGTGACCTGATTGGCCTGCAGGAGCAGCCCGAAATTAGCCAATCACGCAGGGCCCATTGTGTAAATAATGTATATATGGCTAGATCAGTGTTTCCCAACCACTGTTCCGCGGCACACTAGTGTGCCGCGAGATGTTGCCTGGTGTGCCGCGGGAAAAATTAAAAAATTCGAAAGATTTTTTTTTAAAGTCAAATTTTCGATTGGGGCGCCGTCACTAAATGACCCCTGGGGTTCCCTCCCTCCCTCCCGCTCTGCGCCTCCCTCCTCCTCCTCCGGGGAGGCCCTTCCTGGCTCTCGGCCAAGGCTTGGCGGCTGCCACTCACTCACTCACTCACTCGCCCACCCGTCCCTCCATCCCTGCACCCGGCCTCTCCCCCTCCGTCCCCGGCACGGGGGCTGCCGGGATCCGTAGTCCCCTCGCCCTTGGGCTCCGCGCCCGCGCGGGGTGCACGAACTACGTTTCCCAGCGTGGCCTGGTGGGCCGGGCGTTTTGTTTGAAGCGCTCTTCTCCCGGCCATGGAATGAGCGCAGCGGCGGCGGCCGGGCGGGCAGGGGCTCTTCCGCGCAGCCTGCCTGTGCCCCCGCGGAGATCGGGCGGCAGGATGGAGCCCGGGGATCCCCGCGGAGGCGGAGCGGCGGAGGCGGAGGCTGCCCCCCAGGTAGGGCTGCGTCGGGGGGTTTTAATTTTTGCAATTCTGCATCCGCGCCGGAGGGGACGCATCGGACCGCGGGGAGACCCCTTGGCGGGCGTGCAAGGCAATGCATGCGTGCAGGCGTTGCATGGAGTGCAGTGCAATGCAATGGCAACGCGGCGCCCTGCATGCATGCATGCAACTTCCACCGGCGCTCCGGACTTGGCAGGTGAGGGGGGTCCCCAGTGGGCGGCAGAGAGAGCTGGGAGGGCGAAGGGGAGCCGGGGGGAGCAGCGCTGCTCCCCGAGCCGAGCCCGGCGGGAAACTTCGGCGTCGTTGCGCCGGGTGTTGGAAGCGGAGGCTGGCGGGGGCCCCTCACCTGCAAAACCTGGTCGCCTCTCATATATTTCGTGCATTGCATTCATCGCCCGCTTTCTCCTCCAAGGAGCTCCCGGGGGCGCGCGTGGTTCTCCCCGTGTTATCCTCGCAACAACAGCCCTGCGAGGTGGGTCAGGCGAGTGGCCCAAGGGAGCACCCAGGGATTGTCCTGGCCAGGTGGGGTGATTTGAACCCTGCTCTCTGCCTGGTCTTTGTCCTCATTTAGCCCCCACATGTGCATGACTGTGCATGACTGAGGTTTTCCCCCCTCGTCTTGACTATGGTGTGAGTCTGTGCTGTTAATTAATGGGGTTCTGCCTTCGGAGAAGATGAGCCAGCCCTCAAGGAGGTGATTATGTAATTTGCTAGCAATTCATGTCCCTCCCGGCGTGACGCTGCGCGCTGACGTCATGGGGCTGTAATGGCGGTGTGCCTCGAGATTTTTTTCATGAAACAAGTGTGCCTTTGCCCAAAAAAGGTTGGGAAACACTGGGCTAGATGTTTTGGGGAAAGTTTCATTCATTGTTACTAAGAGCTGAATAAAGAGCATGAAATTCACACTCGACTCTGAGTATATTTCATGCCCTCTCCCGGGTTGCCACCATTCTGAATTTCTGAGGGCAAGGGGGAAGAAGGAGACTCTTGGTCTCCCAGACATTTGGGGACTAAGCCATTTAAAAGCTGCTGACAGTCTGTGTAGACAATACTGAGCTGTGAGTTCTGCCATTTCTGAGTGCTCCAGTAGCTTGAGTACCCATTCCACCTTTATTGGGATTTCTGGTGTTTTTCATTTTTGTCCTAAAACAAGGAACCAGAAAGCGGAAATATATGTGACAGAATGGAGACCCTTTTCGGTATATATGAGAACACAACACAGTCAAATAAAATTTCAAACAGGTTTTGACTTATGAGCAATGGGAAGAAAATAGGAAAGATTGTAATATAGGATTTAGGAAAATAGATAAGGTTAAAATATTGGACGGGCAGCAGGGAAGAGAATGAGACCAGCATGGGCAGCTGTCTCCCAGCTCCATCTGGTACGCAGGATGAGACCCTCCCTGCCCACAGACTGTCTCACCAAAGTAGTGCATGCTCTGGTTATCTCCTGCTTGGACTACTGTGATGTGCTGTACGTGGGGCTACCTTTGAAGGTGACTTGGAAACTGCAACTAATCCAGAATGCGGCAGCTAGACTGGTGACTGGGAGTGGCTGCCAAGACCACATAACACCGGTCTTGAAAGACCTACATTGGCTCCCAGTACGTTTCCGAGCACAATTCAAAATGTTGGTGCTGACCTTGAAAGCCCTAAATGGCCTTGGCCCATTATACCAATCTTCAAACAAAAACATCTTGGAGGTCCCAGGCCACAGAGAGGTTAGGCTGATCACAACTAAAGCCAGGGCTTTTTCGGCTGTGGCTCCAATCTGGTGGAACGCTCTGTCCCAAGAGACTAGGACCCTGTGGGACTTGACATCTTTCCGCAGGGGCTGCAAGACAGAGCTGTTCCACCAGGCCTTTGGTCAGGGCACAGCCTGACTCCCTCCTTTGACAATCTTCACAGAACTTTAGCCTAATGGTTGCTATCAATTTGAGTTGAATTAATTTTATAATGAAATGATTTTAGAATGTTGAACTATTTTATTGTTGTTAGCCACCCTGAGCCCGGCTTCAGCTGGCGAGGGCGGGATATAAATAAAATTTATTATTATTATTATTACCTGAAGGAGCAGCTCCATCCCCAACCTTTAGCCCGGACACTGAGGTCCAGTGCCGAGGGCCTTCTGGCGGTTCCCTCACTGCAAGAAGTGAGGTTACAGGGAACTAGGCAGAGGGCCTTCTCGGTGGTGGTGCCTGCCCTGTAGAACGCCCTCCCAACAGATGTCAAGGAAATAAATAACTATCTAACTTTTAGAAGACATCTGAAGGCAGCCCTGTTTAGGGAAGTTTTTAATGTCTGATGTTTTATTGTATTTTAAATATTTTGTTGGGAGCTGCCCAGAGCGGCTGGGGAAACCCAGCCAGATGGGCGGGGTATAAATAATAAATTCTTATTCTTATTCTTATTCTTATTCTTATTCTTATTCTTATTCTTATTCTTGATGTAAGGATGAGAAGTCGCCAAGATAAATAGATTTTGATGTAAATTGTATGTTGTGTGATCTGAATGTAAATCAATGTAAAATAATAAACATGCTTAAAAAAAAACCCCTGAGTTAGATGGACCAAGGCTTTAACTCAGTAGAAGGCATCTTTCTATGTTCGTTTGTGGAGCTTAACCCAGGATATCTCCCTCCCCCTTTGGTGAGTTCAGTCCTTTCTGTCCGACTGTGAGAAGGCAGAATTGTCCAGTGCTTGTCTCTTTAAGAGCCCGGAGCTACAATTTTATCCTGAAAGTATTCAGCCCAGGTACATTTGCAGGGATACCTTGGGCCTTTGGTGTGTGAGAGTTAAATTGAGACACACACAGAGAGAAGGAGATCTCCACGTGAGGTGCATTTCAGGCAAATATTTGGCAGATCATCTCGTTTCCCTAAACGTACAGTGCAGTCTAATCACAAGCAAAATTGCTATGAATTAACATTTAAATGTCAAAAGGCAGCATACCAAAGGCGTTCTCTCCAGAACAGGGTGCCTTGCTAAGCTGGTTTCTGTTATTCTCATCTTGTTTTGTTAAATGCTTTCCGCGGAAGGGTAATGGAGATTCATCCCCCCACCCCACCTTCCTCTCCTGTCGCTGCATGAGCCAGGCATCATCCTGCAAACAGAGACAGGCCCCCTGAGGGTCTGTTTTTGCCCATCTGGGCAGCAGAGCGCAAGGGTGCGCCTCACCCTCATTTGATTATAGACTCATCGCATTTAATTAAACCACTTACAGACTGCTCCCCCCAAGTAGCGTATCATGGGGGGCACAGGAGGAGTTGTTCCGGGTTCAAAATTGTTAGGAGTGCAAAATTTCAACACTCAGTGCTGCCTCAATACAGCTGTGCACTTCCGTTGCTGTGGTCCGTTGAAAAGGTCTTCTCCATGCGAACCAGGAAGTGACCTCTCCAGACAATGGAATGACTCTTCTTTTCTTACCTCTGTGGGTGCAATCTCCTAGGCGACATGTATCCGGATAGGCAGTTGAATGCGCATGCATACTCTGTCCATTTCCCTCCCATCCCCAATCTGCGTGGCCCCGGGCACTGGCAACCCATGCTATACCACTGCTCCCCCATATAAATCTCAAAAAATAAACTACTTGTTTTAGAGTCGGAAGGGATCTTCCAGGCCACCTAGCTTGACCCCCCCCCTCAGTGCAGAAATCTTTCCACTACAGCAGCCTTGACAGGTAGCCTCCTAGCAGCCTCTGCAGATATTGTTGTTTAGTCATGTCTGACTCTTTGTGACCCCATGGACCAGAGCACGCCAGACACTCCTGTCTTCCACTGCCTCCCACAGTTTGGTCAAACTCATGTTAGCAGCTCTGACACTGTCCAACCATTTCGTCCTCTGTCATCCCCTTCTCCTTGTGCCCTCCGTCTTTCCCAACATCAGGGTCTTTTCCAGGGAGCCTTCTCTTCTCCTGAGGTGGCCAAAGTCTTGGAGCCTCAGCTTCAGGATCTGTCCTTCCAGTGAGCACTCAGGCTTATTTCCTTCAGAATGAATCAATTTGATCTTCTGGCAGTCCATGGGACTCTCAAGAGTCTCCTCCAGCACCAGAATTCAAAAGCCTCAATTCTTCGGCGATCAGCCTTCTTTATAGCCATCAAGACTAGTAGTCATTGATAGCCTCCATAAACAACAACAACAACAACAACAATTTATTTATACCCTGTCCATCTGGCTGGGTTTCCCCAGCCACTCTGGGCAGCTCCCAACAGAATTAAAAACATGATAACACATCAACCATTTAAAACCTTCCTAAACAGGGCTGCCTTTAGGTGACTTCTAAAAGACACCCTGCGGGACGCGGGTGGCACTGTGGGTTAAACCACAGAGCCTAGGGCTTGCCGATCAGAAGGTCGGCGGTTCGAATCCCCGCAACGGGGTGAGCTCCTGTTGTTTGGTCCCTGCTCCTGCCAACCTAGCAATTTGAAAGCACGTCAAAGTGCAAGTAGATAAATAGGTACCGCTCCAGTGGGAAGGTAAACAATGTTTACATGCGCTGTTCTGGTTCGCCAGAAGTGGCTTAGTCATGCTGGCCACATGACCCGGAAGCTGTATGCCGGCTTCCTCGGCCAATAAAGTGAGATGTGCACCGCAACCCCAGAGTCGGCCATGACTGAACCTAATGGTCAGGGGTCCCCTTTACCCCTTTACCTTAAAAGTCAGATAGGTGTTTATTTCCTTGACATCTGATGGGAGGGCATTCCATAGGGCAGGAGCCACCCACCACCGAGAAGGCCCTCTGCCTGGTTCCCTGCAATTTCGCTTCTCACAGTGAGGGAGCCGCCAGAAGGCCCTCAGCACTGGACCTCAGTGTCCGGGCTGAACGATGGGTGCGGAGACGCTCCTTCAGGTCTACTCCATGAATTTGTCTGCTCCTCTTCTAACACCATCTAGGTTGTTGGGTATCACTGGCCACTGTGGGAGGGAGTTCTGTAGTTTAACTATGTGCTGTGTTAAGAAGTTCCTTCTTTTATCTTTCCTGAATCTTCCAATATTCAGCTTCATTGGAGGTCCATGAATTATCATGTGTTTCTCAAACAGTCAGACTTTATTCAGTAATACATTACAGGACAGAGTCTAGAGAGTCTGCAAGAGCTTTGCATTAGGACATACACTATATAGACAAAATACATGCCATCTTGGCTCTTCCATCCTCTCAACCATCTTCTCTCATCCCATTGCCCCACCATCTCTCATTCAACCAAAGTCCTTGGAAACACTCAACCTAATTTTCCATCTCTGTGCGCAGAGCCCTCCTTATTGATTTTCACTTTAACATTCAGCTGTGAGGCTCCTCCTTAACTGGTTCCTACCACCTTTGTGGTCAGGTTGTATTCTTGCATACATGACGCTGGCCTCACTGAAAATGCACCTAACATTATCAGCTCCAAAGTTAAATTTCAAGTGCTTTCACCATGCTGAAATATCATGATTGGCTGGGCAGGCAGAGATACCACTATTGTCTAAATTCTACAGATCGCCATTCATCTAATATGGAAATCAAAAACTGAACTTAGATCTCTTGGGAGCAAATTTGCTTCAGCTCTTGCCCCTGCCCATTGTCAGGGAAAGGGAGGTGGAGACCATAGTCAAAGAGACAATGCTGAGGACTAGAAACTTAAAACGGCTGTAGAGGACGACTGAGGATAGCAAACCTTCCATATTTTCATTTGGAAACCTTTCCTTCGACTAATGCCCTTTTCCTTTGATAGACGGCATAGGTAACGAGGGTCCCCCTTTCTCTGTTACAGGACGTAAAATTCCTCTACAGAGTCCACCTGGCTTGCTTGATCGAAAGAGGCAATTCAGCTAGAGCTGAAAGCTCTTTCCTGAATCAGTGACTCACGATGTCCTATAAAACACACACTAAAATGTCATAATGACCTATTGCTATTATTCCTTCCCTAAATTTTACTGGGGGGGGGAGTGGGGGTCTGGAGAAGCTGCTTTGTAGGACTTGTCCTGCAGATCTTTGTTTACTCTCATACATTATGGGAAGTGGTGTGGGAGCTGTTTGACCGTGGCTTCACCTCGGCACTGCCACATCACTTGAAAGATCCATCATTATGTGTCCAAGACAGGGGGACAAGGGAGGTTCTGATTTTGCAGAGCCTCTCCATCCCATCATTTGTCATGGGCTCAGAGCGAGGATGGACAGGAGCCTCAGAGGCACAGAAGTCGAAGCTGACAGGCTACAGACAGTTGTCAATCATCTCATTTCTACATGTCTCCTTTTTAGTTGCCTTCAGTTTGTCATATTTGATCTACTGAGGTTAAGAGGATATTTTGCTTAGCTGCTGCCTGTGTTTTACATCGGGGGATCCCCTTTGTATTTCTGCAGCCGATTTTTGCATGCAGCATTTATTTTGATGCTAAAGAGGATGATCTGTTGAATTGTTATTTGCATTTTTGCAAAATGTGGAATTTTTATTTTTTTATATGGCATATGTCTTATATTTAGGATCCTTAAACCACTTAGAGATTTGCTAAAACAGAAGGCGTATATTAATTTCCCAAATACTAATACTAGTGCTGCTAATGACAACAATATAAGCAGACTGGAGTCAGGGTTATGTGAATCTTTGTATATTTCTGTAACAGGCCCATGGGTATAATTAAACACACACATGCCGTACTTCCAAATGGACTGCAAGCTATTTATATCTAACCACGCTAGGCTGTTATGCAGTGATATCATCTGTCACTCAAGCAGCATCTTTCTGAGAACACCTGCAAAAGAAACTACCTGTCTGGAGAAGCCCCCGGTACTCGAGAGCATTTGAATCTCCACTTTCCTAAGTGCCTCTGGACCTGGTTCAAAAAGCTGGTTGGCTGGCTATTATTTCCTGCTTATCCCTTTAGGGTGCAAAAATGTAGGGCCGTGGTCCTTTCCCAGAAACTACTCCCATTTATTATAAAGAGGCAGAGATAACACAGAGAGTTTTAGATACATTTTCCATTCACAATTTTGTTTGTTTGTTTAGTCGTTTAGTCGTGTCCGGCTCTTCGTGACCCCATAGACCAGAGCACGCCAGGCACTCCTGTCTTCCATTGCCTCCCGCAGTTTGGTCAAACTCATGCTGGTCGCTTCGAGAACACTGTCCCACCATCTCGTCCTCTGTCGTCCCCTTCTCCTTGTGCCCTCCATCTTTCCCAACATCAGGGTCTTTTCCAGGGAGTCTTCTCTTCTCATGAGGTGGCCAAAGTATTGGAGCCTCAGCTTCAGGATCTGTCCTTCCAGTGAGCACTCAGGGGTGATTTCCTTCAGAATGGAGAGGTCTGATCTTCTTGCAGTCCATGGGACTCTCAAGAGTCTCCTCCAGCACCAGAATTCAAAAGCATCCATTCTTTGGCCATCAGCCTTCTTTATGGTCCAGCTCTCACTTCCATACATCACTACTGGGAAAACCATAGCTTTAACTATACGGACCTTTGTTGGCAAGGTGATTCACAATTTATGTGGAGTCAATATAACTGGGACTTGCCTTTCTCTGTCATCACATGAGATGCCAGCCTCAGTTTCTGTAGACTGGTAAATTTGGGGGGGGGGGGGCAGAGGAAGCTGCACTCTTGACAGCCAAGGAATTGAGAGCAAATTCAATTGGTCCGTAATGCAAGATCATCTTGGCAGCTGGAGAATGTCTAATAGGTGGCTGAAAGCAGACTCAGGGCAGGTGGCGACTGAGTGTGTGTTTGTGTCGGCCTTTGGGAAATGTGGGATGTGAAACACAAGAGCAGTCAAGTACAACATTCCTAGAGTGAACATGTTTACACATGGGGAGGAATGTTTGTCCAGCCAACAGGTGAAGTTCCTGTTTCCTTCTGGGCTGGGACAGACTTCCTCTACGTGTGACTAGAGGTGGGCGTGGCCTCACCTGTGCAGGTAACGACAAAAGCACAGGGCAGGGCAGCCATCTCTCTCTCTTTGACTACATGCATCGAAGAAGAAACATCTGCTTAGCCAAGAGAGGACAAAGGGACTGTCTTCTTATGAGATAGCTTCTAGGTATATGTTACTTTTCTAAGCTAAGTCTGTCTTCTGGGATCCTGTTGTGAACCGAATGATGTGTGAGTAAACATTTTTATACGTGCATGGTGGAATTGAGAAGTCTCTCTTGCTGGGTTTGATTTTCTTGGATACTTTATGCCAGTGGTTCCCAAACTGGGTGGTAATGCCAATGGCAAAGGGGATTATTTAGGGGGTTGTGTGTGCCAGAAGTGTAAATGACCATCAGACTTTGAAAAGCTGGTATCACTGTAACAAGTTCATCAGTTTTGTTGAATTAACTAAACTGCTTTAACAGGATTTTGAATAAATTTGCAATTAATTGGTGCTTTAACTGGATTTTGAATAAAGTTGCAATTAATTGGTGCTGTAACTGGATTTTGAATAAATTTGCAATTAATTGGTACAATTAATTGAATTTCATTGTGTGATTGTCTTCCTTAGCGGGTCAGGCAAACCACTCTTCTGAATAATGCTTTCTTTAGCAAAGGGTGTGTGTGTGTGTGTGTGTGTGTGTGTGTGTGTGTGCTGGGGATGAGTTTGTGGAATCAAGTGGCCTGGAAATTTTGGGAACCACTGCATTAATCTTTTAAGGTGTCACTAAACTCTTTGATCTTTTTTTGCTACAACTCACCCCGACTGCGGCATCTCTGCAACATCTCTAAAGGCCAAACTGCTTTTTTGGGTAGAGACGTGTTTCCCCCTGCAGAGCTAATAGCAGCTTTGGGGAAACGAGGTGGGGGAATCCAGGAAATGACAATAAAAGAGAGATTTAAACACCCACCACCACTTTTCTGGTCTCCAAGGCAGCCACGTGGAGCTGCAAATTAGTAAACACAACCATCTCCCCCCCAAAAAAATATGCATACAGTGGTACCTCGGGTTAAGTACTTAATTTGTTCTGTAGGTCTGTTCTTAACCTGAAGCACCACTTTAGCTAATGGGGCCTCCCACTGCCGCCGCACCGACGGAGCACTATTTCTGTTCTCATCCTGAAGCAAAGTTCTTAACCCAAGGTACTATTTCTGGGTTAGCGGAGTCTGTAACCTGAATCATCTGTAACCCGAGGTACCACTGTATATTATTTTTTCTGTCTGCCTAAAACGTCTGCCAATCAATTTCAGTGGGTGACCCCAAGTCCCAGCCTTATGCACTAAAGCCTTTTTCTCTGATGCAATTATGAGTTTGTGGGGGGGGGGGGCGTCACTGTGTACGAAACCCTTGCAAAGCTGGGATGTGGGTCCTGTGAGGCTGAAATGTATGAGCTGGAAACTGGTGAACAGGTCAGGTTAGTCCCATAGCCGCTCAGCTAAGTACCAACACCAGCAACTTTTAAAGATGAATGGGAACCCTTTACAAAGTATTTGAAGACGCAACAAAGCAAACTGGACTCCTTGGCTGGCTTTGAATAAACATTCACAAACTTTTTATTGATAATAATCAGCTAAATAGTCTGAGGATCTATACAACTGTGTAACATGCAGAAAACAGCATTTTTAGAGAAATCAAAGACTGGAAGTTGGGGGGTGGGGGAGGGTGGGTTCTGTGGGGGGGAGGGAGGGGAGGGAGGAAAAATGGGGGGGGATAAGGACGATATGTTTCTGGATGATATGTTTTGTTTTAATTTTGAATAAAAATGTTATTTTAAAAAACAAACAAAAACCAAAAACAAACCACACCTGCAACTTTAAAAAGTGAGCTCTGTTGCCGTAGAAACCAAACGATGGGCCTTTCCACACCCATCCTCACCTGGCTGGTAGGGAGAGAGCAGGGAGTCAGCTGAGGTTGGAAGCTGGTTAATGCTCTTGGTTGTGTCTGAAGCTTTGATTTGAGGTATTCCCTGCAAGCCTGATGGGGAAGCCAGATGGATTGTTCATGCTGTGAGTCCTTTCATTCTGTGCTCAGTTTGTATCTGCAGCCCTTTCAACCTGCGCTCAGTTTGCATCAACCGTACAATCTGCAGCACGATTGCAGGGGTTCGGTTCCAGGGGCACATATCCACAAAAACACCTATACTTGAAACACTCCTTTGCAGCTGCCATGCTTTTAAGCTCTCTGCCTTGCTCATTGGGGACGGCTCATTCAGTGTGCTGGCTCTGGGACGCTCTCACAAGATCTCGCGGGGCTGTCTGAATTCTTGTGCGATCCCGCAGAGCTGTCCCCAGTTGCTTCCACAGCTGGCTCACAGAGAGGGTTTTGCCTGGTAATCAGGGCAGAGAGCTCAAAAGCTCTTTTTGCCTTGGGGAAAACTTGTGTGCATTTAATTTGCGCAATTCCAACCAGCCCGCCTTCAGCCATGCAAGGCTGAAATCAAACAAGTTAAATGTGCGTAAGATGCAATCGTACAGTGGGTGTCCCAATAAATCCATAAATCACAGTTTCCACTGACTGTCATTGCAAGGAAACTGGTCCCTCAGTAAAAGCCCACAATCCCTGAAGTCTCTTGCCATTCAGAGATTGAGCATGTAAATACTGAAAAAATAAATAAATTGGAATTTGATTTTTGGAAAAAACAACAACAGCATTTTGTGAAGACGGGGTTTCAATGAATATCTAAGGGATAGATAGATGATAGATAGATATAGATAGATAGATAGAACTTTATTCGCATTAGCCAATGGCCATAGCAACAGTAAAACATTACAGTATACACAAAAAAGGAAATTTGATATAAGAGCACAATTTAAAGTCCTGAATCAGCCATCAGTTAGTGGCCCTTATTCTGATTGCCCCTGCTATGAACCTAGCCACCTTTGCTGTTACCTGCTCATTTTGATCTGATAGAAGAAAGGACATTGTGGCAGTGGTTGAGTGCCCTGGGATGGTTAGTATGAGTGGGGTGATGATCTCGTTCCTCAGGTCTTTGTAGAGAGTGCAAGACAGGAGGACGTGTGGCGCTGTTTCGGTGCTACCATCTCCACAGGGGCAAAGATGTTTCTCTGGCGGGATCTTTTGGAATCGACCCTCAAGTACCGCAGATGGCAAAACATCCAGTTTTGCAAGTGTAAAAGCACGTCTGTATTTTGGGATCATAAGTTGGTGCAGATATGGGGCCAGAGAATCAAAATGGAGAGGTGGAAAATGAACATACCAAGGCCAGAATTTCCTTATAGTGGCCAGGTTGTTCTGATGCTCCATATCTTTTAGACGTTGACCAGTTAGACTGTTTGCTTTAGTAGGGCCCATAGTGAGTAGGTGTTGTGGGGATAATCCACTAGAGAGAAGTTTTTGATAGACAGTTTTAAGCCAGGCACTTTTATGGGAGTCTTGAAGTACTAGGGATAGTAAACCGGGGGGGATTTGAGTTTGGCGAATTCAGAAGTTAAAAAGTTCTTTGCCAAGTCCGTACTTCTACTGAATGATGCCTCAATGATGCCTTAGAAACTTTGAACAGCTTCCAAAGTGCTAAGGTTGTTACCAGTCCAAATCTGAGCCCCGTATAGTAGCCCCGTATATCTAAAGGAGCTTCTGTTTCTCAGCTAAACCTTGCTAACATCTCTTAAGACACAGATGCAGCACTATCGTTGTGGAAATAAAGGAACTCTAGGCTTCACCAAGGCACGGCTGGTATCAACGACAAAAGATAATTTGGGTCTTACAATTTATGTCATAGTGTAAACCAGAGTTTCCGAATTACCGGTCTACTTTATTCTCTGACACTCCTCCATCCCCTTCTTCCCCATTTACAGACACATACATCTTAATAACTTGTACTCCATCAATTTTTGGATGGCACTTTTATTTTTAGTGAACACCCAGTAATTTTTTCATGCGATTGGCAAATTGAAAGGAAGAGGAGGGGGCAGGCGGGAATGTCATTGAGAAGGAACGACAAGGACAGAATCCACCAGTGAACGACTGGAATGGGGGACAGATCAATTAACTCAGCACCTTCAAAATTATCACAATATCCAAGCCACTGGTCCTTATGGATTAGCCTCTTATTGTCTTTTGGGTATATTAAAAAATAGAGCTTCTACATAAGATTTGGGGTGACAGTTGTGGTTTGCTGTTGACAGAATAATAATAATAATAATAATAATAATAATAATAATAATAATAATAATAATAATAATATTAATAATAATAATAATAATATAATATATTTATACCCCGCCTTTCCCGGTTCAGAAAACCAGGCTCAGGGTGGCTAGCAACAAATTTAAAACACTTAATTGATGCTACAAAAAACAGCATAAAACGTGAATATAAAATCAAAAATCAGTTTAGGGGGGAAATCCATCCAATAAACATTAGATGATAACCAGGGCTAGCTGGCTAAATGAGTCCTATTTGGGCCAGTGAGGAGACCAGGGGAGAATTAGCTGTGGGATCCCAGAGCGGGTAATCTTCATAAAAAGGGGAGGGGGAGGGAAGGAAGGGGAACAAAAGATCAGGCTAAGTTCAAATTGAAAGCCAGGTGGAATAGCTCTGTCTTACAGGCCCTGTGGAAGGAGGTTAAATCCTGCAGGGCCCTGGTCTCCTGGGACAGAGCTTTCAGGTTGGAGCCATCACTGAGAAGGCCCTGGCCTTGGTGGAGGATAATCTGACTTCCTTAGGGCCCGGGACCTCTAAACTGTGATTATCCATGGACCTGAAGGTCCTCTGCGGGGCAGACCAGGAGAGGCGGTCCCACATACTGGACAATTTCTGAGCACTTAGAGAATCACAGAACCGTAGAATTGGAAGGGACCCGAGGGTCATCTAGTCCAACCTTCTGTACTGCAGGAAAATTTTGCCCAACATGGGGCTTGAACCCATAGCCCTGAAATTCAAGTCTCATGCTCTACTGACGGTTGTTCCTAGATTGACTAGGAGTTGCCAGGTGTAGCTGAAGCTCCAGCAAAGCTGATGAAATAAATCCTGTTGCTTCTCATCTCTCTCCCACTGAGGAAGTCTGCTGGAATGGCTGCCTGCTGGTGACAGTTGAGGGAGAAGGAGGTCTGGGAATCACAATTGGGCAGGATCATTGTTGCACCCAGGTTCAGCTTGTAGGTTTCCTGTGGGCATCCGGTTGGCCACAATGAGTACAAGATGCTAGACTATCACAGAATCATAGAACTGCAGCTTTGGAAGGGGTCCCAAAAGTCATCTTAGGCCAAGGCTCTGCAGTGCAGGAATCTCAGCTAAAGAATCCATGACAATGTTAGGATATAGATCCGTTCCACCTTTAGAACAGGCATGTGGAGTTGTTGTATGTCACATGTCCGTTTACTTCCAGCACAGTCCGCTGGGAACTTCCGCTGTATATAGCTTTTGCCTATGCTTTTTGCTTGCACACGAAGGGAAGCAGACATGTTTTTCCTTTGTTCTAATGCTGACTAAACGCTTGTAAATATGCTTACATATGCCTCTGTCCGCTACTTCTGTTGCAAAGAGTTCTTATCTCTCCTGGCTTGTGTGCTCAGTCTCTAAAGGGCTCTGAGGATTGAGTTGCAGTTTTAATGCTGTTCCGAGTTTGCCCGGCCGCTGGCTGGTGGGCTAGAGCCATCTGAGAGCCTGCTAATTGCCCCCGTCTCCCCGGACACATCCCAACAGACAGATGGCCATCCAAACTCTTCACAAAATCCTCAAATGAAGGAGAGTCCATAATCTTACACCATCGAGAGTCCCTTACACCATCAAACAGAAAGTTCTTCCTAAGGCGGAATCTCCTTTTTTATATTTTGAATCCATTGCTTCAGGTCTTCTCTCCTGGAGCAGAAGAAAATAAGCTTGCTCCATTTCCCCATGTGACAGGCCTTCAGATATTTAAGTCTCCTCTTCTCCAGGCTAAACATACCCAGCTCCTTCAACCGTTCCTCATAAGGCTCGGCTTCTAGGCCCTTGATCATCTTGGTTGCCCTTCTTGGCACACCTGCCAGCTTGTCAATATCCTCCTTAAACTGTGGTGTCCAGAACTGGACACAGGATTCCAGGATCTGACCAAGGCAGAATAGAGTGGTACTATGACTTCCATTGATGCTTCTGTTGATGCAGTCTAGAATCATATTGTGGCCTGATCCAGCAAGACTCTTCTTATTCTCTTAATTTGTACTACAGCAGGACATTTATTGTTCAGAAGTGGACTAGCATTGCTGAGCCTTCACACTTCAGGGGGGTTCCCTGGTCTAGGACCCAATGCAGCTATCCTCAAGCCCAGCTGCATCTCTTGAAGGAGAGTGGAGCTGTATTTGAAGCTGGTCACGTCAACCACACTCCAAGCAAGGGTTAAATGGGAGATAAAGAAGAGACCTCCATCTCTCCCTGCCTGCCCCCCCCCTGTCCGTCTGTTGACAGCTGCTTAGTGCTGCTGGAAAGGGAGGTGGGCGCAGAAGTGGAGCAGGCAATTGAGACATGGGAACATTAGCCGCATCGAGCGGGTGACCCGTGACGGCATGGCGGAGGCCTGCCTTTTGTCCCGCTCTGCCAAATATTTCTTTCGGGATTGAAATGCGCAGGAAACGTACTCCCAAATGATCGCTGTTGAGAATAGGATGGGCTGAGGGGGAAAGGAAGGCATTGTAGGTGGAGAGCAAATTACCCGGGCAATTCATCGCGCAATTTCAAGGATGTGCTGCAGGGATAATATATTCTGAGTGGTGAGAAATTTTGTTTAATTCTCTCTCTCTCTCTTTGTGGAGTGTCTTCCCCACTATTTTGATTCACACCCTCTTCCACCTCTCTCCCTCCCCATCTTACCTTCTTCTCCTTGACTGACTTGTAGCCTGGCCTGCCTGCGGATGTACGCTGAGAGCCAAAAGGAACGGCTACCCAAAACCCTTCTCTAAAAATGTCAATGTCTACAGTGGTACCCCGCAAGACGAATGCCTCGCAAAACGAAAAACGCGCAAGACGAAAGGGTTTTTCGGTTTTTGCGTCGCTTCGCAAAACAAAACTTCTTGCGAGTTTTTTTTCCTTTTTCTCAAAGTGACCGCAAAGGCGAGCTCCGGTCGTGCAGCCGAGGGAAGCCCCGCTGTGGGTCGTCCAAAGTCAGCCCGAGCACGCCACTCACCTAAAAGGCATGGAGAGATGGAGGGAGCGCGCGAGGATCCCGGTGCAGAGGAGGCTCCTGCAGCAAAATAAAGGCAGCCGGCAGCCGGAGGGCTCCAGGACCCGGAGCTGCGGCGGGACCATCGATGGCGTTGCCGGAGACTCCTCCCTCTGGGCCTCGCTCTCTCCGCCTTCGCCGCCGCTTGCCCTGCCTGCGATCAGCCGGGCTCATCGCTCCACTCTGCAGAGTGCTGCACAAAGGCGCGGCGGGACAGGTGTCCGGGTACGCTTTGTTTGTTTTTTAATAAAATTTTTATTGTTTTTTCACAATTTATATTAACACAAACAATACACAATACAAACATACAAACACAAAAACAAACATGTATAATTTCATATCCATTTTTTCTTAAAACTTATTTTGCCGACTTCCCCATACCTCCCCTTTCTGCATTCCAATTTCAGCAAATCCTCCCCTTAATCTTATTCAATTTCTCCTTTTCTTTTCTTTTACTTGATCTTATACAGCTGTAATCCCTTACTTTCTATAACCACAACATTTTAACACTCATTAATTTTGCAATTCTTCTTAAGGTAAATTTTAAATTTCTTCCAATCTTCTTCCACCGTCTCTTTCCCCTGGTCTCGGATTCTGCCAGTCATTTCAGCCAGTCCCATATAGTCTATCACCTTCATCTGCCATTCTTTCAAGGTGGGTAGATCTTGTGTCTTCCAATACTTTGCGATAAGTATTCTTGCTGCTGTTGTAGCATACATAAAAAATTTCTGTCTTTCTTTGACACCAATTGGCCGACAATGCCCAAGAGAAAGGCTTCTGGTTTCTTAGGAAAAGTACATTTAAGTACCTTTTTCATTTCATTATATATCATTTCCCAGAAAACCTTAATCTTCGGGCACGTCCACCAAAGGTGAAAAAAAGTACCTTCAGTTTCTTTACATTTCCAGCACTTATTGTCAGGCAAATGATAGATTTTTGCAAGCTTGACTGGGGTCATGTACCACCTATAAATCATTTTCATAATATTCTCTCTTAAGGCATTACATGCCGTAAATTTTATACCGGTGGTCCACAACTGTTCCCAGTCAGCAAACATAATGTTATGACCAATGACTTGTGCCCACTTAATCATGTCTGATTTAACTGTATTCCATTTCAGCAACAAGTTGTACATTCTTGACAAATTCTTAGTATTGGGTTCTAACAGTTCTGTTTCTAATTTTGATTTCTCCACCTGGAAGCTAATTTTCCTGTCCTGTTTGTAAACCTCCATTATTTGGTAATAATGGAGCCAGTCTCGTACTTTAAGCTTCAATTTCTCATAACTCTGTAATTTCAATTTATCTCCCTCTTGTTCCAAAATTTCCCAATATTTTGGCCATTTGGCCTCCATATTGAGCTTTTTCACGGCTTTTGCCTCCATTGGGGACAACCTGTCCGGGGGCGCTTTGGCTGAGCGCGCCCCGGGATCGGAGGAGCGGGGTGCTTGCTGCAGATCTTATCTTCTGGGGTCGCTGGGATGGCGGCGGTTGGGGCTTGTGTTATGTAAGCGCGTCAGGGGGGACTGCTTAAGAGGCCGAAGGAGGCTTATGCAATGGCCAGATGCTCCCTAGGGGTCGAGGCTTGCGGTTGCGGGAACAAGTTTATACCTGTAGCCGCTAAGCCGCTAAGCCGCTAATAGCCGTGCTTCACAAGACGAAAAAACCGCAAGACGAAGAGACTCGCGGAACGGATTAATTTCGTCTTGCGAGGCACCACTGTAATCCTCCTCCAGATATTGCCGGCATGCTGAATATTCTTCAAAAGGTTGGCGCTTCCTGGGAGACATCCATTTCATCTAGAAGCCAGGGTGATTGAGGCAGGGTGGTGTCGTGGTGATGGTGTCGGACTGGGGCCTGGGAGAGACCAGGGTTCGGATCCCCACTCGGCCATGAATCTTTCACTGGGTGACAGTGGACCAGTTGCTACGTCTCAGCCTAACCTGCCTTTCCAAGAAGAAGAGTTTGGATTTGATATCCCGCTTTATCACTACCCTAAGGAGTCTCAAAGCGGCTAATATTCTCCTTTCCCTCCCTCCCCCACAACAAACACTCTGTGAGGTGAGTGAGGCTGAGAGACTTCAGAGAAGTGTGACTGGCCCAAGGTCACCCAGCAGCTGCATGTGGAAGAGCAGGGAAGCGAACCCGGTTCCCCAGATTACGAGACTACCGCTCTTAACCACTACACCACACTGGCTCTCCAAGTTGTTGTGGGGATGAAACAAGGAGAGGGGAGAACCATGTACATCTATAACCACCTTTGCACTTTGGTGGCCTCCAACTTCTCCCATAGCATGCAGGTTGTCCCAGTGAGGAGGAGAAGAAGAAGAAGAAGAAGAAGAAGAAGAAGAAGAAGAAGAAGAAGAAGAAGAAGAAGAATAGTAGTAGTAGTAGTAGTAGTAGTAGTAGTAGTTTGGATTTGATATCCCACGTTATCACTACCCTAAGGAATCTCAAAGCGGCTCACAATCTCCTTTCCCTCTGTGAGGTGAGTGGGGCTGAGAGACTTCAGAGAAGTGTGACTGGCCCAAGGTCACCCAGCAGCTGCATGTGGAGGAGCGGGGAAGCGAACCCGGTTCCCCAGATTACGAGTCCACCGCTCTTAACCACTACACCATACTAGCTCCCTAAGATGTTGTGAATAAGATGTTGTGGACTTTCACTTCCCTGACGGAACCTGCAATGTCAACATTCTATTGCAATATCTCAAGGTCTGCCTCTCCCCATGTGATCATTCTCAAAGGCCCTTCTTCATGTGTCTCCTCCATGAGACCCAGAGGACAGCAATACAATAATGGCCTTTTCCTGCAGTGGCTCCCCATTTGTTTGGGTGCTCTCCCCAGAGAGACTCACCTGGTGCCTTCATTACATAACTTTAGGCATTTGGTGACAGTGTTCATCTTCTCCTAGGCCTTCAGCTGATTGAACAAGCTTTGGCCTTTTAAGCTGTGTATGTAATTGGGGGCCATTGTTTTATTTGTTGTTACGTTGTGTGTTTTCGCATTTGTATACTGTAAAAGAGAAGACTCCCTGGAAAAGACCCTGATGTTGGGAAAGATGGAGGGCACAAGGAGAAGGGGACAACAGAGGACGAGATGGTGGGACAGTGTTCTCGAAGCTACCAGCATGAGCTTGACCAAACTGCGGGAGGCAGTGGAAGACAGGAGTGCCTGGCGTGCTCTGGTCCAGGGGGTCACGAAGAGTCGGACACAACTAAATGACTAAACAACAACATACTGTAAAACACCCTCTGCGCCTTGAATGGAGGGTGCGTAGAAATTCAACAAGTAAGTAAATACAGTGGTACCTTGGTTTACAAACTTAATCTGTTCCAGAAGTCCGTTCTTAAACCAAAACTGTTCTTAAACTGAGGTGCGCTTTCCCTAATGAGGTCTCCCACTGCCAGTGCCCTTCCACTATTCAGATTCTGTTCTTAGACTGAGGTAAAGTTCTCAAACCGGGACACTACTTCCGGTTTTGCAGAGTTTGTATACCGAATCGTTCTGAAGCTGGACTGTTCTTAAACCGAGGTACCGCTGTAAATCACATTGTTGACACACACACCTTGCACTTAAAAAAACCCCAAACCCTTTTATGAATGTTTATGAACATTCCATCACATCAGAATAGTGCAGGAGCTGTTCACCAACAACAGATGGATTGTTGGCCACATTGCATGTTAGCGGTTAGGTATCCCAGTATGTCGCTCCATGCTAATCAGAGCTTGTTGCCAAATATGCTAAATGTTTTGTGACTCGGTGAAAGTAGCTGAAACTCTTTTTCTCTGCAACCACCTTTGCTCTTTCTGTAGCTAAGAATAGTCCGCATTTCCATTCCGCTTGGCTAGGAGGTACCCGCAAGCTCACATGTTCGTTACTTCTTAGAAAGAAAAGAAAAGACTTCTCTCATGAATAGCTAATTACCTACCTGCTTCTGATCTCAAATTCAAATCCAGAAACTCACTGAACTGAGGGATTAGCGAGGCATCAATATTAGAATCCCAAGCAAAGCCATGATGGGCGGAGGGTTCCTTGCCCCCCAATTTGAAAGCCCGTGAAATGGGGATGTGAGATTGGCTGCTTGAACGGATGCCAGCAATTCTTCCACACCTTGGGTTTTGCTTAAAGTAAAATGTCCCGGTGAATTTGAAGGATCCTGCCCAGGTAGAGCAGTCAAGGTGTTTCGAGGGATGCCCCAGAGGTCTTAATAAGCAACAACCAAATTTCTTGATGTGGATGGAGGGAGGGAATAATTTGCATTTCCTGACCTGAGAACCGCATGTTAAGATGTGCTAGGAATATTGGCTGTTGGTGCAATTTGGGAAAATGGGTGAAATTACACTAAGCGCTTGGTCCATGTCTCCAGCACCTCGCCCCAACATCTGGATTCTGTTTTGAGTTAGCACACCAGCTGCACAGTCCAAGGCTAAATGCCTGGAACAGGACTCACTCCTCTCCCTTTCTTCAAGGCATGTGTGCATGTGCAGAGGTATTATACCAGAGATGCATTCAGCAGCCTTGGCACAAGTGTTTTGCTCAGTGCAAGCTATCAGTGGAGAAGCTGGAGGTTACATGCTGTATGGTTCAGAATAGCATGGAGCTACTATGGTCAAGTGCAAGTGGATCTCTCTATATACCTGTGTTTGTACAAGGTTAATAATAATAATAATAATAATAATAATAATAATAATAATAATAAATTATTTATACCCCGCTCATTTGGCTGGGTTTCCCCAGCCACTCTGGGTGGCTTCCAACCAAATATTAAAAACAATACAGCACCAGACATTAAGAACTTCCCTGAACAGGGCCGCCTTCAGTTGTCTTTTAAAAGTAAAATACTGTATTTTTTGCACCATAACACTCACTTTATCCTCCTAGAAAGTAAGGGGAAATGTCTGTGTGTGTTATGGAGGGAATGCCTACAGGTGGCATGCCTACGGATTTTCCTCCTCTAAAAACTACGTGCATGTTATGGTCGGGTGCGTGTTATAGAGCGAAAAATACGGTAGTTCTTTATTGCCTTGACATCTGCTGGGAGGGCTTTCCACAGGAGGCAGTGGTGGCCTCCAAGCTAGATGTTTTTAAAGAGGATTAGACAATTCATGGAGGAGAGGACTATTGCTGCCCACAAGCCATGATGGCTCTGCTCAGCTAGGGGCAGCAATGTTTCTGAATACCCATTACTGAAAAGCACTGGAGGGGAGAATGCTGCTCTTGTGTTCAAAACCTGCTTGTGGATTTTCCACAGACTTCTGGTTGGCCACAGTGGGAACAGGATGCTAGGCTGAACGGACCAGCAGCGCTCTTATGCTCTTAATGCCTCACACTTTCCTGGAAGGAGGAGGGAGAGATCTGTGGTGTTTGTGTCAGGAGTTCAGCCTACACTTGAGTAGGACTCTGGCAGGAACACATCCTTGACTGGCATGTTCTCTCCTTCCTGGTCGATCGTTCGGGAGCTTCATAAGCTTTCTTCAGCCTGAACATCACAGTGACCGATGCCAACCGACACCGGCACACTTAGAGATCCACAGAGTTTGCGCACCTTATGTGACAGAACTCAGCATTTTGGCTAATCTACTTTATTTACATATAAACACACACGGAGCACTGCAACATGTCTCCCTCTCTCTCTAGCATCAGACAGCAAAGAGAAAAAACAAAGGACAATAGTTCCACTTCTCGGAACATAGTAACACAAACATCCTCTCTCCGTCACTTCCCACTCTGTGGAGTCAAAACATATACCGTCATGTGAAAGACAACAATCCCATGACTGCAATCATGGAGCAGGAATTCTAACAGTTTGTGTGTCTCGGTAGAGACCCATGACTTTCGCATGCCTGGAATGTAGCCTATTGCAGACACAGGCATTACCCTGCCCACTTTTGAACCCTCCCACCACTGCTATGTGGCCCTCAGGAGGCTGAGTATGAGGAACTGTGGCCCCTGGGCCGCAAAGACTCCCTACTTCTGCATAGTGCAAATAACAGGACTCGATTAAACAGCCTATCTTCCCGGCTCGCTTTGGGGACAGTGCAATGTTTCTAGCAGACAGAAGGAGAAAGAAAGGAGGGAAGGGAGGGAGATAGAGGGTGATGCCTGCCTGGGAGTGGTGCTGTGAAGATATCCTTGAATAGCTATAATTGCATGCAGCTGGCAGTAAAGCCAGGTTGCTGGACATCTCTGGCTTTCCTGCGGAGAATCGTGCCATGCATGGAAAACAGAAAGTGCCCCTTGCTCGCCTTGCCGCCAGTCCATCTTTGTCTCAGACAGTGTACATCTGGATCCGGAGGCATTCCCAAAGGCTTTATCTCCCGGAACAAAAAGGACCAGCAAGTCCTCCCTTTCCTCGGGAAGCCAAGGAGGCTTAATGCAAAGGCAGTGGGTATCTGCTGCGCCAGCTGGGAGCATGAGTGCGCCACGGCCAGGGGAGAGAAAAAACATCTCAGTGAAGCAGAAAATAGGATCGGCTTCTGCCACCGCTGGACCTCTGCGACAGCCAAAAACGCTGGTAGGAGTTTCTGTGCCTTTCCTTTTAAAAACAAAACAAAACAAAAAATCCTTTTCAGGTTTGGATAGCCAGGAAGCAGCAAATTCTTGCAGGATTTAGAATCTACAGCTTCCGAATTTCAGCGCAAGGTCTCCAGAGACACACCTACTCCCCACTTTTGCCTGCTCTCTTTTTATTGATTGATTGAAACTATTTTTTTCCATCACAAACATTCCCCGGGTGAGGTATGAGAACTCAGCACAATAATATAAAACGAGAGCAGATGAAACACATTACTAAAACCAACTTGTTGCAACCATGGAAGCATCTTATTCCTCTATAAATGATTTGTGGGTATCTGGCTGAGTTAAGGTTCCCAAATCTGTGTGCCATGATAGGCCTGCCACAACCCCATAACAAGTAGAATCATAGAGTTGGAAGAGACCACAAGGGCCATCGAGTCCAACCCCCTGCCAAGCAGGAAACACCATCAGAGCACTCCTGACATATGGTTGTCAAGCCTCTGCTTAAAGACCTCCAAAGCAGGAGACTCCACCACACTCCTTGGCAGCAAATTCTACTGTCGAACAGCTCTTACTGTCAGGAAGTTCTTCCTAATGTTTAGATGGAATCTTCTTTCTTGTAGTTTGGATCCATTGCTCCGTGTCCGCTTCTCTGGAGCAGCAGAAAACAACCTTTCTAGGAATCTAATCCCTCCCAGACACCAAGGTACCCAGGGACTGAGGAGGGTGCCCACTATGTCTCTGCATCATCCATTGTTCTGGCCTCACTTCCTCCTAGTCGGTCTTCACCTGGGGAGTTAAATGCCAGCCCCTCTCTGCACTGGATATCATTGGAGCCTACAGGCCAACATGGAGATGCAGCAGAAATGTCCTGTGTCAAAGGAGGTTGCCTGGTGTGTCTCTGATTGAGTCACTTCCCCAGGCTTGGCTTTTTCCAACAGGTAGACCAGCCCTGAACAATAATCAACAGATAATCTCAGTGGGAGGGCCTGTTTTAGGGCAAGTAAGATCTATGCTCATAGCTTAAGATTGCTAAATGGTGTTCAACTGGAGCCTACAGATGCAACAATTTCACCAAGCAATATTCCGTATAAGCAGCCAGCTAAGGTGTTGTCATAACCACAAAGTTTTGGAACGATGCTCAGACTTGGGCTTTCAGTATATGCAGAAAGGCAGAGCTAAGAGCAACCCTTTTCCCGCTGTTAAGCCTCTGAAAACCAGTTGCTGGAAAATATTAGTGAAAATAATTATGAGTGAAAATAACTAAGAAAAATGCATGTTGTTGTTGTTTAGTCGTGTCCGACTCTTCATGACCCCCTGGACCAGAGCACACTAGGCACTCCTGTCTTCCACTGCCTCCGGCAGTTTGGTCAAACTCATGCTGGTAGCTTTGAGAACATTGTCCCACCATCTCGTCCTCTGTCGTCCCCTTCTCCTTGTGCCCTCCATCTTTCCCAACATCAGGGTCTTTTCCAGGGAGTCTTCTCTTCTCAGGAGGTGGCCAAAGTCTTGGAGTCTCAGCTTCAGGATCTGTCCTTCCAGTGAGCACTCAGGGCTGATTTCCTTCAGAATGGATAGGTTGGATCTTCTTGCAGTCCATGGGACTCTCAAGAGTCTCCTCCAGCACCAGAATTCAAAAGCATCGATTCTTTGGTGATCAGCCTTCTTTATGGCCCAGCTTTCACTTCCGTACATCACTACTGAGAAAACCATAGGTTTAACTATATGGACTTTTGTGGGCAAGGTGATGTCTCTGCTTTTTCAGGTGCTGTCTAGCAGGAACCTGCAAGCCACACCAGTATCCTGCCAAGAAAACTCCATGGACAAAGACAACAGGCATATAAAAGAAATATGCATACAGAATCATAAAAATCAAAGAGTTGTAGAATTGGAAGGGAACCCCAAGGGTCCTCTAGTCCAACCCCATGGAATTCAGGAATCTCAGCTAAAGCATCCGAGACAGATGGCCATCCAAACTCTGCTTAAAAGCCTCCAAGGAAGGAGAGTCCACAACCTCCAGAGGGAGAGGGTTCCACAGTCAAACAGCTCTCTGACAGTAAGTTCTTCCTGATGTTGAGTCGGAATTCCCCTTCTTATAACTTGAAGCCATGAGTTCGAGTCCTACCCACCAGAAGAGGAGAAAACAAGCTTGCTCCATATTTGGTGAAATCATTTTGTTAAAAAGAAGTATATTAGACAAAATTGTTTACAAATATGTGTACAATAGAAAAAATGCACACAAAAATGTTGAGAAATCTTCAGTATGATTCCCCACCCAACCCCCAATATTTATTTATTTTTTGCAAACTGGTGTGGGAATGTGGAGAGCTGAGTTTTTAGAATGGGAAAATGACAAGAACTGAAACTGACTGATTCACAATTTCCTAATTTGGGCGCTTGTTAGGAGGGGCACCTCATTGCTGATAAACAAAGAATTCACGCTCTTATTCTTGAAGGTTTTGAGAGGGTTAAAGCGTATGGAAAGACCAAGATAAGCCAATGCCAGGAGTGCTTGCTATGAAGAAATCAGGTTTAAATTCCTGGGGAAAAACCTGGGTGATCTGAGTCCATTCTTCCCTGGGGCATTTTTTCAAGAGCGGCTTGGCAGCCTCATCTGATCACCATGAAACGTGGAGGCATAGACAGCCCTGCAAATGTCACAATTCCCCACGGATGACAAAACCGCGATGGATAGACATGCAAGGCTCATCTGCAGGTTGGCAGGACCTCAGCCAAAGTTTGCATTAGGCGCCTGGCAACTTTTTGGAAACTCAAAAAGGAAAGCTAGTTTGTGCATGGAAAAGGAGAACCCCAGAGGGCTGCTCTGGTCTGTCTCAGCAATAAATCGGACAAGGTGTGTGCATGCATGCATATTTCTGGGATGACAGAGGTGTCCTCATTAAAAGGCATAGGGCCTGCCATATGTTGAGACTAGAGAGCGAGGAGAAATCCAATTCAGCTCTCATTTATAGGCAAAAAAAAAATTGTACTTTTACTGCAACATGGAAACTGAAACACAGCAATCTTTCAAAACTCACATTCCTCTCACTTTTGCAATGCAGACCGCCAAGAAAAAGAGCACGCACAAAAAATGTGCAAATGGTAAACAATTAGCTTGCAAAAATTACCCTAAAACATTGAGGCATTGGTTGGTTTGTTCCATATAGGGTGGGTGAATCTATCAGTTTTGGTTTCTTACAGTTCATTTTTCCAGTCTTAATTTTGGTTCCCCACATTTCACAGAATCATAGAACAGGGGAGCTGGAAGGGACCCTGGAGTCTGTTAGAATTCCTGCTCCGTGATTGCAGTGATGGGATTGTTGTCTATCACATGACGGTGTATGTTTTGACTCCACAGAGTGGGAAGTGACAGAGACAGGATGTTTGTGTTCCTGTGTTCCGTGAAGTGGGACTATTGTCCTTTGTTCTTTTTCTCTTTGCTGTCTGATGCCAGAGAAAGAGGGAGCCATGTTGCAGTGCTCCGTGTGTGTTTATATGTAAATAAAGTAGATTAGCCAAAATGCTGAGTTGCTGAGGTCTGTAACATAAGGTGCGCAAACTCTGCCGAACCCTAAGTGTGCTGGTGTCGGTTGGCATTGGTCACTGTAATGTTCGGGCTGAAGAAAGCTTATGAAGCTCCTGAATGATCAACCAAGAGGGGGAGAATATGCCAGTTGGGCGTGTGTCTCTGCCAGAGACCCTGGGTGTACATTTCCAGAATATAAGATAAAAAAAAAAACAAATAAAATAAAACCTACATACAGCAACAATGTTTTGTGTTGTGTAGGCTCCTATGATGTAAGTCATGGGCCCCGCCTGCTCCCTAAAATATTCAACACAAAAAACAGCGACAATTTGTTGTTGACAAAGGACAGCTGGGCATATAAAGTGCCCCATTACCTTCAGTAGCTTAGGGCCTCATCAAACCTAAATCCGGCCTTGATTTGAATTCATGGGTTTGGAGCAGCAGAAAGCAAGCTTGATCCACCCTCCATACGGCAGCCTTTCAGGTATTTGAAGTTGACTGTCGTATCTCCTCTCAGTCTTCTCTTCCGTAGGCTAAACACACCCAACTCTCTCAACCATTCCTCATAAGCTTTGGTTCCCAGACCCTTGATCATCTTGTTCGCCATCTTCTGCGCACCTTCCAAGTTGTCAACATCTTTCTTGAATTGTGGTGCTCAGAACTCCAGGTGGACTCTGACCAAGGCAGAATAGAGTGGAACTACTATATTTCTGTTGATGTAGCCTAGAATAGCATTAGTGTCTTTTGCTGCTGCATCACACCATTTGCCCACGTGAAGCTTGTGGTAGACTATGATAGCGCTTAAGAAGGGCTGTGCAAAGCTTTCAGGGCTAATCAGCTGCACCTGCAATTACCTTCCCATGCAACTGATCAGGGCTTTTCTTTCTAAAAGAAATATGTTGGGGTACTCTCATTTTCCTACTCATATTGGAATACTGCCCCTCAGTGAGGCCAAACTTAAATTCACAAAATGTTTAGGACTATACCCCTATATCCTTGCATCCCCCCAGACAAAAAGCACTGCAACTGATGTCATATACGATGTCAGGTGTTTTACAGGTGGGTATGGTTCAGCCAAAAAACGAAAAAACAAAGATCATGGCCACTGGGCCCATCACCTCCTGGCAAATAGAAGAGGAAGAAATGGAGGCAGTGAGAGATTTTACTTTCTTGGGCTCCATGATCACTGCAGATGGTGACAGCAGTCACGAAATTAAAAGACCCCTGCTTCTTGGGAGAAAAGCAATGTCAAACCTAGACAGCATCTTAAAAAGCAGAGACATCACCTTGCCAACAAAGGTCCATATAGTTAAAGCTATGGTTTTCCCAGTAGTGATGTATGGAAGTGAGAGCTGGACCATAAAGAAGGCTGATTGCCGGAAAATGGATGCTTTTGAATTCTGGTGCTGGAGGAGACTCTTGAGAGTCCCATGGACTGCAAGAAGATCAAACCTCTCCATTCTGAAGGAAATCAGCCCTGGGTGCTCACTGGAAGGACAGATCGTGAAGCTGAGGCTCCAATACTTTGGCCACCTCATGAGAAGAGAAGACTCACTGGAAAAGACCCTGATGTTGGGAAAGATGGAGGGCACAAGGAGAAGGGGACGGCAGAGGACGAGATGGTGGGACAGTGTTTTTGAAGCTAGCAGCATGAGTTTGACCAAACTGCGGGAGGCAGTGGAAGACAGAAGTGCCTGGCGTGCTCTGGACCATGGGGTCATGAAGAGTCGGACACGACTAAATGAATAAACAACAACAAGGTTCAGCCAAAATAGCACCGTGGACCAAACAGAGATCTGGAAGTCCTAATAGAGCATTTGGGCCTGATGTTATCTATCCTTGTTTTACAGAATCGTGGCTGACATCCAAATCCAGGTTTCACATTTTGAAATAGTGGCAGATTTCTAAAACGCCCGTTCCAGACAGCACACATTACAGTTTCCCCCTTGCTTCCAAGGCTAGCGTGAGAGTGGACTCACGTCTTTCATCTGTTCAAAGAAAACTCCATCTCCATCTCTCTCTCGCCATCTCCTGCCTCCCACACCTCACCCCCTCCTTAATATCCCTTGTTTTCTCTTTCCTGAAGAAGACACTGCCTATAATTACAGAGCATGTTGAAATGGAGGTGCGATGGAGCAGAGCTTTCAATGTTTGTGCTTTGTCATATAAAATGACACAAATTATTATTTCGTCTTCCCGGTTAATAATGCACAGAATACTTGCCGATTTGAATGCAGCCGTGTTTACGGTGCTCCGAAGCTGAGTTAGAGGACAAAGGATGGCTTTTCTGTTGTTGTTGTTCTGCTTTGAAATCGGGCGTCTTGGGGAGAGGCAATTCCAATGGAAAGCTTGCAAGCAGGACCCAAACTGGCATGTTAGAAAGCATCGGGCACCGGCCTGCTAGCATTGCCACCCTTGGCTGGGGGAAAATACGAGACAGGTCAGGCAAAATAAAGGACAGGTCGGGGAGATGGGGGACACAAATACTCTCATGATGCCAAATCTTCCCCCCCAACTTTTGTAGAGTTAGTTCCCCACATTTGGCCTCTCCTGTCCCTCACTACCCTGACCCTTCTCTTCCCCTTGACTCACGTAGACGGGCAGGGGCCAGAGGTAGATGGCTGTCGTAGTCCTGTGCTTCCAGCCATGGCAGAGCTCAGTGGAGGGAGAAGGCAGCCAACCAGCCAAGTTTCAGGAGGGTGCTTGCCTGGAGACAGAGTCCATAGACAAGGTCCAGTCCAGTCCTAAGGTCAGGAGTACCATATATTTCCGTGTATAACACCCCCCGAGTATAAGTATTTTTGAGGACACAAAATTAAGAAAATGGGGGGAGATTGCCCTGAGTTGTTGAGCTTTTTTGGAGGAGGGTTTTGCACAGAGTTGTTGAGCTTTTTTTGTACGTGTCACAAGAGCTGCCTATCATCTGTCTCCTCGCACCAGCAGAAGCCACCTGCCCTAGTTCCAGGGAAACCAAAATAATGCTTGTTTACAAAGCTATTGTACTACCAACCTTACTGTATGCTTGTGAAACATGGACCACTTACAAACGCCATCTCCAACTTCTTGAAAGATTCCATCAACGGTGTCTCCGAAAAATCTTGCACATCACTTGGGAAGACAGGCGAACTCATATCAGTGTACTGGAAGAAGCAAAGATCACCAGTGTTGAAGCAATGATTCTTCAGCATCAACTTCGTTGGACCAGTCATGTTGTGCAGATGCCTGATGATCGTCTTCCAAAGCAACCACTCTATTCCGAACTTAAAAACCCACCTGCCTGCCATCTTGCTTACAACAAGGCCGGGGGGGGGCACTGCCTATCAGCTTCCTCCTCCTCCTACGCCTCAGTGTTGCCCCTTGCAGAACTCAGCAAAGACAAGGATGGGGGACGAAACCGGAATTATACACGTCTATAGCGCAGCCACATTTGGAATATTGTGTACAGTTGTGGTCGTCTCATCTCAAGGAAGAATATTGTAGAGTTGGGAAAGGTTCAGAAAAGGGTCACCAGAATAATCGTGGGGATGGAGCAACTTGCCATGGAGAAAGGATTACAGCATTTGGGACTCTTTTACTTTAGAGGGAAAGCAAGTGAAAGGCGACGTGATGGAGGTTTGCAAAAATTATGGCGAAGGCTGATAGAGAAAAGATTTTCTCCCTCTCTCATGACACTTGAAGCTGTGGACATAAAGCTGAATGTTGGAAGGTTCAGGACAGAGAAAAGAAAGTTCTTATTTACAAAGCACACAGTTAAGTTATGAAACAAGTTTAAGTGTTGTTGTTGTCGTCGTCATGTGAAAGACAAAAATCCCATGACTGCAGTCATGGAGCAGGAATTCTAACAGTTGTTGTAAATTGAATTTATATATCGCCCTATACCCGGGGTCTCAGGACAGTTCATAGAAAAGATCAACATAAAAACCACAATATATATAATCAAAATAAAAATAGCAACCCAATAACATCCCCCCAAAACAGCCACATTTTAAAAGGGTATTTAATTAGAGATGCGGGTGGCGCTGTGGTCTAAGCCACTGAGCCTCTTGGGCTGGCAGATCAGAAGGTCGGCAGTTCAAATCCTGTGACGGGGTGAGCTCCCGTTGCTCAGTCCCTGCTCCCACCAACCTAGCAGTTCAAAAGCACACCAGTGCAAGTAGATAAATAGGTACCGCTCTGGTGGGAAGGTAAACGGCATTTCCATGTGCTCTGGTTTCTGTCATGGTGTTCCATTGCACCAGAAGCGGTTTAGTCATGCCGGCCACATGACCCAGAAAGCTGTCTGTGGACAAACGCCGGCTCCCTTGGCCTGAAAGCGAGATGAGTGCTGCAACCCCACAGTCGCCTTTGACTGGACTTAACAGTCCAGGGGTCCTCTACCTTTTTTACCTTTAAGATGTCAATCAGATCAATCAAAGGCCTGGTTAAAAAATAATGTTTTTGACTGGTGCCTAAAGGTGTCCCTTTAAAGGGACGCGGGTGGCGCTGTGGGTAAAAGCCTCAGCGCCTAGGGCTTGCCGATCGAAAGGTCAGCGGTTCGAATCCCCGCGGCGGGGTGCGCTCCCGCTGCTCGGTCCCAGCGCCTGCCAACCTAGCAGTTCGAAAGCACCCCCGGGTGCAAGTAGATAAATAGGTACCGCTTACCAGCGGGAAGGTAAACGGCGTTCCGTGTGCTGCGCTGGCTCGCCAGATGCAGCTTTGTCACGCTGGCCACGTGACCCGGAAGTGTCTCCGGACAGCGCTGGCCCCCGGCCTCTTGAGTGAGATGGGCGCACAAACCCCAGAGTCTGTCAAGACTGGCCCGTTAGGGCAGGGGTACCTTTACCTTTACCTTTAAAGGTGTCTAATGAAGGTACCAGGTGAGTGTCTCTGGAGAGAGCATCCCACAGATGGGAAGCCACTGCAGAAAAGGCCCTGTTCTTGGTTGCTACCCTCCAGACCTTTCAAGGAGGAGGCAGATGAAGAAGGGCCTCTGAAGGTGAGTCTGGGTAGGTTCATATGGAAGGAGATGGTCCTTGAGGTTGCATGAAGAACTTTCTTTTATCTGCATTGGACCTCCCAAAATTCAGCTACTTTGAATGTCCACAAGAGATGGAGAAAAACATGCATAATTTTTGCAAACTTTCTCATGTGGACTTTTGCTCACCTTTTCTTTAAACTAAAAATGGTAAATTCTATCCTCTGCTTCGGGCTGATTGCAAACCAGTGTACAGATTCTCAGCAATTCATTTCCAGAACCAAATCCCTGTCCCTTTTCAGCATCTGGCTTTAAATAACCAGACGGGCGGTGGAGGGGGGGGAATTAAAAACTGGGAATGGGAAGTCAATTAAAATCAACTGCATCATAAAAGGTGCTTAGCAAAACACAAAAACGCCAGTCCTATTTTTAGACAGAGATTGCACTTGTTGTTCATGCTTTCCAAACCCCGTCTAAATTAAGAGCCCGGCACAATTAAACTGCAACCTTTAACTGGGACTCCTGCAGTTGGTAATACAAAAGCACCAGACGCTGTCAAATCGATTGATAGTGCAGGAAGGCAGAATTAAAGCACAGGATTCATTTTTCTTTCTGTATAAAAATTGATCTAGCTTTTGAGGTGGTTGTTATTGCGGTTTGGGCTGACTTTCTCTCATATATATATATATATATATATATATATATATATATATACTTTTGTCAAAATGATAAAATCAATGCAAACTAACGGTGATACCAAGGTTGGCGAAGGGAGGAGAGAGTTCGTCCAGACAATTCATTCCAAAGCTATTATAACAGAGCCTCTGTATACAGAAGCAGTTAAATACTTAATGCAGGAGTTTGAAAACTCTGGCTCAGGGGTTAAATGTGTGGGGCGTTATTGCAGTCAAACCAATAATTCATGCTTTGCCAGATGGGCACATGAAAGGGCAGAGGCTCACAGAGCTTTCCTGCAAAATTTGCTAGCAGGGACTCTGTGAGATCCCTTGCTTTGTCTGCCTTGGCAGGAAGCTCTAACTCTGCACATGTCCTTCCTGCCAGGGCAGCCTCCACTTTCTCCATCAAGCTTCAAATCTGACCAGATGTGCAGGTCTGAGCTCTGCAGCTCAGACAGCATTTTTGAACTAACTTTTTTTCTTTTGCAACTTAGATAAACCTGCTCAATTTTGCTATTGTAACTGCTGCTTCAAGACCTAGATTATGTAAGTAAATGCTACTTTTATTTCTTCACAAAGCAATGTGTGTTTGTGTGATTCTTGCTTTGAAGGGGAAGAAAATGGGTACCACCAGGACGAAATCAGTCTGCCTTAAAGCATCCTGGATTATTGTTTCTAGAAGGTTAAACTGCCCTTATTTTGGCTTCCAAATTTAAGCTGTAAAGGATGGTAATCTGCTGATCTCACTCATGTGATAATGACTAGACAATACATCCTCTCCTAGTGTCTAAATCCATTCCTACATAATGTGGCCCTAAGCCTCTCTATCTGGCCCTCAGAACTATTCCCTGGACACATCCCTTCCCCAGTCACATCTTCCTTTAGTATTTTTGTTGGGATATGTCTTTGTACTCAGATTATTCCTCTTGCTTGCCAGGGTGGAGAGTGATTTGTGAGTGTATATAAAAAATAGCTTACTGTGCAAAGGTAAAAATTTACATGTATTGCTCCACCCATTTTTTATTTGGCCCCACCCACTACTGGTATGTGGCCCCTGGAAGGTTGCCCAGAATGGAATGTTGCCCTCAGGCTGTAAAAAGGTTCCCCATTGCGGACTTAATGTCAGATCAGTCATCTGATAGCTGACTGCTGGTGATGGCTGCAAGCTTCTATGGGTGTGAAATTCATGCATGACAGATGTTTGGGGTGGATAATATTTATTATGCCCAATTCCTACTATGGCAGAGAACTGGGTGGACAAAGTATATGGCTTTGAATTTATGTCTGAACTGTGTTCCAGAGGGAGAAAAATTCTGTTTCATTCGCATTTATAGATTCACCTACTGAATTCACACATTATTAAAACAATTTATGAAAGACTGCACAGCCGTTCTTTGAAATTTGCACTGCCCTGAATTTTGCAATGCAGTTCCACATCTAAATAATATGTACAGGAATGCATAAACTAGGGTGAAGTACGCATTAAAATGCACACATTTGAGGGCATAACATGCAACGTGTTATACCAGGCAAAACTTCATTGCATATATATATATATATATATATATATATATATATATGGAAAAAAACGCTTCCAAACATATTAGGATAAATTCATACTAGAATGCTGATTACTCTTCATGATGGCTTTTAAAAACACACAAACAAAATAACAAAGATTTCTGTCAATGTAGAGAACTGAAGTTAAGAATGGAAAAACGGGAAACGAAGAGAAAACGAAATTGACAAATTCATCCTTCCCTAGATAGAAAAGAGGGTCATCAAGCAGCAAAAAGAAATTATTTAATGTGGTGGAGACCATTTGCTGAATATAGGTGGAACATCTAGTCCAATTTATGAATCTCTGGCAGCTTATGAATCACTGACAGGTAGTCATCCAAGCTCTGTTTAAAAATTTTCCAGTGAAGGAGAGTCCATTATAAAACACTGTAAGCATTTTTGCAAGTTTGTTTCAGTCTAGCTGATGTTCAAACTTTGCATAGTTTGCTTTTTGGGTGGCAGTAAAGAAAATAGCATATATATAAGTTGATGGCTATTGGGCATTCAGCTAAACTGGCCTTCCACATGCAAAGGATACTTATGAGAAGCAGATTCTAGTTACAGACTGAGAAGGGAGGCACTATCACTCTCATGCCCTGCTTGGAACTTCCTGGGGACTTCTGATCATGCTGTGAGACAGGGTTCATCAACTTTGGGGCCTCAGATGTTGTCGGACTCCAACTCCCATCATGCAAAGTCGCCTTCGACAGTTGTCAGGTTGTTGACATGCAGAAGGGCCTGGAGGCTAGCTGTCCAGTCATTGGCCCGTGCTCTGGCGTAAATCAGTGACCCAAACTTCAAAAGCCTGGGCATGCAATTAGCAGAGTGTACTGTGCACACTGAAGTAGGCGTGAGACGTGTGAAGTCATGCTGCAGCCACAGATTTATTAAACATAAATGGGAACAAAGAAACATGTCGTCTCTCTCTCATGACGTCTCGGAGAGAACAGCAAAAGCAAAAGCTATACACAAACGGAAGTTCCCAGCAAGCTGTGCTGGAGTGTAAACAGACCTGTGACATCCAACAATCTCATGCCTGTTCCTTAAGGTGGAATGGAAATGTCAACACAGGTATGATGGGATTGGTAGTCCGGCATTGGAGAACAAAAGTTGAAGAACACTGCTGCAGGAAATACAAGGCAAGGCTAGATCTGGAGTAGCAATATTTGGTGGCCTCCACACAGAATCACAGAAACTTTACTTTCTTGGGCTCCACGATCACTGCAGATGGTGACAGCAGTCACGAAATTCAAAGATGCCTGCTTCTTGGGAGAAAATCAATGACAAACCTAAACAGCATCTTAAAAAGCAGAGACATCACCTTGCCAACAAAGGTCCGTATAGTTAAAGCTATGGTCTTCCCAGGAGTGATGTACGGAAGTGTGAGCTGGACCATAAAGAAGGCTGATCGCTGAAGAATGGATGCTTTTGAATTATGGTGCTAGAGGAGACTCTTGAGAGCCCCATGGACTGCAAGAAGATCAAACCTCTCCATTCTTAAGGAAATCAGCCCTGAGTGCTCACTGGAAGGACAGATCATAAAGCTGAGGCTCCAAGACTTTGGCCACCTCATGAGAAGAGAAGACTCCCTGGAAAAGACCCTGATGTTGGGAAAGATGGAGGGCACAAGGAGAAGGGGACGACAGAGGACGAGATGGTTGAACAGTGTTCTTGAAGCTACCAGCATGAGTTTGACCAAACTGCGGGAGGCAGTGGAAGACAGGAGGGCCTGGCGTGCTCTGGTTCATGGGGTCACAAAGAGTCGGACATGACTAAACAACTAAACAACAACAACACACAGAATCATAAAATGTTTCAGAATATGTCTGGATTTTCCCGGATATTACCAGGATTTCAAACGTGGAATTGACATCTGGGGGACTTTCCGAAAGGTGGCACTTTGTTCTTAGTCAAGTCAATTGAAAGATCAAGAGCTTGGGGGCATTTTTGTACAAAAAAGCTCAACAACATTTGGGTCCTTCTTTTAAAAACTACATTGGGTACCCCTGAATACACATCCTTGACTCATCCTACAAGGAGGGTTCCTCTGCTAACGCAATGCCTTCAACCGGTTGGAGGATGGATGGCGGATAACAGATTGAGGTTGAATCCTCACAAGACAGAAATACTGTTTTGGGGGGACAGGGGGCGGGTGGGTGTGGAGGACTCCCTGGTCCTGAATGGGGTCACTGTGCCCCTGAAGGACCAGGTGCGCAGCCTGGGAGTCATTCTGGGCTCACAGCTGTCCATGGAGGCACAGGTCAATTCTGTGTCCAGGGCAGCTGTTTACCAGCCCCATCTGGTACGCAGGCTGAGAGCCTACCTGCCCGCAGGCTGTCTTACCAGAGTTGTGCATGCTCTAGTTATCTCTCGCTTGGACTACTGCAATGCGCTCTATGTGGGGCTAACTTTGAAGGTGACCTGGAAACTACAACTAATCCAGAATGCAGGAGCTAGACTGGTGACAGGGAGCAGCCGCCAAGACCATATAACACCATTCTTGAAAGACCTACACTGGCTCCCAGTATGTTTCCGAGCACAATTCAAAGTGTTGGTGCTGACCTTTAAAGCCCTAAACGGCCTCGGTCCAGTATACCTGAAGGAGCGTCTCCACCTCCATCGTTCTGCCCGGACACTGAGGTCCAGCGCCAAGGGCCATCTAGCGGTTCCCTCGCTGAGAGAAGCCAAGTTACAGGGAACCAGGCAGAGGGCCTTCTCGGTAGTGGCACCTGCCCTGTGGAATGCCCTTCCACCAGATGTCAAAGAGAAAAATAACTACCAAACTTTTAGAAGACATCTGAAGGCAGCCCTATTTAGGGAAGCTTTTAATGTTTAATAGGTTATTGTATTTTAGTGTTTTGTTGGAAGCTGCCCAGAGTGGCTGGGGAAACCCAGCCAGATGGGTGGGGTACAAATAATAAATTATTATTATTATTATTATTATTATTATTATTATTATTATTATTATTATTATTTACCTTTGGCTTCCCTTCGGAGTGATTCTGAGGTCATGTTTATGGCATTCCTCCAGCCTAGAAAACAACCTCCGCTTTGCAACTAGGGGAACTTTTGTTCTACCACCTGGGAGCAGCCCTGCCGAGGCAGCTCTTGTTATTATGACTTCTTTTGAAAAACCAAAACCAAAAAAAAATGAGACAAAAATTGATTTATGTAAATTAAACAGCAAGAAATACCAGCACTCCAGTCAGGAGGAGAAATGCTGCTTTTACAAGCTCAATATTTCACACAGATTATTCATTCTTCTCCGTGAGCTATTACCTCTTTGCCTCCTCTTATATTTTTACCGATAGCATTAAATGCTGGATGTAGGCAATATCTTTGATCTATGGACAATTTACAATGCTGGGTCACGCGACACACACAGGCCGGGCTGCTCTCTCTTTCACTCCCCTCATCCACCCCATTACCTTATCGGCTTGTACATAACAGAAATGGTGTACACACACACACACACACACAAACACACACACCAAGAGCTACTCTTGCTGGCCTCAGCTCCATCAAGCAAGCAGCATCTCTGTGGGAATTTCTGGACAGCTGTTTCAAAAGAGAGCAGATGGGCATCTCTTGAAGACCCTTGTGTCCCGGGGACGATCGCTGGCCTGTAGAATGGACTCCCTCACAAAGTGGTGGACTCTCCTTCACTGGAGCTTTTCTCTTTTTGGATGAACCCCATTGTTGTTGTTGTTTAGTTGCTTAGTCGTGTCCGCCTCTTCATGACCCCCTGGACCAGAGCATGCCAGGCACTCCTGTTTTCCACTGCCTCCTGCAGTTTGGTCAAACTCATGCTGGTAGCTTCGAGAACACTGTCCCACCATCTCGTTCTCTGTCGTCCCCTTCTCCTTGTGCCCTCCTTCTTTCCCAACATCAGGGTCTTTTCCAGGGAGTCTTCTCTTCTCATGAGGTGGCCAAAGTCTTGGAGCCTCAGTTTCACGATCTGTCCTTCCAGTGAGCACTCAGGGCTGATTTCCTTCAGAATGGAGAGGTTTGACTTTCCTATACCTTTAACATATTTATCATATTTCCATAATCTCTTTTTTACTTTATATAATCATTTAAAAATCACACTCTCATTTGTAAATTATCTCTTTCTTTCCTCATTACCAAACGTTTCATGTTAAAGCTAGAAACCTCTTCAGGTGTTTACAGTTTTCTTTATACAATATAAATAAGCTCCAATCCTTTTGAAATCTCTCATCGGGTCTATTCTTAATTTTCCCCGTCAACTTCGCCAACTCCACAAATTCTACCATCTTTATCTGCCAGTCATCTAGGGTGGGGAGTTCTTGCTGTTTCCATCTCTGGGCTAGGAGGATTCTTGCTGCCGTTGTAGCATACATGAATAGGTTTACATCTTTTTTGTGGATTTCCTCATCAATTAACCCTGATAAAAATATTTTTGGTTTTTTACTGAAATTATATTTCAATACCTTTTTTAATTCATTATAGATATTGTCCCAGAAGGTTTTAACTTTAGTGCAAGTCCACCACATATGTAGGAAGTTTCCTTCCTTCTCCCTACATTTCCAACATGATTTATCCTGACCTTTATACATTTTGGCAAGTTTACATGGTGTGATGTACCAACGATACATCATCTTCAATGATTTTCTTTAAGTGCCACACACGCCGTGAATTTGATTGTTTTATTCCACATTACCTCCCACCTCTCAAAATTGATGTTATGCCCCAGAACCCAGAAGCCTTAGAGTTGGCCTTAGAGCTCAAAACCCTGATTCAAGCTATCTTGGTCCGCTGGAGCTTTTTCAACAGAAGTTGGGGGGGGCATCTGTTAGGGATTCTTCAGCTGTGGTGCTTGCCATGCAGGGGGTTGGACTAGATGACCCTCAGGGTGCCTTTCCACTCTGCTTCTATGTGATATTCTGTGAGATGAGGGCACTAAGAGTTGTTAGGAGGACTCTTTATTTCCCTCACAGAGCTGAAATTCTCAGAGGGGCTTAACAGCTAATCCCTCTTCACAACTCTGAGAATTGTAGTTCTGTGAGGGGAATAGGGGCCTCCCATTAATACTAATAATATCATCATATTTATTTATATCTCAGCTTTTTTCCTGACGTGGACTCCGGATGGCTTACAGCTAAGACAGGAACAGCTAAAAACATAGGGTAAAAAGCCACAATTAGCAAACGCACACCCTTCGACATTTCCCCGATGAAAATTGAGACGTCCTAGGGAAAAGTGAAACATTCCAAGATCAAATTAGAAGCTGGGAAACGTACTGGGAGCCAATGTTGGTCTTTCCAATTGTTCTGTGGTGGCTGCATTTATTTTATTTATCAAGTTTCATACCCTCCCTCTTTCCTCCAATGAAAATAGGGACATCCTATTCCGTGTCTTCCATCATTTCTCTGATGAAAATAGGGACATCCAATGCTATTTTTTCTAGAAAAAGGGGTGCCGGAACTCACCATAAACGCCTCCCTTGTACTCTTAGAATGGCAGTGGTGCCTACCTGAGAGGTGCCAGAACTGAGCTCCAGTGAGTTTTGACTGAAAAAAAAAAGCTCTGGGCCCCAGTCAAGCTTGCAAAAATCTACCATTTGCCTGATAATAAGTGTTGGAAGTGTAAAGAAACGGAAGGTACCTTTTTTCACCTTTGGTGGACGTGCCCGAAGATTAAGGCCTTCTGGGAAATGATATATAATGAAATGAAAAAGGTATTTAAATGTACTTTCCATAAGAAACCAGAGGCCTTTCTCTTGGGCATTGTCGGCCAATTGGTGTCAAAGAAAGATAGAACATTTTTTATGTATGCTACAACAGCAGCAAGAATACTCATTGCAAAGTATTGGAAGACACAGGAGCTACCCACTCTGGAAGAATGGCAGATGAAGGTGATAGACTACATGGGACTGGCTGAAATGACCGGCAGAATCCGAGACCAGGGGAAGGAGACGGCGGAAGAAGATTGGAAGAAATTTAAAATTTATCTTAAGAAATATTGTAAAATTAATGAGTGTTAAAATGTTGTGGTTATAGAAAGTAAGGGATTATAGCTGTAAAAGTTTAAGTAAAAAAAAAGAAAAGGGAAAAAATTAGATAAAATTAAGGGGGGGATTTGCTGAAATAAATTTGGGAATTGGAATGCAGAAAGGGGAGGTATGGGGAAGTCGGTGAAGTAAGTTTTAAGAAAAAAAGGATTTGAAATTATACATGTTTGTTTTGGTGTGTGTATGTTTGTATTGTGTATTGTGTGTTTTTTTTTCATAATTTGTGAAAATTCAATAAATATTTAAAAAAAGAAAAAGAAAAAAAATGCTCTGGGGGCGTCCTACTCCATACCCTCCAATAACCCCCCCTCCCCATTTCGTGGTGTTTATGGGCCCCAAAGGAAACCGACTCTGAGTTGGACACACACACACACACACACACACACACACACACACACGTCAGGCAAGTAGCAAATGAAAGAATGTGGCGAAGGGAAGGCAAGCCTCTGGATGAATCAGGGGGATTTATTTAACGTCTTGCTGGGTCCTCACAATAGATAGGTCAAGGCACCCTGACAAATCCTATTTGTCATTTCCCCAAGACAAAAGCCCGACTGTCCGCCTGCAAATGGATTGAGTGAGGTGGAGACAACTGTTGCCCGGGATTCAAAAGGCCGGAGAAGACCGCTCTCCGTCAAAGGTTAGGTGGCCATCTCCATGGTTTCTTGAAGGTCACAGAGCCTTCTGGCCTGATTCAGGCATTCCTCTCCAGTGAAATGGGCCTTGAGTCACGGCCGTGGGGGCTAAGAGGGGAAGCTGTGAGGCAGGAAGCCTTGGATTTGAACCTTGCCTCTTCTCACAAACTGGCAGAAGTTGCTGGGCTGCAGCTTGTAAGAACACAAGAAGACCCTTGTTGGACCAGGCCAAGCAACCATGTGGTCCAGCATCGTTTTCTCACTGTGGTTACAAAATGCCTTCAAGCAGGACTCAAACACTCGCTGTCTCCAACTGTGGAGAAAGAATCATAGAATCATAGAGTTGGAAGAGACCACAAGGGCCATCGAGTCCAACCCCCTGCCAAGCAAGAAACACCATCAGAGCATTCCTGACGTATGGTTGTCAAGCCTCTGCTTAAAGACCTCCAAAGTAGGAGACTCCACCACACTCCTTGGCAGCAAATTCCACTGTCGAACAGCTCTTACTGTCAGGAAGTTCTTCCTAATGTTTAGGTGGAATCTTCTTTCTTGTAGTTTGGATCCATTGCTCCGTGTCCGCTTCTCTGGAGCAGCAGAAAACAACCTTTCTCCCTCCTCTATGTGGCATCCTTTTATATATTTGAACATGGCTATCATATCACCCCTTAACCTCCTCTTCTCCAGGCTAAACATGCCCAGCTCTCTTAGCCGTTCCTCATAAGGCATCGTTTCCAGGCCTTTGACCATTTTGGTTGCCCTCCTCTGGACACCTTCCAGTTTGTCAGTGTCCTTCTTGAACTGTGGTGCCCAGAACTGGACACAGTACTCCAGGTGAGGTCTGACCAGAGCAGAATACAGTGGCACTATTACTTCCCTTGATCTAGATGCTATACTCTTATTGATGCAGCCCAGAATTGCATTGGCTTTTTTAGCTGCCGCGTCACACTGTTGGCTCATGTCAAGTTTGTGGTCAACCAAGACTCCTAGATCCTTTTCACATGTACTGCTCTCAAGCCAGGTGTCACCCATCTTGTATTTGTGCCTCTCATTTTTTTTGCCCAAGTGCAATACTTTACATTTCTCCCTGTTAAAATTCATCTTGTTTGTTTTGGCCCAGTTCTCTAATCTGTCAAGGTCATTTTGAAGTGTGATCCTGTCCTCTGGGGTGTAAGCCACCCCTCCCAGTTTGGTGTCATCTGCAAATTTGATCAGGATGCCCTTGAGTCCATCATCCAAGTCGTTGATAAAGATGTTGAATAAGACCGGGCCCAAGACAGAACCCTGTGGCACCCCACTAGTCACTCTTCTCCAGGATGAAGAGGAACCATTGATGAGCACCCTTTGGGTTCGGTCAGTCAGCCAGTTACAAATCCACTGAGTGGTAGCAGAGTCAAGACCGCATTTCACCAGCTTCTTTACAAGAATATCATGGGGCACCTTGTCAAATGCCTTGCTGAAATCAAGGTAGGCTACATCCACTGCGTTCCCTTCATCTACCAGGCTTGTAATTCTGTCAAAAAACGAGATCAGGTGTGTGCGCAATGCCAAATTGTCTGAGTTTGACAGGATGGAGCTAGCTGAGATTTGGAGTAATAATAATAATAAAAATGTTTACTTTTTTCAAACGGATGCTGTGATTTGTGAGTTTGGACCCAATGATATGATACAACAATTTTTATTGTCATTGTCCCATACAGAACAACGAAATTGAAAAAAATCTACATCAGACATTCAGAGACCAACAAGCCACCTATCCCAGCCTAGTTAGCCCCTAAAAACTCTGATACCCCATAATTCAATATAATATACTCACATAGAGACTACCTTACACTGCATTTAAAACCAAAATCGCATTTGGATAGAAACTGTTTCTCAGGCGGCTAGTCCTAGTCTTTATAACCCTGTACCTTCTTCCAGAAGGCAGAAGCTGAAAGAGATCATTTCTGGGGTGCGCACTATCCTACGCTATCTCTGCTGCTTTCTTATGGCATCTGGAATCATAAATTTGATCCAAGGTGGGAAGAGTGCACCCAATTATTCTCTCTGCAGTCTTTATAACCCTGGACAGCTTTGTCCCCCCCCCCCCGGCCGTGCAGCTCCCAAACCACACACACAGACCCTAAGTTAATACACTCTCAACAGTACAATGGTAAAATGCCATCAACAGGTCCTTTGAGAGATTATTTTTCTGGAGGATTCTCAGAAAATATAACCTCTGCTGTGCTCTCTTCATCAGGTCTTTGCTGTTTTGTCCCCAGGTTAGGTCATCTCTCAACTCCATTCCCAGAAATCGAAACCTGCCTAAAACTGGGCAAAATTAAGCCAGAGACTAATTTGGGCCTGCCATCTTGAATCATAATGGTGCCTGGAGTCCGAACACCAACAAAGACCAAAGACTCATTCTGGGAAGCCTCATGCTGAGTTTAGAAACCGTATCTCGAGAGGCAGCTATGCCAAACTATGGGCAAAGTCCTGGCCAAAGTCCCATGCATGTGTGATGCAAAATTGCCTGAACTTCATCAATCTTATGCGGCTGACAGGTCACCGAAGCTTTCCTCGCTTTGCCATGCGCCAGCAGGGTCCGTGGCGTCAGTTATGAAGCTGTGAGACTCCTGTAGTTGCCGCTGACAGTTGGCCGGAGGCCAGCTCGGTTGTGGTCTCGCCGTGTCTTTCCAAATGACCGTTTGACTGTGACACGTTCAGTCGGCGCTGGAGCTCGATGTGGGAAGGAGAAAGGAATCATTCAGCCTGCAAGGCCATTGATCCGCACGCCTGATCTTTTCAGCGGGAGCAAATGTGCGGCGCATGTGTTTGGGGGGAGGGAAGGGAAAGGGCTGGCGTTTCATTGGAGCCAAAGAGACACCATTGTGTGGGGAGGGGGGAAGGGGGCGGGTGGGCTGCGAGAGTCGAGAGAACAAGCCATTTATCACTTCCACTGAGTAGTTTCATATGTAAGGAACTCTTTATGGCCTCCCCTAATTGCCATGATATTCCTCCGGCAATCACAATTCTTCCTTCTATCTGCTCGGCTCGGTCTGATGGATCGGCTGCTCGTGGAAGGGAAAGCGAGAAAATAAATAAATGCTAAGAGAAAGGGAGGAGAGGAATCAACAATGGGAACTATTTTGCACTCACTCTGGGACCCAAGGCATGGCCAAAACAGGGAGAGAAAATGGCGGCCAACACACCCACTGTGGCTCTTAGGTGAAGGATTTTTAATTCTTTGATTTATTATTAGCAGGGAGTGCCTGGCACTACCTAGGAATTTGTAGAAACCCCAAAATATTCTGTGTTTTTTATAAGGATAGTGAAATTTGTGCGCTTGAACCAATCACAAGGAAGTCATGCCACAGTATGAACCAAAATGCCACATTGAACCAAAATGGGACCGAGAATCCAGACGTCAACAAAGACCGCCACCCTCCATCTTGGAAACCCTCAAGAGCCAGCTAAACCTACGTCAAAATGCAGGCGAAGTCACACCAAGGTTGTGTTTTGGTCTCCCATCTTGATTCAAAATGGCGCCCGGCGCCCAAACCTCCACCGCCGCCTCAGAAACTCTTGAGCCGAATTTGGGTGGCGGTTATCCTGAGAGGTGGCTGAACCTATAGAGTGGTGCCTCGCAAGAGGAAATTAATTCGTTCTGCAAGTCTCTTCGTCTTGCGGTTTTTTCGTCTTGCAATGCACGGTTTCCCATAGGAATGCATTGAAAATCAATTAATGCGTTCCTAGGGAAACCGCCTTCAGACCAGGTCCGGGGACAGTCTGTCCCCGGACCTCTTCTGAAGGCTGGGGGGGGGACAAGGGCTTTTCTTTCCACCCCCAGCATTTAAAAAAACCCCGGGACAGCGGAGGACTTCTCCGCTGTCCGGGCGATCTTAAAATGCTGGCGGGCGGCATTTTAAAATCGCCCCGGACAGCGGAGAACTTCTCCGCTGTCCGGGGCGATTTAAAAGCCCCTGGGAAGGCAGGCAGGGGGGACAAAGACTTTTGCCCCCCGCCAGCCTTCAGAAGAGGTCCTGGACCTCTTCTGAAGGCGGGCGGGGGGCCAAAGTCTTTGCTCCCCCCCGCCTGCCTTCAAAAGGTGTCCCCGCTGCGGCGGGAGGTGTCCCCTGCCCCCCCCCGCCCGGCTTCGGAGCACCGGGAGAAGCCATCTCCCCGCAGCCCCTTGCTGCAAAAGACGTCGGGGGAAGCGGGGAAGCGAAGCGCTTCGCTTCCCCGCTTCCCCCGACGTCTTTTGCAGCAAGGGGCTGCGGGGAGATGGCTTCTCCCCCCAGCCCCTTGCTTCAGAAGAGGTCCGGGGGAAGCGAAGCGCTTCGCTTCCCCGCTTCCCCCGGACGTCTTTTGCAGCAAGGGGCTGCAGGGAGATTGCTATCTCCCCGCAGCCCCTTGCTTCAAAAGAGAAGACCCGCTTGTCCCCGGGGCAAGCTTCGTTTTGCGAAGCAAGCCCATAGGGAAATTCGTCTTGCGAGGGAACTCGAAAACGAAAAAACCTTTCGTTTTGCGAGTTTTTCGTCTCGCGAGGCGTTCGTCTTGAGGGGTACCACTGTACTTCAAAATGGGTGAAGTCATGCCAAAGTCATGTGTCCATCTGCCATCTTGATTCAAAATGGTGCCCAGCATCCAAACAGTGACAACGACTGCCATTCCCTCCTCAGGAATACGTGTGCTGAGTTTGGTGACGATATCTTGAGAGGCAGAAAAATCTATAGCAAACAAATGGACTGAGACGGACTGCTGATTTGGGTGCAACTTTCTTTTCATCCCAGCATAGAGTTGCTCAGAACCTGGGGTGGGGTTATATTGGTTTGCTTTCTTCTTAATAAATGTATACAGTGGTACCTTGGTTCTCAAATGCCTTGGTACTCAAACAACTTGGAACCCAAACCCTGCAAACCCAGAAGTAAGTGTTCTGGTTTGCAAACTTTTTCAGAAGCCAAATGTGCTCCGTTTAGAGTGTTACGCTTCCGATATGAGTGCCACACTTCCGTTTTGTGTGTCACACTTGCATTTTGAGTGTTACACTGAGGTCTTCCAGTTTTTGCTATTTATTTTGTGTTTTTGTTTTTGCAGCTCTTGTTTTGGTTGTTGTTGTGACTGTGTGGAACCCAGTTCAGCTACTGATTGATTGATTGATTGATTGTGTGACTGCAGTACATTGTTTATTGGTTTCATTTTATGGATCAGTGGTCTTGTAGGATAGCAAAATTCATGTTAAATTGCTGTTTTAGGGCTTGTTTTTTAAAGTCTGGAACGGATTAATCCATTTTGCATTACTTACTTATGGGAAAGCGTGCTTTGGTTTTGGAACACTTTGGTTTTGGAACAGACTTCCGGAACAGATTAAGTTTGAGAACCAAGGTGCCACTGTACCTTGCACTTTCCTCGAGAGGAACAAAGGCAGGAAACATATTACTAAAGCAATTAAAACTTCGAACAAACAGTTTAGCGCTACTTTCTAAAGTGCAGTTTAAAGCAAGCTTCCAAAAAGCAGTTCAAAGCAGCCATCTAAAAAGCAGTTTGAGATTCGTAAAAAATTCCCTCCGTGGTTAGGGTGGGCTAGTATGTTTTTATGTGTGGAATCGTTCAGGGGAGTTATTTGTAAGGCTGGATTTAAAAAATAATATCGTAAATTACAGTTTAGAGGTCCTGGGCCCTAAGGAAGTCAGATTATCCTCCACCAGGGCCAGGGCCTTTTCAGTGATGGCTCCGACCTGGTAGAATGCTCTGTCCCATGAGACCAGGGCCCTGCAGGATTTAACTTCCTTCTGCAGGGCCTGTAAGACAGAGCTATTCCACCTGGCTTTCAGTTTGAACTTAGCCTGATCTTTTATTCCCCTTCCTTCCCTTTTTATGAAAATTATCCGCTCTGGGATCCCACAGCTAATTCTCCACTGGTCTCCTCACTGGCCCAAATAGGACTAATTTAGCCAGCTAGCTGGTGATCATCTAATACTTGTTGGATGGATTTCCCCCCTAAATTGATTTTTGAATTGTGAATTTATTGTTATTAATGCTTTATACTGTATTTTATGCTGCTTTTTGTTGCATCAATTGTTTTAAATTTGTTGTTAGCTGCCCTGAGCCCGGTTTTCTGAACCGGGAAGGGCGGGGTATAAATAAAAAAATATTATTATTATTATTAATTACGCACATGCCAGATTTTCACCAGGACTCCCGAGTTTTGCAAAGCTGCCCAAAGTCTTATTAGATCAGCTCTGCTACATCTATAATTCAAGGGGAGGGGATAAGGGGCGGGATCCGAGGATGAGATTAAGATCATGCTATTTAGAGAGCGCAGGCAATCCAAGCCCCCTTCAGATAAGTCTTGTTGTGAGAGAAAGTTCCACATTAGCCGCTGAGGACTCTTCCCGTCCATCCTCTCCAGGCGGCGGCTTGCAAAATTGATTAACAAACACACACAGAGAAGAAAATTGCAGAGCTTAAGCAAAAGAATAATGATTTTTCTAATAGGAATGTTGCCTTGATTAGCAGAAATTATAGGGCAGCTCTACTGGTACGCTTTGCCCAACATAAACCTGGAACCAGGTCTTAACTGCCAAATGCGTTGGAGGGGAGGGAGAATAGGTCAACGTAAATCAAAATAATCCATGACCTGTTTTGCAAAGCGGTTTCCAAAGGGCCTGGGACAAATGGGTGGCAAGAAGACGGTGGGTCATTTTATAAAAACTAAGCATGGCATAGAGAAAGCAGACAGAGGAAATCTTGTCTCCCTTTTTCATAACACTAGGAATCGTGGACATCTGAGGAAGCAGAATGCTGGAAGGTCCAGGACAGATAAAATAAAGGACTTCTCTATGCAGCACAAACTGTGGAACTCCCTGCCACCAGAACCTTGCAGAGCCAGGTAGAGGCCCAGGCCAGGTAGATAATGTGTCCCCCTTTTTTTACCCTGGGGATAACTGAAGTCTTATAAATAAGTAAGTATATAAATAATTTTCACAAATGTTATGCTGACAAATAATTTTATTTCAAGGCTTGAACCGTATCTGCATATAAAGAAAAAACGGAAAATATGGATATACAATAGTGCTTTTTAAAAATACATAGGGAAAAGGATTATTTTATTTAAATTTTAAAATGCTTTCCTAGCTTTCTTTTCTTCGAATTCTTGAATTACGCAGGAAAAATCAAGCAACTTCGCCTTATTGCGGTTTATGTCGTTTGGCAAACAAGATTTCAGACAAAACCTCACCAACTTTTAACAGCATGAAAAGCATGGTCCACCATCATGTTTGCAGTGCGCTGGCTGCTGGAGTCTTGGTTGCCTCCACCCACGAAGGCGCCCATTCTGCGCTCCTCTGCGGAGTCAATCGCAGGCCCTGCCCTGGACGCCAGGGAAGCTTTCATCATTTCGCGCTGCCAGCCATGGCCCCAGGGAATCCGCCCACTGCCACTACCACCTTTGCATCTCTGCGTCCCCTGTGATTGTAAATATGCTGACTGAGGCCCCCTTTGGAATCGGTGGGCTGGGCCAAGTGGCCCATATGGCCTCCCCCTCTGTCTGGGCCTGCCTGCCACAGGAGGCTGCGACGGTCACCAACCTTAGTGGCTTTGTTAGATAAATTCATGGAGGAGAGGGTTAGCAATGGCTACCAGCCATTGATAGTTATGCTCTGCCAGCACAGTTTGAGGCAGTGATGTTTTGAGTACCAGTGGCTGGAAACCACAGGAGGGGAGAGTTGCTCTTCTGCTTGGATCCTGCTTGCGGGTTTTCCCACAGGAATCTGGTTGGCAATTGTGATAGAATCATAGAATCATAGAATCATAGAGTTGGAAGAGACCACAAGGGCCATCGAGTCCAACCCCCTGCCAAGCAGGAAACACCATCAGAGCACTCCTGACATATGGTTGTCAAGCCTCTGCTTAAAGACCTCCAAAGTAGGAGACTCCACCACACTCCTTGGCAGCAAATTCCACTGTCGAACAGCTCTTACTGTCAGGAAGTTCTTCCTAATGTTTAGGTGGAATCTTCTTTCTTGTAGTTTGGATCCATTGCTCCGTTTCCGCTTCTCTGGAGCAGCAGAAAACAACCTTTCTCCCTCCTCTATGTGGCATCCTTTTATATATTTGAACATGGCTATCATATCACCCCTTAACCTCCTCTTCTCCAGGCTAAACATGCCCAGCTCTCTTAGCCGTTCCTCATAAGGCATCGTTTCCAGGCCTTTGACCATTTTGGTTGCCCTCCTCTGGACACCTTCCAGTTTGTCAGTGTCCTTCTTGAACTGTGGTGCCCAGAACTGGACACAGTACTCCAGGTGAGGTCTGACCAGAGCAGAATACAGTGGCACTATTACTTCCCTTGATCTAGATGCTATACTCTTATTGATGCAGCCCAGAATTGCATTGGCTTTTTTAGCTGCCGCGTCACACTGTTGGCTCATGTCAAGTTTGTGGTCAACCAAGACTCCTAGATCCTTTTCACATGTACTGCTCTCAAGCCAGGTGTCACCCATCTTGTATTTGTGCCTCTCATTTTTTTTGCCCAAGTGCAATACTTTACATTTCTCCCTGTTAAAATTCATCTTGTTTGTTTTGGCCCAGTTCTCTAATCTGTCAAGGTCATTTTGAAGTGTGATCCTGTCCTCTGGGGTGTTAGCCACCCCTTCCAGTTTGGTGTCATCTGCAAATTTGATCAGGATGCCCTTGAGTCCATCATCCAAGTCGTTGATAAAGATGTTGAATAAGACCGGGCCCAAGACAGAACCCTGTGGCACCCCACTAGTCACTCTTCTCCAGGATGAAGAGGAACCATTGATGAGCACCCTTTGGGTTCGGTCAGTCAGCCAGTTACAAATCCACTGAGTGGTAGCAGAGTCAAGACCGCATTTCACCAGCTTCTTTACAAGAATATCATGGGGCACCTTGTCAAATGCCTTGCTGAAATCAAGGTAGGCTACATCCACTGCGTTCCCTTCATCTACCAGGCTTGTAATTCTGTCAAAAAACGAGATCAGGTTAGTCTGACATGACTTATTTTTCAGAAATCCATGCTGACTATTGGTGATCACAGCATTCCTTTCTAGGTGCTCACAGACTGTTTGCTTAATGATCTGCTCCAGAATCTTCCCTGCTATTGATGTCAGACTGACTGGGCGGTAATTATTTGGGTCCTCTCTTTCCCCCCTTTTGAAAATAGGGACAACATTTGTCCTCCTTCAGTCTGCCGGGACTTCGCCTGTTCTCCAGGAATTCTCAAAGATGACTGCCAGTGGTTCTGAGATCACATCTGCCAGTTCTTTTAATACTCTTGGATGCAGTTCATCTGGCCCTGGAGACTTGAATACATCTAAACTAGCCAAGTATTCTTGTACTATCTCCTTAGTTATTCTGGGCTGTGTTTCCTCTGCTGAATCATTTGCTCCAAATTCTTCAGGTCGGGCATTGTTTTCTTTATCGGAGAAGACTGAGGCAAAGAAGGCATTGAGGAGTTCAGCCCTTTCTGTGTCCCCTGTTTGCATTTCACCATCTTCTCCTCTGAGTGACCCCACTGATAATAGGATGCTGGACTAGGTGGGCAATTGGCCTGATCCAGGGAGCTGTTCTGATCCTCTTCTTAAGACGCTCTGGCGGTTGGTTCTCATGTGCTATGATTTCCGGCGGGATTTCTACAACAGCTGCAGATTCCCTGCAGGGGCAGAAGGGCCTTTGCAAAGGCCACAAACAGAAGGCCCTTTATTCGCCTCCAACATCACGTCCTTCGGTGGAACTCATTCACACATTCAGCTGAGAGTTGTGCCAGACCCAGTGAGATGTATGTGCCTCATATACAATTAAAGAAAATTTTGTAAAGATGTTCTATAGGTGGTACTTAATGCCAGTTGGGAAAGATGGAGGGCACAAGGAGAAGGGGACGACAGAGGATGAGATGGTGGGACAGTGTTCTCGAAGCTACAAACATGAGTCTGACCAAACTGCGGGAGGCAGTGGAAGACAGGAGTGCCTGGCGTGCTCTGGTCCATGGGGACACGAGGAGTCAGACACGACTAAACAACTAAACAACAACAAAGCCTACATCAAGAAAACTAAAGGTGACAGCCCAACCCACTGTGGGTTTTGCAAAGGAGAACCCCTTGCTCCTCCATGTGTTAAGAAATGTTAGAAGGTGCTGTACGTGGGCATATGAGAGAGAGAGAGACAGAGAGAGAGAGGAGAGAGAGAGAGAGAGAGAGAGAGAGAGAGAGAGAGAGAGAAGGAGAAGGAAGAAATGATCTAGGGCAGGCACGTTCAACTCCCAAGAGACTGCCATCTACTCACAGTATAAAAAGACTGGTGGTGATCTGGGGTGGGGAGTTGAACAAAGTTGGAACACAAAGCCGATCACTAACTTGATACCGCGATCGACCAAAGACAACCCCGCGATCATTTGGTCAGTCATGATCAACCTGTTGGACATTCCTGATCTAGAGGATTTCCTGGCAATGGAAGGACTTCTGCAAGTGTTATGCATGCATACAGATATTAATACAGTCATGAAAAGGTAAAGGTACCCCTGCCCGTACGGGCCAGTCATGTCCGACTCTGGGGTTGCGCGCCCATCTCACTTAAGAGGCCGGGGGCCAGCGCTGTCCGGAGACACTTCCAGGTCACGTGGCCAGCGTAACGAAGCTGCTCTGGCGAGCCAGCACCAGCGCAGCACACAGAAACGCCTTACAGTCATACCTTGGGTTAAATATGCTTCAGGTTGAACATTTTCAGGTTACGCTCCACGGCGACCCAGAAGTACCAGAACGCGTTACTTCCGGGTTTTGCTGCTCGCGCACGCGCAGACGCTCAAAGTTACGTCACGCGCAGAAGCGGTAAATCACGACTCATGCACGCGCAGACGCGGGTTGCGTTCTACTCAGGATGCAAACAGGGCTCTGGAACAGATCCCATTCGCATCCAGAGGTGCCACTGTAATCAGTTGCAAGGGAAAATCCAACTTTGGAAAAACTCCTTGGCTATCACTTTCCCTGACAGAAAAATTATGCTGGGGCCTTCCCTGGGTAATTCTTTTAGACTGCAGGTTGGGTGATTCAACCACAGATGTCAAAATGTCATGAGAAGCGGGGGCAGGTTTGTAACAGAAAACCCAGGCAGGGCGGTTAGATTCTCCAGGGCTTTTCTCACTTAGTCTTAGGCTAAGAGGGGCCAGGATGCATTTTGTGAGCTTATACAACTCTTCAACTTTCACCCTCCCAGCTTGCCTCTTCTGTCATTTGCTCCAGGCTGTGGCTGACAAGGATTCCTAAGGGACAGTCCCAGATCTACGAATTTTGCCACAAAGGTTCAAAGGTCTGCACTGCAAACCCCCTCCCCCCCCCGACTGTGAGAATCAAGCAATGAATCGGGGGATACAATTACAATTACGGTCCATTTGCAATATGCAGAGTTCCCGTTCAAGAAAGCAGAGTGGGTTAACTGTATTAAAGCTGGCCCTCCATCTATGCAGAACACCCTTTTGCAAAAAAATACATAATAATAAAACATGCCGTTCAAAACGGAGCAATGGATCCAAACTACAAGAAAGAAGATTCCACCTAAACATTAGGAAGAACTTCCTGACAGTAAGAGCTGTTCGAAAGTGGAATTTGCTGCCAAGGAGTGTGGTGGAGTCTCCTTCTTTGGAGGTCTTTAAGCAGAGGCTTGACAACCATATGTCAGGAGTGCTCTGATGGTGTTTCCTGCTTGGCAGGGGGTTGGACTCGATGGCCCTTGTGGTCTCTTCCAACTCTATGATTCTATGATTCTATGAAAACAAAGACAACCAAAAAGAGAAGAAAAAGCCACATAAGGGTGTGTGTGTGTGAAGCATTGCAAACATCATTCCTTCATTGCAGGGGGTTGGAGTAGATGACATTTTGCGTCTCTTCCACCTCTACAGTTCTATAGTTTTTTAGATAGATAGATAGATAGATAGATAGATAGATAGATAGATGATAGATAGATAGATAGTGCTGCAGATGGTGACAGTAGTCATGAAATTAAAAGACACCTGCTTCTTGGGAGAAAAGCAATGACAAACCTAGACAGCATCTTAAAAAGCAGAGACATCACCTTGCCGACAAAGGTCCATACAGTTAAAGCCATGGTTTTCCCAGTAGTGATGTATGGAAGTGAGAGCTGGACCATAAAGAAGGCTGATTGCCAAAGAATTGATGCTTTTGAATTATGGTGCTGGAGGAGACTCTTGAGAGTCCCATGGACTGCAAGAAGATCAAACCTCTCCATTCTTAGGGAAATCAGCCCTGAGTGTTCATTGGAAGGACAGATCCTGAAGCTGAGGCTCCAATACTTTGGCCACCTCATGAGAAGAGAAGACTCCCTGGAAAAGACCCTGATGTTGGGAAAGATGGAGGGCACAAGGAGAAGGGGACAACAGAGGACGAGATGGTTGGACAGTGTTCTCGAAGGTACCAGCATGAGTTAACTCCTGCAAGAGTTCGGGATCCAAAACCGAGCCTCCCAATTTTGACCAGCGGAGGGTATGAGATTCCAACGCTGCTGCTTGACTGCACTGGCGGAAGAAGAGGAGTGCAGGGGGAACACACTGCTCCCAGCAGTGCAATCCTGGCAGGGTGCCATCGTGGCTGTTCCCCCGCCCACTCTAGGTGCCCCGCCCCTGCGGGTGGCATGCCACCACCCCAGGATGTGCGCCAGCCCCGCCCCCGCCTGCTCTCCGCCACCCGGTCCCGGAGCATGAAGCTCTGCCACTGCTTGACTGTACATTTACAGTTTATGGAATCCGGCTTCTCTGGGTCAAGTTAGAACTGAGTCAACATTTGCCCTGCAGTTCACTATCCCATTACAATGTTGTTGTTTGTTGTTGTTTAGTCGTTTAGTCGTGTCCGACTCTTCGTGACCCCATGGACCAGAGCACGCCAGGCACTTCTGTCCTCCACTGGCTCCCGCAGTTTGATCAAATTCATGCTGGTAGCTTCAAGAACACTGTCCAACCATCTCATTCTCTGTCGTCCCCTTCTCCTTGTGCCCTCCATCTTTCCCAACATCAGGGTCTTTTCCAGGGAGTCTTCTCTTCTCATGAGGTGGCCAAAGTCTTGGAGCCTCAGCTTCAGGATCTGTCCTTCCAGTGAGCGCTCAGGGCTGATTTCCTTCAGAATGGAGAGATTTGATCTTCTTGCAGTCCATGGGACTCTCAAGACTCTCCTCCAGCACCAGAATTCAAAAGCATCAATTCTTCGGCGATCAGCCTTCTTTATGGTCCAGCTCTCACTTCCAATATTTTCATCTATTTGGAGGGGGCTTTTCAGTGGTGGCCCCGTCTTTTCTTTTTTAAATACATTTTATTAGTTTTTAACATATTAATTAACATTCATACAACAGAATTTCACATCTTATACAATATTTTTTGGACTTCCGTCAACGCCTCTGATGATTTTCTGTTCTTATCACTTATTATGCATTTCTTAATTTCATATTACCTGTAATTATCTTTAACTAATAATTCTCCTCTCTCTTTTTTGCAATATTTCAAATACGGTAATTCACCTTACAAAACTTCTTGCAAATCTACTTCTTGTAATCTGTCCATCACAATTACTTTTCAAATAGTCCGTAAATTTACTCCAGTCTTCTGAGAATCTCTGGTCCCGCACGTTTCGAATCCTTCCTGTTAGTTTATCTAATTCTGCATAGTCCATCAATTTCAGGTGGCCCCGTCTTTTCATCATTCCTTTTGACATGCTGGTGCAGCTGCTATGGCCTGATTGCAAACACCTCCACTTTAGGAGGCAGGGAAAGCAAACGACTGCAAAGAGAAGAAATGCGAGACACAGAATATGCAGGTATAACCACTATTCGCCAATTGTAGTCAGGTCCCGTCTGATCTGGACTGAGGACCTCCCATCCCTTGGCGGCAGTAGCCCACCCAGTGAAGAAAACATAAACAACAAATAATTTACAAACTAAGCTATAGATGTATGGCCCACTGAATATACATCAAGCAGGGTTTCACAGCATCTTCAGCAGCCCAGGGCCTGTGCTGGATAAAAGAAGAAAACAATAATTTGAAGATCTAACAGTTCAAGAGATTTCAAAGCATCCAAGGACATGCTCTGATCAGGATAAAGCTCAACAGTTCCTTGCAGGAATTCTCTGCTGCATCCCGCAGCAATATCTGGTGGGGGATAAATCTGTAAGTCTTGAAAACAGGCTTAAGACAAACATCCACGCTTCTTCTGAGCTCCTGTGGAGAAGCCCCTCTGCCTCCTCTTCCAGGATGACTCCTGGGACTTTCCCAGAAGAGCAGGCTTATTGAACTTGCTCCACTGCTATGAAGAAAAAGGGATGAACACATTCTTCTTTTAATAACAAGGATAGCAACATGGGTTACACGGAGAAGCTGCTATTGCAGTTCAAGGTCACATTCCAAGCAGGCGAAAGCAAGCAAGGAGGTCACCGAGCAGTGAGGGATGTAACCTGGGTAAAGTGTGTGGCCTAGGCAGTGTTGGCCCTCTGGTCCTGGGTTCCCCACTCCCTTGCACTACCATGTCTCTGCCAGAAGAGGGTGTCAGGAGCGAGGCAGCAATAAATCACACAGAGTAAGTGAAGTTAACTCTTTATTAGAAGAAGCAGGGTCTGCTCAGGAGTGCCAGGCCTAATGGGTACAGAAACTCACCCTGGTAGTGCTTTCCCCCATGAGGCAGTTGCAGGAACTAGGGACGTGGGTGGCGCTGTGGTCTAAGCCACAGAGCCTAGGGCTTGCCGATCGGAAGGTTGGTGGTTCAAATCCCCGTGATGGGGTGAGCTCCCGTTGCTCTGTCCCAGCTGCTGCCAACCTAGCACTTCGAAAGCACACCAGTACAAGTAGATAAATAGGTACTGCTGTGGCAGGAAGGTAAACGGCGTTTTCGTGCTCTCTGGCTTCCATCACGGTGTCCCGTTGCCCCGGAAGCAGTTAAGTCCTGCTGGCCACATGACCCGGAAAGCTGTCTGTGGACAAACACCGGCTCCCTTGGCCTGAAAGCGAGATGAGTGCCGCAATCCCCTAGTCACCTTTGACTGGACTTAACCATCCAAGGGTCCTTTACCTTTACCTTTACTTGCGGGAACTGAAGGTCCCTCTCCCCCAGCAGCCTAAGCCTCACCCACTCCTGAGTCCTTCCCAAGCAATCGGAGACAACACCTGCATGTCTATCTTTGCTCCTCTCACTTCATGCCTCTCCTGGTTCTGGGAGACCAGAACAAATTGGAGCATGTCACAGCAGGAGGGTACAACTACCTGGCTTCTTCACCAGCCTGCCTCATCCCTGCCTCTTGGCCTCCCTCACCTTTCCTGCTTCAGCTTCTGATTCTGAGAGAACACCTGGTCATAAACTATATTTTCTCAAGAAAATATAGGTGCCACAGTTGGCGTGTGGACAATCAGCCAATCAAACAGTTGAAAGCATTAAAATATTTGGGACTTATCTTCCAGTCCACAGGGTCATGGGGAGCACACCAAAAATGTGCAAAAGAAAAAGTATCCCAAAGTGCCAAGACTTTGACTCACTTTTTCCATACAAAGGGTGACAAACATATACCATCAGCCCTAGAAGTCTTCCAAGCTAAACCCCTAGCACAGCTACTATACGGGGTTCAGATTTGGACTGGTAACCACCTTAGCACTTTGGAAGCTGTTCAATCAAAGTTTCTAAGGCAGATTTTTTCTGTACCGTCATGTACGGACTTTAAACTTCTGGCTCTGCCTAAACTCAAGTCCCCCTAGTTTACTATCCCTAGTAGTAGTAGAAGAAGAAGAAGAGTTTGGATTTGATATCCCGCCTTTCACTCCCCTTCAGGAGTCTCAAAGCGGCTAACATTCTCCTTTCCCTTCCTTCCTTTCCCTTCAAGACTCCCATAAAAGTGCCTGGCTTAAAACTGTCTATCAAAAACGTCACTCTTGTGGCTTATCCCCACAACACCTACTCACTATGGGCCCTACTAAAGCAAACAGTCTAATTGGTCAACGTCTAAAAAATATCGAGCATCAGAACAACCTGGCCACTATAAGGAAATTCTGGCCTTGGTGTGTTCATTTTCCACCTCTCCATTTTGATTCTCTGACCCCATATCTGCACAAACTTATTATCCCAAAATGCAGACGTGCTTTTACACTTGCAAGACTGGGTGTTTTGCCATCTGCGGTACTTGAGGGTCGTTTCCAAAAGATCCTGCCTGAGAAACGTCTTTGCCCCTGTGGAGATGGTAGCACCGAAACAGCGCCACACGTCCTCCTGTCTTTCACTCTCTACCTGAGGGACGAGATCATCACCCCACTCGTACTAACCATCCCAGGGCGCTCAACCACTGCCACAATGTCCTTTCTTCTATCAGATCAAAATGAGCAGATAACAGCAAAGGTGGCTAGGTTCATAGAAGAGGCAATCAGAATAAGGGCCACTAACTGACGGCTGATTCAGGACTTTAAATTGTGCTCTTATATCAAACTTCCTTTTCTGTGTATACTGCAATGTTTTACTGTTGCTATGGCCACTGGCTAATGTGAATAAAGTTTTAACTTATTTATCTTATCTTAAAAGGGGTCAGGTGGCGCTGTGGGTTAAACCACAGAGCCTAGGACTTGCCGATCAGAAGGTCGGCGGTTCGAATCCCCGCATCATGGTGAGCTCCCATTCTTCGGTCCCTGCTCCTGCCAACCTAGCAGTTTGAAAGCATGTCAAGTTCAAGTAGATAAATAGCTACCACTCTGGTGGGAAGGTAAACGACGTTTCCGTGCGCTGCTCTGGTTCGCCAGAAGCAGCTTAGTCATGCTGGCCACATGACCCGGAAGCTGTACGCCGGCTCCCTCGGCCAATAAAGCGAGATGAGCGCCGCAACCCCAGAGTCAGTCATGACTGGACTTCTGGACTTCTCTCTCTCTTATGATTCTGGACTTCTCTCTGCCACAGACTCTCCCCGCTCACTAAGCCCTGTTGCCTCCCCAGCTTCCGAAGGCTCCTCTCCCCAGTCCTTTCCCTCTGACCACTCATTGTCATCCCACCACCCATCCCCGGGCTCTGAGCCTTCTTCCCTCAGGGGTTCCCACCTGGTTCCCCTCGCCATTCCTCTGTGTCCAACCAGTCCATGACAGTCACTCAGCCACCCAACGCCCCTCGATACCTGCATGTATGACCTGTTTCTTTCCATGTGCTTTCCACCATCGCCACCACCACTGATTTCCTCCGCTGCTGTCCTCTGCCAGGTGTAAGCGGCAGTTTAGATCTATCGTTTTTGAGGCAGGAGGAAACAGGGAAAGAAGGGGATTCATCCTCCCTGCCTGGCAGCTGATGGCTCAGAGTCACACATGGCTTCTCAGATTGCAGGCGGAGGAATGACATATGTCCCCCCCCCCCCCGCCTCACACAAACCCATTTGCGAATGTAACTGAAAACCACATGGGCAAGTGTTGAATGCTATTATTAGTTCGAGTTATTAGAGCTGTGTGGGATATTTCCCAGTTTTGGTTTTCAAGCAGAAACCAGTCAGTTCATTACTATTACTATTAACTATTTCCGGTGCTGTGGTGCAAAGCTCTCTTCGCCCCCCCCCCCCGTTTCCCAGAGATTTTTTAGGGAGGAAGGCTCTGCCGGTGGGGCTGGAAGAGGTGGGCAGCAGCTGGAGGGTGGCTCCTCTGGCCGGGAAAAGATGGAGGCTTGACGCAGTGGCTCCCGGCTCAGCTGGCCGCTTCGTGCCATGGTGGCCATGGCAGGTGAAGGCTCCGGGCGTGGCGTTGCTTCGGCATGGCATGGCGGAGGTGGGCGAGGGTGGCAAGCTGATGCTGGGAGACGCCATGTCCAGCATCCGCCTCTTCCCTGGCACCCTCCAGAATTTGGCGCCCCGGCGCCCCGCGCCACTAGCCTCTATGGGTAAGACGCCGCTGACTACACTTAAGAACCTTTACATTGAACTGATATTTGCTACTCTAAACATAAATTTGTATTATATGGTTAGATTTGTAGAGGGTCATCCAGTCCAATGCTCTGTAATGCAAAGATCGCAACTAAAGAATCATTGTAGAACCATTTTGGGTCTTTCCTTGGCCATCGCCCTGAGACCTAAGTGAAGACATACAGTTAAAAAAGCCTTTAATGAATCAAATAAATCAAATTACCTACTTAGAGGTAAGCCCTATTGAGTTCAGCAAGACTTATTCCCAGGCAAGTGTGCGCAGGACTGCAGCATTAGTGGCTTATTTTTAAAAGCCAAATATTTATAGGCTTATTCAATTGTTCCGTTTCTGTTTTGCCTTTCCTCCAGTCAGGAGCCTGGGGTGCCTTAAAAGTATTCTTCTTTGGCAACCACTCGTAGCCTAGTAAGATTGTCTTCCATAAACACGGTTTTAACAATGAGTCCATAAGTGACTGTGGAGGCCAATTCTGGATCCACACGTCCTTCCACAGTGGGGACATTGGTTTCCAGGCGGAAGTTGATCGTGGTAGGGTTTTCCAAGCGTGCTTTCCTCCTAGCACATTTCTCTCTTGTGTCCTGCATTCAAATGTATTCAAAGCTCTTGACACATTTGGTAAAGGCTGTTCTCCAACTGGAGCGCTCGCAGGCCAGTGTTTCCCAGTTGTCAGTTTGATTTGATCCAAGGTGGGAAGAGTGCACCCAATTATTCTCTCCGCAGTCTTTACAACCCTGGACAGCATTGTTTTTTCCCTGACCGTGCAGCTCCCAAACCACACACACAGACCATAAGTTAATACACTCTCAACAGTACAATCGCAAAATGCCATCAACAGGTCCTTTGAGAGATTATTTTTCCAGAGGATTCTCAGAAAATATAACTTCTGCTGTGCTCTCTTCATCAGGTCTTTACTGTTTTCTCCCCAGGTTAGGTCATCTCTCAACTCCATTCCCAGAAATCCCAGAAAATTTAGAGGATATGACATCATAGAGTTCCCTTTATAGCATTCATGCATTGGTGATTTGGGTACAGATCATAGCTGTCAACGTTTCCCTTTTTTAAAGGGAAATTCCCTTATTCCGAATAGGATTCCTCTCAAGAAAATGGAAAAGTTGACAGCTATGGTACAGATCCTCCCCTACCCAGTCACCATGGCCATTGGGTCAGGAGGGATGATGGGATTTGTAGTTCAACAATATATAGGAGGGGGGTCAGATAGAAGGAGGAGGAGGAGGAGGAGGAGGAGGAGGAGGAGGAGGAGGAGGAGGAGGAGAAGGAGAAGAAGATTATCATTGATGCACCAAATATCTCAATGGACAAGTCTGAACCACTGGTCTGATAATGCTTCCTTATATTGCATATGTAAATAAACAAGACAAGTTTTGAGTGATGTCTGTGCAACAACTTGGAAATCACTAGCAAAACCTCCTGGAGGCAAGTAGGTCTTAAAACAACACTGCAAATCTTCAAAGTGATACTTAAGTCTAATCTCGCCCCTGAAGGCACCATTACAATGCAATCAGACATACTATTCTGGGCTGGTTGGGGTTGTTGTGCTTTTTTCCCTTTCTATTTTTGGCAGAAACCGTTTCACCTCATGCACCGCCCATCTGCGATAATCCATTCCCAAACCAGCAAAGCAATTATACCCTCATGCTCAGTAATTCATCCTCTTTTTTGGGGCTGCACTTTGGGGAGGGTTGAAATCACAGAGGGCATTCCTTCCATCCCCCCCAATTCCCCAGCATCCTATAACAACTGCAGCCTGCGTTTAGTATTGATTTCCACATAAATCTGTGTTTTTAAAGACTCTGTTTTTGCACAGGCGAGGCATTTAAATTGGCCCGAGAACATTCTCGGCATCATGAAAACTTAATGAGATAATTATTGTGCCGAGAGTTTGTGTATTAATTATAAAGAGATTTAGGTCTCCGAGCGAGAGGTGAGATGCACAATTGGTTTTCTCCACTGGTAAACCAATTGGGTGTTAGACAAATGTTGGGAACAGGTCTTCTGTGGAGAGCTGGATCTAAATGTGTAACCTTTACAGGCTCTGTCTCCCTGGCTATGTGTTTTTATGTAGACACTTCTGCTTCTACCCTATGGACCACACATAAGAACATAGGAAGAGCCAAGATTTCAAGAGGAAGTTATAGAAGGGAAAGTGAAAAGGATCTAGGAGTCTTGGTTGACCACAAACTTGACATGAGCCAACAGTGTGACGCAGCAGCTAAAAAAGCCACTGCAATTCTGGGCTGCCTCAATAGGAGTATAGCATCTAGATCAAGGGAAGTAATAGTGCCACTGTATTCTGCTCTGGTCAGACCTCACCTGGAGTACTGTGTCCAGTTCTGGGCACCACAGTTCAAGAAGGACACTGACAAACTGGAACGTGTCCAGAGGAGGGCAACCAAAATGGTCCAAGGCCTGGAAACGATGCCTTATGAGGAACGGCTAAGGGAGCTGGGCATGTTTAGCCTGGAGAAGAGGAGGTTAAGGGGTGATATGATAGCCATGTCCAAATATATAAAAGAATGTCACATAGAGGAGGGAGAAAGGTTGTTTTCTGCTGCTCCAGAGAAGCAGACACGGAACAATGGATCCAAACTACAAGAAAGAAGATTCCACCTAAACATTAGGAAGAACTTCCTGACAGTAAGAGCTGTTTGACAGTGGAATTTGCTGCCAAGGAGTGTGGTGGAGTCTCCTACTTTGGAGATCTTTAAGCAGAGGCTTGACAACCATATGTCAGGAGTGCTCTGATGTTGTTTCCTGCTTGGCAGGGGGTTGGACTCAATGGCCCTTGTGGTCTCTTCCAACTCTATGATTCTATGAAGTTGCTGAAGGGTGCATATAGTATTTTGCTACAATGGGAAACAAAAGATGAGGAGGTGAAATCGGTCATGATCAAATGGGCACAAGATATAGGTCATAACATACTATTTGAAGATTGGGGGAAACTGTGGAAAACAGACTTAAAATTTACAGATTGCTCTCTTTTGAAAGAAAATTCTATGAAAATGATGTACAGATGGTATATAACACCAGTACAGATAGCAAGAATTTATAAAACTGGGTCAAATGCATCTTGGAAATGCAAATAAAAAGAAGGGACTTTTTACCATATGTGGTGGGAATGTAGAGAAATCAAAAAAAAAATTGGGAAATGATATATGATGAGTTGAAGAAAATGTTTAAATTAACATTTGTAAAAAAAAAAAAAAATAGAAGCATTCTTGTTAGGGATTGTAGGAAAAGACCTGCCAAGGAAAATAAAGAATTTATTTATGTATGTGATGACGGCGGCAAGAGTCTTAATAGCACAAGGATGGAAGAATGAGGAAATCCCAACAAAAGAACAGTGGCAAGAGAAGTTGATGGACTATGCAGAATTGGCGAAATTGACATACAAACTGCAAGACAAGGACAACTGTGACTTTAAAGAAGAATGGGAACTTTTTACAAATTACTAAAAAAAAGCACCAAAATGAATTGGACTCATTGGCAGGTTTTGAATAAACATAGAGAAATTTATTGATTGTTAACATAATAGACAGATAATTTAAGGATCTTTACAATTCTACAATAGGAAGAATAACAGGTGTTGAAAAATCAGAGAGAGGAGCTGAGGGAAGTCTTGGGGGGAGGGTTTTTCTTGGGGGGGAAGTGGGGGGAAATGAAGAGAATACGTCTCAATAATTTGCTATGTTGAAATTCTTAATTAAAATTATTTTTTAAAAAAAGAACATAGGAAGAGCCTACTGGGTCCCAACACTGACTCATGTAGTCCAACATCCTGTTGGCTTCACAGTGGCCAACAAGATGTCTCCTGGAAAACAGCAAACAGGATTTGAGCTTTCCAGTTACTGGTGTTCATAGGCATTACTGTCCCCAACCATGGAGGCAGAGCATAGCTATTGTGTAGGGCTGGCAGACGTCTGGATATTCCCAGATATTACTGGGATTTCAAAGGCGGAATTGATGTCTTCGGGTGGGGTGAGGATTTCCTAAAGGTAGCACTTTCTCCTGGATCTTAGACAAGTTCTTTGGCTCAACTACTTCCGGGTTTTCCTAAACTTTTGGGTTGTCCTGGTTTTCACTTTCTGAAATATGGCGACCCTACCATTGTGGGTAGGAGCCATTGTTAACCATCTCGTTATTTTTGCTACTGTTCTTATTACAGGCAGTGACAATTTTGCACACATCTTTTTTTGATTTTTTTCATGGTAAATCTTTATTGGTTTAAAATACGGATGTAAATGATCATTTGCAACGAAGGTAGGTATAGAAAAATTCAATACAGAAAAAAAGCACCACGACGTAAGAGTAAGAAAAAGGTTAAAAAGACGAAAAAGAAAAGAAGGAAAAGACGAAGGAAAAAGAAAAAAAAACACCCCAAAATTTATACAAAATCATGTTCATCAAATAAAAATTTCTGCTTAAAACTTTCATTCGTTCTATACTATTTCTATTATCATGGTTTTGTCACACAGCCTTGCGTTATATCCTTTTTCATATATTCCACTAAGGTATTCGTTTTATTCATTTTTGTTCACAAGTATCATTCAAGTTCTGCTAAGATGGTATCATTTGTACAATATAATCTTATATATTCCTTAAATATTTTCCATTCTCCATATGTTTCCTGATTTAAAGCTCCCCTGACTTTACCCATCAGTTTTGCTAGTTGGAAGTATTCTATCATAAGTGTCTGCCATTCTGTTATCGTTGGTGTTGTTTCGCTTTTCCAGATTCTCGCCACAAGTATTCTTGCTGCCGTGACTGCATACATAATTTTGCACACATCCAATTGACGCACGACTGGCAAGGCATAGCTGCTTTTGGACCCGGAATAGGGCAGAACGGAGCAGGAACTGGGAGTGCAATGGGGGCAGGATGAGCTTATGTGTGCATATGTGTGCTTAAGGTGGACTTATGAGGGTTCATTGCCTCCACCTTGCCAACAAATATCCGTAAAGTTAAAGCTATGATTTTCCCAGTAGTGATGTATGGAAGTGAGAGCTGAACCATAAAGAAGGCTGATCATTGAAGAATGGATGCTTTTGAATTCTGGTGCTGGAGGAGACTCTTGAGCATGGACTGCAAGAAGATCAAACAGAACCATTCTTAAGGAAATCAACTCTGAATGCTCACTGGAAGGACAGATCCTGAAGCTGACACTCCAAGACTTTGGCCACCTCATGAGAAGAGAAGGCTCCCTGGGAAAGACCTGGATGTTGGGAAAGATGGAGGGCACAAGGAGAAGGGGATGACAGAGGACGAGATGGTTGGCAGTGTTCTCGAAGCTACCAGGATGAGTTTGACCAAACTGTGGGAGGCAGTGGAAGACACGGGGTCACGAAGAGTCGGACATGACTAAACGACTAAACAACAACAACACGAGGGTTCCAGGAACGGAAGCCTCACACAAAATGGTCACCTCCTGTAATTTTTTTTTAAAAACGCAGAAAGCAAAAGCAAAACATAACTATCTGAACTAAAGAAAAACCATGAATATGATCCTACATCTTCAGACAGTGATTATGGTCTCATATCATCATCAAACGCCTCATTCCAGAAGGAAATAAAAACCATGCACTTTTCAACAAATTTGTTTTCGTAAAATACACTCTTTCTTCCTTGGACATAGTAATTTTATACATAGTATAATTTTATACTTTAGTAATCGTTTATGCATTACTGCTGCAGCTGGGATTCTAAAGAACCATTACAGAAAGCAGGAAGGGAATTCCCTCCTGTTAAATAATACACAGACACCAGCTCTGTTGTCTTTTTGATACAGAAGACCTTCATCTTTCATCAATATTTTCCCCAATCTGCATCTGTAATGGAATATTTTTCCAGATGTTTCAGTTAATTAATTGATTGCCTTTCTCTACCAATTTTTGCCTCCAAGGAGCTCGAAGTGACATGTGTGTGGTTCTTCCCCTCCTCATTTAATTCTCCACAACAACCCTGAGAGGCAGCGACTGTCTTCCAATGAAAGATTCATGGTCAAGGAAAGATTAGAACCCTGGTCTCTCCCAAGCCCTGCTTTTATCTAGGTTGCAGCAAAACATTTGGCCAAAGCTTTTGCATTCAGACAGGCAATGAAAAAAATACCTTTGCTATTCTTTAACAGGTTTATTTGTAGAGTGAGATCTGAAAAGAACAAAATTAGTGGAGCATATATGTTCCCATGACCATTTATGATCTGTCCAGAATCCTCTTCCGGTGAGCTCCTAACAAGGAAATGGTGGGAGCCCTGTGCTTACAGAAAGATCTGTGCTGGGATTGTTATACTGCTTTGGGTCTCATATGATGCTTTCAGACTTGTTGCAGATATTAACGTTGTGCAGCTTGAAGCAACTGGATGAATAAATTGTGGAATGATAAATTGCCCAGACCCATTCGATTTTATTCAAAGCTTTAGAACTAAAGAATCTTAGAGCTGGAAGGGATCCAAGGGTCATCTAGTCCAACCCCCTGCAATGCAGGAATCTCAGCTAAAGCCTCCCTGACAAATGGCCATCCAACCTCTGCTTAAAAACCTCCAACGAAGGAGAGTCCACCACCTCCAGTGGGAGTCTGCTGTACTGCCAAACAGCTCTTACTGTCAGAAAGTTCTTCCTGATGTTGAGTCAGAATCTCCCTCCTTGTAACTTGAAGCCATGGGTTCGAGTCCTACCCTCCAGAGCAGGAGAAAACAAGCACGTTACCTCCTCCATGTGACAGCCCTTATGATATTGGAAGATAGCTATCATATCATTTACTTGCAGAACTTTCTTCACAAAAGAACAAAAACATCACAGATACATCCAAAGATTTTGGTAAAACATATGCTCATCCATGCACGGGCTCAGCATCTTCTTAGAAAGAAGCATCTTTGAGGTTCCAAACAGACCTCAGAGCGCAGGTCTCTCTCCTTACAGCCTCCATTTTGCCTGTGGCTGGATCCACTCTTTTCAAGAGACTCATTTCCACGTCCTTACTCCCACAGCCCTTCCAAGATGGCGTATTTGCAGTGCCATAGCCTCCCATGTGATCTAAAGTTAAACACCTTGTTGGAACTACCAGAGAACAATAGCAGTAAATTATCAAGTTGCTCGGAGTGTTCTTCTTGCTTTTCTTGAGCTTCAATGGAATCTTCCAGTTAAATCCTTTCAGCAATACACAAAGGCATTCTCCGTTTCAGTGTCAATTAAACAATTATACCTAATGAGCCTTGTCATCTGTGGGCTAGTGGGAGACTCCTATGCCTTCCTAGAATGCACAAGAAGATCAGGGGCCAAACCAGATGCCTGCGGGAAACTTGCGAGTGGCTTCCAGCAATGGCCATTCAGATATATTGCTGCCTCCAGATCCCATCATCCTTGATCATTGGCTATGCTGGCTGTGGATGATGGAGGTTGTAGTCCAAAAACACCCTCCCTGTTTGTGAAGCTGGCATTCAGGGGCATATATTATCTTGTGACTCACCCTGAGATCTTTTGAGGAAGGGCATAATAATAATAATAATAATAATAATAATAATAAGTGTGCCCGGGGGACCTTTTTCCAAAAAACTCCCACTGATGATGATGACAACGATGATAATAACATATTGCCCCTAGAAAGAATTCAGTGGGGATGTGCTAGCAGGTCTCAGCCTCAGTTTTTGATATCTGAATCTCATGGCCCCCAGAGAGAAAGAGAGAATCACCAGCCTAGCTTTGCTCCTTCCGCTTTTGAAACAAATGCTTTTAACTGCTTCTTTTCCACCAGGTCTGTTGCAAAGGAAAGGAGATCAATATTGGATGGGTTAGCCCTAACCTGCCCTTGTCACCTTTTGTAACTTTGGGAGTTTTCTCCCAAATAGCAGAGAGAGACAGAGAGAGGCGGGTGGTTTCTGTGCTAGTCTTCTTTTTGCTCTTTGACTTCAGTCTATTTTTTGCTGCCCTTCCGATATTTGTAGTTTGTAACCGAACTCTGGCTGACCTAGTTGTGACAGGAATAAAACTTTCAATGCAAAAGAAACGGAGGGAGGGGAACAGTGATTTGAAGATCCCAGTCTGTGGCTACTCAAATCCAAACGCCACTGGTCCACTGAACTCACAGTGTGGTTCAGACCTCTAGCATTCTGGGCTATTTAAAAAAATAACACCATAATAATAATAATAATAATAATAATAATAATAATAATAATAATTTATTTATATCCCGCCCATCTGGCTGGGCCTCCCCATAGAAACCAAGAATACAATATAGTATCACACGTTAAAAACCTACCTGAACAGGGCTGCCTTAAGATGTCTTCTGAATGTCAGGTAGTTGTTTATCGCTTTGACATCTGCTGGAAGGGCGTTCCACAGGGCAGGCGCCACTACCGAGAAGGCCCTCTGCCTGGTTCCCTGTAGCTTTCCTTTTCGCAATGAGGGAACCGCCAGAAGGCCCTCAGAGCTGGACCTCAGTGTCCGGGCAGAATGATGGGGGTGGAGACGCTCCTTCAGGTATACTGGACCGAGGCCGTTTAGGGCTTTAAAGGTCAGCACCAACACTTTGAATTGTGCTCGGAAACGTACTAGGAGCCAATGTAGGTCTTTCAAGACCGGTGTTATGTGGTCTCGGCGGCCGCCCCCAGTCACCAGTCTAGCTGCCGCATTCTGAATTAGTTGTAGTTTCCGAGTCACCTTCAAAGGTAGCCCCACGTAGAGTGCATTGCAGTAGTCCAAGCGGGAGATAACCAGAGCATGCACCACTCTGGCGAGACAGTCTGCGGGCAGATAGGGTCTCATCCTGCGTACCAGATGGAGCTGACTTTTTGCTGCAGAAAAATATGGACTGAGAAAGAGTGAAAATGAAGGGTGGCCGCTTAAATCTCAGGAAGGTCTGGAAAAACCCTCAATGCCCTAAGCATGACTAAATGGACACAGAGAAGCAAGCAACAAAGAAACAAATAGATTTTTAGAACAATGGTCTTTATTGGTTTTATTTTTTGAATGATAAATTCCAGGACAATGTTTATCTAATCTTTTTGCTTTGTTATAAACAATTGCTGTACTTCTATGTTTTTTCATATATGGTTGTATGCATCTGTAAAGCTAAAGGGGGATCCCTGACTGTTAAGTCCAGTTGCGGACGACTCTGGGGTTGCGGCACTCATCTCGCTTTACTGGTTGAGGGAGCTGGAGTTTGTCCGCAGATAGCTTCCAGGTCATGTGGCCAGCATGACTAAGCTGCTTCTGGTGAACCAGAGCAGTGCACGGAAACGCCATTTACCTTCCCGCCGGAGAGGTACCTATTTATCTACTTGCACTTTGACGTGCTTTCGAACTGCTAGGTTGGCAGGAGCAGGGACTGAGCAACGGGAGCTCACCTCGTCATGGGGATTCGAACCGCCGACCTTCTGATCAGCAAGCCCTAGGCTCTGTGGTTTAACCCACAGCGCCACCCGCGTCCCACATGTGCAAATTAGGTTCACACTAAAATGCCAGCGAAACAAATTTCTCCCCTGTCTCTACTCTGAGGAGTACTCTGCACTTCCAGCAGGAAGGGGGCCATAGCTGAGGGGTAGAGTAGCTGCTTTGAATGCAGAAAGCTCCAGGTTAAATTCCCAGCATCTTCAGGTAGAGAGACCCTCATCAAATACCTTGGAGAGCCACTGCCTATCTGTGTAGGCATTCCTCTGTGCCTCTGTAATAACCAGAGCCACAACTTGCCAAAATGTTCTTTTTTCCTCTGCCATTCTTCAGCAGAGACTGTAGATGCTCCAGGAACCCGTGCTTTGGCCAAGCATGCAATTTCAGAGGCTTGATATAGCAACAACCAGAATAAATATAATTGGCAAGAGCCGGACAAGAGGTCAAGCTTTATAATCTCAGAGGTACCTTGTAAAATTAAAAATCTGGTGCTCCAAAAGCTTCAAGTATAATAATAGCTAGCTCCACATTTCACGATGCGGCACATTGATTGCTTCTGAATTATTTTCTTTTCTCTTTAATTCTAGCCTGAGACTTAATTTAAAACTTCCCTTCCGGCTCCGAGAAGCCTTGAAGTTGGCATTTCTTCTGAAGATGTTTCATTCAGCAGCGCGCCGCCAAAGAAAGGAAACCCAGGAGGGAATTATACAGGCAATAAAAATGGAGAGTGGCCCTCCTGCCACGCTTTAGGGAGGTGGCGGGGGTGCCAATCACAAAGTTGACGATCTCAACGAGGTGCCTCTTTTATCGAGACAAGGCCGGGGCCCTCACCTCCTCCTCCCGAAATCTACCGAGGAGCTCACGGGCAAGGTTGGAAACAGCGCCGCGAGCATCCTCTGCTATAAATGCCGGGGCATTATAGCATTTTAATAAGCACCAGGTGCTTATTAACGGCAGAGTCTGAAGCCGTGGCATTTTTGCTTTTAATATCCTGGGCACAGATAGCAGCTCATAAATGGCAACTAAATGTCCTAAAAACACAAGAGGAGCTTCAAATCCTGCCCAGCATCCTGTTCTCCTAGGGGCTGTCCAAATGCCCACTAGGGGAAGGCCACGGGCAGGATTTGACCATGAGAGCATGTTGGAGGAACTGGACATGGAGGAAGGAGTTAATCTCCTTCATGGGCACAAATCGCCCCATGCATGAGATAAGGCACCAGGTGCAAGGTCAGCCAAGTCAGTTGCTATGGCAACAACCCACTGCCGTCTATATCAGTGATTAAGGCATGTCAGCTCATTAGTCAGCCAGTGAGTCTTGCGAGGTCTGGGTTACGTCTTGAATGTTGAGTGTTACTTTCTACTTGTATCTACAGTGGTACCACGGGTTAAGTACTTAATTCGTTCCGGAGGTCCATTCTTAACCTGAAACTGTTCTTAACCTGAAGCACCACTTTAGCTAATGGGGCCTCCTGCTGCCGCCGTGCTGCCAGAGCACAATTTCTGTTCTCACCCTGAAGCAAAGTTCTTAACCCGAGGTAATATTTCTGGGTTAGCGGAGTCTGTAACCTGAAGCGTATGTAACCTGAAGCGTATGTAACCTGAAGCGTATGTAACCTGAAGCATATGTAACCTGAGGTATCTATCATCTATCTATCTATATCTATCTATCTATCTATCTATCTATCTATCTATCTATCATCTATCTATCTATCTATCTATCTATCTATCTATCTATCTATCTAATCTATCTATCATCTATCTATCATCTATCTATCTATCTATCTATCTATCTATCTATCATCTATTTATCATCTATCTATCTATCATCTATATCTATCTATCTATCTATCTATCTATCTATCTATCTATCTATCATCTATCTATTTATCATCTATCTCTATCTACTTAACTAGTATCTATCTATATTTCAATGCCCGGAACTGTATTAGTGAAGCCTTATCTTCTGCAGCATAGAAATTAGGGGGGAATGTACACTACGTCCCCCAAATTCATTCACCAAATTCTTTACGTATTCGAAAGAAAATGCACAAAACTAAGCATTCATGCCTCATAAAACTAATTCAAACGCATACGTATTCACTCAAAAATCTCTTTACACTCCATCTGCTGAGTTGTCACTTCAGTAAAATGCTCCAGCATTGAACTAACAAATAACTAACTGATAATTATGTACACAAATATAGGGCTCCTGAACGAAAAAGAGCCCAACAGCAGCAGAAAACAGAAACCCCAAGAGACACCCATTTCCTCTCTGTCCCTCACCTGCGGCAATACAGATGCCTTCTCCTTACCTCTCACCTGGGGAGATCAAAGAAGCACAGAATGATGGAAATGTCCAAGAAATTGAGTTGTCCGGTTTTGCTTGTTTGCTTTTTAAAGGTTTCGTCAAGTAACACTTTTTATGGCCAAAAAATAAACATTGTAATTGAAGAAAAATTACCACTATGGAAGAAAAATAAACATACTATTTCTGACAGTTCTTAATGGATAAAAAACAAAAAAGTGGCTAACATTCTCCTTTCCCTTCCTCCCCGACAACAGACACTCTGTGAGGTGAGTGGGGCTGAGAGATTTCAGAGAAGTGTGACTAGACCATGGTGGCTACATGTGAAGGTGCGGGGAATCGAACCCGGTTCAGCAGATTACAAGTCCACCGTTCTTAATCACTATACCACACTGGGTAGGTCACTGGGTGAGGTTGGACCAGTCACTGTTGCTCAACCTAACCTCACAGGGTTCTTGTGGGAAATAAACAAGGGGGGAGAGCCATGGAGAACGAAGGAAGGAAGGAAAGAAAGATGGGGCACCCAGAGCAGTGGGGACGGGTCAAATCAACGCACGGGGGTGCCACCGCAATCTGCCCAGGGGTGGCGCTGTGGGCTGCCCATGGAGTCTGCCTGGTGGATGCAAGTCTCATGCTGCCGTTTTGGGCAGCGCGGGGCCCTGAGTCACAGTGTCACTCCCAGGAGAGATGTGTGGCTCGAGTGTGCCATTCTGTCACCCCCTCAGGTGACACCTTTCCTACGCCCCGGAAGAATGGAAGTTCCCTACCTTTGACTTAAGGGTTTGGGGAGCCACAAGAATAAGAAGCAGTTCAACAAACTGCTTGAATAATATCAAACTGTGCGACAATAAGATGGCTATAGGCAGAGCCCAATTTAGTGAAGGGAATGCAAATGTGTAAATGGTCGCACTCAATGAGATGAAAACCGGTTTTGAAAACCAAACGGGCCATCCTTCTTCTTTTTTTCTGAAGCGCGTTAAAAGATTTCTTATAGGTCAGGCCCAAATTTATCGGTGGAGAAAGTTCATTATTTAGCAATCCTCAATATGTGGATATTGCCATTAACCCTCGACATGCTAAACCCACCGTGAACTCTCGGTGAACTCCCTTGATGAAGTGCTGTCAGAGGGTGTTGAACATTCACCAAGCGTGACATGGGCTGGTGCCGTTGGAGGGGAACTTTGTACGAGGTTTTTAAAATACCCCCCCCCCTGTGGATACCATTTTAATACTGGAAAACGTTAATGGAGTAATATTCCACACATAGTCCAGCCAGGTTGAAACCCAGTCAGATGGGCGGCTTCCAACAAAATATTAAAATACAGTAATCCATCAAACATTAAAAGCTTCCCTGAACAGGGCTGCCTTCAGATGTCTTCTAAAAGTCTGGTAGTTGTTGTTCTCTTTGACATATAGTGGGAGGGCGTTCCACAGGGAGGGCGCCACTACCGAGAAGGCCCTCTGCCTGGTTCCCTGTAACTTGGCTTCTCGCAGTGAGGGAACCGCCAGAAGGTCTTTGGAGCTGGACATCAGTGTCCGGGTAGAACGATGAGGGATTTAGTCAAGCACCGAGATTTCTTTCACCTTTGACACATGGCCAGGTGGTCTTAATTTTAGTAAAGGTAAAGGGACCCCTGACCATTAGGTCCAGTCGTGACCGACTCTGGGGTTGCGGCGCTCATCTCACTTTACTGGACAAGGGAGCCGATGTACAGCTTCCGGGTCACGTGGCCAGCATGACTAAGCTGCTTCTGGCGAACCAGAGCAGCGCATGGAAACGCCGTTTACCTTCCCACCAGAGAGGTACCTATTTATCTACTTGCACTTTGACGTGCTTTCGAACTGCTAGGTTGGTGGGAGCAGGGACCGAGCAACAGGAGCTCACCCCATTGTGAGGATTCGAACCACCGACCTTCTGATCGGCAAGTCCTAGGCTCTGTGGTTTAACCCACAGCGCCACCTGCGTCCCTATCTTAATTTTAGTAGCAGACTATAAATGGAGAGGGTATTCACTTGACTTACTGGGGAGGAGGGGCAATGGCTAGAATTCCCTTTCAAGGTTAAGCTTGCTTTTCCCGCTTAATCGTTTTCATTTAGAAAAATTGCAGATAATGTGGGGTTGCTCTTTTTCAACAGTCACAAATTTAGGCGAGTCATTTTAATTTCTTTTTAAGTTAGGGGTTCTCTGTGTGTTGGGTGGGGAGTGGTGTCATCATCATCATCATCATCATTATTATTATCATCATCATCATCATCATCATCTTGATTTTAAGATAAAAAAGATATAAAGCTCAGTATGATTCTGGGTTCCATAGTTCATCAGTTTTTATGGTATAGCTGCTGAAAACATAAATGTGTGTACTTTCTTTAGGTATGGGATTCGTCCCCCCCAAAAAAAACCCCCACCCTGTCTATTTTCTGTTCTACTTAGTGTTTGACAGTGTTAAAGATTAGGCATCGAGGACGAGATGAGAAGCAGTGAATGTTGGAGTCACCTGAGGAGACAGCAACTATTTAGGAGATCTTATTCAGCCAGAAGCTTTGCAACCGCAGAGTGACCGCATTGAAACGCCGAGTCCTGGGGGAGAAATTCGCCGCTGGTCCAGCTGGATGGGCAATCAATGGGAATCAGGCAAGCGGTTGTGAAATTTAGCCCCCAATGCAAGACAACTCATTAGAAGGTGAGAAATGGGAAGAGATAAGCAATTTTGCCAACTCTACAAGCATCCTGCCAGCTAATGCTGATGTCTTCATGGGAAATCCTTTATGCTACCCTTTGGGAGATTAGCACTGTTTGGAAACATGTTGGTTGTGTGATACGGAAACAGGGTTTTGTCAGCAACAGGTCCTACTGGGACCCAGCTCTCGGCATTAGGGCTCTCTGATTTAAATGGTATTATAAAGTCACTAGTCCTCAAGAGCGTGCAGGAAAAACTTGTGGGGTGCAACTGCTGTAACATTTTATAGCAGGGGTCACCAACAGGGTGCCGATGGATAGCCTTCAGTGCAATTGTACCCTCCAAGACCCTCCACAACCGGACCTAATGGTCAGGGATCCCTTTACATTTACTATCGTGTCAGATCCCAGTCTTCTCTTCTATAGGATGAACCCAGGAGTGGAGGTTATCTGTTGCACTCACAGACTCAAGTAAACACTTTATTTTGGGGAGGCTGGATAAATAAATAAGTAAATAAGAGCCAATATGTTCCTGGAGGCAGAAGGAGATTTTCCTGGAGAACAAGTATCAGGAAAGCCTTTTATATATCTAACGATGCTTAATTTCCATGGTGAATGCCTAATGCTTAATGAGCTTTTTATTCTAGCTACCATTTGCATATTTATAGTTAACTCTTATAGCAGAACATGAGGAGCGATTAGCCTTCTGTTTGGGGGGGAAGGTGACGCACGGAAGCAGCACATGTTTGTAACTGTGGAGATGGCAGGAAGTTTGACTTTGCACCCAGGCCAACCCTTTGACCTTGTCTGAAGAGCACATGGGCAGCTCTCTCACGGAAGGGGGAAAGAGGATAATGGGGAAGTCATGGTACCATGACTATTCTGCTTTGGTCAGATCACACCTGTAATACTGTGTCCAGTTCTGGGCACAACAATTTAGGAAGGATGTTGACAAGCTGGAAGGTGTGCAGAAGAGGGCAACCAAGATAATCAGGGGTCTGGAAACCAGGCCTTATGAGGAACAGTTGAAGGAGCTGGGTATGTTTAGTCTGAGAAAGAGGAGACTCAGAGGAGATATGAGATATGAGAGCCATCTCATAGCAAAGTATTGGAAGACACAAGATCTACACACCTTGGAAGAGTGGCAGACGAAGGTGATTGACTACATGGGACTGGCTGAAATGACTGACAGAATCCGAGACCAGGGGAAAGAGACGGCGGAAGAAGACTGGAAGAAATTTAAAATTTATCTTAAGAAACACTGCAAAATTAATGAATGCTAAAATGTTGTGGTTATATAAAGTAAGGGATTACAGCTGTTAAAGATTAAGTAAAAGTAAAAAAAAAGGAAAAAAATTGGATAAAATCAAGGGGAAGAATTTGCTGAAACAATTTTGGGAATTGGAATGCAGAAAGGGGAGGTATGGGGAAGTCAATGAAGTAAGTCTAAGGGAAAAAAAGGAGAGGAAATTATATGTGTTTGTTTGTTATTGTATGTATATTTTTGTATTGTGTGTGTTGTATGTCTTTTTAAAATTTGTGAAAACTTAATAAATATTTATAAAAAAGTAACCCCCCCCAAAAAAAACCCAAAAAAAATCTCAAGGGTTGTTGCATGGAAGATGGAGCAAGCTTATTTTCTCATGCTCTGGAGGGTAGGATCTGGACCATGGGTAGGCAAACTAAGGCCCGGGGACCGGATCCGGCCCAATTGCCTTCTAAATGTGGCCTGCGGACGGTCCGGGAATCAGTGTGTTTTTACATGAATAGAATGTGTGCTTTTATTTAAAATGCATCTCTGGGTTATTTGTGGGGCATAGGAATTCATTCATCCCCCCCCAAAAAAAAATAGTCCGTCCCCCCCTCCATCATACAAGAGCTTTGGACATTGCGCAGCAGCATGTGGGCAGCCAGTGCAAGCTCTGAAACCCTAGAGCAGGGATCAGTAAACTTTTTCAGCAGGGGGCCAGTCCACTGTCCCTCAGACCTTTGGGGGGCCGGAAGGTGGTGGACTCCTCTTCATTAGAGTTTGCACGGCCACCTGTCATGGATGCTTTAGCTGAGATTCCCGCATTGCAGGGGGTTGGACCAGATGACCTTTGGGGTCCCTTCCAACACTATGATTCGAAGATTCAATTGTTCTTCCGCTGCCCAAGCGTGTGATGGTGAGGTCCATCATCAGCTGTTTGTCCCCAGCATTCAATAAACTGGTTCTGAACATGAAGAATGGCGCAGAGAGTCTTCTCCTCAGTGAGTCACTGGCATCAATTTAGGATTCGGCGGCTGTCCCCCCTACTTCCCCAGCCGTGCTGGGATGGGGAGCTCTCCTCTGTTTGTCTTAAACAAAGAGATGCATCTCACCTCGGCCTAAATTACAGTAATTTCCCCCTTGTAACAACAGCGGCTGTAATTAATGGCTGCATTTTCCTCCGGTGCCAGAGTTGAGCGATGACATGAAGTCTGTGCGTATTTTTGTTTCGGCGACAAAGGAAGGTGATTAGCTGCTTCAGTGTGGATGGGAAGCTCTCCTCAACGGGGAGGGATTAAAATTAGCAATAACCATTTTGGCATTGTTGCAGCCTTGCTTTCCCTCCCTGTGTTTGAATGGACTTGGAGGCTCTCTTGTTTGGCAAAGAGATGGGGGAGCAGACAAAGCCGCTCTGCCATTGCCCCCCGACTGCTGCTAAGGAGAATGCGGCAACATGAGACGATATCCGTGGATGGTAGCCAGGTTTGCATCCTGATGGTTGAACCAGTTAGGCTGAGCATAGGAAACTGCCTTGAACACTGAGAGGCAGTGTGGTGTGGTGGTTAGAGCATCGGACTAGGCCCTGGGAGACACCAGGGTTCATAGATTCATAAAATCACAGAGTTGGCAGGAACCCCCGGGGTCCTCTACTCCAATCCCCTGCATTGCAGGAATATCAGCTAAAGTATCCAGGACAGATGTAATAATAATAATAATAGTAATGATAATTTATTATTTGTACCCCGCCCATCTGGCTGGGTTTCCCCAGCTACTCTGGGCGGCTCCCAACAGAATATTAAAAACACAGTACAGGATTCAACATTAAAAACTTCCCTAAACAGGGCCACCTTCAGTTGTCTTTTAAAAGTAAAATAGTTGTTTATTGCCTCAACATCTGCTGGGAGGGCGTTCCACAGGGCAGGCGCCACCACCGAGAAGGCCCTCTGCATGGTTCCCTGTAACCTCACTTCTCGCAGTGAGGGAGCCGCCAGAAGGCCCTCAGAGCTGGACCTCAGTGTCCAGGCTGAACGATGGGGGTGGAGACGCTACTGGGTCTACTGGGCTGAGGCCGTTTAGGGCTTTAAAGGTCAACACCAAAACTTTGAATTGTGCTCAGAAATGTACTGGGAGCCAATGTAGGTCTTTCAAGACCGGTGTTATGTGGTCCCGGCGGCCACTCCCAGTCACCAGTCTAGCTGCCGCATTCTGGATTAATTGCAGTTTCCAGGTCACCTTCAAAGGCAGTCCCATGTAGAGCACATGGCAGTAGTCCAAGCGAGAGATAACCAGAGCATGCACCACTCTGGCGAGACAGTCTGCGGGCAGGAAGGGAGCTGGTAGACAGGCTGCCCTGGGCACAGAATTAACCTGTGCCTCCATGGACAGCTGTGAGTCCAGAATGACTCCCAGGCTGCGCACCTAGTCCTTCAGGGGCACAGTTACCCCATTCAGGACCAGGGAGTCCTCCACACCCACCCACACCCTGTCCCCCAAGAACAGGACTTCTGTCTTGCCAGGATTCAACCTCAATCCATTAGCCACTATCCCTCCTCCAACCACCTCCAGACACTCACACCAATGACCAATGGCCATCCAACCTCTGCTTAAAAACCTCCCAGGAGTCCACAACCTCCTGAGGGAAACTGTTTAAATCAGCCCTTTCTTCAGTAACATGAGGATTGGAATGAAGTTGGGTGGCCATTGGTCAGGGATTTTTGGTTACGATTCCTGCATTTCAGGGGGTTGGACTAGGTGACTTTGGAGGTCCCTTCCAACTCTACCGTTCTGTGATTCTTTGACTTAAATCAGTGGCTTTCAACTTTAATAATAATAAAAAAACACTTAGAGAATCTCTAGTACCACGTTGTGATCTCCTGCAAAACCGGAACTGCCTTAATCTGCCACATGCAAAAATGCAAAATGAAATGAAAGCAAAAGTAAAAAAACTGGCAGTAATCACTCTGCGCCTTCCCCATTTCTGCATTCATCTGTGGATTTGTTTTTTTTAAAACTGTACAAACATTGTATTTAAATAATAAAGTGTGCATTTTAATGCCTATTTTATCTCAGTGTACACATTCTAAAACATATTTTATTATAAAACATGCACTTTTCGATGCATGGTACATTTTCGAGCCAAAAACCGTATCGCAAAATTCAGGGAGGTGATAAATCCTAAGGAGAACCATATTTCAAACTGTGTGTTATCACATATCGCTTATTTGTTTGTTTACAGCCTTTAGCCAAAAAAGGTTCTCGGGGGGGGGGGTACAAAGCTCAGTTCTAAGTTTAAGATAGGCTCTCAATCTAAAATGCCATTTCCATGAGGACTTTTGGAAAACAAAACAAAGTCACAAAGTGATGTGGAGTTGTGGGGGACCGAAACTAAGAGTGGGAAAAGGAGAAACCGAGAGTAATGGAAATAGATAGGTTTTTCCATCCCTAGCTCTAACTTCCCAGTTTAGTCACAGAATCATAGAACTGAACAGTTGGAAGGGGCACCCAAAGGTTCTCTAGTCTAACCCCATGCGGTGCAGGACTCTCAGCTAAAGAATTCCTGACAGGTCGCCATCCAACCTCTGTTTAAAAACCTCCAAGGAAGGAGAGTCTTCCACTTTCTAAGTCTATCCCACTGTCAAGCAGATCTCACCATTGAAAAGTCCCCCCCCCCCAGTGTTTAGTTGGAATTTCCTTTTTTTGGTCATTTGCATCCATTTGTTCTGGAGAAAACAAGCTTGCTCCATCTTCCATGTGTGATGGGTATCATATATTCTCTCATTCTTCCTTTCTCTAGGCCAGGGGTCAGCAAACTTTTTCAGCCGTGGGCCGGTCCAGCGTCCCTCAGACCATGTGGTGGGCCGAACTATATTTTTTGGGGGGAAATATGAACGAATTCCTATGCCCCACTGTGACGTTAACATATGAGAGTGCTGGAGGTGAAATAGTTAAACAGGTTACCCAATCAGAACCCAGGGGGTGGAGTCAGAGGGACTATAAAAGCAGCTCTGGGAGGGGCGAAGGGAGGAGTTCGTTGGGAGTTGGGTGGTTGGTTGGAGTGGGAGTGAATTGGGAGAGAGTCTGTGGGTAGGTTGAGTTAGTGTAGCGAAATAAGCTGAGTCAGGAACAGTTAGGGACGAGGAAGACAAGCAAATATCTGAGAGGTGGTTTAGTGAGTGAGAGCAGGTAGCGGACGTTATAGGTTGTAATTGACCGATACCGTTTATGAAGCCACACGCTTGTTAAACTGTAATAAATAAACAGAAGTTTATGTTTCAACTTCACCGTGACTGGACTCAGTATTGTATCATAGAATCATAGAATCATAGAGTTGGAAGAGACCGCAAGGGCCATCAAGTCCAACCCCCTGCCAAGCAGGAAACACCATCAGAGCACTCCTGACATATGGTTGTCAAGCCTCTGCTTAAAGACCTCCAAAGTAGGAGACTCCACCACACTCCTTGGCCTGGGTGGTGGCAGCGAGAAATAAAGTGGTGGCACAGGGATCAATAGACAGTGAAACGTCTGGGGACCCTGTGTCATCGCCACACCCACAAATAACCCAGAGATGAATTTTAAATAAAAGCACACATTCGACTCATGTAAAAACACGCTGATTCGTGGACCGTCTGTGGGCCGGATTGAGAAGGCGATGGGGCCGGATCCGGCCCCGGGCCTTAGTTTGCCTCCCCCTGCTCTAGGCTAAACAGACCCAACTCAGGCCTGAAATTGTGATATCCACCCCAGGTAATTCACTGCCCATGGAGGGGGCTCAGATATGCCTCCCCCAAAGTTGAAAAAAACGTGGGAGTTGCGTAGTGCAGGCCAGCACTCAGACGCCACACACTGCCTGTCATTCCCATTTCACACCCTGCTGCTGCTGACGTACATTTTGAACTGCGATAGCGCATTGTCAGATAATTATGTTCCCCTCATATGTCTTTTCCCCCAAAGAACAAAAGCTGTCTTGGCTTTTAAGCCGCTCCAGGACAAGAATTGACAGACGGAGGGAATACAGGATCCAGCTGGTGGCTTGGAGGCTTCCGTGATGGGCAGAGTGGGAGAAATTCCCCTCGAGAGCTGAAGCAGGGCAGCTCACACCAAATTCCCCATCAGCTGGAGTTTATTCAGCAGTGCATCGCAGGACAGACATCAACGAGTCTGCGAGAGCTTTCCGTTATGACACGCTTTGCATAGGAGAAGTGTACACTTTCTTGGCTGTTTCATCCTTTGGCCTTACACCTCCTCGCCTCTCCACGGTCCTTGGAATGCGACTTTACTCAACCAGTTTCCCCTGCATCTATCAGAACCTTCCTTGTACAGTGGTACCTCGGGTTAAAAACTTAATTTGTCCCGGAGGTCTGTTCTTAACCTGAAGCACCACTTTAGCTAATGGGGCCTCCCGCTGCCTCCACGCGATTTCTGTTCTCACCCTGAAGTAAAGTTCTTAACCCGAGGTACTATTTCTGGGTTAGTGGAGTCTGTAACCTGAAGCGTCTATAACCCTGTTCGTATCCTGAACAGAACGTAAGATGCGACAGCGTGTCTGCACGTGCGCGGGTTGCGTTTTGCCGCTTCCACGCATGCGTGTGACATAATTTTGACCCGCTGTGCATGCGCAAGTGGCGAAACCCAGAAGTAACGTGCTCTGTTACTTCCAGGTCATCACAGAGCGCGACCTGAAAGTGCTCAACCTGAAGTGTATTTATCATGAGGTATGACTGTACTTTATATGGAGTTGTGTGGGGTTTTTTGTTTTTACTTTAACAGTCATCACTAGTTTCCTTCTAAGCTGGTTCTTAGCAGTTTGGGGGTCTGGCTGCATTCTTACATCACTGGTACCTCGGATTAAGAACTTAATTCGTTCCGGAGGCCCGTTCTTAACCTGAAACTGTTCTTAACCTGAGGAATCACTTTAGCTAATGGGGCCTCCTGCTGCCTCCACACGATTTCTGTTCCCATCCTGAAGCAAAGTTCTTAACCTGAGGGACTATTTCTGGGTTAGCAGAGTCTGTAACCTGAAGCGTCTGTAACCCGAGGTACCACTGTATATTAAAGCTGTCCTCACTGAAAAGGACTTTTACAGAAAACCCACATCGGTAGGGAAGCCTTTGCCAACCTCCTTATACCTGCATTGTGTGTGTGGGGGGGTTGGGATAGATGATGCTTGAAGGTCCCTTCCAACTCTATATTCTATGTTCGGAACAACACCCTCCGTCAGCCCCAGCATTGCATATGACTGTGCTGGCTGCAGCTGGCGGGAGCAGCAGTTCCACAACATTTGGAGAGCACCGGGTTGGGGAACCCTGCTTCATAGGACTGGCAGTTTTCACGTTGCAGCTCTGAAATATACTTGGAGTCAAGAGTGGATTTCGTGCTCTTTATTCAGCTCATAGTGGTGAGGAGGAATGGGAGTTCCCCCAGAATGTCTGCTTTATATACATTATTTACACAATGGGCCCCAAATGATTGGCTAATTCCGGAATCTCCTGTAGGCCAATCAGGTTGCAGATTACCTTCCACCTGGAGCTGGATTGGGTGGCTCCTGTGGACCAATCAGACTGCTGCATTCTGAATCCTATTGTTCTAGGACCAATCAGACTGCTGCCTTTTGGATCCTATTCAACTCAGGACATAACAAGCTCCATAGAAACTTATCATGGCACCCATTGAACAGGTGGCTACCCTCCCTGTTTGGATGGAGGGCGAAGGTGGGGGGTCTGAAGGCTGCAAATAGTCAGCTCGCAGGGGTAAGGACAGAATTTATTTTTCAGTAGAAACAGGACTCTGTTTGGCTTCTGTAATTCCGGAACTGTCCCTGGAAACTCGGAGGGTATGAAAACACCTGCATGACGCAGCAAAGGAAGACATAATACAACATTGGCTGGTAGGGGCACTCGGTGGCAATGCCAGCAGGCACCGCTAGGATCCAACCGACTAGATGCCATGCCATCTTTGTCCTATTATACTGCCTCTAGAAATGAAAAGGCAAGTTCCCTCCTTTATAAATCTCTTTCTCTGCCCAGTACATCTTTCCTTTTGGGAAGTTTTCTCCAAATAATTCTTCCCAGAGCCTGCCGCTGGCACAGAAACAATTCTGCTCCCCGCACAACCCACCCTCTCCAGCCCTCGGCAACCATGGAGAAGAATTGATCTGTCATCTTTCTAACAGCCACTTATGTATTTGAAAACTATGATCATCCGTTATCTTCTCAGATTGACAGAAAGTATCGCTTCTCTGGGTGGTCGCGTACAATGCCATCTTGAAATAAATACCCTGCCTTCGAGACGCTACATAAATTGTGCCTCTCTTTTTTTCATTATTATCATTCTCCGGCGTAGAGGGACAAAATGTATTTTCTCTAAGCCTCGGGTCCTTCAGAAATCAAAACCGCAGAACAACATGGGTGTGTGCATTTTTGCTCAGACACCATCACTCTCTCTTGGCCTCCGTGCAAGCATCTCCCTCTTTCTCTCTCCATAGATATATATTTCAGACGCATTGCTTGTAACCTTTTGGCACCTTCTATAGATAATATCTTTGTCCATGGAGTTTTCTTGGCAGGGATACTGGAGTGGCTTGCCGGTTCCTGCTCCAGGTGGATCACGTTTGGTCAAAACTCTCCACTATGACCTGTCCATCTTGGGTGGCCCTGCATGGCATAGCTCATAGCTTCTCTGAGTTATTCAAGCCCCTTCGCCATGGCAAGGCAGTGATCCTTTTGGCCACCTCATGAGAAGAGAAGACTCCCTGGAAAAGACCCTGATGTTGGGAAAGATGGAGGGCACAAGGAGAAGGGGACGACAGAGGACGAGATGGTGGGACAGTGTTCTTGAAGCTACAAACATGAGTCTGACCAAACTGCGGGAGGCAGTGGGAGACAGGAGTGCCTGGTGTGCTCTGGTCCATGGGGTCACGAAGAGTCGGACACGACTAAACGACTAAACAACAAACAACAAATAGATAATATCATAAAATTCAGATCTTTGCGGTGTCCTAGCATTAGGCTCCAGCTCCTGGTGCCCTCCATGCATTTTGGACTAAAACTTCCATCAGCCCCTGCCAGAACATCCCATTTGTGATTCCACTATGTTTCCAGTGTTCATCATTAAACATGCTCTGTATAAGTTTGGTTCTGCCCGCCTTCTTCACAGTTGCAGTGCATAATGGATTGTGTTGTCTATAGCTACGGAATACATGATGAGCAGGACTTACAAATACAAAACAGCCACATTCTGAGCGTGAAGTTTCCAGTAACGGTGAGTGCAACAGCAGCAGAACTACAAAGTCCATGATGCAGTGTTGCTGCATATGGATTATGCATTTGTGAAGGGTTTGGGAGCAATGGTCAGGCTCAATATTGTCCACACTGACTGGCAAAGGCTCACCAGGGTTTTAGACCAGAGACATTCCCAGCTCTACTTCTGGACAGTCTTGAGGGGCTGGGAGCTGGGGGCACTGTTATACAGTGGTTCCGCTCCTTTTTCCTGGGCCGTGTTCAGAAAGTGGTGTTGGGGATGAGTGTTCAGATCCCTGGGCTATCACTTGTGGGGTGCCTCAGGGTTCCGTCCTCTCCCCAATGCTTTTTAAAATCTATATGAAGCTGCTGGGAGAGATCATCAGGAGGTTTGGGATGGGTGTTCATCAGTATACGGATGATACCCAGCTCTACCTCTCTTTTAAATCAGAACCAGTGAAGGCGGTGAAGGTCCTGTGTGAGTGCCTGGAGGTGGTTGGAGAATGGATGGCGGCTAACAGATGGAGGTTGAATCCTGACATGATAGTAGTACTGTTTTTGGGAGACAGGGGGGCAGGCAGGTGTGGAGGACTCCCTGGTCCTGAATGGGGCAACTGTGCCCCTGAAGGACCAGGTGCGCCGCCTGGGAGTCATTTTGGACTCACAGCTGTCCATGGAGGCACAGGTTGATTCTGTGTCCAGGGCGGCTGTCTACCAGCTCCACCTGGTACGCAGGCTGAGACCCTACCTGCCCGCAGACTGTCTGCCAGAGTGGTGCATGCTCTGGTTATCTCTCGCTTGGACTACTGCAATGTGCTCTACGTGGGGCTACCTTTGAATGTGACCCGGAAACTGCAATTAATCCAGAATGCGGCAGCTAGACTGGTGACTGGGAGTGGCCGCTGGGACCACATAACACCGGTCCTGAAAGATCTGCATTGGTTTCTAGTATGTTTCTGAACACAATTCAAAGTGCTGGTGCTGAGCTTTAAAGCCCTAAACGGCCTTGGTCCTGTCTACCTGAAGGAGCGTCTCCATGCCCATCGTTCTGACCAGACACTGAGGTCCAGCGCAGAGGGCCTTCTGGCGGTTCCCTCATTGTGAGAAGTGAGGTTACAGGGAACCAGACAGAGGGCCTTCTCGGTAGTGGCGCCCGCCCTGTGCAACGCCCTCCCAGCAGATGTGAAGGAAATAAGCAGCTATCTTATCTTTAAAAGACATTTGAAGGCAGCCTGTTTAGGAAAGTTTTTAATATTTAATGCTGTATTGTTTTTAACACTCGATTGGGAGCTGCCCAGAGTGGCTGAGGAAACTCAGACAGATGGGCAGGGTACAAATAATAAATTATTATTATTATGCCTGAAAGGCTCAAACTGGGAAGGCTGTATGATGGTCTTTCCACAGTGAGGCAAATGGGCACCAGGAAAAAAATCCAGTGGAAACAACGCTAGACTCAGATTGGGAAAGCTGTTCTGCCTCAAAAGAATCCTGTATCTTATGCTTTGGGTGGGATTACTTGTAACCCTGAGTTTAATCTGGGACTTGTCTAAATAGCTTTAAGCAAGACTCTGGATTCATCCATCCATCTGAATATGAGGCATTTAATTCTGACCTACCTTACATCTTGCTGCATGGATCACCGAGATATAATACATTAAGCGTTTTGTACATTCTCAGGTATTATTGGGAGAGAAATGCTTCTTCCCGGGCACCCTGGAGGACGAGCCGCCAAAACTTAATTTTGCCAACTCAGTGTCACAAAATGTGTTTCTGCAGCTGAACGCCTTTGCCCGGTTTTATCGAAATGTTCCACAAAATCCTCCTTCTCGGGATGTAATCTGCTATCAGTTCTTAGCACGCTCTTGCTGAAGGAAGTTACTTTAATGCTATTAACTCAAATGGGTCCCCCCCCCTTGTCTTCACAATTCCTTAGGATTTCCTCTGCAGGTTGGCTGAGCCCAGATAAACCCTGTTGCTTCTAAACCCCACCATTTTTGAATCTGAAGTACTGAAAACATGCCTTCCAGGGTTCATTTATGGGGGATTAATAGTTCCCACTGTAGAACAAGGAATCTGCTATCTGCTTGCTGAGAGATCGCTTTGTAAAATGACACCATCAGATCCTCATCTCCCCCTCCCCCCTTTTTTTTGCCTCCAGGTAGAATTGAGCAACGCTAGGATTAAGGGGTCCATAAATTCATCCACTTTGGAGGGCAACTCTTGCCTGCTTCATCTACTGCCTCTCATCAGCTCCCTTTCTCCATTGGTATAGAATCGCAGAATTGTAGAGTTGGACACCCCCTCCCGGTCATCTAGTCCAACCCCCTGCAATGCTGGAATAAGGAGGTTACTAGTGAAGGCTTCCCTGCTGATGCGGGATGCAGTGTTTGGGAATTTTTAGTTTAGGGAAAAGGCAAGTAAGAAGTGACACAACAACAACAATTTATTATTTATACCCTGCCCATCTGGCTGGACTTCCCCAGCCACTCTGGGCGGCTTCCAAAAAAACACTAAAATACAGTAATGCATCAAACATTAAAAGCTTCCCTAAATAGGGCTGCCTTCAGATGTCTTCTAAAAGTCTGGTAATTGTTGTTCTCTTTGACATCTGGTGGGAGGGCATTCCACAGGGCGGGTGCCACTACCGAGAAGGCCCTGTAACTTGGCTTCTCGCAGTGAGGGAACCGCCAGAAGGCCCTCAGCAATGGACCTCAGTGTCCAGGCTGAATGATGGGGGTGAAGACGCTCCTTTAGATATACTGGACTGAGCCCGTTTAGGGCTTTAAAGGTCAGCACCAACACTTTGAATTGTGCTTGGAAACGTATTGGGAGCCAATGTAGGTCTTTCAAGACTGGTGTTATGTGGTCTCGGCGGCCGCTCCCAGTCACCAGTCTAGCTGCCACATTCTGGATTAGTTGTAGTTTCCGGGTCACCTTCAAAGGTAGCCCCCCATAGAGCGCATTGCAGTAGTCCAAGTGGGAGATAACCAGAACATGCACCACTCTGGCGAGGCAGTCTGCGGGCAGGGAGGGTCTTAAGCTAGGGAAGAAGGAGTTCCAGAATGGGTCGAATGGGAGGTGTGCCTTTGGGAGCATAAGGCTGCCATCTTGGGTTATTTTCTGGTATTCAGACATGATGTTGACCTAAATGGGTTGTGTCCTAACTCATGCTGATGGCTTTTCAGAAGATAAAATCTGGAGCGAACCATGTCGGAAGCTTTTAATGTTTGATGCATTACGGTATTTTAATATTTTGTTGGAAGCTGCCCAGAGTGACTGGGAAAGCCCTTAGAAGTTGTTAAAAAACTATGGTCATTGGGATGCAGAAAGGGGAGGTATGGGGAGGTCCGAGAAGAGAGGTTTATGAAAAAATTGTTATGAAACTATACGTGTTTGTATGTCTTTTTATGTGTGTGTTTGTTTAAAAAAAACTTTGTAAAACCAATAAAAATCTTATAAAAAAAAAAACAGAGTGGCTGGGAAAGCCCAGCCAGATGGGCGGGTATAAATAACAACAACAACAACAACAACAACAACAACAACAACAACAACAACAACCGCCTCTGGTCACCAGTTCTTCCTTTCTTTGTGCTGCTTCTTTGGTCCTTCATCCCAGAAGGTAGCAAGATGGATGGTGCCCATTAACTCGCCTCCATTCCTGCAAATGGGCAAAGGGAGCGTCGTGAAATCAGTGAACGTGAAAGACCCCTTCCATCACACCTGCCGAAGCAGTCGTGGCGGAGCAGAGTAGCGGCACTGCAAAGAGGCCGTAAAGATGATTGGTCTGTAGCCTGTCCCACGTTATGTGACCTACTTGCCGGCTTTTTAAGACGTTACTCTTTCCTTTGGGTGTCTAAGGCTGACGGCAAACCCAAGACCTGGAAAAGGAAATGTGGGCCCCACATTTATACACACCATCCGGCAAGCAGGCCTAATTTTCATGGGTCTGGTGAAGATGCTCAAAGAGGAAAAATTCCCAGTCTTGTCATGGGAGAATGACTTTAGGCTGGAGGGGATGTTTGGCTTTGCTACAGCAGGAGAACCGGGTGAGATAACGGCCTGTTCTTTGTTTCATTGTAAATATATATTACATATTATATTGCCATGGTACATAGGGAAGTATTCAGCCAGTGGTTTTTTTGGTGATTTGGGGGAAGATTACGGGATCGAAGAAAAACCCTTCTTTCAAATGCAGACAGAAATTTTGCAGGCGGTGCGCATGACTAGTTTGTTCTTTTGCAGAAATTGTCCTGGTTGTGTCATCCAGCTGGAGTCAGGGGCCATGTTCTCCCACAATGCAACATTTGAGCAATGCTATGCGTGGGTGGCGCTGTGGGTTAAACCACAGAGCCTAGGACTTGCCAATCAGAAGGTCGGTGGTTCAAATCCCCGTGATGGGGTGAGCTCCCGTTGCTCAGTCCCTGCTTCTGCCAACCTAGCAGTTCGAAAGCACGTCAAAGTGCAAGTAGATAAATAGGTACCGCTCCAGCGGGAAGGTAAACGGCGTTTCCGTGCACTGCTCTGGTTCACCAGAAGCGGCTTAGTCATGCTGTCCACATGACCCGGAAGCTGTACGCCGGCTCCCTTGGCCAATAAAGAGAGATGAGCACCGCAACCCCAGAGTTGGCCACGACTGGACCTAATGGTCAAGGGTACCTTTACCTATGCCAGGACTCACCATCAATCTAGATGTTTCCTGCATCAGTGCACCTGTGTGGCAGAAATGGGTCATGCCTATGTGCCTGAACACTTAAAGGCAATCCCCAAAGCAGACAGTACAATTTGGGATCTCCTTTTTCTATAACTACAGGGAAGTTTCAGAATTCAAAACTCTGAGCATTAATGCAAAGGTATTTACAGGGTGATAGAAATACTATATTTTGCATATTTCAAAGCAAGAGTACACTTGCCTTCTCAGCCTCTCTTGATTCTGTTGCGTGCATTGCCAGTGGTTGGGCGAGATCAGGCATAGGCAAACTCGGCCCTCCGGATGTTTTGGGACTACAACTCCCATCATCCCTGAGCACTGGTCCTGTTAGCTAGGGATGATGGGAATTGTAGTCCCAAAACCAATTTTGCCGATGCCTGGGCTAGATGACCCTTGGGGTATCTTCCATCCCTACAATTCTATGATTCTATGATTAATAAGAGTGTAAGGAGACCCATAAGGGGAGTGTAAGAGGGACGCGGGTGGCGCTGTGGGTTAAACCACAGAGCCTAGGTCTTGCTGATCAGAAGGTCGGTGGTTCGAATCCACGCAACGGGGTGAGCTCCTGTTGCTTGGTCCCTATTCCTGCCCACCTAGCAGTTCGAAAGCACATCAAAGTGCAAGTAGATAAATAGGTACCGCTCCTGCAGGAAGGTAAACGGCGTTTCCATGCCCTGCTCTGGTTCGCCAGAAGCGGCTTAGTCATGCTGGCCACATGACCCGGAAGCTGTACACCGGCTCCCTCGGCCAATAAAGCGAGATGAGTGCTGCAACCCCAGAGTCGGCCACGACTGGACCTAATGGTCAGGGGTCCCTTTACCTTTACGGGGACCCATCTAGTGAAGCATCCTGTTCTCTCAGTGGCCAATTAGATCCATCTGGGAAGCCCACAAGTACTCTCGTCTCCTGTGATTTCAGGCAGCTGCTATTCAGAAGCGTACTCTCTGACCACGAAGGGAGAACACAGCCACCATGTCGTGATATAATCAATATTTTTAAGGGCAATTATTTCAGTGGGCACGATCCAGGTGGGAGGACTCCTAGGAAAGGGCCATGGAAAAGAATGGCCTCCTTCATTTCAATGGGATGCATGCACAAGACCTCCTCACTGGATCATGCCCAATATGCTTCACAGTGTAAAACAACACACCTTCAAAGTCTCTTTGCAGGCGTGGTTTGGATTCAAACCACGTCTGCAAAAGGGACATTTCCCCTCTCTGTTTGCAGAGGTGGTTTGAATGCAAACCACCCCTGCAAACAGACTTCAGGAATTTTCTTTGGGAGGCAGGTTGTCCGTGTCCATTGACTGGTTCGCTCTTCTAGCATGCTTTCAAAAGGGGATTGTTCTCAGTGCTGACCAGCTGATTGGTGCAGAGTGTGAGCTCCTCTGAAGCTGTCACCTGACATCACTATGATGTCAGGGGATTACCAGGTGGCAAGCCCCACCCACCTGTCAAAGTTGGCTTGCGGGGGGTGGGACAAGCATACTGTCTAGATCCAGTTCCCCAGCCCTGCTTTACATGATATTTTAGAAATTAAAACAATAAAAAAATACGGGACCGCTTCTCCTGGTATGTCAAACGGAGGACCTTATGGTCTTTAAACAAAAACACCTTGGAGGTCCCGGGCCACAGGGAGGTTAGGCTGGCCTCGACCAGAGCCAGGGCTTTTTCAGCTGTGGCGCCAACCTGGTGGAACGCTCTGTCCCAAGAGACTAGGGCCCTGCAGGACTTGACATCTTTCCACAGGGCCTGCAAGATGGAGCTGTTCCACCAGGCCTTTGGCCAAGGCACAGTCTGACAGTCCTTTGGCAATCCTCACAGAACTCTAGCCCAATGGTTGCCATTAATTTGATTTTAGAATGAATTGATTTTAGAATGCTGTATTATTTTACTGTTGTTAGCCGCTCTGAGCCCGGCTTCAGCTTGGGAGGGCGGGATATAAATAAATAATAATAATTATTATTATTATTATTATTATTATTATTATTATTATTAAGACTGTACCCCTTCCACCCCATGCAACTGCTAAGCTAGATTTGCATCTTCCGGACCCCATTTCCAAAGTCACTTATCTCCCATATTCTGCAGCCTTGTTTGGTACCCCTATTTTCACCTTCACCCCCATGCCTAGCCACCCCTATAGTGACTTCCTGCATCTTCCACCTCCTAAAAATTGCATCTACTAAGTACCCGTTTCACCTTATGTCCAATTACGAAACCATCACCCGCTCCTATGTTTCAGACCCTTTTCAGCTCCTGCTTCTGGTTTCAGCCCAATGTGCCTGTGAATACTTTCTTTATCCTGAGCAAACCTTTTGTATGACTGGCTTTTCAGACTGATGAAGCGTGTAGCGAAACCTGTAATATATCTGGAGAACAGGTCTCCTTTTGCCCACTTGCGTTATTCTCACCAGGGTGGTGGTTTTGATTTGCCTTCCCGTGATTGATCCATGCATACGGCTTTGTGTTTCCAACTCAAGACCCATTGAAGAACATCTCATCCAGTTCAATCTTTGAAAAACAGCTTTGAAAAACTTTTTCATATTCTCCAGTGTGCTACCCTTGCCGTTGTGGCGGCACGGGGTTGCCGTTCTGTGATTGGACTTACGCTACTTGTTGAACGGTTCATTTATCCAGTCTGTATAACGTTTACTGCACATGTAACTTGTTAAGATAAAGGTAAAGGGACCCCTGACCATTAGGTGCAGTCATGGCCGACTCTGGGGTTGTGGCGCTCATCTCGCTTTATTGGCCGAGGGAGCCGGCGTACAGCTTCCGGGTCATGTGGCCAGCATGACTAAGCCGCTTCTGGCGAACCAGAGCAGCGCACGGAAATGCCGTTTACCTTCCCACCAGAGTGGTACCTATTTATCTACTTGCACTCTGACATGCTTTCAAACTGCTAGGTTGGCAGGAGCCGGGACCGAGCAACAGGAGCTCACCCCGTCGTGGAGATTCGAACTGCCGACCTTCAGATTGGCAAGTCCTAGGCTCAGTGGTTTAACCCACAGTGCTACCTGCGTCCCAACTTGTTAAGATAGAGTTGTACAATTATCCACTCCATGTTTACATGTTTACAGTTTACATGTCTCCAGGCTTTGTCTTGCACATGGCACCTTAGTATGTTTGTTGTTTGAATGGTTACAAGTCTATCTCTATTCTAGCTATTATTCTAGTAAATTTGGTGTTATATTTATAAGCCAGTTTGTGGTGGTGTTGTTTTGTTGTATCCAGCCCAGTGCCCCCAATCTTTCCTTGTTTTTGCAGCACCATTTTCACCTTCTCTCCCTTCTCTTGCTCCACTCTCCCTTCACACAGATCTGCCCCCCCTTTCCATGCCTCTCCTATTCTACAGCCCCCTCTATGTGCATATTCCATTATGAAATAGGTTACTGTGTTTTCAAGAGGAACAGATTTTTGGAGAGCAACCCTATCAGCTTGCTTGTTCAGTTAGAGAAGGTTAAGCTCAGCTGATGGATATTGTACATATATGGGTGTTTGCTTGTTGATAAAACATCACTTCCAAATGACTACACTTAATCTGGAACTTCATGTTGAAGACAAGATATGGGACCAGGAATGAAATGCATTGTGGAATATTTGAGGGCTCCACATCCTATATCTCTCTCACATGAGGCAGCTGAGGAATGGGAAGGGGAGAAATTTAAAACAGCATTTTGTTTTCCTTTCAGTGTGCCTCCCTTCTCACTGTACTCAAACGGCAGAAATTTTATTAAAATGGGGTGGAGAAACACTGAGTGGAAAATTGCCGTATTAAACAATGGCAAAAGATTGGGTAAACAGGGATGGAGGAACAGTGAGAGGTTTTTTATAATTAAAAACAAAACAAAACCACACAATTTTTACATGGGGAAGCACCAGAGATGGGTAGAACGCAGGAGCTAACACCAAAAAGCTAACACAACAAAGGCTTTTCTAACTCCTTCTCGCTATGCTCATACCTTGTTTCAAACAGCCACTTCTCCCCTGCTTCCCTCCATCACTGCTTTCATCAAACCTCTCCTGTTGTTTAAAACTGTCCTTTTCCTCTGTGCCCCCCACTTTCACTCATGCCCTTTACCCACCTTGACTACATGCAAATCCAGGATTTTGATGCAGCAAGCACTACAAATCCTCCAATGGGAGCCATGCGACGACAGCCTTACATTTTTATGTATATAGGAAGACAAGCTCTCTGACCGTATGCGTCATTGTAAATGTTAAGGGGCGGAGTCAGATTAAGAGAAAACAAATTCCAGTTTTTGTAAGTTAACCAGAACTCAAGAAATATGCCCCCTCCCAAACTTTGCTTCTTCCGACATCACAACGCTGAACAGCATAAATCCATTTTTGAGCTGGGCACCTGAACAAGAATAACAACAAAAATTACATGAAAACAACCGAGGTGTTTGTTTCTGCATTAACGCAATGCAGCCCGGGAGTGTACCAGGCTGCAAAGAACATCATTGGTTGTAAACGTCGGAGCAACGTCTCTCACTCACAAGCCGCACAAGCTGTCATTAAAGGCATGTTTACATTAACAAGGGGAACTGGGCGCATTGTCTGGCAGAGAAAATCACGGCAATTACCCACACAAATAGCTTTTTCCCTTCTCTCTTCCTGCAGTTTTTCTCCATGAGCAGTTAGGTAGAAAGAAATGAAGGAGCGGGAAACAGCTCTCCAAAGGTTGCCCTAGTGCAACGATTGTCATCTCTGACCATTGGCCGTGCTAGCTGGAGCTGATGGGAGTCCAACAACATCTGGAGATCCCCCTAGGTTCTTCAGCACATCCATGCATTGATATTGTTCTTGAGAAGTCCTGCAATGTGGTCATTCGTAGTTTCTACAAGGCTTTGTGGCGGATCAGCTCCTGGTTCTCTGTGACATTGAAGATGCTGGTCAAAGGGAGGAATGCCATAATCGTCTTGGCCTGGAAAAGCCAGGTGACATTGGAAGGCCAGTTGGTCACCATGGTTCATATATAAAGGCTCCCCTGTCTTTTGTCAGCTTGTCACCTGAGGTCCTCCAGTGTAACCCAATGGAACCGTTTGGGCAGTAGATCCAGGAAGTAATTTTGAGTAATGTTGAGAACAGTGTGCTACTGAGTCAAGGAAGCACTGGACAGGAGTCGCTGGACTCCAACTCCCATCAGCCTCAGCCAGCGTGGCCAATGGGCAGGGATGGTGGGAGCTGGAGTTCAGCAACATATGGAGGGCCAAAGGTTCCTCAGCCCATCTGAAACCCTGGAGAAAAGTCAAGGACCCCGGACGGTTAAGTCCGGTCAAAGGTGACTATGGGGTTACAGCACTCGTCTCACTTTCAGGCCAAGGGAGCCGGCGTATGTCCACAAATGGCTTTTCCAGATCACGGGCCCAGCATAACTAAACTGCTTCTGGCACAAATGGACACCATGATGGCAGAGGTGGAGCTAGCAATGTCACACGCCCCCCCCCCGGGATGACACTCGGGGCGGACTGCACCCACCACACTCCCTTCATCCACCAGTGCATGATGGAAGCCAGAATGCACAGAAACACCATTTACCTTCCCATCACAGTGGTACCTATTTATCTACATGCACTGGTGTGCTTTTGAACTGCAAGGTTGGCAGAAGCTGGGACTGGGCGATGGGAGCTCACCTTTCTGTGCAGATCCGAACTGCTGACCCTCTGATCAGCAAGTGTCAGGTGTGCGTGCAGGAGCCAGGCCTTGTGACCAATAGGACTTTGCAGGCCTGGGGCCTTCCTAAGTTTGTTCTGGAGAGGCAAGGGGCGGCCGCACAGGTGAGGTGGCTTGGTAACTCACTGCACCTGGTGGCAAGAGCCAGCAAGATTAGGTCAGCATCTCCCTTCAGCTCTTTGCCACAGCAACATGTTCCCTGCCTTGCTGTGTTTGACTCCTTGCTTCCTGACCCTCAGACCCTTGACTTCGTGACTCATTGCTTCCTGACCCTGGGACCCCTGACTTTGTGACTCCCTGCTTCCTGACCCTCGGACCCATGACTTCGTGACTCATTGCTTCCTGACCCTGGGACCCCTGACTTTGTGACTCCCTGCTTCCTGACCCTCGGACCCCTGACTTCGTGACTCATTGCTTCCTGACCCTCGGACCCCTGACTTCGTGACTCATTGCTTCCTGACCCTGGGACCCCTGACTTTGTGACTCATTGCTTCCTGACCCTCGGACCCCTGACTTTGTGACTCATTGCTTCTTGATCCTCGGACCCCTGACTTTGTGACTCATTGCTTCTTGATCCTCGGACCCCTGACTTTGTGACTCATTGCTTCCTGACCCTCGGACCCCTGACTTTGTGACTCATTGCTTCTTGATCCTCGGACCCCTGACTTTGTGACTCATTGCTTCCTGACCCTCGGACCCCTGACTTTGTGACTCATTGCTTCTTGATCCTCGGACCCCTGACTTTGTGACTCATTGCTTCTTGATCCTCGGACCCCTGACTTTGTGACTCATTGCTTCTTGATCCTCGGACCCCTGACTTCGTGACTCATTGCTTCCTGACCCTCGGACCCCTGACTTCGTGACAGCAAGCCCAAGAGACTCAGTGGTTTAGACCACAGCACCATCCACTTCCCTGAACCCTGGAGAACCTCTGCAAGCCAGCACAGACAACACCAAACTAGATCATAGAATCATAGGGTTGGAAGGGACCCTAGTCCAACCCGCTACAATGTTGGAATCTCAGCTCAAGCATCCATGACAGATGGCCACCCAACCTCTGCTTAAAAACCTCTGAGAGTCTGACGATCAGACTCAGTACATGACAGCTTCCTCTGTTCCTTCTGCGGATGGGCAGACTTGCCCATTTGTTCCTGGTTGTGAGGAATCACAGGAAGGAGCAGCAACACCATTGCAGCCAGATTCTGGAAGGCATGCTGCAGGATGTCTGCGTGTCACGGTCCAGTTCATGAGCGATCAAAGTCCCGGCTGGGAATGTCGGGACCGGGGGCAAGATGGCGGGGTGGGAGCAGGAATGGGAGTCCAGAAGCCAGGAGTCAGAAAGCCAAGAGTGTGAGGGTCAAAGAGCCTGGGAGTCAAGAAGCCAAGGGGCCAAGGGTCAGGAAGCAAGGAGGCACGAAGTCAGGGGTCTGAGGCTCAAGAAGCAAAGAGTCAAGAAGTCAAGGGTTCGAGGATCAAGAAGCAGGGAGTCAAGAATCTGAGGTTCAAGGATCAGGAAGCAAGAAGCCAAATGCAGCAAGGCAGGGAACGTGTTGCTGTGGCAAAGAGCCGAAGGGAAATGCTGACCTTATATCCCTTCCCAGCTCTTGCCACCAGGTGCTGTGAGTTACCAATCGGCCTCACCTGTGTGGCTGCGCCTTGCCTCTTCAAAACAAACTTAGGAAGGCCCCAATCCTGCAAAGCCCTACTGGTCCCAGGGCCTGGCTCCTGCACGCACACCTGACACTGCGGGTCGCAGGGAATGCCCTCACTTTTCCTGCTGGCATCCAAACCACCTGGGTGAAGAATGGTAGTGGCGGCAGCAGAAAAAGCTCTCGGAAGGAGCACTATACTGTACCAAATTACGTACAATGAATTGCCTTTGGCACTAGGCAGGGATAAGGAGACTTCGCCGGACAGCGATTGATTAATCTCGCTTAAGCAGAAACAAGCAAGAATTTGTCAAGAATGTATAACTTGCTGTTGAAATGGAATACTCAGGATGAAACGGTGAAATCTGCTATGATTAAATGGGCACACAATGTTGGACATAATTTAATGATGGCTGACTGGGAATAGTTATGGACCACAGGTATGAAGTTTACGGCATGCAATGCCTTAAGAGAGAATATTATGAAAATGATATGCAGGTGGTACATGACACCAGTCAAGCTTGCAAAAATCTATCACTTGCCCAATAATAAATGTTGGAAATGTAAGGAAACCGAAGGTACATTCTTTCACCTTTGGTGGACGTGCCCAAAGATTAAGGCTTTCTGGGAAATGATTTATAATGAAAAGAAAAGGGTATTTAAATATACCTTTCTGAAGAAACCAGAGGCCTTTCTCCTGGGCATGGTCGGCCAAATGGTGTCAAAGAAGGACAGAACTTTCTTTATGTATGCCACAACAACAGCAAGAATACTTATAGCAAAGTATTGGAAGACACAAGACCTACCCACTCTGGAAGAATGGCAGATGAAGGTGATGGACTACATGGAATTGGCGGAAATGACTGGCAGAATCCGAGACCAGGGAGAAGAGTCGGTGGACAAAGATTGGAAGAAATTTAAAGACTATTTACAGAAATATTGCAAAATTAATGAATGTTAGAATGATGTTGGAATGAAGCTAGTTGGTTTAAGCAGTAATGCTATAAAGGTGTATGTAAAAAAGGATTGATAACAGATGAAAATTTAAAGTTATAGTATATTAAGTTAAAGGATCATGAGAAAACATGATCTGTGCATGTTTGTGCAGTTGCTGAATGGAGAGCACGGCGTGATGAGGAGAGTCCCAGACTTCCTTTTTAAAGGGAAAAGGGACTCCCCAGGTCCCCTGGAACTTTGGGGCTGTGAAAGGGCTCTCCTGCCTCCAGCAACCCCTCCTGCAGATGTGTGACATTGGTAACTCCTGGAACTCCCCATCATTTGAGCTTCCCTGACTCGATTAAGGCCATGTGTGGGGAACCCATCTCAGTCCAAGGGCCGCATTTGCTCCTGGGCAACATTCTGAGGGCCACATGCCAGTGGTGGGTGGAGCTAGGGGCCAAAGTGGGTGGAACCATGAATATAAACATTACCTTTCTGCAGCAGCTACTGTCTACACAAAATCTCACAGTCCTCTCTCTCTCTCAGTTATCCATCCAGACAAGGAAATGGTGTTATCAGAGTTCAGGGACCCATTTCAGACCCATTCAGAGTGCAGAGTAGGACCCAGTGCCCCTGGCCACCCTACCACAGCCTAGACCCCAATTAGAGCCGGAAAAGTTTCAGAAAAGAGATGGAAATGATCAAGTGGTTGGATCTTCACTCGCCAGACCAGCTTCCTCCAAGAACACGTTCATCTACATTGGAGTCCTCATTTTATTTTACTTATTTTGTGTTTTTTTAAAGGGATTGTGAGAGAAAAGCCACATTTCTGCTGCTCCTTTCTGCAGGAAACCGCTCCAAAATCCACCTCCTCCTTGCACTCCCCCCCCCATTCATATTCCCTCTAAAGGTCACCATCAAGCGAGATGGGTTCCTTCTATCTACTTATCGTTCCCGCGCTGAAACCAGCTTAAAGAGAAACTTCCCATGGTAAATTAAAGTTTAACAGTGTGCTATTTTGCGATAAGCACATTCCGTGGGTCTAAGACACTCGTCGTTTCCTTGAAACTGTTGATAACTGTACAGACCTCTTTGACACCCTCTCTCTCTCTCTCTCTCTCTCTCTCTCATATTCACTGCAGTTACCGTAGAAGATACCTCTCTCCTCAGCACGTCTGCAAAGTCGGCAGGTTTGCACAAGCAGATTGCAGGAACACAATGGATGATTGCAGCGCACGGGGCCCAAGTTTGCTTAATTCAGCACTGCTTTTAAGTGCATATCTGTGCCCCCCCCCACTCCCTGCTTTTCAAATCATATTCATATGTCCATTTCCCAGCAGTTTAGCAAGCTGTGGGGCTATAATAATGTGACATGATTTGCAGCCGCCCAGCACTCATGACAGAACCGAAGATCAGCTCCGCAGAATCAGGCCAGTCACTCATCTAGTCCGGCGTCCTGTTCTGACAGCGGCCAACCAGATGATTGTGGGAAGTCCAGAATCTAGACCCAGCTGCAAAAACACTCTCCTCTCCTGCAGTTTTTGGCAGCTGGGACTTAGAAGCATTTCTTCCCCTGACAGAGGAGGTAAGAGCAGAAGAAGAGTCTGCTCAACTGGGCCAGTGGTTCAACTAATAGAATCATAGACCCTTAGAGCTGAAAGGTACCCGAGGGTCATCTAGTCTCACCCCCCAGAATGCAGGAATCTTAGCTAAAGTATCCATGACTGATGGCCATACAACCCCTCTTTGAAAACCTCCAAGGAAGGAGAGTCCATCACCTCTTGTGGGAGTCTGTTCCCAGGGCCAGATTTAGGTTTGATGAGGCCCTAAGCTCCTGAAGGTAATGGGGCCCTTGACATGTCCAGTTGTCCGTTGTCAACAAAAAATTGCCGCTGTTTTTTGTGTTGAATATATGCTATATGGTAATTTAAGGACCTCATAGGTATCTAAAGCCATTTGCACATAACAAATAGGAGCCTACACAACACAAAACACTGTTGCTGTATGTAGGTTTTATTTTATTTGTTTTTTATCTTATATTTTGGAAATGTTCATCCATGGGTTTTTTTCCATTACAGTGGTACCTCGGGTTAAGTACTTAATTCGTTCCAGAGGTCCGTTCTTAACCTGAAACTGTTCTTAACCTGAAGCACCACTTTAGCTAATGGGGCCTCCTGCTGCCACTGCAGCACGATTTCTGCTCTTATCCTGAAGCAAAGTTCTTAACCCGAGGTACTATTTCTGGGTTAGCGGAGTCTGTAACCTGAAGCGTATTTAACCTGAGGTACCACTGTAGATTTTTTTTTTGGGGGGGCAAGAGAGTGGGGCCCTGGGCTATAGCTTGTTTAGCCTATGCAGTGGTACCTCGGGTTAAATAGCAGCTGTAAGTGATGGCCCAGTTGGAGGCAACGAGGTCATCCCCACATCTGGAGCCAGGGCAGGATCAGGCCCCTGACTCTACCCAGCTGGTGCTTGTTGCAGGGGATCCTGTGCAAAGTGGGGCTCTTCAGGATCAGGCCCCAGACTTGGTTCAGATGATGCCTGGGGCAGAGGATCCGGTGCGGACTGAGACTCCTCTGGTTCTGAGTCCGATCCCCAGTCCCAGGCCATCACACTGTGGCAGCTGCGAGGGAGAATCCCATGGCCTCTCCATGGCCACTGCTGTTGGCTTCCTCTCTTGAGCAGCTCATAGTGGCTGCTGGAGAGCAGGTGTGGAGGAGGAGAACCATTGCCACCACTGATGCCCAGCCCCACATGATGCCCCAGCCCTGAGGGGCAGGCAGAGGGCAGGGGGAATGGAGCAGAGCACAAGGAGTTTGGTTTATGTCATGTACTAAGCTTGGATCCTAGAACAATAGGCAAGTAGGATCCTAGAATGCAATAACTGATTGGCCTGCAGGAAAAGACCAATCAGGTTCCAGGAGAAAGTTAATCAGCCTATTAGGCTGGTAGGAGCCTAGAATGCAACAACTGATTGGCCTGCAGGAAAAGACCAATCAGGCTCCAGGAGGGAAACAGAATCAGCCAATCAGACGGGACTCATTGTGTAAATAATGTATATAAAAGCCTGAGGTTTGGGGGGCAATTCAATCGCTGTTTTACAAGCTGCAATAAAGAGCAGGAAATCACTACAGAGTATATTTCAATTTTTTAATTTTTTTTATAGCAAAAACGCTTTGTGCATCCGTGTCTGATCTCGTCCTTTTCTAAAACTTATTAATTGGCATGTATTATTATTAATTTTTGGTAAATCTACCAAAAAATAAAATACAATAAGATTGGGATTAAGGTTTCTTTCTCTGGGCGTTTGTGCTGTATCCCATTGGCGGCACTCACCTTTTTTCTGATAAGAAATGCTCTGCGGCCGGGAGAGAGAGAGATGGGGGTCAAGCAGGGTCAGTTGGAGGTTAGTGAGAAATGTCCCTATTTTCATCTGAGGAACGTTGGAAGGTATGTCCTGTCAGAGATTTCACAAAGTACCCCCATCGATTTGCGTGGGCTGTTTCCCTGGGCTTTTATTTTAATCTCTCTCCCCCTTCTGACCTTGTGCTTCACTTTCTCCCAAGTCTTTGCCACCCGCCAACTGGTTTCCGAATCCTTACCTGCTTTAACACACACACACCCTCGCCACTGCCACCCCCCCCCGCCGCTTCCCCACAAATTACGGCTTTAATCCGGTGGCGCTAATTGATCAAACGATGCCGGGCTTTGAGGTGTGTTTTGTGAATTATTCATTTTATCGCCACACTTCATTTCCAATTCAACCGCTGCGCCGACCGAGAAAGTGGGTCTTCATTTCCATCCCTTCGCTCGTAACCGGAGCTTCATAGCCCCGAGAAGGCAAAAGAATAAAATAATATAATTCCCCACCACACGCACCTCAAGTCTTTATGGAAGGGAAATAAAAAAAAAGGGGGGGAGGAAAATTAAATCTCTGCCAGAGATCCCTTCCCCGATGCGCGGCCATTAATTAATTATTTATGGCCTTCGGTAATGGGCCGTTTACCGAGCGCCGCGGCTCTGCATAAACTTTTAACGCTTCCCCTGCTCCCAGAGAACTCTCCGTTCGAAAGCCCCGGCGCTGTAAATCTTGAACCCGACCAGGCGAAAAACTCTCTTAATAGCGCAGTGGCATTGACGCAGGTGGCGCTGTGGGTTAAACCACAGAGCCTAGGGCTTGCCGATCGGAAGGCCAGCGGTTCGAATCCCCGTGACGGGGTGAGCTCCCGTTGCTCGGTCCCTGCTCCTGCCAACCTAACAGTTTGAAAGCATGTCAAAGTGCAAGTAGATAAATAGGTACCACTCCGGCGGAAAGGTAAACAGTGTTTCCGTGCGCTGCTCTGGTTCGCCAGAAGCGGCTTAGTCCTGCTGGCCACATGACTCGGAAGCTGTACACCGGCTCCTTCGGCCAATAAAGCGAGATGAGCGCCGCAACCCCAGAGTCGGCCACGACTGGACCTAATGGTCAGGGGTCCCTTTACCTTTACCTTATTGTCTGCTGAGGCCTTGGCTTGGTACAGAGTCCGACCGCTTGGTTCATCTGCCTCGTGTTCAAGCTATGCTGAACGGCAGCAGATCCTCCAGGTTTTCGGATTGTGGGTCTTAAAGATCGCCCTCTCAGGGCCGGCGTTCAGAATTTGCCAGGCGCATTTTGCCACCTGGCTATCGGCTACTTGCCACCAAGTGAAGACGCCCGGGTGCCAGGATGGGGCCTGACGGCTCCACCACCTGGAGGGCATGCCTGGGGATCCTTGGAGCTTTCCTGTTTTCCCATACAGTGGTACATCGGGTTAAGAACTGAATTCATTCTGGAGGTCCGTTCTTAATCTGAAATTGTTCTTAACCTGAAGGACCACTTTAGCTAATGGGGATTCCCGCTTCCGCTGCGCCACCGCCACACGATTTCTGTTCTCATCCTGAGGTAAAGTTCTTAACCCAAGGTTAGCGGAGTCTGTAACCTGAAGCATCTGTAACCCAAGGTACCACTGTACTAGCAACACATCTTGTAGAATTCTATCTGTTCCATTTTACCTGCGCAATCAGAATTAATTAATTGGGCTAGGTGTTCAGTATGTGGATGATACCCAGGTCTACCTCTCTTTTAAATCAGAACCAGTGAAGGCAGTGAATGTCCTGTGTGAGTGTCTGGAGGAGGTCAGAGGATGGATGACAGCTAACAGATTGAATCCTGACAAGACAAGACAGGTTGAATCCTGACAAGACAGAAGTATTGTTTTGGGGGGATGGGGTAGGCGGGTGTGGGGGACTCCCTGGTCCTGAATGGGGTAACTCTGCCCCTGAAGGGCCAGGTGCGCAGCCTGGGAGTCATTTTGGACTCACAGCTGTCCATGGAGGCGCAGGTCAATTCTGTGTCCAGGGCAGCTGTCTACCAGCTCCATCTGGTACGCAGGATGAGATCCTATCTGCCCACAGACTGTCTCACCAGAGTGGTGCATGCTCTGGTTATCTCTCGCTTGGACTATGGCAATGCGCTCTACATGGGGCTACCTTTGAAGGTGACCCGGAAACTACAACTAATCCAGAATGCAGCAGCCAGACTGGTGACTGGGAGCAGCCGCCGAGAACACATAACACCGGGTCTGAAAGACTTACATTGGCTCCCAGTACGTTTCTGAGCACAGTTCAATGTGTTGGTGCTGACCTTTGGAGCCCGAAATGGCCTTGGTCCTGTATACCTGAAGGAGCATCTCCACCCCCATCGTTCTGCCCGGACACTGAGGTCCTCCTCTGAGGGCCTTCTGGCGGTTCCCTCCTTGTGAGAAATGAGGTTACAGGGAACTGGGCAGAGGGACTTCTTGGTAGTGGCACTCACCCTGGGGAACACCCTCCCATCAGATGTCACGGAAATATACAACTATTTGACTTTTAGAAGACAACTGAAGGCAGCCCTGTTTAGGGAAGTTTTTAATGTTTGATGTTTTATCGTGTTTTTTAATATTCTGCTGGGAGTATTCAGATGGCCCTGACTGCATACATTATTAAGTTTGGTACTGCATCCCTCATAGCCCCAGATAGTTCAAGCTTAGGTCCTGGTGACCCCAGGATATGACTCATTTTTAAATTATCATCCATTTTGAGACCTGCAAGCTTCTAGTTTCTCTATAATGATTTGGAACTGCCTTGTGTGATTGTTACAGCCTTTTCCCAGATTCAAGTCTTCTTCGGAATAGCGCTTTCATCCATGATCTAACTGCACCTCGTCTGAGAGAAAAGAGATGCTTGTTTTTCCTCAAGGATGCACCTCAGTCCTGGAGCTCTGCTATAAAGGCGCTGTGGTCTAAACTGTCGCTCTCCGTATGTGACACAGAAGACGCTGAACCACAACCTGTTGAAATCAATAAGACAGCAATTCCCCAAATAGGTTTTGTTAAGTGGATGTGCAGTCCGTTTCGTCCACAAATATCAAGGCCATAATCCTTTCTTTCGTTAACAAAACAAAAATGAGATACGAAATGTTTTCATACATGGGGTCGGATCACCGTTACTCTGTTTTGCTCTCTCATTCCTGAATCTGAAAAGATAAATAAATGTGATGCCATGGGTTGAAAACTGGTTTAAAGCTTGGGGAGGATTCCCCGCCTAATGCCAGGAAAATGCAATTTAATAGTGAAAAGCGACTGGAAATGTTCATCACAACCCACTCTCGCTCTCATGCTCACAAAGGTCATTTGGATTGAATTTTAGCAGTGCGTAATAACCTAAATAGTTGGGCCATATAACTCAGTACGCAGAATTTCCTGGGAAGTCAAGGTCAGTCTGAAGGTGAAATCTGAGGAAAAGTGAGCATTGGACTTCCTGGGTTAGAGGCCAGTAGGGAGAAAGCAGCCTAAAATGACTTTTGTTTTATTTTATTCTACATTATTTTACTCTAGTTATTGTCTTAAGTCCCATGGTTGGCTACAACCATTAAAGCACAATCTTAAAAACAGTTTAAAGCAACTTACAACCATAAAAATAAGCCGAGCCCAAAAATATATATACCTCAAGTGAAGAGGTATGTCTTCAAAATCCTCCGGAAGCTGTATAATGAAGATGTCTGCTCTGTGGGGAGGCAGTTCCACAGCTTGGGGGCCACCACAGATAAGGCCCTGCCCTCCCAGTACGCAAAAAAGGAAGTGAAGGAGGTGGTCTTTCAGATATTTGGGGCCTGAGTCATTCAGGCCTCTAAACATCAATGTGAGGACCTTGATGGGCCCTGAAACAAACTGACTTTGAAAGAGGACAAGAGAAATTCATGGAACAGAAGGCTATCCATGACAAATAGCCACAACAGCATACCACAACGCCTCAACAGCAAAATCTGGGACACCATCTTCCCTTTTTACTTGCAAGAGTACAGCAGCCATGATATCGTGCAATTTCTCACTGCGATTTCCCCCAAAAAAGCTCTTTTGGGGTATGGCACCCCAAAACAGGTGTTCCAGCCCTGATCCCAGCCCTGAAAAATGTGCTGGGGGGGAATCGCGGTACAAAATCTCACAAGATCATGACAATCCCAACGGCCGCTATTCTCTTGCGAAGAAAAACGGGATGTTCCATTTTTTCAGGGCTTTTCTGGGGTCAGCAATGGCTCTTCTTTGCCTCTTTTCTCTTTGGAGATCATTTGTAGCCAAGTAGGATTGTCTTCCATGAACACGTTCTTAACAGTGATTCCGTAAGTGACTGCAGAGGCCAATTCTGGACCCACACGTCCTTCCACAGTGGGGACATTCATTCCTGGGCAAGAGTTGATCACGGTGAGGGTTTGCCAAGCATGCCTTCCCCTTAGCACCTTTCTCCCTTGCGTCCTGAGTTCGAGTGTCTTCAAAGCCCATGACACCTTTGGTAAAGGCTGTTCTCCAGTTGGAGCACTCGCAGGCCAGTGTTTCCCAATTGTTGGTGTTTATACTACATTTTTTCAGTTCCAGATAGGTAGCCGTGTTGGTCTGCCATAGTCAAAATAAAAAAATTCCTTCCAGTAGCACCTTAAAGACCAACTAAGTTAGTTCTTGGTATGAGCTTTCGTGTGCATGCACTGAAGAAGTGTGCATGCACACGGAAGCTCATACCAAGAACTAACTTAGTTGGTCTTTAAGGTGCTACTGGAAGGAATTTTTTTATTTTGACTACATGTTTTCAGATTTGCCTTGAGACAGTCTTTGTGTCTCTTTTGTTGACTGCCAGCATTACGCTTTCCATTTTAAAGTTCGGAATAGAGTACAGTGGTACCCCAGGTTACAGACGCTTCAGGTTACAGACTCCGCTAACCCAGAAATAGTGCCTCGGGTTAAGAACTTTGTTTCAGGATGAGAACGGAAATCGTGTGGTGGCAGCAGGAGGCCCCATTAGCTAAAGTGGTACCTCAGGTTAAGAACAGTTTCAGGTTAAGAACGGCCCTCCAGAACGAATTAAGTTCTTAACCCGAGGTACCACTGTAGTTGCTTTGGAAGACGATAAACAGGCATCCGCACAACATGACCAGTCCAACGAAGTTGATGTTGAAGAATCGTTCCTTCAACACTGGTGACCTTTGCTTCTTCCAGTACACTGGTATTAGTTCACCTGTCCTCCCAAGTGATGTGTAATTTTTTTTTAGAGACATCGTTGATGGAATCTTTTGAGGAGTTGGAGATGGCATTTATAAGTGGTCCATGTTTCACAAGCATATAGTAAGGTTGGTAGTACAATAGCTTTGTAAAGAAGCCTTTTGGATTTCTTATGTCCACCTGGGCTTGTCTACCTGGAGATGCTCTACCTAGCAGTGCTGGAGTGCCTGAGACCTCCTGCATGCAACTACTGAGCTGTTGTGACGGCTACAAGCTCTGCACACACCTGCATAGAAACCTGGCTCTGCTCCATCAAAAAGAAACGGAACTTCTAAGATATGCAGGTGAGCTACTGTAACACCCAATTAATGATTATGAGGCGTTTGACTACTTCAATAACAGTGTCTACAAAAGCACTTATTACAGATGGATTCACAGCTGGTGCCCAGGTGTGTGCATTTTGGCAAGAGCAGAAGGGGATCGCCCCCAACATTTCGGCTTAGACGAAATCTGCAACTCTTTCCTAACAGGTTTCCTTTTCCATTTATTTTGAAGGGGAGGACCTTCCCATGTCCCCGGTCTTTGAACACCCCAGCCATGGCTGCACCCATTACTTTGGATGGAGCGAAGGTTCCATGGGGGTGGAATTGAAAGATGCTTGATATCCAGGTGGAAGTGAAGCTCTGGAAACATTTCCAAGCCTTTCCGGGTGGGGCGGGGAGAGAGAAACGGCGATATTTTTACGGCTCCTCTTATGACAGACATTATTCTGCTCAAATGTGGTTACCGGACCATTAGTATTTAAATCAGCTGATAATACGTCGGGAGCTATTCCTGCCAAAACTAACTTTACAGCTGGCCACGGCGACGCAAAGTTCTAATGGGCCGGTTTAAGCCGTTTATGTCAAACAAGCTTTGATTTTTAGCCTGCGGCGGTGATAAAATGCAGACGTACAATTTGGTGAGATTAGCACTTCTCCTCCGGCCACAAAAGGGAGGATTATGAGTTCATGGGAGGCGGGGAAAATGGGTTATGAGGGAGAAATGTATGGAAGCGCATAGAGTTGGGTTTTCTTTTTTTTTTTTAATGGACTAATGTCCTACAGAGAAAGCCGACAAAGGAACAGAGCCAGGAGGATATTGTTGAATTATTCCGTGGGTCATTTACTCTACAGGTTATCGGTTCCAGAGAAAATGGCTGACTAATTTTAGGCTCATATTATTTGCTGCCGCACTGCCAAACGTTGGGTTCTTGGAGCATGTCAAAGCCGAGTCCCAGTCATGCCATGTGTCTTTTTGAGGCTTGTGGGCACCTTTGAATTTCTGGGCAACTGCTGTGGGTGCCACCCTCTCTGGTAATTTATCTCTTCAGCAATGGACGACTGCAGGAAGGGAGTCTGCCAGCAGGGTCCTTCGGAGTTACAAGTGCGCAGTTAATCATGAAATAATAAATCCCTGCATAAATTGCGCTCCGTATCGTGTGGATTGCTCTGCCAGGTGGGATTAGACTTGATGAAGCAAAAAGGCCATGTGTGGACCCTGCTCGCAATGTCTATCTTTTACCTCCAGCATTGGAGACAAGATGTCTCCAAATGCCCAGAAGACCAGGAGAGGAGGGCATGTTTCTCCTGGTCTGCTTATGGGAAACCAGATGTCATAATAGAAGGTCACTGGAAGCTGCTATAACATAGTCACATGCACAACTTGGAAAGTTCTGTTTTATTATTTGACAAAATGTACCGTATTTCTGGCTCCATAAGACGCACCTGACCATAAGGTGCACCTAGTTTTTAGAGGAGGGAAACGAAAAAAAATTCTGAATGAAACAGTGGATGTATGATTTTTGTGGTTCATGCTATGGCCACAGACATGTGATTTGATGGTGAGTTTGGGGTGAGAATCCATGTGGATCCGTGCTTTGTAACCAGGTTTTTATGCCATTGCGACCCCACGAAACAGTGGATGTGTGATTTTTTTTTTAGTGCAGGCCAGGGACATGCTATGTGATCTGATGGTGAATTTGGGGTGACCCAATGCAAAAATCCTGAGGATCCATGGGGTAAGTAAATCCCCATCTTTGAGAGGAACTTCTTCTCATTCAAGTTCAATATTTCGAAAAGGGAACTAATTTCATTTCACGTTTGCCACTTTACAAAATGAGCTAGTTCAGTTCCCCTTCAGTTCAATTCAGGTTCATCCAAATATGAACAAAATATATATCCCCATTTGGAATGTTGCAAGCTGAAAGGTCCAAAGGGCCTTAAGAGTTCCCTTTTATAAGGTGTCAGAAAATGTCAGAAAATGAACTAAAAGTCATTCAAATGTCTATCTCAGTGGTTCCCCAACTCATAGAATCGTAGAGTTGGAAGACAACCGAAGATCATCTAGTCCAGCCCCCTGCAGTGCAGGAATCTTTTCTGGGGCCACTGCCCCCATGGTCCAATAAACTCATCCCCAATGCCCCCTACTCTATAAAAAGCATTTTTCGAAAAAGTAGTTTGCACGATCCACTACAGAAGAAAATAACAGCACAATAGAGTTCAAAACAGTAGCAATTTATTTCACATTTATTCGAAATCCAATGGGAACGATTCAGTTCAGTGAGCCCAACAAAACTGGTGAATTTGATCCAGCGATACCAGCTTTTCAAAGTCGGAGAGTCATTTACACCTCTGGTATCCATGTCAGGGACTGGGAGGCCACTGACGAGGGAAGCGGGGCTGGCGTGTGACCCGAGAGTGGGGAGCAGGGATTTGTGGGGACCTGAACCAGCCAGGAGGCAAGTATCAAAGGCAGGGAAGCTTCAGAGCTGGAGGAGGAGAAGGAAGAAGCAGGTCAGTGAAATATATTCAGGGTCCTGTAGTGATTCCATGCTCTTTATTTCAGCTTGTAAAACAGCGATTCAATTGCCCCCCAAACCTCAGGCTTTTATATACATTATTTACACAGAGTCCCGCCTGATTGGCTGATTCTGCTTCCCTCCTGGAGCCTGATTGGTCTTTCCTGCAGGCCAATCAGTTGTTGCATTCTGGGATCCTATCAGCCTAATAGGCTGATTAACTTTTTCCTGGGGCCTGATTGGTCTTTCCCTGCAAGCCAATCAGTTGCTGCATTCTACGATCCTACTTGCCTATTGTTCTAGGATCCAAGCTTAGTACATAACAGTCAGGCAAGTGAAGGGCCAGCTGCTTCCCCACCGTCTCCCGCACCACTGCTTCCCAGAACCAGAAGAGAATTTAAGTGGGAAGGGCAAAGGCAACATCCTCTGTCTGCATGGCACAGCCTGTCAGAGGAAGGTTCATAAACTGGTGTTAAAGGTAAAGACAGCATCTTAAAAAGCAGAGACATCACCTTGCCGACAAAGGTCCATATAGTTAAAGCTATGGTTTTCACAGTAGTGATGTATGGAAGTGAGAGCTGGACCACAAAGAAGGCTGATTGCCGAAGAATTGATGCTTTTGAATTATGGTGCTGGAGGAGACTCTTGAGAGTCCCATGGACTGCAAGAAGATCAAACCAATCCATTCTGAAGGAAATCAGCCCTGAGTGCTCACTGGAAAGACAGATCCTAAAGCTGAGGCTCCAAGACTTTGGCCACCTCATGAGAAGAGAAGACTCCCTGGAAAAGACCCTGATGTTGGGAAAGATGGGTACAAGGAGAAAGGGACGACAGAGGATGAGATGGTTGGACAGTGTTCTCGAAGCTACCAGCATGAGTTTGACCAAACTGCGGGAGGCAGTGGAAGACAGGAGTGCCTGGAATGATCTGGTCCAGGGGGTCACGAAAGGTCGGACATGACTAAATGACTGAACAACAATAACAAAAGGGACCCCTGACTGTTAGATCCAGTCATGGCCGACTCTGCCTTAAAGTGTTCAGGCACACAGGCATGACCCATTTCTGCCACACAGGTGCACATCTGGAGTGATGGTGAGTCCTAGCATAGGTAAAGGTAAAGGGACCCCTGACCATTAGGTCCAGTCGTGACCGACTCTGGGGTTGCGGTGCTCATCTCGCTTTACTGGCCAAGGGAGCTGGCGTACAGCTTCCGGGTCATGTGGCCAGCATGACTAAGCCGCTTCTGGCGAACCAGAGCAGCGCACGGAAACGCTGTTTATCTTCCCACCGGAGCGGTACCTATTTATCTACTTGCACTTTGATGTGCTTTCGAACTGCTAGGTTGGCAGGAGCAGGGACCGAACAATGGGAACTCACCTCATGGCAGGGATTCGAACCGCCAACCTTCTGACCGGCAAGCCCTAGGTTCTGTGGTTTAACCCACAGCGCCACCCGCTTCCTTAAAACTGGTGTTATCTTTGACAATAAAGAGTTCATATCTGCCATCTGCACTCCTTTGGCTGAGAAGCATCCTTGAGAACTCCCTTGCCTCCCTCTTGCTTCTTAGCGCCCCCCGCCTAGGTATTCCCCCCACCAAGGGGTAGCACTGCCTGCTTTGGGAACCACCGCCCTATTCAAAAACAAGCTTAAAACTCCATTTAGTTCCCTCGGCAATTAAGAGACCTGCTTTCAGGTACAGCTCTGAGATTTCCAAATTAATTCAGGGAGCTTTGTTAAGCTAAGCCAGTTCCTTCCAAGCTGCGGTCGCATGGGAGAATTATTTGTGTGTTTCCTTACACAGGGGGATATCTCCCTGCAGGGAGATGTTCGTTTCCTGCGATGGCATCAGTTGATTCAAAACCAGGACAGACACCATCAGATTCCATCAGAGTGTTTTTCTGAATTTGATGTGAGGTCCTTAAACACTTCCTTTCCCTCCCTTCTGCAAAACTGGGCCAACAGCACCTGACAGCAGGGCCGTATGCGGGTATTTATGACTCGGTGTTTGGTTGCTATAGCAACAGAAGCCAGATAAATATCTTGTCAGGAAGTGGATGCAAGTGGTGGAAGACTTATGCCTGGACGCCCTCGTCCCATTAGCGGTGGCTTCAGAAATAGCGGTGATTGACAGCCTGGATCACAGACACGTTCCTGGAAACTGACACAGAAAACAGTTTAAGTCCTGTTGGATGACCCCCATGGAGGTTAATGTAATTCAGTTTGGGGCAGCCTCTCAGCTGTTGGTCTTGGACCAGGGGTGTCTGAAGCATCTGAGCATCTGAAACAGTCCGCCGGTCCATTTTATCCCAATATTTCTGTGTCAGATGGTGGCGACTCCCTGGAGTGTCTTTGGGTTGAGATGTGGGATATTACAGATGTGGGGTTTCGCACCTGGGACCTTGTGAGTGGGAGCAACATATGATCTACCACTGGGCAACCATGACCTTGGTTTGACACTCTGCCATAAAACAACCTTCTGGTTCATCTTACCTCCCTTTGTAGATTGTTCTGCGGACAAACGGAGCTAGCTGAGCTTGAAGACCTGCAATGAGACCGAAGCAAGGATGCTACGTCTTTCAACTCAGGTCTATGGCATGGAGCTGTAGAGCTGGAATGGGTTCCCCAGCGGTCATCCAGCCCAACCTCTGCAATCCTGGCTTGCTTATTATGCTGTCAGCAGTTAATGGATCCCGGTTTAACCACACAGATGGGTTAAGTTGCCTGAGGCTGTTTGCCACCCTTGGCCACCGCGGGAACATCGGCCTAAGCTCACTCTCACCAGAAGAGAGTGGAGAATGGAAGAACGCAATGGGAAAGAACCAGAGGCAAGATAGCTATCAACTGGAGAACTTCCTTCCAAGCAAGACTCTTTGATCGCTTACATTCAAAGCGAGAGATAAAATGGAAATAAAGCAATGAGTATTTACTCTTCCTTCGCGTTTCCTTTAATGCTGTCTAATTATGGCAGCTGACAACCATCTTCCGTGGCACAATTAGCTCTGCGTTCCACTCTGCTCAACTGATTCCTCCCTGGGTTTTGATTTTGGCGTGCGTGCCTTCCACGCTTTGGCCCAATGTGCCGCGGCGTACCATGGGGCTCTCCCCCATCTACCTGGCGTGCGAAACCCAGATTTGCGGACGTGTGGCATGCGGGCATTGCAAGCAGAAGTGCACCCCCGCCCCCCCCCCTCCGGAGCTGGTTCTGCTGCTCAGAGAGGCCTCGGCTGCTTGCCGCTTGACTTGCGTCGCCTCATCAGCAAGGGCAGCGCGTTGCAGGAAGTGGCATATGCCGCAGCAGATGCTGCCGAATCAATCCCCGGTAATGATGAGAGAATGAAATTACTCATCCGCCATCGCCACAGCTTGAATGGGCTTGCAGTGTTCCTGGATAGGTGGCTGGCTGAGAGCGAACTAGAAACAGATTCCATGGACAGAATCACCTTGCTTGTCATTTGGTCCAGATACTGCCCTCTGGAGCATCACCGTCCATTGGACAGCCCTTCAGATAGTTGGAAGATGTCCATCACATCAACTCAGTCTTCTCTTCTCCAAGCGAAACATCCCCAAACCCCTCAACCATTCCTCATAAGGTTTGGTTTCCAGGCCTTTGGTCATCTTGGTTGTCCACCTCTGCACACTTTCCAGCTTGTCGATATTCTTCTGGATATTGGACTGAATACTGGGCACAATATTCCAGGTATGGTCCAACAAGGCAGAATAGAGTGGTACTATTCCTTCCCTTGATCTTGACAATCAACTTCTGAAGACTACAATTGCATTAACTTTTTTTTGCTGCTGCATCACACTGTTGACACATGTCACAGAAGACAGAGGAAGCTTGTTTCTGGGTAGGACCGGAACCAATGGAACCAAATCAGAAGACAGGATATTTCATCTAAATATTAGGAATAACTTTTGATAGTAAAAGCTGTTTGACAGTGGAGATGACCCAGGAAGCTGGTGGACTCTCTCATCAGAGGTTTCTCAACAGAGGTTGAATGGCCATCCATTGGGGATTCTTCATCTGTGACTCCTATATTGCGTGGAGTCGAACTGGATTATTACCCTGGGGGTCTCCTCCAACTCTGCAATTCTATGATTCTAATTTCTCACCCAATCTGGGTTGTGATTGGCCAGAATTTTGAAAATCAAAGAGGATTATTCTGGGAGGGAGGGAATAGAGTTGTGTGTGAACGAGCTCTCTGTGTGTGCAGAGAAATCGGGGGGGGGGGGGTTCACCCTGTCTCTCCAGTCAGAGGAGAAACCTTCAAGCATCTTCATTTATTTTTCTCCTTCGGGATTTTTCTTTTTTCTGTTGCTGCCACTGCAAGTGAAAAAAAAAGGGAGAGGAATTAACTCCAGGTGCAGCAAAACACTGTTTATTGTGAACCCAACATGTTTCAAGGAAAAAATCCTTTACCAAGGTCACATCTTTAAAGAAACAATTCTAACAAACTAGGAATACTGCAGACTCTGGGTGGGGTGGGTGGGCTTACAATAAACAATATTTTGTAGCACATGAAGCTTCTCCCCTACTCCTTATGTTCGTTTCACTTTCATTTTTATTTTAAATATTTTATTAACATATAAAACACATAAATTTGCATAATACATATACACAACACACTACCTTATTTTCATAGCATAAAACATACCTACATTATATAATACCTACTTATACTATACATGGGACACGGGTGGAAGCCGTCCAGAGTGGCTGGGGAGGCCCAGCCAGATGGGCGGGGTATAAATAATAAAATATTATTATTATTATTATTATTATTATTATTATTATTATTATTATTAGGGTTAAACCACAGAGCCTAGGACTTGCCGATCAGAAGGTCGGCGGTTCAATCCCCATGATGGGGTGAGCTCCCATTGTTCGGTCCCTGCTCCTGCCAACCTAGCAGTTCGAAAGCACATCAAAGTGCAAGTAGGTAAATAGGTACCGCTCCGGCGGGAAGGTAAACCGCATTTCCGTGCGCTGTTCTGGTTTGCCAGAAGCGGCTTAGTCATGCTGGCCACATGACCCAGAAGCTGTATGCCAGCTCCCTTGGCCAATAAAGCGAGATGAGCGCCGCAACCCCAGAGTCGACCATGACTGGACCTAATGGTCAGGGGTCCCCTTTACCTATACTATACATATCAACATACCTACACACCTACCGCACACAGACACCCGCAAAGTGACTTGACTTCCAGCCGTTCTTGTTACGCTACTTTATTTTTCCAACTAGCTGAAAGGCATTTCATTATTTCTTTAATCTCTTCTTCTGTCTTGACTTTACTCTCCTTTCACTCCCATCATTTTCTGGCTTCACTCAATATCTGTCAGTAATTCTACTTTTTCCACATAGATTTTGATGTATTCCTTAAAGGTAGCCCACTCCTTTGATTACCCACTTTCAAATGCCATTGGAAGACGTCACGCCACCATTTTATATCCTCCATGGTGCCCAATACCATACCCCACAAGCGTCCTGGAAAACCCAGGGCATCCTGTTTTTTTCTTGCAAGAAAAATGATCACCACGATCTTGTGCGATTTCACACCACACTTCCCTCCTGGAAAAAATCTTTTTTGGGAGGCCACAATCTCACGTGGCACCCCAAAACATATTTTTTTAATTGCCATGCCTGGAAAATCATTCCATCACAAGAGGACCTGAGGACCACCAACTACCGAAAGCTACTAGCCACAATGGCTATGTTTTCTTACCGCTATTCCCAGATGCTGAGAATTGCAAGTGGGGAGCGGGCTGTTGTCCTCAGGACCTGCTTGGGGGTTTATGGTTGGGCCCTGTAAGAACAGGATACGGTAGGTGGATCCCCTTTGGCCAGCAAGATCCAGCAGCCAAACCCTCCTTATATCACTCCATGGCTGTCACCCCCAAATAAATTGTAGAGCCCCTTCTGCAAAGCAGCCTTCCTTTAAGAGGAGTAAGGGGAAACAGTGGGTCATAGTACCACTCTATTCTGCCTTGGCCAGACCAACCACACCTGGAATGCCGTATCCCATTCTGGGCACCACAGTTTAAGAATCAGAAGAATCAATAGAAGTTGTAGTACCACTCTATTCATAGAATCATAGAATCATAGAGTTGGAAGAGACCACAAGAGCCATCGAGTCCAACCCCCTGCCAAGCAGGAAACACCATCAGAGCACTCCTGACATATGGTTGTCAAGCCTCTGCTTAAAGACCTCCAAAGTAGGAGACTCCACCACACTCCTTGGCAGCAAATTCCACTGTCGAACAGCTCTTACTGTCAGGAAGTTCTTCCTAATGTTTAGGTGGAATCTTCTTTCTTGTAGTTTGGATCCATTGCTCCATGTCCGCTTCTCTGGAGCAGCAGAAAACAACCTTTCTCCCTCCTCTATATGACATCCTTTTGAACATGGCTATCATATCACCCCTTAACCTCCTTGGTCAGATCCTGGAATCCTGTGTCCAGTTCTGGACACCACAGTTTAAGGAGGATATTAACAAGCTGGCAGGTGTGCAGAGGAGGGCAACCAAGATGACCAAGGGTCTAGAAGCCTAGCCTTATGAGGAATGGTTGAAGGAGCTGGGTATGTTTAGCCTGGAGAAGAGGAGACTGACAGTTGGGTATGATAGTCATCTTGAAATATCTGAAGGGCTGTCACATGGGGAAACGGAGCAAGCTTTTTATCTCCTGCTCCAGGGGGGAAGACGTGAAGCAGTGGATTTAGATTTCATAGAAGGAGATTCCGACTGAACATTAGGAAGAACTTTCTGATGGTAAGAATGGTTCATTGCTGTAGGACCACCTTGAAAGGTTGTGGACTCTCCTTTGTTTGCAGTTTTCAAGCAGAGGTTGGGTGGCCATCTGTCATGGATGCTTTAGCTGAGATACCTGCATTGCAGGGGGTTGGACTAGATGACCCTCGTGGTCCCCTCCAACTTTACAATTACAGTGGTACCTCGGGTTAAGAACTTAATTCATTCTGGATGTCCGTTCTTAATCTGAAACTGTTCTTAACCCGAGGTACCACTTTAGCTAATGGGGCCTCCTGCTGCCGCCGTGCGATTTCTGTTCTCATCCTGAAGCAAAGTTCTTAACTCAAGGTACTATTTCTCATAGAATCATAGAGTTGGAAGAGACCACAAGGGCCATCAAGTCCAACCCCCTGCCAAGCAGGAAACACCATCAGAGCACTCCTGACATATGGTTGTCAAGCCTCTGCTTAAAGACCTCCAAAGGAGGAGACTCCACCACACTCCTTGGCAGCAAATTCCACTGTCGAACAGCTCTTACTGTCAGGAAGTTCTTCCTAATGTTTAGGTGGAATCTTCTTTCTTGTAGTTTGGATCCATTGCTCCGTGTCCGCTTCTCTGGAGCAGCAGAAAACAACCTTTCTCCCTCCTCTATGTGACATCCTTTTATATATTTGAACATGGCTATCATATCACCCCTTAACCTCCTCTTCTCCAGGCTAAACATGCCCAGCTCCCTTAGCCGTTCCTCATAACCCTTTCTGGGTTAGTGGAGTCTGTAACCTGAAGCAGCTGTAACCTGAAGTGTCTGTAACCTGAGGTACCACTGTATTTGATTCTATTGTCCCCACCTCCAGAAAAATGTCTGAACATTTTTGGCCTATCTGTACAATAGAATCCAGCAATATTCCAGCCAAACATCCTTTCCGCTTTAGCCTTCTGGGCGGTTAAGTACAATTGAAATTTTAGCTCTGGTCGATGGACTCTGGTGGCACTCGGCTGCCTTGTTCAACATGCGGCTTATGTAAAATTCTGTGCAAAGAGGCCCAAATTCCTTTATGAGCCTTTAATACTGTTGGAGGGAGGCTGTTTCCCCCCTTTCCTTTTATGATCTCTGTGTTATTATGGCGGGCTTCCCGCAGTGCCATCCACCGCCTCCGAGCCAAATTAATCTGTGTTTTTCTTTTCCCAGTGTCATTAGGAAAACGACTTGTAAATATAGTTCCCTTTTCTGCATTGTTGAGTGGAGTTTGTTTGGTTTTTCTCCCCCCCAACACCCCCCCTGTAGATGTTTGGTTAGGGGTGTTTGCAGAGCCCCATCCTGCAGACTCCGAATAAAAGGACCTCCTCCGAGTGGAGCCTCGGATAATAGCAGTGCATTTACCGTTTGCTTGAGAGAACATTCAGCCTCTGCTTTCTCTTGGCATCTATTTTGGGAGGTGGAATTAGCGGCATGCAAAAATCTGTCCCTTTGTGTTCCTGCAGAGCTCTGTGCTTCCCTGACCCCTGTTCTGAACAACAGGGGCTAGTGGCATGGGCAGCACCCCTTAACCCAGAGCTGTCAACGTTTCCCCCTTTTTAAGGGTAAAGGGACCCTTGACCATTAGGTCCAGTTGTGGCGCTCATCTCACTTTACTGGCCGAGGGAGCCGGCGTACAGCTTCCGGGTCATGTGGCCAGCAGGACTAAGCCGCTTCTGGCGAACCAGAGCAGCGCACGGAAACGCTGTTTACCTTCCCGTCGGAGTGGTACCTATTTATCTACTTGCACTTTAACGTGCTTTCGAACTGCTATGTTGGCAGGAGCAGGGACCGAGCAACGGGAGCTCACCCTGTCGCGGGGATTCAAACCGCCGACCTTCTGATTGGCAAATCCTAGGCTCTGTGGTTTAACCCACAGCGCCACCCACGTCCCTTAAATTGCCTTATTCCGAATAGGATTCCTCGCAAGAAAAGAGAAAAGTTGACAGCTATGCTTAACCTTGCCCCTGTGCCTGCATCGCAATGAGCTCCTTGTCAGGGGTGGAGGAAGGGGGTTGAAATATACTCAGAGTCGCAAAATGATTTCATGCTCTTTATTCAGCTCATAGTGGTGAGGAGGAATGAATGAAAGTCCCCCTCAAAGTATCTGCTTTATATACATTATTTACACAATGGGCTGCACATGATTGGCTAATTCCGGAATTCTACTGTAAGCCAATCAGGTTGTGGATTCACTTCTATCTGGAGCAGGATTGGGTAGTTCCTGCCAACCAATCATACTGCTGCATTGTTCTAGGACCAATCAGACTGCTGCATTCTGAATCCTATTGTTCTAGGACCAATCAGACTGCTGCAGTTTGGATCCTATTCAACTCAGTACATAACAGGGGTGCAATGGGGGTGGACTGCTCCAGGTGTCTTTGTTGAGGGGAGTGACATTTGGCACACTGCCTGCCTGCAACTCCCAAACCTACCCCAAGCCGTCAAGGGAAGGCGAGGAGCTGCACCGTCTTGTCGGCGGCATATTCCCCTTTCCCCTTCATTTTCACAGTGTGCTGGGCCTGGGGGTTAACCCGAACAACGCAGTCCAGGTCCAATCCTGAACCCAAGGATTCCACAAGGAGTCAGTCCAACAGGGCCAAGGCAGGAAAGTCCAGTCAAAGCCGACTATGGGGTTGCGACACTCTTCTCGCTTTCAGGCTGAGGGAGCCAGCGCTTGTCCACAGACAGTTTTCCAGGTCATGTGGCTAGCATGACTAAATCGCCAGCATGACTAAACCGCTACTGGCACCGAGATGAGTGCCAGAGCTCACAGAAATGCCGTTTACCTTCCTGCCGGAGTGGTACCTATTTATCTACTTGCACTTTGACGTGCTTTCGAACTGCTAGGTTGGCAGGAGCAGGGACTGAGCAACGGGAGCTCACCCCGTCGCGGGGATTCGAACCGCCAACCTTCTGATCAGCAAGCCCAAGCGGCTCAGGGGTTTAGACCACAGAAACGGCCGTGCAAAATGTGCATTATGTAAGTGAATGCATTGTGAATTGCCCTGTCTGTGTAAAAAGCACACACAAAAGTTTATACCATGCAGATGGGCCTCTGATGAAGGCCAAAATGGAATGATGGAAGGCGCGTTTCAGCCCGTCCACTAATTGGGAGTTATTTTGTTTTTACAACAAATGGAAAAATTAAGCAAATGAGTCCCATTTGTTTCATTCCTTTTAGTTAAGGATTTAAACAGATGAGTTCTGAATGGAAACACATTCATTAATTCCATGTGATTTTTTTTGGTAGTTTCTTTTGGGGTGGAAGATGTACAGGGCTGGGCTGGGAGGCACAGGGTGATGGTGATGAGGTCTGAGCTATGTAGATGCACCGGCAGAAACAATTCAGTGCTCCCATTTATGCCTCTGGGGGGCTCTAGCCTTGCTCGTGGGCTGCCCCTCCTCATCACCATCAAGGTAGGCTACATTGACACCGGGGTCAGGTGAGCAGCGCCACATCGCTGCCCACCACACAAGGTGCAGCTGAGCTCAGAAGGCCCTTCCTTGTGAACATGGTTCGACTGGAAGAGAAAGCCCTCTTGGGACCAGCTCTAAAGGTAAAGGTAAAGGGATCCCTGACCATTAGGTCCAGTCGTGGCTGACTCTGGGGTTGCGGCGCTCATCTCGCTTTATTGGCCGAGGGAGCTGACGTACAGCTTCTGGGTCATGTGGCCAGCATGACTAAGCCGCTTCTGGTGAACCAGAGCAGTGCACGGAAACGCCGTTTACCTTCCCGCCAGAGCGGTACCTATTTATCTACTTGCACTTTGACGTGCTTTCAAACTGCACTTTGCACTTTGACGTGCTTTCAAACACCAGAAGCAGCTTAGTCATGCTGGCCACATGACCCAGAAGCTGTACGGTGGCTCCCTCGGCCAATAAAGTGACCGCAACCCCAGAGTCGGCCATGACTGGACCTAATGGTCAGGGGTCCCTTTACCTTTACCTACCTTGGTTTATGAACTTAATCTGTTCCAGAAGTCCGTTCTTAAACCAAAACCATTCTTAAACTGAGGCTCCCTTTCCCTAATGAGGCCTCCCGCCACCAGTGCCCTTCCACCGTTCGGCTTCTGTTCTTAGACCGAGGTAAATGTTGCAAACTGGGACACTACTTCTGGAGTTTGTAAACTGAATAGTTCGTAAACAAGGCTGTTCTTAAACCAAGGTACAGTGGTACCTTGGGTTAAGTACTTAATTCATTCTGGAGGTCTGTTCTTAACCTGAAACTGTTCTTAACCTGAAGCACCACTTTAGCTAATGGGGCCTCCTCCTACACGATTTCTGTTCTCATCCTGAAGCAAAGTTCTTAACCCGAGGTAATATTTCTGGGTTAGCGGAGTCTGTAACCTGAAGCATATGTAACCTGAAGCATATGGAACCCGAGGTACCACTGTACCACTGTAATTTCAATCCATTGGTTCACGTCCCAGCCTCTGTAGCAGCAGAAAACAAGTTTTCTCCATCTTCCCTGTAGCCGCCCTTCAGATATTTGAAGATGGCGACCGTCTCATCTCTCAGTTTTCTCCTCTCCAGACAAAACATAACCAAGTCCTTCAACTGTTCCTCATGACGTTTAGCTTCCAGACCTTTTATCATCCAAGGAAGGAGAGTCTACAACTTCTTATGGGAGCCCATTCCACTGGCAAAAACCTATTACCACTAAAAAGTTCTTCCTCATGTTCAGTTGGAATCTCCTTTCTTGTAACCTGAAGACATTGGTTTGAGTCCTACCTTCCATAGCAGAAAACAAGCTTGCTCCGTCTTCCATGAGGCAGCCCTTGAGATATTTGAAGATGGCTATCATATCCCAGTACATTTCTGAGCCCAGTTCAAAATGTTGGTGCTGACCTTGAAAGCCCTAAACGGCCTCGGCTCAGTAGACCTGAAGGAGCGTCTCCACCTCCATCGTTCTGCCCAGACACTGAGATCCAGCGCCGAGGGCCTTCTGATGGTTCCCTCATTGCGAGAAGCCAAGTTACAGGGAACCAGGCAGAGGGCCTTCTTGGTAGTGGCGCCCACCCTGTGGAATGCCCTCCCACCAGATGTCAAAGGAAATAAACAACTACAGTCATACCTCATGTTACGTTTGCTTCATGTTACGTTCTTTCAGGTTACGTCCCGAGGCAACCCGGAAGTACTGGAAAGTGTTACTTCCGGGTTTTGCCACTCGCGCATGCGCAGAAGTGCAAAATGATATTACGTGCATGCGCAGAAGAACCAAATCGCAACCCGCGCGTGCGCAGACGCGCTGCTGTGGGTTGCACTCTTTTCATGTTGCGAACGGGCCTCCGGAACGGATCCTGTTCGCAACCACAGGTACCACTGTACCTGACTTTTAGAAGACATCTGAAGGCAGTCCTGTTTAGGGAAGTTTTTAATGTTTGATGTTTTATTCTGTTTTTAATCTGTTGGGAGCTGTCCAGAGTGGATGGGAAAACCCAGTCGGATGGGCAGGGTATAAATTTATTATTATTATTATTATTATTATTATTATTATTATTATTATTATCTCTGCTTGAGAGCAGTACATGCGAAAAGGATCTAGGAGTCTTGGTTGACCACAAACTTGACATGAGCCAACAGTGTGACGCGGCAGCTAAAAAAGCCAATGCAATTCTGGGCTGCATCAATAGGAGTATAGCATCTAGATCAAGGGAAGTAATAGTGCCACTGTATTCTGCTCTGGTCAGACCTCACCTGGAGTACTGTGTCCAGTTCTGGGCACCACAGTTCAAGAAGGACACTGACAAACTGGAACGTGTCCAGAGGAGGGCAACCAAAATGGTCAAAGGCCTGGAAACGATGCCTTATGAGGAACGGCTAAGGGAGCTGGGCATGTTTAGCCTGGAGAAGAGGAGGTTAAGGGGTGCTATGATAGCCATGTTCAAATATATAAAAGGATGTCACATAGAGGAGGGAGAAAGGTTGTTTTCTGCTGCTCCAGAGAAGCGGACACGGAGCAATGGATTCAAACTACAAGAAAGAAGATTCCACCTAAACATTAGGAAGAACTTCCTGACAGTAAGAGCTGTTCGACAGTGGAATTTGCTGCCAAGGAGTGTGGTGGAGTCTCCTACTTTAGAGGTCTTTAAGCAGAGGCTTGACAACCATATGTCAGGAGTGCTCTGATGGTGTTTCCTGCTTGGCAGGGGGTTGGACTTGATGGCCCTTGTGGTCTCTTCCAACTCTAGGATTCTATGATTCTCAGTCTCCTCTTTTCTAGGTTAAACATACCCAGCTCCTTCAACCGTTCCTCTGATAAGGCTTGGTTTGCAGACCCCTGATCATCTTGGTTGCTTTCCTCTGCACGCCTTCCAGCTTGTCAACATCCCTCTTGTGCAATGATTACCCCTTCCCTTCCTATCCACCAAGGGATGCACAAGACAACCTGGGCTTCTTGAGCTGAATGAGGCGGGTTGGGTGGCGGACCTGATGCACGGCTCCATTCGCCTTGCAGCCGCGGTTGTGAATGGGTTACCACCGTGCCTCTCGTGATTCCAAGATAACAACCAGCCAAATTAACTTGGGAAGGACTTTTAAAAAATCAGAATGCACCACCCTGCTGCCTTTTCGTCTGGCAATTTTTGAGCCGTTCATAAATTTGCATATTTAATTAAATGCCGCAAGCAAATAATGATTTTACACCCCCCTCCCCAATTAGATGCCAAGTTCCTCGCTGCATATCAGAAGGCGGCTGGTTTTTTGGTCTTTGTGAGAAAGGCCAGATAAGGCTCCCTTGACATTCAGCAAAGGAACGGATGCCTATTAGCTGGAGTTTAGAAATACAAAAAGTCTTTAGTGAATGTAGGGAGACTTAAAACACACGCACACACTCTAGTTTTCCTCTTCTGTGGATGCATTTGGGAAAGGGATGGGGTAACTTGCTCAGCAAGTTCATCCCAGTGGGCTGACTCAATCTGACAAATAGTTAAACTATGGAACTCCCTGCCACAGGAGGCAGTGATGACCCCCCCCCAGATGACTTTAAACGAGGGTTGGACATATTCTTGGGCACAATGGCTGTGCTCTGCCTCCACAGTTGGAGGCAGCAATGTGTCACGCTCCGGTTCACGGGCGATCAAAGTCCCAGCTGGGGACGTCGGGACCAGGGGCAAGATGATGGGGTGGGAGCAGGAACGGGAGTCCAGAAGCCAGGAGTCAGAAAGCCAAGAGTCGGAGGGCCTGAGAGCTGGGAGTCAAGAAGCCAAGGGGCCAAGGGTCAGGAAGCCAGGAGTCATGAAGTCAAGAGTCCAAGGGTCGAGAAGCAAGGAGTCACTAAGGGTCTGAGAGTTGAGAAGCAAGGAGTCACGAAATCAAGGGTCTGGGGGTCGAGAAGCAAGGAGTCAAGAAGTCAAGGGTCCGACGGTCAAGCAGCAAGGCAGCAAGGCAGGGAACGTGTTGCTGTGGCAAAGAGCCAAAGGGAAAATGCTGACCTTATATCCCTTCCCAGCTCTTGCCACCAGGTGCTGTGAGTTACCAATCGGCCTCACCTGTGTGGCCGCGCCTTGCCTCTTCAGAACAAACTTAGGAAGGCCCCAGTCCTGCAGAGTCCTATTGGTCACAGGGCCTGGCTCCTGCACACATGCCTGACACAATGCTTTTGAATCCTGTGTTCGAATCCTGTTTATGGGTTTCCCACAGGCATCTGGCTGGCCACTGTGAGAAATGGATGTCGGAGTATGAGACTCTGGGTAGAAAGCTGAAGGGCCTTGAGGAACAGATGGTTTTCTCATCACTCCTTCTTGTTGAAGGTCGTGGTCCAGGACGAGAGATGAAAATATGGGAAGTCAACCATTTTGGATTCTTGGACCACGTTCCCCGCTTTCCTGAGGAAGGACGTCGGGCAAAAGATGTGCAGTATCCAGTGGCGTAGCGTGGGGGGTGCAGGGGGGGGCCGGCCGCACCGGGCGCAACATCTGGGGGTTAGGGTTAGGGGCGCAAATCCACGGGTTAGGGGGCGCAAATCCATGGGTTAGGGGGCGCAAATTACTTGCCTTGCCCCGGGTGCTGACAACCCACGCTACGCCACTGGCAGTATCTCACAGAGATTGGCAAGAATGCATTTGCTAAGAGTCTCACAAACCTGATCAGGAACCGTAGGGTCCCTTCCAACTTTACTACAGTGGTACCTCAGGTTACAGACGCTTCAGGTTACAGACTCCACTAACCCAGAAATAGTACCTCGGGTTAAGAACTTTGCTTCAGGATGAGAACAGAAATCGTGCGGTGGCAGTGGGAGGCCCCATTAGCTAAAGTGGTGCTTCAGGTTAAGAATAGTTTCAGGTTAAGAACAGACCTCCGGAACGAATTAAGTTCTTAACCCGAGGTACCACTGTATTCTATGATTCTATGACTAGATGGTCAACCATTGGATGTCTGATGGAAAATAAGTGGTATTGGTAAAAAGATTTCTAAGAAAATGTAAATAGGGATTGATAATTGGAAAATTGATATCTATAATAGGTTAATATCTTGAGTGAGGATAAATGTTAGAGGGTAAGGATTTGCTGAATTTAATATCTGAACTGGAATACAAAATGGGAGGTGTGAGGAGGTCAAGAAACTAGTGAATGAAGTATAAGATTTGAAAATATTAATCTATTTTCTGTTTTGTTTTTTGGCTTTTTTCTTTGTTCTTATTCTTTCTTTCTTTACTCTTCTTTTGTTAACTGTTTTTTATTGTATATTTTTTATGTGTTTTGTTTTTGTATTTTTATATTTTAGTAGTTTTTCCTATGTTTATATTTTGGAATTTTTTATTGTTCCTGAAACTTTAATAAACATTATTTTTTTAAAAAAAAGATGGTCAACCATTGGCCTGATCCTCTAGAAGGTTCTTCTTATTTTCTTATGCTGCTCCCAGTAAATATCAGCTTGTGGATCAGCACCTCCGCACTTGCCGAGTTGTGCAGTTGTCTTTTAGATTTTGATACAATTCCAGTGTGTGTGACGTAGGCATGAAAATATGTGTTTGACTCAAAATGCATATCTTATGGGCGGGTGAATTTAGGAGCGTTGAAGACACTGGTGGAGGAAGAGGGGAGCGGGGGGGGGAGCTCACCGCCCCCAGCAGCACAATCCCAGTGGGGTGCCATTGCGGATGCCCCCCCCAGACTGCGCAGGGTGCCACGCCCCTGGGACGTGCGCCAGCCATGCCCCCGCCTGCTCTCCGCCCCCCCCCCCCCAGTGCTGGAGCATGAAGCTCCGCCACTGATTGAAGACTGTGCATTTTATGGTTGTTTTTTTTAAAAAAGGTGATTTATTTTATGTAAAGTACAGACGACTTCAGAGAGGGCGTTTGTTTCTGTTTTGACTTGCGCTGACCACACAAGGCCCTGCTTCTGTTCTCCTGCCGTTTGGTTTTCCGCATTCATCCTGCTGCCCATTGTGGTGGGATTTTGCATAAGTAATTATGGCAATTAATGACTTCATTATCGTGTTAATCCCACACCATTCATTTCAAGGCAAAGGAAATGGGGAAAGCATTACATAATCCAATAAATATGTATTGTTTGCAGACTGAAAGCAGGAACAGCAAATATGGCTGAACCGATTTCCATTCTGGACACGGGATGAAAAGAAAAGCCACTGGCAGCTTCCACTCCCTTTTCCATTTCTGTAGGAATTCCCCAACACCTTTATGCAGAATGCACAGGGTGCTAGTCAACAGGCAGTGTGTCATAGTGGTTAGAGCGTCCAACTAGGAACTGGGAGACCAAGATTTGAATCCCACCACTAGGCCATGAAACATTCACAGGGTGTGACCTTGGGGCAGTCATTGCCTCTCAGCCTAACGTACCTCACAGGGCTGTTGTGTGGATTAAATGAGGAAGGGAGAATCATGGACGCCACCTTGAGCTCCTTTGGAAAGAGAGAAATATATAAATGTAATGAATAAACTCAGTCTTACTCAGAGTAGACCCATCGAAATTGATGGCAATGACGAAGAGAGGAATAGCTCAGTCGGTAGAGCATGCGACTCTTGATCTCGGGGTCATGGGTTTGAACCCCACATTAGGCGAAAGATTTCTGACTTGCAGAGGGCTGGACTAAATGACGCTGGTGGTCCCTTTTAACTCAACAATTCTATGATTCTACGACTGGTTCAGGAATTGCCATGGGACTACTCTTAGTAATGCTTACTTGAGAAAAGTACAACTGAAAAGTGGTTCTCTCCCAACCCAGTGCATTATTTCAAAATAAAAAATAAAATCTGCACAGAACAGGGGAGGGCAGCGAGACTGCGAGGGGGTACTTAGGCAGGGACGTGGGTGGCGCTGTGGTCTAAACCACCGAGCCTCTTTGGCTTGCCGATTGGAAGGTCGGCGATTCGAATCCCCGTGACGGAATGAGCTCCCGTTGCTCAGTCCCAGCTCCTGCCAACCTAGCAGTTCGAAAGCACCTCAAAGTGCAAGTAGATAAATAGGGCTCCTGTCTAAAACACAGTTTAGACAGCTAAATGGACCAATGATCTGCCTTGAGTGTCGGGAGGCTGGTGTCTCTGATCTGCAAGCAGGACTTGGATGTAAGCTGGACTTACCTCCTGCTCCATAAGCTCTCCTGGTGCTGACTCTTCTGATCTGGAACTCCAGAGGTGGAATCTACAGTCCTGAAATGCTAAATGTATGGACATCAGAAGCGCATGCAGGATCCAGCTTGCAGGATCTAGCCATAGCTGTCAACTTTTTCCTTTTTTTAAAGGGAAATTCCCTTATTCCAAATAGGATTCCTCGCAAGAAAAGGGAAAAGTTGACAGCTATGGATCTAGCCCATTGACTTGATCCAGTCAGTCCTTATGCATTTAGCTGGGGATAAGCGCCGGGGCGGGATGAACTCCCGTTGCTCGTTCCCAGCTCCTGCCAACCTAGCAGTTTGAAAGCACACCAGCGCAAGTAGATAAATAGGTACCACTGCAGCAGAAAGGTAAATGGCATTTCTGTGCACTCTGGTTTCCGTCACAGTGTCCTGTTGCACCAGAAGAGGTTTAGTCATGCTGGCCACATGACCTGGAAAGTTGTCTGTGGACAAACACCAGCTCCCTCGGCCTGAAAGCAAGATAAGCGCCACAACCCCATAGTCGCCTTTGACTGGACTTAACCACCCAGGGGTCCTTTACCTTTTACCTTTACTTAGGCTGCTTGGTTGACCCATAATTCGGACTGTGATCTTCAAAAATCTGCTTGTATCGGACAAGCTGAGGTTGAGTTAAAGGGGTGGGGGTGAATGTGGTAAAGTCAGAATAATCTGGGGGTTCACGTTTGTTCTCCTTGAAAAGTGACTTTGGACAGGCAAGCAGAATTGTACAACTAATCCTGAGCAGAAGACTCCCGTTGTGGAATGGACCACTTGGCATTCTGCTGTCATCGCAGAAATGCTGTTTTATGGAAATCGAGGTCACCCGGAAGAAAGACGTCGGAGCGCTTTATCGCGCTTCTATCTGAGCTTCGCTTGCTCCCTGACAGCCTCTGCGCTTGTAACTTTTGCAAAGACATGAATGGAAGAAGAACATGAAGCTGCCATGTTTTCGCTAAGGGTTTCCTCCCCCGAAAAGCTGGGACAGGGGTCGGGAAACTCATACCCTTCATAAGAACATAGGAAGAGCCAGCTGAATCAGGTCAACGGCCCATCTAGTCCCACATCCCATTGTCCCAGCCTGTGGGAAGCCTGTAATCAGGATTCGAACACAGAGCCCTCTCCTCTCCTGTGGTTCCCAGCACAGAAGCATTGGTGCCTCCAACTGCAAAGGAAGAACATAGCCATTGTGCCCACCAGCCGCTGATAGCCCTCCCCTGCATGAATTTGTCCAATCCTCTCATCCAAGTTGGTGGCTCTCCCTGGTGTCCAGTGGCAGAGAGTTCCACAGTTAAAGTATGCCGTTCCTTTCATAGAATCCTAATGTTGGGACCAATCCAACCACTTTCCAGTGCAGGAGAGCTAGACAGATCTAGACAGAGAGCCATCCCGTCTTTACCTGAAAACCTCTAGTGAAGAAAAGTCCATCTCCTCAATCTCATCCATGGTCAAAGAGCTCTTAACATCAGGGTAGTCTTCCCAAGCAAAACCCTTCTTCTTCTGACTGGGCAGTCTTTATATCTATCTGTCTGTCTCAGGAAAGAGAAAGCCTCTGAGCATGTGCGGAGTGCCATTCCTTTTTAAGATTCTACAGCCAGCCCGTGGACATCTAAGGGTTTAGATAAGGACTTGTGAATTTCAATTTCTCCCAGTTCCTCGTTTTTCCCCATCTTACGTTCAGTTCTCCACATTCTGGCATCTGTTTCTGATTATTGCAGAAACAGTTCCCTCCCTGCGAGAAGAGAAGTTACAGGGAACCAGGCAGAGGGCCTTCTCGGTGGTGGTGCCCGCCCCGTGGAATGCCCTCCCACCAGATGTCAAGGAAATAAACAACTATCTGACGTTTAGAAGATGTCTGAAGGCAGCCCTATTTGAGGAAGTTTTTAATGACTGATGTTTTAATGTATTTTTATCTTTTGTTGGAAGCCGCCCAGAATGGCTGGGGAAACTCAGTCAGATAGGCGGGGTGCAAATAATAAATTATTCTTCTTATCATTATTATTAGTAGTAGTATAGATTTGGAGGGACCCCCCTAAACACTAGGAATTAATAAATAGGGGGGATTTTGATTAATTGGGATGTGGATGGGGGTACAAGCTGCAGAGCTTTGCCAGACAAGGAATCCCTGGGCTGACTTATTTAAACCAGCCTGGCTGGACTTGTTGTTGTTTAGTCGTGTCCGACTCTTCGTGACCCCCTGGACCACAGCACGCCAGGCACTCCTGTCTTCCACTGCCTCCCGCAGTTTGGTCAAACTCATGCTGGTAGCTTTGAGAACACTGTCCCACCATCTCGTCCTCTGTCGTCCCCTTCTCCTTGTGCCCTCCATCTTTCCCAACATCAGGGTCTTTCCCAGGGAGTCTTCTCTTCTCATGAGGTGGCCAAAGTCTTGGAGCTTCAGCTTCAGGATCTGTCCTTCCAGTGAGCACTCAGGGCTGATTTCCTTCAGAATGGAGAGGTTTGATCTTCTTGCAGTCCATGGGACTCTCAAGAGTCTCCTCCAGCACCAGAGTAAATCTGTTAACATGACAAAAGGGGTTGGTGGGCTATCTGAGAAGAATCCTTTGACCTGAGGAGACAGGTGTTGACATGCTGATGAGGTGTGCGTTTGAAGGGACAGAGAAAAAGAGTTTTTAGCAAGGTGTGCTGGGAAGAAGAAGGGGAGAGAAGAAAGACTGGGATCCATCTTGGGCAGGTTGGCTGCAGGCTGGTTGGGAAAGCTGCCTTGGACTCCATGGCTGAACTGTTGTGGGGAGCAAGCCCCTCTTAATATGACTATGCTTCAAGATCTGGACTCCTTCCATGTAGACTAAAGGTGTAAATAGGCGAATAAACCATGTTTCTGAAAGCTGTGACAGTCTCTGCTGTGTCTCTGTTCTCCAAAGGACCACAGACCCTCGGTGGGTGCCTGGAACCCCATGAGTTCTTGCCACTGATTGGCAGTGATAGGGGGAAGCACTCAACTTTTGTAACATTATCATTATTTAAAGTCCTCATGAAAATTCAAGGGACGCAGGTTGCGCTGTGGGTTAAACCACAGAGCCTAGGGCTTGCCGATCAGAAGGTTGGCGGTTCGAATCCCCGCGACGGGGTGAGCTCCCGTTGCTCGGTCCCTGCTCCTGCCAACCTAGCAGTTCGAAAGCACGTCAAAGTGCAAGTAGATAAATAGGTATCGCTCTGGCAGGAAGATAAACGGCGTTTCCGTGCGCTGCTCTGGTTCGCCAGAAGCGGCTTAGTCATGCTGGCCACATGACCCAGAAGCTGTACGCCGGCTCCCTCGGCCAATAGAGCGAGATGAGTGCCGCAACCCCAGAGTCGGCCATGACTGGACATAATGGTCAGGGATCCCTTTACCTTTACATGAAAATTCACCTGCAAATTCCTCTTGACATGCAAACGTTGATATGCGATTTCTCCTAACATAATACACATCTTTGCAAAGCAATTTCCCCTAACATCATGGGTTTCTCACTGATATATGCATTTTTAGGCACACTTTGCCCCAGTGTATTCATTTTTGCACGTCTTGTTTGGCACGAGAACTGCATTGCACCATTCGGAGAAGTGCAAGTTTCAAAGGATAGCTTTGTTACGGCTCGTGCATCACTTTGGAAATTGCGGATTTGGTATTTCGCCAATAAAATGCAAAATGAATTGAATTTCTCCCCCATAAAGAGGCTGGGGTTCCTGGGTCAGGGGGTTCTGATTTGGAGCAGTTGTCCTTCTCCCGCACTTCTCCTTCTGCAAATTAACTACTAGCTGTGTGTCAAAGCAGAACGGGTGTTATTCTGTTCAGCCGCCTTTTTTTGCATTGCTATTCAATCAGCACTCGAAGGTCAACTTGAGAAAAAGAAACCTCTCTCTTCTTCTTTTAAGGGGAAAAACAATGGCAACATCATTATGCCTGGGGATGCAGCGAGCGCTGAGCCCCCTTATCTTTAATTGGAGGGGCTGGGGAATTGCAGGAAGGCTGCCAAGAGTCCTTGTCTCAGGGGCATCAGATAAGGATTCTTGAGATGACCTCCAAGCTTTGGTGGGCATGAGATGCCCGCCCCCGACTGGCAAGGCTGTGGAAGAAACAGAAGGAACCATAGAATCAAAGGATTGTAGAGATGGGAGGGACCACTGGGGTCATCTAGTCCAACCCCCTGCAGCGCAGGAATGTTTTGCCCAGTGTGGATCTCGAACCCAGGGCCTTGAGATTAAGAGCCTCGTGCTCTACAGAATGAGCCATCTGTGGAGGGAGGAAGTGACTGTTCAAAAAGGGCTCATGTGCCCCCGAGGCAATGTTTGATTACCCAGGAGGCAAACTAAGCACCTTCTTGGGGACACAGCAAGCAGGGACACATGAAAAAAAATGAGATGATATGATGATGAATCATGAGGAAAATCAGAACTTTGCTAGACTTCCTTACACCCCACTCCACTCTTGCCCATTTTTTTCCTGTCCTCTTCTTATCACTTGTTGTGGTTTAGTCGTTTAGTCATGTCTGACTCTTCGTGACCCCATGGACCAGAGCACGCCAGGCACTCCTGTCTTCAGCAGATATGATGGTCATTCGAACTGAATTCACCCATTCCAGTCCATTTTAGTTCACTGATGCCCAGGATGTCAATATTTATTCTTGCCATCTCATTTTTGACCATATCCAGCTGTAGTGGTTGGGAGTTACTCATGCGTAATCCTGCCCCGTTTGAGCATTGGATTGCCTGGTTAAACCCTCCGGACTGCACAGCCCATCTCAGCGTGGCTGCCCTTAGTCACTCGTAGAATCTGTCTGTGGGCGTTTCTTAAAGCGCTGCCAACATAAGAGTTGTTTGACGCCCAATCGTTTCCGCCTCTCACTGCGCGGGAGTCTCCTGCGCAGGGTGGGCGTGGGCAGCGGGGTGCTTGGGCTCTCCTCACTAACTTCCAACGAAGAGTCCTGGAGCCCCTGCACCTCCCTGTCCCGTTGCTCTCCTGGATCCCTGGTGTTACACTCATTCTCTTCCCCTTCTTCCCAGCTGAGTCTCCCCCTAGCGCTGGGACCTTCTCCTGCAGAATCAGAGACCCTCTCCTTCTCCCGTGCCTCTGATGTCAGTTCCCTGACACCAGCTTACCAAGGTTCATGGTTCTTACATTCCAGGTTCCTATACAATATTTTTCTTTATAGCGTTGGACTTTCCTTTTGCTTCCAGGCATATCCGCAACTGAGCGACCTTTCGACTTTGGCCCAGCTCTGAATCTGAATCTATCTGTACTTGTCCTCCGCTCTTCCTCAGTAGCATGTTGGAAGCCTTCTGACCTGAGGGGCTCATCTTCCAGCGTCATAACTTTTATATGCCTGTTGTCTTTGTCCATGGAGTTTTCTTGGCAGGGATACTGGAGTGGCTTGCCGGTTCCTGCTCCAGGTGGATCACGTTTGGTCAAAACTCTCTACTATCACCTGTCCGTCTTGGGTGGCCCTGCACAGCATAGCTCATAGCTTCTCTAGTTATTTAAGCCCCTTCGCCATGGCAAGGCAGTGATCCATAAAGGAGTCTTATCACTTATCCCCAGCTAAATGCATAAGGACAGATTGGATCAAGCCAATGGGCTAGATCCTGCAAGCTGGATCCTGCAAGCACTTTTAATGTCCATACGTTTAGAATTTTAGGACTGTAGATTCCACCTCCCCCTTCATGGATCACTGCCTTGCCAGCGAAGAGGCAGGTGAAAACTTTCTTTTTCCAGCAGGGAGCTGACTGCATTTTAAGAAAAGAGCTGGAGCTGTGATGTTTTTATTGCAGTGATCAGCATCTTAAAAAGCAGAGACATCACCTTGCCGACAAAGGTCCATATAGTTAAAGCTATGGTTTTCCCAGTAGTGATGTATGGAAGTGAGAGCTGGACCATAAAGAAGGCTGATTGCCAAAGAATGGATGCTTTTGAATTATGGTGCTGGAGGAGACTCTTGAGAGTCCCATGGACTGCAAGAAGATCCAACCTCTTAAGGAAATCAGCCCTGAGTGCTCACTGGAAGGACAGATCCTGAAGCTGAGGCTCCAAGACTTTGGCCACCTCATGAGAAGAGAAGACTCCCTGGAAAAGACCCTGATGTTGGGAAAGATGGAGGGCACAAGGAGAAGGGGACGACAGAGGACGAGATGGTTGGACAGTGTTCTCGAAGCTACCAGCATGAGTTTGACCAAACTGCGGGAGGCAGTGGAAGACAGGAGTGCCTGGCGTGCTCTGGTCCAGGGGGTCACGAAGAGTCAGACATGACTAAACGACTAAACAACAAAGATTCCACCTCAGGGGTTCCTGTTCAGAAGAGTCAGCGCCAGGAGAGCTGCTTGCGGACCAGAGACACCAGCCTCCCGACACTCAAGGCAGATCACTGGTCCATTTTGCTGTCTAAACTGACTGTCCTGCATTTTAGACAGGAGCCCTATCCCAGCCCTGCTGGGAGATGCAAAGAATTGAATCTGGGACTTTTTTTGCATGCAAAGCAGATGCTCTACTGCTGGGCCTTCCCTGCAAGGGGGGAACTGTTTGCAGATAGCCTGCTGCTTGATATGAGAAGCCGGGTTGCTGGCTGGAAAATCAAATCTGCTCGCAGGGAGGTGTGCCAGCTTTCTCTTTAAAATAGCAGGTGGAGGCGATTATCTGCAAGTAAACATGCTTGCAGGTAAACATGCCAGTTAAAGGGGAAAGCTTGCTGCAGGCCATGTCCTTGTCCCTGGATATGTCTTGCATCATCAGGAACATGGCAAAGAAGTTATAGTATATTTGTTTTCTGAACTTGGGTCTCAACCCACATAAGAAGAAAGTGCACAGTATTTCACGGTATAAAACAGTGGCATAGCGTGGGTTGCCAGTACCCAGAGCTATGCACATGAGAGTGGGGTGGAGAGAAACGGCTGGAGTAAGCATGCACATTCAACTGCCTAATGGTGTCCACATTGCCCAAGAGCAGGGGTCAACAAACGTTTTCAGCAGGGGGCCGGTCCACTGTCCCTTAGACCTTGTGGGGGGGCGGACTATATTTTGGAGAGAAAAAACAGATTTCCTATGCCCCACAAATAACCCAGAAATGCATTTTAAATAAAAGCACACATTTGACTCATGTAAAAACACGCTGATTCCCAGACCGTCTGCGGGCTGGATTTAGAAGGCGATTGGGCTGGATCCAGCCCCCGGGCCTTAGCTTGCCTACCCATGCCCAAGAGATTTCAGCTGCAGAAATAAGAAAATGAGTTGTTTCTGTGTCTTGAGATGTCACTTCCTGGTTTACATGGAGAAGCCGTTTTCAACAGAGTCCAGCGACGGAAGCACAAAGCTGTATTAAGGCAGCAATGGGTGTTGAAATTTTGCACTCCGAACAATTTTGCGCCTGGGGCAACTGTCCCTGTGGCTCCCCCATGCTATGCCACTGATATAAAATGCTACAGATCCTATATAAAACCCAGCACAAAAAGAGCTGTTAAGCTCTCCATTTTCATCGCGGGATTTCAATGAACAGCCTTCACTCACATATGGTTGAAGTCGCGCAGTTTAAATGTGCATAAGATGCAATTGCAGTGTACTACAAATCCTTTGCTGCAGTGCGACTTCACACAGATTTTTTTCCCTGCAACAGTTTCTGGGACCTACAAGCAAGACTTATTATACAATATGCTTTTCTGGTACATTTTTCTTTTCAGCAGTTCTCAGGGGGGTTTCCTGAGCGTTAGGGCTTGGCTTGGGCACTTGGAACACGCTACTCCATGTTCCATAATCCACTGTTGTGTTGAGCTGCAGAGTACCATCCCGCTCTACAGAGGCAAATGCTCCTGGAAATAGATTCCAAGGCCAGGATGAAAGAGCAGTCAGTCATCAGCCGCGGTGCTATCTGATTTTGCTAAATTCATAAGCACGGTGTTTTCACAGATAGCACGCTTTTCCCGGTGGAAACTGCTGAGAGGTTATTACGGGCTCCTGGCTCTTGTTGCTGATTATCAGCTCTGTTTATTTATACATCTGTCTGAAGCAAGAGAAGGAGATCTGTCAGTCCTGGCAAGACATGGCAATGCATTTATCGGCTGGTGATACGGCAAGTTATACTCTTCTAAACAGCAAGCGCCGGAGCGAGTCTCCTTTATTTAATTGTGATCCTATCAATGGCTCACTGACGTTGCCCGACTGAGCAGAGAAGATGCAAGCATCTTAATGACCCTTTGCAGGAAAAGAGAAGGCTTGAGGGGCTGTTGATTTCTCTCTCTTTTGGACAAGGATATGGGTTATTAAAATGCAGGCGTTTCAGACAAAGCTCAGGCAAAAAAAATAATTTAAAAAATGAAGCCGATGATGTTTATATTTTACTCTTATTGCTTATCAGGAGTTACCGCACGGCTGAGACTTAAGCAGGCAAGTAGATACTAAGATGGTAGTGCCCTGGGCGGAAAACCCCAGTGATTTCCCCCCCCCCACTGGTTGAAGAAATTGTTAGACAAGGAGGCAGAACTGCAACAAACTGTTGCAGTATATCCTTTACTTCGCAGGGTTCCTATCTATGTATATTTGTAGCTTTAATCCTATCAATGTTTAATAGTTTTTTATTATAGTTTTTCCCTATGTTTTTTAGCAGTTCTAATTTTTATCTGTGTTGTTGTTGTTTAGTCGTTTAGTCGTGTCCGACTCTTCATGACCCCCTGGACCAGAGCACGCCAGGCACTCCTGTCTTCCACTGCCTCCCGCAGTTTGGTCAGACTCATGTTTGTAGCTTCGAGAACACTGTCCAACCATCTCGTCCTCTGTCATCCCCTTCTCCTTGTGCCCTCCATCTTTCCCAACATCAGGGTCTTTTCCAGGGAGTCGAGTCTTCTCATGAGGTGGCCAAAGATCTGTCCTTCCAGTGAGCACTCAGGGCTGATTTCCTTAAGAAGGGATAGATTTGATCTTCTTCATCTATGCCCTCCCGCAAAAACTCCCAATTTGTCAGTCTTTTTCCAGGATAATGAGGAACCATTAATGAGTCCTCTTTGGTTTCAGCCAGTCAACCACCTACAAATCCACCTAACAGCTACCTTGTCCAGCCCACATTTTAACAGCTTCCTCACCAGAATATCATGGGGACTTTGTCAAAAGTCTTACTGAAATCAAGATACGCTATGTCCACAGCATTCCCCTGATCCACCCGGCTTGTAACTCTATCCAAAACCAAAACGAAACAAAAGACATGAGATTTGTCTGGTGTGACCTGTTTCTGAGAAAGCCACGCTAGGTCTTAGAAATCACAACATCCTTTTCTAAGTGCTCGCAGACCAAAGACTCAGCTATACAGCTGCAAATATAACATTTTAAGTGCATTATACAAATGTGACACTAGATGGCAATGCTGAGCTTAGGGCAATTTCAATATATTTTTCAAAATGTGTTTTTTTAAAGCATTTTGACAGTGTTTTTTATATGTGTCTAGATTCCACCCAACAGTTGAATGATCTTGTGCTGGTCTCATGGGTTTCCATGAGGCGTGGTCCGAGTTCAGTCCGAGGTCGAGGGTGCTGTATTGAAGCTGTCTGTCAAAGTTGAAGCCGGGTCCAAGGCTGGGAGTCGGATGAGGTCAGGAGATCCGGCAGGACAGGGTGCATGCAGGAACTGGCTACCAACAACATTTCTCCCGCAACTTGGGACTGGGGCTGGCCAGCTTTTATCTGCCCCGAGGCATAGGGAGGCCCCGGTCCACAGGTGACTCTCCTCTCCTGGCCTGGAGGTGAGCACTCCTCCTGCGGGAACTTAGTTCCCTCCACCTCTCTGCCCTGAGCCTCTGCAGCTCAGGAGAGGCTGGAGGGTTACTGGACCCAGAGGCAACCTCACCTTCCCCAGACAGGGCTGGGAGAGGAGCACCTGCAGGCAATGGGTCCTCCATCCCCTCAGGAGCCAGAGCAGACTCAGCTGGTGCCTGCACCTGAGGATCCGGCACAGGTGAGGACCCTTCAGGCTCAAGCCCCAGCCCCGGCTCAGCTGGTTCTGGAGGCGGGGACTCCTGTGCAGGCCGGGATCCCTCAGGTTCAGTATCCGAGTCCAAATCCCAGGCCAACACAGTTCTGCTCTAGAACCTTTCCTGGTATCAATATCAAGCTCACCAGTCGGTCGTTCCCTGCATCTTCTTTTTCCTCCTTCTTGAAGATGAGGACAATATTTGCCCACTTCCAGTCCATAGGGACCTCACCTGTTCTCCAAGAATTCTCAAAGATTATTGTGGGAATGCTCAGGGTGGAAGGAGAGGATATATTGTTTATTAATATCCTTCCTAACTTGCGCTAGCAAGTTCCTTTATGTAGCAGAGTTACACACACCCCTTTTATATACACAGCAGATAGCTGGTTGCAGGCTCGTGTGAGCCTCTCACTATTATACAATTCAATCTGTCTCAGATTGAATTGTATGTTCCTGGTAAGTTCCCTTGAATCCCTCTTAAAAGAAAAAAAAAAGATGCGACAATCTTATTCAAAGTCAATAAAAGAAGTTTACTCACATCAGTTCACAGTTGGATCCCTGGAGGCAGACTCAGTTACAGTCATACCTCGGGTTACAGACGCTTTAGGTTGCACCTTTTTGGGTTACGGACGCATCAAAACTCGGAAGTACCAGAACAGGTTACTTCTGGGTTTCGGCGCTCGTGCATGTGCACACGGATCACGTTCGCAACCCGAGCATCCACTGTACAAATATGTACATGTGGATCTACCCCATATGGTGGAATAATCCCAGTGCTTCTGCTAACTGGGAGCTAGCAGAGCAGTCCTAGCTAGAAGCTGGTCAAACGAAGAAGGAAGTCAAAAAGAGGAAGGTGTGCTGCGTAACTCGTCCTTTTGTTACCTGGACAGGTTAGGTCACGCCCACCTTCTATCACATGCAAATGGAAGGATGCTCCAGCCAGGAGGAACAGGAAGTTTCGACCGGCTGGACCAAACATTCCCTGGCATGTCTTCTCTAGCATTACAAGGAATGCTGTACTTGACTGCCTCTCATGGATCACATCCCACAATTCTGTTATCACTAAATTTGGCAGTGCATTGTACAGTGGTACCTCGGGTTACAGATGCTTCAGGTTACAGACGCTTCAGGTTACAGACTCCGCTAACCCAGAAATAGTACCTTGGGTTAAGAACTTTGCTTCAGGATGAGAACAGAAATTGCGTGGTGGCAGCATGAGGCCCCATTAGCTAAAGTGGTACCTCAGATTAAGAACAGTTTCAGGTTAAGACGGACCTCCGGAACGAATTAAGTTCTTAACCTGAGGTACCATTGTACTATCACTAGCAGGTGAGGACTTCCTTTTTCCTTTTTCCAGCAGGATTTGGGGAGCTGCCTTTTTTAAAAAAGAAAAGAAAAAAGAAAGGCCATTAATAGCGCTGTGCTGTTTTTATTATCTGTGTTTAATAGATGTTTTATTCTTATACTTCTATTAGTGTTTAATTACTTTTTAATGATCATCTTTTATATGTTTCGAGCTTTTTTGTATTTTATCTGCGTGTTTTCAATTTGCGTAAGCCACAACAAGTCCCAGTCTGGGGGAAACGTGGACTATAAATAAATATAATAATTAATTACAACAGCGGCAACCACCTTGGGAATCTGCAACCCCTATGTGATCAAAGGCGTGGGGAGCGCACGGCAATATTTTCACAGTCATAAGAGATAGCAACTTGCTGTTTTCAGATGCCCATGTTTACCCCAGCGCCAATTAACCGGGATCTGTATGGTGATAAGTGGAGGAGACGGGCTTGAGTTTGACAAGGGGTCACACCGAACAGTCGCAGGCCGGCTTTCTGACCTCCTGGTCTGGGCTTTGCAAAGAGCAGGCATCAAAGTGGCGTCCAAGTGTGACAAGTAAATGAATCAACAAAAGAGAGGTCTCGAACTCATGGCACTTTGTGCCTGGAGAGACTGTGAGCCCTCAAACCACCTTCCAGCTTTCAACTGGAGTGTTTCCTCTCTGAGTTCGCAGAGCTCAGACAGGCTTGCGTGATCTTGCAAATGGCAAAGGAGGCTGTTCGACATGCAGATATTAAAAGCTCCCTTTGCCCCGCTCCGGGGTTTAATTTCCTTTTGTCCAACACAGCAGAATGAAGGGGTTTCTCTCCCCGTTAATGCGCTCTTGACAGCTGTTTATTAAGCCTTGCCATTAACAAAAAGGAGGGAAAGGACAGACCAGCCAGAGGAAAAAGTGAATAGGCAAGAACTACACAGATAAATAGAGAGTATACATAATATTCCACATAGCGTTTGGGAGAGTTAATGGCAGCAAGCAAGAGAAATGTCCTCACCATTTACTTTTATAGAGGATTGCAATATGTCTGGAATTTCCTGGACATATCCAGAATGCCACATTCATCAGCAACATCTGGGCAGAAATCAACCAACAACAACAATTTATTGTTTATACTGTTTTCAGGTTATGGAAAACTGATTTGAAATTCTTGGTGTGCTGTACGTTGAGAGAAAATTATATGAAAATGATGTACCGATGGTATTTGACTCCCAGTAAGTTAGCAAAAATGTATAAAACAAGTACAAATATCTGTTGGAAATGTAAAGAAAAAGAAGGCACCTTTTATTATATGTGGTGGTCCTGTAAGGCAATAAAGGCTTTCTGGGAAATGATATATAATGAACTAAAGAAATGTTTAATATAACTTTTGTAAAAACAAAACTAGAAGCCTTTTTATTAGGAATTGTAGATACCGATATCCCAAAGGAACAGAAAAGGCTTTTTATGTACGCGATAACAGCAGCATGGATGCTATTAGCCCAGAGATGGGAAGAAGAAAGAGCCCTTACCAGAGAGGAATGGCAAACCAAGCTGATCGGCTACGCTGAAATGGCAAAAATGATTGGAAAGCTCAGAGATCAAGAAGATAAAAACTTCAAGAAATAATGGGGGGAAATTACAATTTATCTAGGAGACCACTGTAAGCAGATGAAAACATTAGCAGGATTTTAATCTTGCTTGTAATGTAACAAATACTATGGACAATATGGATAGATATAAAATATAAAGTATGAATAATATGCAGTTGAAAAAGTTGACAATAGGACCCATGGAGGGGGTCCTGACATTTAGAAGACATCTGAAGGCAGCCCTGTTTAGGGAACTTTTTTATGACTGATGCTTTAATGTATTTTTTATCTTTTGTTGGAAGCCACCCAGAGTGGCTGGGGGAACCCAGCCAGATGGGCAGGGTATAAATTAATTTTTATTTTTATTATTTTTATTATTTTTATTATTATTCCTCCCTTGTTCTCTTAGAATGGCAACTGAGAGGTCCCAGAACTGAGTTCTGGCTGGAAAAAAGCCATGGGGACATCCTATTCCATTGGTAGGCAACCTAAGACCCGGAGGCCGGATCCGGCCCAATTGCCTTCTAAATCCAACCCGTGGACAGTCCAGGAATCAGCCTGTTTTCACATGAGTAGAATGTGTGCTTTTATTTAAAATGCACCTCTGGGTTATTTGTGGGGTCTGCCTTATGTTTTTACATGAGTAGAATGTGTGCTTTTATCTAAAATGCATCTCTGGGTTATTTGCAGGGAATAGGAATTTGTTCTCCTTTTTTTTTGTTAAAATATAGTCCAGCCCCCCACAAGGTCTGAGGGACAGTGGACCAGCCCCCTGCTGAAAAAGTTTGCTGAGCCCTGTTATTCCATACCCTCCAACACTTCTCCAACGAAAACAGGGACCTGCCAACATTTCTTCAATGAAACTAGGATGTCCTAACGAAAAGCGGGACATTCTGGGATCAGATCAGAAACTGGACAGCTTCTGTAACTCCAGGTCTGTCCCTGGAAAATAGGGACACTTGGAGGGTCTGTGACTCCTCTTGCCCCTTTCGCTCCCTAAACATTCAAGGTGGTTGCCAGGAGAAACTGGCAGAATATTCACGGCCAGTGAGCTTGATTTGCATAATTAGCAACCAATTTGCAAAATGTGCAGATGAGGCGGCCTGGATTCGGAGGCCTGGGAAATGGAAAACCTGCAGGTAGAAAGGAAAGCAAGAGGTTTATGGAGCCCCGGACATGGATTCCCAAGGCCCTCTGCATATGTTTGGAGGCACTCGGCTCATGGCTCCAGAACAATGGAAAGGCAAAATTGGCAACCACCCAATCACCTTCTAAATCTGGCCCATGGACGATCCGGGAATCAGCATGTTTTTACATGAGTGGAATGTGTCCTTTTATTTAAAATGCATCTCTGGGTTATTTGTGGGGCATAGGAATTCGTTCATATATTTTTTTTTCAAAATATAGTCCGGCCCACCGCATGGTCTGAGGGACGGTGGACCTGCCCACGGCTGGAAAAGGTTGCTGACCCCTGCTTTAACAGCATATTATTATTAAATTTATTCCTCGCTTTTGACGTCAAAGAGTCTCAAAGCGCCTCGCAATGTATGGATCGTTTGATTTTGATTAAGCGTGTGCATGTGTGCAGTGGAATTTGCTGCCAAGGAGTGTGGTGGAGTCTCCTTCTTTGGAGGTCTTTAAGCAGAGGCTTGACAACCATATGTCAGGAGTGCTCTGATGGTGTTTCCTGCTTGGCAGGGGGTTGGACTCGATGGCCCTTGTGGTCTCTTCCAACTCTATGATTCTATGATTCTATGTTCAAAGCAGCTCACAGCAATAAGGAACCATCAGGATGAAAAACAGTTCCTAATAGGAAAGAGTTCAGTAAGTATAATAAATAACTCAAAACAATGTACCATATTTTTTGCTCTATAAGACTCACTTTTACCCTTACCTAAAAAGTAAGGGGAAATGTGTGTGCGTCTTATGGAGCGAATGCAGGCTGCGCAGCTATCCCAGAAGCCAGAACAGCAAGAGGGATTGCTGCTTTCACTGCGCAGCGATCCCTCTTGCTGTTCTGGCTTCTGAGATTCAGAATATTTTTTTTCTTGTTTTCCTCCTCCAAAAACTAGGTGCGTCTTGTGATCTGGTGCGTCTTATAGAGCAAAAAATATGGTATATTATCAATTAATTAATTAATTAATTAATTAATTAATTGAATTTGTATACTGCCCTGGACCCGTAGATCTCGGAGCACTTCATGACATAAAATTACAATATAAACATAAGCAATAACAAACAATCACCTTGCTTATACGAGATAACACAGTCAGTAGAGCATGAGACTCTTAATCTCAGGGTTGTGGGTTCGGGTGAAATATTCCTAGATGACCTTCGGGGGTATCCTTCAACTCCACAATTCTATGATTCTATGACTACGAATCAACAATGCAACGAGAAGCAGGCAACCCAACCATCAAGTCATTATGCAATTTCTTTATTTATTTTATACCCCAACCTTTTTACCTTAAGAGCTCAGTGGAATGCACATGGTTCGTCCCCCTCCTCATTTAATCCCTAAAACTACCCCATGAGGTAGGCAAGGCTGGAGGCAGCGACTGGCCCAAGGTCACCCAGTGGCTGAGTGGGGGGATTTGAACCCTGGTCTCCCAGGTCCTAGTCTGACATTCTCACCACCACATCACACAACATCTACTTGGGAGCAAGCTACACCAACCACAACAGGGCCTAAAAAGGTAAAGGTAAAGGGACCCCTGACAGTTAAGTCCAGTCGTGAATGACTCTGGGGTTGCAGTGCTCATCTCGCTTTACTGGCCGAGGGAGCCGATGTTTGTTCACAGACAGTTTTTATGGGTCATGTGGCCAGCATGACTAAGCCGCTTCTTGCAAAACCAGAGCAGTGCACGGAAACGCCGTTTACCTTCCCGCCGGAGCGGTACCTATTTATCTACTTGCACTGGTGTGCTTTCGAACTGCTAGGTTGGCAGGAGCAGGGACCGAGCAACGGGAGCTCACCCCGTCGCAGGGATTCGAACCGCCCACCTTCCGATCAGCAAGGGTGTGTGTGTACAGGATTATTCTACAAGGTTTTCTTCTGCCATCTTGGTGCCATGTTGAATTACTCTGTTGCAGAAGGCTCAAAGCTGCTTGAGAAGTAAAAAGGATCCCCGCCTATCTTTAGCTTTGGTTAAAAATATACCAGGGGGGAAATGAAATTATCCTGTAATATCATTTGTTAGAACTTAGGCCCCATCTCCACCAGACATTTAATCAGTATCATACCACCTTAAGCTGTCTTGGCTTCCCCCAAGGAATCCTGGGAGATGTAGTTTGTTAAGGATGCTGAGAGGTGTAATGAGACCCCCCTGTTATCCTCACTACAATTCCCAGAGTGGCTGAACAGTCAATCTCTCTTCCCAGGGAATTCTGGGAACTGAAGCTCTGCGAGAATAGGGTCTCTGAAGGGCTCAAGATGAAATAAATTAATGCAGAGTTTTTGCAGAGATGAATGGTTAAATTTGGGGGATTCAGCCCAGTCTTAATGGTAACTTTGCGTTGTTACGGAGACAACCTTATGGACAACAGCATCAGTTTCCTAACAAAATTGTATAGATTTGCAGGAAGGGAATTGATATGGAGAATATATTAGGCAGCTGCTTCTGCAGGCATTTAAAGACAAATAAGGTCCTACTACCTGTGAATTAAGTGAGAAAGAAGATGGGGGGTATTTATTAAGAGTGTGGACTGAGAGAGAAGCTCTTGGGGGGGTTGCATTTTAAAGCAGATTTCCCAACTGAACAAGTTCCCTTTCAGACACCCCACACGAATAATTTTTTAAAAAAATGTGAACGATCACAAAAGCACGCCTTGCTCTTTGCTTACACCCCGTATCTGTGGCAATTTCTCCATCGGAGGCAGTGGCTCTCCTCTAATATAGAGAGATTTATGATTCTGCCTTAGTTCAATAATGAACAGGCACAAAAAGAGTAGTGCCTTTACGGCTGTTTGCAAGGAAGCAGTGAAGTGCTCCCTGCCCCAAGGTGAAGACGGAAGTGCTTTAATATGTTTTTAATATTGTCTGGGCAGGTTGTTTCCACCATGGAAACGGAACACCTTCTGCCCCGATGTAAGTGCTTAATAAACACACACACACACCTACTGTGCATCTTCCATTTTTCAAATGACACACTGTCTCTTTACAAGTGGCGCATTTTCCCAGCCGCACATTTTCCGTGCGACCGCACACTAAAACAAAAATCTTGGGTGCTCTGTGCAAAGAGCAGCTGGTGAGTTGGCTGCCAACTTGAGTTTCACTCATCGAAATTAATCACTACAGTTAAGTTAGGTCCATTGATTTCAATGGGTTTACTCTGAGCAAAGCTCAGGTGTCTGCCATCCATGGGTGTGTGTAAGAGAGGTCAGGATGGGCGTTTGGAAGGGGGCAGAGCTCGGTACACGGCTCCAATCCCCACCATCTCTCCAGGTATTGCCTGAAACCCAGAAAAAACCATTGCCGGTCATTGCAGGGGCCCCAAAGTCTGACCCAATAGAAGTTTTCCTCTAATTTGTTGTATCTAAGGCAGTGTTTATGTCTCTTTTATTTCATAATGTTTTATGAAGAGGAAGAATTAGAGCAAAGGGGGAATTTGGACAATAATGAAATAGTTTGCCAATTTATGATTCCCACCCCGCAAGGGAAAGTAAGTATATTAAATGAAGAATATTAGATTCCCCCCCCCCTTCTCCTCGCAAATAGCAAAAATAGCAGCGTCCAGATTGGATTTGATGACCCCAAGCTTTGCAAGAGCTCTTTGGGGGAGAAAAGAAATGAAGAACCAGGAAAATAATGATGCTGGGTGCCCCCCCCTTTCTAAAAAGACTCTTTAGGGAGATAATTGGAAGAGTTTCAAGTATAGACACAAACACACACACACACACACACACACACACACACACCCTTGCAAGAGGCCAAATGAAGGGAGTCTTTATGATTCTCTGATTCTACGAACAGCACATCCCCCCCCCCCCAGCTCTGATCTCACTTCCTCACTTGCGGTGGATAGTCAGTATTGCTCAGACACACAAAATCCATGCAATTTATCTGAAGGACGTACTTGGGTCCTGTCACTTAAGCAAAGCTCATATCGAAACAAATTGGGCAGGATATTGACTATTGCGCGGAAAGGGGAAATAATAATTTAATTCCATTGAAAGATGCTTTCAGGGAGTGGGTGGGTCAATAAGCAGTCAGATAACAGTTTTAATCAAAGAGCATACACGCAGCAAGACATATTGTTCTATTAGGAAAATCCCATACAGGGAGAACAAAGTACAGTCATACCTCGGGTTACAGGCGCTTCGGGTTGCGCCATTTTGGGTTGTGCACTGCACCGAACCCGGAAATACCGGAACAGGTTAGTTCTGGGTTTTGGCATTTGTGCATGCACAGAAGCGCTAAATTGCACTTTGCGCATGCGCAGAAGCACCGAATCGTGACCCGCGTGTGCGCTGCGGGTTGCGAACATGCTTCCCACACGGATCACGTTCGCAACCAGAGCGTCCACTGTAGTACTTTTGGAGGGACCAGTTCAAGTTAGAGTGTGGTGCTGATGATGAACCCCAAGGTTGCAGGTTCGATCCCCATATTGGAGAGATTCATATCACTGCATTGCAGGGGGTGCACTGGATGATTCTCAGAGTCCCTTCCAACTCTACAATTCTATGAATGAGTGCTGCCCTTCCATGGGGCAGAGAAGGGTGCGCATGGCAGGGAAATGTTGGAGCATAAGAACATGAGAAGAGCGTGCTGGATCAGGCCAAGACCCCCATTTAGTCCAGTGTCACGGACCGGCTGGATACAAGGGAACCCCCAGGGGAAGAAGGCTGAGAGCCAGGGGATTGGTAGTGGGATGGCAATGCCCGGTCAGAGGGAAAAGAGGGACCAGACTGGAAGGAGGAGGTCCTGGGAGCTGAAGAGGCAACAGGGTTTAGTGAGCAGGAGGAGGCTGTGGCAGAAAGCAGTCCAGAAACAGAGGCAGAAGCAGAGGGAGGCCAGGAGACAGACAGGCTGCTGAAGAGCCCAGGGAGTCTCCCCCTCCTGCTACAACCAGATCCCCTCCCAGTGGTCTCCCAGGACAAGAAGAGGCATGAAGAGAGTGGAGCAACGAGAGACAAGACGAAGGAGCCTTAGGAAAACGGGGAGGAACCTTAGAGAACAGTGGGAACCTTCAGTCATGGCAACTGCTTCCTTGGGGCACGACCTACTGGGAAGGGCTGCTGTCCCCACTAGGACTAAGCTGTTTTGGTTCATTTGAATAAAGAATTAACTTTGCTGACAATGGGCCTAATTGCAGGCGGAGATGAAACAGCGTACAGGGGGGAGGTTCAAAAAGCGTCTACATGGTGCTCAGATAATAACTTGCACCTAAATATTAGTAAGACAAAGAATATGGTGTTGGACTTCCAGTGGAAGAGAGGGGAACTTGCCCTGTTGTATATCGGGGGGGGGGCTGTGTGGAGAGAGTCTCCTCCTTTAAATTCCTGGGAGTTCAGCATAACTCAGGTGGTCAGAAGGGCCTAACAGAGACTCCCGTTTCCTCAGGGTCTTGCGAAAGAATAATGTTAAACAACAACAGAGGAACTCCTTTTACCTGTCCACAATAGAAAGTGTCCTCTCATATTGTATCACAGTGTGGTATGCTGGTTTGACAGCCACGGACAGAAAGTCTTTATAGAGGGTGGTGAATACAGCACATGATATCATGGGCTGTCCCTTGAGTCTGCTAGATGACATCGCAAGGGATCGTTGCCTTAGGAGAGTGAGAAAAATTCTCAGGGATGACCATCACTTCTTTAATCTCCTACCCTCGGGCAGGAGATACAGAAATATAATCAGCCATACCAACAGGCTAAAAAATAGCTTCTATCCATGGGCTGTTAGGCTGTTGATGGAAAATAACATAGCAAAATTGACTTGTGAGGTGGTGTGTTGTTTGATAAAGCACACAGAGTGCAATGAGACTGAGTGTTTGGGGGGGAGGAAGGCTCGTTTAAAGGCTCAGCCGAGGGAAGGCTCAGCCGAGGGAGCCGGCATACAGCTTCCGTGCCATGTGGCCAGCATGACTAAACCGCTTCTGGTGAACCAGAGCAGGGCACGGAAACACAGTTTACCTTCCCGCTGGAGCAGTACCTATTTATCTACTTGCACTGGTGTGCTTTCAAACTGCTAGGTTGGCAGGAGCAGGGACCGAGCAACGGGAGCTCACCCTGTCTCGGGGATTTGAACCGCTGACCTTCTGATCGGCAAGTCCTAGGCTCTGTGGTTTAACCCACAGCGCCACCCGTGTCCCATACACAGGCTGTACAATGACAATAAAGGTGTTGTTGTTGTTGTTGTATTGCTGACCCACTCTTGACTCCAGCTTCTCACACCCAGCATTCTGTTCTCACAGTGACTGACCAAGATTCCTCTGGGAAACCTGCAACCAGGATTCGAGCAAACAGAGCTGTGTGGTTGGGCTGCATTGCCTGCCTTGTGCCTCCTAAGCTAGACGTCTGCCTTCAGGAGGGTGCTAATGTCCCATCACCGCTGCTGAAATAAGATTCATCTCCCAGCCTGATCACATGGACGTTGGAGATGCTGGGAGGCTGGAGAATCCCAGCGGAAACAGAAGCAGAAAGAGTCAATGTTTGCTTCTTCGTCCCAAGTCCAGAAATCAATCCAATGAATACAATCTGTATTTGCCGTTGTTGCTTTCGGTCTGCAAAAGATAAATAATTGGTTGCATTCTCCACTTCCATTTGCGGCGTGTTTCCTTTGCAATGACATGAACATGGTGGAATAAGGTGACAACAATGAAAGTTTTGTAACGAATGGCGCAAGTTATGTAGTTTCACCACGGTGGACAATGAGACAAATGGTGTAGGTTTTGCTGAAGCGTGAATTGCAGCAGAATGCAATGGATTCTGGGTGAAGCCAAAAATGTTGTCTTCTGACTCCCTTAAGCACCAAGCTGCCTTTCACACCCAGCAACGAAATGTCTTTGTCCAGCTCTGACTGCAAGCTGATTTTTGTGTTTTCATGCAAATCTGTTTTGAGGAATACAGTGGACGTGATCCGTGTGGGATGCATGTTCGCAACCTGCAGTGTTTGCATCTGTGCATCTGCGCAAGCGCGGCTTGCAATCCAGCACTTCTGCACATGCACAAAGCGCGATTTAGCGCTTCTGCGCATGCGCAGCTGCCAAAACCCGGAAGTAACCCGTTCCAGTACTTCCGGGTTTCGGCAGTAAGCAACCCAAAAAAATGCAACCTGAAGCAGATGCAACATGAGGTATCCAGGAGAGAAATCCCAGAACTGGGAAAAGAAGGCAGCCAAGCATCTCCTATCCAGATGTGGGAGAGACATCCCTTGGGGATTCAAGTACAGATGCTCACACCAAATTAGCTCTGTTGGAAGAGAAAGAGACTCTGGATCTCGGAGTTGTGGGTTCGAGTCCCACGTTGGGCAAAAGATTCCTGCTTTGGACTAAATCAATGGTTCCCAAACTTTTTCTGGCCATGCCCCACCTAAGCATCTCTAAAATCTCATCCCCCCCCCATGTGACATATAATTCTTATTATTCAAAAAGTGAACACGTATTCATGTGGAGGAAGCCTAAAAGGCCATTCACTGTTAATAAATCATTTTCGAATTGCCCTCCTTAAAAATCAAATTGCTCCTCTGTGGGGCGTGTGCCCCACGTTGGGAACCATGGGACTGGATGATCCTTGTGGCCTCCTTGTGGCATGGAAGTCTATGATTCTATGAAATTCCTAGTTAGTCAGACTTCATTCAGTAATGCGCTACCAGACAGAGTCCAAATGTTTCTGTGAGATTATTTTCATTAGCACACACCCTTTATAGGAAATATATGTCCCATAGTTTGCTGGGCCTGGGACTTAAACCCGAGCAACGCAATCCAGGTCCAGTCCCGAATCCAAGAATTCCCACGAGGAGTCAGTCCAGCAGGGCCCAGGCAGGAAACCAGGCAAGGACAGGTACAGGATCACAGGCACAATCTAGCAAACAGCAACGTTGCTCCCACAACCTGGGGCGGGGTCCGACAGCCTTTTATCTCTGTCGGGGTAACGGCCAGTCCTGATCCCCCAGCGACTCACCTCCCTGTCTCGCCCGAAGGTGAGCACTCCTCCTGCGAGTACTCAGGTCTCTCCTTCTCTCAGACCTTAGTCTCTGCATCTCGGGAGATTTCGGTGGGTTAATGGACCCAAGGACTGCCTCAGCCTCTCCTGACCCAACCAGTAGTGGAGCAGCTGTAAGCGATGGCCCAGCTGGAGGCAACGAGGTCATCGCCGCATCTGGAGCCAGGGCAGGCTCAGGCCCCGGACTCGGCCCAGCTGGTGCTTGTTGCAGGGGAACCTGTGCAGACTGGGACTCTTCAGGATCAGGCCCCAGACGTGGTTCAGATGCCGCCTGAGGCAAAGGATCCGGTGCAGACAGAGACTCCTCTGGTTCCGAGTCTGAGCCCGAGTCCCTGGCCCTCACACATGGGTTGTTTATTCTCTAGACAACAATACCACACCATCTCTCATTCAGCTGCAGTCCTTAGAAACACTTACTCAACCCTCTTTTTTGCAGTAGGTTCAAAGCCCTCCTTGCACCTTACCAAGAGTTGTTTTTCAATCTAGCATTTAGCCATTAAATTCCTCCTAAACTAGTTTTTTTCCCAGTTTTATGGTCAGGCTCTATTCTTGTATACATGACACTCAGGTCCGCATTTAAGTCTGATGAGGGCCTAAGCTACTGAAGGTAATGGGGCCCTTTATATGTCGAGCTGTCCTTTGTCAATAACAAATTGTCACTGTTTTTTGTTTTGAATTTATGCTGTATGGTAATTTATGGACCTAATAGGTATCTAAAGCCATTTGCACATGCAGAATGTAGGCACCCTATATATAGAAATGAGCAAACCAGTGATATTTGAGGGAGCAGGCTAGCAGGCGAGGCCCATGACTTACATCACAGGAGCCTACACAATACAAAACACTGTTTCTGTATGTAGGTTTTGTTTTATTTGTTTTTTATCATATATTTTCGAAATGTAAAAGGTAAAGGGACCCCTGACCATTAGGTCCAGTCGTGACCAACTCTGGGATTGCGGTGCTCATCTCGCTTTATTGGCCGAGGGAGCTGGCATACAGCTTCTGGGTCATGTGGCCAGCATGACTAAGCCGCTTCTGGCGAACCAGAGCAGCGCACGGAAACGCTGTTTACCTTCCCGCCAGAGCGGTACCTATTTATCTACTGCACTTTTTGTGCTTTCGAACAGCTAGGCTGGCAGGAGCAGGGACCGAGCAACGGGAGCTCACCCCGTTGCGGGGATTTGAACTGCCGACCTTCTGATCGGCAAGCCCTAGCCTCTGTGGTTTAACCCACAGCACCACCTGTGCCCCTCTATGGAAATGTACATCCAGGGTTTTCCATTTAATTTTTTTGGGGGCCCCCAAGACAGTGGGCCCCTTAGCTATAGCTTGTTTAGCTTATATGTAAATTTGGCACTGATGACACTCCCTGATAATGAATGGAAATCCCACATCACAGACCTTCAACTGTCTACAGTGATAGGTCAGTTGGCCCATATAGACTCTGTGTTATTTGCACAGCTGCACAAAGAATGCAATGCAATGTCTGATTTGTCTTTTGTCTAAAGGAGGAAAGAGAGAAGTATCCTCTTCAGCCGTAAGCAAATTGTATCCAATTTGGTTTCTGTTGATTCAATTTATATATATATTGCCAGGGGGGATTTGGGGAGGAGGAAGGGGAGAAATCTGATCCAGTTTGCCTATTAATGCGATCCTACCTCAGCAGCACTTCGCAAAACAAAACACACAAACAAACATATCTCCCCTAGGTTCTCCTGCCAAAACCATGTACAAAAATGTGTATTTTATGGAGAAAGTGAGCATAAAAATGCATATATTCATGACAATACAGCAAAACACGCATTATGTGTGGGGGAATTGCTTGCAAGAAATGAGTATTATTAGGAGAAATGTACACTAAAATTCTGATGAGCTTGTTGGGCTATATAATGGACTACATAATACAGCCCCGTTGCGACGGCATCAGGAGCATACCAGAGAATAGGTCTGGCAATTTTTAAAATCTGTTCTGTTCAAGCCCTTTGCAGACAGAGACAGAGGGAGCTTGTATATTGGTCAAGGAGTTTTCGGGGGCACTTATACTGAGTCAGAGATGTGGGTCCACTTCGCCCAGTATTGTCCATAGCTCTCCAGGGTTTCTCCCAGCACTAGCTGGAGTTGCCACTGTGGACGGAGCTGGGACCTTCTGCATTCAGATCAGATGTTCCACCACTGAGCTACAGACCTGTCTTTGAGTGTGCCCTGTGCAGCGGTCATGGCTGACCTCTTGCCCCTTAAGGAGACACTGACAAACTGGAACGTGTCCAGAGGAGGGCAACCAAAATGGTCAAAGGCCTGGAAACGATGCCTTATGAGGAACGGCTAAGGGAGCTGGGCATGTTTAGCCTGGAGAAGAGGAGGTTAAGGGGTGATATGATAGCCATGTTCAAATATATAAAAGGATGTCACATAGAGGAGGGAGAAAGGTTGTTTTCTGCTGCTCCAGAGAAGTGGACACGGAGCAATGGATCCAAACTACAAGAAAGAAGATTCCACCTAAACATTAGGAAGAACTTCCTGGCAGTAAGAGCTGTTTGACAGTGGAATTTGCTGCCACGGAGTGTGGTGGAGTCTCCTTTTTTGGAGGTCTTTAAGCAGAGGCTTGACAACCATATGTCAGGAGTGCTCTGATGGTGTTTCCTGCTTGGCAGGGGGTTGGACTCGATGGCCCTTGTGGTCTCTTCCAACTCTATGATTCTATGATTCTATGATTCTATGATTCTATGAGATGGCGTTCTTGGGAAATCCGCTCCACTTCCCCATGGGGAGGAGTTGGGGTGGACCGCATGGCCACCCACTCTCCTCCGGGGCTGGGGGACTTAGTCCCCTGTTGCCCGGGGGATCCCGGCCATGTCAGCGACCGACCAGCCAATCCGCTGGCCGGGGGGCGTGGCCAGGACCATTTAAGCAGAGGCGCAAGCTGGAGGGCTTCCTCTTTGGCTCGCTTCCTCAATCACCCATCCTCCCTCTCTATTTTGCAGATTCTAGTCATTGGCCTTGCGATAGACCTTGGTTGGTCACAGTTCAGGGGCCTGGTAGGAATTTTTCCACTTGCCAAATTGGCACAGGCGATTTGGTTTTCGCCTACCTCGTAGCAATCGTCACAACTTTGTTAGGGTTGCGGTTAGGCATTGTTTGACCTCGTGATGGGGGAGGGGAGGTGTGGCCATCACCTGCCCCTCCAAGCTTAAGGGTATTCCGTTAAAGAATCCGGGGGTGTGGATCTTGTCCAAATCCCGGGGCAGGGCTAGGGCCATGACACGACCCCAACAGGAACACCAGGGGGAGCTTGAGTTGGTCTTCATCGACAGGGCTCCCCCTTCCAGTGGTTTACCCTTACTGAACTCCCTGTGCATCGGGCAGGAGTCAGATATAGTTGGGTCCATTCAATGCCTAATACCGCTCACATTCTGCAATCAATAAAGTTGTGGCCAAAATTTGCCCAATAACAGTAACCTAATGTCTGTGTCCTAGACAGCATCTTAAAAAGCAGAGACATCACCCTGCCAACAAAGGTGCGTATAGTTCAAGCTATGGTTTTCCCAGTGGTGATGTATGGAAGTGAGAGCTGGACCATAAAGAAGGCTGATCGCCAAAGAATTGATGCTTTTGAATTCTGGTGCTGGAGGAGACTCTTGAGAGTCCCATGGACTGCAAGAAGATCAAACCTCTCCATTCTGTAGGAAATCAGCCCTGAGCACTCACTGGAAGGACAGATCCTGAAGCTGAGGCTCCAAGACTTTGGCCACCTCATGAGAAGAGAAGACTCCCTGGAAAAGACCCTGATGTTGGGAAAGATGGAGGGCACAAGGAGAAGGAGACGACGGAGGACGAGATGGTTGGACAGTGTTCTCAAAGCTAGTAATATGAGTTTGACCAAACTGCGGGAGGCAGTGGAAGACAGGAGTGCCTGGCATGCTCTGGTCCAGGGGGTCACAAAGAGTCAGACATGACTAAATGACTAAACAACAACAACAACAACAACAATGTCTGTGTCCTTGTGTGTGTGTTCACAACGAGGGGTTGGCTTCAGGGTCTCGATATGCAACTGAATTGTTGCTCTGGGACTCTGAACTCGACTGGATTTGCCAGTCTCTCTCCTTTCCCTCCACTCCCTCCCCCCCCTTTTCCCCCAAATAAAAGGAAGCAAGGTAAGTTATTATCATAAAGAACAAGCACGTTACACCCCCCCTCCCAATAGCCCCAGGAAGCTGCCGTGTAATTGAAATGCAACTCAGATGCTCTGAAAATAGCAACATCTGGGGATGACGGCGACTGCACAGAGGCCTGGGAGAGGGAAGCTGCCTGGGTCTGGTGAAAGACTCTCTCTCTCTCTCTCTCTCTCTCTCTCTCTCTCTCACACACACACACACACACACACACACACCACGTACCATCTGCCCAGCCTTGCAAAGGACATCCTATAAGAAAAACTGCTCCCCCCTTCCCTTATGGGGTATTCCAGAGCCCGTATAGAGTCCTTAAATGGGTTCCCTATCGGTAGGAGAAAACAGAGGCCAACCAGGGTATATTGAGAAGCAAAGCAGCTAGTAAGCCTGATCTTTAGTAAAGGAAGTGTTGCAATAGGGTCCCCCCTCACCACACGCAAGAGAGAGGAGAACCCTGAACAATGGTGCGCAAGCCCTTATATAGACTTTTGCAATTGCCCACCCTGTAGCCCAAGACCACCCCCCTGAAACATCATACGTACATCGCAGAAGGAGGCGGTCTACAGCAGAAATTCTGCCTGCCAGTATTCCTGATAATGGTCACTGATTGCATTACCTGGGCAGCCTGGCCATTCTCTTGTGATGGTTCATACTTTAGTTCCTGAATCCAGGTCACAGGCTCGCCCTAGTCATACACAAATATGCTCTTAAGACAGGATTTGCAAGCAAAAAGACAATGGGAAGGCTTTCCTCATTTGCCTCCCTTATTGCAGAGGAATATCTGAGGTCATTGGGAGAGTCTAAATGGCTCCAGGATTGCTCTGCCAGAAGGCCCTCGGAGCTGGACCTCAGTGTCTGGGCTGAACGATGGTGGTGGAGACGCTCCTTCAGGCTCCTTGAAGGCAATTGGTTGGCAAAAGCCAACTTAAATTGAGCCTGCGCAGGAGAACACCCTGGAAGATGACGTTAGCCATTTGTTGGACACCATGAAATTTCACAAATCACTTTGGAAACACTACGTGTAATACAAGGTTGGTCCAAAACAGTATTCGCATTGCCAGAGAGTTAGGAGTTTGACGCCCATTTCTTCCCTTCCTCCTTCTTGGCATCATTGCCCTTCTTCTTGGCCCTCGCTGACCTTGCCCTCATTTGCCATTGGATCCGATTGGCTGAGGGGAACTCGTGTGGCTCCGATTGGCCGAGGGCAACTTAATGAGGGTCACATGGGTAGATTTGGCCAATGCGATTAAATTCCACTTGATGGGGGTCACATGGGTTGATTTGGCCAATGCCATTAAATTCCACTTGATGGGGGTCACATGGGTTGATTTGGCCAATGCCATTAAATTCCAATGAGGGCAAATGAGGACAGCGAGGGCAACAAAGGAGAACTGAGAAGCAGAGCTAGCCGGGGGTGAAAAGGGGAATGAAAGACGAAAGAAAAGGAAGGTGGAACCAAAGAAGTGAGGCATCAAAGCGACACACGAACACTCCCTGCGAGCGACGAAAGTAACTTAAAACAGGGGGCATTTTTGAACAGTCAGGGAAACGGACGCAGAATGAAGGAAGGAGTTTTGGCTCAGTACTAGACTGTTCCCTTTATGTATAAAGTAATTCAGAGAGACAGCGCTGCATCCCATTGTCTTCCTGCACACGGTGGATGCCGCTAATAAAATTATTAAAGCAGCAGGAGGTGACAGTAGTGGGCTCTTCATATTCATAAAAGCCCGTGGAAGCTTTCAACTTCTGGAAATTATAATTAAAGAAACAGTAAAACCCATGCTGGCTTTTTGCAAGATCACATTTTCTCCTCCCTAACCGCAGACAGGGAGGCAAGGAGCCCACGGCTTCAGGACGGCATCATCCATTTCCCAGGCGCCATCTGGATGCCCCGTGCTATGAATCCCTTCCCTCCATCAGCATGTTCTTTGCGATCAGGGTCGAGGTTGCCAGAGGACTGGTGGAGGTCTGGGCCGGCCCACCCATGAGGCAAGATGAGGTGACTGCCTCAGGCGTCGGGATCTACAGGGGCGGCAGATCTGGCCTCGGAGGAATATTTTGCCCGCTGTTGCTGCTGCCCCTCACCTCTTCTTCCCTGGTTGTGGTGGGCTCCATTTTGCGGTTCACCTCAGGTGCCAAAATGTCTTGAGCCAACCCTGGTGGCACAGAGTGGCGCAATTTCCTGAGATGAGTGAGAGAAGGCTCACATCTCTCTCTCTATTTGTCTATTTATTGATTTTTTGTTGTTTTCATTTGTGTGAGCCAGCTTGAATCCTGGTAGTGCGAAAAGACAGGATGTTGTCATTGTAAATTTGTTGCTCACTTTTGCCTCCTGCTTCATCCGCCCCCTGGCATGCGGCCCTCGGAAGGTCAACCAGAATCGAATTTGGCCCTTGAGCTAAAAAAGTTTCCTCATCCTTCTCAGCAACCAGTCACCTCCCACAGGAGAGGTGAAAAGGCTGGGCTGGGTGGGGTCAGTGTTGGCGCACACAGCTGCAACTCATTTCTGGGTGCTAAACCTCATTCTCAGTGAGAATTGCTTATCTAAGCTCACCCTCTGTCAGCGTTTATTTCATAATTTGTTTTATAAAAGATATGCACTTTTTGATTGTAGAAATAAAACCCTCAGAAAGGTTTGCAAGAAAGATGGAACAATAACATAGCTCAGTCGGTAGAGCATGAAACTCTTAATCTCAGGGTTGTGGATTTGAGTCCCACGTTGACCAATAGATTCCTACATTGCAGGGAGTTAGGCTTATAGAATCATAGAATCATAGAATCATAGAGTTGGAAGAGACCACAAGGGCCATCGAGTCCAACCCCCTGCCAAGCAGGAAACACCATGAGAGCACTCCTGACATATGGTTATCAAGCCTCTGCTTAAAGACCTCCAAAGTAGGAGACTCCACCACACTCCTTGGCAGCAAATTCCACTGTCAAACAGCTCTTACTGTCAGGAAGTTCTTCCTAATGTTTAGGTGGAATCTTCTTTCTTGTAGTTTGGATCCATTGCTCCGTGTCCGCTTCTCTGGAGCAGCAGAAAACAACCTTTCTCCCTCCTCTATGTGACATCCTTTTATATATTTGAACATGGCTATCATATCACCCCTTAACCTCCTCTTCTCCAGGCTAAACATGCCCAGCTCCCTTAGCCGTTCCTCATAAGGCATCGTTTCCAGGCCTTTGACCATTTTGGTTGCCCTCCTCTGGACACGTTCCAGTTTGTCAGTGTCCTTCTTGAACTGTGGTGCCCAGAACCGGACACAGTACTCCAGGTGAGGTCTGACCAGAGCAGAATACAGTGGCACTATTACTTCCCTTGATCTAGATGCTATACTCCTATTGAGGGAGCCCAGAATTGCATTGGCTTTTTTAGCTGCCGCGTCACACTGTTGGCTCATGTCAAGTTTGTGGTCAACCAAGACTCCTAGATCCTTTTCACATGTACTGCTCTCAAGCCAGGTGTCACCCATCTTGTATTTGTGCCTCTCAATTTTTTTGCCCAAGTGCAATACTTTACATTTCTCCCTGTTAAAATTCATCTTGTTTGTTTTGGCCCAGTTCTCTAATCTGTCAAGGTCCTTTTGAAGTGTGATCCTGTCCTCTGGGGTGTTAGCCACCCCTCCCAGTTTGGTGTCATCTGCAAATTTGATCAGGATGCCCTTGAGTCCATCATCCAAGTCGTTGATAAAGATGTTGAATAAGACCGGGCCCAAGACAGAACCCTGTGGCACCCCACTAGTCACTCTTCTCCAGGATGAAGAGGAACCATTGATGAGCACCCTTTGGGTTCGGTCAGTCAGCCAGTTACAAATCCACTGACTGGTAGCAGAGTCAAGACCGCATTTTACCAGCTTCTTTACAAGAATATCATGGGGCACCTTGTCAAATGCCTTGCTGAAATCAAGGTAGGCTACATCCACTGTGTTCCCTTCATCTACCAGGCTTGTAATTCTGTCAAAAAACGAGATCAGGTTAGTCTGACATGACTTATTTTTCAGAAATCCATGCTGACTATTGGTGATCACAGCATTCCTTTCTAGGTGCTCACAGACTGTTTGCTTAATGATCTGCTCCAGAATCTTCCCTGGTATTGATGTCAGACTGACTGGGCGGTAATTATTTGGGTCCTCTCTTTTCCCCTTTTTGAAAATAGGGACAACATTTGCCCTCCTCCAGTCTGCCGGGACTTCGCCTGTTCTCCAGGAATTCTCAAAGATGACTGCCAGTGGTTCTGAGATCACATCTGCCAGTTCTTTTAATACTCTTGGATGCAGTTCATCTGGCCCTGGAGACTTGAATACATCTAAACTAGCCAAATATTCTTGTACTATCTCCTTAGTTATTCTGGGCTGTGTTTCCTTTGCTGAATCATTTGCTCCAAATTCTTCAGGTCGGGCATTGTTTTCTTTATCGGAGAAGACTGAGGCAAAGAAGGCATTGAGGAGTTCAGCCCTTTCTGTGTCCCCTGTTTGCATTTCACCATCTTCTCCTCTGAGTGACCCCACTGTTTCTTTGTTCTTCCTTTTGCTACGAATATACCCATAAAAGCCTTTTTTGTTGCTTTTAACCTCTCTAGCAAGCCTGAGTTCATTCTGTGCTTTAGCTTTTCTGACTTTGTGTCTACACGTGCTGGCTATTTGTTTGAATTCCTCTTTGGTGGTTTCCCCCCTTTTCCATTTTTTGTACACATCCTTTTTTAATCTTAATTCAGTTAAAAGTTCTTTAGATAGCCACCCTGGCTTCTTTAGGCACCTTCCATGTTTCCGTCTCATTGGTATTGCCTGACGTTGTGCTTTTACTATCTCCCTCTTAACAAACTCCCAGCCATCATGAACTCCCTTTCCTTTTAGTATTGCTGTCCATGGGATCTCACCCAGCACTTCCCTAAGTTTTATGAAGTCGGCTTTCTTAAAGTCAAGAAATTGAGTCCTAGTATGCTTGGCTGCTCCTTTCCGCTGTATAGTAAACTTCAGAAGAGCATGATCACTCGCACCTAATGATCCATCCACATCTACCCCACTAACCAGGTCATCAACATTGGTTAGGACCAGATCTAAAATGGCTGTTCCTCTTGTTGCTTCTCCCACTTTCTGGACAATGAAGTTGTCTGCAAGGCCAGTGAGGAATCTGTTTGACCTTATGCTCTTGGCTGAGTTTGACGTCCAACATATATCCGGGTAATTGAAGTCCCCCATTACTACTATCTCCCTTCCTTTTGCATGCTTGGCCATCTGTTCCAGGAAGGCATCATCTATGTCCTCCGTTTGGCTTGGGGATCTATAGTAAACTCCCACAATGAGGTCTCTGTTATTCTTCTCTCCCTTAATTTTGACCCAAATGCTCTCACTTTGGCTTTGAGGTTCTAAATCTTGGATCTCTTCACAGGTATACACATCCCTGACATATAACGCCACTCCTCCTCCTTTCTTGTCTGGTCTGTTTCTCTGAAATAGATTGTATCCCCCCATTATTACATTCCAATCGTGGGACTTATCCCACCAGGTTTCAGTGATGCCTATTATGTCATATTTAGTTTGCTGTACCAAGAGCTCAAGCTCATCTTGTTTATTTCCCATGCTTTGCGCATTAGTGTACAGACATAGAAGTCCATTAATCATTCCCCCGTGTCTCTTATTTAAGGATTTTTTCCTCCCACCACTAGGTCCGCATGCTGTTTGCTCCATTTGGTCTATGACATCTGGATGATCATCTTCATTAATTGATAGACTCCTACCTTCAGGAGCACTGTCTCCCTCCCCCACATTAGTCAGTTTAAAGCCCTCCTGATGAGGTTTCTGAGGTTTTTGGCAAAAACATTTCTCCCAACCGTTGTGAGGTGCAGCCCATCACTTGCCAGAAGTCCATCTTCAAGAAACTGCAGTCCGTGATCTAAGAATCCAAACCGTTCCTGTTTACACCATTTGCGAAGCCAGCTGTTCACTTCCACTATTTTCCCCTCTCTCCCTGGGCCACGTCGTTCAACTGGGAGGACAGACGAGATGACAATTTGTGCATTTAGTTGCTTCAATTTCCTGCCGAGAGCCTCATAGTCTCTTTTGATCTTCTGGAGGCTATTGCTTGCAGTGTCATTGGTTCCCACATGAACCAAGAGGAAGGGGTATTTGTCAGTGGGTTTTATGATTCCTTGCAGTCGTTCAGTTACATCTTGGATCTTAGCCCCGGGGAGACAGCACACTTCCCGAGACATCTTGTCAGGCCCGCAGATCACTGCTTCTGTTCCCCTCAGTAGGGAATCCCCTATCACCACTACACGCCTCCTCTTGGGTTTGGTCGGGGTTCTTCCATGAGCTGTCCGTTCCAAGGTCGCCTGCACATTCCCTGAGGTCTGACTTTGCTGCTCGTCTTCATATACCTGATCGACTGTAATGAGGGAGAGATCCTCAAATGGAGTCTGCTCTTCGTCTTCCATGCTAGGGGAGAGGACCTCAAAGCGATTGTGTATTTCTAAACAATCAGAGTAAACCCTGGGCCTCCTACTTCTTTGAGTCACGTTTCTCCAGATATCTGGCTCCTGTGTTGATGAACTAGCCTCCTTCTCAGGGGAGTCCCCTGTCTCCTCCTTGGTGGGGACGGTGTGCTCTGTTGCTTCCAAGAAGAGCTCCAGCTCTCTAATTCTTTGGAGCGTAGCTACACGTTCCTCCAGTTGCTGGACTTTGTCTTTTAAAAGGGCAATCAACATGCAATTGCTGCAGGTAAAGCTGCCTGCAACCTTTGGCAAGATGGCAAACATTGCGCAGGAATCGCAGGCGACTGCAGCTGTTCCCTCCCCTTCCATCTTGAGATCGTGTCGTTGGGGGTGGCTACAGAGGTCCTCCATCATAAAAAGCTTGAAGACAGGACAAATAACTTCCCCCACAAAAAAAACCCTAGGTCTCCCCCAACAAATGTTTGAGACTAGCTCCCCTGCAAACTCTGATAAGCTCCTCCCACAGCTAATCCCCTGCCTCAACAGAAACCCTGCCCCCTCTGACCTTTACACAGGGAAAACAGCTAATCAGCCACAAAGAAACACACACACACAAGAAAACCCTTTTTGCTCCTTCTTCAACTGCTGCCCTGCAAAATTTCTGGGTGCTAAACCTCATTCTCAGTGAGAATTGCTTATCTAAGCTCACCTTCTGTCAGCGTATATTTCATAATTTGTTTTATAAAAGATATACACTTTTTGATTGTATAAATAAAACCCTCAGAAAGGTTTGCAAGAAAGATGGAACAATAACATAGCTCAGTCGGTAGAGCATGAAACTCTTAATCTCAGGGTTGTGGATTTGAGTCCCACGTTGACCAATAGATTCCTACATTGCAGGGAGTTAGGCTTATAGAATCATAGAATCATAGAATCATAGAATCATAGAATCATAGAATCATAGAATCATAGAGTTATCATAGATAAGCTATCATAGAATCATAGAATCATAGAGACCACAAGGGCCATCAAATCCAACCCCCTGCCAAGCAGGAAACACCATCAGAGCACTCCTGACATATGGTTGTCAAGCCTCTGCTTAAAGACCTCCAAAGTAGGAGACTCCACCACACTCCTTGGCAGCAAATTCCACTGTCAAACAGCTCTTACTGTCAGGAAGTTCTTCCTAATGTTTAGGTGGAATCTTCTTTCTTGTAGTTTGGATCCATTGCTCCGTGTCCGCTTCTCTGGAGCAGCAGAAAACAACCTTTCTCCCTCCTCTATGTGAGATCCTAGGTTGAGGGTAAGCAGGCTGTCCGTCAGGGGAGAAGCGAGGTCCAAAGCGAGGAGTCGGGTATGTTCAGGAACTCAAGAGAGCAGGTCAGGGTGCCGGCAGGAACAGGTTACCAACGATGTTGCTCCCGCAACCTGGGGCTGGGGCTGGCCGGCTTTTATCTGCCCCGAGGCATAGGGCGGCCCCGGTCCACAGGTGACTCTCCTCTCCTGGCCTGGAGGCGAGCACTCCTCCTGTGAGAACTTAGTTCCCTCCGCCTCTCTGCCCTGAGCCTCTGCAGCTCAGGAGAGGCTGGAGGGTTACCGGACCCAGAGGCAACCTCACCTCAAATTCACAAGCCAGGTGACCCTCTTTCTGAGACGTATTGCTGACTATTGCACTTCGGCATACAACAAAGAGAATGGATCTTTGTTATAGGACTTGGTCTGTTTCAAGTGAGCGCTACAACCAAATGTTGCAGCGTATTGCCAACACACCCACCCACCCCAAAACAGGACCGTTCTTGTTTAAATATTCCATCCTCCAGGATAATGCAAGCAAGCCTCCCCGACCTGGTTGGGGCTGATGAGAATTATAGTCCAAAACATATGGAGGGCTGCAGGTTGAAGAATGCTGAATTAGATAAGACCAAGATGATGAAGGACCTGGGAACCAAGCCTTATAAGGAACAGCTGGGGGAGCTGTGTGTGTTTAACTTGAAAAGGAGGAGACTGAAAGGAGATATGCTAGCCATCTTCAAATATGTTAAGGGCTGTCACATGGCGTATGAAGCAGGCTTGTTTTTCCTGCTCCAGAGAGTAGGACTCGAACCCAAGGCTTCAAGCTACAAGACAGGAGATTGCGACTAAACATCAGGAAGAAATTTCTGCTGGCAAGAGTTATTTGGCAGTGGAACAGATTCCCTAAGAAGGTGATGGACTCTTCCCTCATTGGAGGCTTTTAAGCAAAGGTTGGGCGGCCATCTGTCATGGATGCTTGAGCTGAGATCCCCGCATTGCAGGGAGTTGGACTAGATGACCCTCAGGGTCCCTTCCAATTATACAAGCCCTTTGTGGCTTAGGGCCCTCATATTTACGGGACCGCCTCTCCTGGTCTGCCCTGCAGAGGACCTTAAGGTCCATGAACAACCATAGTTTAGAGGTCCCAGGCCCTAAGGAAATCAGACTATCCTCCACCAGGGCCTTTTCAGTGGTGGCTCCGACCTGGTGGGATGCTCTGTCCCATGAGACCAGGGCCCTGCAGGATTTAACCTCCTTCCGTTGGGCCTGTAAGACAGAGCTATTCCACCTGGCCTTTAATTTGAATTCAGCCTGATCTTTCATTTCCCTTCCCTTCCCTCTCCCTCCCCTTTTATGAAGATCACCCGCTCTGAGACCCCACAGCTAATTCTCCCTTGATCTCCTTGCTGGCCCAAATAGGACTAACTTAGCAGCTAGCCCTGATGGTCATCTAATGTTTATTGGTTGGATTTCCCCGCTAAATTGATTTTTGAATTCTGAATTGATTGTTATTCACGTTTTATACTGTATTTTATGCTGTTTTTTGTTGAATCAATTACGTGTTTTAAATTTGTTGTTAGCCTCCCTGAGACCGGTTTTCTGAACCGGGGAGGGCGGGGTATAAATAAAAATTTATTAGTAGTAGTAGTAGTAGTAGTAGTAGTAGTAGTAGTAGTATTACTACAATTCTATGGTTCTGTGATGATGAATTGGGATGGGAGCATGCTTTGTGGCTTCAATATGCTGCCTGTTGCCCTGAGTTTTCTGCGCATAAGAGGGTGTCAGTCCATGCATATGCCTCTCTCCAGGTAATGCGTCCCGATGTGCTCCGCAATGGGGCTGCCACATCCCTCCTGCATATCCGTTCAAGACGCTGCCATGCGGAGTCCTTGCAAGCGATGTGTCAACATCTCTGGGGTCAAATGAAGCCACTGACCTTTTCCCTGCGTTTTCTGCAGGCGTTGACTTCTGCCTGGCCCTCGCCTCTGAGCTGCGGGCACTGCGGGAGACCCAACCCGCTTTGCCTCAACGTCCTGCAGGTGCCACAACCCATTAAGCTCTGCAGCCCCGGTGGCCGCCCTGACACATTAGTCATGCCACGCAGGGGGCCTGCCTGCGGTGGCTGAAGAGAACTGGGTGTGAGGAAGCTGCTCGCAGGAAGTGGAGTGTGAATGGCAGGCGCAACCTGGGCAGGAGAACAAACATCCCTTTCGAGGATGGAGATTATGTACTGCCAGAAGAGATTTCGCTCCTGCCTGTTGCCTTCGCCTTGCAAAGGTTGTGCAAAATTCAGGGGGCTACATCGCCAAGCGGAGAGATGCCAGGCAGGGAGAGATAGAGTCATAGAATTATAGAATGGTAGAGAGGGACCCCGAAAGTTGTCTAGTCGAACCCTCTCCAAAAAACCAAAGTGCTGCACCAGATAGATTTGTAAACATCGTTCAGCTCCTTCATGATAATATGACAGCAACTATCACAGATAACAGTGGCTCTCAAAGTGAACCATTCACAGTGGGAACAGGTGTTAAACAGGGTTGTGTTATTGCCCCAACTCTATTCATTACTTTCATTGCCATGATCCTACAATTTGTCAAAGGGAAACTCCACACCGGAGTAGAAATCATATATCGAACAGATGGAAAGCTCTTCAATCTGAGCAGGCTGAAAGCAAAGAGTAAGGTTACCGTAACTTCCGTCATAGAGCTTCAGTATGCTGATGACAACGTAGTGTGCGCATGCTCAGAGGATGACCTCCAAACCATCCTAAATATCTTTGCAGAAGCTTACGAAAAGCTTGGCCTATCACTCAACATCCAAAAAAACAAAGTGTTGCACCAAAAAGTACAAAATAACCCCTCTGCAGTGCCACAAATCCAACTCAATGGTGTAACGTTGGAAAATGTTGATCACTTCTCCTACCTAGACAGTTATCTTTCCGCAAGGGCCAACATTGATGCCGAAATCCAGCATCACCTGAGCTCTGCGAGTGCAGCTTTCTCCCGATTGAAGTGCAGAGTGTTTGAGGACCGGGACATTAGCAGGGAAACCAAAATGCTTGTTTACAAAGCTATTGTACTACCAACCATACTGTATGCTTGTGAAACGTGGACCACCTATAAATGCCACCTCCAACTCCAATTCCATCAAAGGTGTCTCCAAAAAATTTTACGCATCACTTTGGAAAACAGGCAAACTTATGTACTGGAAGAAGCCAAGATCACCAGTGTCAAAGCGAAGATGCTTCAACATCAACTTTGTTGGACTGCTCATGTTGTGCGGATGCCTGATGATCGTCTTCCAAAGCAAATACTCTATTCTGAACTTTAAAATGGAAAGTGTAATGCTGGTGGTCAACAAAAGAGGTTTAAAGACTCTCTCAAGGCAAACCTTTAAAAATGTAGTATGAACACCAACAACTGGGAAACACTGGCCTGCGAGTGCTCCAGTTGGAGAACAGCCTTTACCAAGGTGTCATGGGCTTTGAAGACACTCAAACTCAGGACACAAGGGAGAAACGTGCTAAGAGGGAGGCATGCTTGGCAAATCCACACCGTGATCAACTTCCACCCAGAAACCTATGTCCCCATTGTGGAAGGACGTGTGGGTCCAGAATTGTCCTCCACAGTCACTTATGGACTCACTGTTAAGACTGTGTTCATGGAAGACAATTTTCCTCAGCTGCGAGTGATTGCCAAAGAAGAGAAGAATAAGTATAAGAATGCAGGAATCTCAGGTGCCTGGAGATGTTAAAAGCCTTTCCCTGATGGAGTATGGGGACTATGGTTCCAGCTGAAAAGCTGGTAAAGTCCTGCCTCTCTCACACAGACACATAAAATTGTAGAATTGTAGAGTTGGAATGTATTTGTCTAATCCTCTTTTAAAGCCATCCAAGTTGGTGGCTGTGGCGTTTGCCCTCCTATGTGTGGGACATTGTACTGGGTTCATAGGGAAAGGTAAAATTGTAAAATGACTAACCAATGGGAACCCAGTGGGTAGAGTTAACTGTGTGTAAGGTTTAAGCACAGATTTTTTTTGGAGAGTTAGATTTGTTGAGAAGACAGTCTGGAGTTAGAAGAGGCAGATAAGAAAAGTCTGTGGGCTGGGCTAGTCTGGTGGGAGAGAGTGAGAGAATTTGTTAAGAGGAGTCAGTCAAACAGTTGAGATAATCAGTCAGAAGGTATTAGGAAGGTATAGGCCAGTAAGTGCTCACTGGAAGGACAGATCCTGAAGCTGAGGCTCCAAGACTTTGGCCACCTCATGAGAAGAGAAGACTCCCTGGGAAAGACCCTGATGCTGGGAAAGATGTAGGAAAGGAGTAGGGGATGGCAGAGGATCAGATGGTTGGACAGTGTTCTTGAAGCTACCAGCATGAGTTTGACCAAGTGGAAGACAGGAGTGCCTGGCGTGCTCTGGTCCAGAGGGTCACGAAGATTGAGACAAGACTAAATGACTAAACAACAACAACAACAGGCCGGTAAAGAAACTAAAGTTAAGATACTGACAGGAATATTATCTGAGAAACCATAAACTTGTTAATGTTTGTTCACTTTTAACAACTGACTGGACTCAGTGTTTCACCAGAGAGTAACGGGTTGGTGGCAGCGGGGAAGCAAGCACAGTGGTGGCACAGGGATCAATAGACCGTTAAACGTCCGGGGACCCTGTGTGATCGCCACAGTGGCCATCACTGCCTTCTGTTGGAGGGTATTCCATTGTTTACCATCTGCATGAAGAAGTACAATATTCTTGTGAGATCTGCAGGGGGGACAGGGGCCGATGAGCATATTTAAGCTAACTGGGCATGCCAGCGTGTGGTCCTGACTCAGATCAGCCCTGTCTGGCTTCGAGAGAGGCTCCCGTGATCATCTAGGGCGCTGCCAAAAGGTTGATGGGCGATAATTTCAGGCATCAGATGTGCCACAGCGATTTGGATCTGCCTTGCGAAAATCACATCCCTGCTCTTGCCGATAAGAATCCCAGACATGGGATGCCCGCTGTTTGGGAAGGTGGAGAATATATGTGGGAATAAAGAGATAGATTTCCAAATTCCTAAGCCAGCTCGGCGGGAGGTGCCTGCTGCAGGATTTCTAAAAGCTGCAGAGAAAGCAAAGGCGTCAATCATCTAATCAGCCTTACAAAGCAGGGGGACGTGAAAGAGAACAGCATTGCTGCTTTTTGCAGCCGTTCTGGAATATGACTTAAATGAATGCAAATATTAGAGCATTGTGCTCAGCCTGCTGTTGCCTTGGCACAGGGCTGGCCAGAAGTGAAACTTCTTCATACAATGGCGTTGCATAATGAATTTCTGGAATTCATGAGTCGGTGCTGTGCTATGAGCCCGGGGGACAAATGCAGCCTTCCAGGTCTCTCTGTCAAGACAGACAAAAGAAAGTCCTTCTTCATTCAGCGCACAGTAAGGCTATGGAACTCCCTCCCAACTTGGATGGCTTTAAAAAACAAATTCCTGGAGGAAAAGTCTGTGGCATTTTTCCATCTCTACCATATTAAGCAGTTGGTCCCTTACCTCTCTTGCCCTGATCTGGCGACAGTGATCATAGAATCATAGAATCATAGAATCCTAGAGTTGGAAGAGACCACAAGGGCCATCCATGCATGATCCATGCAACGGTCACCTCCAGGTTTGATTATTGTACCTCGCTCTGCGCGGGGCTGCCCTTGAAGCTGACCCAGAAACTCCAGCAGGTGCAGAATGTCGCAGCAAGACTCCTTACGGGGTCCTTGCAGCAGGATCACATTCATCCAGTGCTTTACCAACTGCACTGGATCCCGGTGGAGTACAGGGTCAGGTTTAAGGTGCTGGTTTTGACCTTTAAAGCCCTATGCGGCCTAGGACCCTCGTACTTAGGGGACCGCCTCTCCTGGTATGCCCCATGGAAGACCTTAAGGTCCACAAATGACAACATTTTGGAAGTCGCAAGGTGGTTAGATTGGTCTCAACTAGGGCCAGGGCCTTTTCAGTACTGGCCCCGACTTGGTGGATTGCTCTGTCACAAGAGACTAGGGCCCTGCGGGACTTGACATCTTTCCGCAGGGCCTGCAAGACAGAGCTGTTCCACCTGGCCTTTGGTTTGGACTCCGTCTGACCCTTATGTTTCCCTCCCCTTATGGTCTTGATTTATCGGCTACTTTAAAATGAGGCTGCATTTTAAAATTGCATTTTAACCTGTATTTTAAATTGGTTTTCCCCACCCCTCTCTTTCCCCCCTATTATGTTTTTATTGTAATTTTTTATTGGAGTTAGCCGCTCTGGCCGGGGAGGGCGGGGTATAAATATTATTATTATTATTATTATTATTATTATTATTATTATTATTGGCTAGTAGTCCGGATGGCTACGCTCTGCCTCCATGTTTGGAGATAGCAACACCAGCTGCTGGAAACCACAGCAAAGGAGAGGGATGTTGTTCTCGGGTTCTGCTTGTGAGCTTCCAGTGGGACATCTGGTTGGCCACTGTAAGACTAGGATAATGGACTAGATAGGCCATTATCTTGATCCATCAGGTTCTTCCTACAAATGATGCAACTTCTCTCATAGAATCATAGAATCATAGAGTTGGAAGAGACCACAAGGGCCATCGAGTCCAACCCCCTGCCAAGCAGGAAACACCATCAGAGCACTCCTGACATATGGTTGTCAAGCCTCTGCTTAAAGACCTTCAAAGGAGGAGACTCCACCACACTCCTTGGCAGCAAATTCCACTGTCAAACAGCTCTTACTGTCAGGAAGTTCTTCCTAATGTTTAGGTGGAATCTTCTTTCTTGTAGTTTGGATCCATTGCTCCGTGTCCGCTTCTCTGGAGCAGCAGAAAACAACCTTTCTCCCTCCTCTATGTGACATCCTTTTATATATTTGAACATGGCTATCATATCACCCCTTAACCTCCTCTTCTCCAGGCTAAACATGCCCAGCTCCCTTAGCCGTTCCTCATAAGGCATCGTTTCCAGGCCTTTGACCATTTTGGTTGCCCTCCTCTGGACACATTCCAGTTTGTCAGTGTCCTTCTTGAACTGTGGTGCCCAGAACTGGACACAGTACTCCAGGTGAGGTCTCTCTATTGTTTCAGACAGGAGACATTCCCAGCCCTGCCTGGAGATGTCTAAGCTTGAAGCTAAGACCTTCTGCCTTCAAAGCAGATGTTCTGCCACCGAGCTATGGACCTTCAGACCTGCTGGTTCGGGTGGCCATGTGCCCCACTTCACATAGAAAGGTCCTCCACTTGGAGGTCCCAGGATCCTTGCAGATCCACAAGAAAAGGAGTCCTCTGTTTGAAGCAGTGGCGTAGCATGGGAGGGCCATAGGGGTGGCCACCCTGGGTGCTAAAGTGTTAGGGACACAAAATTTCAACACCCGGTGCCGCCTAAACCACTGAGCCTCTTGGGCTTGCCAATCAGAAGGTCTGCAGTTTGAATCCCTGTGACGGGGTGAGCTCCCATTGCTCTATCCCAGCTCCTGCCAACCTAGCAGTTCAAACACATTCCAGTGCAAGTAGATAAATAGGTACCACTGTGGTGGGAAGGTAAACGGCATTTCCGTGAGCTCGGGCTTCCATCACGGTTTCCCATTGCACCACAAGTGGTTTAGTCCTGCTAGTCACATGACAAGGAAAGCTGTCTGTGGACAAACGCTGGCTCCCTGGGCCTGAAAGCGAGATGAGCACTGCACTGCCTTTGACTGGACTTAACCGTCCAGGGCATAGCTGTCAACCTTCCATTTTTTTCCAGGAAATTCCTTTATTCCAGTGCCGTTTCCCACTGCTTCCCGCTGTTAGATGTCCTGTAGACTGTCCCTGGGACAGGTGAGGCTGCTGATCCCTTATTTTCAAATCTGAAAGTTGACAGCTATGGTCCAGAGGTCCTTTACCTTTACCTATTACAGCTGTGTGCTTCCATCATTGGGCTCTATTGAAAATGGCTTCTCCATGCGAACCACATGGAGACAACTTCTCCAGACAATGGAACATCTCTTTCTTTCTTATCTCTGTGGCTGCGATCTCCTGGGTGACATGGCCACTGTTAGGCAGTTGAATGCGCATGTGTACATCTCCAGCTATGTCACTGATTTGAAGGACCATTTATTAAAGAGAATAAACCCTGAGAAGGGAACGCTCACCTGGCAAGCTTTAGGACATAGGTAGCAGATGGATGAAGTGCCTGGCTCACCTGCTCAATGTCTCCCCTCCTCCAACAGGGTTATAGGGATTGTATTTCCTTTTAATTTTTCGCAGGTACTCCTAAATTTTCATCTCTGCATAAACATTATGATAGGGGTGATATGATAGCCATGTTCAAATATATAAAAGGATGTCACATAGAGGAGGGAGAAAGGTTGTTTTCTGCTGCTCCAGAGAAGCGGACACGGAGCAATGGATCCAAACTACAAGAAAGAAGATTCCACCTAAACATTAGGAAGAACTTCCTGACAGTAAGAGCTGTTCGACAGTGGAATTTGCTGCCAAGGAGTGTGGTGGAGTCTCCTACTTTGGAGGTCTTTAAGCAGAGGCTTGACAACCATATGTCAGGAGTGCTCTGATGGTGTTTCCTGCTTGGCAGGGGGTTGGACTCGATGGCCCTTGTGGTCTCTTCCAACTCTAGGATTCTATGATTAGCAAACTTAATATTAATCTTTGTCTTTGTCCCTTTTTTGTTATGCATTTCTATTGGGGAGGGGAATGTATTATCAGATAATATCTCTCGCCACACCCCAAACCCCAAGGCCACAGCCTCTCCCCCAAAAGCAAATCTGAAAATGCAGTCAGCTGCGTAAAGAATTATTTGCTACAAAACTGGAGGAAAAATTGCCCGTCTTCCAAGAAGGATTTCTGTGGCGCTATGGATTAAACTTATTAAAACAATTTTTTTTTTACTTAATTGAATTGCAGTAACAAAAACCAAAAACAAAAACGGACGCAGGTGGCGCTGTGGGTTAAAGCCTCAGCGCCTAGGACTTGCCGATCGCATGGTCGGCGGTTCGAATCCCAGCGGTGGGGTGCGCTCCCGTCGTTCGGTCCCAGCGCCTGCCAACCTAGCAGTTCGAAAGCACCCCCGGGTGCAAGTAGATAAATAGGGACCGCTTACCAGCGGGAAGGTAAACGGTGTTTCCGTGTTCTGCGCTGGCTCGTCAGATGCAGCTTGTCACGCTGGCCATGTGACCCGGAAGTGTCTGCAGACAGCGCTGGCTCCCGGCCTATAGAGTGAGATGAGCGCACAATCCTAGAGTCTGTCAAGACTGGCCCATACGGGCAGGGGTACCTTTACCTTTACCTTTAACAAAAACCAAACAATTGCGCTTTAGACTAAACTTGTTGTACCCTGACTGTAATCCTTTACATTGCCTACCTGGGAGTAAGCTTTCTTCAACTCAGGGATGCTTGCCTCTGACAGCAAGGGATAAGCAAAGGTCGGCTAAAATCTGACTTTACACTTTTAATTAGGAATTCGAAGATTTCCAATTCAAACGCAGAGAAGTGCTTGCATTTAATTAGAAACCCCATCAAGGAAGAGGACTTGGAAGCCTCGTTATCACCTCATTTGCTTGCCAGAATGGATTGGCCAAGATTAGTCCATCAATTACATGGACACTCCAACACGAGGAATCATTGCCCCTGCTCTGAAAAAAGTCCCAGAGCAGTGCTCTTCTACCACTTCAGCACCCGTACCCATGGATCTGTGGGTCAGAATACAGTGGTACCTTGGTTCTTAAACTTAATCCGTTCCGGAAGTCTGTTCCAAAACCAAAGCGTTCCAAAACCAAGGCATAGAAAGTAATGCAAAATGGATTAATCCGTTCCAGACTTTTAAAAAACAACCCCTAAAACAGCAATTGAACATGAATTTTACTATCTAATGAGACCACTGATCCATAAAATGAAAGCAATAAACAATGTACTGCAGTCACACAATCAATCAGTAGCTGAACTGGGTTCCACACAGTCACAAAAGCAAAATGAAAAGAGCTGCAAAAACAAAAATACAAAATATATAGCAAAAACAGGAAGAAATCACTGTAACACTCAAAATGGAAGTGTGGCACTCAAAATGGAAGTATGGCACTTAAATTGGAAGCATAACACTCAAAATGGAGCACGTTTGGCTTCCGAAAAAAGTTCGCAAACCAGAACACTTATTTCCAGGCTTGCAGTGTTTGGGTTCCAAGTTGTTTGAGTACCAAGGCGTTTGAGAACCAAGGTACCACTGTACAGTACTCGGATTTTGCATCAGTCATGGGTGCTGCAAATGGATATTTGCAGTAATCGACTGCGTGTGTCACACCTTCGTGTGGTCCTAGAAGAAGCGCAGAGAGAGAGACAGCTTTTCCTCCCCCCGAGACTTTGGTTTTAGTGCTCCATTATCTACTGGACGGCAACTTCTGTGAGAACATAAGGATTACGTTGATTGTTCCTGGGCTAACAGCGAAATCATTTTTCCCCCAATAGTGCAGGAGATAGAACTTCAATTGAGTAACCGAAATCTACGAGTGATTCAAGCAGCTGCAATTTCGGCTAAATTAGCGACTAGAGCTGGAAGAAAGATGGAAAGGAAGCTTTATGTTTTATTTTTTAAAAAATGGAATCCTCACGAATGTACGGCATTACCATTTTATGATTGCGTGCTGGTAAATGGCGCCATTAAAAAAAGAGTGGGGGAACCTTTCTGGCTGGGAATAGTTCCATAGGTGGCTATTTTTCTACATCGTGGGCCTGAGCAATCCCACAGTCTGGCTTTTTGGATCGGTGTGGCTATTTGCAATCCTATGCCCACCCAACAGCAGAATATTTAAAATTATTTTTTCCTTTACATATAAGATGCTATTTTTAAAAGGGAACAAAGTGAGGAAAAGAAGAAACAAACAAACAAAGAATTATTATTATTATTATTATTATTATTATTATTATTATTATTATTATTCGATCTCCCTCAGGAGGTGGATGATTCATTGATTCTAAGGTTCTATTATTCTTCCACGCAGTGAATTATGATTGAGAGTGCCATGATCAATAAGCAGACTCAGTTATTCATTTAAATTTCCAGATCAACCTGCATTGGTGGCTTATGGTAGACAACAGCTAGGGACAGCAACAAAATTCAGAATGGTTGGGTGGTCCTAGATTCACATTTTGGTCTCTTCCAACTCTACAATTCTATGTAGAGAACCTCCAGAGGCAAAATTGGGCAGGGCAAGAGATGTGGCTTTGAATGCATGCGCATAGCAGGTGGCGCTGTGGTCTAAACCACAGAGCCTATGGCTTGCCGATCGGAAGGTTGGCGGTTCAAATCCCCATGATGGGGTGAACACCCATTGCTCTGTCCCAGCTTCTGCCAACCTAGCAGTTCGAAAGCACACCGGCGCAAGTAAATAAATAGGTACCACTGCAGTGGGAAGGTAAACAGCGTTTCCGTGCGCTCTGGCTTCCGTCACGGTTTCCCATTGCACCACAAGTGGTTTAGTCCTGGTGGCCACATGACCCGGAAAGCTGTCTGTGGACAAACACCGGCTCCCTTGGCCTGAAAGCGAGATGAGCGCCACAACCCCATAGTCACCTTTGACTGGACTTAAACGTCCAGGGGTCCTTTAACTTTTACCTTACCATACATTGAAAGCACATTTAAAGAATTCATACCCAACCCACCAAATGATAATAATAATCCTAGGAGATGTAGTTTACCCTTAAAAGCAGGGGGTCAGCAAACTTTTTCAGCAGGGGGTCAGTCCACTGTCCCTCAGACCTTGTGGGGGGCTGGACAATATTTTTTGGTAGGGAATGAACGAATTCCTATGCCCCACAAATAACCCAGAGATGCATTCTAAATGAAAGCACACATTCTACTCATGTAAAAACACTCTGATTCCCAGACCGCCCATGGGCCAGATTCAGAAGGTGATCCGGCCCCCGGATCCGGCCCCCGAGCCTTAGTTTGCCTACCCATGCTTTAAAGGACAGGGGAAACTCCCAAATCTACCTGGAGACTGGACCTTCTGCATGCAAACCACATGTGCCACCACTGAGCTACACAAGATGGGGCACATTCTGCAAACAAGCCCTCCTGCTCTCTAGAATAGGATGCAGAGACCCACCTCACACCTGTAGTTCCCAGTCTATTGGGCATTTCGGCCACGCAGCTGGCATTCTAAGACGATGCCAATAAAAGCCACGGAGGGACACTTGTTTTATTGCCATTTACAACAAGGCTTCCCTCATGCGTGATAAACATCCGTCTTCGGCTATCGCCGCTCTGCCTCTGATCTTGCTAATGAACGAAGAACCACTTGATACACTGAAAGGGCAAATGTATCACCACCCAGGAAATTAGCTTATCTTTCCCGGCTGGGAAGTTACGCACGGCGCGATCAGAGGAAGGAGGTGATGTGTGGAGAATCAGACAAGGGTCGTATTGATCCTTTGCGCACGCTCTCCCTCTCTCTTAAACCCCCACCTGCTAGTTCCTCATCTCCTAGTGAAAACAGGAGATTAAAAGAAAGGCCCACATGGAACTTCACACACACGCAAACCATTCTTGCAAACTTTCCTGTTGTTTTGGGGAAAACAGAAGAGATGCAGCTGGTGACATAACAACAACAACAACAATAATAATAATGGTTTGCAGCAACTGAGTTTTTTTAAATTTATTGGAGATTTTATTAGACAAACAGATTCTTAAAATGCATGCACTACCAACAAAATAACATTCACTATGTTATAAAGATTATAAATATAAAAAGAAAAGAATGGAAAAGAACAGAAGAAAGAAAAAACAAAGAGGAAGAAGAAGAATGAAAGTGTGAATAAAGGCAATGATGATGATGATGATGATGATGATAATAATAATAATAATAATAATAATAATAATAATAATAATAATTTATTTATACCCCACCCATCTGGCTGGGTTTCCACAGCCACTCTGGGTGGCTTCCAACAAAATATTAAAATACAATACTCTATTAGACATTGAAAGCTTCCCTAAACAAACATATAAAGAAGGACAAAGTGGCAGATCAGAGATGATGGAGGAGGAGGAAGACAGCGAAAATTGTGCCCAATTTTGTGGGTTTGGGAAGTCAGCCTGGATGATGCCCTGAGTGTCTTCCAGTTCTTGGGGTCCTGTATTTTATTTTCTATTGCTGAACTAGTCAGACAAGCATTGCAGGGAGCTGGACTGGATGACACTTAGGGGTCTGTTCAACTCTGCAATTCTATAAATCCTCTTTTCTGAAAAGCACCTCTGTGCGGGTTTGCACACCTTTTCGGTTAGTCTGTAAGTGTAATTCTGGTGGTCAGCAAAAGAGGTTTAAAGACTCTCTCAAGACAAGTCTTGAAAAATGTAGTATAAACACCGACAACTGGGAAACACTGGCCTGCGAGCGCTCCAGTTGGAGAACAGCTTTTACCAAAGGTGTAATGGGCTTTGAAGACGCTCGAACTCAGGACACAAGGGAGAAACATGCTAAGAGGAAGGCACGATTGACAAACCCTCACCATGATCAACTCCTGCCCAGAAACCTATGTCCCCAATGTGGAAGGATGTGTGGGTCCAGAATTGGCCTCCACGGTCACTTATGGACTCACTGTTAAGACTGTGTCCATGGAAGACAATTTTCCTCGGCTGCGAGCGATTGCCAAAGAAGAGAAGAATAAGTATAAGAATGCAGGAATCTCAGGTTCCTGGAGCTGTTGAAGGCCTTTCCCTGATGGAGTATGGGGACTATGGTTCCAGCTGAAAAGGTGGTAAAGTCCTGCCTCTCTCACACAGACACATAAAATTGTAGAATTGTAGAGTTAGAATGTATTTGTCTAATCCTCTTTTAGCCGTCCAAGTTGGTGGCTGTGGCGTTTGCCCTCCTATGTGTGGGACATCGTATTGGGTTCATAGGGAAAGGGTTAACTAATTGTAAAATGACTAACCAGTGGGAACCCAGGGGGCAGAGATAACTGTGTATAAGACCTGTTAAGACCGTGTTCATGGAAGACATTCTTACTTGGCTACAAGTGATCGCCAAAGAAGAAGAAGGCATCCTTGTAGTAATTTTGCTCTTTAATGATCCTGTGTTCTGTATTATTCCATAGTTCTTTTTTGGGTGACTCCCCAATGAAGAAAGGTTGCAGTGCTGGGGAGTTTTTAGTGCAGAAAAAGGGCAGAAAAGAGACAACTTGATAAAAGTTTTTAAAATGGCACTGGAGGAAGTGGTCAGAGAAAAGTTTTTCTCCCTCTCAAATAGCACTGGAATTACTCAGCATCCCATGAAGCTGAATGTGGGAAGATTCAGGACAGGTGGACTTCTTCATGCAGAGCACAGTTAAACTATGGAACTCCTTGCCACAGAAGGCAGTGATGGCCACCAAGCTGGATGGCTTTAGAAGAGAATCAGAAAAATGCACGAAGGAGAAGGCTATTGGTGGCTAGTAGACCTGTCAACTCTCCCAGTGGGACATCCTGGAATTACAGAAGCCATCCTGAAGCTTCTGATTGGCTCCTGCTATTTCCCATTTTGACTCTAGCAAGAGTGCAGCCTCTGGCTACCGTAAGAGCAGCAGCCTTACTCTCATGTAAGAGCCGTGGAACTGGGCCCATAACCCTTTGTTGGGATGCATCCGAGGAGGCAATAGGCAGGCCCCCAGCTGGCTCCAGACCACCGGCCGGCAGCCGAGCGAACTCCCTTGGCTCAGCATGAAGCAGTGACCCAGAGCTTAAGAAGCCGTTAGAAGCTGGGCACGCAAGCCAGCAGAGATAAGAACTCTTTGCAATGGAAGGGCAGAGCGTATTTACAGGCATTTTACTCAGCATCAGGACAAAGGAAAAACATGTCTGCTCCCCTTCGTGTCCAAGCAAAAAGCACAAGCTAAAGCTGTACACAATGGAAGTTCCCAGCAGGCTGTGCTGGAAGTAAACAGGCATGTGACATACAACAATTTCACATGCCTGTTCTTAAGGTGGAACGGAACATCAATATCCTAACACACATCCCTGAAAGATGCACATCCCGATTTTTTTCTGCGGTATGTTGGAATGTTTGGTCTGCTAGCTATAATGGAGATGCTCTGTCTCTACAACTGGAAGCAGCAGTGCATCTGAATATCAGTTGCTGGAAACCACAAGATGGGAGAGGTGGTCTTGTGTTCGAATCCTGATTGCGGGTTTCCCACAGGCATCTGGCTGGCCACTGTGAGAACAGATGGGACATGGAGTATATGGAACTTGCCTAACTGACCGGGAGACTCCGAGACCAGAGAGAAGAGACGGTGGAAGAAGATTGGAAAAAGTTTAAAGAATATCTGAAAAAAAATGTCAATATTTAAATCTTAGAAAACTTTGGAAGTGGATATAGGCTGTAGGGTTAGGAGTAGAAGATAGTGTATTTTAAAATAGTATTATTTGTAAGTGATAAAATGTGAAGATTTTTATCATAAAAGTAAGCATGATAAAAAATGGTTCAAAATTATGATATATGTAAACTGCTAAAGATGAGGTAAAATGAAAATCAGATAGGGGAGACTTGGGGAAAAAATAAGGGTAAGACAAGAATTTGTTTGTATTGTTTGTTTTTTCTGTTTGTGTTGTTTAGTTGTGTTATAAAATGAATTAAAAAAATTGGGGGGGGGGGGGAGAACAGATTGGGACATTGGGCTGATCCTGCAGGCACTCCTTATGATCTTACATTTTTGTCGACTATTTTATGCATACTGTACATACTATAAGAATACCTTTTTTAAAAAAATCCCTGGGAGGCCCAGATTTTACAGGGAAGCCAGCAACCCCCGCAGGGCAGGATATGGGGGGATCAGGAAGGTGCCCCCCAACAGAAGAGCTGGTTGAGGAAGCTGGCTGGTACCAGTGACCCCAAGAACTTCCCAAGTAGAAGAGAAACCTCTGTGGCTCTTGATGGCTCACTGATCCATACAATGATCGCTTGCTGTGAACCAACCAAATGTCATAGCTTAGATGCAAACATCTCTCATTCATCTTTATGTGTCATAAAGCAGCTCTTCCCTGATTATGGTGATTTATGGCGTGCGTGGAGGCATGAAGCAATTGCAGCTCATTAAGATCGTCTTCCTTCACTTTGGCCCACATCCTTTCAAAACCACTCGGTCCGTTGCTCACCATCAACAGATCTGTGTAGCTGTTCTATGACTCGGCTAAGGAGAGCCCTCTTCGCCCCCAAAGAACCCTGGAACAGAACATCTGAGCTTCCAGGTAGACATGCCCTTCTGAAAAGGTCCAGGAGACCTCCCGAAAGGTACTCCCGATCCTACCGGCAGATGCTTGCTTCCAACGAAGCCTAGGATGGAAGTAAGAGCTGGACCATAAAGAAGGCTGATCGCTGAAGAATTGATGCTTTTGAATTATGGTGCTGGAGGAGACGCTTGAGAATCCCATGGACTGCAAGAAGATGAAACTGTTCCATTCGGAAGGAAATCAGCCCTGAGTGCTCACTGGAAGGACAGATCCTGAAGCTGAGGCTCCAAGACTTTGACCACCTCATGAGAAGAGAAGACTCCCTGGAAAAGACCCTGATGTTGGGAAAGAGGGAGGGCACAAGGAGAAGGGGACGACAGAGGACGAGATGGTGGGACAGTGTTCTCGAAGCTACCAGCATGAATTTGACCAAACTGTGGGAGGCAGTGGAAGACAGGAGTGCCTGGCGTGCTCTGGTCCAGGGGGTCACGAAGAGTTGGACACAACTAAACGACTAAATAACAACAAGCCTAGGAGAACCCTCAAACTGGTTAACTGACAAGGAACAGTTCAGTCGATGGGCAGAGCGCAGCAATAGCATGGTCGCTTACCAGCAGGGGAAGTGGCGAGGTGGCCATTGGTGCACCCATAACACCCATGACGCCTCATCCCTCCTGCTCCCAGGGAGCAGCAGAGACTCCACTGCCAGGAGGCTATTGGTACACCTTGAGGATGCAACTTCTCTTGCCCTTTTCCCTTTGGGGCTCGGTCAGGGCACCCAATAGGGATCTTACATTCAGATCCACCTGCAAGCCAGGCTTCTCAGAAGAATATCACGCAAGGGCCAAAGTTACTCAAAGGCCATTGGCCAGTGCATCAAGGCTCTTTGGGTTCTGAATCTAGGTCTGACTCAAGATTGAAATGAATCCAGTGTCACAGAGCTGTCAGGGAAGGCTCTGGAGTTGAAGGAGGGGGGAGAGGGGAGCCTGTAGAAGAGGCAAGACTAACAGAGGTTGGAGAGCAAGGGGAGGCCACGCAGGTGGAGGGAGGGCTCCCTGATGTTAGCCAGCTGCAACACCTATCCACCAGCTCAGGCACGGAGGGAGAGGGAAGACCAGTTTCCATAGCTGTCAACTTACAGATTTGAAAATAAGGGACCAGCAGACTTGAAAATAAGGGACCAGCTGCCAAAATAAGGGACCTGCAGCCTCACCTGTTCCAGGCACTCCAGTCTTCCTGTCCTCCTGCAGTCTGGTCAAACTCATGCTGGTAGCTTCGAGAACACAGTCCAGCCAACTTTGTAACCAAAGGTTCAACTGAATAGAATCTGAATCACATGCACCACAAGGCCTATGCAGCCTCAACTTAAGATGGCTCCCCGGCCTGGCTTTGCACTGCAAAGTTTGCAGCAGCATATACAACAAAATGGCATCCAGCATTCAAAAACCCCCTCAGCTTGCATTAACTAGCCACACACAAGGCATGCAAGCTCCACCCTCCAGTCGTTCTTAGACTTCTTATTGGGTGAGCAACACAGCCAAGCAACACAGTTGGAGCCTCCCTCCTCCCTGGCCAGCAGGGAGGGAGGGAGGGAGAGGAGCTGCTTCCTTTGAAATTTAAGGGACATCATTTAAGGGACATTTAAGGGACATCTATCAATAAGGGACAGCAGCGGGACATGGCGCTGGAATAAGGGACTGTCCCTTCAAATAAAGGACACTTGACAGCTATGCCAGTTCCTTCCACGCAGGACCGGAGGGGGTTAAAAAAGGCGTTTGGGATCGCCCAAGCTGCTTTGCTGAGGAGGAGCTGAAAGTTCCCACTTCCGGGATCTGCTACGGATGATTCGGACACATGAAGCTATGCTCTGTATCTTGTAAATAGATGTACAATAAAGACCGTAAATACATCTCTGATTGAGCAGAGGTATTTATTACGAAAGGCTTACCAAACCCATCACATCCAGATCATCCTGTGGGAGGAGATCAAGTCCTGCAGAGCCCTAGTCTCGTGGGACAGGGGATTCCACCAGGTTGGAGCCATCACTGAAAAAGCCCTGGCCCTGGTGGAGGACCACTGTTCTCCCACAGCCTTCCAAATGGAGCAGGGCACATCGGCACTCTTAGCAAACAGGCTGTGGGTCATGATATCAAGGGGGCAAGGAGGCCAAACAGCCAACACTACAGGAGGCAGGGAGGCCAAATTTCACACTTCAATTTGAACTAATGGGCCAAATCAGTCTCTCCCGGCCTTTAGCTGTTCTCTGACCGCCAAGCTGCCACCGTCAACAGCTCAATTTCTCTGTCCGGCATATGCAATTCCCTTTTTGCTGTTTCCCCATCCAGCAGCTTCTCGAAATGTGCAAAAATCAAGGCAACAACAAGAGCGGCCGACGCAATCAGTCGCTGGTCTTTGCCTAGAGTCGCCGGCCATTTCTGCTCCTTTTCAATCAGCTAGATTACTCTGTCAGGCGACTGGTCCCTCGCTCTTCTCTAAACAAGAGCTGGAGAGAAAAAGAGAGAGAGAGAGAGAGAGAGAGAGAGAGAGAGAGAGAGAGAGAGATTACATCACGAGGAACTCAGATCTTGTCAACGCGCCTCTGGAAGTGATGGGACGGTGTGCTCTTCCGCCCCGCTGATAGAAGGGAAACTGGAGCATGTTGCCTGACATGTATCTGCAGGCAGAACAGGGAGAGGGAAGGAAAGTAATTGATGCAAAGGGTGTTGAATAATGGGATGCAACTCCCAGCAGAGGAGGAGGAAGCAGAAGAAGAGATTGGCAGGCAAACCTTAAGCATGCTGTGTGTGAGGAGAGAGAGACCCCACAAACTGGGCTATTCATAATGGCTAGAAATGAGTGCTGGAGGCTGGACTGAACTCCTATAGGAATATTCTAGTCCCTTTCCTTAATTTCCAGCTTTCCCCCTTACTTCTTAATAAAGTAGCCGTCAGTACCTCTATGTTTACAGCAGAGACACAGATTTTCGGGTCCAAGGGACCGCCTTCCTTCCCAGGCAGCCCAATGAGGGCCGTGTACCAATTTTTGGACATAGAGGCAAAAGTGCACACAGATGCAGATGTGGATTTTGCAGCCTAGGACCCTCGTACCTACGGGACCGCCTCTCCCAGTATGCCCCACGGAGGACCTTAATGTCCATAAACAGCAACACCCTAGAGGTCCTTGGCTCTAATGAAGTCAGATTAGCTTCAACCAGAGGCAGGGCCTTTTCAACACTGGCCCCAGCCTGGTGGAACGCTCTGTCTCATGAGACCAGGGCCCTACGGGATCTGATTTCTTTCTGCAGGGCCTGTAAGATGGAGTTGTTCCACCTGGCCTTTGGCTTGGAATCAACTTGATCCCCTCCCCCTCTTTCTTTTTTCCTTTCGCCTTCTGTGATGGAACTCCTATTTGGGGACTTCCCTGGCTTTTTTCTGGCCCACGTAGGACCAGTCTGGATAGTTGGCCTTGGTGAAGATTTGACGTTTTCATCCCCCCAAAAGTTTTTGATTTGAGTTTCCACTGAAATGAGGCTGCATTTTAATGTTGGGTTTTAATCTTGTTTTTAAGTTGTATTTTAATCAATTGTTTTTATATCTGGCGTTAGCTGCCCTGAGCCCAGTCTTGGCTGGGGAGGGCGGGGTATAAATAAATTATTATTATTATTATTATTATTATTATTATTATTATTATTATTATTATTTTGTTCATTAGGCTGATTTTTACATGCACACACAAAAGTAAGTGGTTTGAATCAAATGGGGTTTAAGAAGCCTTGCAGCCACCAGGGGGAGGCAGGGCAGAGCCATCATGACTAGGTAAAGTTAAAGGGACCCCTGACCATTAGGTCCAGTCGTGACCGACTCTGGGGTTGCGGCACTCATCTCGCTTTATTGGCCGAGGGAGCCGGCGTACAGCTTCCGGGTCATGTGGCCAGCATGCCTAAGCCACTTCTGGCAAACCAGAGCAGCGCACGGAAACGCCATTTACCTTCCCACCAGAGCGGTACCTACCATATTTTTTGCTCTATAAGACTCACTTTTTCCCTCCTAAAAAGTAAGGGGAAATGTGTGTGCGTCTTATGGAGCGAATGCAGGCTGCGCAGCTATCCCAGAAGCCAGAACAGCAAGAGGGATTGCTGCTTTCACTGCACAGTGAAAGCCGCAATCCCTTTTGCTGTTCTGGCTTCTGAGATTCAGAATATTTTTTTTCTTGTTTTCTTCCTCTAAATACTAGGTGCGTCCTGTGATCTGGTGCGTCTTATAGAGCGAAAAACGCAGTATTTATCTACTTGCACTTTTTGATGTGCTTTTGAACTGCTAGGTTGGCAGGAGCTGAGACCGAGCAACGGGAGCTCACCCCATCGCAGGGATTCAAACCGCCGACCTTCTGATCAGCAAGTCCTAGGCTCTGTGGTTTAACCCACAGTGCCACCCACGTCCCTGCCATCATGACTAGTAGCCCCCAATAGCCCTGTCCTCCATTAATTCTTCCAATCCTCTTTTAAAGCCACCCAGGTTGGTGGCCATTGTTGCCTACTGTGGGAGGGAGTTCCACAGTTTCACTACGCACTGCATGAAAAAGGTCTTTTCGTTTACCTGTCCTGAATCTTACATGCACACCCTTCCACCTTCCCTCCAGATATGGAAGAGGCCTTATTAAAAGAAGGATCTTTTTATCACATGTGGTGGGAATGTAAGAAAGTGAAAAGCTTCTGGGAAATGATATATAATGAAATGAAAAAGATGTTGAAATATACATTTATTAAAAATAAAAACCAGAAGCATTTCTACTTGGCATTGTAGGGGCGGAAATTAATAGACAGGATAATAAACTGTTTTTATATGCAATAACAGCAGCAAGAGTACTATTGGCACAGAAATTGAAACAAGAAGCATTACCGACGAAAGAAGAACGGCAGACGAAATTAATGGACTATGCAGAATTAGACAAGGTGACAGGAAGGATTCAAAACCTGCAGGATCAGAGATTCTCAGAGGACTGGAGTAAATATGTGAACTATTTGAAAAGCCATTGTAATCAACATATTACGCTAGGAGGATTGCAATAAGTTTTGTAAGGAGGACTATGTGAAATATTGTAGAGAAAAGTATGAAGAGAATTATTAGTGAAGGACTATTAAAAGTAATAGTGAAATTAATGAAATGCAGATTAAATGATAAAGATTGAAAAATCTTCAGATGTGGTTGATGGAAGTCCAAAACAATGAATAAGATAAGAAAATATGTTGTATGTTTTTGGGAAATTTCATGTAAAAAATAATTATATATATATATATATATATATATATATATATATATATGCAGGTTTTGGTGTCTTCGGGTGTCTTCCCGTGTAAGAGTCGGGGTGTCTGGGCGACGTTTCGACGAGGTCTCACTCGTCATCTTCAGGCTGGTGCTTTCGGCTTCTTGTTACTGGAACAGAGCAGAATCTGGTGTTTGAGTTCCTATAAATACTGTTGAGGGGTGTGGTGTATAGCCTCCCACGTTCTGGGCAGAGAGGAAGTTCCTAGATTAGTGTGCCTTTTCTTCTTTTGTTCCTTAATTGCTTGAGGGATATCTTGAGTGATTTCATGAGTGATATTCTGAATACCACTGGGTGGGTCATTAAGTGTGGAGGCTATACACCACACCCCTCAACAGTATTTATAGGAACTCAAACACCAGATTCTGCTCTGTTCCAGTAACAAGAAGCCGAAAGCACCAGCCTGAAGATGACGAGTGAGACCTCATCGAAACGTCGCCCAGACACCCCGACTCTTACACGGGAAGACACCCGAAGACACCAAAACCTGCATTCCTGTACCCGTGAAAATCTACGAAAGCATATATATATATATATATATATATATATATATATATATATATATGGAAGAGTCATTATTGGAGTTCAAGGATGCATTCCAACCAGGCAAGTACCCTCGAGGTGAGTGCAAAATGGGGCTAGTGGAGGCTGTGTCTTGGGAAGAGTGTTGAGGGCCAGATAGAGAGGCCCAGGGGGTCACATCCAGCCCCAAAACCTGAGATTTCCCCTCCCACTCCTGACTTACATAGATATAGTGAACATCTACCCAACTGCTCCACTGTGAATTATGGGTACCCACCAATGCTATGGGACTCTTAGCAAAGCTCTCACCACCAAGGGCAGGGAGAATCTAGCCAAGGTCAAGCGTGGAGAATCAATCGAGGTCCCAAACATGGACCAGAGGCCAGGCCACAGTCCAAGGTAAGTATCCCAGGGAGTTGGGTGAAGTGGTTAGAGTGCTGACCTAGAACCTGGGAGACCCGAGTTCAAATCCCCCTCAGCCATGGAACTCACCGGGTGACTTTGTGCCAGTAACGGCCTCTCGAGCTAACCAACTTACAGGGTTGTGGTGAGAATACGAATGGGGAGGCAGAGAGCACGTTTGCCACCTGGAGCTATTCAGAATAATTGTTTTCACAAGGTAGGGTGGGGGGCCCCAGGGGTGAATTTATAGAACCAAGGTTTGGGAACCAAAAAGTTTGCAACAACAGCAGCAAGAATACTCATCGTGAAATATTGGAAGACACAAGATTTACCCACCCGGGAAGAATGGCAGATGAAGTTGATGGACTACATGGAATTGGCGGAACTGACTGGCAGAATCCGAGACCAGGGAGAAGAGTCGGTGGAAGAAGACTGGAAAAAGTTTAAAGACTATTTACAGAAATACTGTAAAATTAATGAATGTTAGAAAGATGTTGGAATGAAGTTATATGGCTTTAGTAGAAATGTTATAAGGAACTAAGTATAAATAGATTATTAGAGCATTAAAGGGAAAAATAAGGTTAGAATGTGTTAAGACAATTATAGGATAGAAAACAGAGGAAGATGGAAAGGAATTGCTGAAACAATTAATAGAAGTGGAATACAAAAAGGGAGGTGTGAGGAGGTCGTGGAAATTAGTGAAAGAAAGATAAAATATTGAAATTGGACAGTGTTTTAAATGGTTTTTGTTTTGTTTTGTTAGTTGTATGTTAGTGTTTTGCAGTTTTTTGTGTTTTTTGTATTGTATTGTATTATTGTATGTTTTTTCTTTTTTGGTTTTTTGTAGTGTTGTGTTCAATTTGTTGGAAAACTAATAAATATTATTATAAAAAACAAACAAAAAAAAGTTTATAAACCAGTGGAAAAGAGCGACTTCACACTATCCAATGGATGCCTCATAAAACGGCTCTTTGCTTCGAAAGGAAGTCCAGCCCCCATTTCGGATTACTCTTTGCAACTCATGTGCGCGTACACACACATATTTGCATGTGGTGACGGGGAACTGTTTCACTTTATTGTGCTGTGGTTTTGCTCGTGTTTCCTAACAAAATGGCCATTGGCCTTCCGAAGGGGTTTTGAGCAAGGAGAGGTCAGGAGTGAAGCGGGGGGGGGGGGTTGATTCTCTAACGTGCCGCTGCCACCCCTCCTGCTGCTCCCAAAAGGCCTGTTTTACGAAAGGGTTATCCTGGATTTATTTTATCTTTTTGCAAGTTGCAATTAGGAGCTTAAATCCAGCCCCTGCATTACCCTTCCCAGAAAGGGGCGCCTGCTGTGGTTTTGCAACCCCACCACACTCAGGTAATTCTCTCCCCCACTCGGCCCCCTCTCATCTCAGCCGGTGCCTTCGACCACGACAAGAGAGTCAGCGCAAGTCAGTGCTTTGCAACTGCGGCACTTTGCGGCTTTTCTATCCGTAGGGAGAGAAAAATATTAGAGGGACCCACAGCTTGAACTGCCAGGAAAAGCTGAAAGCTGCCTCTGGATGCTGTGCTTTGTTTGATGAGTTCTTCTTCTTTCTTTTCTTTCCTAAACAGCAGGCACCCTCCAGCCCAGATCAAGACTACAGTGGAGGCAAAACGTTTTCAAATTCCCTCTCCTCACCCTGACCTAGATCCCCTTCCGCACATGCCTCTTATTTAGCAAAGAAAAAAGAACCTAAGGTGTTGAACCCAAGGCATAGCTCCAGACCAGTGCTGAAGCAACATTTCAGCTCACCCCTGCCTAGGGAGGCCGCTGTCCAGCCCAGTACTGCATCTTGCTCCAAGGGGAGCTCTCCATGGTCCTAACCCTTAGCTGTTCGACTTGTATTTTCTCCTACAGCGGTGCCCCGCAAGACGAATGCCTCGCAAGACGGAAAACTCGCTAGACGAAAGAGTTTTCCGTTTTGGAGGTGCTTCGCAAAACGAATTTCCTATGGGCTTGCTTCGCAAGACGAAAATGTCTTGCGAGTTCCTGCTAGTTTTTTCCCCTCCCCCCCTTTTTCTAAGCCGCTAAGCCGCTTATCAGCTGATCCGATCAGCAGATAAGCCGCTAAAAGCCGCTAATAGTGCTAATAGCGCTAATAGCGCTAATCCGCCAATCCGTCAATGGGCTTGCTTCGCAAGACGAAAAAACCGCTAGACGAAGAGAATCACAGAACGGATTCTTTTCGTCTTGCGAGGCACCACTGTATTTGGTTTAAAGACCCCCATGGGTTCCCGTCTGGAACAGAAGACACAGAAAGGTCACAAATGGATGTTGCAGTGTTCAAGCTGGGACTGCATCCATGTATATTATATATCATTGCTCATTTCCGTTCACAGAATGTATCCGGCCCCTGTAACATCTAAAAACCTATAACATCTACCTGAAGCATAGTAACTGAACATAAGCAACTGAAGCTGTGCTTGATTAGAAGTCCACAACATCAGTTAGATTTAGTCTAAATATTATTAGGTGAATGGTTACCTGAAATAACATTACAACCTGAAGTATCCTTTGTTTTACCCACTTTGTGTCATAAACTTCCTTTCTTTAATAACATCTTTCTTGTTTATTTGATCAAATCCTGCCCAAGACTCTAAATCATTAAGTTTTCCTCACACGAGTCCCCCACTAGATAATCTGGGGTGATTTGTAGAAATGGGTGTAATTGGCGTACTGTGAGGTGGTTGCGTTATATTTAAGTGAGGGCCGGCCGAGCGGCGCCAGGGGGAGAAGTGCCATTGCGCCGTCACACAGATATGCAGAGAGGGCTTTGCTTTCCAGGCAGGGCAGAGACCTTGAAAGTTTTCCTTGCACAAGGGGCAGTGCCGGATTTACGTATAAGCTAAACAAGCTATAGCTTAGGGCCCCACTCTCTTGGGCCCCCCCAAAAAAAAATTTAAAAGGAAAAAAACCTGGATGTACACTTCCAAATTACAAGATAAAAAAACAAATAAAATAAAACCTGCATGCAGCAACAGTGTTTTGTGTTGTGTAGACTCCTATGATGTAAGTCATGGGTCCCGCCTGCTAGCCTACTCCCTAAAATATCACTGGTTTGCTCCTTTCTATATATAGGGTGCCTACATTCTGCATGGACTGGCTCAACAATTACTTTGATAAAATATATATTTTGTTATGTGCAAATGGCTTTAGATACCTGATACGTCCATAAATTACAATATAGCATATACTCAACACAAAAAAACAGCGACAATTTGTAGTTGACAAAGGACAGCTGGACATATAAAGGGCTCTGTTACCTTCAGTAGCTTAGAATCATAGAATCATAGAATCATAGAGTTGGAAGAGACCCCAAGGGCCATCGAGTCCAACCCCCTGCCAAGCAGGAAACACCATCAGAGCACTCCTGACATATGGTTGTCAAGCCTCTGCTTAAAGACCTCCAAAGTAGGAGACTCCACCACACTCCTTGGCAGCAAATTCCACTGTCGAACAGCTCTTACTGTCAGGAAATTCTTCCTAATGTTTAGGTGGAATCTTCTTTCTTGTAGTTTGGATCCATTGCTCCGTGTCCGCTTCTCTGGAGCAGCAGAAAACAACCTTTCTCCCTCCTCTATGTGACATCCTTTTATATATTTGAACATGGCTATCATATCACCCCTTAACCTCCTCTTCTCCAGGCTAAACATGCCCAGCTCCCTTAGCCGTTCCTCATAAGGCATCGTGAAACCTAAATCTGGCTCTGCTCCGACAGACCAGGTCCCTCAGGACTCTTTTCTCTCAGCTGTCATCAGGAGGCAGTCATTTTACCAGGGAGAGGAAGCAGGGTGTTCCTTTTATCAGCTTTGCTGGATATCTGGCTCCATCAAGCACATCCTGCCTCTGAACTATGCCAGCTGGTCTCTACAGGAACAACCATCTAGAAATTGGTGTCTGAGTTTTGAGTTTTCTTTTCCTCCTCCCTCCTTGTCCCCTTTTTTCCTTGTGTGTTGTTTGTTTATTTATTTGTTTATTGATTGATTAAAATGTAAGCCTGCAGGTACAGTAGTACCTCTGTTTGATGTATTATAGTATTTTAATATTTTTTTGGAAGCCGCCCAGAGTGGCTGGGGAGGCCCAGCCAGATGGGCGGGGTATAAATAATAAATTATTATTATTATTATATTACCTCGGGTTAAGAACTTAATTCGTTCTTAAACTGAAACTGTTCTTAACCTGAGGTACCACTTTAGCTAATGGGGCTTCCTGCTGCCGCCGCGCCACCGGAGCACGATTTCTGTTCTCATCCTGAAGCAAAGTTCTTAACCCAAGATACTATTTCTGGGTTAGCGGAGTCTGTAACCTGAAGTGTCTGTGACCTGAAGTGTCTGTAGACCAAGGTACCACTGTACTTGAAGGTGTCTTGTTTTGATTTAATGTAAAGAGTAAAGGTAAAGGACCCCTAGACAGTTAAGTCCCAGTCAAAGGTGACTATGGGGTTGTGGTGCTCATCTCGCTTTCAGGCCGAGGGAGCCGGCGTTTGTCCACAGACAGCTTTCTGGGTCATGTGGCCAGCAGGACTAAACCACTTCTGATGCAATGGAACACCATGACAGAAATCAGAGCGCACAGAAACACTGTTTACCTTCCCGCCACAACAGTACCTATTTATCTACTTGTGCTGGTGTGCTTTCAAACTGCTAGGTTGGCAGGAGCAGGGACCGAGCAACAGGAGTTCACTCTGTTGTGGGGATTTGAACCGCTGACCTTCTGATCAGCAAGCCCAAGAGGCTCAGTGGTTTAGACCACAGCGCCACCTGCATCACAAGCCAAGCCCAGAAGAAGGTGGCGCAATATTCTGCATGCTGAGAAGTGCAGCTTTCCTTTCCTATTTTTTCGAAGTATTTACTCAGGGTGGCAGAGAAGTCAAGTGTTGGATTTTCAGTGTTTTGCATAACACCTTGTCCCTCCCCATTATTAGCAGAAAGAGGGTGTATTATTGAAAGCCAGCAAACGAGCAAATTTCCATTCCATTTACAGAGGCCGGAGCGTTCAGCTTGACAAAACGCAGAAATTTATACAGATTTATGACAGTGGGCATCTTAAGTTCCGAGAATCATCAGCAACACTCGACTGAAGTAAGAGCTCATTTGAAAGACGGCGCTCAGCGTGGGCTGACAAGTGGGAAATCGTTATCATTTTCAACAGCACTCAAAAACGATGCCTTTCAGAGTATACACCAGCATTATGGATTTAGGAACTCAGGAGATTACATGGTGGAGCCCACCCAGCTGTTTTCGCGGGAGGTGAGATTTGAACTCTTGTCTGCTGAAATCCGTCCAGACCAGCAATTGTGGGTGATGGGCCAGAAGAACTGCAACAGTTCTGGGAGGTGAGTTTTGCAAGGAGAAACTCAATGCATGTATTATTATTATTATTATTATTATTATTATTATTATTATTATTATTATTTATTATTAAATTTTTGTACTGTCCTCAGGGCAGTTCACAACATAAAATCTAAAAAACACACAAAATACGTAATAAACGTAAGAACAAAAACAGACTAATAGTCCCCACTCCCACAACACATTTAATACAATTAGTCTAGTAATCTCTCTTGAACCTCTCTGGACCCAGGATTCACAGATGCTGTAGGAACCCTATTCTTGGGAAACAGGAATGAGGGGGACTGAGTTAACTGTCGCACCTTGCGGTCATAGTCATCATTTCTCTGATGGCTATTTTTGGGATGGGGAAAGTCATCTTAGCGCGTGACCCCAGGACTTCATTTCTGTAGTCTGTGATCTTGAGATGTATCCAAATGACTTTTGCACCTTGGTGGGTCTTGGGAGAGGTGGGCTTCTCTAGGGCTCCCCAGCTGTCAGGGGCTGGGCAGAGGAGGAGGAATGGTGGAGACCGCCTCCTCATCCGGACCCTTCCAGGGAGGAGCAAGAGGAAGACAGTATAGATTTACAACAGGGGTTTCAGGGAGGTAGCGGCTCAGAGGCAGATGAGGGGAAAAGTTGGGAAATATTATGAATGTTAAAGACATTGAAATGAATCGCAGGGGCTTTAGCAACAAAGTAAAATGTAAGATTGGATTAACAACAGATAAATTAATAGGATATGAATTTGCTGAATTAATTTTTTAAAAAGGGATACAAGAATGGGAGACGTGAGGAAGTCGGGAAAATAAGTTAATTGAAGATGAGAAATTAAGAAAGAGGGAAATTTTTGTTTTTTGTTACTATATGTGTTTTTATCTTTATTTTTATTTTTCTTTTGATGTGTTTAATGTTTTCATTTTTGTAGTGTATTGTTTTTTGTGACTTTGTATTTTCTTTGTCTTTGTACGCTTTTTTATTGTGAAAACTTAATAAAAATATTTTTTTTAAAAAAAAAAGGAAAGTTGGGGAATAATGGGAGAGGAGGAGGGAGAACCGGAATAGCAGCTGGCTGACATGTCATTAGAAAGCATTCCAGATCCTCCATCTCCCAGAACCCAGCGAGCCTTAAAAGTAGGAGAGCAAAGAGCTCAAAGACAGAGGGCACTTAGTGACACCCATAGAAGAGGTGATGGTGATGACGAATGAGGAAGTGGGAGAGACAGAGGGTGGAGATTCACTTGGGACAACACCATTATCCAAGTGGCTGGGTTCTATAGCCTCTCTCTGTAAAATTTGAAAGTGGTGCATGCTCTGGTTATCTCCCGCTTGGACTACTGCAGCGCGCTCTACGTGGGGCTACCTTTGAAGGTGACCCAGCAACTACAATTAATCCAGAGTGCAGCAGCTAGACTGGTGACTGGGAGCAGCCACCGAGACCACATAACACCGGTCCTGAAAGACCTACATTGGCTCCCAGTACATTTCCGAGCGCAATTCAAAGTGTTGGTGCTGACCTTGAAAGCCCAGTATACCTGAAGGAGCGTCTCCACCCCCATCGTTCAGCCAGGACACTGAGGTCCAGCTTCAAGGGCCTTCTGGTGGTTCCCTCACTATGAGAAGTGAAGCTACAGGGAACCAGGCAGAGGGCCCTCTCGGTAGTGGCACCTGCCCTGTGCAACGCCCTCCCATCAGATGTCAAGGAAATAAACAACTATCTGACTTTTAGAAGACATCTGAAGGCAGCCCTGTTTAAGGAAGTTTTTAATGACTGATGTTTTAATGTATTTTTAATCTTCTGTTGGAAGCCGCCCAGAGTGGCTGGGGAAACCCCGCCAGATTGGTGGGGTATAAAATTGTTGTTGTTGTTGTTGTTGTTGTTGTTGTTGTTGTTGTTGTTGTTGTTAAGGGCTGTAAGAAACTTTTCCTTGTCTTTATACTTTCCTGGGCAACCAGCTGGGAGCCACTGACAGCATTCACTGACACCACCAAATTCATCTCAAGGCTGGAATTCTGCGCTGTGAGGACTTCCCTAGAATCATAGAATCATAGAATCATAGAATCATAGAGTTGGAAGAGACCACAAGGGCCATCGAGTCCAACCCCCTGCCAAGCAGGAAACACCATCAGAGCACTCCTGACATATGGTTGTCAAGCCTCTGCTTAAAGACCTCCAAAGTAGGAGACTCCACCACACTCCTTGGCAGCAAATTCCACTGTCGAACAGCTCTTACTGTCAGGAAGTTCTTCCTAATGTTTAGGTGGAATCTTCTTTCTTGTAGTTTGGATCCATTGCTCCGTGTCCGCTTCTCTGGAGCAGTAGAAAACAACCTTTCTCCCTCCTCTATGTGACATCCTTTTATATATTTGAACATGGCTATCATATCACCCCTTAACCTCCTCTTCTCCAGGCTAAACATGCCCAGCTCCCTTAGCCGTTCCTCATAAGGCATCGTTTCCAGGCCTTTGACCATTTTGGTTGCCCTCTTCTGGACACGTTCCAGTTTGTCAGTGTCCTTCTTGAATTGTGGTGCCCAGAACTGGACACAGTACTCCAGGTGTGGTCTGACCAGAGCAGAATACAGTGGCACTATTACTTCCCTTGATCTAGATGCTATACTCCTACTGATGCAGCCCAGAATTGCATTGGCTTTTTTAGCTGCCGCGTCACACTGTTGGCTCATGTCAAGTTTGTGGTCAACCAAGACTCCTAGATCCTTTTCACATGTACTGCTCTCAAGCCAGGTGTCACCCATCTTGTATTTGTGCCTCTCATTTTTTTTGCCCAAGTGCAATACTTTACATTTCTCCCTGTTAAAATTCATCTTGTTTGTTTTTGCCCAGTTCTCTAATCTGTCAAGGTCGTTTTGAAGTGTGATCCTGTCCTCTGGGGTGTTAGCCACCCCTCCCAGTTTGGTGTCATCTGCAAATTTGATCAGCATGCCCTTGAGTCCATCATCCAAGTCGTTGATAAAGATGTTGAATAAGACCGGGCCCAAGACAGAACCCTGTGGCACCCCACTAGTCACTCTTCTCCAGGATGAAGAGGAACCATTGATGAGCACCCTTTGGGTTCGGTCAGTCAGCCAGTTACAAATCCACTGAGTGGTAGCATAGTCAAGACCGCATTTTACCAGCTTCTTTACAAGAATATCATGGGGCACCTTGTCAAATGCTTTGCTGAAATCAAGGTAGGCTACATCCACTGCGTTCCCTTCATCTACCAGGCTTGTAATTCTGTCAAAAAACGAGATCAGGTTAGTCTGACATGATTTATTTTTCAGAAATCCATGCTGACTATTGGTGATCACAGCATTCCTTTCTAGGTGCTCACAGACTGTTTGCTTAATGATCTGCTCCAGAATCTTCCCTGCTATTGATGTCAGACTGACTGGGCGGTAATTATTTGGGTCCTCTCTTTTCCCCTTTTTGAAAATAGGAACAACATTTGCCCTCCTCCAGTCTGCCGGGACTTCGCCTGTTCTCCAGGAATTCTCAAAGATGACTGCCAGTGGTTCTGAGATCACATCTGCCAGTTCTTTTAATACTCTTGGATGCAGTTCATCTGGCCCTGGAGACTTGAATACATCTAATCTAGCCAAATATTCTTGTACTATCTCCTTAGTTATTCTGGGCTGTGTTTCCTTTGCTGAATCATTTGCTTCAAATTCTTCAGGTCGGGCATTGTCTTCTTTATCGGAGAAGACTGAGGCAAAGAAGGCATTGAGGAGTTCAGCCCTTTCTGTGTCCCCTGTTTGCATTTCACCATCTTCTCCTCTGAGTGACCCCACTGTTTCTTTGTTCTTCCTTTTGCTACGAACATACCCATAAAAGCCTTTTTTGTTGCTTTTAACCTCTCTAGCAAGCCTGAGTTCATTCTGTGCTTTAGCTTTTCTGACTTTGTGTCTACACGTGCTGGCTATTTGTTTGAATTCCTCTGTGGAGAAGACCTTCCTTCCCTGTGGAGAAGACCTTCCTTCTGCTTCACTCATCTGCAGGAGAACTGAAACTTGCCATGATACCAAAAAAAAAGATGCTGAAGTAAACAGATTCTTGTCAGGCTCTCCTGCCAGACCCAGAGAGACAAACTCCGCAGCATCCACCCAAAAGACAATTTGTCCTCCGGAGTCACACAACTCCTTTTGATTCCTCCTTGTGAGGAGTTTTCTGTCATATTGCCTGTGCCCGAGAATAACACTGTTTACAATGTAGACCTTCCGACCCTCAAGAAGCCAATGCCAACCCCTTTGAAGCCAGACTGCCCTGGTTTCTCAGGCAATTGTATCTATATTTAGATCTCCCCTCAAACATCTTCCTCTCCAAAAAATTGCAGGACACAGGAAGAAAGGGCAGCCCTGTGGAAGCTGCAATTGGGCAAGTGGGTCACTGTCCATGCAGAAGCATTTCTGGGTCGTCGTCCTTCCTAGTGGGTGGGGGGTGGAATTTGTTGTCATGGCAAAGATAGCTTTCAGTGCTGGAAACCAGGCAAAGGTATGAGGACTGTGTGTGTGTGTGTCTGTGTGTCTGTGTTAAGAATAATTATGCAAGAAAATTTATTTGCACAACGAGGACATAAATTTCTGGTTGTTGTTTCTAACATCGTTCAAGTCTGCTAGAAAAGCAGGTTTCTGCAACCTGAAACCCCCACCCCAATCTGAAATATGAGGAAGATAGTAAACAAGATGATCAAGGGTCTGGAAACCAAGCCTTATGAGGAGTGCTTGAAGGAGCTCGGTATGTTTAGTGTCAATGAGAGACTGAGAGGAGATATGATTGTTGTTGTTTAGTCGGGTCCGACTCTTCGTGACCCCCTGGACCAGAGCATACCAGGCACTCTTGTCTTCCACTGCCTCCCGCAGTTTGGTCAAACTCATGTTAGTAGCTTCAAGAACACTATCCAACCATCTCATCCTCTATCGTCCCCTTCTTCTTGTGCCCTCCATCTTTCCCAACATCAAGGTCTTTTCCAGGGAGTCTTCTCTTCTCATAAGTTGGCCAAAGTCTTGGAGCCTCAGCTTCAGGATCTGTCCTTCCAGTGAGCACTCAGGGCTGATTTCCTTCAGAATGGAGAGGTTTGATCTTCTTGCAGTCCATGGGACTCTCAAGAGTCTCCTCCAGCACCAGAATTCAAAAGCATCAATTCTTCGGCGATCAGCCTTCTTTATAGTCCAGCTCTCACTTCCATACATCACTATTGGGAAAACCATAGCTTTAACTATAGGGACCTTTGTCGGCCAGGTGATGTCTCTGCTTTTTAAGATGCTGTCTAAGTTTGTCATTGCTTTTCTCCCAAGAAGCAGGCGTCTTTTAATTTCGTGACTGTTGTCAATATATGATAGTCATCTTCTAATATCTCAAGGAAGAGGGAGCAAGCTTGTTTTCTCCTGCTCTGGAGGGTCGGACTCGAACCCATGGCTTCAAGTTACAAGGAAGGAGACTCAGACTAAATATACGGAAAACATATGGAAAAATCTTCTGACAGAAAGAGCTGTTCAACAGTGGAACGCTCTCCCTCCGGAGGTTGTGGACTCCCCTTTCTTGGAGGTTTTTAAGCAGAGGTTGGATGGCCATGTGTCATGGACTCTTTAGCTGAGATTCCTGCATTTCGGGGGCTGGACTAGATGACCCTTGCATCCCTTCCAACTCTACAGTTCTATGATCTTACACGGAAATTGTCAAAGATAATTCAGGTGAATTAGCCCCCCACTCCCAAGTTCCACTAAGGTACAGAGGTCATTTTCATGCATCTCAAGATCCTAGGGTCACCCGCTAGGATGACTTACCCCACCCCAAAAATAGCCATCAGAGGAACGATGACTGACTGCATAGACCCTTGACCCAGCTTCTCTCATTCCTGTTTCCCAAAAATCGGGTTCCTATAGCATCCATGAATCCTGGATTCAAAGAACTTCATGAGACAGACAGACAAGAGAGAGGGAGAATTTGTCATATGCTTTCAGGGTTAAAATGCCTTGCACTGCTCTCATTTCCCTATTTTACTGTGATTTTATACTGTTAACCACCTCACAAATTAGCTTGATTAAAACAAGCAACATGTAAATACTTCAGATAATAATGCTTCAAATAAATATTTTTTTCTTTTTTAAAAAAAATCACCGCTTTCACGGCTCATATATCTTTCAAGCTTATCTCCACAGCAGCAAGGGTATGGAAACCAAAATTCTCAAGAAGCTGACTCTAGAGTCCAAATCCCACGCTTGCCACCACACGTGAAAAGATATTCCTTTATTTACAAAACGGTTGAGTTGCTGTTCCAGTTCAAAGTAATATACATGAAAGGGATTAAACCGCATAAAACCAAACGATAAAAATCACAGCATGCCATTGCAGACACTTAGCCAAAACACAGAAAGTGAGCTGAAGTTGGAAGGCAAACTTAAAAAAACAGTCAACATGGGAAGAGAAATGTATTATATTCTGTTGGTGGAATGAGGGCAGTGAGGGGTCAACCGGTATGCTAAGCTGTTCTCCTGACTCCTATCTCCCCGCCTCCCCATGGAAAATTCACCACTCATTCTGTTGGTGGCAGGAAGTTCAAATGGGGATCCTAACACACCACAGCCCAGAATCCCCCTGGTCCAAGAACCAGGGGGCCTTGGAGAGCCATTTCTGAGCTGCTGCCTGCTGTACTGTAACCCCGTGGCCACCCCAACCCATCAGTTCTGGGCAATTTAGGCAGTTGTTCAGACACAAGGGACTGGCCCATAGTGGACAGCCTTTCATTTGGAGCCTAATTTTTAGACAAGCCACAAGGCAAGACTTCCTTGCTTCTATTCTACCCAGTGGCATAACATGGGTTGCCAGGGCCCGGGGCAAGGCAAGTATCATCCTGGATTGAAGGGGCAATAGCTCAGTGATCTGAGTAGCAGCCGCGGTGCCCTGTGTGTGTCGAGGACAGCGGAGAGCAGGACATGATTGGTCAGGAGAGGGTATCCTTCTAAAGTCCATGCAGAGGGCACCCCGGCAACCAACCGTTGCCCGAATCTGCTCCCCAGTCTGCTGTGTGAACATTGAGAGATGTTATGTGTGAAGGGCAGGGCATGCAATTTATTTATTATGACTGCTTTCTCTTTTTTATTTTGAAATGCTGTGCCCCTAAGAACGTTACACCGAGGGCTACTGCCACCCGTGGCACCACCCATGCTGTTGTCAGGCCTTCAGCCTACACTCGAGTAGGACCCTGGCAGAGACACACGCCCGACTGGCATGTTCCCTCCCTCCTGGTTGACCGTTCAGGGGCTTCAAAAGCTTTCCTTAGCCCGAACATCACAGCGACCGATGCCAACCGACACCGGCACACTTAGGGATCCGCAGAGTTTGCACATCATGCATGACAGACCTCAGCAACTCAGCATTTTGGCTAATCTACTTTATTTACACATAAACACACACGGAGCACTGCCACATGGCTCCCCCTCTCTCTCTAGCATCAGACAGCAAAGAGAAAAGGAACAAAGGACAATAGTCCCACTTCACGAGCCAGTGTGGTGTAGCGGTTAAGAGTGGGTAGTCACGTAATCTGGGAAACCGGGTTCGTGTCTCCGCTCCTCCACATGCAGCTGCTGGGTGACCTTGGGCCAGTCACACTTCTGTGAAGTCTCTCAGCCCCACTCACCTCACAGAGTGTTTGTTGTGGGGGAGGAAGGGAAAGGAGAATGTTAGCCGCTTTGAGACTCCTGAAGGGGAGTGAAAGGCGGGATATCAAATCCAAAACTCTTCTTCTTCTTCTTCACGGAACACAGTAACACAAACATCCTGTCTCCGTCACTTCCCACTCTGTGGAGTCAAAACATAAACTGTCATGTGAAAGACAACAATCCCATGACTGCAATCATGGAGCAGGAATTCTAACAGCTGTGCCACTGATGTCACCTCTCTCCTCACTGCAAATTACCTATCACCTCTCTGCTTGCTGGGGGCGAAGGCATTGTCAGGACCCAAAGGGCACCTGAGGCTCTGCATCTATTAGAGGCTCTGCATTTGGGGTGGCCCCACAATGCATCTGGGGTCTTAGAAGCCTTTTTGAGATCTCTAAGCCAGTGTTTCCCAAGTAACTGCATGCTCCTTTGGAGACTTCAGCCTTACTAGCCTTGCCCCTTCTCAAGCAAAGATAATTTGGGGCTAGTTTTTACAATGCTATCTGACATCCAAATTGTTTTCTGCAGCTGGGGGAAAAAAGAGGATGGGAGTAGAAATTCAAGCTATGTACCCTTGAAACCCCTTGCACGTACCCCTGTACCACATGATGTGAATGCAGTGCTGTAAGGGAAAGTTCCCATTGCTGAAGGTTGTGCCTTGAAAGAAAGACTTCATACAATGTGTTGTGCAATGAATTTCTGGGATTCTTTAGAAGATGTTGTGCTATGGGTCTGGGGGCCAAATGCAGTTTTCCAGGTCTCTCTGCCAAGACAGATAAAGAATAGACTTCTTCATGTAGTGCACAGTTAAACCATGGAACTCCTGTTAGAATTCCTGCTCCATGATTGCAGTCATAGGATTTTTGTCTTTCACATGACAATATATGTTTTGACTCCACAAAGTGGGAAGTGACGGAGACAGGCTGTTTGTGTTACTGTGTTCCGTGAAATGGGACTATTGCCCTTGTTCTTTTTCTCTTTGCTGTCTGATGCTAGAGAGAGAGGGAGCCATGTTGCAGTGCTCCGTGTGTGTTTATATGTCAATAAAGTAGATTAGTCAAAATGCTGAGTTGCTGAGGTCTGTCACACAAGTTGCGCAAACTCTACGAATCCCTAAATGTGCCGGTGTCTGTTGGCATCGGTCGCTGTGATGTTCGGGCTGAAGAAAGCTTTTGAAGCTCCCAAACGATCGATCAGGACGGAGAGAACATGCCAGTCGGGCATGTGGCTCTGCCAGAGTCCTACTCGAGTGTAGCCTGAACTCCTGACAACTCCTTCCCACAGGAGGCAGTGAGGGGCACCAACCTAGCGTTAAAAGAAGACTGGACATATACATTGACAAGAGGGCTATTGATTGCTACTAACCATGATGGCTATCCTCCGCCTCCATGGTCAGAGGCAATAATGATTCTGAATACCAGTTGCAGGAAACCAGAGGATGGGAGAGTGCTCTTGTGTTCAGATCCTGGGTTTCCCACAGGCAGAGGTGGAGCTAGCTGTGCACCTGGGGGTGGAGCAAGAATCCCAGGGGGCGGGGTGATGATGTCACCACACTCAGGGATGACACCTGGGGCAGACGGCACCCACCGCACCTCCCTTCCTCTGCCAGTGCCCGGAGGCCTCTTGTTGGCCACTGTGAGAACAGGATTCTGGTTTAGATTCAGCAGGTTTTCCTATGATCTTCTGACACACAAACACACCCACACACTCCACACACCGAATCTGTGGGCTCCACACCTCTCCCAATTTCTTACTTCTTTTCCTTTTTTAATAGCCTAGACAAACACCCTCCAAAACACCCTAACTCCGCACAGGAAAGTTGTGCGTGCGTCAAAAAACTCCAGCCGCCTCTCTCGGAAGACAAAAACAACATGGCAGGTCAAATCTGCATTATGCTGACAATATATTACCGTGTGCAAACATTTCCTGAAGACGTGTCGCAGACTACAATCTGAAACAATGAGGTGGGAAGTTCCAAATAGCTTCTGATGAATGCAATGGCAGCGAAATTACTGTAGATAAGAAATCCGGAGAGCAGGGGCAGCCGTGACAAATGATGGAGGAGTCAAACGTGACATCCTTCAGACAACTTTGCTTTGGGAAAGACAATGAAAGTGAAGCGGTACAAGAATGAGAATTGCAGAGGCCAAGCAAAGCAATGCATGATAGATGAGCAGCAAAGTCAGCCTCTCCGGAGCCCCCCAGAGTGCTTGGCTGCACCCCCACTCCCACCCCCGACACACACAGAGAGACTCATGGGAAATAAGAGAAAGTCACCCCAAGATCTGCTCTGCACCCCAAACTATTGCTGTGCTGGAATTTATTTCTTTTTTAAATAGTTTTTTTTTTAAAAAAGTTTTTTCTAATTTACATTTCAAGATAACCATTTAGACAACCTTAAATCAATGACTTCCTTTCTTCTCTTTCCGTGGTTCATTTTGCATACCATACACCCCTGCGTATTTTACATGAACTAAACCATCGAGTAATACATCGTTGGGGGGCGTGGGGGAGCTGTGGGTTAAACCACAGAGCCTAGGACTTGCCGATCAAAAGGTCGGCAGTTCAAATCCCCGCGACAGGGTGAGCTCCTGTTGCTCGGTCCCAGCTCCTGCCAACCTAGCAGTTCGAAAGCATGTCAAAGTGCAAGTAGATAAATAGGTACTGCTCCGGTGGGAAGGTAAACGGCATTTCCGTGAGCTGTTCTGGTTCGCGAGAAGCGGCTTTATCATGCTGGCCACATGACCCAAAAGCTGTCTGCGGACAAATGCTGGCTCCCTCGGCCTATAGAGTGAGATGAGCGCACAACCCCAGAGTTGGTCAAGACTGGACCTAATGGTCAAGGGTACCTTTACCTTTAATCCATTGTTACACCATCAAAACATATTTACACTGTTGAATTTATCTTAATGCTACCAGTGTACACAACTTTCACCCATATATTCAGTAAACATTTTCCAGTCTTCTTTAAACGTATATTCTTCGTATTCTCTTATTCTATATGTTAAGTCTGCAAGTTGTACATATTCTATCAATTTAAGTTACCATTCTTCTTTGGCTGGGACCTCACTCGTTTTCCATTTGGGGCTAGCAAAACACAGGCCGCAGTAGTGGCATACATAAATAATCTTTTTTGACATCTGGGAATTTCCATCTGAATTATCCCCAACAAATAGGACTCTGGGTTGCTGTTTTTTTGGAAAGGTACTGTCAGGGGTTCAGGAGCAGAGGCAAGGGCAAGGGAGGAAACAGAGAGTGAAGGGGAGGAGTCCGAAGGAAAGATGAGCGATGACGACGACCCGAGATCTCCGAGTCTTTCCAGTGAATCGGAAGATTCACAGAAAGGAGCGCCAGTGACCAGAGCAAGGGGGAGCTTAGGGGGACACCCCAGGAAGAAGGGACAAAAGGGGGTTCAGAGAGCAGCAGTTGGAAATCAGGGCCAACATCCCCAACAGAGCGCAGTGGGGGAGAAGGGCGTCAGGCATCGGGATCAGGCGGCTCGCCACAGGGGGGAGGACATGAGTCAGGAGTGGCCACACCTCCATCAGAGAGAGAAGAAACGGTCAAACAGAAAGTGGGAGGTTGGGCGCGCGCGCCAAGTTCAAATGCACAGGAAGGCGGCACAGTAAGCAGCCCGGAAAGGGAGCCAGGTCCTAAAGCCCGCCGCAAGGAGACAGAAGGGTCCGGGGGGTCAGCGTCAGAAGAGTCCCGGAAGGAAGAGACCACGGGGGGCAGAGGGACCCAGAGAAGAACGGTCAGGAGGAAAAGGTGGAGTAAGGCTAGGGTATTAAGTTGGTGTACAGGAGGCGGAGACTCAGACGGAGCTTCGCCGGTCTAGCTTATAAGACGTAGAGTTGCGCGCTACAGCTTGAACATGGAAACTGTAAATCAATAAAGACTTTTATACAGTGAATGCTGGCTAGCGTGATCCTCTGTGAGCTCGGATCTGGAAGCAGCTCTGACAGTAAGCTCCGTCCCAAAAAATCTTGGCACCTAAAACCTAGTAGAAAGGGGTGAAGACTGGTGCCTACTCACGAGCTCACAAACGGCAGACAAGATGACTGCCGAACAGCAGATAGCAGATCTGCAAGAAGCAGTGAGGCAACTGAATGCCGAGGTACTCGCATCCAGGAAGAGAGAGGGGGAAGCAGCCGCCGCCTACAAGGATCTCCAGGTCAGGTTGGAAATGCTTACGAAGCAAGGGCAACTGACACCCAAACCGGAGGGAATTGGGTTGGGGAGAAGAGCAGGCGGTCTAGTATCTCACTTCGATGGGAATTTACAACAGTACCCCAACTTCCGAGCAGATGTACAGTGTGCGCTGCAACTGCTGGACAAGGACTTTAGAGATGAGCAAGAGAAGGTGGGGTTTATCATGTCCCATTTGCATGGAGATGCTAAAGCATGGCTGCGCAATTTGTGGAGAGATAAGGATCCGGCGCTCCAAAGTGCGGATGCCTTCCTTAAAGCGATGGATGCGTGCTTTTTATCAAGCATAGACGTGGATCTTGCCCGGAAAGAGGTGCACGGACTGAAGCAGGGGAGGGCCAGTGTAAGGCAGTATCATGCCCGCTTTTTTGCACTGGTCAGTGCCCTGGAATGGGACAGAGATTCGGCTCCAGTCAGAGACCTGTTTTGGGAAGGCTTGAGCGGAGCGGTTAAAGACGAAATTGCGAGGGGGGAGAGACCCCGGACCACGCAGGAGGTCGTTCAGAGGGCGCTGACGGTTGGGGTGCAGCTGGAGGAACGTCCATGGAGCAGGGACGAAGGGCGTGGAGGGCGCGAACCAGCGAGAGGGTTCTCCTTCGTTCCCAGAGAAGCAGCGCGTGTGCAATCCACGCCTCCGCCAGGAGGGGGAGCGGAACCTATGGAGGTTGGCGGTGCTAGGGCTCAGTCAGCAACCAGAGCCCTAGCGCCGGGAGCAGTCAAAGCGAAGCCTCCTAGAGGGAACCGGAAATGTTACATCTGCGAAAGTCCTCAACACATGGCGAAAGAGTGTCCCCAGAGGATCCACAAGCTCAATGCAGCCTCTGCAACGGTGACTGCAGCTACTCAGCACGGAGACTCACAGCAGGGAAACGATGGAGTCTGGCTGGAGACAGAGGCACTGGGGCCCAGCCAGACGAGTCAGTGAAGCAGTCCCCAGAGATTTTGCAGCCCACAGACCCCCTCCCGCCCAAACCGGTAGTGCAGCTCACTGCATCGCTTCAGCTACCCAATGGCCTCACTCTGGACGTGCCAATCACCGTTGACTCAGGAAGCAATGCGGACTTTATAGGGCAGGACTTTGTCGATAAACACGCTATACAGCTGCTGCCTGCCACGCTGCCCCTGCAGGTCGTCACAGTGGATGGCAGGGAGCTGCTAGGGGGGCAGGTGGTGAAGCAAACGCCACCAATGGTGATGCGGCTTGGAAATCACAGGGAAGTCATCAGTTTTAATGTCACCAGACTGTCGGACACGCCTATTGTCTTGGGCATGAGTTGGCTGGACAGGCACAGTCCGACGTTGGCTTGGTACCAGCGGCAGCTGGTCTTCGGCTCATCATATTGCACTGAACACTGCATTCTGCCCCGGCAGGAGGGAGAGGAGGAGGAGGCACAGCTGCAGCTGGGGACGCTGCAAGCAATCCCCCACAAATACGCAGGATTTTTAGAGGTTTTCTGCGAGAAGGAGGTGGACAGGCTACCCCCCCCCCCACAGACCATATGACTGCAAAATTGACCTACTGCCAGGGGCGGCGCTACCAAAAGGGAAGCTGTATTCCATGTCTGAGGACGAACTACAGGAACTCAAAGCGTTCATAGATCATAATTTGGAGCGCGGTTTCATCCGAGAGTCCAAGGCAGTGGGGGGGCAGTCCTGTATTTTTTGTTAAGAAGAAGGACACGCCCCAAAAAAGGCTCGTAGTGGACTATCGGACCTTGAACAGCATGACCAAGCCATCAGACTTCCCCATGCCCAGGATCGACGACCTCCTCGCGACGGTGCGCAAGGGCCGCGTGTTCACCAAGTTCGACCTGCGAGGGGCGTACAACCTCATTCGCATGCGGGAAGGAGATGAGTGGAAGACAGCCATGTTCACGCCCCTAGGCACCTACGAATACAGAGTTATGCCTTTTGGACTACAAAATGGCTCCCACTGTTTTCAAGCTTTCATGCATCACGTGTTAGCGGGGCTCCTCTACAAGACATGTGTCTGCTTCTTGGATGACATCCTGATATTTTCTGAATCGCAACAGGATCACGACAGAGACGTCAAGGAAGTGCTGAGCAGGCTACAGCAGCATAGGCTGTACGCCAAGCTGGAAAAGTGCCAGTTCGACGTGACGGAGGTGGATTTCCTGGGCTACAAGTTGTCAGACAAGGGGCTCGCCATGGACAGCGCCAAGGTTCGCGCGGTGTTGGATTGGAAAAGCCCGTGCAACCGGAAGGAGGTCCAGCGGTTTGTCAGCTTTGCGAACTTCTATCGCAAGTTTATCAGGGGGTTTGCGATGCAAACGGCGGCCATCACAGACACGCTCAGCTCCAAGAAGAAGAAGTTCATCTGGACGGAACAGGCGGAGCAGTCCTTTCAGGCACTCAAGCGTCTCTTCGCGTCGGAAGAGCAGCTGCTGCATGTCAACCCCAGCAGGCCGATGAGGGTGGAGACGGACGCTTCAGACAGAGCCGTGGGAGCAGTCCTGTTGCAGCCAGACCCGCAGGGGGCTTGGAGGCCGGGAGCGTTTTACTCCAGGAAGCTCAGCAAGTCTGAACAGAACTACACCATCTGGGACAGGGAGTTGCTTGCCATTCATGCAGCATTCAAGGCGTGGAGGCACTTCCTGATCGGAGCCAAGCACACGGTGCAGGTCTGCACGGGCCACAAGAATCTGGAGCACTGGCGCACGGTGCAGTTCCTGAACCAGAGGCAGATACGTTGGGCTGAGTTCTTTGCGAACTTCGACTTCCGCATAGAGTATGTCCCGGGAGACACCAACGTCATGGCGGATGCCCTATCCCGTAAACCGCAGTATCTGGAGGAGGCGACGCCAGCGGCAGCCATGCACATCTTCGCACCGACAGTGTGGGTGTGCGCTTCGGCAACAGTTGACCTGGATGCGGTAAGGCGCGCGTTGCAGGATGACTCCTTTGCGCAAGCAAAGATGGCAGAGGTGCACAGGGGCACGGCGGTGACCGACGAGTTCCAGGTGCGCGATGGATTGCTCATCCGTAAAGGGGCCATCTACGTACCGGGAGACGAACTTCGCGCCAAGGTACTGCAGCAGCTGCACGACGTGCCCACTGCCGGGCACTTTGGCAAGGAGAAGACGATGGAATTAGTCGCTAGAGACTTCTGGTGGCCCAGAATGCGAGGGGAAGTCGCGGACTACGTGGTGAGGTGCGACACCTGCCAGAGGGCCAAACCAGTGCACAGACTGCCGGCCGGACTGCTGGAACCGCTGCAAACCCCGTTCGAACCGTGGGAGAGAGTGGCCCTGGACTTTGTCACGGATCTACCCAGCTCGAGGGGCAAGACAGCGGTGCTCGTGGTGGTGGACTTGTTCACCAAGATGGCGCATTTCATTCCGTGTGCGAAGGTGGCCACGGCGGAACAAACCGCTAAACTGTTCATAGATCACGTGTTCAAGGTTCACGGTCTGCCGCGGTCTATACTGTCCGACCGGGGGCGACAGTTCATCTCGAACTTCTGGCAGAAGCTGATGGGCTTCCTGAACGTCAAGATCAACCTGGCGTCGGCGAGACACCCGCAGACCAACGGCCAAGCGGAGCGAGTCAATGCCATCATGCAGCAGTACCTGAGATGTTATGCAAACCAACAACCTGCAACGTGGGTGGATTACCTGCCACTCGCCGAGTTCGCCTACAACAACACGAAGCACGTGTCCACAGGAGTGACGCCGTTCTTCGCCAACAATGGAAGGCACCCCAGAACCTTCCCGGGACTGGAAAGAATGGGGGAGGGGGAGCCACAGGCAGCAGACGCGTTCGCGTCGAAGTTGCAGGAGGTCCACGATCAGCTCAGGCGGCAGCTGGAGCTAGCTAAGCATGCATACAAGGTGCAAGCGGACAAACACAGGCGGGTCGGCGAAGAGATCCAAGTGGGAGACTGGGTCTGGTTGGCAGCCCACGCAGTGCCGGCCAGATCGTTGGCAAAGAAGAAGCTTGGGCATAAGCAACTGGGGCCCTACCAAGTCGAGGCACAGGTCAACCCGGTGGCCTTCCGGCTGACACTTCCGGAGGGATCCAGGATGCATCCGGTGTTTCACAGATCGGTGCTCACTCCCTACAAGGCTCCTCACATATTTCAGGAACTGGGAACGGCACCGAGTCCGCTCCGGAGGGGGACCGAGCAGGGGGGAGTACCGCAGGAAGAGCCCCTCAACGAGGTCACAGAGATTTTGGACTCTAGATGGGGGGAAGAGGGGGTAGAATACCTTCTCGCCAGAGAGGGCACCCCAGCCAGTGCCAACAGCTGGGTGCCAGGCTACGCTTTGGAGGAACCTCTGCTCAAAGAAGAGTTTCATGCCCTCTTCCCGCACAGGCCCATGCCAGCCGAGTTTTTCGACGACTGGCTTTTCACACCCACGTTTTCCGCCAGCACGTTCATGGGGTTCGACTCGGACGAGGAACCGACACTGGAAACGCGTTCCCCGGAGGGGTCACCCTCGGGATCTGCCTCAGAACCCTCGTATTGGTGGGATGATCGACCAGAGGAGCAGTGGCGCAGGAAGTGGCTGGAGGGTCCAGCTCGAGCGACGGACCCGGGAGCGACCGACGCAGAGACTGACGTGGACGTGTTCGGGGAGGATCTTGGGTTCGAGCACAGCGGCACAGAGATGGAAGAGGAGGTGACCATCGTCGACGAACGCAGGGAGGAAGAACCGGAAGTCTTCAGCTGGATGCCCGCCACAGGAAGCGAACTGTATCCGGCATTCGTCCCCATGACGATGGAGCACCCAGCACCCACACCTGAAGGAGGGGAGGGGGAAAGGGGGGGCTTCGAGGGGGGATGGATGTCAGGGGTTCAGGAGCAGAGGCGAGGGCAAGGGAGGAAACAGAGAGTGAAGGGGAGGAGTCCGAAGGAAAGATGAGCGATGACGACGACCCGAGATCTCCGAGTCTTTCCAGTGAATCGGAAGATTCACAGAAAGGAGCGCCAGTGACCAGAGCAAGGGGGGAGCTTAGGGGGACACCCCAGGAAGAAGGGACAAAAGGGGGTTCAGAGAGCAGCAGTTGGAAATCGGGGCCAACATCCCCAACAGAGCGCAGTGGGGGAGAAGGGCGCCAGGCATCGGGATCAGGCGGCTCGCTGCAGGGGGGAGGACATGAGTCAGGAGTGGCCACACCTCCATCGGAGAGAGAAGAAACGGTCAAACGGAAAGTGGGAGGTTGGGCGCGCGCGCCAAGTTCAAATGCACAGGAAGACGGCACAGTAAGCAGCCCGGAAAGGGAGCCAGGTCCTAAAGCCCGCTGCAAGGAGACAGAAGGGTCCGGGGGGTCAGCGTCAGAAGAGTCCCGGAAGGAAGAGACCACGGGGGGCAGAGGGACCCAGAGAAGAACGGTCAGGAGGAAAAGGTGGAGTAAGGCTAGGGTATTAAGTTGGTGTACAGGAGGCGGGGACTCAGACGGAGCTTCGCCGGTCTAGCTTATAAGACGTAGAGTTGCGCACTACAGCTTGAACATGGAAACTGTAAATCAATAAAGACTTTTATACAGTGAATGCTGGCTAGCGTGATCCTCTGTGAGCTCGGATCTGGAAGCAGCTCTGACAGGTACATTTAAACATTTTTTTTCCAATTCATTATATATCATTTCCCAATACTCTATGCTGGAAATTTCTCCTGTGTTTACTTTTCCCGATCCATCTTCCATCAACCGATAAGGAAATTGATGGGCTGTATATTTTAGGCTAGGCAAAATTTTCTTCCCAACCCGAAGGCTGAATTCCTTTGTGCAGAACCTTAGGGTGGCCATATGCTACTAGTGGGTGGGGCCAGAAGAAAAAGGGGTGGAGCTACGGTGGCCTATGTACAGTACACTCCATTCCAGGCACACAAGAGTGAGGGGTTTCTTTCTACACATACACAAACACTGACCCCTTCTCATCCTCTACCCAAGTAAAGTAATCTTAGTTCAAGAGACATACCGTATTTTTCGCTCCATAGGGCGCACCGGACCATAAGGCGCACCTAGTTTTTAGGGGGGGGAATAAAGAAAACAAATTTTATTTTCCCCCCCCCCAGCCTTTTGGGCTGCCCTTTCCAGCTTTGTGACATCAGGCACGGTTCTCAATCTCCCAGCAACCTGCCCTTTGAACCTTGCACACTCTCCTCTCCCTCCCGTCTTGCCCTTTTTAACTGCCTCGGCTTGTCTTTGTGCACCGAACCTGAATCACAAACCTTCGTTCTGAGGCTCTCCCGACCCCAGCCCCAAGAACGGGTCCGGGAGAGACGGCAAGGTTGAGCGCAACCTCGCCTTCGCTCCTGGAGCTTGCCGTGAAGTGTGGAGAGAGAGAGGGGTTGGTGCTCACGACCCCTCTCGCTCTCCATTCACTCCATAGGATGCACACACATTTCCCCTTCCTTTTTGGAGGGGAAAAAGTGCGTCCTATAGAGCGAAAAATACAGTAATTGCAGTTCAAAGACATGTTCCGGTCAGGTCAAAGCCCTCCAGGGAGTGAGGATTGGGGCCTGGGAAGGGAAGCCGTGGCTTAGGGAGAGTCCAGAAGGCCAGGTAACATATCCTCCAACACATCAAAGGCAAAAACCAGGACGTCATCTTCCCGGGATGCCATCTTCTCATTTTTTCCTCGCAAGAGGATGGCAGCCATTTTGGGCATTGTGATCTCGCGCAATGTCGCATCGCAATTCCTCCGCCAAAAGAGGGCTTTTTTGGGCATGGTACCCCAAAACCACAGATTTTGGAGTGCTGCACAAAATCATGCCCCTCGTCCCCAACAAATTCTTTTTGGGGGGGGGGATCACAGCATGAAATTGTGCAAGGTCACAGTGCCCAAAATGGCTGCCGGCCTCTAGTGAGAAAAAAACAGGATGGCCCATTTTTCTGGGACATTTGGAGGGTGTTGGAAAATGAGGCCTAGTGAGCCACATTCAGTTTCCAGACCTGTGATTCCTCGCCCCTGAACAAGATGAGCCTTCTGTGGCATAATGGGACTTTATCTGTTCGGAGGTGTCCACTCCGACCTCTGAGCTGAACCGTCTGTGTTCATGTTCCCACAAAGCCTGTGGGTTACAAACTGTCAGCCAAGCATTGCTGAGCTGTGTAATCAAAACCACCCCATACAATTCTCAGGACGAAGGAGAGAAGAAAGGTCTCAGGATGTTGGCTGGACCTCCTTCTGGCACTGGCAGGCCCTTCTGAGGAACGCCAACGAAACTGGTCTAAAGCAAACACCCTTTTTGCGGGGAAAAGGCAGTCGTTGGAAAGGGCACAGTGGGAGAAAGCCTTCCAGAGAAAACAGCAATTAATACTCTCAGGCGGTGACAGATGCTGGAGCTGTTTCTTTCAACATCATCAGACGCCAGCAGAATCAAACCCCTAGCATATAAATCAAAAGAAAACGAGGTCCCCATGGCCCCAGGACTCGCTGTTTATTTCATTTGGAAATGCCCAGCCTGCTAGTCTTCCAAAAGATGACCTCAAACTGGGTGACCTCAGGCCTCATCCTGGAAACCATTGACCATGTTATCCTTCTGGGGCAGCTGTCTGAGTTAGGAGTGGGTGGCACCGCTTTGGATGGTCGTTTCCAGAGGTTGATGCTTGGGGATTGCTCTTCAGCCCTATGAAGTCTTCAATGTGCAGTTCCTCAGGGTTCATACTGTTTAACATGAAACCACTGAGTGGGGTTATTCAGAGGTTTAGAGTACCAGAATAAAATATTGGGGGGAGCAGGTAGGCTGCATCCCACATAATTGATCACATGCACACCATTTGGGTGGGCTGACCCCCCCAGATATTTTATTGGGAGGCTGAATGGCCTCAGTCCCTGGGAGTTGGCTTCTATGTTGACAGCAATACGCTGGTGACAAATGTCCTGGACTGTTGTCTTCCTTCGGTAAAGCCACTTCCACCCTGCAGAGGAGGTGGGGTTTCAGGCATCACGCCCCCCCCCCCGCACGATTGGGGGAATCCCCAGCCACGTCACCTCCCGGCCAGCCAATCAACTAGCTCTGGGGGCGTGGCCTGCCCTATTTAAGGCAGGATGCAGCCAGGGATCTCCCTCTTTTTGCCGCCTGCCAGCTGTTCCTGTTTCCCACCCTCCTGCCCTTTAATGTTTTCGTTCCTTGACCTTGCTATGGACCTTGGTTGGTCACCACTGAAGGGCCTGGTAGGAATTTTCCCACTTGGCAAATTGGCACCAGCCACTTGGTTTTCACCTACCTCGTAGCAAATCGTCACAACTTTCTTGGTACTGGCAGTTAGGCATTGGTATAGTTCTGTAGACGGAAGAGGGGAGGTAGTGCTATCACCTGCCCCCCATATTGAAGGATAGTCCGGTAAAGGATTCCGGGGTGCGTGGTCCTGTCCGAAGCCTGGGGAGGTGAGGGCCTAAGGCACGCCCCCTATCGGTGACCCCGGGGGAGTTCTTAGTTGATGTGCATCAGCAGGACTCCCCCTACTGGTGGTTAACCCTTCCTGGACTTCAAGCAGACGGGCTGGAGTCGGATATAGTTGGTTAGGACCAATGCCTAAGCCAATACTGCTCATCACCTGTAACCAATAAAGTTGTGGCCTTATTTAGCTCATTAACCTTAATAATTGTGTCATGTGTCTTTATTTCCACTGAGGGGGGGACTCACCACGCAATTGACTGGATGAGAGCCAGCAAACAGAAGCTCAATCCTTGGGCTGATTAACATCCTGTACCCCTTCCAATGTGTTTGTGGGGTGGAGTGTTATTGGTCTGCTTGGTTTTTTTTGGGGGGGTTGTGTTTTTTTATAAGATATTTGTTAAAGTTTCACAAATCATATAGACAAACACAGTAATACAAAAAAACACAAAAAACAAGTATAATTTCAAACCCTTATTTTCATATAACTTACTTCTCCGACCTCCTCATACCTCCCCTTTCTGCATTCCAATTTCAAATTTTAATTCAGCAAATCCTCACCCTTAATTTTCTCTAATTTTAACTTTTCTTTTCTTTTAACTTAATCCTTACAGCTGTAATCAACTTAATTTCTAAAGCCACATCATTCTAACATTCATTAATTTTGCAATGTTTCTTAAGATAATTCTTGAATTTCTTCCAATCTTCTTCCGCCGTCTCTTTTCCCTGGTTTCGGATTCTGCCAGTCATTTCTGCCAATCCCATATAGTCCATCACCTTCATCTGCCATTCTTCCAAGGTGGGTAGATCTTGTGTCTTCCAATACTTTGCGATGAGTATTCTTGCTGCTGTTGTAGCATACATAAAGAAAGTTCTGTCTTTCTTTGACACCAATTGGCCGACAATGCCCAAGAGAAAGGCCTCTGGTTTCTTAAGGAAGGTATATTTAAATACCTTTTTCAATTCATTATATATCATTTGCCAAAAAGTCTTAATCCTTGGGCATGTCCACCAAAGGCGAAAGAATGTACCTTCAGTCTCTTTACATTTCCAACATTTATTGTCAGACAAGTGGTAATTTTTTGCAAGCTTGACTGGGGTCATGTACCACCTATAAATCATTTTCATAATATTTTCCTTTAAGGCATTACATGCCGTAAATTTCAAACCGGTTGCTTAGTTTTCGTTTTTATTATGTATTTGTTCTTTATGTGGACTGCCCTGAGATCTGCGGATGAAGGGCGGTATACTAATTTAATGAATACATAAGAATAGCAACAATAATAGAACCCACGTTGACTTGCAACACTGGTAGCCCAGGGAGCATCCTCCAGATGTTGTTGGACTACAATTCCCATCATGCTTGATCACTGGCCATGCTGGTTTGGGCTGATGGGAGTGCAGTGCCACCTGGAGGGCATCACAGTAGCTCACCCAGGGAGCTAATCCAGTGGTGGACTTTGAACTTTACAATTTCAATGGCACCCTGGGCATTGCCCAAGTTTGGTGCCCCCGCCTCTTGCCTTCCGATGTTTGTCATTGTCGCAGTGCCCCCTGAGGCACCTAGTGTGGACGAACCAGTCACACACCCCTTGTCAAGAAATAGTTCAAAGATGAGGACTGGGGAATGCACTCTATGGCAGACTGTCACTTGGGAAGACCGGTGAACTAATACCAGTGTACTGGAAGAAGCAAAGATTGCCAGTGTTGAAGCAATGATTCTTCAACATCAACTTCACTGGACTGGTCATGTTGTGTGGATGCCTGATTATAGTCTTCCAACATTATGTTTGCTGACTGGGAATGGTTGTGGACCACCGGTATAAAATTTACGGCATGTAATGCCTTAAAGGAAAATATTATGAAAATGATCTATAGGTGGTACATGACCCCAGTCAAGCTAGCAAAAATCTATCATTTGCCTGACAATAAGTGTTGGAAGTGTAAAGAAACTGAAGGTACTTTTTACCACCTTTGGTGGACGTGCCCAAAGATTAAGGCTTTCTGGGAAATGATATATAATGAAATGAAAAAGGTACTTAAATGTACTTTCCCTAAGAAACCAGAGGCCTTTCTCTTGGGCATTGTTGGCCAATCGGTGCCGAGGAAAGACAGAACTTTTTTTATGTATGCTACTACAGCAGCAAGAATACTCATCGCAAAGCATTGGAAGACCCAAGATCTACCCACTCTGGAAGAATGGCAGATGAAGCTGATAGACTATATGACATTGGCTGAAATGACTGACAGAATCCGTGAACAGGGGAAAGAGACGGCGGAGGAAGATTGGAAGAAATTTAAAACTTATCTTAAGAAATATTATAAAATTGATGAATGCTAAAATGTTGAGGTTTTTAGTAAGAAAAGGAGATTACAGCGACAAAAGATTAAGTAAAAGAAAAGAACAATTAAGGGACAAATTTAACAAAATTAAGTTGAGGATTTGCTGAAATAATTTCGGAAATTGGGATGTAGAAAGGGGAGGTTTGGGGGAGTCAGAGAAGTGAGGTCTATGAAAAAAGGAGAGGAAATTATACATGTTTGTTTGTTTCTTTATTTGTTTGTATTGTTTATAAAAACTTTGTGTAACTAATAAAAAATATTATAAAAAAAAGATTATAGTCTTCCAAAGCAACTACAGTGATACCTCGGGTTACATATGCTTCAGGTTACAGACTCCGCTAACCCAGAAATAGTACCTTGGGCTAAGAACTTTGCTTCAGGATGAGAACAGAAATCGTGCTCCGGCAGCAGCAGGAGGCCCCATTAGCTGAAGTGGTGCTTCAGGTTAAGAACGGACCTCCGGAATGAATTAAGTACTTAACCCAAGGTACCACTGTACTCTATTCCGAACTTAAAAACGGGAAGCGTAATGCTGGTAGTCAACAAAAGAAGTTTAAAGACTGTCTTAAGGCATTTTTTTAAAAAATGTAGTATAGATACCAGCAACTGGGAAACACTGGCCTGTGAGTGCTCCAATTGGAGAACAGCCTTTACCAAAGGTGTCATTAGCTTTGAAGACACTCAAACTCAGGATGCATGCTAAGAGGAAGACATGCTTGACAAACCCTCACCGTGATCAACTTCTGCCCAGAAACCAATGTCCACTGTGGAAGGACATGTGGATTCAGAATTGGCTTCCACAGTCACTTACAGACTCATTGTTAAAACAGTGTTTATGGAAGACAATCTTACTCGGCTACGAGTGATCACCGAAGAAGACGAAGAGGACGAAGAGGATGAAGCGGACAAAGAAGGAGGAGGAGGAGGAGGAGGAGGAGGGGGAGAAACATTCAATGACAGACCAGCTTCTCAAACCACCACCACCCCCTTGTCCACAGCAGAAGCAGAGAGAGAGACAGAAGCTGAACAGCTTAGGGGGGAGTTACCCAGTTATGAGATAATGACAACAGAACCAGAAAGGAGGGGGCAGCCAGTTGAGACGTCACCTGAGAGTGTGGGGGGACCCCCCTCCCCTCAGACCCAGAGCTCTGAATGTATCAGAGAGCAAAGGAGTCAGAGGGAGGTAGGAACTTCCCGTTGGCTCTGAAAAAGGTTGTAGGAACCGTAAGGAGGATTAGACAAGCCAACTGCCCTCCATGCGGAGAGCTGCGTATTTGAGCTCGCAATGTGGTTCTGCAATAAAAGGACTATGAATCTATCAACTGCTCATTAATTCTTATCTGTGAAGTTACCAAAGGGAGGGGAGGACTCTCCGTGCCTGACACCCCTAAATCTGGCTCTGTCCGATCCTTTGTAAAGCTGTCTTAAAAGTGAGAAGGGCCACAACTCTGCAGTAAAGCTTTGCGTGCAGAAGGTCCCTGGGTCAATGCCCGGCACCTTCAGGAGGGGCTGGAAGTGATCCTGATCCTGAAACCCTGGAGAGCCTCTGTCAGTCAGTGCAAGCAATACTGAACTACATGGAGCAATGCTTTAGGCAGATTCCTCTGTCCTTTGCAAGTGGTCCGCCAGACTCCAGAGTTTTGAGGAGGATCTGATATAAAGGTAAAAGGTAAAGGGACCCCTGACCATTAGGTCCAGTCGTGGCCGACTCTGGGGTTGCGGCGCTCATCTCGCTTTATAGGCCGAGGGAGCCGGTGTACAGCTTCCGGGTCATGTGGCCAGCGTGACTACGCCGCTTCTGGCGAACCAGAGCAGCGCACGGAAATGCTGTTTACCTTCCCACCGGAGTGGTACCTATTTATCTACTTGCACTTTGATGTGCTTTCGAACTGCTAGGTTGGCAGGAGCTGGGACCGAGCTACCCACAAATCCCTTGCAGGTACAAAGTTTGCTCCATCCTAGCCCTGGACCAAAATGTGAAGGGTAATTATTCTCTGTCAGGTTCTCCTGGCAGGAGATTGTGTGAAAAACTCTTCCATTTCAGCAGCTGAATGTTTATTATTATTATTATTATTATTCCACTCCGTATCTGGAACAAAACGTGAAATCATTTTAATTGCTCTTATACATGAAATTGTTTTTGATAAGATCCATTGCGGATGGTTTGGACCTTCCTTGCTCTTAGCTTGTGGAATCCCTACTAGGCACTACATATGGGAAACATTCCATCAATGAAATAAACAAGCAGCAAATATAATCACATTGCACACAAATCACATCTCTGGGACTTGCTTCCTCCTGAGTAGTCACACAGAGGATTTCCCTGTCACCCTCCTCATTCACAGGTTGATTTGTTTACAACGTTCCAAATCAGTGTATCTCTAACATGCCTTTTGTTTTTGATGGATGGCTTCTATCTGCCTCTTAATTTTCTTTGCTACTCCGTTGCATCGTTTTGTCATAGTTGCAGCCGCTGTTTTTCGTCATTCCAGGGAAGCCGCTTAAGCAAAATTCCACCTGGAAAGGGGCAAGGCATTCCCTCCAAGAATGAATGCAGAATCTTGCGATCCCGGTCCACTGAAGAGCAAGCTGTGTGTAGAAACACACCTCCATCCATGAACCCCCATCTGGATTAGAACAAAGGAACCTGCCTTAGATATGGCATCAGGTCATTTGCGTGGACAGGCGGAGTCCCCCAAACCCTGGGCGGCCTCCATGTGGAATAACGACTCAAGACAATGTGCTATGGGATTAAAATTGGCCACAACTTTATTATGTTTCAGATGTGGGTAGACCTTGGCTCAGGCATTGGGCATTTATCTCTCCCAGTCCCCCACCGGGGATGTGGGGAACATCAGGGTTATCCAGAGTGTGTGTGGTGAATGGGCTGGCTCTGGAGAACATATATTCAAGCAGAGAGAGCCCGGCCCTGTTACGCCGCCATCGCAGTGGAGAGTAAGGATAACCTCTAGGTGTACTGACAGAGCCTCCACTCAAACAATCCCTTTAACGGGGAACCCTGGTATCGCCACCGCAAAGAGGAGGGGGGCGTGGGTCACCGCTGCACCCCACCCCCCAATTCAGGGAAGATAGACTAATGATTCCGCCCAAGGCCCGATACCGTCAAAGTTGTGACATTTTGCTATGGGAAAGGCAAACCTGCCAATGCAGGGGAATTCCTTTCCGGCCCTTCAACAGCGACCTTGACGTAGCAGCGCCTGCGTACCTGTGGAGAAAAAATTAACCTGCAAAAGAAGTCCTAACTGAGGGTGGGTAGGGTGGGAGAAACTCTGGAGCCTACTGATGATTCCCAGGTAAGATCCTTCCCCTATTGTGTGGGCAGGGTGGTCCCTCTCCCTACCTGGCCTGATCACCATGGCAACGCCTCCCCAGGCGGGACTGGGCAATTGGCTGAGGGAGGCGGAGACCTCCAGGTATCCCACCTGGGGAAGGTCAAGCCAAGCCTGTGCTAATGGTGCCACATAGGGTCCAGGGGGCTGCGCATGACCATGCAAAGGGCGCCCCCCATTTAATGTGGGGAGCGGTTATTCTCCATCTAGCCCAATATTGTCAGCATTGACTAGCCGCTGCACTCCAGAATTTCAGGCCAGGGGTCACAGACAAACTGGAACGTGTCCAGAGGAGGGCAACCAAAATGGTCAAAGGCCTGGAAACGATGCCTTATGAGGAACGGCTAAGGGAGCTGGGCATGTTTAGCCTGGAGAAGAGGAGGTTAAGGGGTGATATGATAGCCATGTTCAAATATATAAAAGGATGTCACATAGAGGAGGGAGAAAGGTTGTTTTCTGCTGCTCCAGAGAAGCGGACACGGAGCAATGGATCCAAACTACAAGAAAGAAGATTCCACCTAAACATTAGGAAGAACTTCCTGACAGTAAGAGCTGTTTGACAGTGGAATTTGCTGCCAAGGAGTGTGGTGGAGTCTCCTACTTTGGAGGTCTTTAAGCAGAGGCTTGACAACTATATGTCAGGAGTGCTCTGATGGTGTTTCCTGCTTGGCAGGGGGTTGGACTCGATGGCCCTTGTGATCTCTTCCAACTCTATGATTCTATGATTCTTTCCTGTTTCTCCTTGGAGCATTGAACCTGGGTCTTCTGCATGCAAGCTGTAGCACTGAGCTACAGCCCTTTACTCGGGAATCAGGCCCTATATGGGATGGAGAGGAGACCTGGCCTTTGAGGCCTATGAAGGTGTTGTCCTGGGATGCACAGGTTTTTGTATTCATCCAGAGCCCACCCAAACCGTTTCACTGCCTAGGGTGAAGGACAAGATGGAACATACGCTATGTATGAAAATCTCCAACTTGGCAGCAGCTGAATCTTACTCCAGAATTGGCTGCATCTACCATAGGCACAAGGGACGTGGGTGGTGCTGTGGTCTAAACCACAGAGCCTAGGGCTTGCTGATCGGAGGGTCGGCGGTTTGAATCCCTGTGATAGGGTGAGCTCCCGTTGTTCGGTCCCTGCTCCTACCAACCTAGCAGTTCAAAAGCCCGTCAAGTGCAAGTAGATATATAGGTACCGCTCCGGCGGGAAGGTAAACGGCATTTCCATGCACTGCTCTGGTTCGCCAGAAGCGACTTAGTCATGCTGGCCACATGACCCAGAGAAACTGTCTGCGGACGAATGCCGGCTCCCTGAGCCAGTAAAGCAAGATGAGCAACGCAACCCCAGAGTCGTTCATGACTGGACCTAACGGTCAGGGGTCTCTTTACCTTTTACCATATGCACACTAGCTTGGGGGCACAGGTGAGGCTGTGGGGGCACGCACAGTTCTGTCCTCTTCCTCCAATTACTGGAACACAGAACACTCCCTTATTCTTGAATCAGACTCAATGGTTCATCTATCTACTGGTGGTTTTCATATTTCTTGTAAACCTTGAACTTAAAAATGGAAAGCATAATTCTGCTGGTCAAAAAAAGAGGTTCAAAGACTTTCTCAAGGCAAATCTAAAAAAAAAAAAGTAGTATAAACATTGACAACTGGGAAACACTGGCCTGCAAGCACTTCAATTAGAGAACAGCATTTACCCAAGGTAACATGAGTTTTGAAGATGCTCGAACTCAGGACGCAAGGGAGAAACGTGCTAAGAGGAAGGCACGCTTGGCAAACCCTCACCATGATCAACTCCTGCCCGGAAACCTATGTCCCCACTGTGGAAGGACGCGTGGATCCAGAATTGGCCTCCACAGACATTTACAGACCCACTGTTAAGACCATGTTCATGGAAGACAATATTATTAGGCTACGAGTGATCTCCAAAGCAGAAGATATAATTTTTGTTATATGATAATTTAAAAGAACAGACATGGGCAAATTCAAGGCTGCAGTTTCGGAGCTGTCTTCAAGAGTAGCCCCACACAAAGCCCATTACGGTTATCCATCTGGGAGCTCACCAACGCAGTGTGGCGGTGACACGATCCTTGCACAAGCAGAACCAAGAGACAGAAGACCTGGTGCGAAAGGAGAAGCAGTGGAAATGAAAGGGGCAGACCGCATGTCTTTGCTTGGAGAGGTACGTCCACCTTTTCTGCCTGTCTCATAAACTGGTTGCATCTCTCCAAAGGATACGTAACCATTATAATCCTTTGTTCCCGAGTCTGGTTTCATTTCATCTCTTATCAGCCCGGCCCCAAAAAGCTCTATTTTAAAAAGAGGGAAGTCGGCACAGACGCATGTGAGAATGTGCACCCAGGAGATAAATGTCTCCATTGGGACTGATTAACTAGTAAACCTGTTTTCCAGAAGTTGCTGATTATTTCTGCAGAGAAGTGAGCTTGCCTGCTGAATTAACAATGAATTTGCAGAGATGTCCCAGCTTCTGTTGGCTCCATTAAATTTCCCACAGAGTGAAATGACTCCAGCTTTCTCGGCTTTCATGTTTGAGAGAGAAACAGAACCACATCATACCAGAACAACCATCCAGTCCCACTGCCATTTCTCCACAGTAAGGGTGTGGTGGGGGTGTGAGAGAGATTGGCTGACTGGACCCCCAAAATGCTCACTAATGGTTCCTCGTCATCCTGGGGGGAAAGTGACAACTGGGGTGACGTGCGGTTCTCTCCTGGGTCCATTGTTGTTCACCATCTTTGTAAACGACTTGGATGAAGGAATTGAGGGGACGATCATCTAATTTGCAGATGACACCAAACTGGGAGGGATAGCCAATGCCAGAGAAGACTGAATCGGGATTCAAAATGACCTTAATAGATTGGAGAACTGGGTGCAAGCAAACAAAATGAATTTCAACAGGGAGAAATGTCAGATTCTGCACATAGGCTGGAAGAACCATCTGCTCCAATATAAGATGGCGGGCACCTGGCTTGCTGGTAGTACAAGTGAAAAGGATCTAGGGGTTTTCATGGACCACAAGCCTAAGACTGTGATGATGATGATAATGATAATAATTTATATCCTGCCCTTCCCAGCCAAAACCGGACTCAGAGCAGCTAACAACAGTAGAAGTAACACAGCATTCTAAAATCAATTCATTCTAAAATCAATTCAGAATCAAATTAATGGCAACCACTGAGCTAGAGTTCTGTGAGGATTACCAAAGGAGGGGGTCAGACTGTGCCTTGGCCAAAGGTAGGCGGAACAGCTCTGTCTTGCAGGCCCTGTGGAAAGATGTCAAGTCCCGCAGGGCCCTAGTCTCTTGTGACAGAGCGTTCCACCAGATTGGGGCCACGGCCGAAAAAGCCCTGGCTCTGGTTGAGGCCAGCCTAACCTCCTTGTGCCCCGGGATCTCCAAGATGATTTGTTTGAAGACCGTAAGGTCCTCCGTGGGACATATCAGGAGAGGCGGTCCCATAGGTACGAGGGTCCTAGGCCGTATAGGGCTTTAAAGGTTAAAACCAGCACCTTAAACCTGATCCTGTATTCCACCAGGAGCCAGTGCAGCTGTTATTGCACTGGGTGAATGTGATCCCGCAGCGAGGACCCCGTAAGGAGTTTCGCCGTGGCATTCTGCACTCGCTGGAGTTTCTGGGTCAGTCTCAAGGGCAGCCCCACGTAGAGTGAGTTACAGCAGCAAAAAGAGCTGAAGTTATTCTAGGCTGCATCAATGGAAGTCTAGTGTCCAGATCAAAGGAAGTAATCATGCTGCTCTATTCTGCCTTGGTCAGGTCACATCTAGAATACTGTGTCCAATTCTGAGTGCCACAATTTAAAAAGGATATTGACCAGCTGAGATGTGTGCAGAGGAGGGCAAACAAGATGGTCTGGAAACCAAGCCTTATGAGGAACAATTGTGGAAATTGGGTGTATTTAGCCTCGACAAGAGGATACTGAGAGGTGATGTGATAGCCATCTTCAAATATCTCAAGGGCTGCCACATGGAAGAAGCAGCAAGATACCGGTAGTTTTCTTTTGCTCCAGAGGTGAGAACTCAAACCAATGGTTCAAGTTATGAGAGAGGAGATCCCAACAAAATATCAGAAAGGACTTTCTAACAGTCAGAGCTGTTCAACAGTGGAATGTCTGCACTGAGAAAACTACCAGCAAAAGCAGTTACCTATTTAATAGAATTTTAAAAACCACAAAATCAGCAGCAGACTAAAAACAGATTAAAAGACACATCAACATATCTGGGTCGGCTTGTCGAAACAAGGAATACTTTTTTAGCAGGTGCCAAAAAGACAGAGAAGGCACGTGCCTGATATCAATAGGCAGGCAGTTCCGAAGTCTAGCTGGTGCCATACGAAAAGACTGGTTTTATTACAAATGTGGAACGGATATTATGAGGCACCAGCCTCACCAATTAACAGGCATCAAAAGAACCTCCCAATACCTTCTGGCCATGGAACTTTTCCAAAATGGCAGCTTTGGCGTGACACCGCCCTGGGGCCTTCCCAGACTGTTCCAACCTGTTTAACTAGAAAGGAGTAAAGGTAAAGGGACCCCTGACCATTAGATTCAGTCGTGGCCAACTCTGGGGTTGGGGCGCTCATCTCGCTTTATTGGCCGAGGGAGCTGGCGTACAGCTTCCAGGTCATGGAGCCAGCATGACTAAGCCGCTTCTGGCAAACTAGAGCAGCGCACAGAAACACCGTTTACCTTCCCGCTGGAGTGGTACCTATTTATCTACTTGCACTTTGACGTGCTTTCGAACTGCTAGGTGGGCAGGAGCAGGGACCGAGCAACGGGAGCTCACCCTGTCATGGGGATTCGAATTGCCGACCTTCTGATCGGCAAGTCCTAGGCTCTGTGGTTTAGACCACAGCGCCACCTGCGTCCCAACTAGAAAGGAACTTCACTGCAATATCCCCCTTTGCATGCATATATATATATATATATATATATATATATATATATATATATGCTTGTTGTTGTTGTTTTTTTGTTTACTGGCATTTCTATGCCAATATTTGCACTGGAAGATCTCCTTTCTTTCATAAATGTTTTTCCCCCCAATGCAACAGCAGTAACTTGCTTGTTTACCAGTTTTATTTTAGACGTGAGTATTAAACCAGCATCACTCTCTTGATAATTATTCGCCTCTGCCTCTCTTCCTCTCGTTCCAATTCTCCATGACAAAACTGCAAGGGTATTTCACATTTTCCACCTAATTGAGCAGATCTAAACACCCAGAAGCTAGCACACCCCTGTCATAGAGAGAGGCTGCCTATTTTTGCTCCTCAGGGGAGACACATTTAAATATTGATGTGTTCCTGAGTTATAGTCAAAATAGTCATAGAAAAAGGGGGGAGGAGGAAAGAAAGCAGCGAGTCATCCTTAGGCCAATTTCCTCGTCTCTCTTTCAGTGTAAATGTTTTCAAGGAAAGACAGATAGAAAGTATTAGGGCTGTCAATTAAATCTTTCAGTTGATTAATCACCTATCTTTTAACTGACTGATTAAATTTAAATAAATTTGCACATTAACAAACCCTCAGAGGATCTTGAAGGATGGGTGTTGTTTCTCAACATACAGCTTAATATATAAAAACTACCTCTCCGTGTTACAAACAGATGCCATGGTTTGCACAAAGCTGGGGATCTGGAGGCCAAGCTATTTCTTGATTTCTGCAGAACCACCAAAAAGAACTCCACAACTGAACAAATTCAAGCTACATCCATGTTTCGGAGGACTCAGATTCAAAGCAGATTGACATTGGTTGATAGTAAGCACCATCAACTACAGGTCAACTCAAATCTAAAGCCCGAGAAATCACCAATTTTAAGGCTTGGGAAGCTGCAAGCATTGGTGAGATCTAGGCCTTCCCAATGGCACGGCCATCTTTCAATAAGTCTTCTCCCATGGAGGTCCACCCTGTGGGATGTAAGAATCAGGTGCAGTCAAACACAACATTGGTAGAACAGACATGAAGGTTGTCTCAATCCTCCAGCCGGAACTTCATGCTTTCCAGGACTGAGACAAAACTTCTTATGTGTAACTTGAGATGGGTGTGGCCTCTCCTGAAGTAGAATGATCCAGAACCACAGGCTTGCGACCATCTTGTCTCTCTTGTCTCTATTGATGCCATTTTAACAACAGCACTACTAAGATGCACCTTTGGCTCCAGGCCAAGAGAAGAAAAGGGGGCCTTTCTCCCATAAGGAGATAGTCACCACATTTAAACTATGTTCTAACCTTTTAAGTCTGCCTTCTGGGAACCTTTCTGTGAACAGATGATTACTTGTGAGCTAACGGTTTATCCTTTACAGAAGACTGCGTAGCGTCTTATTTTAGGAGGGATTAAACGGGGAAAATACCAGGAAATATTTACAGAGACTCTAACAAGTCTGAGCAAGCTATCTGCTGTGCGTGTGTTTAAAAAGGGGGAATGTTAACTCTGCTGATTTTGTTGAACTTGTAAAAACAAGTTGGGATAGGATATCTTAGCATAGCTGTCAACTTTTCCCTTTTTTAAAGGGAAATTCCCTTATTCCGAATAGGATTCCGCACAAGAAAAAGGAAAAGTTGACAGCTATGTATCTTAGACAATATATCCTCCCCCGCATCCCTAAACATTCCCACAAACCCTGCCCACTTCCTTCTAAGAGGCTGGTAGGTAAATCTCCTTGCTGAATCAAGAGAATGTTGCATCGTATATCCTCCAAATTCAGGACACCATCTTCCCATTGTCTTATCTTGAGAGCACCGCAGCCATTTGGGTTGCTGTCATCTTGCCACACTTCCCCCCAAAAAAGCATCTTTGGGGGGCACATCACCCAAAAACATGAGTTTTGGGACACCACACAAGATTGCAGCCCCCCAAAAGCGCTTTCTTCAGGAGGTTATTGTGCAAAATGGTGGTGACCAAAATGGCTGCCATTGTCTCGCGATAAAAAAAAGAGAGATATCCCATTTTTACCCGGGACACTTGCTGGGTATGGGAATCACATACCCTCCAACTTTTCTCTGATGAAAATAGGGACATCCTAAGGGGAAGTGGGACACGGGTGGTGCTGTGGGTTAAACCACAGAGCCTAGGACTTGCTGATCAGAAGGTCAGCGGTTCCAATCCCCGTGACGGGGTGAGCTCCCGTTGCTCGGTCCCTGCTCCTGCCCACCTAACAGTTCAAAAGCACGTCAAAGTGCAAGGAGATAAATAGGTACCGCTCCGGCAGGAAGGTAAACGGAGTTTCCGTGCACTGCTCTGGTTCACCAGAAGCGGCTCAGTAATGCTGGCCACATGACCCGGAAGCTGTCTGTGGATAAATGTCGGCTCCCTTGGCCTATAGAGTGACATGAGCGCGCAACCCCAGAGTTGTCTGCGACTGGACCTAACGGTCATAGGTACCTTTACCTTTAAGGGAAAGTGGGACGTTCCTGAATCAAATCAGAAACCAGGACGGATTCTCTAAATCCCTGGCATCAGAACACTTTGTTGTGGCCCATCTTGCATCTGTCTCTGAAATATTCTTTTTCACCAGTGGTTATGAGGCATCTGATCAAGGCCTGTATTTTAAAATGAGCTTAAAGATATATTTGCAAATGTTTGTATGTTTCATGCCAGGCATAAAGCAGCTGGCTAAGTACTTTGGCAGTTGTTTATCTTCCTGCTCTCCTGAACACGGCCCCCCTGATTTATAGCTGTATCTGTAGGACTTTACATGAATTCATGTAAAGTGGAGGTGTCCTGTGTAGAACGGCCGGCGCTGCTAGAGGGCAGACGTTCTCTGGCTTGTAGGCTGCTGCGCATGCGCTGAAGAGGCGGCTTTCTTGTGTCAAAAAAAAAAAGCGACAATAAAAGGTGAAGGCTGGCGGCCGGCGGCGGCTACACGGGCCACATGACGAGGTCTGGCGGGCCAGATTCGGCCCGCGGGCCTTGTGTTTGACACCCGTGTATTACAGAATACAATCAAGCTGCAAAAACAGAATCCAATCAAGCTGCAAAAAAATTAAGAGTTGGTAAATAGTAAGATTTATTGTTTAACAGAAAATAATACCATGTGCCTCCCATCAGACTCGAGCCATATTTTCCTAAGGTTAAAGGGCAAGAGCTAATGGGAACAGCAGCTGGCTGGGAAAGGGGGTCGTAAATTGAAGAGGCTGCTTTTGAAGCTGTTTTACTGAGTTCCTTTTTACTTTGAAAAGGCCTTTTCTTCTAAAAAGCTATCTATGTTATGTATGAAATTTGTTGGCTTCATGTAATTATGCAAAGAATTTAGAAAGTAAGAAATGTTAGATTCTTATGTTAGATTCTTATTTCATTGATGGTGTGTGAGAAGGTGAACCCAAGATCTCTGTTTAGATAGAATTTAAAACCATGAGCCATCTGTTTTAGCCATTTGTTTTAGAGTGCAGGGGCAACAGGGCAAAAGGTGATCTGGTAATTAAGGTGCCTTGTTGAGGCAAAGGTAAGATATATGGCTACTTGTCTGCCATTTATGGATAGAAGGAAATATAGCTCTTTGTCTCCCATAAAAGGTAATAGGAAATGGGTGTATCGTTTATGATTGGTTCTAGCAAACAGCCAATAGGAATTTCAACCAGGCTGATTGGACAGAGGCAGCCAAAGGAGGAGCAAGGGGGCTGGGCTGAGGAAATATAAGTGCTGGCCATCAGGGCTGGAGGGGGGGGGCAGAGCTTTGGTATCCATATACCACTGTGTCTCTCATTTATTTGTTTGACAAATAAATTATTATTTTAATTTCTCTATTGCTGCGTTGAATATTTCATTCCAGCTAAGCGTTAACCACAAGCAGTGTGCTACATTTTACTGGTTGCTTTAAATAGATTCTGTGATCACGATTTGAGGCTTTTCTTCATGTGCCTCTTCACAAGAGGTCCAGAGGGCGGCAACACGATAACGGGGCCTTTTCTGCAGTGGCTTCCCATTGTGGGATGCTCTCCCCAGAGAGGCTCGCCTGGCGCCTTCATTATACATCTTTAGGGGCTAGGAGAAAACGTTTCTCTATAACCCGGCCTTCGGCTGATTAACATTCTATGTCCTTTTAAGTGTGTTTGTAGGAGAGGGTTTATTGGTTTGTTTTTGTTCTGGTTCTGGTTTCTATTATGTATTTTGGGTTCTCATTTTCCATTTTAATGTTGTGAACCACCATGTGATCTTCAGAGGAAGGGTGGTGAAATATACGCAGAGTTGAGAGTGGATTTCATGCTCTTTATTCAGCTCATAGTGGTGAGGAGGAATGGAAGTTCCCCCAGAATGTCTGCTTTATATACATTATTTACACAATGGGCCCCACATGATTGGCTAATTCCGGGATTCACCTGTAGGCCAATCAGGTTGTAGATTCACTTCCACCTGGAGATGGATTGGGTGGCTCCTGTGGACCAATCAGACTGCTGCATTCTGGACCCTATTGTTCTGCGACCAATCAGACTGCTGCCTTTTGGATCCTATTCAACTCAGTACATAACAGGTGGTATATAAATTTAATTAAAATAAAATAAAATACAGTGGAACCTTGGGTTGTGGACATAATCCATGACAGAGGCACGTCCACAACCCACAGCGATCGTAACCTGCAGTGCCATGTCTATGCACGACCGTGATGCGATTTGGCTCTTCTGCGCATGCGCAAGCGGTGAAACCCAGAACTAGCCCTTTCTGGTACTTGCGGGTTTCCCACCGTCCACAACCTGAAAACACGTAACCCGAAGCATTTGTAACCCGAGGTACCACTGTAGATAAATATCCTCCAACACTAAAAGAGTTTAAAACAAACAAAACAGCAACAAAGAAGCAGCCAAATTGCTCCCAAGTTGTTCTCAAAAGTACATCCGAGCAAATTGTGCTGCTGTTGCCAGGCTGTGTTTGCGTCCTCGTCGTCATTTCCCCCACCCAACCCTGTTGGAGATGATTCTTAGTCACAAACCGCTTCTGCTCCCTGCCAGGACTGTCACTGAGCGTTTACTCCGGTTCGACGCTGAAAATGGGACGCCAGCCAGATGGGTTAACAGAGGTGGGCAAACGCTGGAACAACTCATTTACCGCCTTGTGCTGAGTGTCATAAATTTATTAGCAAGGAGGCCGAGCTGACACCTCAGTGACAGGATATAATTCCTTTACCCAAAAGCCTTAACAGCCCTTGACACAAAAAATTAAGCTAAATTACATTATTTTAAAGGAGCAGATGGGGAATGCTAAACGTTTACCCAGAGAAACGGAGAAGCTACCTCGACACAGTCCATTACGACTGCTAAGGAACAAGAGAATGACATCTAATGCCTTCCATTAGAGACTCCCCGGAAGAAGTTCCAGGTAAGAAACATCACCTAGGAGCTGTCGTAAAAACTGTACAAGAGCCCGGCCGTAGGTTGGGCAAAAGCATTGTCACGCCCCAAGCTGAAACTAGTTGTCTGATTGACCTGGATGTGTGTGTGTGTACTGTGCTAGAATAGGGGTGCAGATGATGTTTAATAATAATAATAATAATAATAATAATAATAATAATAATATTCCCCACCTTTTCCCCTGACAGGGATTCAAGGCATCTTACAGATAAAATAGGAACAGATAAAAATAGGGAGCAAGGGAGACAATCATTCAAAAACAATTAAACATTAATTAAAAGATAGATAATTTATTACGGTCAAAGACCAGCTCACATAACACAATAAAAGCAGCGTTCATAAAGATAAAATATACAATCAGAGCAGATTGCAGCAATAGCTCGTGAGTTAAAATTGAGGTATATACATACACCCGTACAACTGAGATTTGGGCTACCATAAAAATTGACCCTGAGGCGCTCCAAAGGGCGACTTCAACATTTCCCTAGTAAGCTATTTTATTCTGGAGGATGATCTGTGCCTACAAATCTGGGCGCAGAATCTGGCTACCAGCGAGGTCGTCTTGTGATCTTTGCCTAAGAGGAGAGAATTAAATCTAGACTCGTCTGAAAGATCGGCGAGCCTCTTCAGCAAAGGATCAATGGTGTCTCTACGAATCTCAACATAAAAAGGACATCTAAAAATATATATGTTTGGGGCTTCCTATTTCCCCTAATGGGCAGGAATTAAAAGCACATATACACAGAAAAGATCTATTAAGAAACATACAGATAATTATAATCAAAACACCATGGCGCCAGCCCCACTGAGCGTGCCTATGAAGGTTGTGGGACTGAGAGAAGGGCTTCCCCTGAAGATCTCAAAACCTGAGCAGGTTTGTATGAGGGAATGTCTTCCTGTACCGCCTTAGCCCACCTGGTGTTGTTTCTTGGGGCTCCAGCTCCCATCAGCCCCAACCAGCGTGGCCAACAGTCAAGGATGATGGGAGCTGTAGTCCAAGGATGTCTGCAGCGCCATCTCTGTCCTCCAGCGTCCTGGACAGGGGCAGCAATGCTTCCGAGTACCAGTTGCTGGAAACCACAGGAGGGGAGAGCGCTCTTGTCTCCTGTGAGAACAGGATGCTGGACTATATGGACGACTGGCCTATCCAGAGGGTCTTCCTTTGTTCTCTACAGTGGTGCCTCGCAAGACGAAATTAATTCGTTTTTTCTTCTTGCGAGTTTTTCGTCTTGCGAAGCACGGTTTCCCATAGGAATGCATTGAAAATCAATTAATGCGTTCCTATGGAAACCGCTTGCCAGGCTGGCGGTGCGGAGAAGGGCTTTTCTCCCCACCGCAAGCCTTCAGGACAGGTATGGGAACAGAGGGGAAGGGGCGCAGCGCTTCTCCTCTGTTCCCGGGGCTTGCGGTGGGAGGAGGGTTTTTCCTCCCCACCGCCAACATTCAGAACAGCATTCTGAATGTTGGCGGTGGGAAGTAAAACCCTCCTCCCACCGCAAGTCTTCAGGACAGCCATCCGAAGGCTGGCGCGGGGAGAAGGTCTCTCCGCCCCACCGCCAGCCTTTGGAGGATCCTTCCGAAGGCTGGCGGCGGGAGGAGGTCTCTCCGCCCCACCGCCAGTCTTCGGAGCATCCTTCCAAAGCCTGGCGGCGGGAGGAGGTCTCTCCGCCCCACCGCCAGCCTTCGGAGGAGGTCCGAGGACAGTGGGGAAGACGCGCTGCGCTTCCCCGCTGTCCCGGAGATTTCCCTATGGGCTTTCATCTTGCGAAGGAAGCCCATAAGGAAATTCGTTTTGCGAAGTGCCTCCAAAACAGAAAACCCTTTCGCCTAGCAGGTTTTCCGTCTTGCGAGGCGTTCGTCTTGCGGGGCACCACTGTATTCAGGCAAGCAAGATGCATGATCAAAGTTCAAGGGCACATCTTGGGAAAACGCTCAAGGTATGAGGCAGGTGTTGGAGAAAAGCAAATGCATTTCCTTCTCTTGAGCTTGTAGTTAATGCATGTCTTACTTTAAAGCACACGAGGGCACGGTTTGTCTAGTGATCTAACCGCCCCTTGCTCTCTGTGTAAGTTAACTCTGTCCTTAAAACCTGATACTTTCTTCTTCTTCTTTTTGCTGCCTCCCAACTTATTGATACAATGTCTGCCATTTCTCTCTTTCTTCTCTAATGATCCTGTAAATAGTTCCTGCCAAAATAAATTGGTTCCTGCATGAATAAAGCCTCGGGACTCCAGAAACTGAAAGTGATTGTTTCAGTCTGACTCGGCTGAGCTGCAAGCTCTCCTAACAGCAGGGGCAGTGAAAGATGTGGTATGGCAGGGTCCTAGGGTGTGATAGAGACACCTGGAGGGCTGGCATTAGACTAACTCATTGGTGCTGATTCCTGGTTGGTCCCACGGAATCTGTTTCAAAACCCAGCCCTCATCACCCCCAACCTCTGGCCTTTGGCAGAAGGCATGAACACAGCTTCACCCACTCCCCTTTTCCTTCCAAAAACTCAGGGAGCGTGGTTTGAAGGTGAGAACAAGGCTGAATGTGACTGAAAGTGATACAGTTTTACCGAAAGGGTTTTTGTTTTTTTAAGGCACCAAACAGATGGTAATCTACAAAGAAATAAAACCAAAAGGGAAAGAAAACTCACATTAGCAATGAAACCAAGGCATTGGAAAAAACTAACAGAGAGAGAGAGAGCTGTAAAAGCAGGGAAGAGTAAAGCTGATGGCCTAATTAATGAGAAGAGAAAACTCAAAATAATGGCAAAGGAAGGGAGGGAAACGTTCGTAGCTAGCAGTAAAGTTCCCATCCCATAATTGTAGCGAAGGTGGGAAATGGGAACTTAACTATGATCTGCTATGATACTGTTCAAGCGGATCTAAGAGAAGAGCTAAGGGAGGGAAGTATTCTTTTTTAACAAGAACAACCAATTTTTTTAAATATTTTTCACTTGCTTACACATATAAAGAGAGAGAGAGGTGAGTCTGGGGGTCTCGTCTACATGGTGCCCAAGCCCCTTCTAATTCCTGGGGTCCTGAATCTTGTTGTTGTTGTTGTTTAGTCATTTAGTTGTGTCCGACTCTTCGTGACCCCCTGGACCAGAGCATGCCAGGCACTCCTGTCTTCCACTGCCTCCCGCAGTTTGGTCAAACTCATGCTGGTAGCTTCGAGAACACTGTCCAACCATCTCGTCCTCTGTCATCCCCTTCTCCTTGTGCCCTCCATCTTTCCCAGCATAAGGGTCTTTTCCAAGGAGTCTTCTCTTCTCATGAGGTGGCCAAAGTCTTGGAGCTTCAGCTTCAGGATCTGTCCTTCCAGTGAGTACTCAGGGCTGATTTCCTTCAGAATGGAGAGGTTGGATCTTCTTGCAGTCCATGGGACTCTCAAGAGTCTCCTCCAGCACCAGAATTCTAAAGCATCAATTCTTCGGCGATCAGCCTTCTTTATGGTCCGGCTCTCACTTCCATACATCACTACTGGGAAATCCATAGCTTTAACTACACGGAGTTAAGCTTGCCATGTTTCAAAAAGTAAAATTCCTGACGCTGCCTGCAGCAGAAACTTCTGGCCGCTCCCCGTCGGCTGTGGATTTCAAGGTGGAAGACAGAAAATACGGAAGCACGCCAGGCACTTCTGTATCTAGCAAGGGTTAAAATCTAATAGAGGAGTCCATTGTTGAAATAGTCCGGCACCTTTCTTTGTGAGGTAGCAGCGGTAATTGCCACCTACACACCATCATTAGTATAACAAAATAATTTGCTCTGTTCCAGGGGGCAAATGGGTGGACCTTGCCTTCTTCACCTGGGGGTTGGAAGACAAAAGCCAGGGCAGTCCGAATAAATAAATAAAAATTTAAAAAATTGTCCAATAGCACCTTAAAGGTAAAGGTAAAGGACTCCTGACAGTTAAGTCCGGTCGCGAATAACTCTGGGGTTGCAGCGCTCATCTCGCTTTACTGGCCGAGGGAGCCGACGTTTGTGCACAGACAGTTTTTAATGGTGCATGTGACCAGCATGACTAAGCCGCTTCTGGCGAACCAGAGCAGCACACGGAAATGCCGTTTACCTTCCTGCTGGAGTGGTACCTTTTTATCTACTTGCACTTTGACGTGCTTTCGAACTGCTAGGTTGGCAGGAGCAGGGACTGAGCAATGGGAGCTCACCCCGTCGCGGGCATTCAAACCACCGACCTTCTGATTGGCAAGCCCAAGAGGCTCAGTGGTTTAGATTTGCTCCCTCGGCCAATAAAGTGAGATGAGCGCCGCAGCCCCAGAGTCGGCCACGACTGGACCTAATGGTCAGGGGTCCCTTTACCCTTAAACTAAAACAATTTGTGCTGCCCATATTTGTGTATTTACCATTGTGTGAAGAGAAATGGTGGCTTGGGGTTGTGGCAAGGGGAACTGAGCATATTGGGGAAGGAAGGAGCCATTGCTTGGTTGGGGAAGCCCTGTTTTGCATCCAGAAGGACGCAGGTTCGATCCCTGGCCTTTCCAGCCAAGAAAGACCAAAAGCAGCAGCCGGTGGTAGCAGGTTTGTGGGCAAATTGTCAGCTTCCTTGAAATATACTCGGAGTCGAGAGTGGATTTCATGCCCTTTATTCAGCTCATAGTGGTGAGGAGGAATGGAAGTTCCCCCAGAATGTCTGCCTTATATACATTATAAAACTCTTTTCTGGGTTATATATAGCGGCGGTAGCAACACACTTCCTCCCTTCTAGAAATCGATGGTGCAGCTACATTTAGAACTCCACAAACAGTTCTGGGTTGATATCCCAGAGCTGGGAAAGGGATGGAAAAGAGCAGCTAAAATTATTTGGGGAACGGGACCAGAAGATTGGGGAAACCTCGGGCTCTCTTTAACCCTGCTAGGAATGTTATGTACTGAGTTGAATAGGATTCAAAATGCGGCAGTCTGATTGGTCCTAGAACAATAGGATTCAGAATGCAGCAGTCTGATTGGTCCTAGAACAATAGGATCCAAAATGCAGCAGTCTGATTGGTCCTAGAACAATAGGATCCAAAATGCAGCAGTCTGATCGGTCCTAGAACAATAGGATCCAGAATGCAGCAGTCTGATTGGTCCTAGAACAATAGGATCCAGAATGCAGCAGTCTGATTGGTCCACAGGAGCCACCCAATCCAGCTCCAGGTGGAAGTGAATCCGCAACCTGATTGACCTACAGGTGAATCCCGGAATTAGCCAATCACGTGGGGCCCATTGTGTAAATAATGTATATAAAGCAGACATTCTGGGGGAACTTCCATTCCTCCTCACCAGTATGAGCTGAATAAAGAGCATGAAATCCACTCTTGACTCTGAGTATATTTCACTTAGAGGGCAACTTTCAACAACGGGGGGGGGGGGGAGCTTCCAGATGTTTTGGACTACATCTCCCATCAGCCTCACTGCTGGTCAAGGCTGCTGGGAGTTGTTGTCCAAAATAGGACTTCTTGACTAAGCACTGTTAAACGATAGAACTCGGTCAATCAAACTTTTATCCTGCTAGCCAATGGCTATGACAACATCCATAGCTTCAACAAGTAAAGGTAAAGGTAAAGGACCTCTGAACAGTTAAGTCCAGTCAAAGGCAACCAGTGGCGTAGCGTGGGGGGTGCAGGGGGGGCCGGCCGCACCGGGCGCAACATCTGGGGGTTAGGGTTAGGGGGCGCAAATCCACGGGTTAGGGGGCGCAAATCCACGGGTTAGGGGGCGCAAATTACTTGCCTTGCCCCGGGTGCTGACAACCCACGCTACGCCACTGAAGGCAACTATGGGGTTGCGGCGCTCATCTCGCTTTTCAGGCCGAGGGAGCCGGCGTTTGTCCACAGACAGCTCTCCAGGTCATGTGGCCAGCATGACTAAACTGCTTCTGGCGCAACGGGATACCGTAATGGAAACCAGAGTGCAAGGAAATGCCGTTTACCTTCCCGGCATAGCGGTACCTATTTATCTACTCGCACTGGCGTGCTTTTGAACTGCTAGGTTGGCAGGAGCTGGGACAGAGCAATGGGCGTTCACCCTGTCACGGGATTCGAACTGCCGACCTTCCGACTGGCAAGCCCAAGCGGCTCAGTGGTTTAGACCACAGCTCCACCCACATCGACAGACACTAAATAGACAATAAAACCACAATCAGATCGAACAGAATTTACAAGGATACATAAAACAGAGGGTAGTTGCATATGGATTGTGCAAGTTGCAGCTCAAAGTCCTATCACCTTGGATGACTTTAAGAGAGGATTGGGCAAATCTATGGCTACATACACTCCAACATTTCTCCAATGAAAACAGGGATGTCCTATTCCATTATTATTATTATTATTATACACCGCCCATCTGTCTGGGTTGCCCCAGCCACTCTGGGTGGCTTCCAACACATATAAAAACATAACAAAAAAATCACACATTAAAACATTTCGCTGTACAGGACTGCTTTTGGATGTCTTCTAAAAGTTGTGTAGCTACTTAGCTCCTTGGTTTGGAGGTCGCATAACTGCTACCAGTAGCTGCTAACCAGGATGGCTATGTCCTGCTACCACAACTGGAGGCAGTGATGGTCTTGAATGCCAGTTGCTGGAAACCACAGGATGGAACAGTGCGCTTGCGCTCGGGTCCTGCTAGCGGGTTTCCCCCGGGCCCGGGTCCAGTACACCTGAAGAAGCATCTGCACCCCCTATTAGGATATTATTAATAATAATAATAATATTTTTTATTTATACCCCGCCCTCCCCAGCCAAGGCTGGGCTCAGGGCCGCTTACAAGCAATAATAAAAACAAGTTGAATGATTACAACTTAAAAACAAAATTAAAATATTGAAACATTAAAATATCAAAATGCCTCATCGCAGGAGGAGAAGGAAAAGAAAAAAGAAAGAAAGGGAGGGAATTAAATTGGCTCCAAGCCAAAGGCCAGGCAGAACAACTCTGTCTTACAGGCCCTGTGGAGAGAAATCAGATCCTGCAGGGCCCTGATCTCATGAGACAGAGCGTTCCACCAGGCCGGGGCCAGTGTTGAAAAGGCCCTGGCTCTGGTTGAGGCTAATCTGACTTCCTTAGGGCCCGGGACCACTAGGGTGTTACTATTTATGGACCTTAAGGTCCTCTGTGGGGCATACTGGGAGAAGCGGTCCCATAGGTACAAGGGTCCTAGGCCATGAAGGGCTTTAAAGGTCAAAACCAGCACCTTGAACCTGACCCTATACTCCACCAGGAGCCAGTGCAGCTTGAAAAGCACTGGGTGAATATACTCCCATGGCAGAGATCCCGTGAGGAGCCTCGCTGCAGCATTCTGCATCCGCTGGAGTTTCTGGGACAGCTTCAAGGGCAGCCCCGCGTAGAGCGAATTACAGTAGTCAAGCCTGGAGGTGACCGTCACATGGATATTGATGTTCCGTTCCACCTAAACAGATGTGTGGGTTGTTGTATGTCACATGTCTGTTTACATTCCAGCACAGCTTGCTGGCAACTTCCGTTTGTGTATAGCTTTTTCCTTATGCTGTTGTTTTTTTGCTCTTGGACATGAAGGAGAGCAGACATGTTTTCTTTGTCCTGATCTATGCCGAATAAACTGCTTGTAAATATGTTTTACATATGCCTCTGTCCGCCCTTCCTATGTGAAGAGTTTGTTATCTCTACTGGCTTGCGTGCTCAGCTTCTGAAAGGCTTCTGAAGCTCTGAGGCGCAGTTTTGATGCAGAACAGAGGACTGGAGTTCGACCGGCTACTGGCCAGGGGGCTGGAGCCAGCTGGGGGTCTGCCAATTACCCCCATTCCCTGGGTACATCACAACATTCCCATCATTCAGCCCAGACACTGAGGTCCAGCGCCGAGGGCCTTCTGGCAGCTCCCTCCCTGCGAGATGTGAGGTTACAGGGAACCAGGCAGAGGGCCTTCTCGGTGGTGGTGCCCGCCCTGTGGAACGCCCTCCCATCAGATGTCAAGGAAATAAACAACTACCTGACTTTTAGAAGACATCTGAAAGCAACCCTGTTTAGGGAAGTTTTAATGTTTGATGTTTTATTCTGTTTTTAATCTGTTGGAAGCCACCCAGACTGGATGGGGAAACCCAGCTGGATGGAGTAATAATAATAATAATAATAATAATAATAATAATAATAATAATAATTGGTTGTCCACTATGAGAACAGGAAGCTGGATTAGATGTGCCATTGGCCTGATACAGCAGGTTCTTCATATTTATGATCTGAAGGCTGTCATTCTGCCTAAATTGTACCTGTCGAGAGGAAGAACTTTAATGTAACCATCTTACGGACTGGGAAAGCTGTCTGAGCCTTTTCAGGGGTGAGGAAGGCATCCCTTTTAACGGAACAAACTAGCACAAATACAAACCTAGGAGGTCAAGTGTAGTGGGGTTGTGTGTTTTTTTTGCTCCTGCACTTTGAAGATATTGTTTCTGGGGTCAGCGTGGCAATAGGAATTCAGTGTCCATGAAACGCTCCGTCTCTTCCGAAAGAGCTTTTGACAAGGTTTGACTCTCGGAGATAAATGCCTCGGAGTGAAGAGGCTGAGGACCAGGTGGAGAGCAGCGAGGGCGCCTGGGGTTTAAGCTGAGATAATACCAACATCTGCTGGGTTAAAGACACCTTTCAGAGGCGGAGAATGAGCTTGGAGCGAAAAGAACAGAGAGAGACACACAGAGAGAGAATAATTAAAGAATTGGTTGCAAGGGGGGGGGAAACGTGGAAAATGGCGATATTTGCAAGCTGTTATTCAGGAGAACACTTAACTGGGAGGTTTTAAAGAGCTGCTGAGTTCCTGGTGCGTTTTTTAAACAAAATTAAATCAAATGCTTCTGAGCACTGACCCTTTGGGTGACGATAAAGGTCCCTCTCAACCGTCTTTCTTAAGCTCATCTGATATGGAAAATCAGCAGCATCAGCAAACATTTCCCCTCTCTCATTAAAGCCTAGCTTTGCTTAAAAGAAAAATGCTTTGAGGCTTCATTTTCCAATGCTCATAAAAGGAATGGAGCAGGATCTGCAAAGGTTCTGCTGGAGTTTCAGGTAGTGGTCTGCAAATTTTGGTTCCCAGATGTGGTTGGTCTGCCTCTCAAATAATGGAATCAAGGAATTGTAGGGCTGGAAATGACCCCAAAGGTCATCTGGCCTAACCCTGTGCAATGCAGCAATCACGACCAAGGAATCTCTGAGAGATGCCTTACAGCCTCTGTTTAAAAACCTTCAATGACATAGAGTCCACCAACATCTGAAATAATCCGTTCCACCATCAAACACAGGGGTCAGCAACCTTTATCAGCTGTGGGCTGGTCCACCGTCCCTCAGACCATGCGGTGGGCCAGACTATATTTTGAAGAAGAAAAAAATGAACGAATTATTACGCCCCACAAATAACACAGAGATGCATTTTAAATAAAAGGACACATTCTACTCATGTAAAAACATGCTGATTCCCGGACCGTCTGTGGGCCGGATTGAGAAGGCGATTGGGCCGCATCTGGCCCACGGGCCTTAGGTTGCCTACCCCTGGTCAAACATCTTCCTGATGTTTAATCAGAAACTCCTTCCTTGTCCTTTGAATCTGTTGGAATCCTTCCCTCTGGAGCAGCAGAAAGCAAGATTGTCCCATCCATGTGACAGCCCTTCAGATATTTGGAGATGTCTATCATCTCACATCTCTGGTCGGCGGTTCGAATCCCCGCGGTGGGGTGCGCTCCCGCTGCTCGGTCCCAGCGCCTGCCAACCTAGCAGTTCGAAAGCACCCCCGGGTGCAAGTAGATAAATAGGTACCGCTTACCAGCGGGAAGGTAAACGGCGTTCCGTGTGCTGCGCTGGCTCGCCAGATGCAGCTTTGTCACGCTGGCCACGTGACCCGGAAGTGTCTCCGGACAGCGCTGGCCCCCGGCCTCTTGAGTGAGATGGGCGCACAAACCCCAGAGTCTGTCAAGACTGGCCCGTTCGGGCAGGGGTACCTTTACCTTTACCTTTATCATCTCACATCTCTGTCATCTCTTCTGTAGGCTAAGCATACCCAACTGCCTCAACTGTTCCTCATAAGGCTTGGTTTCATGATAAGTGAAGTGGCTCATCTCCTACTTGATAGATCCAGATATTTCTGAAGCCTAGCAGTTGGGAAGCAGCAACCATTGAGGAGGTCTGGTCTATGGGGGATCGAAGTCCCACTGAGGATGTCAAGACCGGGGGCAAGATGGCGCAGTGGGAGCAGGAGTGAGAGTCCAGAAGCCAGGGGTCTGAGGGTCAGGAAGCAGGGAGTCACAAAGTCAAGGGTGGGAATCTCCTTCCTTGTAACTCGAAGGCATTGGTTTGAGTCCTACTCTCCAGACAGGAGAAAAGAAGCTTGCTCCCTCTTCTAGGAGAGAGCCCTTGAGATATTTGAGGATCTAAAAGGTAAAGGGACCCCTGACCATTAGGTCCAGTCACGGACGACTCTGGGGTTGCGGCGCTCATCTCGCTTTATTGGCCGAGGGAAGCGGCGTACAGCTTCCGGGTCATGTGGCCAGCATGACTAAGCCGCTTCTAGTGAACCATAGCAGTGCACGGAAACGCCATTTACCTTCCCGCCAGAGCGGAACCTATTTATCTACTTGCACTGGTGTTCTTTCGAACTGCTAGGTTGGCAGGAGCAGGGACTGAGCAATGGGAGCTCACCCCGTCGCGGGATTCGAACCGCCGACCTTCTGATCAGCAAGCCCAAGAGGCTCTCGGGCTTAACCCACAGTGCCACCCATGTCCCTATTTGAGGGAGCACCAATCTAGTATGATTAGCAGACATTTTTCCCTTTTTGCTGTTTTATATCATTTTTGATGGATTGATTGGATTTGCTGCGCTTTTGTTGCCTATTCCTTTTGTACTGATACATTGTTCTTCATTGCTTCAGGAAGGCATCTGGGCCAAGCAACGTTATATAAACAAACCATCCCAAAAGCAATGTTCACAATGCGATATCTGCAACGGCCCGCAGTGCCAGCATTTTGACATTCCTGCCCCGTACAGTTCAAACCTGATGCACCTCTGCCGTTGTGCCGGTGAGGTTGCTGTCAACAGTTCCCCCCCCCCCCAGAATGAATTTGCTGCCGGCCGAAAGCAGGCATGGACCATCCATCATGGCAGCTGCTGGAGGGGGCGACATATGCCACCGATTACTGACAATGAGGAAACCGCAGAGGGAGGTGGAACAATCTAAGAGGGACCCAAGGCCCACAGATGCAAATATGAAAAAACCACCCTAATATAATGCAATCAATGCATTTTAATTAAAGCAGATATTAAAATGAGGATGCATGATGAGGATGCTGAAGTGAGCTGCTCTGGAAGAGAACGAGATGGTACCAAAGAGATCGTTGCTCGGTCCCTGCTCCTGCCAACCTAGCAGTTCAAAAGCATGTCAAAGTGCAAGTAGATAAATAGGTACCACTCCAGTGGGAAGGTAAACGGCGTTTCCGTGTGCTGCTCTGGTTCTCCAGAAGCGGCTTAGTCATGCTGCCCACATGACCCGGAAGATGTACACCGGCTCCCTCGGCCAATAAAGCCAGATGAGCGCCGCAACCCCAGAGTCGGCCACGACTGGACCGAATGGTCAGGGGTCCCTTTACCTTTACCTTTACAACTTGTATACAGTGAGATTACACCAGCACCCCCCACTCAGCTCTCTTAGTCTTAATTCCCCTCGTTTACTGACGCACACCCACCAAACCCAAAAGTCAGTTGCCCTGTTGTTTTCATCCAGCCACCTAACAGCCCATGGATAGAAGCTGTTCTTTACCCTGTTGGTGTGACTAGTCATGCTTCTATATCTTCTGCCCAAGGGCAGGAGATCAAGAAAGTGCCGGCCAGGGTGTGAATCATCCCTGAGAGTTTTCCTCACTCTCCTGAGGCAACGTTCTTCTGCTATTTCATCCAGTGGATTCACAGGACAGCCCATAATATCTTGTGCTGTATTCGCCACCCTCTGTAGGCACTTATCTGATGATGTCAAACCAGCATACCACACCGTGATGCAGTATGTTCTCAAATGAAGAAATAAACGAGTCACTGGGGCCACCAGTTTGCATCCATCATTCTTGGGAGGCGATGGAAGGGTGAACGATTGGGATGAAGTCTTTTTTCTGTTTTCTTTATTGCAAAACAATTTACATAAAACATAAAAACAACACAAACAAACTATTACCATACCCACATAACAACTAGACACTAACTAACAACGTATCATTTAACATCACACATACTTTTGACTTCCGATTCTCCTCATTGTACTTTTTACACATTATTGGTCTATACGCACTGTTGATATAGCAGAGCCTTTTTTCACAACGGAATGATGAATAGTACGTGCCACATGCTTTTTGTTGCTTTATTTTCAGTTCATTGTAGAGAATTTACAAACATGCATCTTGCCTCTGCTGGAGCAGATAAGCAACCGTCCTTCTCCTCGAACACCGAGAGAACAACAGAGAGAAACAGGAAACCAGTGTACGTCACATCCAGCTTCCCATTCCCGTGGGAAAACCCAACAGTGCTCTGACTGTGGAATGTAAACATTGTCTTGTGACAAGCACTTCGCTGCACAGTGAAGAGAGCAGAAACCAACATCCTCCCCCTTTCTGTGAACATCACTGGGCAGCGTGTTCGTACAATATCAGTACAAACCCAACTTCTGTACATAGGTACAGTGTTGATCTCTTGATACAATCTTGGACAATACATCAGCAGGAATTTCATTACCTGGCATATAGGACACCGTTACGAGTCCCTTCTGAATATGTTCCCTAGCATGTTGCACCTTCAATTGCAAGTGCTTTGTGCTTTGCTTACAACCTTTTGAATTCAGCAAAGCCAAACATGCTTTGTTGTCCTGGTAAACCTGGATTGGACATTTGACAGGAATTTTCATGTCTTTGCACAATTGTAACAACCATTCACAATCCTTAAGTGAATAAGACAGTGCATTCAGTTCAGCTTCACAAGTACTTAAGCTAATTGTTGTTTGCTTCTTGCATGACCAATCAAATAGACCCTGATTGTACATGTAGCAAACTCCAGACGTACTTTTCCTGTCTGTAGTGTCACTTCCAAAACTTGCATCTGCAAAAATCTCAAGACCACCAGACTTCTGATTGTTAAATCTCAGTCTGTAATGCATAGTGCCTTTCAAATAGCGTGCTATGCGTTTCAGAGCTTTCCAATCCTTAACAGTAGGATTGTTAACTTGTCTGCTTAGCAAATTACAGCTAACAGCAATGTCAGGTCTTGAACATCTGGCAATGAAGTTTAACTTGCCTAGCACACTTCTGTACAGTGTAGTGTCAGAAAATGCTTCTTCAGTGTCTTCTACCTGATAACCTGTTCTCATCGGTGTGTCTACAGGGTTAGCATCCATCAGGTTCAGTTTGCTTAACACATCAGCAATTTTCCGTGACTGGTGTACTAGAATGTTACCACTTTGATCTTTCTCTATTTCCAGAGATAGGTAGTTGTTTACCTCACCAAGATCTTTCATGTCAAAGTGCTCTTTCAGTTGAGCTAGGGCATTATTGTACATTGTGACATCTTTCCAAAAGAATAAAATATCATCAACATAAAACAAACAATACAGCTTCTTTTGCCCCTCCTCTTTGACAAACACACATGGATCAGCTTTCCCTTGCTTAAAACCTAGAGAAAACAATGCTTCAGTGAGTTTTGTGTGCCAACACCGTGCACTTTGTTTGAGACCATAAAGAGACTTCTTCAGAGCACAAACAAATCCCTGTTTTACCTGTACGCCATCAGGTGGATGCATATAAAGTGATTCACCTAGAGATCCGTACAAAAAAGCTGTATTCACATCGTGGTGACTAATGTGTAGATTCTCCTCTGCAGCTAGCTTGAGCATAAGCCTAATGCTCTCATACCTCACCGTGGGTGAGTAGGTCTCGTGATAGTCTTCACCTGGTACCTGTGCAAAACCTCTGGCTACCAATCTGGCTTTGTGTCTGACTATCTTGCCATTTTGATCAGTCTTCGCTTTGAAGACCCATTTGCTTCCAAGCAGTTTCATTCCTGGAACTTCTGGAACTAGCTCCCAAGTTTTGTTCTTTTCTAAGGAATCAAGCTCAGCCTTCATAGCATTTAACCAAGGCTCAGCTTCCTTAGAATCCAAATCCTGGATTTCTTGGAAACTTGAAGGTTCAAATACCTTCTTGGAGCTTTTAACAGCTGCCACTGCTGTCTTAGCATATTCAACAGCAAATCTCTTTGGAGGTCTGCCTTTTGTGGCTCTTTGTGACCTGCGAATCAGCCTTTGGTCTTCAACACTTTCCTCTTCCTTCTTAGGAGAAAAGTGGCCTATTGTGAACAATGGTTCTTCCAATTCCTGATCAGAGCTTTCAGAGGGTCGCATAGAGGCTTTTGCACTCTTGAAATCCTCTGACTTATCCGATTCAGTTTCAGACTCAGAATCAGAACCTTCATCAGTGGGTGTGGGTTGTTGTTGCTTATCCTCAGCCTCATCACTGTCATCAGGATAACATTGGAAAATTCCCACGTTCTCCCCCCACTTGGCATTGTACTCAACACTTCTTGTGAGCCTAATTGTCTTAGAGTCAGTCATCATTATTCTGTAAGAACCTTTCTGATAACCTAGAAAGATACCATGCAAACCACGTTTGCCTAATTTGGAGCTTTGTGGAGAATGAATCCACATATCAGAACCAAAAATTCTCATGTGTTTGATGTATGGTTTCTTGCCAAACATCTTCTCATAGGGGGTACAACCAATCGCTGAAGATAACCTGCGATTGTAACTGTAAAGAAAACATGAGAGAGCTTCGGCCCAATAACTCTCTGGAAGATTTGCATCATGCAGCAAAGTCTTTAACCCTTGAAGCAATGTCTGATTTGCCCTTTCGCAAAGCCCATTCTGCCATGGCGAGCGAGGACTGGACAAATCGTGTTGAATTCCTTTCTCAGTCAGAAAAGCTTCAAACTGCTGAGAAGTGAATTCTCCCCCGCGATCTGTGAAAAGAATTTTTATCTTCTTACCATGCACATTTTCTAACCAAGCACAGAATTCCTTGAACCTTGGAAAAGCCTCTGATTTCTGCTTGAGATTGTACACATAAATATACCTAGAAAATGCATCAATGAGAACCATGAAGAACCTATTTCCACCCAAAGAGGGCGATAGTGGACCAACTAAATCAGCATGAACAACCTGGTATGGTTCTGTAGCTTGCCTACTAGACACCTTACCTTTCGCAGCCATTTTCACCTTGTTTGCTGCGCATGCCTTGCACTTCATGTGGTACCTGCAGGGTTTAATAGTCATACCTTCAACCAAGGTAGGCATTTTAGAAACCGCCTCAAAATGCAAATGACCAAATTTTCGGTGAAAATCATGAATACATCCTGCATGCAGACTTTTGTTAGAACCTGCAATGCAACAAGTATCATTCTGCACAACATCATCATAATACAAAACAAACAAACGATCAACACATTCAGCATGCAAAACATAATCGTCTTTCTTTGTGATGGTGCATTTCTTGTTCTTGAAGGAAACGTCAATGTTCCGTTCATTCAGCTGCATCACACTGAGAAGATTGTGTGTGGCATCTGGAACGTAAAGTACATCATGTATCTCTAAGTCCAAACTGTGAAGAACAACAGTTCCGTAGCCTTGACTGGGGATCGTGCGGTCATCCGCCTGGTGAATCGCACCTTCCTGCGGTGTAAAAGACACGAACAGTCTCTTATCGTTGCACATGTGGTGGGTAGCTGCTGAATCAACAACGAAGAAAGATCTAGACGTCTTCTGGACCTTTGCAACCTTTGGAGTGAAGCGTGAGACCATTGCCTTGTGCTGCGTTGTCCTGGAGACCGGACCTTTGCCTTTGCTTTGGCCTTTTCCACGCGATGAGCTTCCGCTGCGCTGCTCTGTCTTGGCCCTGGGATATCTGCATTCCCTCTTCATATGGCCTAGACGTCCACACGAGTAGCATTTCTCTGCCTTCAAAGCTTTGGCGCCCTCTGGTGGTTCCACTGCATTCTGGGATGACGTCTGTGAAGACTCCCCCTTACCCATGCAGCTAGCACCCCGGCGATCTGCTTCATTCTGGATCACGGCAGTAACATGGGCTACTGTGAGCTGAGCAGCTGGTTGAACAGCAATCTGAGTGGCAACGGACTCCCAGCTTGGACCCAAAGAATGTAGTATCATGAAGGAATACACAGCCTCTGGAAAGTTGAGTCCTCTCTGCTGCAACTCATGTCTCAGATTTTGCATCTCCATCAGGTGTTTACGCACATCTCCACCTTCAGCAAGAGCCATATCATGCAGCTTGGCATAATAGTACATTGAGGAACCAGCTTCTGTCCTCAAGTGAGCCTCTCTTAAAGTGTCCCAAATTTCTCTGGCTGTGGTCTTTCCACGCAACAGACAGAGCTCTTCTGGGGATACTGTCAACGTAAGCGTTCCCCGTGCTTTGGAATCCTTAGCATTCCAATCAGCTGTAATTGGAGCTGGGGGGTTGTCTGTAATAACATTAAACAGACCTTCTTTCCGCAGAACTGCCTCTGCATATAGCACCCACTCCGTGTAGTTATTCTTATTGAGCTTAGGAATCCCAAAAGCATCAACCAGCCTTACGTTAGCCATTTTCTGCTGCTTAAAACGAGCTGCGTCACAGTCCTGCAGCTTCAGCCAAAAGCACTTGTAAAAGTACTTTCGATTTCCCAGCCATCCAAGCCTGTGAGCTTGTGCCTTTAGAGCCTTTGCCTTTCGCGGCAAAACGGCTTTAAAAGTTCAAAGTCCAGCAATAAAACAATAAACAAGGAGCTGGCAGGCTGCCAGGCTGCTCCGGGCAGCATGAGCACATACCTTCATCAATCAAACGTGACGCGCAGAGCAGATAACGTCGTCCGTTCCTCTGTACCTCTGCCGGCATTCCGACTCGAACGCTGGAGTCTTTGATCCTCAGTTTGATTTACGTCTTTCTGGGCCCGGAACCAAAATGTTGATATAGCAGAGCCTTTTTTCACAACGGAATGATGAATAGTACGTGCCACATGCTTTTTGTTGCTTTATTTTCAGTTCATTGTAGAGAATTTACAAACATGCATCTTGCCTCTGCTGGAGCAGATAAGCAACCGTCCTTCTCCTCGAACACCGAGAGAACAACAGAGAGAAACAGGAAACCAGTGTACGTCACATCCAGCTTCCCATTCCCGTGGGAAAACCCAACAGTGCTCTGACTGTGGAATGTAAACATTGTCTTGTGACAAGCACTTCGCTGCACAGTGAAGAGAGCAGAAACCAACACGCACTTCCTTGTCCCCCCCCCGCCCCGCCCCGTTACATATCAAGAGAAATATTTCCTTAATTAATTTCCTTGTGATTCAAGATTCAATCTAAATCTATCAGGAGATTTACATTGGCATAGTACTTTTAAAGATGTTCTTTAAATATTGTCCAATCTTTACGCACTTTCTGGTTTGAGTTTCCTCTTATTCTCCCAGTCATTTTCACAAGTTCTAAATATACTATCATCTTCGCTTGCCAGTCAGTTTTTGTGAGGACTGAGGCTCCATTCCAGTTTTTTGCTATTAAAATTCTAGCCGCTGTGGTTGCATACATAAAAATGGTTTTTGCCTTTTTTTTGTATTTCAATGGACATAATGCCTAACAGAAAGGCTTCTAGGTTTTTTTGGAAGGAGAATTTAAAGATCTTTTTGAGTTTGTTATACATTATGTCCCAGAATTCTCGTATCTTCACACAGAGGAAGTCAAACAGTTGGAAGGTTACAGCGCCTGCTGTGGCTGTAGAGACCGATACGGGAGAGGCATGTTTTCTGGGGCAGATAAAGGCATCCAGTTTCGCTGTTGCAGACGCACCAGGGCGTTTCTTCTCTCTGCATTCCTCTTAATCTGTCAGGAGCTCATCCTACACTTGAGTAGGACCCTGGCAGAGACACATGCCCCACTGGCATGTTCTCTCCCTCCTGGTCGATCGTTCGGGAGCTTCAAAAGCTTTCTTCAGCACGAACATCACAGCGACTGATGCCAACAGACATCGGCACACTTAGGGATCCACAGAGTCTGTGCATCATGCGTGACAGACCCCAGCAACTCAGCAGTTTGGCTAATCTACTTTATTTACATATAAACACACACGGAGCACTGCAACATGGCTCCCTCTCTCTCTGGCATCAGACAGCAAAGAGAAAAAGAACAAAGGACAATAGTACCACTTCACGGAACACAGTAACACAAACATCCTGTCTCCATCACTTCCCACTCCATGGAGTCAAAACAGATATTGTCATGTGAAAGACAACAATCCCATGACTGCAATCATAGATCAGGAATTCTAACACAGAGCACATCCTTGGGAATCTCCCATCTTCCATTCTGTGGACATGGCCAAGCCGGTGTAAATGTTGCTAAGGCAGGAGTGAGAACAGGCTGGGAAGGTGGGCTTAGGAGAGCTCATCTTTGTTTGAGACTGTGTCCTGGCCATGTGATGCCCAAAATATTCTTGACATGGTGCAAGTGGAAGCATTGCTCCCATACCCTCCAACATTTCTCCGATGAAAATGGGGACATCCTATTCCATAATAATGCTAATAATTTTATTATTTATTCCCCACCCATCTGACATGGTTGCCTCGGCCTCTCAGGAGGCTTCCAACATATATATAACACAATAAAACATTAAACAAAACTTCCCGAACCAGGGTGCCTTCAGAAGGTTGTATAGTTATTTATCTCCTTGGCTCATGGGTCACATAACTTCACACCCTCCAACAATTCTCCAATGAAAATAGGGACGTCCTAAGGGGAAGTGAGAGATACTGGGATCAAATCAGAAACTGGGACGGCTTCTGTAAATCCATGATTGTCCCTGGAAAATAGGGACACTTGGAGGGCCAATACGCCTGGTGGGTTTGGAGTCACTTAGACCCCAATTAAAGTGAAACTGAGACAGGCACATTCAAGGTACTGAAGGTCTAAATAGTGAAAATTGTCACTCAACACAGTGTTGGTGGAATGAGGAAGGCCACACCTAATGATAGTCATCCTTTGGACTCAGGTATAATGCCTATCAGGAGACTTTTGAGAGTCCCATGGACTGCAAGAAGATCATTCTGAAGGAAATCAGCCCTGAGTGCTCACTGGAAGGACAGATCCTGAAGCTGAGGCTCCCAGACTTTGGCCACCTCATGAGAAGAGAAAACTCCCTGGAAAAGACCCTGATGTTGGGAAAGATGGAGGGCACAAGGAGAAGGGGACGACAGAGGACGAGGTGGTGGGACGGTGTTCTCGAAGTTACCAGCATGAGTTTGACCAAACTGCGGGAGGCAGTGGAAGACAGGAGGGCCTGGTGTGCTCTGGTCCAGGGGGTCACAAAGAGTCAGACACGACTAAACGGCTAAACAACAAATAATGCCTATCATCTCCATGTAGGGATTGAAAAAACTTTTGTTTGAACCCTGGAGAGTCAATTCTAGTCACTTTTGACAACACTGAGCAACATGAATTGATGAAGTGCCTGTATACAAAGCAGCTTCCAGTGTCCTTAAGATAAGGAGGCAGTAAGCATTCAACATTTACTTTCATCTTGAGTTGAAGGGAAAATGCATTAGTAGAGTATCAAGAGGATCCCATCAGGTTTAACACTGGTGGTCACTGCAGATCCTTATCCCTGAATTAGTTGTCATCTTGTATTCTAAGAAATAGACTCAGGTACAATGTCATGCTGGAGTCATTGCCAAAAATATCTCAATTGTGTTTACAAACAGCCCTGACTGAATTGAGGTGTATCTGCCTTCAGCATCAGATGAGGCAAGTCAAGCACTTTCCTGAAAGCCAGCAACAGGAATCGTAGAATTGTAGAGTTTAAAGGGACCCCAAGGTTCATAGAATTGTAGAGTTGGAAGGGACCCTGGGGGTCATCTAGTCCAACCCCCTGCAATGCCGGAATCTCAGCTCAAGCATTGTTATGTACTGAGTTGACTAGGATCCAAACTGCAGCAGCCTGATTGGTCCTAGAACAATAGGATCCAAATTGCAGCAGTCTGATTGGGTGGCAGGAAGCACCCAATCATGCTCCAGATATAAGTGAATCCACAACCTGATTGGCTTACAGTAGAATTCCAGAATTAACCAATCATGTGCAGCCCATTGTGTAAATAATGTATATAAAGCAGATACTCTGAGGGGACATTCATTCATTCCTCCTCACCACTATGAGCTGAATAAAGAGCATGAAATCACTTTGCAACTCTGAGTATATTTCAAGCATCCATGGCAGATGACCATCCAACCTCTGCTTAAAAATCTCCAAGGAAGGAAGAAGAGAAGAAGGAGAGTTTGGATTTGATATCCCACTTTATCACTACCCGAAAGAGTCTCAAAGCAGCTAACATTCTCCTTTCCCTTCCTCCCCCACAACAAACACTCTGTGAGGTGAGTGGGGCTGAGAGACTTCAGAGAAGTGTGAAGAAAGAAGATTCCACCTAAACATTAGGAAGAACTTCCTGACAGTAAGAGCTGTTCGACAGTGGAATTTGCTGCCAAGGAGTGTGGTGGAGTCTCCTACTTTGGAGGTCTTTAAGCAGAGGCTTGACAACCATATGTCAGGAGTGCTCTGATGGTGTTTCCTGCTTGGCAGGGGGTTGGACTCGATGGCCCTTGTGGTCTCTTCCAACTCTATGATTCTATGATTCTAGCCCAAGGTCACCCAGCAGCTGCATGTGGAGGAGCGGAGACGTGAACCCGGTTCCCCAGATTACGAGTCTACCGCTCTTAACCACTACACCACACTGGCTCTGAGGAGAGTCCACCACCTTCCATCCCACTGTTGAAGAGCTCTTAATGTCACAAAGTTCTTCCTGATGTTTATTCACAATCTCCTTCCTTGTAATTTGAATCCACTGGTTTCAGTCTTAGCCTCTGGAGCAGGAGAAAACAAGCTTGCTCCATCTTCCATGGGATGGCCCTTGAGATAACCCCAATGAGAGTCATCTGTTGCAACCCCCTGTGATACAGGGAAACTCAAGAAGACCTTCCACACCAACCACAATTGGTCCACCAAGCCGAGTAGACACTGTTTTCCAAATTGCACTACTGCACAGAGAGTGGATCTCGTACGGAGTCATCAGCACGCTATAATATCTTTTGGTGGTTAACGGCACTGGCAGCAGCTCGCGAGTCGGCAGATTTATTTGCATCTTTATTGCTCTCAAGCGCTAGGGTGATGCTGTTGCTCTATTTTGACTAAATAGGCCAAGAAAGATGTTGTGTAGTTTTCCTTGAGCGAAGAGAGATTATGTCCAATTACATGTTCGGTGCCTTCCCAGCCCCCCTCCCCCCCCCACATATATATACATCTGGCATCTCGCCTTTCTCCCAAATTATAGAGCCGCCCTGCAAGTTATTCAAAAGAGACATTAAAACGCAAATGAATATCATTTGCGCGAAATGGAGGAGAACATTGCAACTCAAGTCAGATGATTATTATTATTTTGTCTAGACAGGTTGTGAAGGGAAGAGCTTAAAGGAATTCTCACTCGTGCTCCAATCAGCCTTGCCTGCTCAGGAGAAGGAGCTCAGTTTAGGTTTGCAATTTTTAATATATATTTTTTGCACAGGGGAAAAGGTTTTTGTACTGGTGACCACTTTGAGAGCATGACCTAGTGGGTGGATTCCATTCGGATTGAGCATATGCTAAGCAGAGCGAGATGATCGGTGCTGAAAAAGAAGTCTGTGGGTGCCTTTCGTGGATTATGGAACCGGAGGACAGATTGAGAGACAGGTGATGGGAAAGACTTCTGGAGATATGCTGCCAGTCAGAATAATGGCAATGCCAAGTTAGATGGAGAAATACTTGGTATAAGGCAGATTCTCATATTTGTTGTGCGTTCAAGGGAGAATGTCTTTAACGAAGAGGCAACAGCAGGAGAGCTACTCCCCAGTGAAGAAAACTTTGCCGTTTTGGGGACTTTTTAGTTTAAAGAAAAGGCAAGAAAGAGGAAGACAAGGTAGAAGTTTGTAAAATTACACGTGGCATGGAGGAAGTCGATAGGGAAAAGTCTTTCTCCGCCTCTCCTAAGACGCTCATGGGCGCTCTATGAAGCTGAATGCTGGAGGACGCAGGAGATATTAAAGGAATGACTTTTGCACACACGGCGCATAGTTCAACTATGGAACTAACTATGGTCACTAACCTGGCTGGCTTTAAAAGAGGATTAGACAGGTTCAAGGAGGAGAAGGCTAATTGATGGTTACTAGCGATGATCGCTCTGCTGTGTCTCCACAGCTGGGGGCATCGATGCTTCTGAATTTCCTTTGCTGAAACCACAGGAGGGGAGAGGGCTCTCGTGGTGTTCAAAACCTGCTTGGGGGTTTCTTACAGGCATCTGGTTGGTCCCTGAGAGAATAGGATGCTGGAATTGATGCACCAAAGGCCTCACCCGGCAGGCTCTTCTCATGAAAGTGCTGTTGCCTTCATGCCCTGCTTGCAAGTATCTGGTGAACTGCTGTTGGAAAGAAGATGCTGGGCTAAATGTACAGGTGTGAGACCCAAGCAGATTTCCCCTCTGTTCTTGCAGGGGAGGGGAACGACCAAGGAATCCTGGGGATTTGAGGCAGGAAGAACTTCGGCTTTTCAAAAACTGTGGTCAAGCAGCTAAGTCACTAAGGGTTTGGTTTTAGGGTTAACTGCAAGGAGGGAGAGGAACTGAGGGATCTTGAATGCTTTTGCGTTCTGTCACTCTCTCATTTTTCAAATCCCTCTTGAAAACAAAGAAGCCACCCTTTCCCCATAAACTACAATTCCTTACTCCAGGAATGGGTGGCTTGTGCTCGGCCTAATTTCATGCAACCCTTGGCTTAATTTCAAGTGGGTTAGGGGGAGCTCACAGTGTGGGGGGGGCACAGCTGAGATGGATGCAGTGATGGAAGGGGGGGTCCACTTTGCTCTGTATATCCCTGCACAGTCTGATGTGCCCCAGAGATGTGACTAGTATATACCGTATTTTTCCATCTATAAGACACCCCTTATTTGGGGGGACTCAGATGTAAGAAAATGGGGGATCTATCTGTGTATAAGACACCCCCAAATTTTGGACATAAATTTTTCAGGGAGAAAACCTAGTCTTATACATGGAAAAATACGGTAACAGAAATTGGACTTTTAGGGTTGCAGCTCCAGCCCCGTGGAAAGAGCCACCAACTGAAATCAGACAATTGTCGAGCTTTTCCGCTTTATTGGCCGAGGAAGCCAGCGTACAGCTTCCGGGTCATGTGGCCAGCATGACTAAGCCGCTTCTGGCCATCCAGAGCAGCGCACGGAAACGCCATTTACCGTACCTTCCCACCGGAGCGGTACCTATTTATCTACTTGCACTTTGACATGCTTTCAAACTGCTAGGTTGGCAGGAGCAGGGACCAAGCAACGGGAGCTCACCCCGTCCGGGGATTCGAACCGCCGACCTTCTGATCGGCAAGTCCTAGGCTCTGTGGTTTAACCCACAGCGACACCTGCGTCCCTTCAGGTCCCCTTGCAAGTCCACAGTTCTACGATTCTGTGATTCTAACACAAACGCTGGGAGTAAGAAGCCAACAAGTGGGAAGGAGAAAAGCTATAAGCACATACTGGGGGCGTTATTAAATCTACGCGTCCTGTTCATTCATACTCTGTGTTTGTCTCCAGATTATAATTGATGAGCAGCTTATCTCTCTACTGTGGCTTTGTGGGCCGACATTTCAGTGTTGATGGAAGGAAACAGGCCAGGGGGGTCTCCTCGCTCTGCCGCAGGTACTGGCAGGCCGGGCACCTGCCGTCTGCTGCTTACACAGAGGGTTGAAGTAGCTCTTCATCCAGACGGGGCTGCCTGTCACCTGCCGTCAAGGAGGCTCCCTCGAAAGGCTGGATAAGGGTCCTTGGGGGAGCATCAATCTTGCGAAAGGACAGGAAGGAGCCACAGCACAAACAGTTGGAGAGGGAGACCTTCCCCACTAACCAGCTGGCGCAGTGGCACTCCAGAGCCATCTGCGCATCTCTCTGTGTGCTCCAGTGCTTGGGATCCTGAACTGTCACGTAGCTGCCTTCCAGCTCGGCCAGCCTAGCTAGCTGACCATATGATCCCAAGTGGGAAGATGCGCTCCCCATGGCCTGCCAGTCAAAGGGAGCTCCAGATTTGCTTCTCGTGCTCTTTGAGAGTGTTTCCTGCAACAGGTCCTTGGCTGTGTTGGCCACTGTGAGAAGAGGATGCTGGGTAAATGGGCCACTGGCCTGATCCAGGCAACTCTTGCATTCTTGTGGTATCATGGTCCTAATAACCCTTGGCAGATTTAGCCTCCATTAGAATCTGACTTAAAGGTAAAGGGATCCCTGACCATTAGGTCCAGTTGTGACCGACTCTGGGATTGCAACGCTCATCTCGCTTTATCGGCCGAGGGAGCCGGCGTGCAGCCTCCAGGTCATGTGGCCAGCATGACAAAGCCACTTCTGGTGAACCAGAGCAGCACACGAAAACGCTGTTTACCTTCCTGCCAGAGCCGTACCTATTTATCTACTTGCACTTTGACGTGCTTTTGAACTGCTAGGTTGGCAGGAGCAGGGACTGAACAATGGGAGCTCACCCCGTTGCGGGGATTTGAACCACCGACCTTCTGATCAGCAAGTCTTAGGCTCTGTGGTTTAACCCACAGCGCCACCCACTGACTTAAATCCCTTTTAAAAAGCATCTAAGCTAGGGGCACGGGCGAACAAAGGCGTCGTGACACCTGGGGCGGGGCGTCGCTACGTAGGGCGCATGTGCAACATCGCTACATACGGCACATGTGCCGTATGTAGCGATGCCGCACATGTGCTGTACATAGCAGTGTGCCGGCGCCACCGCTCCAGCGCCATATGGACGGTGCCAGGATCCTCTGCTCGCGTTGCCACTACAGCCATGAACAGAGAATCCTCTATATGTGGCTATAGCTGCGACAGAGGGATCCCACCACTGTCCGTACAGCGCTTGAGCGGCACTGGTGGCAAATAGCTATGTACAGCGCATGTGCGGCAGCGTTACTTACAGCACATGTGTGCGATGCTGCACATGCGCTGTACATAGCAGTTTGCTGCCACATAGCTGTCAACGTTTCCCTTTTTTAAAGGGAAATTCCCTTATTCCAAATAGGATTCCTCGCAAGAAAAGGGAAAAGTTGACAGATGTGCTCCACATGCAGCTGCAGTGGTGCGATGGCTGCTCGCGCCTCCGCAAGCCCCCGCGGGATGCCTTCTTGTCAACCCGCCCCCCCCCCAGACATGGCACCCATTTGAACCGCCGACCCCCCAGACATGCCCCCCCGTTGTGACGCCACTGGCTAGGCGCTGTGTTTGCATATTATTATTATTATTATGCCCTATACCTGCAGGTCTTGGAGTGGTACACAAGATAAAATCCCAGTATGAAAACTCTCCTTCTTTGCAGGTTCTTAAGCAGAGATTGGATGGTCATCTGTCATGGATGCTTTAGCTGAGATTCCCGCAATGCAGGGGGTTGGACTAGATGACCCTCGGGGTCCCTTCCAACTCTACGATTCTATGTAAACTCAAAATACATAATAAAAATATAAACAAGAACAACTCAATAATCCCCCCCGACTCATTTTAAAAGGGCATTGGACGTCAGTCAGCCCAAGGCCTGGTTAAAGAGGAATGCCTGGTGCCTAAAGGTGTATAATGAAGGCACCAGTGGGGAGCCACTGCAGAGAAGGCCCTGTTCTTGTGTTGCCACCCTCCAGAAGTGAGCTATTCCTTTTGTGAACAAGTGTTTCCTCCTGAGCCTAAGGCTGGGGAAATTGGTTCAGTCCCCATTTTGATGTGAACTTGCTGCATTTTTGCCTCTTGAATCAACACATAAAGGGATAATGCACTGATCCTTTGCAATCTGCACCTCTTCAAGTTTTGCACCTCTTCAAGTTTTTGTTCTAGAGTCAAGGAATACATACAGAAGTGTCCGTTGTTGTTAATATATTGCTTAACGCCAAACTAGGCTTCTGAAAATGAGCTTAGAATTGCATGTACCAACAAGAACATCATACAGAAATTCATTATTCTAGGGGGAATAGCTTGCCTAAAAAAAATGCTTGCATGCATTATGCAAAATTGTAGAGTTGGCTAAATGCACTGTCACAAGGACTTTTGTAAAATAAAAGTATCCCAACTAATGCAGAAATTGTGAAAGCTGAATATATTAAGTTGGGGGTGGGGTGACGAACCGAGAGAAGTCACAGAATGTCAGTCTTGTCCATCTCTACTTGACCGGAAAGTTAATCAGTTTGACACGCAATGTATAAGTCACTGAGTCAGAGGTGGCCTCATTCTGTGTCTCACCAGGGCTCCAACCAGCCTCCACAGTCTGCTGTCAGACTGCAAGAGAAACAGCAGGACTTCTACTGCCTGCACTCCCTAAGGCACAATCCAAGGCCCAGTCAGTTTCCGGGAGCCTGGAAGTCTATTTTGACAAATAAACTGACTCTTTAATGGGCTGTCAGTTCGACGAAGCAGTAATGGCTGCACATCAGCTAAGGCCCATTGTTTAGTGGGGAGAAAAACATTTCTCCACCTGCTTTCTCCATGCCATTCATAGTTGTGCAAACGTCTACCATGCCTCCTCTTTCTCACCTTTGTGCTAAAGTTTGTTGTTGTTTAGTTGTTTAGTCATGTCCACCTCTTCGTGACCCCCTGGACCAGAGCACGCCAGGCACTCCTGTCTTCCACGGCCTCCTACAGTTTGGTCAAACTCACGCTGGTAGCTTCGAGAACACTGTCCCACCATCTCGTCCTCTGTCGTCCCCTTCTCCTTGTGCCCTCCATCTTTCCCAACATCAGGTTCTTTTCCAGGGAGTCTTCTCTTCTCATGAGGTGGCCAAAGTCTTGGAGCCTTAGCTTCAGGATCTGTCCTTCCAGTGAGCACTCAGGGCTGATTTCCTTCAGAATGGAGAGGTTTGATCTTCTTGCAGTCCACGGGACTCTCAAGAGTCTCCTCCAGCACCATAATTCAAAAGCATCAGTTCTTTGGTGATCAGCCTTCTTGATGGTAAACTAAGAAGTCCCAAATGCTGCAACCTTTCCTCTGACCCCTTGATCATTGGGCTGAGGTTTTTTGATCCCTTTCCAACTTTGCAGTATCCTTTTTGAGGCGAGGCAACCATGAGCACTGTTCCAAAAGCAGTTGCACCATAGAGTTGTATAATCGCATTATAATATCAGCTGTTTTATATTCAACAATCTGTCGTGTGGAATGTGGCTTTTTTTGCACATAACCTTCCATCGCCAGAGCTGAAGCACAATTCCAGACCCTCCAAGTGTCACTGTTTTCCAGGGACAGTCCCAGATTTACAGAAGCCATCCTGGTTTCTCATTTCATCCCAGAATGTCCTTAAAAGGTAAAGGGACCCCTGACCATTAGGTCCAGTCGCGGACGACTCTGGGGTTACGGCGCTCATCTCGCTTTATTGGCCAAGGGAGCCGGCGTACAGCTTTTGGGTCATGTGGCCAGCATGACTAAGCCGCTTCTGGCGAACCAGAGCAGCGCATGGAAATGCCATTTACCTTCCCGCTGGAGCGGTTCCTATATATCTACTTGCACTTTGATGTGCTTTCGAACTGCTAGGTTGGCAGGAGCTGGGACCGAGCAATGGGAGCTCACCCCGTCGTGGGGATTTGAACCGCCGACCTTCTGATCGGCAAGTCCTAGGCTCTTTGGTTTAACCTATTTTCACTGGAGAAATATTGGGAAGTATAGAGTTATGTGACCCTCAAGCCAAGGAGATAAGTAACTCTACAACCTTCAGAAGTCACCCCAAGGCAGCCTGGTATAGGGAAGTTTTTAAAAGTTTAATGTTCTGTTATGTTTTTACATACAGTGGTACCTTGCTTCTCAAATGCCTTGGTTCTTGAAATATAATCGGAGTCAAGAGTGGATTTCATGCTCTTTATTCAGCTCATACTGGTGAGGAGGAATGGAAGTTCCCCCCAGAATGTCTGCCTTATATACATTATTTACACAATGGGCCCCATGTGATTGGCTAATTCCGGGATTTTCCTGTAGGCCAATCAGGTTGAGGATTCACTTCCACCTGGAGCTGGATTGGGTGGCTCCTGTGGACCAATCAGACTGCTACATTCTGAATCCTATTGTTCTAGGACCAATCAGACTGCTGCATTCTGAATCCTATTGTTCTAGGACCAGTCAGACTGCTGCCTTTTGGATCCTATTCAACTCAGTACATAACAGTTCTCAAACGCCGAAAACCCAGAAGTAAGTGTTTTCAAACCTTTTTCAGAAGCCGAACATCTGATGCGACTGTTGGCTATTGTTTCTGGGGCACCTGCAACAATCAGAAGCTGCGCCTTGGTTTTCGAACATTTTGGAAGTCAATGGATTAAGTTTGGCGCTTTTGTTCTTGCTATTTATTTTGCTTTTCGGCTTTTTCGGTTAATTTGTTTTTGTGACAGTGTGGAACCCAGTCCAGCTACTGATTGATGGACTGTGTGACTGCAGAAAAGGATAAAAGCCCCCCATCCAAACAAGGACTATTATCAGCAGGTAAGGGATTTTTTTTTTTTTATCATCTACAATACTGTCTTATTTATTTTGTAGTACAGTACATATTGCTTTCATTTTATGGATCTATTGTCTCATTAGATTATAAAATTCATGTTAAATTGCTGTTTTAGGGGTTGTTTTTAAAAGGCTGGGACAGATTAAGCAGTTTTGCATTACTTTCTATGGGAAAGCGTGTCTTGGTTTTGGAATGCTTTGGTTTTGGAATGGACTACCAGAATGGATTAAGTTTGTGAACCAAGGTACCACTGTATGTTTTTCCCCCCAAAATATTTATTGAATTTTCACAAATTATAAAAACACACACAATACACAATACAAACATACATACACAAAGACAAACAAACATGTATAATTTCAAATCTTTTTTTCCCCTTGAACCTTATTTCACCGACTTCCCCATACCTCCCTTTTCTGCATTCCAATTTCCAAATTTATTTCAGCAAATCCTCGCCTTAATTTTATCCAATTGTTTCCTTTTCTTTTCTTTTACTTAATCTTTTTCAGCTGTAATCCCTTACTTTCTTAACCACAACATTTTAGCACTCATTAATTTTACAATATTTCTTAAGATAAATTTTAAATTTCTTCCAATCTTCTTCCGCCGTCTCTTTCCCCTGCTCACGGATTCTGCCGGTCATCTCAGCCAATGTCATATAGTCTATCACCTTCATCTGCCATTCTTTCAGAGTGGGTAGATCTTGAGTCTTCCAATACTTTGCGATAAGTATTCTTGCTGCTGTTGTAGCATACATAAGGTACCACTGTATGTTGGAAGCCACCCAGAGCAGCTGGGGCAACACAGTAAGGTGGGCAGGATATAAATAATAAAATTCTTATTCTTATTCTTATTATCTGTACATGTAGCCAGGCATCCTGGTCCAGCCTTCAGCTGCGGAGACAGAGAAACTCTCCTGCAACCTGATTTATGCCTGTGTTGTGTTAGTTCTTCTTCCGGTGTTGTCACTTTGCAAATTTGCAAAAAGGGGGAAAAAACTGCACAACATGCAGAACTCATCCGCACTCCTTGATTTGCTGAGAGATTCAATAAGCACATTGTCAAAACGAAAACCAAACATGGTCTATCATCCAGCAATAAGACACAGCGACTTCAAGATAAGCCTATTTATCTTCCTGCAACTGCCACTCAATAATCATCATAATAAAAATAATGCTGGGTTATTATTTATAGATTGTTCTACGCCTGCAGCCATTGGACACTTAATAATACATCAGTAAAATCAAAGTAATCCAGTGACTTTTAAGCAGGGAGGAAGAGGGGAGACACAAAGGAAAGCTTTCATCATCTCAGGGTTGCTGCGGAGTGGCAAGGCCTCCAATCATGTGTTGTAGAGCTTCCCCATTGATGCCTATGGGATTTCTCTAGAGGAAGCAGTTGGGCTCTGGATTGCAGAGCAGCCCCAACCCCCAGATCCCCAAATAGAATAATAATAATAATAATAATAATAATAATAATAATAATAATAATAATAATTTATTTATACCCCATCCTCCCCAGCCTGGGCTGGGCTTAGGGCGGCTAACACCAAATATAAATTACAATAAAACATAATAGAAAACAACAACAACAAACAGTCAATTAAAATACGGCTTAAAATACATCTTAAAATGCAGCCTCCTTTTATTAGTAGCCCATAAATCAAGACCATAAAGGGAGGAAACATCAGATATTCACCCGAGCCAGCTATCCATGCTGGTCCTACATGGACCAGCAAAAAAAGCCAAAGGAAAATTTATATACCAAATCCCATATAAGAGCTCAGAGCAAGTCTAAGCCGAAGGCCAGGCAGAACAGCTCCGTCTTGCAGGCCCTGTGGAAAGATGTCAAATCCCGCAGGCCCCTGGTCTCTTGTGACAGAGCATTCCACCATGTCGGGGCTAGTGCTGAAAAGTTGAAACAATCTAAACTCCTTGAGACCCGGGACCTCCAAAGTGTTGTTATTTATGGACCTTAAGGTCCTCCGCGGGGCATACCAGGAGAGGCAGTCCCGTAGGTACGAGGGTCCTAGGCCACATAGGGCTTTAAAGGTCAAAACCAGCACCTTAAACCTGACCCTGTACTCCACCGCCCACAGAAAATATCAAACCAAAAGCTGAGAAAAGGGGCGTAGCGTGGGTTGCTGGTGCCCGGGGCGGGGCAAGTGTTGCGCTTCCCTGGTGGACTGGGCAGCGGTCCTTCCCTTCACCAACCAGCGTCTAATCATGGGCGTCTCTCCTTGCAAATGAGCCCCAACCTGGGAGCAGAGATAAGGCAGAGAAACGCGGAGCCAGGAGCACCGCAATGTCGCCTTGCCTTCCTGTCATTGCAGCAAGGTCATCAGGACGACACACGTGGCTCCAGTAGTGGTTCCTGCCTTCCTCTTCCTCCCTCCTTGGCTGGAGGGGGTGGCACCCTCCCCCTCTAACCCTCTCAGGAAGCCCAGGGGCAGGGGACCCATGGGCAACCCTTTGCCAGCCACGAGGAGAAGGAGGAGCACACTCCGCCCCAGCCCCGAAGGCCCCACCTAGGCGTGGCTGACCTCCCCGTGGCTCCTGCCTTAATGAGGGATCCCGGGGTCACAGCCCCCTTGCCCCTCCCCCCGCTACGCCACTGGCTGAGAATCATATAGGGAAAGGTCCCAGGATGTGATTCATCGCAATGGAACAGTATAATGCAATATATGGAGAGTAAACTGTTAAAACGGGACGCGGGTGGCGCTGTGGGTTAAACCACAGAGCCTAGGACTTGCCGATCAGAAGGTCGGCAGTTCGAATGCCCGCGACAGGGTGAGCTCCCATTGCTCAGTCCCTGCTCCTGCAAACCTAGCAGTTCGAAAGCACGTCAAAGTGCAAGTAGATAAATAGGTACCGCTCCGGCGGGAAGGTAAACGGCGTTTCCGTGCGCTGCTATGGTTCGCCAAAAGCGGCTTAGTCATGCTGGCCACGTGACCCGGAAGCTGTACGCCGGCTCCCTCAGCCAATAAAGCGAGATGAGCGCCGCAACCCCAGAGTCAGTCACGACTGGACCTAATGGTCAGGGGTCCCTTTACCCTTTACCTTTTAAACTGTTAAAACAACAATCAATGAATAGAATCCTTTGCAGGAAACAATGCGGTCTGCAAAGCCCAGGTGAAATAATTGCCTTTGCATGTTTGGGGAAAATTCTCGGGAATAATGGAACTCACAGGAGGAGAATATTTTTATTTTTGGCACTGTCATTATTTGGAAAGGGAATCTTTGCATGAGTTAAGGCTTTATTATCGCTCTGCAGCTGTGCTGCAACTTTGTGTTTTTGTCCTTCTGTGATTCTTTGTTTCTTTCCTTTTTTGTTTTGTTTGCACTTTGTTGTTAACAAATTAATAAAGAAAAGAAAAGAAACTGCCCCGGTTTCTGATTTGATCCCACAATGTCCCACTTTTCCTTGGGACGTCCCTATTTTCATCAGAGAAATGTTGGAGGATAGAGTTATGGGTTCCCCGAGTCAAGGAAATAAGTAACTGTACAACCTTTGGACGTTCTTTATTGTTCAATGTTTTGTTATGTTTTAATATATGTTGGAAGCCACCCAGAGTGGCCAGAGCAACCCAGTCTGATGGACAGGGCATAAATATGATGATGATGACGACAACGCTGGTGATGGAACAGGTGTTATAAACAAAAATCTGCCCTTTTCCCCTTATGGGGTATCCATGAGCCCATATAGAGTCCTTACGTAGGTTCCCTATTGGTAGGAGAAAATATCAGAGGCCAACCAGAGAATTCTGAGAAGCAAAGCAGCTCGTAAGCCTGATCTTTATTGATCTGTTGCAAGAGGGTGCTCCCCTCACACGCAGCAGGAGGAGGACCCCAAACAAAGGTGTGTCCGCCCTTATATAGACATTTTAAATTGCCTGCCCTGGAGTCCAAGACCACCCCCAGAAACATCATACATACGTCACAGAAGAGGCGGTCTACAACAGAAATCTGAGTGCGTTGTTTATTTCCTGTCTGGCAGGTTACCTGTTAATGGTCACTTGATTGGATACCCTGGGGAGCCTGACCAGTCTTTTGTATAGATAAATACTTAGTTCCTGAGCCAGATCACAGGCTCACCCTATTCATACACACCATTGTCTTTTCCTTCACAAATCCTGTCTTAAGGGTATAAGACAGGATTTGTGAAGGAAAAGACAATGGGGAGGCTTTTCCATTTCCTTTAACTATGCAAAGAAATCATTTGGTCAGTTTGGGAGTCAAAATGGTTTCTGGGCTGTTTTCCTGTGCTGCTTCAGACATGCGGTTTATATATTCATGCACGTGTTTGCTTGGTACATTTATGAACATTTATTATATATCTAAGACCTTAAAATTCTTATCACACAGGACACCCCTATTTTCATCAGAGAAATGTTGGAGGGTATGCTTCCTGGGTATTTTTGTAGTCCTTCCACAAATGAAATTTCTCCCGAGCAAAGCCCATCTTTCAGAGAGGGCTGGCAGATGAGTCCCCATCCAAACTGAGCCCTTCCATTTCCACCAATCGGGGAGTTTCTTCGGAAGCTCTTGTAAAATGGAGCCTATTTCCCCCCCCGCCCCCTTTTCCTTCCTCTTTTCCATTAACCATTTGAAAATAAAGGTTAGCTGTTCCTCTCCCCAGGCTGCCATTACATCAAGGCTGAATGCTGAACCGGCAGACACAATGCATAAGTCAAGCGATTGCTCCTTAAAGACCAGAGCCGGCCCCCGCGGAAAACTATGAATAACACTTTCTAATGAGAAATGCAATTCGCTCCCGGGTCTTTTTCTCCCCTTTCCATAAGTCTCTCCTGGCTTTCCCACCTATGGCTGGTCTCTCACAATGAAATACAACTCTGCCCCCTCCACACACCCCGCTGCAGAGCTAATGCAGGGTTTTGGCAGAATATAATCCCTAATTTGAGAATTGAAGACAGCTGTAAGCTTTGTGGTGGCCCCACCATGCCTGAATAAACCCACCCCTAATGGCCCTCCTTTTGAACTGCACGCAAACCCCTCCATAGCGCAGGTTTGGTCACCAAGGAGGGGGCCGCAATCTGTCAAACAGAGACTTGGCCGCACATCCTGGCAGGATCAGGGCCCAGCAGCAAGGGAAATTTCAGGCGGCGAAGCAGGAGATGGGTAGTTGTAGATTTCTAGCAAGAAGAGAAGATAATGAGAAGAGGCCGGCTGGATCAGGATAATGGCGCCTTGAGTTCAGAATCCTGTTCTCACCAGGGTATAGAATCAGAGACTAGGGCCCTGTGGGACTTGACATACCGTATTTTTTGCTCTAAAAGACTCAGTTTTTCCCTCCTAAAAAGTAAGGGGAAATGTGTGTGCATCTTATGGAGCAAATGCAGGCTGTGCAGCTATCCCAGAAGCCAGAACAGCAAGAGGGATTGCTGCTTTCACTGCGCAGCGATCCCTCTTGCTGTTCTGGCTTCTGAGATTCAGAATATTTTTTTTCTTGTTTTCCTCCTCCAAAAACTAGGTGCGTCTTGTGGTCTGGTGCGTCTTATAGAGCGAAAAATACGGTATTTCCGCAGAGCCTGAAAGACAGAGCTGTTCCACCAGGCCTTTGGCCAAGGCACAGCCTGACCCCCTCCTTTGGTAATCCTCACATAACTCTAGCCCAATGATTGCCATTACAGTGGTACCTCGGGTTACATACGCTTCAGGTTACAGACTCCACAAACCCAGAAATAGTGCTTCAGGTTAAGAACTTTGCTTCAGGATGAGAACAGAAATCGTGCTCCGGTGGCGCAGCAGCAGCAGGAGGCCCTATTAACTAAAGTGGTATGTCAGGTTAAGAACAGTTTCAGGTTAAGTACAGACCTCTGAAACGAATTAAGTACTTAACCTGAGGTACCATTGTAATTTGATTTGAACTGATTTTATAATGAATTGATTTTAGAATGCTGTATTATTTTACTGTTGTTAGCCGCTCTGAGCCTGGTTTTGGCTGGGGAGGGTGGGATATAAATATTATTATTATTATTATTATTATTATTAAGCTGGAAGAGACCCTGAGGTTCACCTAGTCCAACCGCCTTCAATGCGGGAATCTCACCTAGATCATACACTGTTGGAGAGAGCATGGTGCTGATAACGCCAAGGTTGCAGGTTCGATCCCCTTATGAGACAGCTGCATATTCCTGCATGTGGAATAGGATTTCCCTATTTTAATCAGCCCTGAGTGCTCACTGGAAGGACAGGTCCTGAAGCTGAGGATCCAGGACTTTGGCCACCTCATGAGAAGAGAAGACTCCCTGGAAAAGACCCTGATGTTGGGAAGGATGGAGGGCACAAGGAGAAGGGGATGACAGAAGATGAGATGGTGGGACAGTGTTCTCGAAGCTACCAGCATGAGTCTGACCAAACTGCGGGAGGCAGTGGAAGACAGGAGTGCCTGGCGTGCTCTGGTCCAGGAGGTCAAGAAGAGTCGGACACGACTAAATGACTAAACAACAACAAATTTTCATCAGAGAAATGATGGGTGGTATGTGATACGTCTCTTTCATGACACACCTGCATGCACGCACACTAACCTGCCTTTTTTTTCTAAACTAAAAAGTCCTGAATGTGTTAAGACAGTGTGACTCTGAACACTAGTTGTGTGTAAGGTAAAAAAAGGTAAAGGACTCTGGGGTTGCGGTGCTCAGAGACAGCTTTCTGGGTCATGTGGCCAGCAGGACCAAACCACTTCTGGCGCAAGGGGACACCGTGATGGAAGCCAGAGTGCATGGAAACGCTGTTTACCTTCCCGTCGCAGCAGTACCTATTTATCTACTTGCACTGGCGTGCTTTTGAACTGCTAGGTGGGCAGGAGCTAGGACGGAGCAACGGGAGCTTACCCCGTTGCGGGGGATTCGAACTGCCAACCTTCTGATCAGCAAGCCCAAGAGGCTCAGTGGTTTAGACCACAGCGCCACCTGCTCCTAACTAGTCATGTGTATGTCGCTGGGGTGGTGGTAGAGGCAATAGGGAACCACACTTGTGGTCAGGACCCACTTCCGGGCACCATAAAACCTCTGATTACCCGCTGTGTAAAACTGGGTGCTGGTTGAGATGGATGCTTGGCCTGGCTCAGTTGGCCTCTTAAGATCCCCTCACCCCCACAAAAATGGGGGAAAGCATTAATGGCTAAACTGATGTGCTTCAAAGCTTCCCGAAATGTCAGCAGGCAAAAGGGCAGTTGAAGAAGATTTCCTGTACTTAACAGTGGAGACTTCAGCATCCCGCATTGCTTTTTGTCCTTCCCGATGAGTAGCGAAAAAAGAATAAATTATGCAAAGTGAGAGCAATAATGCAAATTTGCTTATGCTGCATAATTTAGAGAAGATTGGCAATTCAGCTTTTCTTCGCACAGAATTTGGGTTGCTTTGGTGCAAAACCGCATTGCACTTTCCTGCAAAGCTTACAAACCGGCTTGGGGTTCGTCTGACGTAACCACCTGGCAGTCTAACATAGTGTGGTGTATGTCATGGTGGGGTGGCCTTAGGCAGCAAATGTGTCATCCCCCCTTTCCTAGACAAAGGTATCATTCCCCTCCCTGCAGAGAGCTAGAGCTCTGTGGTCCACTTTTCACATACCAATCATTACTGCATCAGAAACCAGAAATTAAAATATCCCTGCAATAATAAACATGCTTCCTTAAAAGTTAACTCCATCAAAATCTGTAGGACTTACTAAAAAGAAAATAGTATTACACATCACCCCAATCTCTGACTCGTGCAAGAATCTGTGATACCTGTGCTTTACCCAGGGTTTGTTTTCCTTGAAATGAATGTCAGCAGAGAAACCAAGCCTTATGAGGAATGGTCAAGAAAGCTGGGGATGTTTAGCCTGGAAAAGAGGAGACAAGTGGAGATATTATAGCCATCTTCAGATACCTCAGATCACTGCAGTTCTCGAAGCTACCAGCATGAGTTTGACCAAACTGCAGGAGGCAGTGGAAGACAGGAGTGTCTGTCCTGCTCTGGTCCAGGGGGTCATGAAGAGTCAGACATGACTAAACGACTAAACAACAAATGATTCTAATGAGCAGCAAAGTCACACCTTTCCAAAATATAGAGCAGATCATGCAATCTGACAAGCTCTGAAGAGGCCTGCATTTTCTTTCATCTCCAAACTAGCCGTTCATTTTTTTCCATAGGTGATACCTTGTTCTTTCATTTCCAAGCATCTTCACAGATGGGCAGAGTCCAACAAGAGTCCTCACGAATTCTTTGGGTTTTATTTGATCATCTAGACCAGGGGTGGGAAACTGCTTACAGCCCAGGGGGCCAGAATCCCTTCCAGGCAGTCTCCGGAGGGCCATGTGCCAGTCGGAGGTGGGCGGGGCCAAAAACAGAAGTGGGCGGAGCAACAAATGTGAATTTTACCCATGTGCAGCAGTCTAGTTTCCACAAATACACCCTAATCTATCCTCTATCTAGGTAAGCAAATGAGAGGCATTATCAGCCTTCAAGGCAATGTTATTGCTAGGCAACAACACTCAAGGAAGGTGCAAAGCAGGGCTCGTGCGTGGCCTGGGCGTCAAAGGCCAGATCTGAGGTTACAAGGGCCTCACTGTGCCTTTGGGTCCCCATCCCTGATCTAGACAACCCAGGAAAATGGTTAACGGATGGTAGAATAGCTCCCAAGGTCATGAGTGTGATCTGGTCACTTCTTCCCAATAGGTCTTGATCAAGTAGTCAGCAGGATAGCTCAGCCAGTAGGGCATCAGGCTCTTATTCTCAGTCAGGATCAAGGGTTCGAAACCCACCTTGGGCTAAAGATACCTGGGGGTTGGGCTAGATGACTTTTGTGGTGACTTCCAGCTCTAGAACTCTTTGGTTCTATGACTACCAAATGTGACTCATACCTGCATCTGAAGATCCACACTACCGACATTTGCCTTGACACCCAGGGCACATTTTGCTCCATCTGTAAGTTCTGGATACCACCGACAAAGCAATTTGTAATCGTTTCCTCTTAACATTCACACAGAGGGTTTTTTTGCAGGTCTTTGGTGGTCAAATTTATGCCATTCCTGCTTGGAGATTTCCCTATCCAGCACTTCGCCGCCTCCTTCTTAAAACGATCACCATGCCAT